>NC_133543.1:42961728-44174853 GCF_048773025.1 Camelus bactrianus
TATACAGTAGGTCCTTGTTTTACAATAGATCCTTGTTTTTTATTTATTTTATTTATAGTAATGTGTACCTGTTAATCCCAAACTCCTAATTTATCCCTCCCCTGCCCTTTCCCCTTTGGTAACCATAGTTTGTTTTCTATGTCCATAAGTCTATTTTTGGTTTGTAAATAAGATTTGTATCAATGTTTTTAGATTCCACATATAAATGACATCATATGATCTTTGTCTTTCTCTGTCTGACTTACTTCACTTAGTATGATGATCTCTGGGCCCATCCATGTTGCTGCAAATGGCATTACTTCATTCTTTTTTATGGCTGAGTAGAATTCCATTGTGTATATGTATGTATACACACGCACGCATGCACGCATGCACGCACGCACGCACCCTATGTCTTCTTTATCCAGTCATCTGTTGATGGACATTTAGGTTGCTTCCATGTCTTAGCTATTGTAAATAGTGCTGCTATGAACATTGGGGTGCATGTGTCTTTTCAAATTATAGTTTTCTTCGGATATATGCCCAGGAGTGGGATTGCTGGATCATATGTTAAGTCTATTTTTAGTTTCCTAAGGAACCTCCATACTGTCTCTATAGTGGCTGCACCAATTTACAATCCCACCAACAGCTTAACACTTTTTTAGAGTGAGACTTCACTGTGGTGCCCGTGGGGTTTCTCAGTGATACAAGAGGAGATACTAGAAATTATTTGTTTTAAGGTGTCCAAAAACTGGCCAATATCCTTCTCTCCTTGCCTGTATCATCTTGGAAGAGGTTCCATAGAGACTCCCTGCACTGCTGAGTATTTGCCTCCGCATGCATCCCCCTGCACCGCACAGACCCACAGCCAGCAGCCTGCGTGGCCAGCTGATTCCCCACCGAAATGAGGGCGGCCTCAGGGTGAGGACAGAAAGCCATCGAAGACTTTCTTCCCTGCCCTCAGAGAGGACATCCCAGCCATTCTCATGATTAAACCCAGTAACTGCTCCCATTAGCTCTGTGACATCTTCCCCGAACCATCGTGGTTGCTGATTAAAGAGAAGCTGGATTATTTTTCTTAGAAGAAAATTAAAACCACACAGAGAGACTAGGGTGGGTGGGGGTGGGGCTCTCCACGGCAATGTTCTTGGTGAGAACCACAGATGGCTCCACCTGTCTCCACTCTGGTGACATCTGGTGCCCCCCGGTCCCCGAGGAGACAGGATACTGCCCAGTAGATGTGCCTATCTTGGGGGCGCTGCCCCTCTGGCCCTGCCCTCATCAGCATATATCGACTTCCCCTGAGTGTCAGGCACTGTGCTGGGTCCCGAGGGCAAAGCGAGTTGTCCCCAGGCTCCCTCTCCCACAGGGAGACTGGCCCACAGCTCTGAGCATCTCAGGGAGGATTTCAGGCGGTCCTCCCTCTGGAGCTGTTCCACCCTGCAAAGCTGCCGTGCATCTTGCTTTATAGACTGCAGAACTGTGGCTCTGCCTCAGAGGCCAACGTCTCTCCCTCTGGCTCAGAAGAAATGACCTCTCTATTGGCAGCTCTCCCAGCAAGAGAAAAAGCCTGTACTTCAAATACAGTTCCCCCCCCCCCAAATAATAAAAATAAGGTGCTACCCTGGTGTTTCCCATCTGTGTGCCTGCCTTTTATGGCCTGGACGCTTGACTCTCATTAGAGTTGCTGATGAAAAGCTGGTGACTGAGCATAGGAGTGGCTCCAGGATTTCTGTATGGGGGGCCTTTGGGGTGGCATTGTGGTCAAGGGCAGGGCCCCTGCTTACTGAGCACACTGCTTATTTGAAGGATGCTGATGAAGACTGTGGGAGGGTTAAACTCTCCCATCAACCCCACCAGTCCTTGGCAGCACCCCAAATTAAGCCTTTGTTCTGTGAATGAAGCCAGCCCTGGGAATCAGGAGAGCTGAGGGCTTGTTCCAGCTCTGATTGGGGGAGGGGAGGCTTGTACAATCCCAGAGTTTTTCAGAGACTTAGGATCCTCATCTGTAAATAGACTGGGGTTGGACCACATCATCTCTAAAAATCCTTTGCAGTGAGTCCCTTGACCTTGGAGGAAGGAAATGAAATTGCAGATACAGTCTCCAATCCAGAAAAAGCTAATGATGGTGAACATATAGCTGCAGAGGAAAAGCTGCATGAAACTGCAAATGGTGGGAATGATGGAAAGTTCTTGCTTTCCATCCACTGGCATCTGTCACCACTACTTCTGGCAACAGCCCCTAATTTCCATTTGGGAAGGTCACCAGGTTCTTCCAGGGATGGAACCCATAAACTAAAAGATATCCTGTGTCTCTCACTTCTCACCAGCTCTGCCACCACCCCCTTGTCCCAGCCACTGTTGTCTGTGCCGGTTTTGCCCCAGACCCCCTGCACAGGAGCAAGGAAAGCTTTGGTTGTTGCTGTTACCTGTTTTATATGTGTCTTTTATTTTTAAAAATATTCTTTACTGAGATATAATTGATGTATAGCATCATGTAAGTTAAGGTGTACATGTTGGTTTGATACATTGATATCTTGCACTATGATTATTACAGTAGCCTTACTAATACTTTATCATGTCACCTATTTATCATTTCCTTTTTGTGTTGAAAACAGTTAAGATTTACTCTCATAACAGCTTTGAAGTTTATAATACAGTATTGTTGACTATAATCATACAGTATTGTTGACTATAATCACTAGGTTGTATATTCAATCTCCAGAACTTATTTATCTACTAGCTGTAAGTTTATACCCTTATATAACATCTCCCCAATTTTTCCACCCCCAGTTTCTGGTAACCATCATTCTACTTACTCTCTGGTTTTATAAGTTCAGTTTTATTTAGGTTTCACATATAAGTAAGTGAAATCACATTTTTTTTTTGTCTTTTTCTGTCTGACTTATTTCATTGAGCATAAAGCCTTCAAGTTCCGTCCATCTTGTTGCATATGGCAGGACTTCCTTATTTTTCTTAGTTGAATAATATTCCATTGTGTATATACACTACATTTTCTTTATCCATGCATCCATTGGTGGACATGTTGTTTCCATAGCTTGGCTACTATGAATCATGCTGCAGTGAACAAGGGAGGACAGCTTCCCCTTCTGGATACTGATTTCAGTGCCCTCAGATACATACCCGGGAGTGGGATTGCTGAATCATATGTTAGTTCAACTTGTAATTTTTTAAGGAAATGCCATACTGTTTTCCATAATGGCTGCACCAGTTTGCATTCCCACCAAGAGTGTATAAAGTGTTCCCTTTTCTCCACATCCTCGCCAACATTTGTTATCTCTTGTTTCTGATGAAAGCCATTCTAACAGGTGTGAGGTGATAGCCCACTGTGGATTTGATGTATATCTCCCTGACTTAGTAATGTTGAGCAACTTTTCGTGTGCCTGTTGGCCATTTGTACTTGGAGAGCTTTTTCAAACCTAACTCATGTCATGTCTCTTTCCTTTGAAATAAAAATCTCTTTACCACAGTCAGAATAAAAGTCCATCTCCTTCCCTTGGCCTGCAAGGCCCACATCTCGTGGCTCTGCCCCTTCCCCACCTCCTCTCCCATCGCTCCCTGCTCGGTTCACGCTGCTCTGGCCACCCTGGCCTGTGTGACGCTTCCTTTGTAAGCCTGGCTTGCTCTGCCTCAAAGCATTTGCACTTGCTCCCTCCACCCAGAACATTCTATTCCTAGATGTTCACGCAGCCTCTATTCTCATTTCATTGGAATCTCTACTCAAATGCCACCTCCTAAGAGAGGCCTTCCCTGACCATCTCACTTAAAACAGCACTCCACCCCACCTCACATCACTCTCTCCTTCCTCATCTTTGTTTGTTTTTTCTTAATAGCTCTTGTCATTTCCTAATTTTGTATCATTTTATACAATGTCCTTGTTTGTTTTCTCCCTACTGGTAAGTCCCAAAAGGGTGGGGGTCTGATCTGTCTTGTCCCTATTATGTCCCCAGAATATACAATAGTGACTGGCACATAGTTGCTGTGCAGTAAACACTAGATGAGTGAGTGAGTGAGCAGTGAGGTCAATCCACGCATTCAGTGTCCTGGCCACGCTGCTTGATTCAGGGTGGGCATGTGACTTAACTGGGTCTAGGTAGAGTGAACCCCCAGACTTTGCCAGGACGACAAACTGCAGGGACATATTCTCCTTTGCTGCCCTAAGGGTGGTAATGATGTGAGGCTGAGGCCAGAGCTGCCAGATGGATCCGGAACCAGGGCCAACACAGGGGAAACAAGACCAAGGGGCAAAACCTGGTGGCATCCTTAGGGCCCTGAATGAAGTGACGCCTGAAGCTGGAACTTTCTACATGCTTTTCAACCAACATGAGCCAGTGCATTTCATAAGCAAAGTAGCTCTGCTTCTCCCACATCCCCCAGACGTCAAAGCAAGGCTCAGGGGAAGAAAAAATGTTGAGTGACCTAGGCAAGGTCACAAGGTCAGATTAGGGCTCAGTTTCAGGTCTTCTGACCGCTGTGTCATGCTGGTGTCCTCCGCACAGCCTCCTAGGGCCCTTCTCTGGGACTGACGGCGGCTGTGCTAACCCAGCACCTGGCGGGGTGGGGTTGGCTTGGCCTCAAGGCAGAGCCACCTGCTGTTTGTGTTCTTTCTGTTTATCCCTGGCTTTTCTTCAAAGCACCCCACCTGCTTTTGCAACTATTACAAATATCTGCAGCAAGACTAGAGGAGACTAGTCAGATGATGACCACAGCTGTGCTTCGGCATTAGACACCAACAGACGTCCAGCCGACAGAGCCTGGATTAGCCACGCGCGCATCTGTGATTGGGCTGGCGAAGTGACACGGCCCTTCACAGCTGTTAAATCCTCGTTGTCCGTCGGCCCCTCCAACGGTGTGAGATAGGAAGTTCTTATGTTTTAGAGTAGCAAACAGTGGCCTTTGGCCCCCACCGGCTCCTCTCCTGTGAGAGCCGCTGAGGATGCTTTTGCTGGGCTTTTCCCACAGGCCTGGCCACCTGCCCTAGGGTGAGCTTCATTTCTCAGAGCTGGGCTCACACTGTGTCAATCTTGAGCCCACCTCCTAGGCCTGAGGTCTTTCTAGCACCTTCCCGCCGACAGCCCAGGGGCTGCTCAGGAAGGAGCCTGCAGGGAAACATCTCAGCCACACTTCCCACGTCCGCCCCAGGCTGCCACGCAGTGTTGAGTGAGCTTTGCGCTGGAGGTGGTGTCCTGGGCTCCCCTGCAACACCCACAGGCACTCCCTGGGGGTCTCATTCATCCCTGGGAGCTGTCACCATCCATCCGTGGCAGCATGCACAATAGCCCACCAGGAGCCTCTCCTGGGTCTGGAATAAGGATCTTCTGTGGCTCCCACTCTGCCTCCCAGCCAGGCTGGTGGGTTTCTCCCCCGCATCAGTCTTCTCTGCCACTCCGACCAGGACATACCTCAGGCTGGACACTCGAAGATCCCGCATCTGAGGGGTGGCCCCCATCTCAACATACGGCCCTACAGGAGAGGGGCTGGGAAACTACCCAGTATGGAGTCCGATTCAGTGAGTAAAGAGGGGAAAGCAATTTTGACTTCCTCAGGCAGTTCCCAGAAAACTAGTCTGGACAGAAAAATGCCCGGTTTTGTCTGTCTTTGGACAGAACCCACTAGGGCTGTACTAAATGGCCATCTGGCTCCAGACCCCTAAGGGTTGGATGATTCCCATAAATTCATGGTCTTCCAGCAGGGAGGTGCGTCAGAATCAGGGAGGGGGACCTGGGCTCTGCCTGCGGACATCTGTGGTCAACAGTCTGGGACAGGACCGATACACACGTTTCTCCACACCTCTTCTCCCAAAGCCTTGAATTCTGTTGACAGAAAGGAAAGTTCTGAAGATCCAAGGAACCTGGAGAGGTGATCTCAGCTGACAGGGAAGACGGCCCCCTCCGATAGCAGACCATCAGCTCGTGGGTTTCAGCTGAAGATCAGGTGTCACGTGCTGCAGAGCCGAATAGAGCCAGTGACCAGCACTTTCTCCGCTGCCTTCATTCTCTCCTTCACTGACATTGACAGGAATCTCCTCCTGATTTGTCCCTAGGACAGCCAAGTTCTTACTACTGGGGGAACAAAGACAGCTACCAGTGTCTATGGGGCAACCCATGGCAGGCAGTGGAGACAGTCTACACACACCCAGTGCTCGGCTCACCCCAGCCAGGACCTCAGTGGGAGGCTGGCAAGTGGGAGCCGCCCCAAGCCAGTGGGGCTCCACCCTCCTAAAGAGTTGCCACACTCAATCCCGACAGAGACAGGGGCAGGTTGGATATCCCTGGGGAGAGCCTGGCCATAGTTCAGCAGGAAGCAAGTCATGCATTTGTTGGTGGCAAGGATTACATTTCACCCCGGTCAGCTGGCTCCAAGCAAGCAGCAGTAATCTCTGCCCTAGAAGGCAGTGTGTGGTAGGCTGTCTCCGCAGCTGGACCGGGAAGTGTGCAGCCACAATGCGGTTTCTACTGTCAGTGATAACAGCTGGCACTTTCTAAGTACTGTTCTAAACACATCCTGTTGTTAACTGACTAATCCCCATTATAGCTTTATCAGGTAGGTACTAAAATTACCCTACCTGATAGATAACTGAGGCACAGAAAGGTTGAGTAACCTGTCTGAGGTCACATGGCAAGTGGGGGGAGGAGCTGGGAAGGATGCAGTGTTCTGCCTCCAGAGTTCTCCATAGCTTGGCTCTGAGGATGGGGCACAAAGTGAGTCTGTAATTCTGTCAGGTCCATGTTCAGGGACCCATCTGATTAGAGAGAGGTGGTGACAGAGGCACCTTCTGCCCAGCAGGGTGGTTAGCACTGGTGTAGTCTGGGCACTTGGGGTCAAGGTTTTCATGACTCATATCTATGTGACGGGTGACATACACACACCATCAGAGCATTCCTGACAGGTGTGGCTGGTGAGGCAGAGCCAGCCACCCACCGTGGACAGCTGAAGGGCTGGGGTACCTCAAGCTTCTGCTTTCCCCAAACACAAGTTCCAGTATTGGTAAGGAGAAACAAACCAGAACAAGCTCCAAAAGAGCCAGCTCCACATCCCATCCTAGGCAGCTGAGTGGTCCTAGGAGACCCACTCACCTCAGGTGGGTGCCTGAAGGGGGGCCCCTCTCTGTGCCAGGCTTTGGAGGCACAGAATAGAAGCACAGAACGCTGGCCTCATACAACCCTAGCGGGCATTGTCTCTGGGTAATTCACAAGCACGGGCATATGCGAGGGAAAGAAAGGCCACCTGCCCTCTCCTCCTGTGTGTCTGCCTGGGAGCTCCCTCCCCTGCAGACCCTGAAGAGGGAAATCAGCTGAAAGCACTGTGAGGAGTCCCTGTTCCTACCTACACAGGGCGTGGGTGAGTGGGAGATGCTGAATGTCTCTGTGGGTGGAGCAGAAGGTGCAGGGCGGCGGAGAGCATGCAGAGACGGGGAGGCTGGTAAGAAAGCTGCCTGGCCCGTGGGTGCTGCACTGTGGATGTGGGAGAATAGGAATTCAGTGAGAACCAGGGCAAGAAGGACCTGAGATGGAAACAGGTGGATTTGACCAAGGGAACAAGGAATCCAGAACTCGGGGACAGAACTCCCAGGAAGAGCCCTGTCCTGGGCTGACAGAGCTGTAGTCCCTGTCACTCTGGGGCTTTAACTGCTACTCTGCGTGAGACTGGTCCTCTGAGGCAGACACCTGGCATTTATTGAGGAAGAAGAAGAGGAGAAAAAGGTGGAGGGCAACATTTGTGAGGCCCAGTGCCAGATGGAGGCTCAAAGGAAAGGCTCCCAGTCTCAATACAACTTATACAGTGAGTGAACGTGCAACCAGCTGAGCGTTTTCTCTTTCCTCTCTCACATGCACCACCACAAACACACTCCCCCACACACACTCACGCCCCACACCAGGGTAGCAGGCCCCATCTTGGAGCTCCATTCTTGGGGCCATGTTCTGGACCTGGGCCCCCACCTCATCCAGGAACTTTAGAATGGCAGTGACTGTATCCTCTGAGATAAAGTCCAGTGAGGCCGCCTTATTCTAAATCCTGTTCTCCAGTGAATGCTGGCACTGTTGGTTTCTGGCTGATGAGCAGAACCACAAAGACAGACAACATCTCAGATGACCACTCAGTGCTTGAGGAAACAGGCAGGTCACCACCTAAATCTCCCCCAATAATCACAGTTGCATTTTAGTCATTCTGGAAGGGAGACATGGCTCAACCTCAACCCCAGAGTCATGAGGTTCTTCTCAGGTAGAAATGGTGCATAATTATCATGGTTTGGAACCAGACTCATAATCTGCTCCTTATTATTTATCGTTATTTAAAGCATCACTTGTTGGAATCGCTTCATTTTAGATTCTATACAATTTCTCTCTCAGATTCTCTCCCCCATTCACATCGCAGTTGCTTTATAGTGGGAGACAGTGAGGCCACGGGGGGTGTATTTGCAGGGTGGACTCTCTTCCTGGGATGTGGGGCAGGCCCTTAGGGTGTTTGTGAAGAGAAATGAGAAACAACAATCCAGTCGCACTAGTTCAGCGGTCACGAAAAGGCACACAAGCCTGGAGGTCTCCGTGGCCAGCAGACCCCATCCTGTACCCTGTGCACCTTTTATCTGTGATTGGGGGTGGAGGAACCCAATGCTTCAGATGAACTTTGTTGTTGCAAACACCCATCTCCTGGATCCCTGAGTTGGTGTTGCCCAAAGCTGGGAGGCCTTTGGGGTTTGTCAGTCTTCTTACTCAAGTTCTCTGTTCAGTCTTCAGAGTCCTGAGGTGAGGAAGAAGAGGGCTGCAGTAGCTTCAGAGAGCAGTGCAGCCTCACCAGAGTGCATGGTCCAAGAAGTCCCTGTGAGACTCTTGGGGACAGATGTCACAATGCTCGGGGCCAAGTATCCCTGGAGTCTCAGATTCTCAGCAGTTAATGGAAAATCCCCCCTGGGGAGGATCTGCCCTTGCAGGTTCCACCCAAATTGTTCAAAGAAGGAAGCCTAATGGCAGACAAGTGTAAACGTGTAGTTCAGGGTTCTTCTCAAGCTAGGAATTTATTTAAAGTTATAGGTCTTCCTACTTCTTGCAGATGTTGCATTCTAGTCTATATTTATTTGTTCAATATAAAAATATTTGAATTAATCACAAGCTAAATTATAACTTTCACCCATAAGTCTTCTAATTAAATGGACTCTCCAGGAAAATGCCTGCTCTTGGACTTAGTGCACTAAGAGTGGACTTATTCTCTCCGTTACTATGGGAATTGGAATAATAACACAACTTTCACTACCGTTCACTGACAGTGGAATTCTGGACAGGACATTGTGCTAAGTGTTTTCTTCTTTTCCACTTTTTAAAATCAAGATATAATCCACATGCCATGAATTTCAACCTTTTTTTAAAGTGTATAATTGCATGGGTTTTAGTAGATTCACGAGGTTGTGCAACCCAAAAAGCCATGCTCTGTGCATCACCCCATGCCCTTTAGCAATCGCTCTGGATTCCTGTCTCCCCCAGCCCCGGGCAACCCCTTATCTACTTTGGCATTCTTTCAGATCATCCTAAACAACAACTTTGTGAAGGATGAGTAAACTAAGCTGCTGAGAGTTTCAGGATCTGGACCAAATCCCACGTGTGCCTTGAGTGTCAGAGCCAGGTTTTAAACCCAGGTCTGTCTCACTGCAGTGCATGTACACGCAGACACATCCCCTCATTTCCTCCCTCTCCGCCCCCCGCTGCTCTCATCCCGTCCAGGTGCCCCAGTTCATCCAAGGGACCTCGCTCATGCCCCACCTCCAAGGGACCACACAGCAAGCACTCTCTACCAGATCCCTTCTAGGGATCAAGCCATCTCTTCTTTGCACAACTTTAGGATGAGGTCTATCCCCCACTGGCCCAGATGCTGCCAGGCAGGGCTTGTGATGAAAGTAGGACCTTGGCTGAAAGTAAAGATGTGCCAGATGCGCGAAGCTGGAGAACAAGGAAGTGCCAAGAGAGCAAACAGGAGGACCAAGAACCCACCTCAAGTCTTTGGGGGCAATTCATCCTGTTCAGAACCATCCCAGTGGCTTGTCACACACTTAGGATATGGCTGGTAGCCCCTGGTCTTCTATTTGGAGAAAATAAAACCCACGTGGTTCTTTCATGATCAGTAAATGTTTCCAGAACAGCAAATTCAAGGAGAGTAGGGATGAGAGAGAAAAACTCCTTGGAATCTTACATGTCAAAACAACCTTACAAACAAAACAACTCGGTCATTAGGCTCAACCATCAAAAGAAGCAATTTTTTCAGGTTGTTGGCTCTCAATGTGAACTGCTCCTTCTGCCAGAGCACAGACAAAAGTTCTTGATGGCTGCGTCGTTTAAGTCAGTGCTTCTGTTCAGTGCAACAGCAGGTGGGCTTGTCCCACGTGGTACAGCGCGTCTTTACCAGTGAGCACCTTCTGTGTCCCCTGAGGCCCCTCTTCCAGCGCTGTTGCCAGGGGAAGCAGAGGAAAATGATGCTTTTCAGCTGTGACCTTTCTGCTGGGAACTCTCTCAGCTGATCAGTTCTCTATACGTTTAATGTGATATTTGTGGGGAGAATGACCTTCATTAAATGGCAGGGTCAAGTGCACCATTGGAGGAGGGAGCCAAGAAACATCATAAGAGTAACAGGAAGACAGAGAAAGGAGTTAGAACCCCTCTTCCCTAGAGTGTTGAATAAATCCAGAAAGACTGAAAAATGTCTCTGGGGCAATGACTACAGCTTCCCAACACTGACGGTTGTAGAGTCAAGGGCTCACCACCAAGCTCCCATGTACTCGCTCGGTAAATAAAAGCAAAGGGTGAAGTGAGGCCTGGCTCCTCGGAACTCACTTTGCTGTGTTCTCGGGAGGAGTCAGTGTACTTAATTTTATTCAGCTGGTGTGAAAGGCATAAACGTCAGCGGTTCTGTCTAGAAGCTTCCCACCCATTCTTAAAAAAACAAAACAAAACAAAACAAAACCCCCAGAATCCCAAAGTGATTCCTAAGGGCCTTTGGAAAGAGCAATAAATAGAACGAACCACAAAGTGCAGCTGCCAGTGAGCTTTTAGAGTCGGCATTTGGTTTTCATGTGCCTACAAAAACCCAGACAATCAGAGCATGCTCAGGTAATATCCAAGGAAAAATATTTTTCTTATGGCCTTAAAGATGTCATTGCTTGGTTATCTTGTCGGTTTCTCCCCAAGACCCTTTGAAATATAGACATAGTTCACGTAAGGAAGAAACGGTATGATAAAAACAAGAGAGCATGTGTTTTGTTTTGGCATCAAGAACATCTGTATTTGTGCCCTGGCTCTCTTTTACTAACTAGGTGACCAGGCAAGTTATTAAGGTTTTTTAGCCCAAGTTTCATTTTCTGCAGAATGGGATTATCAGTTGAGGTTCTTGGGCCACAAGTCACAGAAAGTCTAACTCTTAATGCTCAGACAATGAGGGGCTGAGAGCCTGACATCCCTGAGGACCAGAGGAGCCGCAGCGGGTGCCGGCGGAGCCTGCTCCCTCTCTCTGTGTCTGGGCTCTCTGCCCCACCACAGGTCAGCAATAGAGAAACGGCTGCAGAAGTTCCCGGCCTTTCCTGCCCACACAGGTTCAGGAGAAAAAGACTCTCTCCTCCAGCAACTCTCAGGAGAAAGTAAATTGATTTCCCAGAAGCCCTTAGCTAACGTCCTCTTGTTTCCTGTTGGCCCAAAGAAGTCACGTGCCATTTCTTAATTAATTGCTGTGGTGAGGAGGGTGTCATACCCTGATTGGCAGAGAGCTGAGTTCCTCAGCCTATCAATGGCAAATGATTCCTCTTGGATCATGTAGGCCCACTTGTAGTGCTAATGCTGGGAGTGGGGCCCACCTCCTGGGAACACCAAGGGCTGGGAGAGAGGGACGGGTGTCGATGCTTAGGTAGGCAGTGTTATGTTAACCATTTCACAGAAGATGTAAGAACTGACGGAGGTGTGTGAAAGTACTCAGCCCCACCCCTGGCACAGAGTGAATCTCAGTAGAAGTTTCTCCAGGTGGAAGGTGGGGAAGAATGGAGTGAGGATGGAGTGAAGCAGAAATGACTCCCTCACATCTGGAGGCTACAGGTTAGAGAACATGCTTCTAGATTGCTTGAAATTCTATCCCAACATTAGTCCACCACCCACCACCCCTCAAACACAAACATTTAGTGTATTTAGAGTTAGGACCATCCTCAGGATGCTTCTAAACTCTGGAGTACTTTTCCTGGCTGAAAGACACAATGTGGCTGAGCCTTCCTTTCCTCCCATTAATTTGCTCTTAGTAATTGCCATCTTTGTAAGTGGTCTCACACTGTTCCCATAGGCGCCCCAAACGCCACAGTGTTGTTTAACAGAACTTTCTGCAATGATGAAATGATTTTAGTGCTGTCCAATACTTTACCCACTGGCCACTTGAAATGTGGCTAGTACAACTTAGGAGTTGAACTTACAATTTTAGTTACTTTGCATTTTTAATATAAAGAGTCACATGTGGCTAGTGGCTACCGTAATGGGTAATGCAGCTCTAGACTCTAGCTTCCTAAACGCTGAGGCAGAGTTTCTGCTTCCTCTCTATCTCACCCCAGCCTTCAGTCAAGCCCTCGGAGGGCCCTCCATCAGTGCGTTTGACCGATAGACTTAAGTGATGCCACTTGGCACTGAATCATGAATAGGCCTGCCCCCCCGCAGCTGTGTGACAGAGTGCAGAAAGTGAAATTAACCTGGGCATGAGAGTGATGTGCTGCTTGCTCCATTCTCTGCAGCAGTGGCTTGCTTGATTATCTGGGTCATGATCAAGTCTCTTCCTGGCTGGGTTTGCATGCGGCCCTGTTAATCGTGTAAATAAGAATGGCCCTGGACGGTGAGAGGAGCTGCCCCCTCCTGATCTTCCTGGCACCTGGCCTGCCTTCCAAGTTGATGGCCTTTGTCCTGGTCTCCTGCTCACTTGGGCACTTGCTGAGATGATACAGGCTTGAAAAGGGGAGGGGAGAAAACCTACTGCAGGAGCTGAGCAGACTGAATACATTCTTGCTTGACCGCTCAATCACCCCTTCTACCATTGTGTACCTGAAACTCTGCCGCTGACACTCTCTCGGGAGTAACAATAGCCTGGTGAACGGGGCCCTTTCTTCTCGAGCTGAGCGTTTCCGTGGGCGCACATTACCTAGCTCTCCTCGAGGGAGAGGCCACAGCTCTTGGTCTGTGATTCTCAAGTAGATGCAGTGCCTTACCCCCGGTCATCAAGATGATGCCATCTTTAAATTGGATCCAGAGGCATTTAGATTTGGGGGTTGTTTTTCTGCTGGAGTGGGGAGTAGCTTCTTTATTAAAAAAAAAAAAAAAAAAGAAAGTCCCCCACTTCTGAACTGATCCCTGAAGCTCAATTTGCAGATGAAATCGCATCTTCTCAGGATATTTATTGCGGTGTGTGCGCCACCTAGAGGCCGCTGCCTTAAATTCAGCCAGTTCCAGCCACCAACCTGTCCTCTCTTTTCCCTTTCTCATTTTTCTGTGTCAAACAAAAGACCTCAGAAAACCTGTCTTTGCTGAGTAAACTCGATTTCGCTTCTGCCTCCTCAGTGTTGCCTCTCTGTGACCCCAGACTCTCCTCTCACGGAGCCCTCGGCCTAAGGGAGGCCTGGCCGTCTTCCCAGGACTTTCTGGCCTCTGTCAGAAGGAAAGAACTTTTCAGGCTGTCTTGAGACTTCAGAAAGATGCTCAAGAAAGATGAAAAGATCCTTCCTGCTTACACCCCAGACCTACACAAGCCGTCTCAGTGCTGGCGGCCATCTGAGCCGCACTCTGGCTGGGTCCCTCTGCGTGGGACTCAGTCCCCCAGGACTGAAGATCCAGCCGGCACCCCACATCCCCCTCCTGGGACCACGGCTGTGCCGCACAGCACGGATCACGAGCTGCGCCCAGGGATGGACACCACGTTCGGGGAACTGATACCAAATATTTTATTGGGGTCATTGCTGTTTTATTGTGGCAAAATATGCATGACAGAACATAGACCATTTTAACCACTTTCAAGTGTGCAATTCGTTGGCGTTAAACATATGCACAATGCTGTCCAGTGATCACCACTTCCGTCTCCGGAGCTTTTTTGTCATTCCCAACCAAAAAAACTCCACGTTCGCTGCACAATGACTCCCCCTCCCTCCGCTAGCCCCAGGTCCCCTCTATTCTACTTTCTGTCTCTATGAATTTGTCTAGGCTAGATAGCTTATGTGAGTGGAATCATGGCATTTTTGTCATTCTGTGTCTGGCTTAGTCAAATATTTTTAGTTGTGGCTGTTGTACTTGGGCTCTAGAGACCTGGCTTTCATTTCTGTTTTCTCTGGAGTCGAGATAGGAAAGAAGTCAGCAGAATGAACTTAAACCTTACCCTTGAGCCACCGCCAAGCCTGGTTATGCGCTCTGGCTGGGCGTGCCTCTGAAAACTGCTGTGGTATTGAGGAAAGGAGGAGCCACAGCTCCGGTCTCTCAAAACAAACAAGGAAGGGTCTATTGTTTCGGGGCTTAGGGGAATCAGGTCTTGGCTGGCATTTCCTGGCCGGGTTTTACAGGCATCCTGAGAAGGCAGTCCCTGTGAAATCTGATGCGAGGGGCTGCCAGGCCCATGGGTAACTGGAGGATCCAACCCTGGAAGTTTGGGGGAGATGGGAAGAGGCAGCTCTGAGGGTTTGGATGTGTGGGTGGAGTGGTTTTGGGGTTTGTGTGTCTGGGGAGGACCTGAGGATTCGGGGTGAGGGGCCAGGGTCTCCACTTCTTTCCTCCTCATTCCATGGAGAGCCGATCGCATACCTTACAGTCATCTTATTGCACTAACAGAGTGGACCCTCTGGTAGAAGTGGCCAGGAGTATGTGTGTCGGCTTCAACTCTTTCTATGTGAAGAAACTGTATTTCAGAAATTCCCAGGGAGCAGGGGATTGGAGCACTGGAGTGAGTCATTGTTAATAGTAACAACTAACATTCACACAGCATTTAAATGGCTTATAAAGCACTCTTCACTGGCGTGATCTCATTTTTTATCCCAGAGAGCAGAAGGAGGTAAGGAGAGTTTATAAGTGGCACCAGAAAAGGGTGCATCATTTACTGGCATCGATTAATGATGGTCATCTCAGACTTGCCCATGGGCTTCCGCCCTGAGAGAGCTCCTTGGCTGAAAAGAGGGACTCAACAGGAGGTTCCCCCAGGAACCAGGAAACGAGACCTCAGAAAAAAGCATATTTGACTGGGAATTATAGCAAATTTGAAATGGCTCCTATGCTCAACAGAAAATGTTGAGTTAAATAATACCATTTCTTGCTGGAGAGGGTGTGGAGAAAAGGGAACCCTCCTACACTGCTGGTGGGAATGTAGTTTGGTGCAGTCATTATGGAAAACAGTATGCAGAGTCCTCAAAAGACTAAAAATAGACTTACCATATGGTCCAGCAATCCCACTCCTGGGCATATATCCAGAGGAAACTCTAATTCAAAAAGACACCTGCACCCCAATGTTCATAGCAGCACTGTATACAATAGCCAAGACATGGAAACAACCTAAATGTCCATCGACAGATGACTGGAGAAAGAAGTTGTATATTTATATAATGGAATACTACTCAGCCATAAAAAAGAATAAAACAATGCCATTTGCAGCAACATGGATGGACCTAGGGATCATCAGTCTAAGTGAAGTAAGTCAGAAAGAGAAAGAAAAATACCATATGATATCACTTATATGTGGAACCTAAAAAAAAAAAAAAACTTATTTACAAAACAGAAACAGACTCACAGGCATAGAAAACAAACTTATGGTTACCAGGGGGGAAAGGAGGTGGGAAGGCATAAACTGGGAGTTCAAGATTTGCAGATACTAAGTACTGTATATAAAATAGATAAACAATAAATTTATACTGTATAGCAGAGGGAACTATGTTCAATACCTCATAGTAATCTATAATGAAAGAGAATATGAAAAGGAACATATGTATGTACATGTATGACTGAAACATTATGCTGTACACCAGAAATTGACACAACACTGTAAACTGACTATACTTTAATTTAAAAAAAAAAAAGCTCAAAAAATTACCATTTCTTGGCAGGACTTCTAGAGCCTCTAATGTGTTAGTGTGTATTGTGACTTCCCAAATGGGGGTTAGTGTATCATGTGTCTCACACATATTTTATCATGGAAAAGTGTTTGAAATGAATGTTCCTAGGATGTAGCTTGGGAAGTCCGGACTAAAGAGGTGGGTCCCTTGGTCCAGGGAGAGACAAGGATCACCACAAAATGGAACCAAAGAGCTCTGCAGAGAGGTAAAGGCAGCTAAAGATCTAAGCAAGATGGTCTGAAGCCCCGAGGAGAGCAGCTGGCAAGGGCTTCCTCAGGAAGAGCCCACATCCCCTCAGGTTCATGGAGAGTCCCTCAAACTGGCCAAACCCTCTCATGCAGGAATGCAAGGACACCTCAAATCATCTCGTCCGATGGAGATCGCCCCTAAAAGGAGCCCTCAACACAGGCTGGGAAGCCCCTCAAGCATGCTTTTTGGACGACATACTCATTTGAATGGGGTTTAACTTTCAGCGTGGATAAGCATAAAAGTTGTTGGAATTTGCTTTCCCAGCCTCTTAAATCAGCATCATAGTTACTATTGCTGCCATTCTGGAGGGCTTTCAGGATGCCGAGTGCTGTCCTGAGCATTCTCCATCAGCGTTTTCACCTGACTCTCACAGCAACCCTTTGGGAGAGATCTTATTACCATCATCATTTTATAGATGAGGAAACCGTGTCTTAGGAGTGTCAGGTGTCTTGTTGTTGATCACAGCTAGTAGGTGATAGAGCCTGATGTTAAGCCAAGTGACCTTGGAGGCTCTGTGCTTAATGAACCATGAGGATTTACTGCCTCGTTGCCTACAGACAGGATGGCTAGTTGCCCCACCTGCCTAATCATGCTCCCTATCTTCCTTTATTTCATATTTCCCAGCTTCCCTTCCAGCCTGTTCCATGACATGTAAGCAGAAGTTGTTGGGTGTTACTTCTGGGAAGGCTGTTTAAAAGGCTACCATGCTGAAACGCACCCTGTGGACCTCTTCCTGATTCCTCCTGCCTAAAACTTGGAGGTGATGGCTAGAGTTTCAGCAGCCATCTTGGGCCATGAGGTGTCCTTGAGGATGGACCTCCCCTTGCTAAGGATGACAAAGCAGGAAGGTAGAAGTCCCTGCCGATCCTGGAACCAACACATCCATTGTCGACTCCACACCACCAGAGATAAATTAGCCTTCGTTGTATTTAAACCATTGTTATTTGGGCTTTCGGTTCTGTGACTTGAAATCCTAACAGACACACCAAGTCATATTTCAAACTGTGCTTCCTGGTCTGAATTTTTAACTGCCTGCCCATCAATGAATAATTTCCTCCCTGAAGCCCTGTTTCCCTCCACACCCTATGCCCCAGGGAAGCATGTTCCCTCCCTGTCTGAGTCAAGTCCTAAGTCCCAGTGACCTTTTCCACACCCGCACAGCCTCTCCCTTTCTAAATCTAGCAGTTAATACCGTACCCACATCTGGCCCTGCATTCTTTTCAGCATCATTCAAAATAGTATTAGGAATGTTT
Organism: Camelus bactrianus; assembly: GCF_048773025.1. Lineage (NCBI taxonomy): Eukaryota > Metazoa > Chordata > Mammalia > Artiodactyla > Camelidae > Camelus > Camelus bactrianus. Next base: position 42,979,318 of record NC_133543.1, read on the forward strand.
TCTACTAATGACCGTTTGGGGAGAAGCATGGTTTAGTGTAAAAAGCATTGACCTGGTAGAAAAATAAGGGGGTGGCTCTGCCCTTTACAAGAAGCAAGGTTGTAAGGGGAGAACTGGGGGGCGATCGCTTCCTCGACATGAGCCCAAGACCCCCTGACTCGGCCAGTAATGACTTTTCCATTTTATGGGAAGCAGATGGGATTTTAATGGACTGTGACTATTATTGTCTATTTCCTTTAAGCAACTTACACTGAGATCTCCATGCCCCTTCTAGGCAATAGGATGCGTAGTCACAAAAAAGAAGGTAATCTTTGCAAATTCCTATTTAAACCCTTTTCTTTAGAAATCACACTGCTTTATCTCCCCCCCCCACCCCATAAAAAGAAGAGACCCTGGCCCTTCTGAATTCTAAATGAAACAAGGGAGTTGTGATTGGATAGTGCCACAGTGCCACTTTTTTTGCCCTGAAGAAAATAAACAAACCCCAAAATGGGTTGTTTCGTGATACAATAAACATTAGGACACTCTCGGCAGGGGAAGGCGGGGTAGGGTGGGACAGAGCAAAGGAGCGGACGCCTGGACGGCTGGCACAGTGCTCCTCCTTCTTATCAGAGTTTTCACTGTGTACTCATTTATGAAGCTGTACACTTGTTTTATGCTACTTTCTGTACTGATATTATATTTAACATAAAAGGTTAAAAAAGTGGGAGGAGGGCGGTAATCATTGTCCAGTTAGCTACAGGTGGAAGAGTGTTGCATAGGTTTTCTCTTCTAATCCTGAGCATGACTGCGTAAAACATCCTTTTTTATCGTCATCTTAAGAGAGGTGGAGTCGGAGGCACCGAGTGGTTGAGTGGCTGAGTAACTTGTAGTTGGGAAGTGCCCAGGTCGGGCTCCAGTGCAGGTGGTCTGGGTCCCCCTTTACACCCGCTGGACTAGGGGGTTGGGGTCAAGGGTAAAACCACTGAGGCTATTTCTCTTTAGGTGTCTTGTGTTTCCATTTTGTTGAAATAAGAATAAAATGTGGTCTTGCCGGAGGGGGAAGACCTAATTTTGGCAAGCCCTTAAACTCTTGTGCCAACAAGCGGGCCCAAGCCCCTTGTTCCGTTCTCAGAGTGACATACTCTGGTAACCACCCATCCTAGTGCACCCAGGTCTGAGAGGTGTCCTCACACACAGGACTTTTGGTGCCTGGGGAAAGTCTCGGGCACGCTGGGAGAATCGGTCGCCATAAATGGTCCCCTGCATCAGAGGGATGCAGGGACAGTCTCCCCAGAACAAAGCTCAGGTGACAACTGGAATGTCATGACACATCATGAGCCACAAACCCCCACCAGAGAGCACACCAAGCAACGAGGACGTCTGGCCACTTGGAACCTGGCTAGGCCGGGGGCTGCCTGCGACTGAGTCTACCTTCTAATGCAGAAAACTAAATTAATCCTAACACCTCGAGAGAAACAAAATCGATGGTAGCATAGGAAGGGTCTGAATAAGAGCAAAATTTACATCTCTTTGTATTGGGCCATAAATCCCCCTTGGACTTCCCATCAGTTGAGACCGTGTTTAATTCTGTCAGTCACTGAGCCAGCACCGCGGTCTTAGCAGACAAGGATTTGCGCGCGCTGCTATAATCCCTTGCTGTGGACCAGGGCTCCGGGCATCCACAAATGTCACAGGTGCCCCTGCAGCTGTTACCGTGTTGGGCTCGTTGTCAGAGGAGACGTGATTCAGCAGAAGCCATTCCACCTGCCACCAGCATCCTTTTCCTCTGGTTGCGTAACGGGAAGGAGGCATAGACGTGGAATTGTAGAGTCGTGGAGGTGGAAGGGACAAGAGAGGAGATGCGTGACCGGGGGGGAGGGGGTGGTGGGGCAGCAAGGACATTACAAATGACCACCCTGTGATTCACTTCTGTGCATATTCCTCACTGTATTGCCTTTAATATTCATTCAGCAGTGTTTGTTAAGCACCTGCTGAGTGTTTATTCTAGGCACTGGGGATCAGCAGTGAGCATCATAGATGAAGTCCTCATCCTTGTAGAGTTACGTTCTGGTGGGGGAGCTAACCACCCGGAGGAGCCTGTATTCTCATGCCTGGGTCCCACAGTCTTGCTGCCTTTGTCTCCTGTTCAGTATGGATTTTATACATAGAATATTATCATGTTAGCTTTAAGGATCTGTTGCAAAGGTACCATTTTTTGAAGAACATGCTTGGGAAGAGTGATTGGTACCGCTGCTCCCCAGTCTACCTGTATTTCTTCCTTAATGAACATCTCTAATCCAGTCCTAGGAACACCAAGGCCGGCCGCACGGGCTGTACACTGCACAATGCCACAGGGCACCATGTACTTAGCTTACAGTAGGCCCTCCTTGACCGGCACAACCTTAGGTGATACCCCTGCCCACCACCATCTGCTCAGTGTAGAAACCTTACCACCCCATCCTGCCAAGGGATGAGACCTTTGAATTCTTCCGTAAAGATGAGTTTATCCTACTTGACTTCTAGTTCTGAAATCTTGACATGTCTTTGTTCTTTCTAAAATGCAAACTAATCTTATCACTCTGTTCAAACCCCTTTAAGTCAGTGGCTTTCAAACTTCAGTGCAAGGCATCTTACGTTATGACCCAGCACGCATATACGTGTGTACACACACACACATACAACGAAAGCCCTCCCCTCTTCTCCTTCCCCTGTGCTCTCCTTCCTGGTGAGGAGGGCACGTCAGTTGACGGTAGGACTGTGGAGCCAGACTCTGGCTTTCGATCTCAGTTCCTCACTTACTAGCTGTGTTAACAAAGCACCACAAATGGGCGGCTTGGAACAACAGAAATATATTCCATTATAGCTCTGGACGCCAGAAGTCCAAAGTCTGGGTGTTGGCAGGTTAGGCTGCTTCTGAGAGCTGTGAGGGAGAGTATGTTCATGCCCCCTCCCCTCGCTTTGGGGACAGGCAGAACCCTTGGTGTCCTTGGCTTGGAGGTGCATTGTTCTTGCCCCGCTCCACCTTCACACGGTGATCTCCCCACGTCTCTGTCTTCACGTGGCTGCCTTCTTACAAGGACCCCGGTCATGCTGGATTAGCGGCCTGTCCTGCTCCAGTGTGACCTCATCTTACCTAAGGACATCTGCAACTACCCTGTCACCAAATAAGGACACAGTCTGAGGTAGTGAGGGTTAGCACGCCAGTGTATCTGTTTTGAGGGGGTCACAGATCATCCCGTAACAGACCTGAGGCAAGTACTTCAGTTTCCTCACCTGCAGAATGGAGATAACAGTGGTACCAAGATCTGAGGATCAGTGGGTTCACAGTGAATGCATAATACTCTCAGAACAGTGCTGTGACTGACTGTATTAATTGCTGCTTAAGAATTCACCATTATTATTTTATTTTTATGTGCTGGTTATGAACCACTGTATTGATTTCACACCTACATTTTAAAGCTCATTGCTGTAAATGTACCTGATCCATTGCTGTTGGAATAGAATTTCAACTTCCCCACATGGTTCCCGTGGTCTACCTGATGGAGCCCCGTGCTAACCACCCCGCCTCCTCTATGCCAGTCTTCCTTCCCATGGTGAACTTCTTTCAGTTATCTGAATATGTCATGATCACTCTGGCTCCCAGGGCTTTCATGTAAGCTCTCATTCTACTCCTAACCCTAATTATCTGGAAAAATCCTACTTTAACTCTCCAAGAATAACTCCTCCAGGAAGTCTTCCCTGACCACCAATTATGGATTCTCATAAAGTTCTTTCTGCATAGCACCTACACACTATATTATTAATGTCAGTTTACTTGTCTGTAGCCTCCCCTACCAGCTCCACAGGAATATGGCATCTGTCTTAAAAACTACTGTGTGCACACCACCAGCGACAGTGCCCAGAAAATACTCCTGGTTGCCTAACATTTGTCTTTACTAATTGATCTTGTTCTGGTATCAATGACTCGGGAAGACTAAGGGACCTCTTAGGGTGAGTGATGACTGGTCTGTTCCAATCACAGAAACCCATTCGTCTCACCAGGAACTGATTTAGGGATGGGCCGAGTGACCCACTTCTGGTCCCTGAGCCCTGAGGGGTGGTCTGCTGGGGCAATTTCTGGGAAATAGTTCCAGGAGAATCCTAAAAGTGTCGTGTGAGAGGAAAGAGCCCATGCCTGCCCCCAGGTGAGCAGACGGGCAGCCGTCCTGCAGCCACGGTGAGAGGCCCCAGGACAGATGCTCGCATGCTGAGGACGGCAGTGCCAAAATGTGGAAGGAATCAAGTCCCTGATAATTTTGCTGACTCTGCAGTAACCCTCCCTAGAACTGCCCTGTCTCTGGACTTCTTGTAATGAGGTAATACCTTTTCCTTACTCTTTACCACCATTTAGGTGAGGTTTTCCATCACTTACAGCTGAAAGCAACCTGATACAGGTACTCAGTAAATATTCTTGAATGAGTAAGTGTTTATACACTAAACACATTAAAGGGGGAGAAGAGAGGAGAGAACTAGAAAGTTCCCCAGCTACCAAGAGCCGCGTAGGAGAGGACTCTTATGCAAACTATGTTATTTAATCTTTGCGGCAAACTTGTAACTATGGTAGTTTTATGCATATTAGAGATGAGGAAACTAAAGCTCAGAGAAATTGTAACTCCTGTCCAAGGTCACAGAGTTGGTAAGAGCTGGAGCTGGGAAACATTTAATTACTGTTTTATGAGGACTCAGTTCAGCATGTGAGCTGAGAGTTCTCATTGATAGCACAGGGTGTTTTGTTTTTTTGTTTTTTTTAATTTCCTCTTTTCCCCTTCTTTCATTTCCATTTACATCTGAATTTTTGCCTGCTAGTTTAGAGATTAAGCAATCCAATTTTGATCTCATCTGGGTCACTTCTGACTTTTGACCCATACTCAGGTTTATTTACCCCAATTAACTTCTCCATCCCATTACTACCTCTGTGTTCCCCTCCAGAGTAGTGTGTATCACCCCTCCTCGGAAAGGGAGTGCCCAAGGGACCCTACCCAAGGGCAAATCCACGTCACTTGGTCTCCCCAACTCCTCTCCTACCTCCCATCAAGTTGATACTGGACTTTCTCCAGGGTTGCCAGCAGCCCACGCTAGTCTGCCAGCTTGGCAGGAAGCCTGGCTATGGGAAATGAACCCCATATATATCTAATTCCAAAACACACTGTTTTCACTATTCCACAAGGCCTGCATAGACACAGATAGCCTACAAGTATATTCTACTAGTAATCTTAGAAAAAACAACACTCATTTGTTCAGCTTTCTGCAGCCCTTTTGTCCCGAGGTGGGAAGAAGTGAAGGAACAGAGAATGCAGTCTTTCCCTCCACCCACCAGAATGTCTGCCTCTCGCAGCCAACATTTCACAGATGAATGTCATAGAAAATGCCTTAGCTGCATCCGGGGAATGTCAAGTGCTTTCCTCAAGTTTCTGAGGGAAAAGCAAACAAACAAACAAAAACTGTCCTTTCTGCAGCAAAGCCCCAGGAATTGGCTGTCAGGAGGGCCTTGTGAGCCGACAGTCATGTGCCCTCTAGTGGTCATCTAGAGGAAGTCCCAGCCAGATGGTCTTTTCTGCAGGAAATCAGCAGGGAGTGGCGGGAGAGAAAAAGACAGAATGCATCAGAACACTTTAATGATCAACTTTAATGGTGGAAAGCCGCTTGCCTTGGAGTTTTATTTAAAATGCAGAGTACGGGTTATGGGCGTTAAAACAGACGTCTAAGCCGTCCACAAATCTGGCAGGTTTCACTGACGTTGCCCTGGCATTGGCCTCCCAGCACTGAGCCCCTAAGGCTTGGATGTGTTCCTGAAACAAGGGTGCAGAGCTGGAGGAAATCTACTTGCCAGAATTCCTCCTGGGAAGGGAAGGCTGTTTTGGGTGGGAAAACATTTGATAAGCTGACTCTTGCGTGGAGAGAATCATTCTGGCTAGACTCGGGTGGTGGTGGTGGGATCTGTTCGGTTCTGTTTATTGCAGATGAAGAAGCGAAAGATGGAAAGGATGAATGAAAAAGTGGAAGAGCCCGGTGAGGGAAGGGTGCCTGCTCCTCCATGTGTGAGCTGTCCCAGTGCCAGCCCCACCACGACCCCACCCAGCCTTCAAATTAGTCTCTACGGCCCACTAATGAGTCAGGGGGTCCTTTGGGGCATCTCAGAAGGGGAGCTGAGCGCTGCAGTGGAGTCAGCACACAAGTGAAAATAGCACATGGGCACAGGAGGGGTGTGGCCTTGAGAAGCAGGGGAGTGAGCCCCATGAGCTCACAGTACGGTGGGAAGGAACTGGACTGTAATTATCTGAGTTTAAGCAGCTTTCTGTGGGGGAGAAAAACCTTAGCTGGTAAAGTTGTGCAGTAGCCTAAACTTGGTTAAAGTAGATGTTCAGGCTTGGGTTTTCAGAGACAGCTACCCAACTTAACAACAACTCCGGCCTGAATGCCAAAATTTGCATTATATTAACAACAAGATACCTTGATGGTTGTCCATTCCAACTCAGAAAGGAAGCATGTGAATTAGGGTTCAGAAACAGGGCCTGTGATCATAGAACAATGTAATAAGCTGCTGGAATGCCTTCAGATTTAGTTATTTAAATTTCCCCAAACTGGGGGGAGAGATGTCAGGGAAGATAGACCTGGGTGAGCACCCCAGGTCCAGAGACTTGTCTGTTAGAATATGACAAATGAGCAGCAGATCTAGGACTCAAATCCAAGTCTTTCACTGCAAACCCCGCATTCCTTTCCTATCCTACATTGCTCGTCCCGTACAGAAAGCCCATTTTTATTGTTGTGTTGATGTTTTATGGTGAAGTAGCTTCAACTGAGAAAAGCTCAGTAGTCAAATCCTTCTCTCTGACCTAATCTACTGCCTTTCTGTTGGTACTAGAAAAATCAGAGTTATAACAGCCCTAAAACTGCCAACACACCTGAAAAATACTTATCTCTTCGTCTAAGGATGGGACCCAACTGACCAAATAAAACCAAAATATAGCAACTATAACTGCCTTTGCCCATATCGTTCATGTGTGCCTGGAAACAAAGTTTATTCCTTTCCATCAAGAATTCTTTCCTCCCAAATAATCCAGGTATGTGGCTTCTTAACATGCATCGTCTTACACACAGACACGTTGAGAACAGAATGAGATCGTACTTCTCTTTGCCTTCCGAGGGCCTAGCCCCTTTTGACACCTTTTGATAAATGGAAAGTGGACAAGTGCTCCGACGTGGGCAGGCGGAGGAATTCTAAAGCTCTTCCAATTCTACAGCAAGAGAGGACAAGAAAAAAGTGCTAGTCGTGCAGGGGCACACACTCACCTCATCACTAGCCAAGTCACAGTTTCCCCGGAAGCCTCACATTCATTGCTGATGATTCATTCAGCTGCCTCCAAGCGCTATTTCCGTCCTCCGGACTGACTTGGACAGGCACGATACAGTGAAGACAATTTGGAGTCATTTACTTTGTTTCTCCAATAAAAGAAAGACGTGGATTTACACAGCCTCTCTTCTCCAAAGAGCTCAGCATGCTTGCCCATCTGGTGTCTCATTTGTTTTGTTTGAAGACTTTCCTTTGAAGTCAATAAGGTCAGTCAAGTGTTCAGACCAGGGCAGGTGAGAAAATATGTAGTCTTATGTCCTTATTCACCACAGGGGGGAGCCCTTGAGCCCTCCAGTCACACATTCAGGCAACGGACACCTACTGCTCACCTGATGGGCCAGCACTTCTCTGCAGGCACAAGGGCATTTCTGTCCACAAGCAACCCCAGCCTGCCAAGTCTAACAATGGAGTGAGACACATGAACACAGAATTACAGTGTAGAATTGCCAGATAGTGTGATAAGGGCAGTGCTGCAGGCCTGGGTCAGGTATGACTATGGAGAGTCTTGGGTGGGCATAAGAGGGAAGGAGTTACTGAAGGGTTTAGAAAGTAAAGCTTCAACATAAGTTGTAGTAAGTGAAATAACTGGAAAGATGGTATTAAATTCTTTCTAATTAGTTGAGTTAATTAAATCAGACACTTCACTCACCAGAATGACTGCCTTACCCATTTTCTCTGCTTGACTGGCAAATTTGTCTAAAAGGACTAAGCTGTGCTGTGCTTAATAATCACAGAGTAAATAGAAAAAATATTCCCTCTGCAAAAAACGTAAAGCTTCAAATAGCAAGTGTTAATGAGGATGTGGAGAAGTTGGAACGCTTGTGCATTGCTGGTTCGAATATAAAATGGTTCAGCTGTCGGGGAACACAGTTTGGCGGTTCCTCAAGAAGTTAGACATAGAATTACCATATGACCCAGTAAATCCACTCTGAGATCTATAACCAAAAGAACTGGAAATCACTACTCAAACAGATCCTTGTGTGTGCACGTTCGTAGCAGCGGTATCCACATAGCGGCAGTATCCACAATCGTGCAAACAGCCCAGGTGTCCCTCGACAGATGAAAAGATGAACAAATTCCAGTACATCCATATGGTGAAATATTATTTAGCCACAAAAAGGACTGAAGTGCTGATACACACAACAACCTAGGTGGGCCTGGAAAACATTACGCTAAGTGAAGGAAGCCAGACACAAAAGGTCACATACTGTGTGATTCCATTCACAGGAAATATCCAGGATGTGCAAATCCATAGAGACTGAATGCAGACTGGAGGTTGCCAGGGGCTGGGAGAGTGCTGAATGAGAGTGTTAATGAGTAGAAGTTTTATTTTGGAATGCCGGCAATGTTTTGGAACTAGATAGGGATGGTGGTTGCATGACATTGTAAATGTACTCGATGCCGTGAAATTGTTCACTCTGTAATGATTTGTTTTGTGTGATATGAACTTCACCTTAATCATTTGTTTTTAAAGTAAATCTTGAGCCAAGAAGTGACTGGGCACAGGAGGACAGCCGGATCTTGACAGACGGCTGGGAGGAGGGCATCTGAGTCAGAGCCTCATGTGTAAGAGATAAGCAGGACAGAACAGAGGACACGCACAGTGTGTCTGGGCAGCTGACACGGTCCCCTGTGCTGGGTGGGGGCCCACGGGGGAGGTAGGCTTGGAGAGGGATCTTCCCAGGAGTAGAGAATTAGACGGCAAATAGTTCACAGACGTATTTTCATTCAGTTTCTGTCCTGTCACAGGCCTTTCCCAATGCTTAGACAAAAGACTGAGGGAGGGTTGGAGATGGCCCAACTCGGGGAGAGGGGAAGGGGGCACCCCAGCACTACGCAGAGCAGACCAGGCCTCACCTGAGGCCCAGACAAGATTCTTCTCAGAAACTACCCACTCTAGGTCTGTCTCAAGCCACCGCTGGAACACGTGAGTGATTGACGCCCCAGACTCGGAAACCACAGGGCAGGGCTGCAGCCATCTTTGCTGGGGAACCTTCTCGGACCTTTAAGTCACAATCCAAAGCAGAGGTCCTTAACCTTTACTGTGCCTCTTCATTAACAGAAATTGTGCAATAACCTAATCCAGTGACGGTCCTAATACTTATGCTGTAGCGATAAGGATAAATGACATTCTGAGCTATCCACAATGTCTATAACGTGATACAAAAACGTCCATGATTTCTCCTGCTGCAAAGTCACAGGAGTTGCAAACATTGTGGTGGTTTTTGCCTCTATTCATGGCTAGAGGAAAGGCTGAATTTCATTAGAGGCTAACAAAAATGAAGATGCATTTCTCGGACCCCAGCTTAAAAACACCTGTGTTACAACCTGGAAGGGAGGTTATGGGGCAGCAGCTCCTCCCTCACACTATCACTGGTGTGTAAGAAAAAGAACTGAAGTATTGTGCATGGCTGGCTTGGCCTGGGCCTGTTCCCGTCCAGGCTGGACGGCAGGCAAGGGAGAGGTGATGAGTTGAAGGAGGGAGGGCACTGGAGAGGGGGAGATTTCAAAGGGCATGGTCAGCGGGAGGGACACATCTAGGTACTTGGGCTTCCTGCCTGCTTGGGTGGCTGGGAGTGTAGTGGTGTCTGCATTTTTCTCTCTGTAGAACTGGTCAAGCAAGTTCTGCTCAGGGAGGTTTGTGTACCACCAACTGAGCAGGGTTTAGTAATGACATCTCTGCTCAAGCAACTTGTATGTTTGTGTGTGTGTGTGTGTGTGTGTGTGTGTGTGTGTGTGTGTGTGTGTGGTTAGGGGTAGAACATGTATAGAAAAAACTCCCCAGAAATTGCTCTTATCAGACAAAGGATGGAAGAGGGAGAAACCCAGCTCAGTGCAGTGTGCCTCTCATTCTATCACAACAACCAAAATGCAAGCCTGCCCCCTGTTTTAAAGACCCTCCTTCCCTTGTAGGGACCTCATGGGCACTTGGAAGGAATGGCTATTAAATGCGTGACTTACTCTCTGTCCTGGTTCCTGTCCCCCCATCCCTGCAGCTGCATCCTCAGTGCAGCCCCAGGCTACCCCCACCCTCTTCTCCCCTCCCATCTGTCTGTACTCTCTGCCTAAATGTCATCACTCTTCAATTTGGCCTCCAAGTAGAGGAGGGGTCTTTGGATCCAGAGGATCTTGAGAGAACCAACCACAGCGTCTGGTCCTTCCAGATGCTCGGAGTGCAGCTTCTCCAACCCGTGGGTTCTTGCTGCCGTGCAGTTCTAGGCCCTTCTCTGACCAACTGTAGCACTGCTGGCCAGGCAGGTGGTGCTGATGCTGCAGGACCCAGACTCAGCTCTATGTTTTGTTATGGACTGAGTCATACCCCCCACACACATCAAATTCATATATTAAAGCCCTAATCCCCAATGTAACTATATTTGGAGATAGAGCTTTTAAGGAGGTAATTAAGGTTAAATAAGGTCATGAGGGCGGCCCTCTAATCCAACAGCACTGGTGTCCTTATAAAAAGAGGAAGAGACAGGAGAGGTCTCACTCTGTCTGCTCATGCACAGAGGAAAGGCCATGTGAGGACACAGCAAGAAGGAGCCATCTGCAAGCCGGGAAGAGAGTCTTCTCCAGAAGCCAGACTTGATCTTGGACTTCCAGTCTCCAGAACTGTGAGAAAACTAATTTTTGTAGTTTAAGTCACCCAATCTGCGGTTTTTATGGCAGCCCGAGGAGACTAGTATAATCTTGTAAGACATGAAGAATCCCACATCCCACCCCAGACTGGCTGAATGAGAACCTGCATTTAACAGGTTCATTCATGAGCAAATTGCAGTTTGAGAAGCATTGGCTTAAAACTGTATGCTGCTTTTGATACAAAAAAATTGTAGCACTCATGAACCTCAGGTATACTGAGAGCTAACAAACAAATTAGTTGAAATGGCTTTTTATGCCAAAAACATGCAACTGGAGTGGACATCTGATGATTTTATCTGCCCAGCGCTCCTTTTCCTGCTTGAGAACTAGCACCTCCCCTGTGGTTCCCACAGTGCTGGTCATTCATGGAGCTCCATCAGCTGCCTGTCCACAGGGGTGGACACAGGGCCCAGGGCTGGCCAGTCCTGGTACCTCGTCTGTCTGTCCACTATGACTGGTCGACTCATATGCATATGACCAAACAGGTCCAAGCAGCCTCCCTTGAGATCTGATATGTGGATGCCGAGATAGAGAAGGTCTCTTTCCTTTGGATCATAAGCTGTAAGGAAATAGGCTTAGAGCCTCCTTGCATCAGCAGGGAAAAAATGAGGCCAACCTGCAAAGAAAATGGGAGATGAGATGGTGAGAGACCCCTGACAGCATTGTTTGGGCACCCCACCCCACCCCAACCAGCTGTACCATTGGAGTTACCAATTCTATAAGCCAACTTGTGCTTGAACTTGGTAGAGATGGGTTTCTGCACCCAATACATTTAGGTATATTAGCATAGTTCCCCTCACAAACCCTGTTTGCCATAAGGCAATATTGAGTCCAGAGTCCAATCTAGTGTCTACATATTTCATGTGCACCAGGCATCAAGTGGAGAGCCAGGGATACCAAGGTGAAGAAGGCACAGCCTCTGCCTTCAAGTTGCTGACAGTCTGGAATCCAGACTGATGGAGATTCAAAGATGGGAGGAAATCATGCACTAAAAGTGCTAGGTTCTGTCATGGAGCTCTGAGAAAAACTGCAGGTGAATGCAGAAGACAGAGGGAGAAACTGTGCAAGAGACCCAAGAACAGAGGAAGGCTTGACAAAGGAGTTAACATTTGAGCAGAACCTCAAAAAGTGAGGATGTCCCAAGCGTTTGAAATGGAGAATGAGAAATGAGCATGTGTAAAAACAAGGATCTGTGAAACACCTGTGGGTCCCCTGGTTGAGGGGATGGTGAGAGGTGAGACCGTAGAGATGGGTTCAAGGACGTTGTGAAAAGACCTTGTGCAGCCATAGAATCGGATCTCATCTCGAGGCAACACAGAGCCAGTGTGGATCGTTGAGCAGAGAAGAGCTATGAGCAGATTTGTGATTTAGAAACATCCCTCTGTAGGTTAAATAGGATCATTAAACCATGAACCCCTGGATGGCAGAAACGGCTCTGGTACATGGTAGCAGTTAATATTTATTGAAACAGAGACAATGACAGACTCAGTGGAGGCAGAAGCAGTGGGACTAGGGAAAAAGGGAGCAATTTTGAAAGACATTTTTGAGCTAGAATCAATAGGACTTATCAAACAATTAGGAAAAAAGGAAGGAATTAAGAATGATTAAAGTGGTTTCTCCCTTGGCTGACCAGACCGGTGGGAATTAAGAACTAGATAGAGGTTTTCAGGTAAAAATATTGGCCTTGCTTTGAACATATTAGATGGGGGCCTGGGAATGCAGAGTGAATTTTCTGGAAGGAAGTTGGCTTAACAGACCAGGAGCTCAAGAAAGAGGACAGGGCAAAAGATGAGTGGGCCTGGAAGTTATCATCACGAGAGTGCATCAAGAGAGGTGCTAGTCGAGGGAATTAGCCTCTGAAATGCCAGAAGTTGTTCAAATTGTGATTCTCCAAAGGAATGTGTCATACTCATGAACAACAAAGCTCCCCTAGGCCCCACACCCCCATAAAACTGAAGACTCCAGAAATCTGACTCCCTCAGCATGTCTGGGCCACAAACCAACCAACCGTAAGCTTCTGGAGATTCTGGCGGCAGCCGATGTTGGACCACGCATGAGAAACAGCACCAGAATCCGCGGAACCAGACAATGTTTGAAGTCCTCCTGCCAATCCTTGGATGACCACGGAGTCCAGACGCCTTTGCATCTTCCCATTTTCCTGCCAAACTGGCCACACACTCTCCCTCTCCCGGAGCCCCTGCCTGCACCTCCATGGGCGCTTGACCGGATGCCCGGTCCTTGTGGTGGACACACACCTGAGCGCAGGGGGCAGACACGGTGGGAACCAACAGCCCAGGGCTGGTTGTACCAGGGATTCTCAGCCAAGCCCTCTGGTTCAGTTGAGCTTCAGAACCAGGTTGGAATATGAACCTATCTGAAAGATTACTTTTCTTATTGTTGTATCTTTTCCTTTAAAAAAAAATGAATTGACATGGAAGGATATCTCTGCTATAAAGTAGGTTGTATCACTGTACTATAGTATGACCGAAGTTTGTGTGTGTGTGTGTGTGTGTGTGTGTGTGTGTCTGTCTGTCTAGAATACGTCTGAGAGGATGTACAGCCAACCCTGGAAGCTAGGATGAGGAAGGGGGAATTCAGAGCTCTGCCTTTTTAGCCTCCATATAGTTTGCTGTTTTCAAAAAAATTAATTTTCAAGTAAAACTTTTTTCGAGAAGCATTGAACATTTAAATCAATTCTAGAAGAGGGGGAGGGTATAGCTCAGTGGTAGGGTCTGTGCCTAGCATGCAGGACGTCTTGGGTTCAATCCCCAGTATCTCCATCAAAAATAAATAAATGAATGAACCTAATTACCCCTCCCCACAAAAAAAAAAATCAATTCTAGAAGGACAGCCCAATGTTTAATAGATTTCCAAGGCGTGTGTGTGAGCATGCATCACTGAATATCATGGTTTCATGTAGATGGTCTTAACCAAGTCAGGACAGGTTTCTGATGACTGGCTGAACGAGAAGGCAGCTTCCTGTCCCTAAAATCCCTGCCTGCCAGTCTCCCTTCATCTCTCCCAGGTCAGGTAAGAACTTGTCTAGGGAGCATGTGTAGGAGAAGGGAGTTACCACAGTGGTAAACATGGGGGTCACTGGCTGCACGGACACTTGTGAAACAAGACCAGGCACTGGATTACTTACAGCAGGTTCATGGGGAATTTGACACTCTCTGCCCAGACTAACCCAAGTTTATCATCCCCAACCTAAGCTAACATGAAGTTCATAACCAGGTCAGTGATCAAGTCTAAAGCTGGCTTGTCCCTGACTTGAAGGCAGGTGGGTGCATGTTCTGGGCTGACTCCTTTCCCTTGGCAAGAGCTGGATTCCTGACTAGTTGAGGTACCCTTCCTGCCAGCCTGGGGAAAGGCTCCTGGGAGCATAAATCCTGAGAGCCTCCTTAGAAAAGTCAGAAGAAACCAGGAAGAATCAGGAATAACTAGCTCAGGAAATACTTCATAAAGGCAGAGATTTTTTTTTTTTAATTCTCATTTGGGGAATTAAGAAATTAAGAAAAATTAAACATAAAAATCATAAAAACATAAAAATCCATTGTTTTAATGGAAAACAATGAACAGGCATTCTTTGGAGATACTGCGGGTTTGGTTCCAGACCACAGCAATAAAGCGAGTCACATGAGTTTTTTGGTTTCTCAGTACATGTAAAAGTTAACTTCTGCTACTCTGTAGTCTATTAAGTGTGCAATAAGGTTATGTCAGAAAACAATGTACATACCTTAATTTAAATGTACAGAACAAAAAACAGTTACAATAGTAATATCAAAGATCACAGATCATAGATCACCATGACAAATATAATAATATTGAAAAGTTTGAAATATTGCAAGAATTACCAAAATGTGACACAGAGACAGGAAGTGAGCAATTGTTGGGAAAATGGCGCCTATAGACTTGCTCGGTGCAGGGTTGCCACAAACCTGCCATTTGTGAAAAAGTGCAGTATCTGTGAAGTACAGTAAACCGAGGTATGCCTGTCCTCTCTATTAATTTTGGATGCTCTTTAAATATTAGGAAATTGAAAATGTCAACATCAGTGATAGGCAGCCCAAACAGGAAAGGTAATTCCTTTACATCCTGCGACAACAGCTCTGCTGCAAGAACCCCACCTGCCCAAGGCGGTGGGGCGGGGGGGGACTGTTAGGAAGGGAGCCTGAGAGGCTTCCTCTTTGCCCCCTCGCCTCATCATCACCTCCACCCATCAAAGGGCTGGCCCGACTGCTCCCACCACTGCAACCTACAGTGTCCTCATTCTCCACTCTCTCTCTCTTTTTTAAACTGTTCTATCTTTGTGTACATATTTGCTTAAAACCAGCAAATTCCTATGCCAGGTTCAGGTAACAGAAGGGCTTTATGAGTAGTTTATGTTGCCTGGACCCAAGGTCTGCTGCAAACACAGTCTGGAGTGAAGTGAAAATAACACCCTTCTAAAGAGAGCTTAGAGATTCTCATCCAGTAGGAATTCCACTCCTTTCTCTGGGAACAGGACTGAGTTATATCTGGCCACAAAGCCACCATTCAGAGGTATAACCAAGAAAGGAGAGAGCAGACCACCAAGAAACAAGATCAACTGTGCTGCAGTGCAGTGACCACAATTCAAATCACCTGCACCCAAAGGTAAAATTACAGAAAATCTTTGTAGGATACATGCACCATCAAAAATGAGATCACTGCCGTGGGTAACCTGGCAGCTGTTCTAACCCATGCCACATTTAAAAGACTGTTATGAGGATGTGGAGATAATGGAAACCATGTGCATTGTTGGAATAGAAAATGGTGCACCCACTGTGAAAAACGGTAGGTGATTCCTCAAAAAATTAAACATACAATTACCATATGGTCCAGTAATTCCACTTCTGAATTTATACCCAGAAGAAGTGAAAGTGGAAATCCAGCAGATATTTGTATACCCATGTTTGTGGCAGCATTAGTCAGAATAACCAAAACGCAGGAACAATCCAAGTTGTTGATTGGATAAACAAAGTGTGTTACGTGCACACGATGGGATGTTAATCAGCTGAAGAAGAAAGGAAATTCTGACACATACTACAACATGAATGAGCCTTGAGGACATTACGCTAAGTGAAACAAACCAGTCACAAAAAGATAAATATTGCATGATTCCATTTATATGAGATAGCTAAAGTAGTCAAGTTCATACTGGCAGAAGTTGAGGGTGTGGTGGCCAGGGCCTGGGGCAAGGAGGGAGTGGGGAGTTTGTGTTTAATGGATATCAGGTTTTAGTCTGAGAAGATGAACAAGTTCTGGAGATGGATGGTGATGACAGTTGCACGACAATACGGGTGTACTTAATGCAAATGGACTATATACTTGAAGATGGCTAAAATGATAAATTTTAAATTGTCAATAATTATAATAAAATAATAATAGTTTTTTACAGTAATTTTTAAGACTGTTCTTAGGCCACAAAGAGCAGCATTAAGTTCAAGGCACACTGATCCATGTTCAAGTACATCCGTTTCTACTTCCAGAACTTGGCTAATTTTTCTGGCTATGACATCAGTTGTTAAGTTTCCCTGATGGTATCACCTGGTTCATGATTTTCCATCTTGAGCCTTACGCTCCTTGTCTCGTGGCAGCTGGCACCTCCCCTGGTCTCCCTGAACCACAGCCAGTACCCACGGCAGCCTCTGCTTGGCTGGCTCCGGCCGGGCCATCTTTGACTGACCTCGTCCCTCCTCATTTTAACCTCACAGGCCCATCCTGACTTCTTGTTTTAACAACACTCACTATTACCGTCATGTAAAACTCCTCAAGCATGCTAACGTGCTCTGTACAGAGCAAGTAGAAGGCCTGTTTCCCTGTCCTGGCAGATAGCGTTCCAAGGGTGACGGTGAGCTTCAGAGGGCAGAATTTACTGCTCATGTTTTGTTTTTAAGAGTTCTTAGTGGAAGGAGTCTAGCCCAAATGGACTTAGAAATAGAACCTAGAGATGGTAATTTCTCATCTTTTTGTTTCATCTCTCGCCTCTTCACTCTGTTTTCTCCCTCCCTGTGCAAAACAAGACAAGCAAACAAAACACGACTTACCTTAGGTAGAGTATGTGTTTTCACTCCGTTCTCTAAAATACTGAAGTCTTTGGAATTTCAGCTTCTTCCCCAAGCAGACTTATCAGAAAGTTCTTTTCAAATAAGTACTTACTGTAACTATATTTTGGTAAAGAAAAGTTAAAATGAAAAATTTTCATATAGTTACAAATATGCATATATGCACCTCATTTGTATAGTGTTTTGGAGTTGGCCATGTACTTTTATGAGCATAATCTGATTTGATCTTGCCAAGAACCGTAGGAGGCAGGCAGGATCATCAAGCCTCCAAGTTATAAATGCAGAAACTGAGGCCCAGAGAGATTGAGTGTGGCCCAGAGTTAGAGGTGACCAATCAAGAAAACCGAGATCCACTCCAAGTCTGCTCCTTGTTCTCCTGCTCTCTGTGGTCCAAGCAATTAGCCGAACACCATCAGTGGCCACCATTTTAGCTTTCAATTGTGTGTGGCATCTGGAGCTGACCCTAGAGTACCAAAACTGCATCCCGGCCCTCAATAGATAGTTCAGTGAGAAAGGCAGAATTTAGTACGAAGTGGCACGTGCCAGTCACCAGTTATACCCTACAGGCAGCAGATACAGCAGGCAAAGTGTCCTATGCTTTGTACCATGTGAGCAGGCAGGACCTACACAGTATAGGACTGACAACCTGGCAGGACCTGTGAAAGGAGCTGGAGAAATCCAAGACCCTCTAGAAAAGGATTAGCTCCTATGAATGGTCTGAACCATTAGACACTGACTGAGCTGGTCTCAGCCAATTGTTTTGTTTGGCATGACTAGACTTGGGACTTTCCCACCCTTTTCTATGATAGACTCCAACAGTGACTCACCTCCTTTTCCAAATCTTGCCACCATCTCAGGTGTGCTGACAAACCTGGGCTAGAGCCTCAGATGTCCTTGCTCTCAATTCTGCCCTCCATACACCTGTCCATAGTTCCTCCTCTTCCTCTGGAATTACTGCTCAGTCTTTCCTGGAATATTGGTGTCCCACCTGTCCCTGTAATTTAAGAGAGAGAAAAATCTTTGGACAAATTCTAGCCAAAGACTATTTCAGCCAACAAGCATCTATTTAGCAAGACATTTAGCAAAATAGATGCAAAGCATTTATGACCTTGAGTTTGAGCAATCAGTAACCATTAATCACATTAATAATTAACCAAACAGGCATTTACATCTGTGATTTACCCTCCGTGTGGGTGGAGTAGGTGGCCAGTGGAAATTGCCAAAGGCTTGCCCAAATTATCTTTCTGTCAGATCACCTAACTTGGAACTTGCAGGGAATTCTAGAAGCCTGACACACCTAATTGCTACCATTAAAGAGACTCTTGTTGATTCTTTCTGGACCCATTAGCAGTATTGTGATATTAGCTGAGAGGTCTCAGAGGGACACTGGAGGGTATATTTTTATGGGGGCAGAGAAAATGGAAAGTCTGAAGCATAAAGCATTGACTAATCAAGGCTGGCCTGTGGAGCAAACAACGCTGAGTGGCCTTGGACGACCTAGCATCAGGGGAAGGCAAACAAGTGGAAGGAGAGGCGCCAAAGACGGGGTGGCCTTCTCCACAGTTTGGCCCTGGACAGCCCTGAACAGAGCTAAGGGAAGCCTGTGGAAAAAGGGGTGCTGCCTCTCGATGCCTCCCAAGCTAGCCTCTGCCTGGGAGGGTGCAGAGGGGGAGTGCCAAGGCACAAGCATGGCCTCCCATCCTATGTCAGTTCCAAGACTGGAGAGGCCTCTTCTTTGGAGGCTCTCAGCCTAACGCTTCTCTGAGCCATCCATTCTGCAAAGAGGACAAGGCCGTCACACTTTGAGATGCCACAGCCCCTTGGAATCTTCTGAGTAGAATGGGATCCTGCTCCAGTTTTCTAGTCCATCCAATTCATTGGCCAAATTATTTTGTGCATAACATTAAGTCTGTGACCAGCCTGCCTTTGGTGGGCTGCCATATTGTTAATGTGCCAGAAAACAGCTGAGATTAAAGCTTAATGGAGCTAAGGGAAATACTCTGGAATGAGTATTAATAAGCACCAAGTGTGAAACTATTATGTGGGATTGTTGCTGGAATAAATCACCTTGTTAAATGGCCTGGGATACTTTGTGGTCCACAGACTACAGCCCTCTGTTCTTGATACTCCATCAAATCCAGGAAAGCATTCAGTATTTCTCCTAGACATTCTTCCTCTGTAGCTACTGGAAACCAAAACTGTCTCTATGGTGGGAATTTTAAGGACAAAATTTAGAGCTGTTCCAACCATAAATGTGATGTTTTATAACTGGTTAATTTTCCATAACTTTGTGGGTTTTTTTTTTTTTTTGTACTTGTAAATATATGAATGAGTGGACTGGGAACTCGTTATAATTTAATATTAGAATTTCAAGAACTTTTCTTGAGACGTACAAACTATAATTTCCACTTTTTTACTGCGGGGATGTGTACTGTGTGAAGTTGGTTTAGCTAGAACTGCTTTTTCCAGCATCCCCTTGTGGTTCAGAGATAGAATTGGCCAAAAGAGGAATCTGTGTAAGGTTTGGAAGGCGGGAGGAGAGCAGTAGCTGTTGTTCTCCGCTGGTGACGGACACAGAGGTGCAGGCAAGTTTTCCTCACTCTCTCCTGCTCTGGGTCCAGCTCTTCCCAACTGTAGGCACTACTGACCAACAGCCCCCATGCCCCTCAACAGAAGCTTGGCTGCAGACTTTCAGAAGCAAGTCATGTAGAAATCACACTTTTCACTGGGTCCCCTTTATGGTCCTACTCTGGCAACTGGAGTATCTGGTTTCCCAGAGAGATTCCCCTGCAAGTTCCGCATGGCTCACCATACCCATCCTTGAGGGGCAGATTCATGACTTTCTCTAATCCCCCAGCTCCTCCTACCATGCCCTTACTTCTCCAGCATCTCCCACGCTTGTGTGATGAATCCCCTCCTCCCTAATACACCTAGTTCTGCTTCCCTGATGAAACCCTGACTGAGTCCCTCACTTCACCATGTTGGAAGCAATCAATCAGACAAAGAGATTTCACAGAGTTGAGTTGCCTCCACACTTATTTCTGTAGAAAGGTGAATGAGGCTAAACTCAGTATCTATTACTAATTCTCAGCAGAAATTAACAAAGATCATCTAAGGTGGTAGTCTATGTGCATCCTCTTTCTTGTGATCTAAAACAAAGACCTGGCCTTCTTAAAGGCACTAAGAAGGTTCAAGTTTTAAATTGTCCTTTGTGGATTTCAAAGATAGTGTTAAGTAGGGTGAGCATCAGCTTTCTGCAAATCTTTAGGCCCCAGTTTTACCTGCGAGTTCACACTAGTGCACAGAGGAAAAGGGAATTGGAAGCTGTGGTTTTTATGTTGTTTAGAAAAACGTTAAAAAAAAATCTTTATTCTCAAAAATGTTAGGATACTTTGCTCTTGAAGTTGAGAAGTTGGGGGAAAAAATCCTCTTTAATCTAGAGGAAGAAGCAGGAGTAGAAGACAAGTCACAAGCTGCCTTTTTCCACTTTGTAAGTCCACCCAGTTAATCTGCTTGACATAACTGGAGAAAGAAAAATAAAAACACATGGAGGGAAGTGGCTTCACCAAAGCTCAGCAGGGCAGTCGAGAATATCCAACATCGCTGGGATGTCCCCCCGGGCATCCCAGGTTGTTTGCTCAGCTGGGCCCCTTGACCATGTTTCTCTGGGCGTCGTGGTGTGAGCTCCACCAGTCTTCAGTGATGCAGGGTATCTGCTTTACCTGTCCCCTTCCTTGCCATCCTCTGTCACTCGGTGTCTGCACTTGAGCTAGACTCTCGACAGAGCTCCCTCCCGAAAGCCTCTCTAGAATTCTCACCCTTGTAACCTTCCCTTCTGTTGTTCCTCGTGTCATCAACTTCATTCTCTCAGCGTCACGGTCGTCCTCACCCCTCATATCTCCTGCCTCTCAGCTAAGATGTGAAATAAACACATTTTTATCAGAAAAGAACACCCACTGGTCAGCCCTCCCTTCATCCAAGGGTACTAACTACATCTTGATCCCATGTCAATGTGGCGGCAGAAGGCAGACTCTTCACTGAGTATCCCGGGAACCCCACGACTCCGAGCACGCTGACTTGGTGTTCCTGGCCTGTACTGAAGCTTTGTGGGTCACACAGAGCGGTCAAGCCAAGCAGCACGTGAGGTACTTCTTGTCTCCAGGAGCACTGGAGCGGTTTTCTCTCCAGGGTTTCCCCGTACGTACGGCTGCCACCCCTCTGGCTTCTCCCTCCTTGATTCTCCCTCCCTGCTCCCTACTCCTTTTTCTCTCTAGAGCATTTGAGCTCTGCTCCAGCTTTGAGCTCATTTTTGCAGAGCCTGTCTCTGCAGACTCACACTCTCCAAGGTGCTTAACCAAACAAAGACCTGTCAGTTGACAGAAACCCTCTTTGGAAGGCAGTTTATCCACTCCCTCTTGTCACCTGACTTTGCCCCTTGGGGCCTCACCTTTTCTCTCAAGCTTATCATGCGTATTTCTAACGAACAAATATAATGCCCTTCTCAAGGGGAAATCTAACAGCAGCTAAGAGAATAAAACGCCTCTTATGTGCTTCTGCCCTATGGATTTCCATGGAACCACTAATCTTATCTGGGTATATCCTCAATTACCAATTTATTTTATGGTTTGTCAATTGCATAGTCTCATTGAAAAGAATGCAGTCCTTTCCCTTTTGCTTTGTTTTTTCTTAAAGTTGCTGTTCATGGTGAGCATGATCTAGAGCCGTTTTGCACAGGCACTGGAAGCCAGGTAGGCGTCGTCCTTCTAGAAGTGTACTTCCTCTTAGGTTTCAGTATTTGCTTGAAAGGAAACTAAATGGACATCTAGCAGAATGGGAATTACTGACTTTATCTTGAGAAATGCAAAATAGGACCAAGGTTTTTCTGAGTCTGACCCTTAGCTCTGGGCCTTAAACTAGACGTACTTTCCAGCAGATTGATTTACCTCTGTAGCATAAGCAAAAGGCATAATCCCTCAGCAGGGCACATGGGTAGGAAGACCATTTCATTTGCCGAGGACAGTCCTGGCATAATTATAAATAGAAGCCCTTTTCATTTTCAAAAATGTCCTGTTTGGGACAATACTCCATATGGTCACCCTGGGGGAGGCACCTACAGCCTGGAGCCTAGTGCAGTGACTGCCTGCAGCGGAGGGGGTGCCTGGAGGGCTTACGAATGTGGGCTCTGTGGTCCAACCATCATGTTCTGGCTTCCTCACCAGAGTGCCCAAATCAGTTAGGGTTGTTAGCTATGGGGTGGCTCATCCAACATTGCCAGAAAAGCTGGAGAGCCATGCTTAGAGGCCCGGCATTTGGAGCAAGATCCAAAATCCCAGAGCATAAGTGGTCTGGCAGGGGAAGCTGCTGCTCTGCCCTTGAGCACCATGATGCATCCTCTCGCCGCCAGCTAGCCTCACTGCAAGCCCTAGGACGTGACCTTGCTGCAGGCGGCACTGCCCTGAGAGGGCTCTCCATGCCGTGTCTTCAGATGGCAGGATGGTCACCCAGTGGAGCTCCAGGTGACCCCTCCTTTAGGTCATGTGCACATACCTCTTGAATATTCACTTTGGCTTTGCTCCTGTGGAGTCTCATCTACGTTGGAGCCCCTGGGTCTCTGATTTTACTATCTGGGAATATTCTATTCCGATGTTTGTATGAACATATAAGTGAGTGAGCACGAAACAGGCTGTTCTGTAAAGCTATAGACCATCACTATAGATAGAGAAGAAAAGGGTCATGTAAAAATCCTCTGTTTAATCTAGAAATATTAGAGGGACATGCTCAGACTTTATGGAGAAAGGCAGTACATACTGACAAAAAAAAAATCATTCATCTACCCCTAAACCTATCCCCACAGTAGGCTCTGCGATACCTTGGCTTTTTTATGGCTCATAATGAGCAATTTTTTACAGATACTGTCCAGCTCCTCAGGACAATGCCCAACCTGGGATTTACACGAGAGCCACTGACCTTGCTACATCAGCAGGTCGTTGTCTCAGAGTCCTGTGCCTTTGAGCTCTTTGGAGAGGTCACGGGCAGGGAAACGCTCTCTAGGCCCAGTCACATTAACCCTCCCGGTCTGGCAAAGACACCCAGGCAGACGAATCTATGGGAAGACAGAGCACAGAGTCGGCACTAAACGGAGAGGCAGATGCTGTGCAGGCTGGTGTCTCCGAAGCTGGCATTCCCATCCCCAGCCAGCAACCGAAATACTGTCCGTGCTTGCCAACCTCCACATTAGAGAGCTCAGCCTGGCTGCTGTCGTCCAACGAGACTAATGGACAGTGACGAGATCTGAAGGTGATTCAGATGTGTTCAGCACTCAGTCATGCTCTTGGGAGAGGA
The DNA here is from genome assembly GCF_048773025.1 of Camelus bactrianus. Classification (NCBI taxonomy): domain Eukaryota; kingdom Metazoa; phylum Chordata; class Mammalia; order Artiodactyla; family Camelidae; genus Camelus; species Camelus bactrianus. The sequence goes on from NC_133543.1 coordinate 43,002,757, forward strand.
CGTTCTCACTGTGGTAGACAGAATTTTCTGTTTTAATTACAAATCACTAGTGAACTCTATTTGAAATTTTGCAAATAATAAGCGAGTCCAGGTCTCAACTTGGATTTTACAACTGGATGCTGTGAGAAAATAGGGTAATCACTGTTGCTTCCAGATTTTCATATGCTGAGCCTCTGAGGTGCTCGTGAAACCAGAAAGGACAGGAAGGCAGGAAGCCCAGCTCAGTCACCTATCTGGATCCTAATTCATCTGAGACGTGGTGTAGGTTTGTTATGTTTCCTTCCTCTGAACCTTGAAATTTTACAGAAAATCGATTTGGGGCTGATCATAAAAATGATGACAGTGAGGCTATTTCTGCTAAAAGAAAGGCTAAGCCTATTTTTAAGATCAAAACAGATAACATAGTTTATTTGTGAATGAGTACAGAATGACTGAATTGGAAAAAAATAAAATCTATGTTCAGAATAGATAATGTCCATGAATAAGTCAGAAGCTGACCTCATGGGACTTCGGCTAGCTTGTAGAGCAACTTGTGCAAGTTAGAAAAAGGCAGCTCCTTTTGGGGGGTTGAAACCTTGGGGAACATGGCTGTGCAATGAGGCAAAAGAAGGCACACCAGGGTGCCTGGTGCAGGGGAGGTCCTGGTGGGACTTGGTGAGGGTCATCCCAGAGCCTCAGCTTCGGGTCAGTTTCTTGATGGGTCCTTCTGATCTTGCACTAAAAGCAGAGTGTGGAGGTATAAAGGCAATAGAACTATAATGGGTTGAGTTATGTCTCATCCTGCAAAAGATGTAGACATTCTAACCCCCAGTACCTGTGAATGTGACCTTATTTGAAAATAGAGTCTTTACCAAAAATCAAGTAAACATAAAGTCATTGGGGTGGGCCTCTGTCCAATGTGACTGTATCCTTATTAAACGGGGGAAATTTGGACACAGAGACAGACACCTAGAGGGAAACCAACGTGAAGACACGGGAAGAGAAGGTCATCTACATGCCACGAACGTCCGAGGCTACCACATCTAGGAGAGAGGCCCAGAGCAGGTCATCCGCTCTTACCTTCAGAGAGGCAGAGCGTGGCCCTTCTGACATCTTGACTTTGGACTTCTGGCCACGGGCATTGTGACATGATAAATCTCTGTTGTTTAAGCCATCAAGTGTGTGGCACCTTGTTATAGCAAGACTAGGAACCATATAGAAACCAACAGTAAGAAAGCAAAGCCTCCGAGTGTGTCCTGGACCAGGAGGTCTGGATTCATCTGAGCCCACCACTCACCCAATTGTCTCCCAGGGGTGTGGAAACCATGGAGCTGAGGCCAAAATGAGACTCAGGATGGGATGTGGAATTGCAAACTACAGGGGAGGGAGGAAGGCCGACTCTGGAGGAAGATGGAGGGGGCAACGCAAGCCTGGTCGGAGTCAGGGCTGCACTGGGGGCCCCTGGGGAGAACGTCCAGCAGATGTCTCGCCAGTAGCACAGGGACTGCACAGACAGAAGGGTCGAGCCTCAAGTCTGCAGAATAAAGATAAGGCTGTGAGGTCAGAAAAGCAAATTTGAAGCCAAGAGGCTTGAGCCATTTGGGGATGAAGAAAGAAGTTCCTGACCAGAGTCAAAGCAACTGGGCTGAAGGAAAACAGTAACAAACAGTTCTTCAAAAATAAAAACGTGTTAATGATATGTTGATTTCACTTCCATAAAAATAAACAAAAAGATACAAAATAAAAGTGTGTGAATTATTCATTATTGGTCGGTCTATTTTCCTTAATACGCACAGAAACCGAGAGGACACTGAAGGTTACTGGGGGATTTTCAGCTCTGGCCAGAGACGGATACGCCTCGTCAGGATGATTACATCACACCAAAAATGTAATTGGCTCCTTTAGGCCACATTTCTGAGTGTTTTCTATTTCCCACAGATAAACATCAAACCATAAATCACAGGTTTGATCCAAGGGAAATACTAAAGCAGTTGCCAGTTGAGAAAGGATAAAGTCTGATGGCCTAGGAGGCAATTTACTGAGTCTCACGTTACATTTGCAAAACACCTGGAACTGAACTGAGCCTTCAAGGAAAAGGCAAGTCAGTGTTTCGGAACAAAAATAGAATAATGCATGAACTCCACCCACTCTTGACCACATCTGAGGGAGGCCGAGGCGCTGGGTTTCCTTTCTGTTCGCCGTTCTTGTCTCACTCACACATGAGTAACTACCTCCCTGAGGTCAAATCATACTGTCCCAAATGGGTCCATTTTCCTAGACGGTCTCAAACCATTTCATAACCACATTCAGTTTAAATCTGCTTTCCTTGCAACCCATAAAAGAGATGTCACATTCCTCTGCCACACAAAATATGAACATTTTCCACATCTCCAAATGAGCGAAAGACTGCCCAGATGTTTGTTATCCAGAGTCCTTCAATTCAGAGAAGGCCTGGGAACCTTTTTTCTTCTAAAGAAAACTGTCTCATAGAAAACAAACTTATGGTTACTTAGGGGAAAGGGGGATATATTGGGAGTTTGGGATTTGCAGATACTAACTACTATATATAAAATAGATAAACAACAATGTCCTACTTTATAGCACAGGAAACTATATTCAATATCTTGTAATAGACTATAATGAAAAAGAATAGGAAAAGGAATATAAATATATGTGTATAAATGAATCACCATGCTGTACACCAGAAATTAACATAACATTGTAAAAGGACTATATTTCAATAATAAAAAAAAAACTAGCTCCAACTTTTAGAAGATAGGACCATAAGTATATCACATATTCACAACAAAACATATCTATAAAAATCTTTGGAAATACAAATAATGATAGGAAAGCTGTTTTTCGGCTTTGTTTGCCAGAGCAGCTGAGATTAACATGTATGTATGTGGCATTTACTTCACATCATATGACAGCAGTGAGATGCTTCCGTGTGATGCCAAGCAAATAATCTCTGAAAGTGCTACCTGGAACTTTAATTTTGTTATCTTTGAGGAGATCTTTGAGGGAGTCAAAGGTCATTTATTAGATACCATTAGATACAATTTTACCAGATTAAATAGAGCTTTATAAAAAAATGTAATAATTATATAAGTTTATCCAGTTGGGGAACACTTTAATCAGTAACTAAACTCAACCATGAATCAGTCTAATCTTAGTGATAAAAATGATCAAGAATACTTAATTGAGCATTTTTTAATCTGCTGTGTTCTATTGTATGAAGACACTGAAAGATACACACATGCAAACCACACAACCTAACCAGTGAAATGATTGCGCTCGAATCATTTGCTGTAATAGGAATTGCAGTAGTAAAGTGGCAACTGTCACTCTCTCTCGGGGGGTCTATTACGTCCTGGGGGTGGTGCTTAGGATCCACCTGTACTGTTTCCTTTATCCTCATAACTCTTTGAAGCCGAAGTTTTTCTCTCCATTTTAAGAGGAGAGGAAAGAAAACTGAGGCATAGGGAAATACTTTCCAAACATCTCACTGTCAAGAACCATGAAAGATTTTGAGATTTTACCCTACTTGCCAGCTAATGACTTAGCCTGCCCCCTTTTCATGCATGCTGGTGGAAAGACGTGAAACTACCGAGTCAGAGACAAAGGACTTTACTTTCCTGGCGTGGTGGACAACATAAGCTTCCTATACGTGTGGATTTCCTAGTTCAAGTGGCCAGCCATCCCAGTTTCCCCAGGACTGTTTCAGTCTGAGCACCGAAAGTCCTGGGCAAATCAGGGCACTTGGTCACTCTAGTTCCCATTGTCCTCTGAGTCTTACAAAGGGACTGGGGAGCAGCCCAGATGTGGTGACCACACAGCTGAGGAACCCCAAACTTAGGAGACCCCCACTTTTATAAGGAAGTTGCTAATAAACTTGCCCAAGTTTTGCCCCCAAATGTGACATTATTTTTATTATCTTGGATAGCAAACAAATCTGTCCAGTGCCCCAGAGGGCACTTCTATATCTTCTAAGACTGTTCACTATACAAATGACTTTGAAAAGATTATCTGATACAAAAGCTGTAACAATGTACAGAAATGTGAGAGACTAGCGAACTATTTCCCAACTCCTACAGCTGTTAAGTGGGGAATACAATGTTCAAATCCAAGTTCTTCAGATGTCAAAGCCCACGTGCTATCCTGCTCCTAAATTATCATGCTCAGATCTACAGAGTTAAGGTCAAAAGAGGGAGCTTTTCTTTCAGTTGAGGCTTGGAACTCTTAGTCACATTTAAAAAAAAATACATGATATTTTCAATCTTGTATGAACTTATGGAATAGAAATTTGGAGGTATTGCAGAAATGACACTGTAATCCAAAATAAAGTTAAATGAGTTGGTTAAGCTACTTGACACTACTTGACTTCCAGGGCTCTTCCTGCCCTGAGAGTCTGTGATTCTCCTTCCACATTCTTACTACCTGCTATTTTCTTTCCTCTCCTTGTGATGAATACTTAATATGAAAGTATATTCTTCTGCCTCATTTTGAATCCAGGCAGAATTTCAGCCAATAAGCTGCAGTGTATGTTTTGATACCAGAGTAATTAAAAAACAAGTTCCGTTATACAAAGAAAAGCAAAGAAGATTACAACTCAGGCTTTCACTTTTTTTAAAAAAACAAGTTTTCATTAATTGTACAATGGTAACCACAGTATCATATAGGTGTGACTCTTTTTAGGCAGAGTTTAAAGCATACTATTTTCTCTAAGATTCAGATCAAATTTCCTTTTTCTTTTTGTTAACCCGAGGTGCTAGCAGGGGAGGATATTACTGTATGTTTTAAAAGGTTATTTTGATTTCCTTTCTGTGTAACACTGGTGCTCCTCTCTACTGCCCTCTAAAGATCAAAGAAAGATGAAAAGAAACAAATAAGCCAACAGAGAACAAAAGATCTGTGATAAGAGAGTTTCTTCTATATTGCCTGAGTGAGCATTTGCAAAGAGGTTAAGCAAGGTATGAAAAAGTTGATAAATCAACTCATTCTTCTAAGAGGTAGCTGGTGATTAAGGTACCCTCAGGCCATGGTCACTCAGATTAGCTTGTAGGAACAATTATGGATCCCATTCTGGGATCTCCAGGCTGCTTAGGGACTGTAAAGATGAGGAGTCAGGGTTCAGAGCTATTTTCAGTGAAGGCAAATTACACACTCTTCCAGCAGGGGCTTTCAAGAGCTGGACCACCCATCCAAATGCATGAAGCAGGAGCAACACCATGGGGAATGGTGTAGCCTTCGGCAGACTAGAGAGCACTTGTCCCATCTAAAAATGCTCAAATTCAATTTTAGTAGAACTTCCCCCAATAGACCCTGAGTTATCTGGGGGCAGTCAGAGGGCCAGACTGCAACTCTGCCTCCCAGGCTTACGCAGACACCTTTTGCTGGAATTTCAGCGGCAGTGAGGAAATGCCCATAAAAAAATGCCCACACATTTGATAAAGCAGGAACGTGACTTGCTTATCAGATGCTGTCTGACTGATGAAATGTCTCAGAAGCTGGAGTCCATGAGAGAGAGAACCATGAATAGGGTGCTTAGAATGGAGTTGGTTTTCTCTCCAAATGTAGCAGAATCTGGCGTGCTCCGAAAGAAACCAGAATGCATTTGGATTATGAATAAATATTTAATAAAATTTGTTTTCAGTAGGCTTATTTTTAGAAGAAATACTTTTTTGAGACCTAAGGGCTCTGTTTTCTATGCCCCAACACAAAGCATGAAGATGCCCTGCTTGGGAAGCACACACGTACAGACCTTACTGATATCTCCACTGGCAAACTGAGTGGCGTCCAGCCCTAGTCCTGCTTTTCTGAAGCATTTCCTGCTGGCTTAACAACACAGGATGCTGTGGGCCTTTTACCCATTTGGCTTTATTTTCCTGTCCCTCTGTACATCTGTCTGGTCACTCCTGTCTGTCGATCTGTTCCTGGGAAGCTCGTCACTACAGGCCCTGCACCTTCTTAGTCTGTCCCATACTATTATCCATAAACTGATCTCATTAAAAACACAGAATGCTGGCATGTAAGTAGGGTCCAGTGATCTTCATGGCTTTGCTCTTGAAACCAGCTCCCCTCCTCCTCCTGACTCCAACACACAACTGCCGCTTTTTACAAGGTATTCTTTGTGTCTTTGTTTTTACTTTCTTCCCTCTCTTGTGCCCAATTTTTTTGAGAGTCAACATTTATGTTTTATTGAAGTATAGTCGGTTTACAATGTTGTGTTAATTTCTGGTGTACAGCACAGTGATTCAGTTACATACATACTCCTCTTCATGTTCTTTTTCATTGTAGGCTACTACAAGGTATTGAATGATAGTCCCCTGTGCTCTACAGTAGGCCCTTGTTGTTTATTTATTTTATATATGGTAGTTAGCATCTGCAAATCCCAAACTCCCAATTTATCCCTCCACCCCCTACCTTTCCCCCCAGTAACCATCAGTTTGTTTTCTGTATCTGTGAGTCTGTTTGTTTCGTAAATAAATTCATTTCTTCTGCCCAATTCTTGACATTTCCATTCTTCACCTGCCACCTTGGCTGTTTCTGACCTTTTCACAGTTCACAGGCTTAAGATTCTCTTCTTGTCATTTCTGTTTCCATGGAATACACAGTGCTTGCAGAGGAGCACCCTAAAAGTTACTATTTATCACAACTGTTTATTGTATTGTCTCCCAAGTACATCAGTAAGATTCTTCGGTGACCTGGACTGGTGGCCCTCCCTTTCTGAAGTGGAATTCTGGAAGTTGGAGCAGCCAGCTTCCCTACTGACTGTTACTGGGACCACACAATTAAGATCAAAACACCTCTCACCATTGTGCTTCCTGGTATAGCAGATGCCCCTTATCCACAGGGAGACTTTCCACGACCTCCAGTGGATGCCTGAAACCACAGACATTACTGAACCCTATGTATACCATGTTTTTTCCTATATGTACATACTTATGATAAAGTTTAATTGATAAATTGGGCACAGTAAGAGATTAACAACAATAATAAAATAGAACAATTATAGCAATATACTGTAAAATAAGTTATGTGAATGCGGTTTCTCTCTCTCAAATATCTTATTGCACTGTACTCACCCTTCTTGTGATGATGCGAGATGATAACCCGCCTGTGTGATGAGATGAAGTAGGTGAATGACGGGGATGATGTGGATGATGTGACGTAGTGTTGGGCTACTAAAGACCTTCTGACCATCCATCAGAAGGAGGATCATCTGCTTCCAGTGATCCTGTATCAGCAAGCCCTGACCCCATCAGTGGCTGGAGATCCTGGGTGGAACCGAGAGGGATGGGTGAGATTTCATCATGCCAGTCTATGAACTGTTTATTTCTGGAATTTTCTATTTAATATTTCCAGACCACGGTTGACTACACGTAACTAAAACCACAGAAAGTGAAACTGCAGATAAGGAGGAACTACTATATGTTGAGCATCAATAACATGCATTTGTTTTGTGCCAACCACATGCCGGGAGATCTGCATAACAAACAGACTCCATTCTCCTAATCCCTGTCCCACCCTCTTCCAAGCGCATGCGCATGCAAAGATAAAAATGCTGATGTTGCTAGTTAGCCTGTGTTAAAATACATCCAGGGGCTGAAGAGACCCAGAATCCAAAGTCAAGATTCTTGTCCTAACTGTTCTGCATCTTAAAATCCATGACTTTGTATTTCTCACAACTACACTCAGATACAGGATTTCAAATCGTATATAATCCAAGCAAAGCAAAGCAAACTAAGAAACTTTTCTTAAAATCTCTGTTTCATTGTGGTCATGTAAGAAAAAAGGAACTGTTTTTGTCGTTATCTGCCTTGAAAAGATATTTTATTCAGAAATCAGATTTTTAGCTGATATAATTCACTAAACTTATTAATGATATAATATAAAAAGTTTAGTATGTACATATGTGTTTTATTGTTTTAATCACCAGCCAAAGCTCTTAAAGAGAAGATGATTTTTCAGAAAGTGGGTATTTTCTCACAATTTGTCTTCAGCAACAGTTGAAATCAAATTCTATAAGGCCTGTCAGTGTCTTCAAATTTTCATTTATTTTTCAACTTCTAAAGCACATCAATCAGCACATACACCCACTGCACAGTGTAAGAGAGAACAGAGCACATGTGCCTCCTTTCCTAGCCTGCCCACACCCCTACCCACACAGCACACATCCTTACTGAAGATGGATTATTGCAGCTGCTCTCATACCCATAGGGAAGGGAAGGCCCAATGTAGGGGCATCTGTGGAAATCTTTCAAAAAGACTTTGCTTGTAATTTCATCATTCTATCATGTTTTATAACAGGATTACCATAAGATATGTTTAGGAAAGTCATTTTTTATGGTTAAAATGGGATTAGCTAATAGGTTTGAGAGAACTATAAAACCATTCAGAAAATAAGATTATTCACTGTTGTGTTTCTATTTCTTTATTTGAATGATAGAGAATTATCTCTTATCTAAGATAACCATGAAGTTGATACTCCTTTCACCAAAGCCTGTGAGCATTTAGAAACATAATATCTGAAAAAAAAGATACAAATGAACTTATTTACAAAACAGAAGTAGACTTACAAACATATAAAACAAACTTATAGCTACCAAAGGGGAAAGGGTGGGGAGAGATGATTGGGAATTTAGGATTAATAGATATATGCTACTTTATATAAAATAGATAAACAACAAAGACCTACTGTATAGCACAGGGAACTGTATTCAACATCTTATAACAGCCTATAATGGAAAGGAATCTGAAAAAGAATATGTGTGTGTGTGTGTGTGTGTATACATATAACTGAATCACTTTACTGTACACTTGAAACATTGTAAATCAGCTTTACTTAAAAAAAAAAGTTGCAGATATTGTAGAATGGCTTGGGAAAAGTCATTTTCCATTGAGAAACCACATGGTCTAATTGTCTTTGACGAAATGCAGTTTTAAAAGTAGCACAGTCTATTTTTAGTTTTTTGAGGAATCTCCATACTGTTTTTCATAACAGCTGCACCAAACTACATTCTCACCAACAGTGTAGGAGGGGTCCCTTTTCTCCACAGCCTCTCCAGCATTTATTGTTTGTGGACTTTTGAATGATGGCCATTCTGACTGGCGTAAGGTGGTACCTCATTGTAGTTTTGATTTGCATTTCTCTGATAATTAGTGATACTGAGCATTTTTTCATGTGTCTATTGGCCATTTGTGTGTCATCATTAGAGAATCGCTTGTTTAGGTATTCTGCCCATTTTTGGATTGGGTTGTTTGTTTTTTTCTTGCTAAGTTGTATGAGTTGCTTATATATTCTGGAGATTAAGCCCCTGTCTATCTCATCTTTTGCAAATATTTTCTCCCATTCTGTAGGTTGTCTTTTTGTTCTTATGGTTTCCTTTGCTGTGCAAAAGCTTATATGTTTAATTAGGTCCCATTTGTTTATTTCTGCTTTTATTTCTATTGCTTGGGTAGACTGCCCTAGGAGAACATTGCTGAGATATATGATGGATAAGTTTTGCCTATGGTTTCTTCTAGGAGGTTTATAGTGTCTCGTCTTATATTTAAGTCTTTAAGCCATTTTGACTTTTTTTGTGTGTGTGGTGTGAGGGAGTGTTCTAACTTCACTGATTTACATGCAGCTGTCCAGTTTTCCCAGCACTGTTTGCTGAAGAGATTGTCTTTACTCCATTGTATGTTCTTGCCTCCTTTGTCAAAGATTAATTGACCAAAAATTTGTGGGTTTATTTCTGGGCTCTCTATTCCATTACATTGATCCATTTGTCTGTTTTTGTACCAATACCATGCTGTTTTGATTACTGTAGCTCTGTAGTGTTGTCTGAATCCCACTGCTGGGCATATATCCAGAGGAAATCTTAATTCAAAAAGACACCACCAATGTTCATAGCAGCGCTATTTACAATAGCCAAGACATGGAAACAACTTAAATATCCATTGACAGATGACTGGATAAAGAAGCTGTGGTATATTTATACAATGGAATACTACTCAGCCATAAAAAATAATAAAATAATACCATTTGCAGAAACATGGATGGACCTGGAGAAGGTCATTATAAGTGAAATAAGCCAGAAAGAGAAAGAAAAATACCATATGATATCACTTATACATGGAATTTTAAAAAAAGACAAACAGACTTATTTATAAAACAGAAACAGACTCATAGACATAGAAAACAAACTTATGGTTACTGGGATGGGAGGGAGTAGGAAGGGATAAATTGGGAGTTCTAGATTTCCAGATACTAACTAATATACATGAAATAGATATACAACAAGTTTATACCATATAGCACAGGGAACTATATTCAATAGCTTATAGTAACTTACAGTGAAAAAGAATATGAACACGAACATATGCATGTTCCTATATGACTGAAGTATTGTGCTGTACACCAGAAATTGACACAACATTGTAAACTGACTATAGTTAAATAAAAATAAAAAATAAATAAAATAAAATAATTTTTTTTAAAAAGTAGCACAAAGCAAAGAAACCTGATTGCCTTTAAACAAGTACTTCCTGAGGACCTATATTTTGGTTCAAATCCAGGATACTATGAAATTTCATTCATCATCTCCACAAAGCATTATGAATGGGGAGAGTGGGATGATTGCAGGAGTATCTCACAGACTGAGGTCACGGGAGGCTGGGGGTCAACCGCAGCAGGGGGCTGTAGAGAGAGAGGGAAGTGAAAGCTCAGGGGCGGGGAAGACAGAGTGAGCAGCAGGCACTTAGAAACCCAACAGCACTGTGACCACAGCAGAGACTTCTGCCATCGAGAGCTCCTGGAAAGACATTTTCCAAGGCCCCTAAACTTTCACTAACATTTTAGAGGCAGCTGGCAGAAGCATCCTTAAAAGTGAGACATAATAAGTAAGATGAAGACATTTTTATTCCAAGTCAAATGAGAAAGAAAAGAAGGTAGAAAAATGACTGGAACTCAAACATATTTCAACACTGCAAGCCAGCCTATACGTCCCACAAATATCAGAATTTAGGACCAAAGGGAACTTGAACCAAAAGAACATTTTTGTTCTGAGCCTTTCACAGTGTTAAACATGAAAGTCTGCTCCCCAAATCATGTATTCTCTCCTCCCCAGATGAAGATGTAGGTTTCTCCTTTGGCACTTCATTTTCTATGGAGAGACAAGTTTTGTTTTCAGTGTCTAATAACGTTCTTTAAAAGCAGAATGTCAGCTAAACTGACGGGCCAACCTCAGCATCACACAAAGAGGGACAACAATGTGCCTCTTGACATGATTCAGCAGGACGTGCACAATAACCCCCATGAAGTATACTTGCCAAAAAAAATAATAAATCCAACCTGAATCGGATCAAGCCTCTAGAGCTAAACACCAGTTTGCAGGAAGTAACAGTCAGCAGGAAAACAGCAATATGACAAAGCCAACAAAACTCAGAGTGTGGCAAGTCCTGCAGGGCTACAGACCAGATTCTTCAATAGATAAGAAAAAGGAAAAAAAAAATCAAGATTTAAAAAAGACTTAACAGACACACATCAACCAAATGCAATCTGTGCAGTGGTTTGGATTCCAGGGTGAGCAAACCATGTGTATCAAAAAACTTACGAGACAATCAGGCAAACGTGAATACTGACCAAATATCTGACGATTTTAAAGAATGACTATTAATTTTGCTTGCGTGACATAATAGTCATATTTTAAAACAACAGAATCATTATGGTGAAATTATATAACACCAGAGATTTTGTATCTAAGTAGTCCAAGGGGCTGGGGAGTTGAGGGGTCGGCAGGGTGCAGCTGGGAGGTGGTTACAGTTCAGACAAGATTGGCCGTGTGGATAATTGCTGAAGCTGGGTAACGGGAGCATGGTCCTTTGTTGTGCTGTTCTTGCTTCTTCTGCATATGTTTGAAAATATATGTTTGAAAAAATATGTTTGAAAAAGGGTTTGTTTAATGAATATTTAAAAATTAAAAAAAATTTCTCTAGAGGAGACTTTTGACATGTATGTTAATAATCTACATGTATTTTCTAATTTATACAAGAAAATTATCAGTGTTGCTTGTCATACTGACAACAGCATCTAAAAACTTCTAAAAAGCAATAACAAAAATGACCAAAATACCAACAAACCAATAGAAGACACAGCATAATTTATGAATCAACAATTCACAACAAAGAAAACACCAATCAGTCTTAAACATTAAAAGATGTTCAAGCTCACTCATGCTAATGATTAAAGATAAAATAAAATATTATTTTTCACCCCTCAGCTTCACAAAGGTCAAAAGTTGGCATATTGGCAAGATGTGGCGGGAGAAGTCACTCATGTATTTCTGGTGGAAAACGCCCTCCAACTTTATGGAGGGCAATTTGACAATATCAGTATTACAAGTGCACGTATCCTTTGATACAGCAATCTACTTCTAGGAATTTATCTTGCGGGTAAACTGGCACACACAGGCAAGGGTGCATTTGTGCAAGATTATTCATTGTAATATTATTTAGCATAGTATATGGACAGAAACAAATCTTCAGCAGCAAGGTACTAGTAAAATAAATTCTGATCCATCCAAAAAGTAGAAGGCTATAAAATCACTAAATAATAACAAAGCTTTTATGTCTAATTAGGAAATTATCTTCAAGATATACTGTAAGTGAAAAATGTTAGGTACCCAATAATGTATGTATGTATTAACAATATGTGGTATTAAAAGCTATTATATATGAATTTCTTCTAAATGTATGAAATATCTTAGGAAAACTGATAACCTTGGTTGCCCACAGAGAGACCTGGAAGTTGGAGAAGGGAGGCAGGGATCAGGGACAGAAAAGCATATAGATTCACTATATACCCTTTTGTATTTTTTGAGCTTTGAATTATAGGAATGTGTTATTTGTTCAGTAAGTAAAATGTAAAAGACTTTGGAGATGTTAAGTTAGGTGACTAATTTGTAGGAGACCCAAGACAGGGCTTTGTCGGCAAAGAGACACAATAAATACTTGGTGGGTTGTCCTAATGGTGGAATGGGACTTACAGAGCAAAGGGGGTCCTCACATGACTGCAGGGTCTCAGAATTCATGTGAAGGGATCCCCAGGCTCAGAAACCCACTCCCTACCCAATGTGGCACCAAGAGAAGACCCCCACAGGCAAGTGTGTCTTAGCCCTTTAAGCCAAAGGACCAAGTGTACGTTTTCTCTGTAGAGTCACCCCCATACCCCACATCTCACCTAGAACACATTTAATGGGGAAACAGCAGAGAAAATACTGAATGAGAAATACTGAAAGAGAAAACAAAGCACTAAAACTGATCCAGATTAAAGAAAAAAATTACAATGGATGTCTATGAATTTCCAGCTATGGTTTTTCCCTCTGACAGGAAAGGCAGGGAGGGCCTCAGGCAGGAGGAGAGGGAAGCCATCTGCAGAGCAGATACAGTCAAACACTGGTCCACAGAAGCCCGGTGGCTGGCCACCCTTCAAGGTATCTCCTTCCCACGGCCTGTCTGGCCATGGTTAGAACTTCTCTCAGGATCTTTGGTCCCTGGAGCTTTCTAACACGTGGAAGGGCCACTCATCCCTGTGACGTATAACCTCATCTCAGCACCTGCTGCCGGGAGAGTAATACTGCTCTCGGGCTGTTTTCTTGTCAGTGTGTGGAACAGATTCCCAGCAGGACTTTTCAGAGGCGTGCTGGTCGTGTCCAGCACCAGGACAACAGTAATGACCAGGCCGACAATAGATCAATAGCAGCTGCCAATCATTTCTCTGCCACTGTGTCGTGTTTAACAACTCAGCTGCCTCTCCTTTTCTCCTTGCATGGCCTTTCCCCACCTATCCGATGGGCTTACTGCATTTTCACCTTTTTGGAGTTGGGAAAGATCAGGGGTTGCAGAGATGGGTGTTTTCACTTACCATCTCAAGTGAACTTCTGTGAACAAGTGACTGATTATCTTCTAGTGAAGACTGCCTGCCTCTCTGCTCTGACACCCCGCACCAAAACTTCAAGGCCCAAGGCAAGAGGAAGTGTCCCTTTCACTGTTTACCTTACTAGCAAGGTTGACTAACAGCCAGACTGTGTCTCTCTGCCATCCTGCACCCAGCACCCAGACTTGTTTTGGTTGCTGGGGAAATCCTCAGGCTGCAGAGGTGTGTGTCTGGGTGACAACTCAGAAGAAAGATCCCTACGTACAGCTCAGGATTATTAACGGAGCCTTTGTTTTGGGTCCTGCAAATGGAGAGAGGCGCCAGCACAAGTTGGCTGCTGAAGAACACCAGGGATTAAAAATGTCCCCAGAGAAAAGGAAAAGCCCAGTGTTTTGGAGAGAGAGGGGGGAGGAAGGCCTGCTACTTCTTAAAGACAGACAAAGGAAGCTGGTGAGCCCAGGTGGGCACTGGCATCTCAGACACCTTGGAAAACAGAGGACAGGGCCCCTGGAAGGGAGCTGCCCTTGAAACCATACCACCACGTGAAAGTTACTGCCCCCTGGTTAGCTTTCTGGCCCGTCACTCCTGACATCGCGTTCTCACACTTTCAGAACTGGGGATTCAATGCAGGATGTAACTAACATTAAAAGAGAAAAGGTAAAGTATAAAAATGAGACACAGACTGCACACCTGCAGGTGCATGAAGAAGGTAATGATGGCTCCCCACACACACATTAAAAGAAGAAAGTACTATGATGAAAGAGTCATATAATTTGAAAATGTTATTAATGTCTTTAATGTTACATTGTCCTTTCATTTTAAAGACAAAAAGCTCTCTGACCACCTCAATGTCTTGAGAAGCCATTTTACTAGGCTTTTAGCATTACTAAGCTCATTCCCCAATACTTTGGTCCTAGCGAGAACTATACTCTCCCTGCAGTTAACGAGACAAAAGTCTCTCTTAAAATGAGGCTTATAAGCCCATTTAAAGGGTAATAACATATTGCTTTCCTTGGATGAGACTTTGATCCTGATGGAGGCTCTAGGATAGCCCCAAAGTAAATAATCTGGGGTCCACTCACCTCACAGCTTGCAAAACAGGCCTGGCTTTGAGTGAGTAATAGAAGACAGCAGGGAAAACCTCTCCACCCCGAGAGGTGCGCGCCCACCAAGGGAGTCAGAATTGGAACTCCGGGCCTCTTGTTCCTGTGGAAGCAGGTGATGACAGCGTGGGGAGGAACATACTGGAAGAGGCCTCCCAGAAGGAAAAACGCAGTGGCCTCATTTTTCCTTCTCCCCCTCCTCTCTTGATGCTTCTACAGTAAAACAGGTTGTCTTGTTGTAGGTCTTGCTGCTCTGTTATAGATTCCCATTTATAGTCCTGTTACTAACTTAGAGATATTTTCCATGTTGGGGTAAAAGGAAAAACAAAAGTCAGCATGGCACCTGTTCTACTACGAGGCTCATGTTAAATGTGTAGGGTTGGGAGGAGGCTAAAGAAGATGCCCTGTGGAGTCTAAGTAATTTTTCATGTTCCATTGGTTATTTCTCTTTCACCATCGCTTCCTGAACACCCTCAACTCCCATCACCACAGATCAGAGTTTTCCTACTTGGATTTCAAGAGCACAGACTCTAAGGGGTTTTATTCAGAGCCATAAGAACAAAGGTTTCATAATGAAAACAGCTTTGAAAATGTTGCCTACTAACTCCCCCAGGGAGGTCCACAACATACAACCACTACTGAAGGCTTTGCACGTGAATGTGGGGAAAAGGAAACCTATTCACTATGACTTCCTGGTAAAATAAGGCAGCATTTGCTCAGAAGTCTTCCTCACTTGGGCATGCATTATATTCTAGCCCAGTCAGCTAGGCGGTCCTTGGGACAGACTCTCCTAAGGAGCGGTTGCCCTTCGATGTCCCCCTTGCCTTCTGCAACTTGTGGATACAGAGGTAATCCAGGAGATCTGGGCAACAATCTCACGTCTAGGTTTTTTATGCTACAGACCTGTGCCGTTCTAAATGGTAGCCACAAGCCACATGTAGCTATTTATATTTCAATCAATTAAAATTCTTTAATGTTAATTCAGATTCAAAATTCAGTTCCTGAGTTGCACCAACCACATTTCAAGTGCTCAAGTCCCATGTGCCTGTGACTACCATTTAGGTCAGAACAGATACAAGTATTTCTATTGAAGTTTGCTGCCAGAGACTTTGTCAATCATAGAAGGAATCCTCTTAACCTTCTCATCTCATCTTCTACAGCCCTCATGAGACAGGGAGATTCTCTGAAAGCAAGGATGGGGTTGTGTGACCTCTGAAACCCAGATCACAGTCCAGGGCACTGCAGAAAAGACCACTCACAAAATATTAGCCAATGATACAGGTGGCCCCTTCTCTTCGTTCTCATAGCATGTACCTACCTTGGTCACAACACTATGGCACAATTTTCTCTCCCCTCCTAAAAAAATTATTGGCTTTTATTGGTTTAAAAAAGTAATACAGAAAAGCTGAGAAAAGATAATAAAAATCAACAGGTAATACTCTCACCTACAGACAATCACTCAACATTCTGGAATATTTTCATTCATTTCTTTAACAAATAGATATTTTTATTTACTAAGTTATAATTACAGTAAAACTCACCATTTTTATGTGATATGCATATGATATATGATGTAATCACCACTACAGTCAAGATATAGAACATTTCTATCAACCTTCAAAGTCCTCTCCAGCTTCTTTATGGTCAAACTTCTCTCCCCAACCCCTCCTCTGGCAGTCACTGGTCTGATTTCTGTTCTATAATTTTGACTTTTCAAGGATGTCATATAAACAGAGTTGTATAGTAAGTGGCTTTTTTAGTCTCATTTCTTTCATTCGGCATAATGCTTTTGCAATTCACCCATGCTGTTGCAAATATGTGCTCACTCCTTTTCATTGCTGAGTAGTGTTCTATTATATGAGTAACCTGCTGTCTGTTTATCCATTCTACAGCTGATGGACTTTGGGGTTGTTCTAACTTAGGGCAATGATACAATAGTTATAGAATAGAGCTGTTATGAACATTGGCACATGGGTTTTTTTGTGTACATGTTTTCATTTCTCTTGGGAAAATTCCTAGGAATTGGATTGTTAGTCAAGTAGTAAGTATGTGCTTAATTTTATAAGAAACACCAAACTGACGTCCAGAGTGGCTTTACTAATTTGCATTTTCACCAGCCATGTATGAGAGTTCCAGTTGCTCCAAATCCTCACCAGCATGTTGTAGTTTCCTTTTTTCTTTTTTTTATTTAAGTCTAATACATACGTGGTGTATCTCATGGTTTTAACTTGCATTTCCCTAATAGTTAATGATGTTGAGTATCTTTTTATGTACTTATTTGTTGTCAATATCTCTATTTATGGAGTTTCTGTTTGAATCTTTTTCCCATTTTTAGTTTTTTAAATTGGGTTGTTTGTTTTCTTATTACTGAGTTGTAAGGATTCTTTATACATTCTAGATGCCAGTACTTGTCAGAAATGTGTTCTACCAATATTTTCTCCCAACTGGGGGCTGGTCTTCATTTTCTAAACAATGCAGAACTTTCTAATTGTATTGAAGAACAAAGAGACATTCTGAGAACCTGCCATATGCTGACCTTTGATCAGCAATGGAGACACAGTAATACCTAAGCATAAATTTGCACCTTTTCTGTTTAACAAAATAGGCATCTGTTGGTTTACAGCTTACTTTTTCACTATCTTATCATGAGTATTTTCCACATCATTAAGTGTTATTTCAAAACACAATTTGTAATGTTTTCATAGTATTCTCAGAATTATCTTTAACTATCCCTCTCTATTTGGGGATGTTTATTTTTATTTCAATTCATACTTAAAAAAAAGAGAGAGAGAAATATACAGTTGCCGTCCTTTGCAGAAATCTCTGTACACATCCCCAATTATTTTCTTAGTATAAATATTTACAGTTGCAAAGACTGAAATAAAGGCATAACACTTTGTTTCATAATTGTCTCTTCAGAAAGATTACTGATGTCTTGAAGCAAAGATCCTATCTTGCCTTCATTGTCATGCCTGTAAATGACAAAGAGCCTGTCACATTGAAGGTGCACCATACATACTTGACGGGTAAATGGTTGGAGAGAAAAAGAATCCCACTGAGCTTAATCCTTTCCCCTTCCTCCTGTGAAAGAGTTCCCTTAGCCGTCTACCTTGACTTACCAGATGAAGGGAATAAGAAGTTTTCTTTTAAGAGAAAACTTGCCAAGGAGATGTAGGTTCCCAGAAAAGCTCGATGACAAGCCCTGTTGCTGCTCAGCAAAGCCCTGAAGGGGCCCCGCCCCCAGGCCGTGTGAAGCCATAAAGCCCGTGCGATGGGGCAGCGGCAGCTGGCACTCAGCCTCCCGAGCACCGGCGCACACTCGCACTGGCCCGCGCTATGGCAAATGAAGCGCAAGCCCCGCTCTCCGCACTGAAAGGGGGGCATCCTCCCGCAGGTAGGCTGCCCACCTGCCCTCCGTCTTGCGCACAGCAAGGCCGCGCTGCTGCTGCTGCCGCCGCCCCTCCTTCCATTGACTCCTTCGACAGAGGCGCCCAGCAGAGCAGAGGCTCTCTCCTCTCATTGTTACTTTAACTTCATGCAACCTGCTTTCCTTCTTTATCTCTGATACTTTTACGCTTGTGTATAAAAACCACCCGGAAATTTGTCAGGCTCCGGTTGAATTAAAACGTAATTATACCTGGGAGTACGGGGATTCCGTGCTTGTGGGGAAGAGTAGGTGAGGAGCTTGGACCCTCCCTCCCTGGCTGTAGGTTAGCAGGGACACATCCTCACCTGGAAGGTGATTTATTGCCATGGAAACATTCCTCCCTAGAGGTTCCAGCTTTCAGACTCAGTCTCTCCAAAATGCCTGTACATCGTCTGACTTCGTACCCAGGCAAACCAGCTCCACACGGAGGAGAGCAACCCAGTTTCTCCCTCCCTCCTCAGGCACTGGGGTTGGTCAGTGTTATCAGTGATGTCTTTTGCCTGTCCCCAAGCTGAGGGCTGAGGAGCACTTTCCAGTAAGGATTCAAGCATGGGAGGGGCTGACTAGAAAATGTAGCTATCAAGGTACTTTGCAAAGCATCCACAATTCTTTCTTTCTTTTTTAACGTATGCTATTTATATCAACTTTCTGGAATATGGAAATTAGTTTTATTGTACTTAACCATATGTTCATATAGATTGGCTGAGGCATGCAGGCCTATTTTTAGCCGGTTTTATGTTCTTTCAACTGCCTTTCTTCTTTCTTTAAGAAAGATCTCAAAAGCTTGACTGCTTTGTTCTTGCCTTTCTCCATTATCAAAATTTATTTATTGGTATAATTCTCTGGCTCCTCTAAGCTGAGGTTATTTCAGTCATCTTTGCTGCAGAGGGTGATGGGCAGGTGTAAGCTTCACAAAGCATCAGAAACTGACACAAGTTTTAGTAGCTTTCTGGTGGGCAGCCCAGCTGAAAAGAGTCAGAAATTTTACTACTAATTCTGAGTTTCCAGTTCTCAGCACGGTGCCCTGATCTCCTGTGGCAGGCTCCTGACATTTTATATTTGTAACTGGATTTAGTAATATTTAATGTTCTCTATATATAAAGTTAATGATGCTAACTAATGATCCAGAACCATCGATGCAAATTATTAGAAGAGAAGTTTATACATAAAGACAAAACAAAACACTGTTCTCTTCCCGCCACTTCCACCCCAATCCCTCATTAAATAGTTCCACTAACACCTGATTTGCTAAATGACATTTATACACAGAGATAAACTTAACCAAATGAAAGTTTGAATGAAACCACCAGGAACTTTCTGTCCCCACCACTAATGATTGCTAATTACTCTGTGTACACAGCACACCAGGACTCCATCAGGCATGTCACAATGCCTCTGGCATGACAATTAATTATTATGAACTGTGACACTACAGATAAGAGGTTTGGGATAATTAGAATGGAGATGAAGGCAGACTTTTTCCTCCCCACAGAGAATAAGGGAACAAAGAAGCCTCATCCTTCAACTTGCCTTGATACATATTTTAAGTCTAAACCAGATTGCTACAGTACCAAATTTTATTTATGGAACAAAAAGAATTCAGGGCCAGAATTCCATTAAATTTCACCTGATTTTTACAGGCGATAGACAGATCCCTGAACATGGGACGCAGACATGATGTGATGGGAAAGTTCTGACATGGCCTTTGGAATCAGACAGACCTAGATTTAAACCTTGCTTCCCTCCCATGTCTCCCAGCCTCAGTTTTCTCATTTATGAAACAGGGGGCAATAAATAACATCGACATTGTAAGGTTGTTATGACTGTGAAAGGAGATAGCCTATGTAAGGTACCCAGCACATGAATGTTAATCCCTGTAAAATGCAGGCCTCGTAAAACACATAGCTGTCAGAAGAAGTTATTCTCCCCAACTGCAAGACCTCTGGATGTTTGAGGGTTGCAGGAGGCACTACCCGCAGTTGTCAGAACAGAAGGAAATTGCGGTAGATCCATGTGCCTGCCCCATCATAGTTAAAAATGAAACCACTCAAAAGTCAGCCGGCTGTAACTCTTTCCCACCTATGGGTGGAGTGCTTAGTGGTTTATCTTTCATGTATATTATATAATATATTGCACCTCTGTGAGCTGTGGTTATAAATTTATGCTGCGAAACAGGACTACATTAAACATGAGGAGGCCTGGGCTCTAGGAAGCTTAGCTTTGGGTTTTCTGCAGTTTTGATTTGCTTTGCTCTCAGTTTTATAAGAGCTCCATTATATCAACGACCAAAAACGTGTGACTAGAAGGGAATCCAAGGAAGCTAAGCACATACACTATGAACCAGAAAGAGCAGTGGTTTGTGAGTATTTCCCATATTCATTGCACTTTTTAATTTAGTTCAAGGCAAATGAATCAGAGCCATTGGAGGGGTCACCAGTGAACCCCCAGAGAGAATCAGTTTTCTGGCTCATTAAAGAGAGGGAAGCTGGGGGAGTGTATCCCTAAGTGTGGAACTAATGCTGAAAATGGTGATGAAGGCGGGAACCATAGCTGCAGAAGGACCAGTATCATTTGTTAAAAAGCAAACACCAAAGGCTTAATTCTCTCAACTCCAGTCCGCTCATGTCACCTTATGGGAGTCGATCAGTGAGGTCCAAAAGAGAGTTTGCGAGACCCACTACCCCACACATCACAGGGGCAGAAATTTGATGACTGCAAAAATGGCTGCTCTTCACCCATCCCTGTGTGCCTGGCACTGCACAGAGCCTTCTAGACACGGCAACAGCCCTGCAGACTGATGATGTACCATCGTCCTTGTTTCACAGAGGAGCAAACTCAAAGTCAGCAAGGTTGATGGACCTACCCAATGCCACATAGCTGGTGAGCAGTAGGGCAGAGATTTGACAATGAAGTGTGCCCCTGCCAAGCCCTCTCTCCTTGCTTCACAAATGTTTCCGGGGGGAGGTGGGGGTGGCAGGTAGTAGAGAGCATGCTTAGCATGCCGGAGGCTTGGGTCCTGGGAGTTCCCGTACCTCTATTAAAAACAAAACAAAACTTAGTTTTTCCTGATGAGGGTCTTTTGGGTCTTGACTGGCTGCTTAGAATTTGTACCCCCAAAATCAACTGCAAATGCAAAGGAAGTGTTTTGCAAACATGCTAACCTTTTAATTAAAATCTTTAAATGGAAGTTGGAAGTCACAGGCAGAGTTTGCACAAAACTTTGTGGAGTTCAGCTTTTTCACATACATCTTCCACTGATGAGTGAAGGAAAGACGCTCCGTTGTTCTTACAGGCTTTGTCTTTCTTTATCTTGACTCCTCTCTAGCAAGCACTGTGCAAAATGCCTGGAAAATCTTAACTGGAAAATTACTATCCAGTGTTCTAAACTCAAGGGTCTACTTTTGAAAAGTTAGAAACACTTACTCAGCCATAGGAAAGCAAAGTTTCATTTTCACCACATCAACTAAGGTTTTTTTAATGAAATTATCTAAAAGAGCACCTCTCTCTTACATTTTTTAAAATTTCTATTTCATTTTGCTTATTGAAAGGACCTAAAATCTTACCATGTGCATCTGTATTCAAAGTCCTGTTAAAAAGATAAATCAGCTCATTTTGTACTTTGCCCAATTCCAGTTGATCCTACTACAGAGTGTCAAAGGCAGTATAGTCTCAAACATGGAATTATGTAAATGATTACAAATTTAAATGAACTAATTTAGTTACTGTGAAACCGAAAAGATCCCATGAGTCAGACTGTCTGGTGTAAGCAAAATGGGCAAGAATCCGATTGTGTTGGGTTGCAAATGTTTGTTTACAATGGGTTGTCTAGATCCAGGGAGATAAGTGTGACCAGTATACCCAGAGAGCTTTGAAGATGACCCTCCCACAAACTGGTTCCATCTGGTTCAATCACCCCGGTGTAGTGAGAGCCTTAATCTCTGTCTCAGTGTATCCATCTGTAGTATGGGGAGAGTCTCTTCTGATTCTTTCTACTGTACATGGCTGACCAAGTGAGATTAACTCCCAGAACAAGTTTGGTACAAGAACTATGCTCTGAAAATCTGAGGTATGGTTTCCTCATGCTTCCTAAATCACTCAGAGCCCACAGCCCTGGGTGGATTCAAGGTCTCCTGGATGGAAGTATGAATCTTATGGGAGGATTTTTAATTCCCCGTCAGATGTCTCTGTTTTATTATTCTTAAGAATGAAGAACTCCCATGTTTGCATTCTGTTAAAATTTCTCCTGTCATTTGTTTCTCTAAGTGCCCTATATTCTTTCGAAAAGGAGGGAAGTGATGGATTTTCTTTAGTAGGTAGATGGAAAGAGTCAGAATCACAGCAAAGACTTTATAATAAAAATCATCTAGGTCAACTTCTACCAAATTCCCCAAAACCCCTCTGAAATATTCATGGCAGATAGACTTCTTTTCTTTAATACCAAAGGGGCCAAGGACATATTATTGTACTGGGCAACCTACTTCACTTTGAGTAACACAGTTATATGTAGCCACACTCTGCCTTTCTGGAACTCTCATTCTTTGGTTTTCATTCTCTCCTCTGGAAAAACAGAAATATAAATAATAATAACTACTAATTATTAAGTGCCTACCATGTACCAGGTGATTATATCACCTCTGTTCTCAAGAACAACATAAACAATCAGTATTATTCCCCTTTTTAACATGATATATCTCTTTACTTATTTAGATTGGACAGAGTGTTGCAAAGTTCTTTCTTATCCTGAGATCCATTTAGATTTTCTTTTTTTTTTAATTAAAAAAATTTTTTAACATTTTTAATTGAAGTACAATCAATTATAATGTGTCAGTTTCTGGTGTACAGCACAATGTCCCAGTCATGCATATACATGCACATCTTTGTTTTCATTTCTTTTTCATTAAAGATTATTGCAAGATATTGAATATAGTTCCCTGTGCTATACAGAAGAAATTTTTAGCATTATTCCCTTTTGAAGGATGCAGAAACTGAGCCTCAGAAGAGTTTAAGTATCTTGCCCAAGGTCACAGAGCTTAGGAGGGGTAGAGTTCTCTGACTCTGCATAACATTTCCTCACCAGGAAACCATTCCTCCTCCATATGATGGCCCCTCAGGTTCTTGAAGGTGGCCCCACACGTTCCCTTGAGTCTTTGCTTCCTCAGAAGTGATCTTTCCAGATTCTCCAGTTCCTAGTGTGACAAGGTTCCCTCTCCACTCTGGTCATCCTCCTCTGGACATTCTCTAGATGGTCCATGACCTTTCAAATGAGTAGCACAGAACTCAACATCCCAAAGTCCTTCTCATTTTTAACTATTGCTTGTTTTAACTCTAACAAGCTTGCTTCCACAGTAGGCGATAATACTTCATGGAAAAAAATGTGTAAAAACAATAGCACCAGAGACAACGGAAGGAGCCCTAACAAGACAACACTCACAGCACTCCGTGTTCTAAAAGCTCTGTCATGGGGAGGATAAAAGACGCTGCTGGAGGGTCCTGGAGGCCCCAGCTCGGTCCAGAGATACTGTGACTTGATTCCTCTTGGTAGAAGATTAACAGTGCTCTGAATACCACCCCCACCTATAACAGAGGCACCCCCTCCTCAAGCAGCCTTCCAGAAAAAGCCATCCCTTGGTTTGTTTCACTTCTGTATTCCATGGCTGTTCAGAAGATATTTCCACACCATTTCACTTCTGTTGCTGATTATTTTGTATGCCTTTTTTCCGTGTGTGTGTGTGTATGTGAGAGTTTAAAGCAGCCTATGTATGAAAAATAGCATTTTTTTCCTGGACTGCATCTAATCTTACAAAATTCTAGTGAGATGCCTTTATAATCAATTAAAAAAAAAAAACAACTTGGTGATTCAAAATGACCAAGTAGAGTTTATCCTATGAATACAAGAATGGTTTGATAGTAAAATATCCATTAATACATCTTTAAGCCTTTTACATCTATTAATATAATTAACCACATTAAAGAGAAAAATCATATGATCATATATACAAATGCTAAAATTGATTTGATAAAATTCAGCATGTATTTGTAATTTTTTAAACCCAATGAAATAGTAATGGAAGGATATTTCCTTAACATGATGAAAGAAATATATACGAATATATGGAAAATAAATATGTGTGTATACATCCAATTAAGTATACATCATACTTTATGGAAAAACACTAAAAGCAATCCCTTAAAAATGAGGATGACAAAGATGTCCACTATCACCACTGAGGAAGTAACATTACAGTTATTTGCAGATTGTATCTTTTTTTTTAACCTGGAAAACCTAAGAGAATCAACAAAAATATTATAAACAATAAGAGAATTCAATTAAGATCTGGTTATAAAAATTAATAACATTTATATAAGAACAACCATTTGTCTATTAGAGCTATAATGGAAGAACAGATCCTAGTTCAACAGCAACAACAAAGATAAAGTGCTTAGGGAATAAACCTAATAATAAATGTGTAAGAGTTACATGAACAAGTTACTGAGGAATCCAAAAGAAGATGTAAACAATGGAAAAGCAGACCATGTTCTTGAATAGAGAGCCACCAGGAATATACAGACATGAATTTTCCCTTTTAAAAAAAAATCTATAAATCTAGAGCAAGACCTTTAAAAAACTACCAACAGGATTTTTTGGAGGGAATTGACAAACTAATTCTAAAGTTCATGTGGAACAATAAATATGTAAGAACAGTTAGTAAAATTCTGCACAGAAAATGTAGCTAGGACTATTGAAATTAAAATATATTGTAATGCTACAATCATTACAGTAGGGTTGCAATAGTGTATAAACAGACAAGAGAGAACAGAAGTCCAACAGGAAAAATGGGCCAAAAATTTGAACAGTTTATAAAAAGAAAATACAACTGGCTTCTGAAACACAGAAACAGGCTCGACTTTTAATAAAATGTAAGAAATGGAAATTACCTTTTTTTTTTTTTTTTTTTACTTATTGTCTGACAAAACCAAAACCTTCTTTAGCTCACATTGCTGCGATAAGGAAACAATCACTGTCACTATAGCTGGTAAGATTGTAAACCGGTGCCACCTCTGAAGTTCAGGTTGGCAAGATTTAACAAAATTCCAAATGCACGTACTCTTAAGAATAAACAAGATCACTACTAGGAATTTATCCCATGGATATATTTCTGCTTATACAAAATCATGTATGTAAAAAGATATTCATTGCAGCATTGTTTGTGATAGTAATGGAATAGAAATGTCTAAAATGTCCAACATTTGGGAATTGGTTAAGTAAACACAATGTTCATAGAATGAGATTTTAAAGTAGATGTTAAAAAGAAAGGTATTCTCTCTGTATACATTGAGAAATTACTCCAAAATACATGGCTGAATGAAAAATATAAACAAGGTGTAGAACAATGTGCATCTTATGCTGCCATTTAAAATAATAATAGTAATAATACATGGATATATGTATAGAGTATCTGTGGATAAATATAGAGGAAACATAACATTAGTGGTATCTAGGGAGATGAACTGGAGGCTTAAAAACAATGGTAGAAGAGAGACTGCGGACCTTTTCACGCCTTTTGAACTGTGTGTTTTATGCATGTACTATTACATAATCAAAAATTAATTAAATCATAATTTTAAAAAAATGATGAAGACAATTCACGAGGGCATTGAGAAATAGAGTAAGTTTTCCTATTTTTCACTTTATTGGAACTAGTTTTAGAAAATTGCCAATCTGATATTTCCAGAAAAAGAATTAACAGGTTCAGACAAACCAGTGTTCATTTAGCTTTTTCTCATTTGAGTTTGTCAGATTTCAGATGTGCAAATTTCCTGGGAACAGAAAAGAGTATTTGCTTTGACTTGCATTCTGAAATGGGTTGTTCCTTTTCAAAAGTTGATTTCATCTGACATTGTTAAACACTTGAATTGCTGTTAGGTCATCTGTAGCCTAATTAACACTAATTGATCTCTTGAATGGCAGGATTATTAATGCAATTTAATTACTTATTAGGACATCTGAGCTCCTCCAACATTGGAGGTTTGGGGTCTGGGATGGAAGGTGGGTATCTGGTGGGATCAGAGCATCTCTTCTGAATTAAATGCCTGTTATCACTGCATGCCCTGACTTTTGGCTCATTCTCCAATCTAGTTTTTGAAAGCTCTGGTTGGGAAAATAAAAAAATGCAAGCCTTGCACAAACTTTAATCTTGTGGGAAAACAGGAGGGTCATATTGTAATTGTCAGTTGCTATCATGAAGAATGTAATTGGTTTGATAATAAGAAAAAATGTTTTTCAGTGAAATGCCTAAGGGTATATGTTGTTATCTCCTCCCCAAATCAAAGGTGTAAACTCCCTTGCTTTTTTAACCTCAGTTCCCCATCTCTGAACACAAACAAGCAAACCACAGTCCTTCTCTCCATCCCACCTTGTTTGCCTGAAATATTTTTTCTTCTATTATGCTAGTGCAGGGTAACTTTTTACTGTGTTGTTTTAGATAGATAAAAGTTTAGCTCTTCAAAAAAAATAAGTTCTGAAATTCTTCCAATCTAACTTCATACCTTGAATAACAAAGCAAACTTCTTGCTGCTCTAACCATGACTCCCTGTTGATGCTTATTTGTTTACAGTAAAAGCTGGAGGAAAGCGAATTTCCAAAAAACAAGAAATTGGCATCTTGGAGAGACACACCAAAAAAACAGGATTAGAGAAAACCAGGTAAGGGATTGCTTGCCTTCTTCCTCTCGAGGAGTTTCAAGTGCCTCTACTTCCAGGAATCAGAGGCTTTGCTGTATCTAGGACAAACCAAGGCTCCCTAGGCATTTGCTAACCAGGGTCAGAAGCAGCATGGTTAGGGTGCAGTGATGAGGGGACAAGATGGATGATGATGGAGGAGGGGAGGTGGGGAGGGGGGTGGTGGCCAGCAGGTGAGAGGCACCCTTAGGGGAAAGGTAACTATAGTCTGGAGGGCTCTCTCTGCCCATCCTCCTCCTCTCTGCAGCCAGCCCAGCTGCCTCCTACTTAAAAAGCACGGTCCTGAATGTCCCTGAACCTGACTCACATCCCTGTATCTTATAACTTGCACATTAGCCTTTAAAGTACTGTCCCTACACTGGCCCTGTTTTTAAAACATACTTTCTGCTGAAGCAAATCTCCTGAATTAAAAATAAATGCTTTTTTGTTTGTTTCTTTTACATTCATCACTTAATTACTTAGAAAATAATGACCACTATATTTGGCACAGCCGGAAGGCATCTAGATACTGAGGTTGTTTTCAACCTGCTCCTTCACCATGACCTTGATATATTGCGCTGCTCTCAGAGCTAAGCAGAGAGCTGTGAGCTGGATCCCTCGCACAAATGGCCATGCCACTCTATGCCTTGGGAAGGGAAACAGTGCATTCAAAAAGAAATAAACATGGGAAAGAGCCTCCTCCAAGTGATGTAATGAGGGGCACTTCAGAGACTATTAATTTCAGGATGGTTTCCATAGATGAGTTGATGAATGATCAAAAGGAGTGAATTGGAGGATGCGCAGGCATGTCCGTGAGTTAAAATGGTAACAGTCTCAGAAAGAAAATGTGGACAGAACAGGCTGTGGAATTTCTCTGGTATTTTGTTTTGTTTTTTTCATACAAAATTACTTTTTAGATTACTTTTAAAGTTTTCATCCTGATTTCTGGGACGGAAATTTTTTGAGGATTTTTCTACTTTAAAATGAAATGTGTTGGGGGAGGGTATAGCTCGTGGTAGAGTGCCTACCTAGCATGCATGAGATCCTGGGTTCAATCCCCAGTGCGTCCATCAAAATAAATAAATAAACCTAACTACCTTCCCCGAAAAAAAAAAGTAAAATAAAATATATGAAATGAAATACTCTAACCATTATATGTAAAGAGTTCATACAATTCAGTAGCAAAAAAGCAAAGAAGCCAATTTAAAAAGAGGCAGAAAATCTAAATAGACATTTTTCCAAAGAAGACGTAGGACATACAGATGGCCAACAGGTACATGAAAAGATGCTCAACATTATTAATCATCAGGGAGATGCAAATCAAAACTATATGAAATATCACTGTACACCTCTCAGAATGGCTATTATCAAAAAGTTAAGAAATAACAAATGTTGGCAAGTATGTAGAGAAAAGAGAACCCTTGTGCACTGTTGGTTTCAAATATAAATTGGTGCAGCCACTGTGGAAAACAGTATGGAGTTTCTTCAAAAAATTAAAAATGGAACTACCATATGGTTCAGCAGTTCCACTCCTGAGTATTTAACTAAAGAAAATGAAAATACTAACTTGAAAAGATATATGCATCTCCACTTTCACTGCAGTATCATTGTAGTAGCCGAGATAACAGAAGCAACCCAATTGTTCATCGACAGATGAATGAATAAAACAATGTGATACACACACACACACACAGAGGAGTATTGTTCAGCCATAAAAAGAAGGAAATGCTGCCATTTGTGACAACATGCATGGAACCTGAGGGCATTATGCTAAGTGAAATAAGTCAGACAGAGGAAGACAGATACTATATGACCCCTCTTACATGTAGAATCTAAAAAAGAAAAAACAGGACAACGACAACAACAACAACTCGAGCTCATAGACTCAGAGCCGATTGGTGGCTGCCAAAGCTGGGCTGAGGGGTTTGGGGCTGGGGTATAAAATGGATGAAAAGGATCAAGAGATACAGACTTCCAGTTACAAAATAAGTAAGTCCTGGGGATGTAATGTACAGCATGGTGATGGTAGTTAATAATACTGTGTTGTGTATTTTTAAGTTGCTAAGAGAATAAATTTTGGAACTTCTCATTACAAGAAAAAAGTTTTGTAACTGTGTACGGTGAGGGATGTTAACTGGACTTATTGTGATCGTTTTGCAATATATACAAATATCAAATCATCACGCTGTACACCTGAAACTAATGTAATATGTCAATCACACCTCAATTTTTAAAAATTTGCCCCTTTGGTGTGAAGTTTTTGTTTCTTCTGAATCAGAAAATAATCATCACATGTTGAAAGCAAAGCTCTTAAGTCCTCAAGGGTAGGGGTGACATGTATCTCTCCTGACCCAGCGGCTAGGACAGTTCCTAGAGTAGAGAAAGCACCCCTAAGTGACACCAGGCTTTCGCTGAATTGCCAGCTGGTTAATTTCAAAACCTATCTCACTGCTAAAGTCTGACTCGGCATAAGGCCTGTTTATTGTGACACCAGTTAACAACCCTGGACCAAGGGCTCAGGAACTAAAGACTCATAGCTGGAAATGACCTCCTCTTTGGTCCCCAGGGGACAAGTCATTCATTTCCCTGCACCTCTACCACTGGGACTTACTATTAACTCTAATATCAGGTGAACAGTGCGGGGAGAGGAGTTGCCTGGAAAGTCATAAACTGGCAGTTGGAATCCTCTTTAAAAATTCAATTGTTTTCTAATTAAAAGTTATTGAAGATGGGAGTTGGACTGTTACAGACCTTAAATAGCAAGAAATAGTTCACTCCTGCCCTATTTACCTGGGACAGATACAGAAATGTGGGACCTGAAGCTTATAGAATTATGGGGCTATTTTAAGGAAAAATAATAAAAAAAAATCACAAATATGAAATGGCTATGGCCCCTCTCAGGGCCTTGGAAGGAGACTGTGCAGTGAGAGGCCCTGATAAATCCACCTCTGCTCTTTACGTTGGCTTTGTGTCTATGTGGATATCACTGCCTCGATTTCATGGACACACAACTCTCCTTATATCTTCTAGGAGAATAGCTTTTGAAAAATATACCATAGAAAGTAAATTTCTAAGCATCATCAATCTATGTCCATTTCCTGATAACTTCTGCTCACCAACACAAACCGTCCAGAAAAAAAATCTGCCAAGTGCAGAGTTCCCTTCAAGAAACTGCTCTGTAGACTCAGCCCTGATGGAAACTCTCCTACAAAATAACTTGGCCTGAGACAAGAAACCAGGCACAAGAAAGTATACACTGGATAGTGCATTTTATGAAGTATAAATAAAGTCAGAACTAATGTATGGAGCTGTAACAGGTTAGTAATTATCCTTGGGGGCAACTAGTTTAACTAGTGTTACAAGTTTGTGAATATTCACCAACCTTAATGTTGGTAATATGTGTACTTTTCTACATGGATACTGTACTTCGATGAAAAGTTTTAAAATATTAATTATGTTTGGCCTAGCACATGGGCACACAGAACAAGATTTTTATTTGTTTGTTTTTGTTTTCTAGGAGTAGCCAAGCAGAGTGAAAGCTTAAAGGCCAATTAGAAAACACTCTGTACAAATCATTTAGTCTCTTTCGTGGGAAAGTTTCTGTTTCTATATGAAGTCTCTTTTCATCTTCACAGTGCCATTGCAAATGTCGCCAAAATACAGACGATGGATGCCCTGAGTGACACGCTGGAAAAGGTGAGCTGTGGGTGAGGCGCGTCACGTGACTGATGCTCCCAGCCAGTATTTGCTCAGTGGATTCGACTGCATGGGTGACTGAGCTGATGACCACTGAGGTTTTTTCTAACTCAGAGGTTTGATCTCCTTGCGAAAGAATCTACTCTCAGTTCAAGGAACATGAAGTGGTTTTAATGAGAAAAGCTGATTCTCCCAAATTCCTGATGTCTAACAAATCATTTCCAAAAAGTAAGGCAGAAAATAAAGCAAGAATCATGATGCCAAATTGGCAGAACTTTGCTTTGCCATCCCAAATAGTTCTTGGGAATGTTGGCATGTTGTTATAAGAAAGACAGCCTGTGTGTTGGGAATTCAGCACTTTTTGACCTCACTCCCCACCACTGCATTCCCACAAAGAAATGTTTGATTTGAGGCCAGGATGGGTGGTGGAGGTTTGCCCAGTTTAGGGCTGGAGGAAGGCTGGGCACTGGCTGGCTTTATCTAGTAGTCTATTTATAAAGGTAGTTGACCGTTGCTATTTTTATTTCTATATCTTGAATTCTTTTGAAGTAGCTCAAGAAACTCAGAAAGTTCTTCCTGCATACACAATTGTTTAGTTTTGGATTCAGTAGTTTGTTTTTCAATGTCATTGAGTGAGCTGAGTGAGAGTCCTTATTCTGCTTCTAGATGGCAGATACGTTGAATTCAGGCATTGAAGAACCACTCTTTCTGCTGCCCCCACATTTACTGAAGGGACAGTTACTGGGCATCCTTGGTAGAAGGAAGACTTGCTGTTATTGCCAAAATCAGAGGTCTGAAAAAGATTAGAGTAGAAGTGTTGCAGCTAGACTTCTGGGTCCCCTATTTGGCACTGGCGTCTCCACTCACTTTCTCTAAGACCTGGAGCAAGTTAGTTAGCTTGTGCCTCAGATTCATCATTTGTAAAATAAAGATAAGGAAGAGTATGTACTTCAGATGATTGTTGTGTGGAACAAATAAGGTTCTCAAACAGGGCGCTCTTGGAACAGTGCCCAACACAGAGTGACCTGTCTGAGCTCTCTGATCTGATTAGTAGCGTTGGTTTTACGGCAGCCAAATGAGAAGGTATGTCTGAAGTCCAGAAGGCAGGTAGAACCAGGCGAGATGTTGACCACAGACATTAGCTACAGAGCCTTCTCTTGTGGGGGCTCTGTTCTCTCATCAGGTAGATTTGAGGTGACAGCATGTGACTCTTTGCCTTCTGGGTTTAGACGGAGGGCAGGGATGGATGATGACCTGCCAGGGCAACACCGGCTGCTCCCTCCTGCTTCTCGCATTCTCTTGGTCCTCCACTAAATGCCCCTTCCTCGGGGGCAAGGTTGTAAGTAGAACTAAATGGGGTAGACACATTCCTGTAGAATACGTGTTAACCTGAACTAAAATGTTTAAAGAGAGTGGTCAGTAAAGGTTGACTATGTACATTAGGTATGGTGCCAGAGTCGGTGTTGATCTTATAGACATATGTGCATATGTCTATGACAAAAAGGGTTCTTTCCCTTTCAGTTAAAAATATCACTTCTGGGTTTCAAAGATAAAAAGAAGAATCAAATAACAATAACAATAATAAGTTGTATTTAGAAAACATGGAGCTGATGTGCTGTTACAAATATTTTTAACAGCAATTATATCTGTTTTAAAGCCCTTTAACACTTAGCTCAATGCCCACTGGTGTACGGCTGTTTGGTAAGACCGCAGAGACAACTGGCTCAAACAGGTTTCGGCATCAGAGGTTGGGAGCTTGGGTCCTATGCTGGCTCTGTCATTTGCTAGCTGTGTGTCCTTGGGCAGGTCTCTTCACTTTTCTGTACTTCTGTTTCATCATCTGGAAATGGGAATGTGACTATAGTATCCACTTCACAGAGATGTTGTGAAAATTAAGTGAAGTTATATAACATGTGCAAAGGACTCAGCACAGAACCGGACCACATTAGCCTTCAGTAAGCATTATCATCTATTCCCAGGGAGATATCCTAGGGGCATCTCTTGGAATCCAGGCAAAGGATAAGTGGCCAGCAATAAAATCAATTCCCAAGGTTACCATAAGTGACTATCTTGAGTATGGAAGTTGGTGGGATCCACATGTTTCCTTACAGCTAAGAAAAATCCTCCCTGAATCTATAATTCTACCTGAAGTGTAATAGGATTTCATAATAAAGGTCAACCTGGGGTGGAAAGACCAATGCCTTTTAAAAAATAGATCCGCTGTGATCAGTGGTTGCCACAGGTTGGGAGGAGGAGGTGACCACAAAGTGACAGGAGGGAAATTTGAGGGGTGAAAGAACAGTTCTCTATCTTGATTCTGGTGGGGGGCCACAAACCACACATGTGTGAAAACCCATAGAACTGAACACTAAAGAGGGCATATGTTTTACTCTAGATAGATTATACCTTAATTTTTTAATGAAAAAAAAAAGGATAACTATATAGCCTCATACAAAAAAATTTTAATGTATATAAATAGAGATATACATATGTGCTGATAAACATTCACCTGCATTACAAATGATTCTCCCAACAATATATATTGTCATGAAGATCTAACAATATACGATTGGCTAAAAGAAATACAGTAGCAGAAATGAGGGTCATAGCCTCTGCATTTATTAATATTCATTCATGCCCTCAGCTAGAATTATGTCTAGTTCCTAGAACACATGTTAATTCTCATGCCAATTTAAGAACTTAGAAACAGAGAGAGGACAGCCCTAGTCAGAAGGCCTCATCAACCATTGAACCATGGCAAGAAATTTCTATCTATTTGCTATTTATGTCTGGTTTCCCTACTTTAAAACCAACCTGGGGTTTAAGATTTGGGAGATTGAAAAACAATTCCCCAAAGGTTGGGATTGTACAACTCTAAGTGGCAAGCAGCCTAAAATTTTCCCTCCCACTCTCTCTCACTCCTCCCCACACAGACCTCGCTCCTGACTCCCTTTCTCCTACCCTACCCTCCTCTTCCAGCCCCAAATAATGAGAATTCTTGTTGCCCAGTGATGGGCCGCATGTGTTTATTCCTGCAGAGAGGAGTTATGTAACCCAAAGCTCTCTCAGCTAAAAATCTGGGAAACCTGGTCTTAGACTGAGTTCCACCTACTCCTTAGAGGTTGTTTGACCTTTTAGAAGTCACGTAGCTCCTCTGAGATTTCTGATTGCTCATTTACTTGTTTTTTTTTTTTTTTTTTTATAGCAGGCAGTGAGAAAGAATGATGCTGCCAAATATATTAATTCTCTTGTGAAGGAAAAACCGGGCTGGTCTAACAAGATAACTCACAAGTCTAGGAATGTGAAGGAGAGGCTGGGCTGGGCTAACAAGATAACTCACAAATCTAAGTATTGGAATACTGATCTGAGTTCTGCTAGACTAACTTGTAAATCTAGGTTAATTAGTGTTGGTTTGCTGTTCATGTTTTTTGCTAGCCAGCTGGGTTTTCAAAGATACATATCTGGCTTTGGAATGTTGGTTTGCTGACTCCCTGCCTCCACCTTTGTGATGATAATGCTGCTAAAGCTGTTCCATGCCTATTGGCCGAATACCCCAAGCTTGTACTTTACCCTATAAAACCTCATGTGCACATCTTGGAGGTGCTCAGAGCTTCGGAGCAGAAGCCCCTCTGAGCCCGCTGGCGTAATACATCTAAGTACTCCAACCCTCCGAGTGGTGCTTGTTTCTTGACTGGCCTGTCATTTCCGTAACACTGTGGATAGTTACAGATGTTAAATTTGGCAATAGTTGGTAAGTGTCTCTGAACATAAAAGCATACAGTTCAAACATTAGTAACGGGGTTGGGTTATGGTGTGGAGTGGGGTGGAGTGTTCAAGCCTAGTTAGGTTGGGGCCACTTTTCAAGCTGCCAGCTGTGTCCCCATGGCCAAAGTTAGTGAGATGTGAATGAAATTGGATCCTGGGGAGAGGAAACCAGCAAAAGCATCTGCAAATCTAAAAAGGTTTCTCTTGTTCTGTAAATTAACATCACCGTAGGAGTAGCCGTGAATTTCATTGACTCAAGCTGAATGTTTTGTTTTTAAGCACTTTGCTTAAAGGGGTGTGGAAATCTAAGTGCCAGCATTCAAGTTGGAAGATGAATGGAAGAGCTATCCGTCTGCTAACACCACCTAACTTCAGGCACTAAAACAAAACCTGCCGCTGATTTTCTTGCATCTAGAATTTCTTTCATAGCTCTAATCATAAAGACTTTTATCATACTTCTTTGACTTTTTCTCTGAAACTAAAAATGTTGGTTCTGAAGTCACAGCTACCTAAGGTGATGGTAAATTCTCAATGTGGAAGTTTCTATTGATCTGCTTTTCAGGTTCAATATTTTGCCCCTTTCGGGATGGAACCACAGCAAGGCAAAATCCTTACACATATGCTGGCCTCTAATTCTTTTTTTGTGGGGTTACCCTAGATTCTTTTCCTAATGAGTCAGACAAACACCTTTCATTCTACAAACCCTGTCATTTTACAGACGAATAATGAAAACTGCAAAGTGTCCCCAAAGTTAAAATGCCAGACTAAAGCACACCTGGTTGCAAGCTGGACTCTGGAAAGCTGTTCCTATTTATTTCTAGTTCAGACTTAAAAATAAAATACTCCTGTCTCCAATGATACAAAAATCTACAAAAAAAAAAATTAGGGTATTTAAGGGTTGACTATTTTATTCATAGTTTCATCGATTCTGAAGGTAGACCCTTTATAGACTCTCTGCTCACAGCCCCCAAGTCCTTCTACGTTAGGATGCTCCTGACTGAAGGTGTGGGGTATATGAAAAAGAGAACTTGGCTCTCTTGTTGTATTTTCATGAGTTGCTTTGAAGCCTTGACACTCCAAAGTCTGTACACTTGTAATGTAATAATCATGGACAGTTTCTCTAAGGCTATTATCCTTGCTAGAATTATTTCCACTTTTTTCTCAATCCTGCTGATTTTCTTTTTTCCCCCTAAACTTTCCCGGACCAGTTCACAGATGGCCAACAACTCCCAGGGGACAGTCTCCCATTCTTTCTGATCTGTGGCATTCCCCTCTTGAAAAGCAGTTGAGCAGACCTTTTAGAACCTCAGTTAAATCCTTTAGTTCCACTGGAACCCCTTGTGCACTATTGCTGGGAATGTAAAATGGTGCAGCCACTATGAAAAATAATATGGTAGTTCCTCAAAAAATAAATATATAGAATTACCATTCGTTGTAACAGTTTAACTTCTGCATATATATACCCAAAACTACTGAAAGTAGAGACTTGAACAATTTCTGTGCAACAGTGGTCATAGCAGCATTGTTCACAACAGTTAAAAGGCGGACACCACCCAAGTGTCCATCAACATACGAATGGATATGCAAAATGCGGTCTCTCACTCTATATATAAAATGGTATATTATTCAACCTTAAAAAGGAAGGAAATTCTGACACATACTACAACATGCATAAACCTTAAAGATATTATGGTGAATGAAATAGGCCAGACACAAAAGGACAAATATTGCGTGATTCCACAATGATAAGGTACCTGGAGTAGTCAAATTCATGGGGACATAAAGTAGAATGGCAGTTATCAGAGGCTGGGGGAGGAGGGAACAAGGAGTTATTCTTTAATGGGCACAGAACTTCATTTTGGTATGATGAGAAGTTTCTGGAGATGAAGGGTAGTGATGACTGTGCAACAATGTAGGTGTACTTCATGCCACTATATCCTTAAAAATGGTTGAAATGGTAAATTTTGTATGTATTTTACTGTAATTTTTAAATGACTAAAAAGAAAAATGTAGCCCCTGAATTGTGGAGATAACTTTGGAAATGACCAAATAATGAGTTAATGCCAAATTAAGCAATGTATGTCCTCACAGTTTTCCTCTCCCCTTTCCTTTCCCACCTCCACCCATCGTCACTCTGACTTCTTAAGAACAGCAGTCAACATTGTGGCTTTCTCTCTCTCTGTCTCAACTTGTCATCTTGCCCCATCCTACCTTGGCTAATTGCCCAGATTTCTGTTACATAAGAATTACTTGTTTGTTTCCTTTCTCACCACCACCCCCTTTACCTTACATTTGACTTTAAGTAACTTGCCAGGTTGTTCTTCCTACCTGTAATCTCTGGAATGTGATTTAGAGCTAACCTGAAATAATCCATGTGTTTTAGTTGACACTAAAGACACCTGGTCTGGAAGAAAACTTCTGAAATCAGTGACCTCTTAAGATTCTTCCTGGTTCTAATGTTAAAAGAAAAGCAAAACAAAACACTTTGCCCTGACCACACTATAAAACACATGTTATGTGGTATGATAATTGATCTGACAAAAAAAATCACTAGCTCTTTTTTTTTAGATTCTAAAGCAACATTTATGACCAATACCTCAATTATGTTTCTTCCTTTCTACTAGAATACCAGCTTAGACCATCCTTGCGTTTAATTATTATATAACTTTTACACCTTCTCACTGTAAAAGAAAACCTTTAGAAAAACAAAAGCAAAGTAAAGAAAAAGACCAGGAATTGCTCATATTTCTACTCCTTAGAGATAATCGTTAACACATCAATGTATGTTCTTCGAGCATGTTTAATTTTTTAAGACCAAGAAGAAAGAACTTTCTGGAGTCAAGTTTCACATGAAAGAAAATGCTGTGTGCCTAGAGGTCAGGGACATTTGAGAAGAGATGTAAGGCACATATATTTTCCCTGGCTTAGAAGAGCCCAAACAAACCATAAACAGTGTGATGTTGGGGGTCATGAACAGTTTATCTCCCCTTTTATTTGATTTGAGTGTCAGGGCAAGGGCATCTAAGTTCAACGGTGATAAATTAAATTCCTAGTGAGCTGAAGCATCCCCTCCTTGCTGGCCAAGAAAGATGTCCTTAGATACATTTATGTTGAATCCATGGGCTTAAAAACCCAGAACTGGAATGGACCCAAAAGACCACTGGGTCCAAATTCTCCTCCTAGGGAAACCATCTGAAAGACTCAGGGCATTGGGCAGCCTTTCTTTAGCTGCCCTTAATGTAAATTCCATAAGGTCTCTTGGTTCCATATGAAATTCCTATTATTGTCAAAATCTGTGTTATTTTAAATCTACTTAAGCTTATTTCCTCATAGATGTCTTCTGCAGAGATGGCTAGTGAGAACTTTTGTTACCTGAAGCTAACAAGTCATCCTCAGCCTTCTCTTTACCAGGCTGTTGAGACTGAACCATTAAAAATGGCCACTATTTGACCATTTTTTACCTACAAAAATAGCAATTTCACATGCTTCAACCTAAAAAATAACCCTAACTCTTTCTAACTTCTTTCAGAGGTTCTTTACTTTGGATCTTTTGACATCTGAGAGGTTCCCCCTCCTCACCCCGGACCTTCTCCAGAGTCCCCGTTCCTTCTTAGCATGTATTGTTCCACGTATGCATAGTAGTGGGAGAACAACTGCTAACATTAGAGGACTGATGAGGGTACAGTTAACCATTTTTGCCTTTAAAATGTCACTTCAAAACATATATAAATGCACATTTATTTTTCACATATATTATCACATATAATCTATTTTATAATTTTAAAAGTTAGAAACATGCTCTGCAGGAAAACTCGGGTTAACACATACACCCTTGGGTCCAGAGGTGGAAGTGGCATGGAAAAAAGAGATACTGTCAAAGAAGAAAACAAAATTGTGAAATTCCCCCTGACCAACTGTATTGCTTTCTACTACTTTAATACTTTATGACCCAAAAGATCCAATAAGCTTATTTTTTTCTTTCCTTCTCACCTTTAGCTCAGCCATAAATTTCCAGCAATAGTGCACATGGCACATCAAAAACCCAGACCTGCTCTGCAGAAGGTCACTCCACTGAAAAGGATCTACATTATTCAACAGCCTCGAAAATGTTAAGCTGGAACGTAAAACACAGCCGTCTAGCCAACTGCCTCAAATATCTGAGAGCTTAGCAAAAAGGAGCAAAACATTCCATAGGCCTAGTGAACTTGCTTGATAAATAAAACAGCTTTTGTATCTTTTCTTTTGACTAGGTAATAAAGCATCCAAAGTTGTAAATCCAGTGCATTTGGGGGCCTCATTTTGGTCCTGGTCAGGCTCACATTGATGCTGATGTGTGTAATTTTGTTAGGTAAGTGGAGAACCTAGAACATGGGACTACTCCACTCCACCTCCCTGGATAAGCTCTTTTCTCCTGGATGCTGACCTGAGTTGCCCCACCCACAGCAAGCTCTCCCTGGAGACAAAGGTTAAAAGGAGTACACTGAGGTTTTCAAAGGCCACCATCCTATGCAGACATGAGGAATGGTTCTTCTGGGTGTGTTTGTCTTAAGATGCTCGAGTTTTCACATGAGGTGAAATGTGTTTTACAGTTTCCCACATAAATATATAGTTTGTTTTGAAGGTTTGGTCAGGAAAAAATGAAAATATTGGATTTACTATAGACATATTCTCTTTTGCAAAGCAATCAAGGTCAGAAGGTAGGATTCTAGTTACAGTGGGAGGTTTGCTCAGGGCCTCCCACAGAGTTCATGCTCTAGAACTGAGTGGGTCCTAATGCTACAGGACATTGTGGTTGGGGTGTACACGTTGGTTTTAACTGGAGGTGGAGCTGAGAGGGAAAGTTTTGTAGCTAAACCTGCTCTAGCTTCCCTACCTTCCAACACACACACACACACACACACACACTCTACATATACTCATGTGAGTAGCCAAGGGCATCTTCAGCTGTCACTAGGGGACCACCACATTTTTTTCCACAGAAGTTAGCTGCCACTCATAGTTCCACCATTCTGTATCTCTAATTAATAATGCTACCCAACAGTCAGCATCGCTCTTTGCCCAAGGAAGTAGTCAGCACTCCAGTTCATCACTTTACAAGTGGACAACCCTTGGAGTATGACCTGGTGCCAGGACTGTCTCTGATTCCTGAAAATCCAAAGGCACCTGGCTAAGGCCCCACGGTCATGACGATGCATCCACCTTCTGCCCTGCATTGTTTGGCTCTTTTTCAGGATTAAGAGAACTGTTCGAGACAATATCAAGCTTCCAGTCAGTGCCAGCATGAATCAGTAAGACAGTCCTAATCACCCCATATCAGCTTAGCTCAGTTCTCAGTCCTCTGGGACTATTGTCAGAAATACTCCAGAAAGAGAAGTGTTGCAAGGCATATAAATGCACAGAAGTTCAAGGTCAGTCACCATCTCCCCAGGGGACAGTAGCAAAGTGTGAGAAGCCAGATGGCGGGGTGCTGGATGTAACACTGGACTGAGATTAGGAGACTGGGGTTCTACTCCTGAGCCTAACTAGGTGGTAAACCTTGCAAAAGCCACTTAACCTTTCTGATCCTTCTCATACAGGCATAAGAACATCTGAGCCCTTCAGCTGAGCCCTCCCAGTGGTGTACTGGGAAGAAGACAAAGTGGACACTGAGATTTGTCAAAAGCCATTTAAAGGGTTTTGAGAGCAAGGTGGTACCAGGATGATTA
This sequence comes from Camelus bactrianus, assembly GCF_048773025.1. Lineage (NCBI taxonomy): Eukaryota > Metazoa > Chordata > Mammalia > Artiodactyla > Camelidae > Camelus > Camelus bactrianus. The sequence continues at coordinate 43,043,071 of NC_133543.1, forward strand.
TTCTAGAAGCTACCAGAACTACAGTAGCAGGAGAGAGCTATAAGAGATGGAGCAAGCTGAACCTAGAGTAGGAAATTCAAGAAGATCTGGGCTAGATGACAGCAGGGAGGAAACTGGGGGGGTGGGGGGTGGGGAATGATTGGACACACGGGAAGCAAAGATGGTGGCACATCAGCCTTTTCTGAGGGTGACACGAGGGCCAACCACCCGAAGGAAGGGTGAAGAGAAGGGGCACCATTCTCTCTGTCTAGAGACAGGGGGACTATTGCAGGGGAAGAGAGGCCACTCAAAGGGAGAGTGGGCGTGAGGACTTACGCCCACAGTTGCGGCCCCTGGAATCACCAGATCCGAGGAACTAAGAAGTCTGATGTGAACTCCAGATCTGAAAGGAAATTGGGATTATCTTGGAGACTGTCTTGGAATGAATGGAAATATCTTGGAGAAGAAAGAGGACAAGGCGGAGAAGAGCAATCTGTGGCGATAGGGCCGCAAGTGTGGAAAGCCCAGGGCCGCTCCGTCTCCTTCCGGGGGGATTGCGGCCCTGGGGTGCGCGGTGCCCCCCGCAGTCCCTGTGATGTGGTCACGGGCCCAGGGAACGCCACGACGACGGGGGATGGCGCGTCGGTCGGTGCAGGGCTGGGGGCTTACTGACAGACACTGGAGCTCAGGTTCAGCAGGCTCTGTGCTGGGCATGACCAAGATGAGTAAGACACTAGTCCTGCCCACCAGGAAATCCACGTGCTGAAAAAGCCATATGGAAAGTTTAGAAATGGCTCGGTGAGGGGTGAGGGACATGCAGGGGATGAGGTCGTGTACAGTTTAAAACAAAAAACAACAAAACTGTGTTGGCTGTGGAGATCAATAATCAACGACTCACATGCAGATCTTTAATAAATATTGAACTTTTATTATGGAAATATTCAAACATAAAAATAGTTGAGTGAATATTATTATACTGAACCCTCAGGTACCCGTCACAGTGCTTCAACAATGTGCCAATCTTGTTTTACCTCTAATACCAGCCCTCCCTCCCCCCACATCTGCTCCACCTTCCCTCGCTTTTTCTGGATTACTGTAGAACAAATCCCAAACCTTAAATGTTCACATATGTTTTCTTGGTATGTCTCTTGGTATGTTTTCACCAAGAGATAAGTGCTCGTGTGTGTGTGTGCACGCATGCGCATGTGCATGCACTCTGTCTCTGTCTCTCTTTCTTCTAAATTGAATAGAGCAAAAGGAAGTATTTATGTAAACCATCCAAGAATCTTTCACCATAAAAAGGAGACTGGCACTGCTAAATCAATACAAGAGCCAGAAACCAAAAATAAAACAAAACCAAAAACCACACACGCATGTGTGCACACATGCATACACACACACACAGAGCTGAGGCAGTACAGCCACAGAAAAGACTTCTGTGAAATTTGAGAAAGCAATGAGAAGTAGAACTTCTGGCTGGAGGGGAAGTAGAAAATGAAGACGACTTTCAGGTGGAAAGAAAGAAAAAGGGGTAACAAGAGGTACAGGATGAAAACACTAGGGACGTTAGTCCTTGTTGAAGGAAAGGATATAGAGAACACTTAAAAATAGCTGGTTCTGAGGTCACTCAGAGGAAGAAAGGGGGTAAGATAGGAATAAAGGAGGGTAAGTTAATGGCAGTAAAAACTAAAATGGATTTATTCAGCATTTATCAGATCCCGCCTATGTGAGAGGCTTTTTTTAGATGGAACCCAAGTCCAATATGTGGCACTGGTTCATATTGTGCTTTAAAATGAATGTCTAGATGTCAGCTGGAGCCGCCACTCCCTTCAAAGAGATAAGATTAGCTCAACATCCATCCTGCCCCCACTGGATGTTCAAAGCCCTCCCCACAGAATCTCTGAGTCTCTAGGGGGTTACATTGCCATGGTCACCTCTGATTTCCAATGAATTTGTTCATTACTTGCTGTTGCCTGTATCCCACCACCCTGCTCTGGGCATGGGACCTGGCCCTTGTCCATGATTTTCTCAAATGCCTACTCCAGAGGGTGACAAGATTTACCGAAGACTTGACAGGGAGTTTACATCACAGGAACCACACAACCTCCAATAGAGTATTAGATATCCCTTCCCCCACCCAATTCCCACTCCCCCCTCCCCAACCATTGTTTTCATTGCTCACTGCACCCTTGGCAGTCTCATATCCTCACACCATCTTGCTGGATGCTTTCCACTTTTCTCCTCTCCTCCTCCTCCCCCTAATTTCTATTCCATTCCAAATCAACAGTTTCTCTAGTTCTCTTGACTCCTGGAAAACCACATCCTCAGGGAGTCACCTTATCCCAAAATAGTCTCCCTGAGTCTGGCAAGCCTGACACCAACTCTCAGGAGGTCAACATTTTCATCCAAATACAATAGGATGGATGAATGATCAATCAATCAATTAATTAGTTAATTAGAAAAAGCAAAGTGACAGAGAACCTGAGCCAAGAAAAATGAAGAGTCAATGGAAAAAGGGGAGAACTTGTAAAGGAAACATTGAAGGGCTGAAAGAAAACACACACACACACACACACACAATTAAGGCAGGTAGAGCTTTAACTAAATGATTCTCCACACAGTATTTCATGAAATAATTCACCAGGATCGTGAGAAATGGTAGCTGTCATCCCATGTTACAGATGAGAAAAAATAGCCTCAGAGAAGTTGAGTGACTCCCCAAGGTTTTGTAGCTTGTTATGTGGTGGAACTTCTCTGGGAATCTCGTAGTCTCAAATCTAGAGCCGTCTCCATCACCCCATAAGAATACAGGCTGGAGCTGAAGCTTAGAAATCTCTAAAAAGAGAGTATCTGAATATAACTTGAAGTTAAGAAATGAAGCTGAATTCAAAGAGAAATATGTGTGTAAGAAAGGACTGCTTTGGGACAAATCACGTTCCTCGATGGGAGAAGAGCCACCAAAGTTCAGATTTCCAGATTTTTGTTTAAAAGTTTGAAAAGATTGTGGAAGTGAACCAGATTAGATCTGAACCCTCAAAAGAAAGAATAAAAGCTTAAAAAAAGGAAAACGTGCATAGGACGCCTCTCTTGTGTGCTGCAAAACGCATGAGGCTGGGGGCAGTGGATAAACAAAAGGGGACCCCTTGAATGAAGTGTTTGTCATCTGCCTGTAAAATGTAGACACAGAGAGGTGAATGTTTTCCACAAAGGCTTTCCAAATCAATCTAAATAATTGCAAAAGCATGTTTGGATGACCAGTAGGCCCACTTTATGGGCAAATGTGAGACAAGACATCAGACCCATGCTTGCACCAGTGTTTTCAACCCCAGCATGACTGGGGTCAATCATACCACTACTATAATTATCAGAGACCTGTGAGGAAAGAAAAAAGGAAGCCTCAACACAGAAATGCTCCTCGTGAACAAAAGTTTCAGTATAGTTTGAAAAGAAAAAATAATGTGAGAGAATTGAGTCTTCCTAGGCTTGCCAGGGTTGGGAAACTGCCCATATTAGCCAGAACCACATCCATATTAAAACAGCAATTTATTATGAATAAAATAATTTAGGCCAACACTGTGGGTCCAGAAGAATTTTTTTGCCTTTTTTCAAAAAAAGGGCCCATCAGTTATTCAAGTTTAAAAATCATTAGATCGGAGAGAGGGATATTTACTTAGCTGTTCATGCTGGCTAGCCGTTTCAATATATTAGGATTGAGAGTATCATAAGCAAAAATGCCAGAGGTCATAAAATGTAAAGTGAAAGGTTTTATCACTTCTGCTCATGCGATCATAGAGATTGAAATGAATTTCTTAAAACACAGGGAATTGGGCAGGAAGGGAAGAACCGAAGTCGTGCTCCCCTTTAAAGCTCTCCTAAAAATGAAACATTTTTTAAAAATGACACAAAGAGAGCTCTCCAAAGAAATATAGCCAAAGGCTTTCAAGAATAAAATAGGTATTGTCACAAAAGCATTTAAGGGAGAGCACGGACAGATAAAACCAAGATGAAAACACTGGGGCAGAAATAGTGAAATCAAAGAACAGATGAAACAGGATGGAGACGATGAGAGAGCAGGAACAGGTCACAGAAGAACAAAACACTCCCTTCGAAAGCTAACATCTATGAGAAGAGACAGGATTGCCACAAGATTAAAATGGGCAGAACAAGGCGCCAAGAGAGATCCTAGAGATAATGGAAGGGTTCAACCAAACATATCAAGTGCAAGGAAAGATTGAGTGATGCGCTTGGCTGTGGGCTGATGAGGAAACGGGCATTCTGATAGTGGACATCATGGGGTCAAGTGGTTCTAAGTGAGCTGGATTCTGAAGCCAGGAAGCACTCCCGTGTCCAACCAACGTGCCACTTAGTTCCAACCGGCTTAAAATAGTAAAAAAAAATGGGAAACAACCCAAATGCCCATCCACTTATAAAGAGTAAACAAGATGCAGTGTATCCACGTACTGGAATATTATTTGGCAACTGAAGTACTGCTAAATTGGGTGAATCTTGAAAACACTATACTAAGTGAAAGAAGCCAGTTGCAAAGGACCACGTATTGTATAATTCCATTTATATGAAGAAGTGTCTGGAATAGGCAAATCTATGGAAACAGAAAGTAGATTAGGGGCTGCCTAGGGCTAGGGGTGCTGGAGTGTGGAGAGGGTTGGGGGTAGGATCTTAAGTGTATGGGATCTCTTTTTGGAGTAATGAAGATGTTCTATAATTGTATTTATGGTCACACAGCTCTGAAAACAAAAACCATTGAACTGTACTCTTAAGTGAATTGTATGATACATAAATTGTCTCAAAAAAGCTGTTACCCAAAAAAAGGAAAAGAAAAATTCGTTTTGAAACATCAGTCACGTGTCATAAAACACATAAAGAAGTTAATAAGGGTCAGCGCTGTTTTTATATTCTAGCTCCCTCACCACCCAAAGCTGAGGCCCCATCCCCAGCCAGGCTCGCTGCCCTCACTGCTGGGGCAGGGCGGCTGAGAAGCTATTCTTGGGACTTGGACCAGAGCTAGAAGCAGTAACAGGTGGCAGGCATCACATAGAGTATCTCACTTCCACAACAGCCCTGCAAGAAGGGTATTATTATTATCATTCCCCTTGGAAAGAAGAGGAAATATTTATGAGATTATATCCTTACTAAAGAGAGAAGCAAGGATGTTGCAGAGACAGGGTTTGAGCCCATTAGACCTGATGTCTCCTCCAGGACTCTTACTCCAGGGGTGGGGTGGTTGCTAAGAGTAGGACACCACACTCTGTCCACTGTTAGTGAGATTGCGGTTAGTCCTCACCTCCTGGAAGATAACTTGGCAGGATGGATCAAAGTCATAAAAAAAGAGACATACTTTTTGATCTAGCAACTCCACTTCTAGAAATTTACTCTACAGAAATCAGGACAAGTGAACAAAGATATATATAATATATATAAACATAAAGATTTTCATCAATGTGTCATATACACAGTAATAGGCCCCCAAGCCACCCTTTTTAAAAGAAAAATGCATATTTCCATCCACAGAGGACTATTAGTTTTGGCATGACATCCCTTTGTCATGGTGGAGCTCAGGAAGGGCATGTGTGAGAAGAAATAGGGGAGAAGTTTTTTGCTTTGTGATTACCATGAGGCTTGCTTATAACAGCTTTTACCTGTAACAGTCTATTTCAAGCTGATAACTTAAGTTTGATTCCATTCTCAAGCTCAACATTTTTATTCTCCCCATCATCACATTTTATGTTTTTGATGTCACAGTCTACATGTTTTTATCCTCTGTATCCCTTAACTAACTATTATAATCAAAGTTATTTTTACTACTTCTGTCTTTTAATCCCTATACTAGCTTGATAAGTGATTGATCTACTACGTTTACTATATATTTACCTTTCCAGTGAAATGTACTCTTTTGTATGCTTTCTCGTTACTAATTAGTGCCCTTTCTTTTGCCTTAAAGAAGTTTTCTTAACATTTCTTGTAAGGCTGCTATAGTGGTGATGAATTCCTTTAGCTTTTGCTTGTCTGAAACTTTCTCTCCTTCAATTCTGAATGATAACTTTGCTGGGTAGAGTATTCTTGATCAGAAGGTTTTCTCTTCCAGCACTTTGAATATATAGTGCCACTCCCCTGGCCTATATTTCTGCTGAAAAATCTGCTAATAGTTTTATAGGAGTTCCCTTTTTACATACAAGTTATTTTTCTCTTCATTCTTTTAAGGCTCTTTCCTTGTCTTTAACTTTTCACATTTTAATGATAATGTGTCTTGGTGTAGGTCTCTTTGGGTTCTTCTTATTTGGAACTCTCTGAGCTTCTTTGATCTGAATGTCTGTTTCCTTCCCCAGGGAAGGATAGGGAGTTTTTCAGCCATTATTTCATCAAATAAACTTTCTGCCCCTTTCTCTCTTCTTCTTCTGGGAGCCCTGTAGTGTGGATGTTAGTCCATTGGATGTTGTCCAATAAATCCCCTGGGCTATCTTCACTTTAAAACAATGTTTTACCCTATTTGCTGCTCTGATTGAGTGAATTCCACTGCCTTGTCCTCAAGTTCACTGATCCTTTCTTCTGCTTCATCTAGTCTGTTTTTGAACCCCTTCAGGATATTTTTTAGTTCTGTTATTGGATTCTCCAGCTCTGTGACTTCGATGTGATACTTTCCTATATTTTCCGTCTTAGATGAAATCATCCAACTGAAAGTATTGGCAACTAGTTCAGTGTTGCTTCAAATGCTGTCCCAGCCAAACAAAACCTGCCAGCCCATGGCTATGGGATATTTATGTGTGTGTGGATGTATTTTTTGTTCCCCTATGTTTTTTATAGCACAGCATCTTTTAACTCAGCTTGTTTCAGGGGAAGGTGAAATACAGTTCAGAACAACAGCCAAAAAAGGCATTTCTCAGTGTGATATTCAAAAGAGACCTTTTAAAAAAATACATAACAGGAACAATAGTTTTGAAATTCAAGCTTTTATTGCCAAGAGTCATGTTCTTGAGAGTGTAAAGAGCTTTCTGTATTCTAAAAACTTCTGTTTTTAAATTAAAGTATAGTTGATTTACAATGGTGTGTGAGTTTCAGGTGTACAGTAAAGTGATTCAGTTATATAGATAGATAGATAGATAGATAGATAGATAGATAGATAGATAGATAGATAGATAGATATACACATACTTATATATACATGTATATATATATATATACTTTTTCATATTCTCTTCCATTATAGGTTATTATAAGATATTGAATATAGTTCCCTGTGCTGAACAGTAGGTCCTTGTTTATCTATTTTATATATAATAGTTTGTATATGTTAATCCCAAACTCCTAATTTATCTCTCCTTCCCACCCCTTTCCCCTTTTGTAAAACTTCCTCTGAAAAATCTATAACAGGAGGCTGGCTCTCTGAGAGCCCACAGTATACTGCAAGATACAGGAGCAGTATTCCCTCAAGGTAAGAGTTTGACCACTTGGTTGGCAGGAGCAATCGGAGACAAGAGGAATAGTATTACACAGAAAAGTGACTCCTAAATCCTTCAAGTGGGTCTGGAGGGGAAGGGGGAGCACTTATAACCTGTTTCCCTCTTGAACCCCTGGAAGGAGACAGCCTCTTTCAAGCCCCTTGCCAGCAATTACCAGCTGTATTTGAGTAGCAACCTCAGTGGGTTGAATCTAGACAGAAACAAGGACCAAGTTAACCTCTCCTTTGACAAACCTCTCTGACCCTCAGGAGGCCTGGATGGTACCAGAATTTCCCATAGGCCTCAGAGGAGATGGAGAAGGTGAGCTGAGAGGGCTGGCCTGCAAGCAAAGGGTCACCATGGTGAGGGATGAAACCACCCTGTAGCTGAGGGCTTTGGGGCGGACTGTCCAACTCCCAGCAGACATCAGGGAGGGCCACATGGCCAGTGGGAGCTGAGGTGGGCTGTGACCCCACCTCATTTGTAACAAGCCATAAGAACAAGCATTTCTGGGATTCTCAGGCACACTGAAGTCAGAGCACAATTGAACTCATGTTGCATTTTACCTGGCCGGACACTGGAGGAAAAGTGTACAGTGGAGATGAGGGTATTTGTAAAAGAATGACTCCAATTACCCAATGAACAGACCAAATCCATACCTGAGGTATCAGCTCTGTAGGGGTGCACAAAAATGAAAAAAAAAAGTTTTAAGAGTATTATATTCTCCCACCACTTCCTCCCTACCTCCTCTCCAAAACAAAGAAACAAACAAAATTAGTCACCATGAGAAACAAATCAGAAACTGGATTACTTTGTACTTGTTGAATTGCATCTAGGACAAGGGCACCATAATTTTTTCAGCACCTAGGACATCTAATCTGGTCCTGATTTTCAGACGAGTAGCTGTACAATCCTATTTGGATAAGCTGAGGAACAAAAGGTGCTGACAAGAAGAAAATAAAGGGTTCAAGGACTCAGGGTCTCCAAGGGCTCCAGGTCAGAGAGCTGGCATGCTGGGAGGGAGACTAAGGAAAGGTGTGGTCGGAGCCCACTTGAGGGCAGGCTCTGGGCTGTGGCCATGGGGTGAGGTGGCTAAGTGCAGCTGGAGAAGGGAACAAGGTTACTGCAGAGGTCACCGGGATAAAAAGGGTCGTAGGGTGGAGAAGAGGACCATGAGTCAGGTGCCAATCTCAGTGAAAGCCAGAGAACATCCCAAAGCTGAGCGGTGGTCAGATGCAGTCAGTTCGCTGAGTACAACCTGTGACCCACATGTTACCATAAATGGACCTTCACCTAATGCAGCCCCAAAGGCAAATTATATTGAGTAATAGTTTACACAGAATACTCGTAGAATTACACATTAACTAATAACATTGATTGTCACTCACGTTTGTCAGATTTTAGCAAAATTAGGATCTGTGTGCAAGATTAACTCTTTAACTACTACTTACTATGTTTCCTATGAAACACGTACATAAACTCCTTCCCAATTTTTCAGCTGACAAAAGGAAATATGTTATTTTCTGAAAATTTTGCTTTTAAGCAGTTAAAGTTGAACCCAAGCTGCCAGGGGAGATTGTTCTGTGCATTTTTACTTGACATTCAAAATGAGGTTGCAGAGAGAGCTTCTTATTCAACAGAAGTGCCTCTTTTTTTTTCCCCTTAAGTCTCTAGAGAAAAATTACTACCCAGGAATGATTTTTTTTAACTTGCTTTCATTTTCCCTGTGCCAGACTAAGTATCCCTGAGAGAAACCAGACCTTTTCAGAGAATCCAGACTCAGTGCCGTTGATATGCAACTCTGAGTGAATTAACATTTTTCTTGCTGAGATGACTAGAAAATAGACTACAAGAAAACTTGTTGACTCCTAGTTAATCCTTAGTTTTATAACACATTAGGCTGTCTCTTCTCCTTAATGATTTAAGTATCTGATACTAAGCTTTCTTGTCAAATACATGAAAAGTCTGGCTTTATTCTATCTGAAGTTTGTAGCTAAATATTTATCTCTGGTCTGAGAAAGAGGGGAAGGTCCACTTGGTTGTGATGGAATGCCTTTCTGCACACATCATCAGAAATGTGTGAGATGGTGACTCAATTACTGCCATTTTAAATGCTTGGGTCTGCCGAGTAAAGGGGATTCTTTTTGTCTTCCCAACAATGTTCACTTCATTTTCTCTAATTTTTACTTTGCTAATCAAGACTTCTGTAAGATCTGAGGCTGCGCTGGATCTAACCTAGAAATTTGTAGGGTGCAGGGAGTCCTGAAGGTGAAAGCAAGCAGTTTGATATCCTTGATGCGATAGATTAAATGCTCAGTTATCCACATGGATAGAAAGGGGATAGTTAGAAAAAACAATGTGCTATCCAATACAAAAGCCCTTTTTTAAAGAATGAAATAATGCAGCAACATGGATGGACCTAGAGTTTATCATACTAAGTGAAGTAAGTCAAACAGAGAAGACCAAATATTGTGTATCACTGATATGTGGTATCTAAAAAAATGACACAGGTGAACTTACTAACAAAACAGAAAGCGAGTCAAAGACAAAACAAACTAAAGGTGTCAAAGGGGAAAGGGGTTGGGGGAGGGATAAATTAGGAGTTTGGGATTAGCAGATACAAACTACTATATATAAAATAAATAATTTCCCACTGTATAGCACAGGGAACTTCATTCAATATCTTGGAATAATTTATAATGAAAAAGAATATGAAAGATATATATGTGTATACATATATATATATATGAAACTGAATCACTTTGCTGTTCACCAGAAACTAACACATTATAAGTGAACTGTACTTCAATTAAAAAAAATACTTTTTATTTAATGTGAACTCTTGTCCAGATAGATAATACAACAACGTGCTTATGACCACAAATTGCTTGTAGGATCTGAAGGGAGATATTGCCAGACTTGCTTTCCTATCTTCTTGGAATCTTTAAAACCGGTAGACAGGGATGTGATGTGTGTGGAGACTCTTGAGGAAGAATTCTGAGAACTACTAGGGCCTCCTGAATAGGGAGGTTTCTGTTACGCTTTAAACCAGGTGCATTATTTTCCTATTGATGCCGTAACAAATTACCACAAACATAGTGTCTTTGAAAAAACACAGATTGACTCTCAAGTCTTGGTGATCAGATATTCAATTCAGTCTCATGCGTTAAACTAATGAGTTCCTTTCTGGAGACTCTGGAGGAGAATCCATTTTCTTGCCTTTTCCAGCTTCTAGAAGCCACCTGCCTCCCTCTATCTTCAAAACATAGCCCTCCAACTTCTGCTTCTGTCGTCAGATCTCCTTTTTCAGACTTTGGTCTTCTTGCCTACCTCTTATGAGAACTCTTGTGAATACACTGGGACCACCCAAGTGATCCAGGTTAACCTTTGCATCTTGAAATCTTAAATGAATTGCACCAGCAAAGTCCCCTTTGCTTTGTGAAGTAGCATGCTCACAGGTTTCAGGGATTAGGACGAGGACATTGTTCAGCCTTCCACACTGGGGCGGTCCATGTGCCCTCAGACCTGGAACTGAGCCTGGTCTCCAGTCACCACAGCAGGTTGAACTTGGGCCAGAGCTCTGGAACACCCCATGTTACCCCAGAAGGGGAAGGGAAAAGATCCCAGTTCTTATCTCACCTGAAAGAGAAGAACTCAGATGGGAGGTGGAAGCATTGTGTAGTGAGAGATTTTAAAGGTTTTATTTAGCAAAGGGAAGTACACCTCCAAGAATAGAAGGTGGGCTGATCCAAGTGCGGAAAGCAATGGTCTTTGCCCCTTCTCTTATACCTTTGCTTAGAGATAGTCTCTTGATTGATTGATGCCTTTTGCCCCTGGAGTGCTTAGTCATGCTCATCCCAGTTTGTGCATGTCCTTACCCATGATGCACACTGAAAAGCCCACGGTGTGGTGGAGGGGAGGCTAAACCCCAATGCTAATTATATTACAACAGGCATTGGTTCATGTACAGTTAGGTCCTTGTCGCTACCGTGCAGTTGCATCTGTTGGGTTCTAACCAGTTTCTTGCTGGCAATTGTTTAGAGGAAGTAAAGCCTCTTAATGCTGAAGGCGGGCATAACGCCATCTTCCGGACCATCCTCCACCTTGTCTGCCCAGTGCTCCCACTTATCTACCTACCTAACACCCACAGTCCAGTGCACCTTCTGCTAGGTCTCTCTCCCACTCCAGAATCTGCTTCTGCTCTAATTCATCTGAGCGACCAGGACATAGTTGAACAGCCATGGAGAAGAGCTCTCCAGTCAGTGCAGAGAACCCACAAAATCATTTCAACCCAAATGAAACAGATAAGAGCAATGAGGATGAATTATGATTCAATAAAAATCTACTTGTATTTTTGCCTCCCTCTATCTCTTAAAGATTTGTTCAGGGAAAGGGTGATCCTGCCTCCACAAGTGTCTCCATGCCGGCACTGTTAGCATTTCAAGCAAGACAAATTTTGGAATATTTAGCATTCCAGGCCCTTGCCATCTAAATGCCAGTAGCACCCTCTCCCTCACACTGCGACAGTCAACACACTCCCACACATTTCCTCATGGTCCCCAGGGAGGGCGGCATTGCCCGCAAACTCAGCAGGGCCTCAGGGAGCAATTGTTTTATGGTCCCTTTAGGTCACACACAGCCTCAATTCAGTAATTAGGATGCTTAAGCAATACAAAAAAATTAGAATTCTGATGGACTGAGGGCTGCTGCTGGAGGAAATCTGTTATAGGGGAGGGGGTTGTGGTCGACTTCTCCCTTGTCCCCTGTCAGGGCCCCAGCTTGCTAACTTGAGTGGGGAGAGATCATGGAAAAGAGGGCTGAGAAGCTTCCAAGTTTCTTGCTGATGGCTTGATCACAACTGACTTTTCTTTTGGGGGACTATTTTGGGTTTTTCAGAGATTCCATCATTGGGAACTCTCAGGAACTATGGAATACATTCCATTCTCAAGGCCATTTCCCCTCCATCCCTGCCCTGGCAGTGCCCTGCCCCGACAAGGGCTCACCTCCCTCTGGGTAAAGGGTCATGAGTCAAGAAACTGCTTCTCCACTCTGCAAGTGGTGATGGGTGATGGGGCCGCCAGTTGAAATGTCACCTCTATGGCATCTAGATACCTAGTTGACACTTTGTTTTAGAATCCTATTGTGATAAGGAATTAAGAGAATTATTTCAAAACAAATCATTTAGAGCTGATTCTTCAATGACTAGAGAAACTCTGGTTCTCTGAGTTTCTACAACATTGTACATACAATTCATTTTTATGATCCAGTACCTTTTCAAGCTGAATTTCGAACACAATAGTCAGAATGCCCTCTGTCTGAAAGAGTGTTTAAGAAGCTTTTTTCCCCTCTCATTAAAATGCTGTCCTTCTCTTTTCTACTGAATCTTAAAGCTCTTAGTCCTGATGCCTTATATTTTGGTCCCTTCAAAATGGAGGTTTGGGGACCCATAGGTAGCTTCTCATTCTTGTTCTTTCTCTCTATTTTTATTTTTTAACTTTAAGGAATATCTGGAACACAGGGGAGTGATGGCTTCAAATATGATGAAAAGATAATGACTTGTTTCATATTTCCCAATAACAGCTATTGCGTGTAGCACGTCACAGCTCACAAAGCGTCTGGTTGTAGGTGTTCCCTTTGATCCTTAGGAGGCAAGGACCAGGCAAGCCAATTTCACAGGTGAAATAAGTGAAGCCCAGACAGAAAAGGAAGGGGAACTAACATTTAGTAAGCACTATTGTATGCTAGGTGGGTTTTCTTTACACATTTATCATTTCATTTAATGTCCATAGTGAAAATATAAGATAGGTATTATTATTGTCCCCAAGAAACAAAGGCTCAGAAAGATTAAGTACGTTACCCAAAGTCACACAGCCAGTACCTTTATGTTTAATCTGCCCTCTTGAACTAAGAAGTCATCAGTTACCCACTAAATGCCTTGATATTCACCCTATACCAGGAATAAAAAAAGGTCTCAGGGTGATTTTGTCTGTCTGTTTTATTGGATTCCAATGCCAGCAGAAAGCCAGATGGCCAAAAGGAGTAGACTTTTATGGTTTCCAATTTTGGCATTTAAGAGTGAATGGAAAGGAACATGAATCTGAGGAAATAGCAGTGCAAGGCATCTCACATCTTTGTAAAATGATTACTTTGAGACCAATCAAGCCAAGACAAACACTGAATCATTTCAAGTGAGACAAACACAATCCCATTTCTACACTGCTCATTAGGACCCCAGAGCACAAAGCTCGGGGGACCGGTGATAGACGGTTACATTCTGGAGCACCCTGTAAACATTTCCAGGACCTCCTCTGCCCTTTGTCAACTGTACATTAAACAGCTTCCTCAGCCCAAGGGGACCCTTCCTTTGCAGACCTCCTGCTGGGCAGGGCCTTCTACGCATGCTTTCTCTCTACCTATCATTGTGGGAAAGCCCTGTTCCCTCCCTTTGTTGCGGAGTTCTGTTCTGCCCTGAGTACTCAGGCTTTCCTGAGCCCCTTGTTCCCTGCAGTTGTAGAACTCTTGCTGACTCTTCTGCTCAGTGTGGGACTTCATAATGCGTGGTTTTCCTTGTTGCCATTATGCACGCTCAAGTATTACTATGATCAAGCCTTTATAAATCATTGAGTTGTGGCAAAGATCTGTGTAATGCAAGTTCAGACGCTGATGTTTTACTGGACACAGGAGATTCTTAAGAGATCAGAGCATAAATATTTAGCAGGTATGATGTGTCTATGCGCACAGTAGCACCCAGCATGGGAGAATCCAGCTAGCACTGTGGGCAGGACTTCACCGGGGAGGATGAGGTGGTTAGTATATGTAAATAATGGGGGGGGGCATTTAAGAAGAGGACAAGGCAAGTCTCAAATCTGAATGGTACCCCAGAAGGAAACCTCTTTTCTCTGAACTCTATAACCTCACTTCTAAGCAGTTTTATGGTGCCAGTAATTCTAAAGCTAGTCAGTATGAGCATAATGAACTTCTTGCCTTTAGAACTATGGATGGTGGAATAAAACACCAAAGGATCATGGTAAGAACTCATCCATAGCTTTCTAGCATCAAAGTGGTTAAAGCAGGTTGTGGGTTTACAGAAGCAGGTCTGCACTGTCCAGGGACGGAGTTCACTACAGCCTGAGTCAGGAGAAAAGGCTCAGATGTCCTGCCTTCAGTGATAGGTTTTTGGTTTGAGGGGTTTTCCTGAACTCATAATAATCTCTTTATTGATTATTCTCTTGGACCTAAACCCCCTCCCCATATTATATTACAACCAGGTCAGTTCTACAAGCTTTTGAGGCTCCCAACTTCCAATGTTGTTTTGCATTCTCCTATTTTAGATTTTGCTTCATAACTTTATCATTTATTTTACTTTTTTATTGTGTAAGTTTGATATGTACCATATTTCTACTTCTGTACACCCTACAACGTGCTCACCAGTAAAAACTGTTTTCATCCATCACCACACAGTTGACCCCTTTACCCGTTTTGCCCTCCCTCCCGCCCCTTCCCTTCCCCTAAGTACTTCTCTGTTCTCTGTAATGATGATGGTTTGTGATTAACACAGAGGAGTGAAGACCCAAAGGCTGGTTTGTAGCTAGAACCTCTGGCTCTGAAGTCAGCTGACTAATACAAATACCGGCTCTTTTATTCCTGAGCCATGTGGAAATTATTTAACCTCCCTCCCCTGTGTCATCTGTAAAATGGGAAGATTAATATCTAACTTACAAAATTTTGAGAATAAATAAAACAGTGCCAATGAAGCACTTAGTACTGTGGCTGGTACTCAAAACAATGTGAGCTCTTTCATCAAAAATTAAAAAAAAAAAGACCATTAAGAAAGTAAATAGGTGTTGAACTATAATAATAAAAAATAAATAAATAAATAATTATGTAGGAAAAAACAAAACAACAAGAAAAAGAAAATAAATATGTAAGCTACAGACTGGAAAAATACATACAGCAGATTTATCTGGAAAAGTAATCATATCCAGGATATTATATAAAGAATTGCTACAAATCAAAAATAGATGAATCACCCAAATTTTTTTCAATGGGCAAAAAGCTTGGACAGACACTTCACAAAAGAAGATGTACAAGTGGATATTACCACATGAAAATGTACTCAGCATCATAATCCTCAGAGAAATGCATATTTAAGTTTAGTGAGATACCATTTCTACCAGTAGGATTAAAAATCAAAAAGACTGATGACAGTAAATGTTGACAGTGATACAGAGTAACTAGGGATCTTGCATATGGCTGGTAGGAGTGTCAAACTGTACAATCATTTTGGGAAACAGACTCGCAGTTTCTCATAAATGTAAGTATGCATGAATCCTCTGACCCAAAAATTATATTCCTTGGTATTTCCCCAAGAAAATTAAAACATATATCCCCCAAAAGATCTGAGTATGAATATTTGTAGCAGCCTTATTCTTAATAGCCTCAAACTGGGAACAATCCAAATGCTCATCAGCAGGAGAAAAGATAAACTTTAGCACATTGCTCCGGTGGATTTCTACTTAGCCATGAAAAGAAGCCAACTCCTGATACTTGCAGCCACATGGATGACTCTCTGAATGAGTGAAAGGAGCTGGACACAAAAAGGACATTGTGTATGAAGCGCAAGAGCAGGCACTTGAGACCATGGTGCTGTTGTGCAAGAGGAGCTGACCGTAAAGGGACACAAGAGAACTTTCCGGGGTCGTGAGATGTTCTGTCAAGTTTTGATTGGTGGTGACATGGCTGTAAACAGTTTTCCAAATTCATGGAACTGAACATTTAAGATCTGTGGATAGTACTGTGTTAAATTGGGATGGACCTAGAGATTATCATACTAAGTGAAATAAGTCAGACAGAGAAAGACAGATATCACATGATATCACTTATATGTGGAATCTGAAAAAATGAGGCAAGTGAACTTATTTACAGAATAGAAACAGACTCACAGACAGAGAAAACAAACTTATGGTTACCAAAGGGGAAAGAGGGTCAGGGGAGAGATCTTGCAATTAGCAGATACAAACTACTATATATAAAATAAACAACAAGGTCCTATGGTATAGCACAGGGAACCATGTTCAATGTCTTGTAGTAACCTATAATGAAAAAGAATATGAAAAGGAATATGTATATGTATGGCTGAATCACTATGCTGTACACTTGAAACTAACACAACATCGCAAATCAAATATACTTTAATAAAAAATTTTACACCAGTAAAAAAATAAATGAATGTTACTTATTATTTTATTGTTATTCCAACAAATCATGTCATCAGCAGCAGTACTGGAACATGCTTTGCAGCTGTCCAGGATGCACCAGCAGCTCCAAGACTCCAGCACGTTGTGGTCCATCCAAACTGAACTGGACTGGACTTCCCTGGTGACTGCACTCTCGTGACTCAGATTTTCTCTCAAGTCTCCAACTGTTTCTGTTGCTTCCTCTGTCTTTACTTCTCTTGGCTTCTAATATTTCCTACTCCCCTCTCTTACCCGCAGAATGATTGGGTGAGTCAGTTAGCATTCTATCTAGTTGGTGTGATTTCTCATATCCGGCCACCTCAGAAACCTCCGCTCTCCTTATGTATAACATACAGAGTTGCTTTTGTCAGAACTCTATTTCTTTTCTTTTTCCAGTTTTATTGAGATATAATTGACATACAGCATTGTGTAAGTTTAAGGTGTACAGCACAATGACTTGACTTATGTATATTATGGAATGATTACCACAGTCAGTTTACTTCACATCCAGCATCTCACATAGATACAAAAGAAAGCAAACAAGCAAGAGCAAGGAAGGAAGGAAGGAAGGAAGGAAGGAAGGAAGGAAGGAAGGAAGGAAGAAAGAAAGGAAAGTTGTATTTTTCCGTGTGATAAGAACTCAGATTTACTCTCGTAACAACTTTCAAATATACCACACAGCAGTGTTAACTACAGTCACCATGCTGTACATTACATCCCCATTATTTTTTTATCTTGTAACTGGAAGTTTATACCTTTTGAGGACATTTATCCAACTCCCCCTCCCATACCTCTGGTAACCACAAATCTGACCTCCTTTTCTATGAGTTTTGGGGGCTTTATTGTTTTTTGTCTTGTTTCTTTAACTCTACATGTACATGTTTTTACCCTTAAACAAAATCTCCACAATTCCTCTGACGCTAGCCCCTAGTAAACACCATTCTACTCTCCATTTGTACAAATTCAGTTTTTTTAGATTCCACATATAAGTGAGATCATACACTGTTTGTTTTTCTCTGTCTGACCTGTTTCACTTAGTATAATGCTCTTAAGTTTCATCCATGTTGTTGCAAATGGCATTTCCTTCTCTTTTACAGCTGAATAATATTCCATTGTTGCAAATGGGATTTCCTTCCTTTTTTTTTTTACAGCTGAATAATATTCCATTGTGTATATACCATGAATTCTTTATCCATTTATCTGTTGATGGACACTTAGGTTGTTCCCGTGTCCTGGCCATTGTAAATAAGGCTGTTATGAATGTGGGAATGGAGATACTTTTTTAACATAATGTTTTTATTTGTCAAAACCTTATTTCTAGTCCAATTTGTATGGCTAGGTTGGAAGGGTCTCATGACACAATTCATGGCAACTTGGGTGGGAAGGCATGAACTCAATGGGCTGTGGGTGGTGGGTACTTGGAGGTCCCTGAGCCAGTCATTGTAATGGCCACTTTCTATCACATGCAGTGTCCCTGGCCCCCCAGTTTATAAGTCCCTGGTTGTAGTTTTGGAGCACATATCACTGCCACAGGAAGGATCCAATTGCATGTGTTTTACACCCATAAGTCTGCTCTAAGACTTGGTCAGCTTACTGACGAGGTCACAACATTACCACAACATATAGTTAAATACATGCTTACTGTCAACTGTTGACATCCCAAAGACCACCAGAAAAACCTGTTGATAAACATCATCTTGTATAGCAGGATATTTTTAGGCTGTTAGGACCTGAGCTGAGTAATTTTTCAGGCAGCTCTTGCAGGGTGAGAAACTGGTTGGAATTAGGCAGAGTTTATGACACAAGAGCTTTGCATTCATGGGTTCAGTGAGGCCAGGGTCTTGAGGGGTGTCTTTCTGAGCAGCTGTTATTCTTGATTGGGAAGATACTTAGTGGGTTCATACTCTTATCTTCCAAGCGTAAGAGTTTCTTGGAACAAGCAACTAACTTATTTCTGCTTGGTCTTAGCGTTAGTTAACACAGGGACAGAGAACTCTGTTTTTCAGTTCTTCCTGATTGACTTCTAAAATTTTAAAGCAATTTCTCACCTCATCTATTTTACTCTCCTACCTTCAGATCCATCAGTCACAAAGCATAGTTTTGGTGTGAGTCATAGCTGTTGGAGACCTTGGGCTATGAGAGCAGGTGGTGATGGCGTGTCTACTGTTTCTTAGATTCCTATGAGACAGTAGGATGCTTTCTGTATTTTATTCATTGTGTTCATTCTGTTAAGTTTATGATCCAGTGTACTTCTCGATTTCCTCACTTCAAAAATAGGGATAATAAATGTATTGACCCCATGGAATTGTTGTGAGAATTAAAAGAGTAAGTGTGAAGAGCCTGAAAATGCTTATCGTCATGAGCCCCTCTTCTCTCTAGCCCAGACCCTACAGCATCTGTGAGGTCATGAACACACCCTGGCAAGTCCTTCTGAGGCACCTGCCCTGGTCTTCTCCTGCCCCTCACCTCTTGCCCTCAGAAACCAGGTGCACCAGCCTGGCCAAAATAATTATTTAAAATATTGAGAAACGTCCATCCAGGTGTACACGTGCCTCAATTACCCTATCACCGCCGCACTGCCTCTCCCGTGGGACGCTTAATTTTCTGTTAGGCAACCAAAGGGTAGACACCTTTCCCAGGCTTCCAGAAAAGTTTCCAGACCCTGCTCAGCACAGCTCTCCCTCTGCTCCCAGCCTCGGCTCTTGGTTCCAACCCTGACACCCTTTTGCTACTTCCTCTCCCAATATTAATAATGTGTAGCTCTGTAAGAAATGTCACTACAAGCCATGGGGCTCTATTGAGATATACAGTTATAAGTAAAGAATCTCATTAAGTTAATCACTTGAGTTTAATTCCACTTAGCAGTCATTTACCAGCCCCAGCACTATGCTGAGCTGGGGGCTACCAAACAAGGGACTCTTCCCCAACGTCAGCTAGAAAGTGTCCCTGGCTAGTAAGCCCAAAGACTGAGGGCCCAGTAGGTCATCTCGGCCACTGGGATTTGGCCAACTCCCTGACCATCTGCCTGTTCCTACAGCAGTTGGCGACAACCTTAAGGCTGGTCCCAGTATGTTCTCCTGGTATTTATCCATCCAGCCACATCCAGATTGAAGCATTTCTCTTCCACTGGCAGTCTTCTCTGCTTTGCACCCAAATGCCTGCTCTATCCTGCTTTTCTAGGAATTAGAGGCTGTTGGTTTCCCTGGAAGGAATAAAGAGACATTCCCGGTTTACATACTTACTGCTTGAATCCTGTGCCGCATGTGAGAGCCATAGACGTCACATCTCATGCACGTGCAGATCCCACCCAAGGTGGGAGTTGGGGTGGGGACAGTCACCACAAGCCCCCCTTTTCCTGAGCCTTCCCCACTGTTTCAAATGTCATTGGCAGAAGTTCTGTTGCCTCAGGAGTGGGAGGAGGCACAGCCTGTGTATGAAGGAACAGATGGCTGCAGTGGGGTGGGGCTGAGCGCACTCCGCTGCCCTGCCTGGCTTGTCCTGGCAAATTCACTGGCTAGCACAGCCTGCGTACTGCACCAGCCACCTCCACTCTCTCCTGCTGCCTCTCGTCCTCCACTGAAGCCAGCCTTCTCTTCAGCTCTGCTCTGCAGTCTGTTGATTCTGCAGGCTGCAGGATAGACTGCCAACCTCTCAGCTTGGTCCATTCTCCACTAGTCACAGAGTGCTCCTGTCTCCTGACCTTCCTGTCACTCCTAAAGTTTTTACACCTGCAGCCACTCTCTAGCCTCTGCCCCAGGACACAGGCTAATTCTTCCACCCAGAATTCCTAGGACCTGCTCTCACGTTCTTCCTGCCTATCAAACTCCTATTCACCCTTCAAGACCCACTCTAATATTTCTTCCTCTGGAAAGCTTTCCCAAAGGCCTCTGTGGTAAGACAGTTGTTGCCTCTTCAGAGTTCCCCCAGCACTGGATTCCTACATCTAATAACATGTATTTCAGGTTTTATTATAATTTATCTGTTTACATATCTCTTGCCCCCGTTAGACTGTAAGGTCCCCAAGTACAGAATCCTCGTCATAAGTTGATGTTTGGTATATTTAATAAATAAATTGTAAAAAGTCTAATTCAGAGTCTGTGCTTATAGTTTCTTCTTAGGCTTTAAGAGGCATCTCAATATTATCAATACTCTTGTGCCTCCCCCTTTTCCCTCCCCATTCACCCTTGCTTAGGGGTTATAAGAAAAGGGAAATTAAGATGGCTGTGAAGTGGGACATGCATGTCTCTGGAACCTTCCACCTGCTCTTTTCTGATGCCTTCCCTCCCACCCTCTTTGAGAACTCTCTCCTCCTCCAGATGCCCAGAGAGAGAGCATGGCCAAGCACCATTAGTGCGCGGCTGTGGGCGAATCCTGTACCATTCTAGGCAGCACCTGAGAAATGGGAGGTGTGAGCCAGGTGATGCCTAAGGTTATCCGTAGTTCCGACAATCTGTCAGGCATAAAGAAAGTAATTGGAATTCTAGGCATTCCCAACTAACAGCAACATTATTTCTGTGCAGAGGGCCTTTTCAGTGTCCCACAGAATGTCTGTCCCTGTGTTTATCTGTGAATGAGGCCAACTCTGATGGCGCCTTCCCTTCCTGGCACCTCGCCGCCCACCACTTCTGACTCACGGCTGCCTCCTGCGTTGCCAGCGGGGCCCCTTGGGAGCCTTATTATCGGCTTGTTCATGTGGACTGGCAGCTGCTGTATCCTGTGTAGTCCAATCTGTCCACATCAAAAGTTCCTTGTATTTTTCCCATCTCCTGAAGTTTAAAAAAGCCACCACGCACACTGTGGACTGTTTGCAGAGCCTCTCAGCAGTGGAGAGGCCGGGCTCTTGCAGTTTGCAAAGCTTTCTGTCAGCAGTTCTTTGATGGACTATGCAGGTAGCACGCTGCACAATTCTAAGGGGGCGCCCTTCATGCTGAGATCCTTGTGGACTTGTACCTGCATTAAAGTAACTTCCTGGCAGCTGGCAGCAAGGTATCTGAGGAAAAGGTGTCCTTTTCTTATTTGCACAAAGGTAACTTCTTTTCCTCTTCTTACAAGCACACGAATCCCATTATGGGGGCTCTACTCTCATGACCTCATTTAAACCTAATTACTTCCCAAAAGCCCCAGCTCCAAATCCCATCACACTGGGGATTAGGACTTTAACACGAATTTTGGGAGGACATACTCAGTCCGTAACAGTAGGTGAAATGCTGCTTAGCTGCTTCTCAAAATAATAGTGAATACAGCTGTGCTTAGCAATTGATGGTTTACTGTTTGAAGACTCACTTCAAAATACTCGCCTGACTGTATTAACGAATACTAAATTATTATATCACGAACTTCATCCAACCTCAATCAAGCCTGACATTGAAAGACCCACCTTAAACCAGACCCCAGACACCTTATAAACATCCCACGTCTGGTCTCCCTCTTTGGAGACACTACTAAGACTTTGTCAAGGCAGTGACCTCCACTGGGCATCAGCAATCATCCATATAAGCAAGAATTTTAATGAAAACCAAAATAACTATTATAGGACACACAGAAACCCCCCATGTAATGGATTTTTGAAAAGGAAACTAAAACTTATACCTACATTTGGTGTGTTGCAGAAATGAACAGCACCAGTTTCTATTTTTGAGCCTTCACTTCTGCAAATTTGTCAATGATTGTCAAAATCAACCTTCTCACATGTTTAATAGACAGCAGAACTGTCTCCACCCATGTCTAACAAAGAACACTTTTAATTATTTTAATTTTGAAAGTCTTCTTTCAAATGAGGCAATACATATACAGAGTTAGGGGAAAAACTTAGCCATGAGGCTGAGATTCGCAGAGATTTATCATAATCTTATTTCACAATAAATCCCAGAGATCGCGATGTTGTTTATGTCTTTGTTTCCTCAGGATGAATAGTAGCAGTTTTCAAACATTCCGCCCCACCTCAAATCCCCTAAAATGTCTTCACCAAAAAATTCATCATAAATTTCTACTATATTTGATTTAAATTTCCCCAATTTTTCTTTTGCAAAAGTCACAGAAAGTAGCTGAATGATAGTAAACATTGATTGTATTTGATCGTTTACTATAGAACGAGGGTCCAGTTCTTGGTGAAAATGATTGAAGCATTCAAACATTGTCCTTTTTTTTTGGTATTACTGAAGTATAATTGGTTTACAATGTTGGGTTTACAACATTAGTTTCTGGTGTACGGCATAGTGATTCAGTTATACGTATATATATATATTCTTTTTCATTATAGGTTATTACATGATATTGAATATAGTTCCCCTGTAGTATAGAGTAGGACCTTGTTGTTTTTCTGGGTTTTTTTTTTTTTTAACATTTTTTATTGATTTATAATCATTTTACAGTGTGTCAAATTCCAGTGTAGAGCACAATTTTTCAGTTATACATGAACATATATATATTCATTGTCACATTCCTTTCTCTGTGAGCTACTGTAAGATCTTGTATATATTTCCCTGTGCTATACAGTATAATCTTGTTTATCCTACAATTTTGAAATCCCAATCTATCTCTTCCCACCCCCCACCCCCTTGGCAACCACAAGTCTGTATTCTATGTCTATGAGTCTATTTCTGTTCTGTATGCTTTGTTTTTTTGTTGTTTTTTTTTTTTTTAGATTCCAAATATGAGCGATCTCATATGGTATTTTTCTTTCTCTTTCTGGCTAACTTCACTTAGAATGACATTCTCCAGGAGCATCCATGTTGCTGCAAATAGCGTTATGTTGTAGGTTTTTATGGCTGAGTAGTATTCCATTGTATAAATATACCACGTTTTCTTTATCGAGTCACCTGTTGATGGACATTTAGGCTGTTTCCATGTCTTGGCTATTGTAAATAGTGCTGCTATGAACATTGGGGTGCAGGTGTCATCCTGAAGTAGGGTTCCTTCTGGATATAAGCCCAGGAGTGGGATTCCTGGGTCATATGGTAAGTCTGTTCCTAGTCTTTTGAGGAATCTTCATACTGTTCTCCACAGTGGCTGTACCAAACTGCATTCCCACCAGCAGTGTAGGAGGGTTCCCTTTTCTCCACAGCCTCTCCAGCATTTGTCTGTTTTATGTATAGTAGTTTGTATCTGCTAATCCCAAACTCCTAATTTATCTCTCCCCCTCCCTTCCCCTTTGGTAACCGTGAGTTTGTTCTCTATGTCTGTGAATCTGTTTCTGTTTTGTAAATAAGTTCATTTGTATCATTTTTTAGATTTCACATATAAGTGATATCATATGATATATGTGTCTTTCTCTTCAAACATTGTCTTTTTAGTTACTTCTGGCAGTGAAAGACCAGCATCTTCTTCTGTTTCTCCTGATATTCTTCAAAATGTCCGTTTTCCTTAAGCTTTGTTTTTGCAGAGTGAATGGTGTTCCCTACTACTTCTATGTGCCCATATTCAGTGACCAATTCTAAAGCTTAGCATTTCACCGTACATTGTTCTAGGTTGATCCTGGCTGTTGGCAAATATGTTTGTATGGCTACAGGGAATACAGAATTAAAGTTACTTGAATTCTATTTGTCTTTATAATCACTGTGTTATCATTGATTATTTCAAATCTACGGTTTAGACTCAGGAATGTGTGGTTCAACTGTGCCCAAACTGAGGTCTAGTGATTCCAATTTTATCATGAACTTACTCCTGAAAAAAAATGCTTGTATCTGAGTCTGCATGTGTCATAGGCCAACTGTGTGACTGGAAGTTCTCCACAGTAGCTTCCATAATACAGAACACAGTGTTTATGAAAGGATACGTAACAATACTGTGTGTAATTGGAAAGATACATGTGTTATTAAAACTGAACAGAAACCAAAGTAGTTTTTAGAATTGAGACTAGAGAAAAGTTTTTCAGGGGGAATTGTTTTATCATTGGCATTGTTTAGAATTGACAGCTGATGGTGATAATAAAAAACAGGCCTTTTGGGTAGGTTTTATTGTTGTTTTTAAATTCCCTTTAGACAATGCACCTCTTACACCTGCAAGAGAAAGGTTGTTTCCATTGCCCTCCCATCCGTAGGCCACCAACTCCTACGGTCAGCCAGGGATGGAGACGGGGAGACAAGTGAGACTTAAGTAAGACTGTGATGTACTCCTGTAGCAGGACTTCTCAAAAACAGAACACCAGGGAAGGGGACCCTATGCCCAATTCAGGAGAATATACTGATTAATTTAATCAGATTTTGTGTTCAGTCCCCCTTGCCTGTGATTGATTTAGGCCTGAGTGTTGGAATTATAGCCAAAGAGCTCGATGTCTGTTGTGAGGGCTTTCAAATCCATCGCCGTACCCAAAGCATTGTCTATAGCTAAGGCTTATAAATAAATCACAAACACATATATGTATAATATAAATATGTGAATGTATACATACATATACATTGGAAACACACGTATAAATACATATCATCTTGTTTGCAATGTATGTGTATACTCTTGACATTAATAAAAATATATCCACATAAAAGAGGTACTAAATTCATAGTAGCTTTTTGTCTTTATGTATTTTTCTCAGTCAAAAGATAATAAAAGTACAAATACTATTAATCCAGGTTAATGGTTTACGTTTATGTTTCAAAGGAGTCCTCTTTATTCTATTCTTTGTCATCGAATATCCGTTATCATCCAAATTTTCTACCAACCACCAGAGGGTAGTATAAACCAGCAAAAGGTCCAACCATCCATTTGGCTGCAGAGTAGTCCCCAGACTACCTAAGCAGTGACAAACAGCTATTCCATTAGAATGACCAATTTAGGCAAAACAATTCAGGTCCCTTTTTAAAACAAATTTTATTTTTTATTGAAGTGTAGCTGATTTACAATGTTAGTATCAGGTGTACAGCAAAGTAATTAAGTTATACATATACATGCATGTGTGTATTTTCTTTTCAGTTCTTTTCCATCCTATGTTATTACAAGAAATGAAATATAGTTCCCTGTGCTATACAGTAGGTCCTTGTTGTTTATCTGTTTTATATATAATGGTGTGTATCTGTTAATCAGGTCTATTTTTTAACAATTCAAAATGAAAGTACTTTTACTAACTTCCATAAGGAATATGCAAATTCTAACCAGTTAGACAACCTTAGATATTAAGTGCTCAGAGTCTAGGGTCAGAGTGACTGGATTTAAATTTGACCTCCACCCTTAATGACAGGGTGACCTTGGGGAAGTTTTTTCCTCTTGATTTCCTTATCTGTAAAATGATGGTAATAACGCAATTAGAACAGTGCCTGCCTAGCACACAGTGAGCTGACTCCGTTAGTGTTAGCTTTCTCAGAGGTTAAGCACTCAGGCTCTGCAGGGATGCTGTCTGCACTCAAATACTGGATCTACCAAGCTAAACAAATAACTTGGGCAAATGATTTTTCTTAGACTCAGTGTCCTCATCTGCTAAATGTTTGACTAACTATACCAACCCCAAGATAATTGCTTGAAGACTAAATGTACATCAGCACTTAGGACAGAGCCTGGCACTTAGTAAAATGTAATATGTGCTTACTGTCAGTATTCTTTTGTGATTACTAACAGTATTATTTTTAGACTTGTAATGAAAGACTTGGCCCTGGTATTTGTGCGAACTTGAGAAATAGCAACATGGAATACACTTCCTGATTCTTGCTGAGGCTGGACAGGCTCCTGACCGTGGACTACTCATCCTGTTCTGAAGCTCTGCCTCTCCCAGAAAACTAAATGGAAATTTGTGCAATTAAGTGGAGAATTTGATCTTTGTCAATAATGTGTACAGTGTTTGTCCCTTTCAAACTTGCTTTCTTTTTGAAAGGAGACATTTTATTTGGATCATCCAAAAACTTTGAGTTTCTGCTCTAAGACTGTGCCCAAGGTGTCATCCCTTGTGTATTTCCAGACAGACTCTTACAGATCAAAGTGAGTGTCTGCTTTCTCCCTACACTGGTATCTGCCGGGGTTCATACTCGTCATTGAACAGGGATGGCTTGGCATTGGCAGCCCAGCTTACATCCTATTTCCACGGAAAAATTTGTCATTTAAGAAATCATACTTCAGAAAAATACGGAAACATCATCAGTCATTTTAAGTGTTTTGTCTGCCAAAACAGTTTGATGGTGTTGGACTGTTGCTTAGCATATAGTCTCTTTTAGTAATCAAAAAAAAAAAAAAAAAAAAAAAAAGAAATGTTATTAATATTGGCAACAAAAATGAACTAATTTCATGAGCTTACCAATGTTACTGGAGGATTTATAGGTTGTCAAAATGAACCAAGACGGCCAAACTGCTTTGGCCAGCCTAACAAATCCCGAAGTTGCCAGCCAATCTGGTCAGTTTTTGGCAGTGAATTGACTTCCCTGTTAGTTTTGCTCAGTCTCAGCTCTGAACTTCCTCTTTAACTGGACGCCATCACTGCTCAAATCAACCCTGCTGCAGACAGAGCTCCAGTGGTGATATCTTGGAAAGACGGAGAAAATGGCTGGGTAGAACTACTCTAAGCTCTGGATCACTTCCAGAGGACAACTTCCCCACACAAACCAAAGAATCTGTTTTCATCAAGTTAAAAGTTCAAAAGACTTGCCCCCAAAGTCAGAACTTCTGTAGCTGGACAACTGGTGTTCCAGTGTGATCATGTCTGCCCTTTCAATACAAAAACTGAAGCACTTTGTAAAACCTGAAAACAGTTTCAGACATTAAAAAGATAGACACCACCCTCCATAAAAAACAAGAATTTTCATGCACTGTGGAAACCATTCAGAGGCAAAACATTACATCCTAGTGAATATAATAGGGTCTTGCATCCCCCTCTTATTTGAACACAACTCTCATTGACTTAAAAGTGACATTTCCAAACGGGCTGCAAGAATGATTTGTCCTCCAGACAAAGCAGGCTGCATTTGTTCTGGTAGAATAGTTTCTCTTCTTTGTCTCCAGATAATTTGATACAGCATTCATTCATTCAAGTGTGACTCTCATTTGAAAATTTTCTCAATGAGACCATTTAAAAAATATTTTTTAATCTGGAATGTTCATGAGTTACTCTAAGGCTTCTTTCAGCCTTTAACCCTGTCCCTGTGAGCCTAACAGAACTGCCTACATTTTTTGAAATAAAATTTTTCACAGTAAATTTCCACTTAAAACTGATCATCCCCTAAAACTTTGTTTGGGCTAGGCATGTGCAGTTTATGTTCCCAATGTTAGGACAAGGGATTTTTCTGATTGCTTCAAGATTTTTTCCCCCCAAATAAAATGACAGGTTATCAGCCCTCAGACTTGGGAAGGAAGGGAAGCCGCTTAAATGATGGCTAGTGTCCCCCACGTTCCTGCGGCAGTTTTAAGAAGAGTACCAAATCTCTGTGAGTTTAAAAACAAGTGCTGCGGAAACCAGAGCTACAGGGAGTACTGTTTTCTGTTCTGGGAAATGTGCCCCGCTGGGAGCCAATCTCCTTTCTACCCACCTTCCCCAGTCCCCCGCACTTCCTGGCCCTTCAGGTCAGAATCCCCATAAATTTCGGGGCCTGCCGTTTTCTTGGGGCAGAGGTGAGATCGGGGAAGAAGAGATGCCAAAATCACATCTTCATTAACTCAAACAAAGCAGCCCTGCAAGGTTTACATTTTAAGCCTATGAATCTTCTTCGTGATGGTTCCCATGTCTCTTGAAATAAACAACGTGGAAAGAAAAATATTGTGGTCTCTGCAGCATTTTGTTCTGAAAATAGCTGTGCAGGAGAGGTGAACTAGTGGCACATACCCGAGCAAAGCTCTCTGACATCACTTTCACAGTTGCCTCTTTTTTTTTTTTTTGTAGTTTAGCTGATTTAGAACCTTGTATTAGTTTCTGGTGTATAGCATAGTGATTCAGTTATACATATATACATTGGTTTTCATATTCTTTTTCATTATAGATTATTGCAAGTTACTTAATGTAGTTCTTGTGCTAAACAGTAGGATTTTGTTGTTCATCTATTTTGTATATAGTAGTTAGTATCTGCTAATCTCAAACTCCCAATTGATCCCTCCCTGGCTCTTCCCATCCTCCCTGCAGTAACCTTAAGTTTGTTTTCTACGTCTGTGAGTCTGTTTCTGTTTTGTAAGTTCGTTTGTATCATCTTTTTAGATTCCACATGTAAGTGATATCATATGATAATAGTCTTTCTCAATCTGACTTAACTTCACTTAGTGTGATAATCTCCAGGTCCATCCATGTTGCTGCAAATGGCATTATTTTATTCTTTTTGTGGCTGAGTAGTATTCCATTGTATAAATATACCACAACTTCTTTATCCAGTCATCTGTCAATGGACATTTAGGTTGTTTCCATGTCTTGGCTATTGCAAATAGTGCTACTATGAACAGTGGGGTGCATGTGTATTTTCAAATTAGAATTTCCTCTGGATATATGCCCAGGAGTGGGATTGCTGGATTATATAGTAAATCTGTTCTTAGTTTTTTTAAGGAACCTCCGTTCTGTTCTCCACAGTGGCTGCACCAATTTACATTCCTACCAATAGTGCAGGAGGGTTCCCTTTTCTCCACACTCTCTCCAGCATTTCACCGTTGCCTCTTTCTAATCAAGTTACCGCAATACCTGTGTACCCATAAGAAAGCCAAAATTAGCAGGTCTCTTTCATAGTAAAGGTAAATGTGAGTTAAATTTAGGACGAACCAGAAGGCAGCCTGGTTAGTGGTTGTGCTTTGCATTCAACTTCTGTTTTTAGCCTATGACTAGGGTTTAAATGAATAATCAGTATTTAAAGTCAGTGTGGCCCTTTAAGGCATAAATAACTGAGACCATCAATGAGATTGTTAAATATCAAAGAGGTTACTACTACTTCCTAAGTTTCCCCGTGAGTGAGAAGTGAGTGATCAGATTCAGAAACACTTCATTTGATAAAACTAAATGCGATTCTTCTCCTCGCCAATCTCCTCTGGAGGCTTTGCTCTTCACTTGAGCAAATTAACTGAGAGTGAACGATGATCAAAAGGAAAACTTACCAGAGCCAACTCCATACATCGCTGGTGAGGCTGAAACACAGATCAGAAAAAGTCTTTAGTCAGAGATCAGAAGCAAAAGGCACAGATAGAAGCATGCAATGTCTGCTATAAATAAGCAGGAAGAAAACAGAAAGCGGGTGAGGTCACAGTCAGGAGAGGACTCTGGTGCTGCACCGCTCCTGGCAGGGAGAGCCTGAATCACCGGGGGCTCCCGAGTTGGAGTCTCCCCATGCCCACCCCACTCCTACACACACCCTACACACACTCCACCATCCCCACAAACAGCACCATGCACAACACCTATATCACACACAGCACCACACACACAACACCCACACACAGCACCTCACACACACACACACCAGTTCTCTTTTTTGTAAGTAGGGTTTACACAAGCCCCTTGAGTTTAGTTGAAATGAACAGAGGGAGCTTACATAGGAGTTACGGGTCCAGGCTTTAAGAAACAGAAATCTGAAAATCACTTCTGGAATACATCCCACCAAAATTACTGCACACATATCAAAGGGCCAGTGTGCAGGGTTATCAATTGTGGTGTTATTTATATAGAAATAGTTGAAAACAACTCAGTGCCCATCAACAGGGAACTGGTTAAATAAGTGGCCCCTCCACCCCACCGCAGAACCACGTGACTGTGAAAAGTGCTGTCGGGGAATGCTCTCCAGGATACATTGGTGCTGAACAGCGTGCAAGTTATATTATTTCTAGTGTAAGGAGGGAGAGGACACAGGAATATGTATTTGTAGTTACAGAAAGGAACTCTGGAAGAAAAGATAAATTAATGGAAGAGTTCTCCAACTGAGGTTGCACAGTCGGGCAAATGTGCACAGAGGTGGGCTCCTCCTGGGGAATGACTTTTTAAATGATTTTTGGTTTTTCAACTATGTGAGTGTATTATCTATCCATAAATTTTTATTTAAAGTGATAATAATACAACTCAATAATAAAACAACCCAATTTTTTTTAAATGGGCAACAAATTTGGACACTTCACCAAGGAAAAGATATGGATAGTAACTGAGCACATAAAAAGATGCTAATTAGTCATTAGAGAAATGCAAATTAAAGCCAGAATTGATTTTGTGAATCCAGAAGAGGTTGATGAGAGGCTGACCTTCAATTGTGACAGATGCACAAAGCAAGGGGGACAAATGTTTAGATGCAGGGCCATTAGGTTGGAACTTTGGTAATCCCCTTACCAGCAGTTTGGGGTGAGATGCTGAACAGCCACGTTATCAGAATAAAGGTGAACCATAATTAAAAAAAAAAAAGAAAAAGCCAGAATGGCTCAAATTAAAAAACCCAATAATACCAAGTGCTGAAAGGAAAGTGGAGCAAGCAGCTGGAACTCATGTATGGCTGGTGGGAACTTAAAATGGTACGGCCACTTTGGAAAATGGAGCATCAGTTTCTTATAGTGTTTAATAAACATTTACCGTTGTTATCCAGCAATCCCACTCCTACGTTAGCCAAGAGAATTAGATACTTGTATCCCCCTGCAGCCCCCCAGAATCCAACACACTTGTACACAAATGTTTGTAATAGCTTTAATCATAGTCACCCAAAACTGGAAACAACACAAATGTCTACCAACTGGTGGAGAGATAGTTATGTTGCTGGAATACCACTTAGCAGTAAAAAGGAGTGGACTACTGACACATTGAGCAACGTGAATAAATTTCAAATGCATTCTGTTAAGTGAAGGAAACCAGAATCAAAAGGCTACATATTGTGCAGTTCCATTTATGTGACACTGTGAAAAAGGTCCTGCCATAGAGACAGAAAACAGATCAGTGGCCAGGGGCTGTCGGTGGAAGGAGGTTTGCCTACGAAGGAGTTTCAGGGAAACTTAAGGAGAATAGAATCGTTCTATTTCTTGATTTTGGTGGAAGTTAACACAACAGTGTGTGTTTGTTAATTTCTAGAATTATATACCTTAAAGGGGTGCATTTTACTGTATGTAAATTATACCTTAACAAACCTGACTTTTGTTAAAAATTATAATAATAAGTAGGAGGGCGACATGGTCAAGTTTCTGCTTTGGAAAGGTCATTCTGTGTTGCCATGTGGTGAAAAGACTCGGGGGAGCAAGAGTAAAAGCCAGTTTGCAGCTGTGGCAGTGGTTCCATCAGTCACCTCTCCTGATACCTGGGACCAGGGTGGTGATGGTGAAGATGGAGAGAAGCAGGCCCATCAGAGACGTATTTTGGAGTGGGAATTGGGAAGATTAGCTAATGCACAGGATGTGGGTCAAGAGAGACCTACAGTTGTCAAAGGGGACTCCAAAGCTGTTTTAACTTCCTCTATGTCTTACACTGTTCAGGCTGCTATAACAAAAATACTGTCCATTGGCTGGCTTAAACAACAATTTATTTCTCACAGTTCTGAAGTCTAGGAAGTCCAAGATCAAGGTACTGGAGGACTGGATGTCTTGTGAGGGTCTGCTTCCTTGTGTGTGGACGGCTGTCCTCTTGCTGTGAACGTGGAAGGGGTCAGGGAGCTCTCTGGGGCCTCTTTTATAAGGGCGCTAATTCCATTCATGGGGGCTCCACCCTCATGGCCCAATCACCTCACCTCCCAGAGGTCTCACTTCCAAATACCATCACATGGGGGATTAGATTTCAACGTACAAACTGCAGGGATACAAACGTTCACTCTGTAGAGTATCCCGTTTGAGGCAGGCATAGAGCGAAGACCATCAAACAGTTCCGTCCCTAATTCTACCATCAGTCACCTGCAGAACCTCGACAGACTCTGTACACACAGGCTAAGGGCTAGAATAATGATGTAAAAACTGGAGACTATGAGACTGAGAAGCTTTACACTGTTTATCCTAGAAATTAAAAAACAAAGAACTAATCCAGTCAAGGCCTTCTCAAGAAGGGTTCCTTGAATGAAGATACTCCCCACTCCAGATGGGCAACAGCAAAAAGATAAAACACTGTTGCTTGTATTTTCTGGCCAACATAAAATGGCCTAACAAGGAAAGAAGAGAAAAAAAAAAAAATAGCTGAAATGTATTCCATTTATTAATTGATAAAAAATCATTGTAATTTATTTGTATTAGTTCTTGTGTCTGTAAAGTTCCTTTCTGATGCTTGCACATGTTTTTTCTGTGACTGATTTTGGACTGACCAGTGATTGTCCATTAGCCTAGCTGGGACGTTCCTGGCCACGCCACACGTGCTCACCCTAGTTTGGATCTAACAGTCTAGAGCCAGGCAGTTGCCTTTGGTCACCTCAGTTCAAAGTCATTTGGTCAAAATAGCTCAACCAGATCTTACAATGTCATGTGACGTTCAACAGGATATCCTTTCAGGTTTGTGCTGGTGAAAGCCCTTTGTGATGAAAGTGAACACCATAAAGAATCGCAATAATAGAGTCCAAACCTACCATGTACAACCTCTCATTTTATCTCACGCATACACACACACACACATATGCATACATAGACACAAGTATTTTCTGATTATAAAAGTAACACACAGAGGCTGTAAAACATTTTAGAAAGTCCTCCCCAATTCTGCTTTCCAGATATCCACTTAGCTTTTCATTATATATTTCTCTAGATTGTTTTCTATAGAACTACATGTTTACTTTAAAAACATTGCTTATACGAAGAGAATTTAAAGAAATTCAAGCCAAGATATACACACTGGGTATTAATACCTTTACCCTGATTAGGAGGAGGAAATTATATGAGAAGATATACCCAAATACCTCAAAAGGATATGTCTAAATAATTTATTAACTTTTAAAGTATTAATCTAGGGTTGTTCCCTTTGATGGTTATCAAGAGAATGTGATTGAAAATTTATGTAAATAGAATAAAATAAAATCACGGAATTATCTGAGAATTATCTGATTCTATGTAAAGATTCTTAGCAACAATACTTCACAAAGAATTAATACATTTAATGTATGATAGTGACAGGGTTAAGGACATGCTGCCCCCAAATGTGGCATCTTGGCGTATTGAATGTTTTAAGCTGAAGGAGTGTGAGAAGTGGCAGATGTGGAAAGGATGCTCTGATCTTCCCTTCTCCTGGAAGCAGGTCCCAGCCCCTCAGGTGAGAATTGCTTTCTGTGTACCCAGAGAAAAGGCAGGACACTGAGAGGAATCACAACAAACAGGTCTCCTCCCAAAGTTGCCTTCAGTTTAGTCCTCTCAGCTCATACCCTTCTGTCCTATCATGTTTCTTCTGAAACTTTCCATTCTTCATCAAACCTAGTATAAAAATGTTCAGGTTTAACCATTTCCTGGGGTCTTCATTTCCTTATGAAGGCTCTTGTGTCACTTAAAATGCATTTGAATGCTTTTATCTTGTTAATCCATCATTTCTTGCAGACCTGCAACCAAGAACCCAGAAGGGTATTTGGAAAATACTTTTCCCCCACTATGATAGAAAATGTTTTATTTTGTTAGAAACACTTTCTAAATAATATAATTTATAAGTATATGCCCTTAATGCATTTAGCCATTTGAATTAAGGGAAAATAGTGATTCATAACTAGTAGGTAATTAATATCAAAATATCTTGTTTGTCTAGACCTACCCTATTCCAGAGAGATTAAGAAAACCTTTAACAGAAATGTTTTATATCACCTTATATCTTTCGGTCATAAAAATATTTTCGGCAATCAAAAAACACCCATATGCGGTTTCAAAGGTCAACTAATACTTACAGAATTTTAAATCATAAACAATAACAGCAGCAACAACAACAAAACAGCACTCAGTCCCGGAAGTAGATTCCCCAAAGGCAGAGGCAATTTCGAATTCACTTAGCTGTCTCTCCTCTTATATTTAACTCCTTATTTTTCCTAATAATTTTACACTACTATATATTGATTAAACAATTTTAGACATTATCTACTCACTTCCTGCTATGAAAGATAAGAATTTACTATCCTTTCACCACTCCTACACATGCACACACACGAACTTCTCCCTCTCTATGTATTTTAATTGTAAGTTTGTACTAAATGAATATTCAGGTTTTATAACATAATTATAATGCAAACCTTGCTCATCCGTAAGCAACATTTTATTTACATTTCTTTTCTTACGCATTTTTTGTTTTTTGTGGAGTTAAATACAGCTTTGTTATTTGTTTAGTTTTGCTGTGTGTGTGTGTGTGTGTGTGTGTGTGTGTGTGTGTGTGTAGGTATATATAGAGAGAGGGAGAGAAGACTTTTCTTATACTGCTCCAGTTCTCTTCCCAGTAACGTAGTCAAGCTCCTCAAGTATTCTAATAGTTCTTTCTTTTTTTTTTTTTAATGGAGACATCTCTACTGGATCCTTCCATCCTTTTATTTCTGTCTGGATTGGTTCACGTCTAGAACTGCTAAATTTTGTCAGTGTCTGACATTTCTTCATCATCACTGTGGAAATTGAACGTGCCACTCTGCTTTGTTGGAATCCCTGTTTTCCCACTCAGATCTTCTTTTTTGATTTATTTTCTGCTTTGGTAGCACACATGCTCCAGAAGCTTCTTGAAAGATCCAAAGAAAACAAAGGTTTTGAGATTTGCTGGCTTGAAAAAACCCTTTTTTGCTATCCTCATATTGGGTAGTTTGAGTGGAGAATCAGGTTGGAATTTTTTTCTCAGAATTTTGAAGACATTAGCTTTTAGCTGCTGGTGTTGTTGAGAGTCCAGTGCCATTCTATTTCCCTGTGACCTTTCTTTTTTTTCTTTCTGGAAGATTGTGGATTCTTTTTATCCCTAATGATGGAGGATTTTACAGTGACGCGCCTCGGCATGGATCCTTTTCATTTCTCATTCTCAATGGGACTCGTTAATCCTTTATTCTGGGATATGTTCCTGTATCGTGTCTGTGATGGTTAATTTTATGTGTCAGCTTGACTGGGCCACAGGATGCCCAGATAGCTGGTTAAACATTATTCTGGGTGTGCCTGTGAGTATTTCTAGATGAGATTAACATTTGAATCAGTAGACTGAGTAAAGCAAATTGCCCTCCAATGTGGGTAGGCCTCATTCAATTCACTGAAACCCTGAATAGAAAAAAAAAGGCTGAGTAAGAGAGAATTCACTTTTCTCTGCCTGACTCTTCCATATGGGACATCATATGGAAGAATCTTTGGACTCAGGCTTGGACTAGAATTATACCATTGGCTCTCCTGGGTCTCCAGCTTGCTGACAGCAGATCTGGGGACTTGTTGGCCTCCATAATCAAGACAGTCAATTCCTTATAATAAATATGTTTAATTTATATAAATGTAAATATATACACCATTGGTTTTGTTTCTCTGGAGAACCCAGACTAATACACTAGCTGACAATTTTTGCTTCTTTCTTTTATTTTCTCTCTGAAATCCTTATTAATCAGATATTGAACCTTTTAAACTGCCCCACCTTGCTTTTCTTTCCTTTTCTAGCTTTTTTGTTCTACTTTTGAGAGATTTTTCAAATTTATCTTTTAACCCTTCTTTTGAATTTTTTACTTAAATCAACATATTTTTAACTTCTAACGCTTTGTTGTTGTTGTTGTTCTTTAATGATTCCATTGTCTTATCATACTATTTTTATTTTAAGGATGTAATATCATCACTTTTCTTTCAGAGGATGTTAGTCATTTGCTTGAACTTTTCTTTGGTTCCTTTCACTGTCTTTGATTCTTCTGAGTTCCTTTTTTTCTGTTGTTTTGTTCCTAGTTTTTCATGTCAGAGGCTTTCTTCAAAAGTCTGCTAGTTCATATTAAAAGTGAGGTGCTAAAAGGCTGATTGGAAGCTCTAAGAACTTGAATGGGGCTTGTTGAATGGGTGAGTTTCACTGTAGGGTAATCAAGTGGAACTTGGACATTTTACGGGACAACCCTAAAAGTCAATAGGTCTTTTTTCTTGGAACTTCTCCAAAGAAGATTATCCAGTGTGCTGACTGAGGGGTATAAGCTTTCCTGTCAGTGTTCTGGGAGCTGAGGAAAGGAGAAGGCCTGGGGTGTCGCCATGCAGCATGCAGCCTTTCACTCAGTCTCACTGTTTCTGTCTGGTGCCTCATCCCTCCCTCAGCTGCACCTGTCATCATCCCTGAGTCCAGAGTCTCTTGGCATAATCTCTCCATGGATCAAAACTCCCATTTCCTGCTGAGGTTGAGGATGTAATCACTGGACGTCATGGGGTGAGGTAGAAGTTCAAGGGTCTAATTGCTTTTCATACAGACTCGTAACTAATTTTCCTGTTTATCTCACATCTTACCCTTCCTGTGAGTACATGGTATCTCTAATTTCTGAGGCTCTCAGGTGTTCTGGGCCATGAATCGGTTTGCTTCTCATTGGCAACCACCTCTGCAGAAACATAAGCTTCAGTTTTACTATTCTGATCATTCAGTTACCACTTACCCTCCACTTTTAACCTTCCAAAATTTTGTTGATGTCTCTAATCCTCTATTGCTGTCTCTGGTCTATTTGCCTTGTACTGTCTCTTTATGTCTCTACTATCATTTTGGTGAGATTTTAGGAGAAAGCATAGTTGAACACAAAACACATATTGTAATAGATACACAAGAATCCTTACAATACCTAAGTATAGAGAGCAAAATGCGAAAGCACCGTTCTCCCAAGCCCTCCGTTCTCCTAAGGCAGTCCCTGTCTGTGGTCTGATACACATACCCTATTACACATCAAGTCTATTCTTGATGATAACACACACATAGATTATTTGATTCTACTTTTTTGTTGTTGTTCTGGTTTTAGTTTTGTCATTTAACAAAATGTTTTGGAGCTATTTCCATATTAGTACCTATAGGCCTATCTCATTCTTTTTAATGACTATATAATATTTAATAGGATAAATTTATCATTTATTTAACCATTTAACCACTCTCTTCTATAAACTTTGTACACACACAGAGACATACATATACACATATACACATATATATATCTTCTTAAAAGTCAAGTGAATTAAGTGACTAGAATTACATAAATATCAAATAATCATATATATGTAAGGGAGGGATCAAAAGGACAATGCTATATATGTAGAAATCTTCACTGTTGAGTTATGTGTAACAGTGAATGGGAAGAGCCATCTCCATTGCCTCCACAATCTGAGGTATTAGGATTCACCTCCAGTTAAAGATGTGCGGTAATTAAGCTGAAGCACCCCTGAAGCTATGTAAGCCTCTAGACATAAAGCTGTGTAAATCAATAACTCCATGGTCCAGTTTACAATTTATATTTTTACAAAACATGTCTCCACTAGTTGGAACAACTTTGTGTCAATCAGAGTCCTGACAGGAAACAGATGGGACTTTCAAATGGGGAAGGGAGGAGAATTGAATGAAGGGACCGCTTTCAGTGGCATATCAGGGTTAAGGGAAACCAGAAATGCACTGTGAGTGTTCTGAGGCTTGCAGCAAAGAGCGCCATCACCACCTGGGGATCAAGGAAAGAAAGCAGTTCCTGGGCCCAGAGAGTAACTCTAGCTGAAAGAGAGGCCACCCATAGGAGCTGTGGCTTGGCAGAGGGATACAGCCAGCCTTCCGAAACTGGAAAGGGAGGAGATGGGGGAAACACCTGACCTCACTCTTCGTCTTGTATTTTTGTTTGCTAAATCGGGGACCTCTAGGTGGGGAAGAGTAGAGAGTCAGTCCGGAGGGGCAAATGGAAACTAATTCTCTTATATGAAGAAGGTACATTAGTGTCTTAACTTTGCTCATTAATAGCTATATCCATGGACCTCAGGGCAAAGCCGTTCACCAAGAACAACAGACAATATATTTATCCAATCATAGTAATGAATTAATTACATCAGCAGTGAAAATTACCCACACATCAGCTTATAATTCCAATTATATAGGAAAGAGACTACATATAAGAAGAGTCCAAAAAATTAAAAGATTAACTTTGGAAAGAAAATCATCCCGTGCCCACCCCCTCTCATTAGTGTTTAGTTTCTTTATTATTCCAGCTCGGGGTCTGCAAAATAAGATATGTCATCAGTACTGAGTGGAATGTCTCTGTCCAGGCTCTAGGAGAAAAATTCCATCACAGCTAGGGGTTAAACCCACCAGAGGATGCAAGAGGAATAACTTGAGCAAAGGATGGGAACCATCCTTCTGTTTATAATAAATATGAACCAGTGACAGAAACAACATACGAAGAAGAATATGGATGAGGTCCATAAGAAAGCAGAGTCTCCCACAAATCAATGTGGTGAAATAGTATTCCTGGTAATTCCAAAGCAGCAATATTCTTTAAGAATAAAGTTTATTTTAATTTATAAGCAAATAGAAAAAACTTGGAGATGAAGTATCTGTAGCTATTCTTACCTTAAAACAAAAAATGACTGGGGAAAAAAGGGCCCAGAGGAAGCATTGAGATTTTATAGGTTTGAACATTACTTTTCCCCTAAAAAAAGTTTTTTTTTAATTAATAAAATAAGTTTGACTTACTCTATTTCCATATTTCATCTATTTACTACCAAAACATGACATTTTTTTGAGCAGTTTAACATGTTGTACTTTTTATGAGGAAATTTGTTTTTAAAAAACTACTGAAGTGGGTTGATGATTAAGGTTCTGCCTTTGGCTCAACAACTAAAAAAGAGGTTAAACTCACTTTAAGTGATGGGCTAGTATTTTCACCTTGACGCCTGGGAAAGTCCAAGATTCTGGTTTCCAAATCGTGACTTACACAGCACAGACACCTGGGATGGAGCACTTTTTAACACATTCTTCCTATGTGCCAGAATTATCTTTCAGTAAATAATTTTGAAATGAAAAAAAGAATAGCAAAAAAAAGTGAATTTTTTGGAACTTTCTAAATATAACTGTGTCAGTAAAAAACAAATATTACAGTTCCAAAGAAGGACTGAATTAATTCTGTTTCATTACCTTAAAGTAGGGTTTTGTTTTTTGTTTTTTGTTTTAAGGAGGGTGAACACATAAGGAAAGCTTTCCAAGATGTGACTATAACAGGCTGACACAAGGGCTTTTGCAGTGATGGAATAATTCTGTATCTTGACTGTGGTGATGGTTACATAAAACTACATATGTAATAAAATTGTGTGGAAATGTACAGGCACCTACAAATGAGGGCATGTAAAATTGATGAACGTGGGATGAGGGCTGTGGCCTGTACCAAGGTCAGTCTCCTGGTTTTGTTATTACACTGTCGTTATGTGAGATGTCAGCATTGGGGTAACTGGGTGAAGGGTACTGGAATCTCTATATACTATTTCCTCCAAAAAGTCTTTAAAATTTTATATACTGTGTGATTCCATTTATTTGATATTCTGAAAAAGACAAAAGAATAACAACGGAGATCAGCTGTTTCCCAGAGAAGGGGAAGAATGTGACCCCAGAGGAGTAGCACAGGGAGTTTTGGGGGGTGATGGGACAGTTCCATATCCTGATTGTGGTTGTGGTGATGTTAATCTACACATATGTTAAAACTCATAGAACTGTATACCAAGAAAATGTCAATTTTACTATATGCTAATTATTTTAAAATTTTGTCAGGATCTTAAATATTTTTGGAAAACTCTTGAAAGCTTTTGAATCAGACTTCCATTTAAATTTTGAGATATTGGGCAAATTAGGCCTCAGTTATCCTATCTGTAGAACAGTGATGATAGTAGCCATCTAATGATAAGGTGTGTAAAAAGGCCTTTGCACGTTTTCTAGCACTGAGTCTAGCTGAGACTTCGCTTTGTAAGGAAATTTAGCATAAACAAAAGAGATGACTGGATGTCTCTAATGGAAAACCGTATCATTTAGAGTACACCCTTTATCTGATTTCTAGCTTTTCACTGACTTCGAGCTATTTTATAATTCTGAATTTGTAGATATTTGACAGCAATGCACTATAAGTTTTATCCAGTGTCATACAAATAAGTTCTGTGGTGGAATTGTGGTGTGGTTGCTTAAATTGACCCCACATGCCTAAAAAAAAAACCCATCCTAGTGAGGAATGCCAGATTTGTGTCCCTTTGTAAATTTATTTCAACATTTCTTTATTCCATATAAAATTGTGTTTCTTTTGACTTCTCCTTTGAAACGATTATAGTGCATTTCCAGTTTGCTCACTGAATAATGAGTTAAGTAAAATCTTTAACATTTGTTCATTTTATATCTGCATAAGAGTCAGGATTTTACGTTTTTTGGAAATCTACCCTTTAACAATTTTATAGCTGGAAAATGCTCAGAGGCAATGGGAAATTGTCATAAAAGTACTAAGCACAGCATTTTAGATACTAAGTCATTCTGGCTGTTTTGAATTATCTGGGATTTTAGTGTCTTTGAAATAAATAGTCCTGATAATCAAATAAAGTTTTTGTTACCCTTATTAATAATGCTTTGAACAGAGTAGGTCCTTAATTAATATTTGCTAAATGAATCAATTGAATTGTTACTTATCTGAGATTGCCTAATCAGTTGGAAAGACAGACTTCAGCTTTTGTACTCACGGGCTGAGGCAAAGATCCACAATGCTCCTCCTTACTTGTTTATGGTTGTTTCAAATTTTATCAGTCTGGAGGGGCTAGGTTGTAACAAATAGCTCCCAAACCTCAGTGGCTTAACCTAGCAAAAGTGAATTTCTCACTATTCACTGCAGCAAGGGGGCTCTTTTAATCGTTGTCACCCAAGGACCCAGGCTGCGGAGACTCCAAGCTAACATTTACCTCTCCAACCGCTGCAGCAGTGGGAAGGGAACCTGCCTGCCACATCATATGCGGGCTTTTCAACTTTCACTGCAGAGAAAAAATGAACACGGAGGATGAGGTGCCCAGCAGAGGAGACTTCGTTTTTTATCGAGTTATACTCATTTTACAATGTTGTGTCAATTTCCAGTGTAGAGCACAATTTTTTAGTCATACAGGAACATACATGTATTCATTGTCGCATTTTTTTCGCTGTGAGCTACCACAAGATCTTGTATATATTTCCCTGTGCTATACAGTATAATCTTGTTTATCTATTCTGCATATGCCTGTCAGTATCTACAAATTTCAGACTCCCAGTCTGTCCCTTCCCACCCCCTTGGCAACCACAAGTTTGTATTCTATGTCTATGCATCTGTTTCTGTTTTGTATTTATGTTCTTTTTTTTTCTTTTTTCTTTTTTTTTAAGATTCCACATATGAGTGATCTCATATGGTATTTTTCTTTCTCTTTCTGGATTACTTCACTTAGAATGACATCCTCCAGGGACATCCATGTTGCTGCAAATGGCATTATGTTGTCTTTTTATGGCTGAATAGTATTCCATTGTATAAATATACCACATCTTCTTTATCCAGTCATCTGTTGATGGACATTTAGTCTGTTTCCATGTCTTGGCTATTGTAAATAGTGCTACTATGAACACTGGGATGCAGGTGTCTTTTTGAAGTAGGGTTCCTCTGGATTTATGCCCAGGAGTGGGATGACTGGGTCATGTGGTAAGTCTATTCCTAGTCTTTTGAGGAATCTCCATACTGTTCTCCACAGTGGCTGCAGCAAACTGTATTCCCACCAGCAGTGTAGAGGGTTCCCTTTTCTCCATAGCCTCTCCAGCATTTGTCATTTGTGGACTTTTGAATGATGGCCATTCTGGCTGGTGTGAGGTGATACCTCATCGTAGTTTTGATTTGCATTTCTCTGATAATTACTGATATTCAGCATTTTTTCATGTGGGGAGAGTTCTAATAATATTGTTAATATAAACCATGGAGATGTTAGCTATCTACTCTACACCTTCTTCCCTCACAAAAATGCTCCATTGCCACTGCCCCACAAGAAATCACCATTTTTAGTTCGAGTTTACAGAAAAAGAAGAAAACGCTTTCCTTTTTATTATCACCAGCTGAGGTCCCTGGTAGTGGTGAGGAGAGCCTGGGGCCACTAATCTAAGAAAAGGAATAATCAGAATGTCAAAGGGAAAACTGAATGCTTGGAAGGAATCAAAATAAAATTTTAAATGAGGAAACAAAGGAGGAGTGACAGAAGAATTCTTATTGGATAAAAGTAAGGAATTTTTCCAAAAGCAGATCGATGGATTTGATAAAATGTTTCCCTGACGATCTACTGTGGGGGTGGCTGCAGAGTCTTGGTTGATGTTTTGTGTGCTCTTTGGTGAGGAAAGAATGATTATGCCCTGGCACAGTTTTAAAACAGGAAGAATGAAGGTTTTA
This sequence comes from Camelus bactrianus, assembly GCF_048773025.1. Classification (NCBI taxonomy): domain Eukaryota; kingdom Metazoa; phylum Chordata; class Mammalia; order Artiodactyla; family Camelidae; genus Camelus; species Camelus bactrianus. The sequence continues at coordinate 43,085,872 of NC_133543.1, forward strand.
AATCACAGTTTTATTATAGGGAAAATGTAGCCTGCATCAGAGGACTCAAAAAACCCAGGAAGTGGAGTGTAGCCAACAACTGCCTGGGGGCTTGGTGGGGGGGGGTCTGTACCTGGATCCTGACCAACTCTGTTTCAAGTTTATTTGATTGAGAATTTCACTTTGAAAAGAGTACTTCATGGGGACCTTTGGGAGCTGTCAAACTCTGCCCCAGGGCAGGAGATTAACGGCTGCGTGGACCAGCGGGGAGAAGCCTAGTAAATCAGAGGCCCCTTGTTTGTGGGTCTGTGGCTTACAGGTGGCAAAGTAACAGGCTGTGCCTCTCTGCGGGCGCCTCAGGGACTTCAGAGTTTACGGGTCAGAACTAACCACGTGGATGGAAAGGAGCATCCAAAGGCATTCTCCAAACTGCTGATTGAAAAATGGGCTTGAATGAGCCTGCAAAAGAAAAGTTTCCTTGAATTATCTATCTTCTGGAAGGATCTCCAGGAAGCTGGTAACTGTGGTGGCCTCTGGGGAGGAAAGCAGCCCTTTTGTGTCTTATGAGGGGGGCGGTCAAGTGTAGCAGTTAAGAGCATGACCCTGGAAGCTTTGGTCTGTCCTTTAGTGGTTGCGTGGGTTTTCGACCTTCAGTGGTCTCAGTTGTAAAATAAGGATTATAGTAAGGATTAAATGAATTAATTATATGGAAAGCAGAACACTGAACATAGTGCTATACAACTATTGGCGTTGATTATCATGTGTATTTGCATATATTTACCGACTGAAAAAAATTTAATCTTACGTTTTTATAGAGCAAATAGTTATTTGTTCATAATCTATTTTCTGGGATTTTATTTTTATACATGAAACCTTACAGTTAGATGCCACTGTAATGCCCCTCCCTCACTCCATCTCCTTTTTTTGCATTTCTTTTCCATGATTCTGTCCTGCATTCAGCTATGTGATGGTCTGGAAGTGTAAGGGGTCATTTCCATCAGTGGCCCCCATCACTCAGTTCTCCAGTTATCACCTGAGTGCTCCCCAGAGAGCTTATCAATAGCCAAGGAAATGAAATAATATTTACTACCCTGCAGGAGGTCCCCAAAGAGGGGACAATATGCTCTTCCTCCATTTTATTTTGCAATTAGGAAAATGCCATCTCCAATTTATGCCTAAGGGCATGGATGTTCAACTAGAACTACCACTCTCCATTTTTTTTTATTTTAAAACAATTTCAAATATATAAAAGAGATAGAATATATAACAACTGTCATAGATGTAGCACTTAGGCTCAACAATGTTAACTTTGCCATATTTGCTCCTTTTTTCTCTTAATTGTTTTAAACAAAATTAGAGAGCATGACTTTTTCCCTTTTTTCTTCTTTTTTAAGTACAGCTTTCTTGAGGGATAAGTCACAGACCATACAATTCACCTATTTAAAGTGCACAAGTAATTTTAGTATATTCACAGATAAGTGCAATCCATCGTCACAATCATTAAAACATTTTCATCACCCCAAGAGGAAATCTTGAATCCTTAAGCTGTTAACCCCACTTCCCTTCACCTCCCCAGCAACCACTAACCTACTTTCTGTCTCTATTATACATTTGCCTGGTCTAGACGTTTATGTAAGTAGAATCCTACAATATGTGGCCTTTTGTGACTGGTTTCTTTCATCTGGCATAATATTTTTAAGGTTCATCCATGTTGTGGCATGAGTCAATATTTGATGTCTGAATAATATCGCACTGTATTATTTATTCATTCATCGGTTGATGCCCACTTAGGTTGTTCTCACTTTTTGACTACTATGAATAAGGCTGCTATGAACATCAGTCTACAAGTAACCTTACATTTTACCCTTAATTTTTTTATATTCATCTCTGAGATAGAAACATTTTCTCACATAACCACAATATCATCCAAATTAGCAATCCTCTAATATAACCCAATCAAGACACAAATTTCTCATATTTCCTCTAAATCTCTTTTATGGTTTGTTTGCTCCAATCAGGAACCAATCAGTACAACACTTCCATTTACTGTATTACATTTGGTTGTTTTGTCTGTTGAGTGTATTTTAGGTAGAAGAATGCTATACCTCCCTCCTTTCCCCTGATATTGACATGTTGAAAAGCCACCATCCTCTTTTAAATCACCTTCAGGCAGCCTATGAGAAAGCAGCAGACGGGGCTTATAATAGCCTCAATTCTAGCATGTTCATCACTCTTTTTGCAGTGAGTTTGAATCTCAGTCCACTAAATAAGTGTCACTTTCTTTCCTTATGCAGAATTTCTACTTTGAACTCTGCCCTGTTCTACTAAATGGTGGAAACTTAATTATGATCAGCTTGGGATTTCATCTTTCCCCAGGGTGGCATCCAAGCTCCTGGGGGTTTACAGAGTGTGGACACGTGTCGGGGAGTGGGTCTTGGGTGCCTGGACTGCCATCTCTCCCTTGCGTCCCCTGAAGCAGCTACGTGGTCCTCTGTCTACTCAGCCAATACAGATCAGTGCTAGGTCAGTGTCCCCTCAGCCGGAAACAGGATCTCCTTAGGTCACCTGGCTCTTTGGTCCTTGTCTTTGGTAGTCTTGAGCACACAAGAAACATTTAACGGCTCCAATTTTCAGCTGTGGGATTAGGCATTCCATGGGGCCATTTTTGGTCTGATTGTCTAGACCTGTGCTATCTGATGTAGCCTCCAGCCATTGGTGGCTGCTGAGCACTTCCTTGAAATATGGCTACTCCAAACAGGTGTGCTGGGACCATAAAATACATACTAGATTTCAAAACCTTTGTATAGAAAAGGGCAAAATGTCTCATTAATAATTTCCCTATCCATTACAAGTTGAAATGATGACATTTGAATATATTAGGCTAAATAAAATATTTTATTAAAATTAATTTCATCAGTTTCTTTTTACCTTGTTTAACATGGCTACTTACTAGAACATGGAAAATTACATGTGTAGCTCAAATTATATTTCTGCTGGACAGGGTGCTGGTCTACATTTTCCATGTGGCCATTTCTTCCCTACTGTGCCACCAATTCTGGTGTTTTACTGACTCCACAAACTATTCTGGAGTGAGGTTCAGCAGGGTGGGAGGTAGCGCTGGGGCCCCTCTCTCAGGACCACTTACCCATATCTCACTTGTTTCCTTTTCCTCAACTTTCCTTTCTCCTCCCAGTTAGACCATATTTAGTTGGGGAGTAGATAACACAGCTTTTCAGCCAGCCTTCCAAAACTGTTGTTTATACCCCACCTGAGTGTTTGCAAGTCAAAAGCCAAGAATTTGACCCTGGTTCTACTGTGTTAGTCTCACCCTCAGGCAGTCTGTGCATAAAACACCCTGACTGCTGCCAGCATGGGGAGATAATACAGAGAAGCAGGAAATACTGGGCATGAAAACTGCCTCAATTACTATACCAAGCATTACTTATCATTCTAGAAACGTGTGTTGTGCAGGGATTCTGTGTCAAGCGCTGGGCTAGGATTTGGGAATATCGTGAGGAATAAGACCCAGGTCCTACTGTCAACGAGGACAGGCCGAATGGGTGATTTAAGCATAGAGATCCATAAACGGGCGATTTAAGAACTTGTAGAGGCACTGGAGCTGAAATATCTGCTCAGGACCCCATAGGGCACGAGGAAAGGACTGTGCGGCCGGCTCTGCCGCGGGGTGGGGCAGAGCAACAGGGAATGCAAGCCAAAGTGCTGTGAGAACCGAACAGTTTATTACGGACTCAGCGCCCCAGGGAAGTCACTCTCCAAGCTTTGGTCTCCTCAACTGAGAAGAGTGTGGGTGATTTTGACCATTCCCTCTACCTCAAAGCACTGTTGTGAAGGAGAAATGATCATTCCAAAATATACCAAACTCAGCATGGCTTGGCATTGGGTGGTGAGATTATGGGACCATTATTTTGTTCTTAATATTCTGTATTACCCAATTTTATATAATAATAAGCAAGTATTACTTTTATAATCAATTTTTCAAAAAGAACAATTTTATTTTAAATTTTGCCTTTGCTGCCAAACTTCTTGAACTAGTGGTCTATACTGGCTCCCTCCACTTCCTCCCCATCCACTGAATCCAACCATTGTAATCTGGCTTCCACCCCCTCAGCCAAAGGTCTCCAGTGGCCTCCCACTTGCCAAGGCCAATGACCTCTTTTCAACCCTTGTCCAGTTTGACTTCTCCACAGCATTAACACAGCTTCTTAAACTTTCTGAAAATCATTGTTTCAATTATATAAGTAGTGTACCTGAACTACAAAGAAACAAAAACAAAAACCCATCATCTACAATGTCACCACCATGGTACAATCAAGGCCACTTTGGTATATTTCCTGCTAGTTTTTTCACTTAAGTATATTTTTACATCATTATGGCATGAATGTATGTCCAGCTTGGAATTTACAGCCTCTTTCTCGAAACTCTCATTTCCACAAAACAGTTCTTTCCTGGGTCTTCCATAATTCACTCATCTTTTAAACTTGCACACTAATACACAAAACTTTCCTAAAGTGCTTGTTAAAGTGCAGATCCCTGGACCCTACTCTAACCCCTCACATATATTCTGCTTCATTAGGGTTGGTTTGGGCCCAAGAGCCTACGTTTCCTGCTTTCTCTAGCAAGTGGTCCAGAGATCCTACTGAGAAACACTGTTGCAGACTCACCCTTCTGCAACAACCAGCTTACCCACCAACTGAAGACCAAAAACAACTTTGGAAACCCTAACCAGTGTTTCATAAGCTCAGATTCTCTAGGGGTGGGGTCTGAGTATCTGTATATTTTTTAAGCCCTTCTTGTGATTCTGATGAACCATAGCCTTACCTATAACCACATTATTCTGTTGGCATTTCCCACTTTCGAGTCTCAGGGCCTTTGTTTGTGCTGTTACCTTGGCCTGGATTTCCATTCCTCCTCACATTCATCCTTGAAGCCCAGCTCAAAGGTGGCCTCCTCTGTAAAACTTCACAGAGGCTTCTCGTCCATCTCCTCTCTCCTTTCCTGTTCACAAATCCCAGTTAGTAATTTAAATGTCTATGTCTTTAAGCTGGGCAATGAGCTACTTGGGAGCAAGTATAGTGGATGTATTAGTTACCTATTCTTGTGTAAGAAAACTCCTCAAAGCTTAATGGCTTAAAACAGCAATAAACATTTATTATCTCACCCATCTCATAATGTCTGCAGTTTGGGAATTCAAAAGAAGCTTAGCTAGCTAGTTCAGGTTTGAGTCGCAGTCAAGGTGTAGGCCAGGGCTGTAGTGATCTGAAGGCTTGTTTGGGGGCTGGAAAAGCCACTTCTCTGATGGCACATTTCAGTGGCTAGCAAGCTGGTAACAGCTTGGGTAGAGGGCCTCAGTTACTCTTCAGGTGGCTCTGCATAGGGCTGCTTGGGCATGCTCACAACATGGTGGCTGGCTCCTTCTAAGAGAGAGCAGGAATTCTAAGAGAGAGCAAGGTAAAGGCTATAATGTCTTTAATGACCTAGCCTTGAAGATCACACACCATCACTTCTGTAGGATTCTGTTTGTCACAGAGGACAGCCATGATACAGTATAGAAAATCATGCAAGGATTTAAATACCAGGAAGTGAGGCTCATTTGGGGTTGTCTTTGAGGCTGACTACCACAGAGAGTATCTATTCTTTTTCTCTATCCATCACCCTTTGCTCTATGTGGGAAATACATTTCAAGTTTTCCAACTGGATTGAACTGTCCACATCTGAGGGGGAAGCATATAACCTAAGCCTGGCCAATTTGAATATTACATTCATCCGGCCAGAGTGGTCTGTTAAATGGGCATGTGATCAACTGGAGATAATCAGAATCTTCCTTGATTTTTGATATATGGATTCTGGGGGAGAAGGGGTCTCTGTTTTGCTATTATGAGCTCTAAGAATGATCTTAGCTGGAGCTTCTGAAGGCCCTGTGTTCAGGTCATACTGGAGGAAGCCATCTTTAGTAAGAGAAAATGAGGCCAGCACACAAAGAAAGGCAAAAATGAGCAGAGATAAATGGAGAAAAGGGAGTTCTGATGAAATCATTTGAGCCCCCTTGATTCAGCCATGCCTGAATTTTCAATTACCCGAGTCAGTAAATTTTCTCTTAGTTTAAGCTAGTTTAAGTTGGATTCCTATCACCAGCAACCAAAACAACTCCAGCACATCAGCAGGGTCCATGTCTTATTCCTCTGGAGTTTCCAGCACTGCGTACTCAATTCAGGTTGAATGAATACATCAATTAATTATTATATCTTTACATAAAAGCAATTTGGTATATGCAAGTATTGGAGATTTTTTAAAAAGAATTAACAGCGCACCAAGTAAGTAACAGTTATGAGAACACTAAAAATCCTAGAACCTTGAAAAGTTTGAGAGTCTGGCTGCCCACTCAACCATTTTGTTAGTCTACTATGCTTAGTCTCCTATAGTTCTGTGTGATGTGGTTGAATGAGTGGTTTACCAGCATCCTGAGTAAGTGCAGAGCTAGGCTGAGAAAAGGAGGACTGTGGGAGATGCATACCATGTTCCCTCAGTGACAGGGAAATGGAAGAAGACCCTAGTGGACCTCTAAACACTTGCTTATACAATATGTGGGTAAAATTATGTTGCTGGAATTAGAATGAGTAAATCAGCCAAGGACAGCCAGAGGATGCTGACTGTGGGTGGGGAGGTTTCTGGTCTCTCTAAGAACCATGCCCAGAAAGGAACTTGCATAAGCAAGATGTAAGATCAGATTTATAGCTACAGGTAAGGAGTTCACCAAATGACTGTGCTAGTCATCAGATTATCCCAACTCTTGCCCTAGCTGAGGGACTGCAAGGAACAGAGAAAAATAGGGCTTCACAAAGGAATGTTTTGCTATGATTTAGATGAGTAACCTCACTCGTGTGAGTGGTTGTTCTAGTATAGGATGATATAGGGAGATAGAAAGGGAACAGAGCCAGATACGGGAAAGAGAAGCAGCTTGTCTGCTGCCTGCCTTTCTCGTCAAAGTCTCCTAATACTCGGCAGCTTTGCTGCATCTAGGAAAACTGTTATATACATCATCAACCAAGAGACAGGTCTTTATTTTTAATTCATCACAGAAGCCCTACTGCCAAAATGATGCCTGACAGAAGAATCTCTCGTTGGGAAGGGCCTTTTCCCAAGCCAAGGAAAACCTCCGAATTCCTTAGTTTTCCCCGGGCTCTTAGAGCAAGTCCAGTTTTCTTTAATTTCTATAAACTCCTGTGGCTTCTGGTCATATACCGACAGCTGTTTTTCAGAAAGGAAATGTGTCTAAAACAGTAAGAGCCTGGATTCTGGAGTCAGACTGCCTAGGTTCAAATCACTGCTTCCCCACTTACTTGGTCTTATGATCTAGGGCAAGTCACACTTTGTGCCCCAGATTCCTCACCAGTGAAATGGGGTTAATAATATAATAGTATCTCTTCATAGAGTTGTGGTAAGTAGTAAATGAATATATATATTCAGATATATAGAGTTTAGAACAATGCCAGACACATAGTAAACCCTATATAATTTTTGTTATTATTGTTATGTAGACAAAACTACACTTCTATGAATCTTCCCCAAATTTTTGTCATTGTACATATATTTTTCCCCCAATTTGACCCTCTTTTTTTTTTTTTTTTTTTTCATTAACTACATCTCACGAGAACTACTTGTGGACCAAATGTTGTTCATTGGCTTCAGCCAGTTTGGTGGTGCATGTTTGTTAGCATTTTGGTGGGACCTCTGCCAGTTTGTATCCTTAGACTTCTCGCCCTGCACAGGGCTACTGGGTGCTGAAAGTTCATGAAAGTCAGTTTCCAACCGAATTCCACGGGTGGACACAGATTAGCTGACATGCACACGAGGCAGGCATGTGTGTTCCCTGAGCTCACGACTCCCGATCAGAACCCTTCATGAAAAGTTCACTTGGACCAGATGCCACAGTGTCCTAGAGCAGGATCCAGCCACACTTCTCGTCCGATCAGGTGACAGAATTCTGCACTAAGTGGCAAGCACAGGACTAAAACACCCAGGCCCGGCGCACCATTCTGGGCTCAAATTCATGCCCCATTCATTTAAGGGTAAGATGCCCAAGTAGTACACATACCTCTATAACCTTACACTTCACTAATACATTATTAGGTTATTTCTAACATCTCTTATGCTAAAGAATATATCCTCTAGTGCAGATACAGACTAAACTGAAATAGTTGAAGGAGCTGGAGGAGCCACTGTTTCCAAGTCCAAGGTCCTGATTAGGTCCCTTCAGTGCTGACAGACCACCCCCTAGAGTGTGTATTCCCCATTAGAGCACTTCAGTGTGTTCATTAATGACTGTTAGGGCAAATATTAAAACTACCTTTTAAAGCACACACATATACCTTGTTAAGCTGAAGTATTTCAATTATGACAATAATTGCCTAATGCCAGTGAAACCCTTAGACAGTAACCTGACTTTTTTTAGGTGACAGTCTACCTGTTGATTTTGATTTGTGAAGATATTCATAGATTCCTCATTAAAAATGAATAATTAAAATAACATCAGCTGATAAAATACTCTCTTTGCAAGGAACTTTGACAGCTCTGGATTTTATAATCGGTGAAAAATGAGTTTTCAGCTGTGCCGGTGGGTTGGAAGTGATCCTATGTGCGACTCAGGCACTAACTAGACCTTAATTCCAGGATTATCAGTGGGAAACAGTTTTCAGTGGGTAGACTTTTGATGAAGCAAGTGGAATTTCAGAACTTAAATATCAGTGTATTACCACGGAAGATCTTTTCAACCTTTGCTGTCTGTAGAAAACTTTGGTTTACGGTACAAAAGCCACGCAGCCAAAAATGATAGGACAGAGTTCACTGACATGTTTATTTAGGCCACACCTCACCCACTTGCTTTTGAAATTGAACTTAAATTTGGTCACAGTAAGCAAAATATTAAAAGAAAATACAGATACTTACTTTTAGTGTTCTTGATGGTGCATACATTCGGCTCTAGTTAATTGCACAGAGAGCAGCAGGAGGGCACAGATTTTCTGCAGGGTAAGGGAGAGAAGGCAGAAGGAAGGAAAGTTTAAGAAGGGCAATTGTGGAAGACAAGCTTTGTCTAGTTTGAAGTGGATGGTGTATCACTAAAAGCCTGAACCTTTTGTGGTTTTGTTTTTTGTTGTGTTGTTAGGGGAAATGAAGGAACCCTGTGATTATTAAGGTGTAGCAATTCATTGGGGTGTAAACATGAAGCTGTTTACCTGCACCCAGCCTCCTCTGGTAGAATCCTTTCTTTACTCTGGTCGGTGAACTGCCTTAACTCAGTGATATCTCTATAATTCCACAACTTCCCAGCCTCATCTCTGTGCTCAGCCCTGTTCATTTTTAAACTTAAATATCAAAAACAAAACAATACAAAACTTCAGTGTCAATCTAGTGGAAGTGGGGGTGGGAGATGTGTCTGCTCTCACACCTGCGTCTTCTCTTTCCCACACGGGACCACCCTAGGTTTGGAGGATGGAATGAGATCTCCTTACTTGGCTCCTTTGGACAGGGTGGGTGCTCCCACCGAGGTTGCTGCTGCCTCTCCAATACCAACAGATTTTCTTCCTCCTCTATAGCTGCCCAGGTTGGCCCTCCCTGAGTCACATGTCCCTAGCACACAGTCTCCTGACACAGGGCCTATCTTAGGCTCAGCCTCTTCTCTCCCTCAGCCCAAGGGGTCCTCTTGTCCAAAATTCTGGCAGGATGGCTCAAGCTCAGCTACTTTGTCTACTCCACTTACAGGAAATCCTATCCTTGCAGTACAAACAGTGGAAATGCAGTCTGGAGCCTCATTAAGAGTGAATTAGAGGGGAAAAAAAAAAGAGTGAATTAGAACACTTTGTAGGAGAAAAGGGGAACAATAGAAAACAATCTGTCATTAACTCAGAAGGAGTGTACTATTCCTGGAAGTAGTGCAATTCCAAGTTGAGGCGTGGAGCGGATAGAGTAAGCACCCAATCCATCTCCTAATTCCAAACATTAATTTAATTCCCAGAACACAGATAAAAAAATACATCAGGTGCTTTACTTTGTAAGACAGATACTACGTTTGATTTGAGCTAATAGAGAAGAGATAACAGTTCTGCTTAAGCCACACCCGTCCCCTTTTACACTTGAGGTGGAAGCCGATAGCTCCAGAAGTCCACACCCATCCCCAGTGCTCCAGATCTTACCCTGATATCGCTCTAACCTGATATAATGCTCCTGAAGAAACATCTTTCTTACTGAAAATTAGCTCTGATGTCTTCTTCCTGAGACCCGATCCAAACACCTCCCTTATGTCCTTACTCACTAACCTTAATTGATCAGCTCCATCCTCTCAGCTCCCATATTTTCTGTAACCCCTTGGGAGTTAGGGGAAAACTCTGGGACTCAATAGACTACTTTTTAAAAACTTTTTATTATGGACATTTCCAAACATTAACAAAAGTAGAAAGAAGAGTGAAAATCTGGCATGTACTCACCCCCCAGCTCAGCAGTGATCAACTCATGACCAATCTACATTCCTACCTACCTTCCCTTCCCCCCGGACCATGTGTCTAAAATAAAAGAACTCTTTGTTGTTTTAAACATAACTGCAGTACCATAAACCCACCTAAAAACTAAATAGCAGTGCTTAATTATCGTTAAATATCTAGTCCATATTCAAATTTCCAGAATTTTTTCATAAATTGGAATCCTAACAAGGTTTTCTATTTGATTGAAATGTATCTTGCATGAATCAGATTACATTAGGTTATACTGTGGTAGCAACCAACTCCAAAATCCCAATGGCTTAACAACAAATTGGGTTTATTTCCTGCTCAGGTGAATTTCCATTGTGAGTCAGCTCTGCATCCTCTTCATTCTTGGCCATGGGCTGAAGAAACAGTCCCTATTTGGGATACACCCACTTCCTGGCAGATGGAAATGAGGAATGATTGAAACACAATGACTTTTAAAACTTCTGCTCAGAAGTAGCAACCATCACATCTGATCACATTGCACTGGTCAAAGAAAATCACATGGCCAAAGCTGATGTCAGAAGGGAAAAGGGATGTATAATTCTCCCACAGGAGAAGGCAGCAAATACTGGGAGTAATACAATCGACCATACCTTGAAAATCCCTTTTGATTTATAGGTTCCCCTTCTCATCTTTTTTTTTTTTTTTTCTAATTTACTGGCTGAAGAAATTGGGTCATGTGTGCTGTAGAATTTCCTATATTCTGGATTTTGCTAATTGCAACTCTGTGGTGCACTATTTAACATGTTCCTTTGTCACTTCTACTTCTTCTAAACTTGTCATTAAATACAGAGGCATTATCAGATGCAGGTTCAAATTTTTGGCAAGGACACTTTCTTGGTGGTCATATGTGTTAATTATCTCTTGTTGTGTAACAAATTCTCCCCAAATTTGGTGGCTTAAACCAACAATAATCATGTGTTAGTTATCTCACGGTTTCTGTGCATCAGGAATTCAGACAGGGCACGGGGGAATTGCCTGTCCCTATGTTTTCTGAGGTCTAGCTGGAAAATTCAGTCTAAAGGACTAAAATCATCTGAAGGCTTGACTGAGGCTGAAGTTTGTTCAAGGTGGCTCACTCATTGGTTAGCAAGTTGGTCTTGGTAAATGGTCTTTTCAGTGTGAGCCTGTTCACAGGGCTGCTTCAGCATCCTCACAGCATGGTGGCTGACTTCCCCAGAGTAATTGATCCAAAATACCAACAATGAAGCAGCAATGTCTTTTATGACCTAGCTTGTGAATTCATACACTGACACTTCCATTGGTCACGAAATCAGCCGTTATTCATTGTGCAAAGTCTACACAAAGGTATCAATACCAAGAGAGTTGGTTTCTGGGAGCCATCTTGGAGGTTGGCTATTACACGTATCAAGTGGTTTTTGATGTTAAAACAGCAAGTAGGGATAATCTATATCATGTTATGTGAGACAATGGTTTCTAGCATTTGGGATGTCATGGTCCAATAGAATTTTAAGGGGAAAAACAAGGCCTAAATAGAACAACTAGATCTTCATTTTGCCATGTAAAGTCACTAAAAAAAGAGTAATCTGTTAATTCTACCATTATCATTTTTATCATTTTTTTAAAAAGGGCTTTTTCATACAGACAGACATTGTCTCAGGATGAAGAATTATCGGAGGAGGATATAGCTCAAGTGGTAGGGTGCATGCTTAGCATGCATAAGATCCTGGGTTCAATCCCCAGCGCCTCCTCTAAAAATAAGTAAATAAATCAATCTAATTACCACCCCCTGCCAAAACAAATACTTTTTAAAAAATGAAGAATTATCATTGTAGATGTGGAACATGGAGAATTCTCCTAAACTGCTGGTAAGAATGTACATTGGAAATCCACATGGAAAACATTCCATAGTCAATTTGAGAATTCACATACTCTATCACCCAACAATTCCACTCCTAGGTATACACCCCAGAGAGATGTACACACACACACACCAGGAATCATGTACAAGAATGGCTATAGCAGCATGTTAGTGATAGCCCTGAACTGGAAACAAACCAAATGTCCATCAACAGTAGCGTGGATAGACAAAATGATGTATATTCATGCTATATGATTCCCTTTGTATAAATTCCCCAAACAAGTGATATTGAAGTATAGTGCTTTGGGATGCATGCTTAGTTGAAAAAAAGTTTTTTCTTTTAAAAAGAGAAAGAGTGTAATTGTTATAAAAGTCAAGTCATGGTTATCTTTTGGGGGAGTGGGGTTTTCTGATTTTAAAAAGACACAGGTGGAGACTGCTGGGGTGCTAACAATGTGTTTTTTATTGACCTTAGTGATAGTTACACATACATTGCCTTGATAACTCATTAAGCTACACATTTAATTTTTTTCTGTCTGTGTGCTATATTTTACCATAAAAAGGGGTTTTTAAGAAGGAAAAATAATAGCCTTCTTAATTAAAAATTTTAGCTTCAGGGGAAACTTTTTTTAAAAGAAGACCATCTGTTCTTTCTCAGCTCCATCATCCCTCTCCCACCCCTTTCTCCATACGGGGTGTCAGCAGGATCTCTGCTAGTTCCAGCACTGGCAGCTTCACACGAGAGACACTCTCACATGTCCCTGACTCAGTGAGCAGGAATGGATGTGGTTACATGCACACACACACACACACATACATGAAGCTTCCCTCCCTGTGCTTCAGGAAGAGGAAGCACCTTTGCTCCTCTTCCCAGGTTGGCGAGAAGAGGGAACAGTCTCTTCTTAGGAACTCTGCATCCTGCCACCAAAAGTCCCCCACTTCTTGTTCTCAGGCCTTCCAGGCAGGAATGACAGCAGACTTGCTTGCTCTTCTGACAGGCACTGTCAGCACGCCCGGCTGGCAGCCCCAGTGCCCGGCAGTGCCCTGGACTAAGGACGAGTGGTGCTTCGTGCTGTAGTTCTCAGCACTGGGCTGAATCGCCCATTTTGGTACTGGGCACTTTGCAGCATCCTGTTACACCACTGTCGATGGAGCGTCTGTTATAAGCCAGGGGTTTTGCTAGTTGTTTCACAGCATGTAGTGCTTTGTAACTTACAATATTTTCTTTCATTTTCATAACAATCCTATGGAATAGGTGGAAGATATCAAATTATTTCCACTTTTCAAGTTGGTCATTGAGTGAGACTCGAAGTTTTGAGTGTCTATGGGAAAATCGCTGTAAAGGGCTCGTCATATCTCTGAATATTTGCCGTATCAATAGCCTCATGGTAGAAAAGTAGCCCTGGGTGGTTCCTCAGACAGGGTTTGATGGTATTTCCCCCATTCCTCACCCCCAGCCCACAGCTGATTTTCAGAAATGGTTACTTGACTCAAGGGCAGCCAAGCTAACGGGCTGAGATATATGGGATGGCCTGGAAAAACAGATCTGCCCAAACAGGAATGATGGTGATTAGGTAGCTAATTAGATTATCTCAGAAACATTTCATGAGAAATACAAATTAGCTGTTGTTATAACAGAAAAAGCTACAAGACACCAGAGATGAGAAAGTTTTGCACAGATACCATAACACAGGAATCATCAATAAACAGAGTATGAGTAAAAGTAAGGTAACTGCGCACAGAAAACATAGGCTTGTTTGATACAAATAGAAGGTGAGTTATTTAAATGGCATTGGCAGGAGCACTGGAAGCAAAGATTTCAGGGGACTAAGTTCCCATAATAATAGGGGAGCAGCACTCCTGCTGCTGAGTGGGCTTAGTCTAGCCTCTGTAGTTTCATTCTCCTACCCGCCTTTTTTTTAAAGTTTCAAAAGATGGCCGGGTTATGAGGACAATGATCAAGGAAGACTCCAGGAAATGAATATTATATCTTGTCTAATGACAAGAGAAAAGCCTTTTTTTCCCCCAAGTATTGATGGAAAAGTAGCAGAGAGAGAAAAAAAGAAAGTTAGAAAATCAATCCAGAAGTCTATATCCTGGGTTGCATTGGTGGTTCAGTGGTAGGATTTTCGCCTGCCAGAAGTCTATATCCTGATTAACAGAATAGAGAGATAAAGGGGGGAAAGTGAACAGAAAAAAAAAAAAAAAAAAAGAATAGAATGGAGGAAATTATAAAAAAAAAAATTGAAGAAAAATCCCCACAACTAGATGATATAAATTATCAGAGGGTAAGGTCCCACTGAGTGCTCAGTGACACAGATGAGACAAGCAAACAAACAAAAAGTATGAAACACATGATCCCACACAATCCCACATAATCTGGGGTCACATAATCCCAGAACACCAGAGAGAAAGGGATGAGACAAAAAAGCTTCAAAAAGCACATATATATATACACACACACACATATATAACTTGCTGTACACCAGAAACTAACACAACACTGTAAATCAACTATACTTCAATTTTAAAAAAGCTTCAAGAAAGGAAAAACAAATGACACACAGAGGAATAGGTAGGAGAATGACACTAGACTTTTTAACAGCAACATTGGATGTCAGAAGACAATTTTGAGGAAACAAATATTTATAATTAACAGCCAGCTAAACTGTTAGTCAAGCTTAAAAGAAGAATATAAATATCTCTAGTCATTGAAAGCCTCCAAAGATTTACCTTTTAGGTGCCCTTTCTAGGAAGTCATTCAAAGTTGGGCTCCAGCAAAATGAATGAGTAAACCAAGAAAAAAGGCAGCATAAAACAAAGAAAACAGGAAAGCTGAAAAGGGACTCCCAGGCAGCTTAGGAAGCCAAGAGAGCATTACACGTGTATGTAATAGATATACTCTCACATGTCCCCCATTGAAACAGGATAATGGCAGCTTGCAGAGGGTGGTCTCCAGGAAAAATGATGATGAATGCATTTGAGAGTTTAGCAGAATTTATATCTTTATGAGAATGAGTCTCATTGATTCATACCAATCAACTATATTGTTTTAATTACTGTACTGAAATTAGTAGCTAGCAAGAACATCCTCGTTATCCTGCTTTTTCAAAATTTTCTCTTTTGGATAAGCTAAAAACAACTTAATTCAGAAAATAAAATCCACTTTTGAGTTTATAAAAAATATAATTTGGATTTTAATTGTAAATTTTTCATTACAGTATAGCAGGGTTAATACTTAGCTGATATATACTGCTTGGTTCTTCTGGCTGTTTACAGTTAGCATCTGTTTTGGTTGCTTGATATCCATGGCATATCAATTTTATGTGTTTTAAAAGCTCTGTGGCAGATATATTTAGGTGGGCATATATTTGCCCAACTTCACTACATTTCCCAGCATCCTTTGCAGTGAAATGTGAGTGGAAGCAATGAATGCCACTTCCAGGGCTGGCCAGTAAAATTCTCCAAGCTCATCTCATCCTCTTCCCCACTTCTCAATTGCTTAGAACATTGATGGTGACAACCAGAGTCATCTTGAAATATCATAAAGATGGTGGAGACACTACAATCCTGGATGCCTGAAGAACTATGTGGATATGAGCTGTGTCTATGTTTAAATGTATCTGCCGTTCCCCCAGCCCCACTGCTACTCACAGGGAACTTTGCTTTGAATTAATACAAAAGAGAGAAATATACTTACTGTCTTTGAGCCATATGACATTTTTAACTAGTACTGCAGCTTAGTCTAGCCTAATACAATGACTAAACAAATGTTGCACTTTTGAAGGGTAATTTGATAGGACCTATCAAAATGGTAGAAGCAGAAATGCTGTGATACAGCAATTCCACTTATAAGAATGAATCATACAGAAATACTTAAATAAGCAGGCAAAGTTTTATGTACCAGGATATATACTGCAACATTATTCATAGTAACAAAAAACTGTAGACAACCCAAATGTACATCTTTGGGGAAATGATTAAATAAATTTTAAGTATCTAATGAAATGCTGTGTAGCTAAAAAAGAATGATCCATGTGTTGTAAGGAGAAATGATGTCCTTAATACATTATTTTGTAGCATTTTTTAGGCAGAGGGGGAGGTAATAGGCTGATTGATTGATTGACTGATTTATTAAGAGGTATTGGGGATTCAACCCACGACCTCATACATGCTAAACACATGCTAGACCACTGAACTATACCCTCCCCTGTCTTAATACATGATTTAAAGAATAAAATTTTGCAAAATAATATTTATAGCATTTTTCTAAGAGTTTCATAAAACAACTATAAATATATGTAAAACGTGTATGTAATAGATATACTCTCACATGTACCTCATATGTGTATTTGTTGTGCATAGAAAAAGGTCTAGAAAGTTATGATCAATATATTAATGGTGATTACCCTGTAAAGAATAAGAGCACTATGGTGGTTTTAAAGAACGTCTATAAGTACTTCAGTACTCCTCTCTCCAAAAGGTGAGGCCCAATTTCCCTCCTCTTGAGTGTGCGCTGGATTTAGTGTGTGTCTGTGTGTGATTCCTGGGATTGGGTCATACATGACTTTCAGCCTCCTCCTTGCTCTGTCTTTTGGATCACTCACCCTGGGCACTCCCACCTCGTGAAAATACCCAGCAGTCCTTTACATGTGGTAAAGAACTGAGGCCCTCTGCCAACAACCAGCACTAACTAGTCAGGAGTGAGTGGGTCCTGCCTTGTCAGTGGATCTCTCAGCCCCAGGCAAGCCTTCAGATGACTGCGGTCCCTGCTGGCACCGTGACTGTGACTTGTGAGAGACTCTGAACCCAGAAACACCCGGCTAAGCCACTCTGGATTCTGCCCCGAAGAAGCTGTGTGAGATAAGCTATGTTTATTGTTTTAGACCATTACATTTTAGGGATAATTTTTTATGCAGCAACAGGCAGCAAAAATGAGTATGAAGAGAAGGGTAGCAGAGAACACTTTAAAAATTTAACTCTTCATTTTTTACATTTTTATAATTAGCACTTACGATTTTTAAACAACAAAAAAAATTAAGTTGAAAAGGGCAACCTTTAAGGAAAAGCCAGTCACTTGCTAGACCTAGAAAGAATAATGCATATTTCAAAAAACATGTAAGAAACTCAGTGACTGATAGTGGTGATTGCATATATAGAGAAACAGGCCAGAAACATAAAATATCTGCTCCCAGTGACAGAAAACATAAGACATTGCCAGTCATTGATCATTATGTTTTTCTGATTAAATATTAGCCAGTCATCCCTGACTTGCAAAGGAGAAAATCACAGAAGAACATTTCTCTCTGTTGTACAAATATTTATGTTTGTGTTAACAAAGGACAAAGAACCCCTTTCTGATTTTTTTCCTTGAAGAACGAGTACTTGTATTTGCAGTTTTGATGAATGGTAACGCCACTAGTTAAGACACCAGTTAAAGAAGTTAAGTTTTTAACATCTGCTTCTCCCTCATCACCTCTACAGTCTCTGGGTTGTACCCAGAAGAGTGTCACTATTTGTCTTTTGTTCACATCATTTCCTCTCTTCTACCCAATTATTTATCTCTGCACTCCTTGTGCAAACTCAGAAAATCAAAATCAGTCTAGCCAGGTTGCAAAGTAAGAACTTCCTGAAAAAATACCACTGACTTAATGACTTCTCCTGTTCATAGTTACATTTAATTCCTCTTGAGCTAACGGCACCAGGGGACTGATGTCTGCGTCCTGTAGCAACTATTCCCATCATTTCTTCCTCTCCATTTAAAAACATTCCTTAGTGCTTACAAAAGGTATGGGCCCGAGAGTTCTTTATGTAAGTATTGTATGTGCTGTTATATGGGATTTTATCCACGTACCAGCTTTTTTTAAAAAGTAAATATTAATCTTGCCTGTTACGTAAACTAAACATCTGTAATTTTCCATATGCAATGATACCATCAAGGGAGGAAGGAATGTAAGAGAAGAAGGGGAAAAGGCATTAAAAAGAGAATGTCAGGCTAAGACAAAGGAATCTAGCTAGACCTAGACCATCTGTCTGAAAAGCTAAAGTAATTGTTCAACTTAAATTACGTCATCAACCCGAGTTGGGGTGTTCAGGCCCATTCCAGTGACGGCCATTTCGGCTAACCACCCAAGTAGTATAAAAACTTCTCTCAACCTGTTCTTATTCATTTGTAGTATCCAGGCTTAATTAGCGTTCAGACAGAACCTGACACCAATTTGACTCATTTAAAATATGTTAGTAAAATAATTGTCCCAACATCCTCCCTTAGGCTCCTTTGCTAACACAGCCAAAGCATCCACTGTAACATTCCCCAAAAAAGTCCAGATCTATACTGTTTTGACTATGGAAGCAGGCCTTTTGGGTACTGTTTTATGGTCTCATTTGGATTATGGTGGGCAAATAAGAGTGAGATAAAGTCCAAATAAACTGGCTCTCAAATTCCCATGTTTGTGTGGATTTATTTGGTCCTTTGATGTCTTTTTTGTTTCTCTGTTGGAATGTTTCAAATATGCACTTAAGTCACCCATAGAAAAGGCTGCTAATGTAAATGGACGTGTGTTTAGAATGGGCTGTCATCTTAACCCTCCCAGAGATGCAAACCCCATAAAACACAAGGGGTCAATTGGAATTACCTCTTCTGTTTCTTCTTTTAAATATGAGAGGTTGCAGAGTTCAGTTGCCCTTTCCTTCTCGTCTCTCTGTTTATTCAGGTGACTTAAATTTTGGCTGTTATAAGGAGGGGTTGACCCTCAACTCTAGGACATTCCTCTTAAAATTGAGTTTTGACTTCCATGCCTTACTGATTATTTTAAGAGTACTATCTGAGTCTTTGATACTCTATCTTCACAGTGATTTCCATTAAAGAAAATAGTAATATTGGAGTGTATAATCTGCAGTGTTTGAACTCTGATTGTAAATGTTCTTTCCAAGTTTAAAAAATATTTTGTCATAAAAGTGTTATAAAAGTAATACTAAAGAAACATTAGAAGTGGCG
The DNA here is from genome assembly GCF_048773025.1 of Camelus bactrianus. Taxonomy (NCBI): domain Eukaryota; kingdom Metazoa; phylum Chordata; class Mammalia; order Artiodactyla; family Camelidae; genus Camelus; species Camelus bactrianus. Next base: position 43,105,208 of record NC_133543.1, read on the forward strand.
GAGGTTGGGGTGAGAATCATCTGTAACCTATAACTCAGACACAAGTCTATTGCTAAAATAGACCTAATCAGAGAGGAGGTGGGGCATTGACCCACCCAGCACCTCCAGGCTGGTAATATGGAAGCTGGTCAGAACTGGCTGCCCAGCAGCTCTAGAACCAACCGCGTCGCAGAAGTGAAAGGACCGCTTTTCATGTGTAGTGTTGTATCACAAGCATTTTTTGGTACAGTCTTCACAAAGAAAGAATTATATTCTTTCAAGTTTAGAATTTTTTTTTAGAGTGTACTTAGAGAAATCAAAATTAACTATGTTATATCCACATCTTCAACTTTCGTTGAGTACTTACGGTGTCACTGTTAGCTATGTAGTAGAAATGAGACAGTGAGAAAACTATTTTAAAAGCTTAAAGGACCATCCTCTCCTTGCTGAAAACCACATCTCTCATAAAAGCAGGTCAATGGTACACAACCGGGCTCTACCGGAGATTTCTGAATAGAATCTGTCTCACCAAAGTGCTTGAGTATGTATTTCAAATCAAAATGTGAATCCCTTTCAGAATTTGTATATTCAGAGCAATAGCATAAAATATATACATGATGCTTTTAATGAACTTCCCAAAATTACAAATAATCTTTGAGGATTAAGGGTGAGAATTATGGAAAAGCCAAGAGAGCTCTTTATAGCAACGGGGCATCGCCATGGGTAATAGGAGGCATTCTGAAGGGATCACTTGAAGGCTTTAGAGAAACAGAAATAGCGTAACGCTGCCTCTTAATTTGATGGCACTGTCTATCCAACTCACTTGGCATCCTGAGTATCTCCTTTTCCGCAATCTCGTTTTATCATTTTTTAATTTCTGTTCCGGTGGGGTTCAGTTTCAGATCCTTGGTTAGTTTAGTTTGGTTTGTCCTCTCATGTTACTAATGACGCCCCAGAAATATGGACCATCTGGCTTTGTGGAGAGAAGTATTTCTTAACAATAAGCTCTTCTCTCCTTTCCCAATCCTTCTATTCTACCTGCTGCCCCAAGTTTGTGAGGCTGTGAGCAGCTGAACATGTACTAGGAGGCTTGGGAAAATAATGGAAAAAGCACAGATTTTGGAATCAAATGAAACTTAAATCAAATCCACATATGAGACAGGACTCTTGGACAAGTTACTTGACCTGTCTAAGCCTCAGATTTTTCACCTGGAGATTAAAGTTAATATCAAAATTTGTTATGAGCATTAGATAACATCAGCGCTATGACACGCAGCTGGTATATAACAGGTGCTCAGTGATGCTAGTTCTCTAATGTCAGTGCAATTCGCCAGCTCTTTGTGGTGCTCCCCTTCCTAGTACACGGTAGGCTTGCACTTCATGGCCCACTATTGGTTGTGTGGGGCCGTGGGACTGGTTCTAGCTAATGAGTTGCAAGCAAAAGCAACATAATATTTGAAACTGCCAGTGCAAGGTGTCCTCCTTTGACATGGTGACTGGAAACATTCAAGATAGTGGCTGCTCTCAGCTTGGGTTCAATGACCATAATGAGGACAGTGTCCCTGCTGACCGGTGAAGGCTGAAGAGAATGAACAAGAAACACATTTTGATATCTTCAGCCACTAAAATTTTAGTATTGTTACTGCAGCATAATCCAACCTTTCCTGTTGGTTTCCTCTACTTGAACAACCAAGTATAAAAATGGAGAAAAGAGGGACACAATTTGATTACTGGATTGAGGAGATGTCTGACTGGTTCTCTGATTTCACCCTGGTCGATATGGTGAGGTTATACTTCCAGAGGGAAGTTAGAAATAGATTTTCTGGTGTTGGGGGTGGTGAATCCATATTTCAGTCCAAGTAGAGAATCTTGAGGAAGCAGAGATTTGAGGACAAGCTATTTATGGTGTTATATACTGACCCTTGGGAAAGTTTTGAGAAATCTCTTTGAGTTTTTAGTAAATTTCAGATTTACTCTTGGATGAATCAACAACATTCTTTTCTCTCTGCCCTCACCACCAATCTTACTTAGGAAGTATTAAAATGTCCTTGCGTTCCAAAGAAATTAATCTAATATATTAATAAATAAAAATAAAGCATCTCTTGAAAATAAACATTTCTTTCCACCAAACAAAATAAACATTCATCAAAATACTTAAATGTCCTATTCCCTTCCCCCTCATAAGTTTTCTAGATTTATCAATAAAATCATCTCCTTAGAGGACCAATTGAATATAATCTAGCAGTAATTAGAAAAAACTACAATACAATGTCAAATTCTATTGTAACAAACGTTATTACAGCTAGTGTCTCTGAATAATGAGAATGTTTACCAGTCCTAGTTGATAATGGAAAGCTTTATGCACTATTTACCATAACTGAATTCCAAAACAATAATTGTGAATCTCTCTTAGTGCTCATTGCAATGACAGCTGACTTATAATCATGATGCTTTGTAGAAAAATAAAAACCAACCTTTATTGGGCAGGCAGGATGCTGAGTGCTTAGATCAGGATTGCATTCAGGTGCATATAACAGAAACCCAACCTCAGTAGCTTAGCCAAATGGAGTTCATTTTTCCCACTTAACAAGAAGTTAGGAGGTAGGTAGTCCACTCCTGGTATAGCTGCTTGAGAAAGTCATCAAGGACCCAGGTTCCCCGTGGCTTCCTGATCCACCATCCTTAGCATGTAGCTTTTGTTCTCTTAGTTACAAGATGGCTGCCTTTCCTGCAGGTATTTCCATTCTATACAGAATGAAAAAGGAAGGGCAAATAGCAAAATACGCATGCCAGCTGGCCTTTTTTTTTTTTTTTTTAATGAGACATTGTCACTTTCTTGGAAGCCTCTCCCTATAGAACAGAATCAGATGGTCACCATAGCTATAAAAGAGTCTGTGGAGTGAGTATTTTAGCCAGGCACATTGCCACTTCAAACAAAATTGTGTTTCTGTTAATAAAAAAGAAAAGGAGAATGGATCTTGGGTAGATAACTAGTAATATCCTCCATAGGGCCTTTAGGGCATTATCCCAGATCTTTGCAACAAATCTGTGAAGTGATTACTGTTATTTCCTGTCATTTCCCCATTGTATCTATTAGGAAACTGAGGCATAGAGGGCTAAAATAACTTACCTAGGGTCACACAGATGGTAGGGGGAGAAACTGGAAGAGGAAACCAGACACCCTCTGGAAGATGATGCCCAAGTAATCACAAAAGGCAGAAATGGCAAGCAGATCAAGTGTGGAGCATGGTTCTCCTGGAGGTTATCTAACTGCTTAATCAATCACACAGAGGGCCAACCCAGGGCATGGCCAAGGTCTCTTGGGCAATCTGCCAGCAGGTCCCTATGGGAGGCAGTTATGCTGTCATACTTTCCCTGCTGTAACCACATACTCTCAGACTCCAAATAGTCTTGAGGCAGCTGTCACAAGCATCTGGAGGAGCTTGTTAATGAGGCAGAGTTCATGAGTCCAGAAAACTTGGCACATCGAGGTTCTGGGAAGCAGCATGAGTTGGGGGGCGGGGTGAATGAAAGGTGTGGCCTTTCTGCCCTCTGGGTTTAGGGATTTTTGTTTTAGGCACCAGTATAAGGCACTTTAGGCTTGGGAAAGAACACATCATTTTGAAGCAATAAATATTTGCAAAAATCCAAATAGTCATTAGCATGATGTGAGGTTTTTTTTTTTTTTTTTTGTACTCACCCTGTTATCTTTATTCATTACGTTAACTTTAACAGCTCCTGGCCTATAGTAAAATACATGAAGTATAGCAACGAGAAGAAAGGCTCAGCTCAGGGCAGGAGAGCAGAGGCACTGGGAGCCAGCCAGTGTTCTCAGGTTGTAAAATAAAATCTCTAGACCAATTGGACACTGGCCTCGGGCCATGGCAGTGATTAATGCCAGAGTTGTAAAAAGTGCTATGGTGGGAATGGTTAGCCAGGTTGTATTTTGTGCTTGTGTGTGTGTGTGTGTGTGTGTTGGTTTTTTTCTTCAAAGCAGATTAACATGAAAGATGTAACTTTCAGATGGTTTGCAATCAAAAAATGCAATTAAAGACCCATTTACTTTTCTCTTTTAATTAAGAATTTAAGCAACTTTATAGAAGAAAAGAAGCCTAAAAAACATTAAACTCTAAACTAGTTTCATTATTTCAAGTCTCCCCTGATCTTTGTTAACATACTTGTGTACGTTTTTACACAACTGTGATTATTATAGTACACATACAATCCTAGGTTCTACTTTTTCACTTACATTTATTTCCTGTGAACATTTTCATACTTATATGAAATACATTTTTGTAAGGTTTAGAGTATTTTATTACATCCATCTACCATGGTTTTCTTAATCATCTATTATTGAGTATATGGGCTGTTCTCATGGTTTTGCTGTTACAAAATGATGCCACTTCCAACATCTTTGTACAAATTTTTAATTTCTTTTTTATCTTTAGGTTATTTCTTTCAATTATGTTCTCCTAAATGGCACTATTTAGTCAATGAGTATGAAGTTTCTTATCTCTAACTGTGCTTTGACTCACAGTGTTATCAGCAATGGAGAAATGCACCTGCTTTTCCAAATCACTGGATGTGCTGGCTATTTACCTGTTGTCTCTTAGCGCCATATCAACCCTCCTGTAATCTGCTGTGAAATGCTGGGACTAGAAGCCTGGAAAGTGCATTTCCCAGGCTTTGTTTCTAGCTGTGTTTCTAGCTGGCTTCCTGTTGAGTGCTGCCAGTAGAAGGTGCTGGCAGAGAATTAAAAGGCATTAGAGGAAAAGGGGAGAAGTCATAGTTCTCTTTCTGTTTCTGGCAGTGTCCGAAGAAGTGACTCCATCTCTGGATACCCTCTCCCTGGTGTTTCCAGCATCCCGTTTGGCTCTCCCAGTAACACAGTAAGAGGTGCAGTCTTGTGCTGTTAGAGTGCTGCCTCCTCCTTTTTGTTGTCCCACCTGCTTTCTGTCCTTCTGTCCTACTAACCTCAGGGTTACCTACCTTTCCCTTTTTGACCTTTCAGCTCTCCCAGCAATATAGCTTCCTATATGAAATGCTCTCTCTTTGAGACACCAAGCTCCTGACTAGACCCTTGTAAGCTGGATTTTATAATTCTAATATATATTTGATTAAGGTAGTGTGTGTATGCTGGCTCCTCAAAGTCTTATTTTGCACTTTAAAAAATTACTGGTGGAAATGGATTTCATCTGTTTGTCATCAACCTAATTGCTCTTCATGTCTTTAAGAATAATGATAAAAGTTTCTAGGTGAGTACATATATCTTAATACAATAAATTACTTGTATGAAACAGAACAAACTAAAACTAAACGTTTCATTAGCAAATACAACTGATTTGTAAATTTAAGTCTAGGATCTTGATTCAATTTGGTTAGCTTATTTTTCTGCTTTAACAAGGGTTGTAGTGAGTTGAGTGGTGCCCCTCAAAAAGAGATGTCTATGTACAAATACTTGGAACTTGTGAATGTCACCTGATTTGGAAAAAGAGTTTCTGTGGCTGTGATTCAATTAAGGATATTGGGATTAGATCATCCTGGATTATCTAGGTAGGGGACCTAAATCCAATGACAAACATCCTTAGAAGAGAAAGGCAGAGAGAGATCTGAGATAGAAAAGAAGAAGACACAGACACAGAGGAGAAGGCCATGTGAAGATGAAGGCAGACTCTGAAGTGATGCAGTTACAGCCCAGAAATGCTTGGAGCCATCAGCGCAGGGAGAGGTAAGTACTGGATTCTCCCCCAGAGCCTTCAGAGGGAGCAGAGCACACGATCCTGCTGACACCTTGACTTTAAACTTCTGGCCCCCAGAACTATGGGAAAATTAATTTCTGTTGTTTTAAGCCAGCAAGGTTGTGGTAATTTGTGGCAGCAGCTATAGGAAGCTAATACAAATATTATACAATTTCAATATTTATTGATAACTCTTTTTTTCTTTATTCCATTTGTAGTATTCAAAGAATTTGTAAGTTAAAAGGGGAAAAGTTCACATAAATATTGCCCTTAGATAATTAGGTTTCAGATCCTTCTTTACTTGTAGCCATCTCTTATTTAGTATTTGTCCCCATCTTTTTTAGGTGAGATTTGTTACACGTTGTTCTTGTTCTGTTCTTTTTTGTTCCATTTTGCTAATAATTCTAATAAACCTTGTAATTAGGCCTCTGTGTCACTCACGTTCAAGGAAAAAAAAAACCTATTAGCTTCTTCCCGACCCAAAACTCTTACAATTAATTTATCTTTGCCTATGTTTTTTCTTTCTAATCTTTATTTTATCATTTTCATTCCATCTATTATTTCTGTTCTCTTCCCTTTATTCTGCTTTTTATTGTATCTTGACTCCCAACCTGGCCTTTTTTTTTAACTGTGGTGTAAAAAAGCCCATAAAACTTGTTTTTTAATGACCAAAGTTCTCCTTGATTATTCCCCCCCCCCCTTTAGTTCACAATTTGAAGAGTTTTTGTCTGTAATATTTGCCAATTGTGGTGGATATTTGTTGGTTTGCTTCTCCCTAATCTGGTATTCTTTTGGGAACTTATCCTTTCCTGGTGTTGCCCACATGCTTCAAGGCAAACTAACCACCCCTGCTTCTGACACCAGAGACAGGCCATAACTGACCCCAGCCAGTCAGCACGTTCCCGGTCCTGTCCACTGTCATTGACTTAAGAGTGGACATTGGACCTCAGATGGTCCAATAAGGGTGATTTTCAGGATTCTTGCTCATAGTGTTGGGACAGGAATGTGTGTTCTCTTCTACTAGATGCCAACAGGGAAACACGCAGTCCAGTTGCAATTGGCAGCCACGCTCCATAGTCAAGGGGAATCAGCTTTAAGATGAAGGATGAAGCTCACATGGTACGTAGCTGAGCCGGGGGTGGGAAGAAAATCAATCTCTGATGACCTTGTTGAGTTGCTCGGTCATCCTGTTTTGAACCTTACTCTTCCTGTGGCCTTGCCACTTAAGTGAGCCAATAATACACTCTTCTTGGTTAAGCCCTTTCTTAAGCTGAGCTTTCTCTGATGGCCTTAACTGGTATATCAAGAATAATTAATTAGTTATTTTTATTAAGACATGTGAATTCTGAATTTTTTGACCAATAACTCTAATACCTGTTACTATTTATTGAGTATCATTCTATGTACCATTAAACTGAAAAGTAGTTACAATCATTGTCATCCAAGTGTAATTCCTATGTCAGCTGCGGAGGGAGGGAGAAGGCATAGAAGGATGCACGGAAGCAATGCATTACCATAAACAATTTTCATTTTAGTAAGAGGCACCCTCTCATTGTTATAATGTCCTTTAGCCATTCCCTTGTAGGGAACTTCTCAGAGCAGTGGCAGGGAAGGGGGGCTTATTCATTCACATTGCCTTGTACCTTTTGCTGTCTTGCAGTCTCTTCTTACCTCCTCTCCTCAGAAGCAAACACAAATTCCACTCCTTGTCACACTCGGAGCTATCTGGCCCTTGACTGTGATGCCTGGCCACTTAACTTCTACTCAGGAGCAAAGGTCTCACCTCCTGACCCAAGAAATGTTTTCCCAGTAAATACCATCTAAAGGGTAACTCTGATGCCAGTTATTAAGATAACAGTTTCACCTTGGGTTGCAAAGAGGTTAAATCACTTTGCCAAGGGCTCAGAACTAAGAAGGGAGAACTGGGCTATGAATGCAGGTCTGCTTGTCTCTGAAGCACCAGGCCTTTTTATTACGCCCTGGCGACTTCCAACAGGAGCAATAAAGGTGCTGTGGGACTTCGGGGTCTCGGTTAGTAAAGGCCACGCACCTGCCACAGTTGCTCTTGGGAACTCGCTCTGGGAGCTCTCAGCTGCCATGTAAGGGCTGTGCTGGGGCCACTGTGTGGAGAAACCACGTGGAGACAAATGGGAGATGCCTAAGGAGCCCCTTAGAGACCCTTCTGGGTCTTCCTAGTCCAGGCCCCAGACCCCACCAGAGCCACATTCTAACTGCAACTGCCCAACAGATCCTGAGTGAGAACTGCCTAGCTGAGCCCAGTCAAACCCAAGATCGCTATTATGTAAAGACACCGAGTTTGGGGTGGTTTAATACACAGCAATAGATAACTAGGACTAAAATGCACAACCTATAGTCACTCAATCACGCAACATGTTCCTTGTCCTTACAGAGCTCAGGTTCTAGTGGAAAAAGCTGCCAGACTCACTATGACAGCTGTTAAGTCACTCTGCCAATTGGTTATTAGCATTATTTATTGTACAGATCGCTCTTCTCAAGGGCCTCTGGATGTTAGGTTTTAATCAACACATGGGAACAGTCTTTGCTTTTGATACACTTGTCACTTTTAGTGATGGTACACAGGTACACAGGTTGTTTAATGGCAATTTTTTCTATTTCCTGGTTTTCATCTTCCTGAGTAGTTTCTTGCCATCTGATTTTTTAAAATAAAGCTTTTTGTTTGAGATCACTGTTGACAACAGATGTAAGAACTATTATAGAGCTCTCCTGTCCCCTTCACCCAGTTTATCCCAAACAGTAATCTTGCAAAACTATGTTACCCCAAGGATATTGACATCAATGTAGACAAGAAACAGTACATTTCCATCACTACCAGGATCTCTTTTGTTGTTCTTTTATAGCCATTCTGCCCTCACTCCCCTTCGCATCAATGCTGACTCCTGGCAGCCAGTAATCGGTCCTCCATTTCTATAATTCTGTCATTCAAGAATGTTATGTAAATGGATCATACAGTACATAACCTTTAAGGATTATCTTTTTTCATTTAGCATAATTCCCTGGAGATTCATCCAGGTCATATGCACCAGGAGTTCACTCCATTTTATGGCAAAGTAGCCCATGTCATGGATGTACCAGTTTATTTGACTATCCATCTGTTGAAGGATGTCGGGGTTGTTTCTACTTTCTGGCTATTATGAATAAAGCTACTATGAACATTTATGTATAGGTTTTCATGTGAACACAAGTCTTCATTTCTCTGGGATAAATGTACAGGGGGGCAATTGCTGGGTCATATGGTAGTTGCATATTTAGGGTTTTTTTTGTTGTTGTTGTTTGTTTGTTTGTTTTAAGGAAACTGCCCAATCGTTTTCCAGGTGGCTGTACCATTTTATATTTCCACCAGCAATGTACGAGTGATCCAGTTTCGCTGCATGCCACCTGATTTTGAATAAATTAAATATAGCCTCCCAGATAAATATTAGGACAGTTTTTATTTTAATTGCAGGTACCAATTCTTTGTCAACAAGATTTAGAACTCTAGCATTCTGGTTGGCTTCTGGGGGTAGGCTGAGGGTGTGGGGAATTAGAAAGAACACAAAGCGCCTACCAGGGCATCATCTAATTTTAACCCTCAGTGATCGCTGACATATTTTGGGTTCCTGACGTCTTGTTTTAACCTGTTTCTATTGTAATTGTATCAGTAATCTCTTTCCCTTCAGGTGGTCTTTTCAAAGGCACAGAAAACCTTGAAGAGTGAGAAGCAATAGATGAGCTGTAAAAGCTAAAAGAGCTTTGAATTCACTGAGAGGTAACAGGGCTTTAGCTACAGCTCACTAGGTAGTCAAATCAGTCTTTACTAAGTAGCTGGTTTGCAGAGCAAATGCTCTAGGTGAGGGGTGACTTCTCTAATGAAGCCCGGTGATAATTGCATCATGCCCTATTTTCTCTCAGGCAGAGATGATTCCTGTTAAAGCCATGGAAACATTTAGACCCGACACACACACTCTGCAGGTTTTTAGACAGAACTTCTAATTATTGTATTAAAATACCAAGAGTAGTTTAAAAAATAGTTTTTCTAAATGGAGGAGTCCTGGTTTATGCACATTTTGGCTTGGAAGTTGTCTCTGTCCATTCTGCATTGTCCTTTAGCAGAGAAACCTCTCTCAGTTCTAGGAAATTGATTACCACCATCATCAATAGTATCAGTGTACCTCATCTGTTTCTGAACTAGGCTGCCTGATCATCAAAGGGGAAACAACAAACTGATTTTTGAACCAAACCAAGGTTTCCATTTTAGGTACACTGTCCATATTTATGCCCCCTGCTCTCCACCCTTGAAACCAAATCTTGTGGTAGGTGCTATTCCCCGATTTATATTTCTTCAAATAAATATGCAACTGCAAAGGAGTTTTGACTAGTGCTTGGTGTCACAAAAAATACTTAAAGGGGTTCAAGCTCATAATCTCATTAGTGTATCAGTACTATTTCACAGAATTGACAGGATGGTTAGTAATTAATAACATAAACAAGATGGTAGTGGCACTTGCAAATAATCTCAGCAAGAATTTTTTAAAAGGAAAAATTTCCTTTTAATCAGTATATTGTGTAATTAAGAATTTCTATATATTGATTTGCATAAAGTGAGGTCCACCTTTATGGTATATAGATTACAATTGTTCCTTTTTAACACTAGCATAGAAGAAAAATGTAAATGGCTCCAAAAAATACAACTCTGTAAATGTCTCCTGAGTGCTACTGTTTGAGACAGGAACTGCCAATTTACCTCTAGATGAGCCCCTGAGAGTTTGATTGGCATTTTTACCTACTACTAAATCCTCCTTAAGGCACCCCTCCTCGCACACTGGGCACATGTGGGCACTCTGGACTGCTCTGATCTAGCCTTTAGGTTGTTATTCCAACCAACATGGTCCCAGGTAGTGGGGAGGGAAAAATATTGCTCATTATATGTTATATAAAAATTAGCTTTGGTAGAGCATTTTCTGATTTATTTCTGCTTTCCGCCTGATTTCATTTAATCTTTTCAACAACCCCGTGAGGCAGAAATTCTGTTGCCACCATCCTTACTTTATAGATGAGGGACCCAAGGTGCAAAAAAGAAAAAAAAAAAATGAAATGAAATGAATTGCCAGGAATCACCAACAGTAACTGCCAGAGTCAGAACTGGAGTCTAGATATTATGACTGTAATGTCCATTCTTTTTTAAAAAAGGAAAGCACTCCTCCGGAGGTGGGGAATATTAAAATGCATTTGTTTTACTCAAAGTTAACAGCACATTTCTCATTTCTTTTTAATCTGTCTTAAGCAGACTCAACAACATTTACTGGAGGGATTATTGCCTGATTGCATTACCTCACCCTTCCTGAACACAGGAAGTTTCTATTTCCCCCTATAGGCCATTTCCCCATCAGAAGATTGGACTAAATCTATATTTAAAATGTTAGTCAGATGGCATGCTATCTTAAACCAGTTTCTCCCAGGATTTTAGTTACTCCTGTATTCTAATAAGGAAATGTGAACCCTTGAATCTATCTCCCTACCTTCTTCCCTTAGTGGATTCGTTATCAGTTTAAATAATTCACTGCCTCGCCCCTACTGGATGAGTTTCTACAATATTGGCAAGCCATGTGTAGACCCTTGGAGGCGTTTATATGTCCCATTAGGTGACTCTTTTAATTTCACTGCTTGGCTGACTGTGTACAACTATGGCTTCTGATTTCCCTGGATGGATGTCTGCCATTAGCCCACATCTGACTGTGCGCTGTCTCTGTGTGGGGCCCTGGGTTATGACACATGCAGGCACTGTGTCAGGGTATGTCATTTCATTGCTTTTCCCAACTGATTCCTAACAATAACCCAACTTATTTCATTACTCCCCAGGTCTTTAAAGTTTTGTTTCCTCCTCAAAATGTTAAAAGGAAAAGGAAGAATGAATGGGTCAAAGGAGAATGAATTCTATAAATATTAAAAACAAACAAACAAAAAACAACACTCCGAAGTAGGCAAAAAGTGTTTGTGGGCTGAATTCTTTTGAGTCTGGTTTGCCTACCTTGCCTTAATTTTTTTTTTCAGTCCTGTCTCAGTTTTTGCATTTAATTACTACGCTGCTTTAAACATTTCATTTCTCACTATGTATTCCATACTACACATACAATAATAAACACTGGCTATGATCCTAACTTAGGCTTGCTTTAAAATAGAAGTACTTAAGAATCTGAGCCAGGGGAAAAAGCATACTAACACTCACAAGGCACATTCTTTTCTCATGCCTTCCTCAGCCTATTGCCCTGGGCAGTAAATTGTAAGGTAAAATAACCAGTTTATTATTTGCTGTTTTTTTTTTTCCCCACTCTGCTGAGAAAAGCTACACTCCTGGCAAACTGAGAGAAAATTTAAAAATGGAATCCAGTATGCTGTATGTATGTTTGGTGAACGTGTTCAATATACAATATTCATGTGATCTATATTTCTCTCTCTCTCTCTCTTTTTGGCTGGATTCAACAGAGATGTAATGAGTGAGCTTTTGAAACTGAATGGGATAAGCAGAAATACCCTATGAAGAGCAAGAGGTGACTCTTGCTCTCCCCTTTCCCTAAAAATGCAAACAAGCCCTTCCCTAACAACTAACCAAAATCATCTTTATTTGTTTGAAAGGAGAAGATTTTTTAAAAGCATTAAAATTCATTTTTTGAATCTACGCTCCACTAATACTTCACATATTTAGATGCTTAGGAAATGTTCAAAATTTTTTCTTGTAGACTTGATCTTAATGGAGCTCCCTTTTTTCCCCCACCCATGAATTTTTATTACTCTGTATTTTTGGCCTTATCCTCTATAAAATGTACCATTTTTACTCACAGCTTAAGATAGCTTTGATGTTCTTAGCATGACATACTGTATGTAATGTTAGCTGTTTAAAGCTGGAGATCAGACTGTGCATAATAACATATGTAGCTTGGATTATATAAACAGTATAGGAAGAAGGGGAGACAGGGCCCTTCTGTGTACAGATTTCAGATTGCTAGCTGTATGCCTGTTCAGAATGTTAAACACTCCTAAATAGGCAGTGATGAAGTTACTTCTTTAGTGACTGTGACTTACGAAGGTATAAAGACAAAAAATTTTCGACTAAAAATAATTTAAAGATGATGCTGGTAATTACCATATTTACTTTATCTGATTTTCTACTTGCTACTTGGGGAGCTTTGAGGATAGAAGGGAAAAAGTGAATTTCATTGTCTTCAAAGCCCCATGTAACTGAGGAATTTCATCAAAAACCTGGAGGACACAACTTAGAAGAGCCAAAGACAAGAAGAAAGTGATACAAATTGTAAACTTCATCCATTACACATTTCACCCATTATAAAGAAGCCTGGGGCAGGGGATTGTACCAGTCTATTTCCCTAGGATTGTTTCTTTTGTATCTTTATATTTTAGGTTAGTTAGACTAGCCTGAAGTTTTTTTGTTTTTTTTTTTCTTTCTGTTGTTTGTGTCATTCTTTTATTATTAAGCTTGCTGTCCTGCTTTTTCATCTGTTATTGAAAAGACTGGTAACTTTCATACATTTCATTCCAAGAGAAATTAAATAAAACAGATTACCATATTATTCAGCAATGAGACATTTCAGAATGAAGAAATAAATCAATAGCTTTCCTCGTTTAGTAAGTTTATATTTTATTTTAAATATTCATATCCTGCTTTGTTTTAGGAAGACTTCAAGGCCGCTGATATGTTTACTGCTCAAATATCAGCACAGTAATAATCAGGCCTTTGAAACCGTGGGTGAAAAATCCAGTAAATTTCAGTCATCTTTTATTTATGTAATGAGATTGTGTGGCATTTTACTTCCTGTCCCTTTTCACAGGAACTTTAAATATGGACTCTCCTCTTGCTGGGTATCTTTATATTGGGAAGTTCTGTGTGAGGTTGAAGTTTTTATGGGGAAACTTGTTTAAAACACAGTTGTCTTTAAAGGCGAGTTTGCCACACAGCAAGGTTAGGGGTTGCCAATAAATCCATTTATAGCAACTTCTGTATTCCCTGCTCCAGACACACCATTGGGGTGACCCGTCCACGATTCCCGCGGGCCACACAAGGCAGCAACAGTCCTAATTGACCCCCTCTGTGACCAAGGCTGGTCTAACGGGCTTCGAGTATGGAGTGGGCTGAGCTCCCCGGCCTGAACTGCCTGCCAGGGAACCCAGGACTCCCAAATCTGTAGGCCCTACCCCGGCTTTCGCTCTGCTGGGAAGTAACAGACATTTTGGAATTCGGGAATTTAATTTACCGCTACCGACCGAAACAATAATAGCAGCCTTGTGTTTCTCCTACCTCCATACCCCGCTCCTCCCTCGGATACAGGCACGATGTTGGCCCTCCGTGGATGGAGCACAGGCAACCCAGGGCCAGCCCAGAGAGGTCGGAGGAGGCTACTGAGACTGGGCCCCGGGGGCTCCCAGGGCAATCTTTGGTCCCTAAGCGTCCCTAATTCGCGTTTGGGAAAGAAAAAGACACAGCAGGCGAGGTGCCCCTTACACCTTCCATCCGCCTTAGCTCATTCTTGCCCCAGAAAAGTGAGTGTTTGTGTGTAGTTAAGCGAGGCAGGGAAAATTCAAGAAAGCCACACAAGTCACCCTAAAGCATCCACCAAAACTTCAGCTTGGTTAATTGCTCCCATATGTCCTCCTCGGCTGTTTACAAAAAGCAGCATGGGGGGAGGTCGGGCCACTTGACTGATTTTTAGAGGTTGAAAAAAAGACTATCACCCATCTTGATCCAATCCTGGAGGGGCCCAAGCGCAGCCTCGGGGGACAAACTCCCTTGGGGGGCCGGGGACCGGCTCGGAGAGGTGGGGCGGGGGCCGCTGCGCCCACACCCCGTAGAAAGTTCGCGCGCGGCGTCCCAGAGGGTCCCGGGCGCCGCCGCGGCCCGGGGCGGGGAGGGGCGCGGGAGGCGCGGCCCGGGCGGGCGCGCGAGAGGAAGGTGCCTTCGGGAACACGCGCAAGGGCGGGGATTCGCGCTGCCAATGAGGCCCCGGTGTGGGCCGTGCGAGGCTGGGGGACGGGCCGGAGCGCAGCCTTAGCTGTGGCAGCTGCGGGAGCAGCGGCCGCCTTGGGAGCTTGAGGAAAGACAGCCGCGGAGCGCCGAGCTGGCCGCGCCCCGAGGCCCGGCCCTGGGGGTGGGGAACTGCGCCGTGGAGCTGGAAACTTTCCCGGCAGGTAACTCCCGCCGCCCTGACACCGCCGCCGGCCTCCACGCGCCTCGGGCAGGGCCAGCTGCTGCGGTGCAGTTGGGAACAGGGGTCCCGGGAGGAGGAGAGGGTGATGGGGAGAGTGGAAAGGCATGTGGGAAAGTTTCTGGCGCCTCCCCGCCCCCCTTCGCTGGGCACACCCGGGAGCTTTCCGGGGATAGGCACGGACATGTTGGGAGCCCCGGGCCTTAGTCCTGGCGTCTCTGGATAGTCGGCGCTTTCCCTTCGCCTCCCCTCCACGCCGGACCGAGCGGGCCCCGGGCGGAGCTGATGTTCCGGGGCACCGGGAACGCGCGGCGGCACTCTCAAGTTTCGGGACCACCCCCAC
The DNA here is from genome assembly GCF_048773025.1 of Camelus bactrianus. Taxonomy (NCBI): domain Eukaryota; kingdom Metazoa; phylum Chordata; class Mammalia; order Artiodactyla; family Camelidae; genus Camelus; species Camelus bactrianus. The sequence continues at coordinate 43,120,501 of NC_133543.1, forward strand.
CCGGCGCGCCTCCGCGCCCCCTTTCCCGCCTCCTCGGTAGCCCTCGGGCTTGGCAAGGGCCTGGGCTGCGCCTGGTACCTGAGGCGGGGGAGGCGGGGGAGAGGCGCGCCTGGCACCGCAGGGTCCAGGGTGCCCCCGGAGTGTAGATGAGTGCGGGTCGCGAAGTTGGGTGAACTTAAGCCCCCCGAGCTGAAAGTATTGCTTCGCTTCCAAGAACACTGCGATTAATATATCCAAGTTCTTTTTTTGGTGGGGGGTGAGCTAGGATTGGGCATTGAGGGAGTAGAGAATTATATCAAGATTACATTTCCCCCAGTTCTTGGAGAGTGAAGAGTGCTCACTTCTCCTGGGGGACTTATGTCAGGGCGCACGTTCTTCCTGGGGGACTTTGGGGTGCGGGCGCGCAGCGCTGTGGGTGTGAAGGGCTCCCGGCTTTGGCGCGGCAGCTTTCCGGAACGGCTGGTGAGGAAGGAAGCCCTAAGGCATTGTGTGCGGTGTTTGCAGACAGAAACGTCTTTGGACCGGCGTTCCCAAAACTTACTTCACTTATTGTGTAAGGCTCCGGGAGGAAATGCGGCGGTGGCCAGGTAGAAATACGGCGCTGCGGCCAGGGGTTCGGAGGACAACGGGCTCGGCGACAGTCCTCCTCTCCCAATTCCCCCCAGCCCGCTGTTGGCAGACCCGGATCCCCGTGCCATGGGTTCTGGGGCTCGTATCGGTAGCGCTGTTCCCTGCTGGAGTCATCTCTGGAAGGTTAGGAGGACACCTTCATCTTGAACTTGACCCTGGGAGCATCGTCGCCTGGGCATTACTAGGTAAAAAAACAAAACAAAACAAAACAAACAGCTGAATTTTCCCACGAGATGGGCCTGGGACTCTGGCACGGAAAGGAAGTGCCTAGTTTAGAATCTTTGAGGAATGGGCTTAGGACTGCCGAGATCGTTAACTCGAAACGTCAGACCATCAGACTGCAGAAGTTAAAGTGGAGGGGGTGGGGATGGGAGAGGAAAGGAGAAATCTGGTTAGTTTGTACAAAAAGTTGGTATTTCTCTGTAGTGGAAATGAAGAGAGTTTGCATCTTTGCTTTCACCAGATCTGCTAGTCTCTTTCTCTCTCTCCTCTTTTTTCCCCTTCCTGGGTCATCTTTATTCCTGCCAGGCTGGCATTCTTGGCATGGGGGAGGGGAAAGAGAAGAAAGCAGTTGGGAAGCTTCTCTGGCCAGCTTGGAGGTATTTAAGATCTGCTGCTAGGAAGATTCCAGGATTTTAACAGCTGCTTCTTGATTGCAGGGAATGAAAGAATTTACGAGCAACCGAGAGATGTTCATTATAGTGGTCTGAATGTTTACTCATCTCAGCTACTTAAAGTTCTCACAAGGAACCTTCCCTAGAGTATACCAGTTTTTGCAAAATTTGTGTCAGCCAGAATGCTTGGTGGGTGTTAGTCAGAATGCATCGTAAATATATCCTGGTGGTATTAAGATGAAAAGTATGCGGGAGTAAAGGAAATATGATATCTGACATCCTTCAGGACTTCCTCTTAGGGTTGCTCCTGTTACCTGCCAAGTGAATTCAGTCCAGGCTTCCGGACTGTTGTGATTTGACAATAAGAGATGGGAAATAGTGTCATCGATTTTGGTGGAGGCAGGAAAGTCCAGGAATAAATTTAAGGTCACTTTTTATGACCCTGTCTTTCAGCTGTGATGCCACAGACTTAACTTTTGCTAGGACTTGGAAGCAATGGTTTTCCTGCTTTTTTGGTTTAACCACCAGAATGTCTGAATTATCATAATTTGTGTCCATCATGGAACTAAAACACAACTGATTCATAGTCAGCCTTTTTCTGCTTCCCATAACCGCCTGTGCAAAAAAGAACATTTTGTCTTTTTAACCACACACAAGTTTGTTATTTGGTGCCATAGTGAGTTTTTGTTAGTGGGTGATTGAGGGCACAAATTTAAAGACAATGGAATTTTCTCAATTACATAGTTCATTTTTAGGCAGCATCCCCCTCTGAGTTGCTGATTAATTCTTTATCTCCCAGGGAACATTAAAATCAGTATCCATGGGCTGGTAGAACTGTAATCCATATTATAATGATGCCTGCCAGAGGTTAATGTTATGTCCATATTTCCACTAGACATTTCTAACTCAATTGTAAAGGTTTTTTGTCTGGGTTGGGTTGCAAGTAGTCTGTGAGTCTCATAGTCAGAGAGATGGCTTTATTTTTTGTCTTTCTGATGAAAAGTTTAGTTTAACTTGTAAGTTACAGGAGCAAAGTTAACAAAAGCAAAATAAAACAGATGAGGTATATATATTGCTGGGGAAGGATTTGTTTTAGTCCCTAGGATAGCTTTGTTTTAAACCATCTTTTAAATGCATGTTTCAGTGGTGGAAAAACTAGAACCTCCTCCCAGCCCCTCAACACTTTACAAGTATTTTCTGTATTCTAGGCTTTTAAGCCTTTCTGGATCTTAGTTTTCTCATCATTATCATCCCTAAAATGGGATTACCTTTCAACTCTTAAGTTCTGTGACTGTAATAGTTTGAGAAATGTAGGCATTGTGGAGCCAGTGCTGTAATATTAGAACTCTACTTTGGGATTTATGAAGGGCTTTACTTACGTATTTTAACTTTAAATTCTCAGTTAAGTAAACCAAGGCTGGGCAAGTTAGATCCATATGCTTGATATTATCTGTAAATGGTGGAGTTGAACTTGAACCTAGGTCTTCTGATTCTCCCTGTTCTCACCCCCATCTCTCTATTCATGGAGTCACCTGTGAATTGGCTAAAATTTGACAAACAGACTAATATTAATATGTGGCATTTTCTCACAGTATTTCATTTATGGGTTATTCTGGTTTTAGAACCCCAGAGTTAACATCTATGCTTTGATGTCAGAGATTAAAAACAGTTCAGTAATAATGGTAATAAAACTTTCTCCCCAAGAGAGTTTCAGAAATTCACATACCTCAGACTAATCATTTGTTTATTTTCAACTTCTTTTTTATTAAGTAGGCGTCAAGGTCTAGTGTGATTTATAATCCAGACTAGTAAACCCAGACAGCATTCTTAAGGAAGTCACTTCTCAAATCTGTACATCTTTTTAAAAATAAGTAATGAACATATCATTTGCCTTTCATCTTGGTATCTTTCAGCTCAATTACAAAGCCTGGATAAATGTCCCATTTTTGGTGTCATTGTTCTTGGGCTCTTTCTACTGATGTCTGGGTAGGTCCGATTTTGTAGCACTTTCTGTGCTAAATAAATTCTTCCCTTATGCTATTGGTTCAATGGTAAAGAAGTAGTAGGCTGCAGGTGACCCATTTTCACTGTGACTCTGAATGTTTGTACTGTGTCCTGCTTGCCTATTTAAGAGCACTGAGTGCAACTTGACACTCATCTGGAAGCTGGTATGGATTTTCTTTAAAAGGTTCTAAAATAAAATTATGTGCTAAGCTATAGGCTCTTTTATGTCTGAGCAACCTGTCTATCTTCAGCTTTTTAAACTTATTCTCAGAAGACTGTCTTTTCAAAATACTAAGCAATGGGGTTTAAACCTCAGGAGGAGGATGTATCCATGAGTGCCAACTGGCTAAGTGTGAAAAGGCTACCATTTCCAGGTGTGTGTGGAGAGAGAGCATTATGAACCAGTATTTACTAGTGAAGATGGAAGACTTTGTTATCAGTGTACCAGGTGGGGACAAGAGCAGCAAAGCAGAAGAATGGCTTCTGGTCTTTTTATTATTAGGAGAATGGATTTTGAAGGATGGGGAGGAATTTTGATAAAGTAGGCTATCGGGAAACACCTTACACAGTAGAAGGGGTTCCGGTTTGGTTTAGCTATGTTACTGATGAGGGTTGCCCTTCTAGGCTAGATGGTGTCTTTAGGGGCTCCTGCAGGAGTGTGTGATCAAGGAGACTCTTCTGGAAAGAAGAGGCCCTAAGGTTGGAATGTTGAGGACAAGAAAAGTGCTGCAGAGGGATGGCACAGGCCCTGGATTTTAGTAGATTTTGCCACTACCATGAGGGAATGTATTAGTGAAAATCTTCCAGCTGCAAATGTATATAGATGTGAACCCAGGATGTTCAGCCATACCGCCCAGAGCCATGGTGACTCATCACTCGCCACCTTCCCTGCTTCCCCCAGAACAGAGGGTTACTATCTCTGTGAGCTGGGGTCGGAGTTCGGGAGGTCTCTGAGAAACACTTGGCTGTGACCCTTTCATGCATATATTCTTATGCAAAAATGAGATCTTACATTACATGTGCTTTTGAAGAAATGTCAAAAAGATTTGGCCTCCAAGGTGCATAGAATGCATCTGCACAGCTTAGAGTACAGTATACATGTATGTGATGTGCTTTTTTCCCCTATCCTATCAGTATATTCTTCTTTGGGAGTATTTTAATGGCTGTTTAGGGAATCTATTACATGTTGCTGTAATGTATTTAACCAGCCCATTTTGACATTTACGTGCTTTGGAAAGAAATATCTTTTAAAAAGGATATCAGAGTCCTTTGGCTCAGATGTGATTTACTCATTATTAAATCATAGGGCCCAATACATAGTGGGTACCTGACTGCTGGTAGCTTCAAAACCTCACTTCACCAAGAAACTGACTCTGTTCTTAGTTCCAATTTGGGAAAACCCAGATTGGCCTAAGGCCAGCCAAAGGAGAGTTATGGTTGGCAGTTCCCATTAGACCCACAAGATGGGACTGTGGGGAGACCAAGAATCCTACAAAGAAGGGGGCTATTGTTAATGGAAAAGGGAGGGAGCTAGGTAAACAAAAAGAGCTAGCTGTCTAATACAGGATATGTTTCCAAAAGTGGTGTTGCTGGTCATAAAAACATAGCAATATGCTAGAGATTATGAACATTTTTAATGCTCCTGTGATGTATATTGTATCATCTTGAGAGTAGTAGACTTTTCCACATTCTTTGGGGATTTGAATTACTGTGTGCACAGGCACTTGTGTAACAGGGTATTGAATTACTGCAAAAAACTTGGGAGTTGGTCATTATTCCCACGTAACCCATTATACTCCCCCCTCTCTGCCATGCTTTATTCTAAATTACTTGGAATTAGTAACATCAATTATTAATGTTTATTGAGTGCTTGCTGACTCTGAACTAGAGGACTGAATTTAAAAAATTCTGTGGAAATGAAACAGCATTGTTCTTTCTTCACACTTTGTCCTACATACATAGAGTGCTGTGGCAGGGATAGTCTCTTGCCCATACCACAGCATTCCCCATCCTAGTCCTCCCTGCCTTCTTGTGGCTTTAAGCAACAACCATTTATTTGCTAGGAATTCAGAAATTGGAGCTGGGTTCAGCTGGGTGGTTTTTCTGCCGGGGTATAGGCTCACTCATGCTCTGGTGGTTACGTGATTCATTGCAGGGGCCACTGCTGTAATAATTTACCACATTACTTGATAACATAATCCTGCTTTTGATTAGTTTTCCATTGGCCATGTGCTTCAGGGTAAGTTAGGTGCGCCCCCTGCTCCAGGGAGTTGAATCTTGATTAAGCCAAGTCAGCTTTAGTAATACCGTACCTGTTGCTAGTGACTGGTTAATGAGTAAGTGTATGACAACTATTGGGTCCCACTATATTGGGAACCTAAAATTGTCAGCAAAATAAAACAGGTTGACACTTTGAAAATCACAGAATACAAAGGTGGAAGGGGCCTAAGACCACAGAGACTTTTTTTAGCTGCTGAATTAACCAACCCTAAAACCACTGTGACTCAGAACTTCTTATGTGGGAAAAATGTTTTTAGTATTGTTTGAGGCAGTGATCTTCAAAGTGGAGAGTCCTAGACCATCCAATATGGGAAGAAGGAAAGTATTAAAAGTTTAGGGAAAAAAAACTTTACTAATATTTAATAGATGAGTTGATTCTGGTTGGTCTATCTGAAAGTCTTCTGTCGCTTAGGTCATATGAGGTCGCCTGAGGGAAGAGTAGGCATTTTACGAACTGGTGGAATTGACAATGGTACCCTCATTCTTATTCTTGCCTTTTGTGAACTCTACCCATGTAAACAGATTTATGTATTATATCATATAATTTTAAGGAAACTGACTCCCACAAAACAGGCAGGTGGCTTAAAAAGATTCTTGCAAAGAAAGTTTAATGATAATGATGTAAATATACAGGAACAAGAAAATGTCTTATTTGAGATTAGGAAATGACTTTTAAATCAAATTTAATAAGTTGGCACCAAAATTGTGTGTGGGTGTGTATTAATAAATAAAAATAAACTTAAGAATACTGTTTGAATAACTCATCCTTTAAAAAGTTTTTAATGGATGCTTTATAATGTACATACTCCATTAGTCTACACACTCATAACCCTAGTGTTTAATTATGTATAAATTATTGGAGGTACATGTTTAATTTTTTTACTGTTACGGCTACATGGTCAAAAAGTTTTGAGACCACAGTTTAAGTCACTTATTGCCCCTTATTGTCACATATTTTTGTTACTTGCAGCTGAAAGCACCGTAGCTAATGTGAGGGCAGATAAGAGCTTTGGCTGTTGCCCTTGTATTCCTAGTTTTCAAGATTCTCTGTGATCTGGGTCATAACTTTCTTTTCCAGACCCAGTAGTCCCCCCTGTGTCTCTGCTACTGAGCTCCCGTGCATTCCATAACTGTCATACTTGGTTTCAGTTTTACCTCTGAGGAGGCTGTTCCCCCCTCCACTCCCCTCCCCAATCTTTTCAATGTCCTTCAAGGCCTAGCTCAAGTAAGGAATGCTTTTTCATTCACACTTTTCTGAATTCCCCCTTCCGCAACTACAGGGTCCTTCTGTTTAATCCCCCTAGCACATTGCTTGTACATTGATTATAATGTTTTTTTCTTTTTTCTCTTTTTGTTTTTTATTAATGAGTCATTCGCTGGCTTGCTTAGCCTGTGGGTTGTAGGCTTCTTGATGGTTGGGGCCCTGGCTTGCCTTAGGCTTTTTTTTTTAATTGCTTGTTTCCCCTTCTGGGAGAAAGAAGGGCAGGCAGAGACGCCACAGTTGTAAACCCGGCTCCTGCCAGTTACCACAGGGAGGGTCTCTGTCCTCCAGCCTGAGGAGTAGAGAGCACCATATATGCACGAGGTATCTGAGAGCCAGGAGCATGCACAGCCAAGGAAGGAAGATCCAGGATCCAAACCGGGTCACTTTTATTCCAAAGCTTTTTCTGTCTGCCCTCACGTGTGTTACCTGCAGTTCCACGTTGTCCTTCTTTCATGTGGGAACACCAGCATGGGTGAGAATGGAATGCTTCCATGCAACAGTGGCACAGAGACACTACTGGACAGTCCTGGGTGGGTGCAGTGAGATCAAGGGAGAATCTGCTGTCCTTGTGGAGTCACAAGAAAGGCCTGGAGAGTGAGAGGTATGAAGATCTATATGCCTGTGGACAGTTAGCTGTCTGCTAGTAACCCCAAGCAAAATCATGGGAGAGAGTCTCCATGAGAGTCTGACCTGGGTATCCCCAGTGGGGGACAGGAGGTGATAGACTACACTGCTCAGCTGAATCAAATTATTTATGCATATATTCTCTCTATGGTAAGGAAAATTTAGGGTTGACAAGTGGTCAGCTTTCGAGTGAGGCCTGTTAGATATATGCTGTCATGATGGAAAACAGACATCTCCTATCTATCCAGGGTTTTGAGGGTCAAATGACAGAGCGTATATGAAAGGGTTTTGAATGTTGTAAATTGCCTCCTAGATGCAAGGGAGACATCAAATTTGATTCTTTTCATATAGTAGTGACTTCTAGCTTAGATTTCTTTGTTAGCCATTTTTGTTTTCTTTTAAGTGAATTTCCAAAGGATTTGTTTTTTCAAGTGCTGGAGCTCTGAAATGGAATAGGACACAATTTTTCTCAAATGAATTACGGATATTTGTTCAAAGCTTGCTCTAATTCTTTTAGCCATGGAGTAAGTAGAATTTGTGATATGATGAATCTGTCTTGGGATTTAGTTGTTCAAGTACTCTTGGGATCCTTTTATAAGAATGGGACCACTTCTGGTGCATAAAGATGGAAATCTGGCGAGGGGCAGATCTTTGAGGTAAGTTATGGGGAACCTGTAAGTACCACCTGAAAAACTGTCAAAGAGTTTTGATTTTGGATTATGTTTTGTTTTGTGTTTTGTTACTGTGAAGCCAGTAACTAATTTTAAGGAGTTATTGGAGAGGGTTTGAGGAGGGACCCTTTGAAATATCTCAAGATAGTTTTGAAAGTGAAAACTGAAGTGTGGTTTGAAACTTATGAATTTGAAATTTATTCCATTGTAGATTTCCAAAGAAATGGATGTGAATAAGTATAATTTAAGTCCATTTGAGGGAAATTTTGCAGTGGCAGTTGCATATTACAGAGTGTGACATAAATGAAAACATGTTAACTTACAGAGTAAATATAGTTATTTACAGATGCAAAAGACAGAAAAAGTGAGTGGCACCTAACTTGCATTTGTGACTTTTTTATTATTCAGGGCTCTTGAAGCATGCCTATGACTTCAAGAGAACTCTACCTCAGAGTGATTTAGCTAGATAAAGCAGCAGTTCTCAAAATGGTTTCTACAGAAACTGGTTCTCAGGAAATTAATACATGTTATGCAGGGAAACAAGGTTTTATGTTGAAATAAGTGGGAAAATGTGGGTTAACCAAAGTAAAACAGGTGTTTTTGTTTTTAACTGCAGGACTTTTGAGCATTCTTACTTCTAATGTTCATTCTGAATCTTCTTGAACGGAAACAGAATATTTAGTATTTCTCAAATGCATTGAACTATAGAAACTTTTTTTGCAAAGCATCGTTTAGCCAGAAGACAATGTTGGGTTGTTTAATTTGCTAAAATGTTTTACAGCAAATCCCAGACATCATATAATTTCACCTGACAAACTTTAGTATGCATTTCTAACTAAGGACTTAGAGCAAAAATCGCTACGTCATTATCACTGTTAATAAAATTAACAGTAATTTCTTAATGTTATCTAATTGTCCTCAAATGTCATTTGTCACCATTTCTGTTTTTGGAACCAAGGTTCAGTTGAGGTTTACATATTACACTGTGGGTTACTGTTTTTGTCCCTTTGGTTTTTTTTTTTTTTAAATATAGACAAATAGTATCGTACCACCCTCTTCTCTCTCTCCTGACTTTTAGAAGTGAACTTGTAGAATGTCCCATCTTTGAATTTGTTTCCTTGTGGTGGTGTTTACCTTGTTCCTTTGTCCTCTGTTTTTCTTATAAACTAGAGGTTAGATGTAAAAGCACATCTAGATTCAGATTAAGTATTTTTTGCAAGACTAGGTCCTAGAGTATTTTTTTCTCCTTAGGATTTGGGAATAGGCAATTTAATTTAGCAATTCATAAGTCATTTTTTTTTCATATAAAGAAGTAATGACTTAGAGTTTGTTTGGAAATTTAATTTTATTAGTATATCAGGAGGGGGTGCAAATTTAATTTATTCCAGTTGCAGTTGGGAACATGGTATTTTGCATAGCTGGCCTAGTTAAATGGGTATGTAAACCATGTAACTCTTGGGTAAGATGGTTTCTCGTGATTGAATTTTATTTGGAATGACGAGGTATCTGAGTTGTAATGGTAATATGCTTTTCTATAAAGATTTATTTCTAAACATTAATTTAGGAATATGCACTTATTTTACCTCTATTTGATAAATTTTAACAGAATATTTTTCTGATAAATGCTTATACTGATTTGAAGTACAGCCATAAATCTAAATACACCCTCAGGGTGATAATTTTATATGTACATTGTCTTGGAAACTCAGACGTGTAAATAAAAGTTCATATCATAGCTGACTTTGCTAACTCAATTTGATATTTACATTTTTCCCCTTGATATCCTTCCAAGTGCTTGTTGTATGTCTGGGGAAAATTAAACTTAGAGGAATTGTGTGTGTCTTGATGAAGAATAGCATAGTATGTATAAAGTAGCTTTGTTTGATGGATGGAAGCTATCATAGGCTGTTCCCAGCACAGTCTTATGTTTAACCCCTTAGTGGGCAGGAATACTGTTTCATACATTGCAATTTGCCTGTTGTGAATAATAAGGTGCAGTGGGCAGAGTGGGTACTTTGTAACTGTAGTAGTACACTAAAACTGTACACACACACTCCTTTTTTCTCCTCCTCTTTTAAAAGTACAAATATATAGGGTAGAGTGAAAAAGCATGATCTTTGAAGCCAGATGAACCATGGACAGTTTATCAGATCTCTGTTGCTTTGTCTGTGAAATGGGGTAGTAATTCCTGTTTCATAGATTCGTGCCAAGACTAAAGGTGAGAACCCTTTTAGAATACTTAGCCCTGTGCTTGGCTTGTAGGTGCCCAAAACAGGTCCTTTACTCCCTCCTCCTCTTAACCCTATTTTTAAATTCAACTTTCTGGATCTGTAATTGAATGGAAGTTTCTGTTTGTTCTGAGTGTTTTAAAAATTGCTAATTTTAAGGTACTTGTTACAGAAGTCCAGGTAAGAGCTCAATTTCAAGATAATCTGTATACGTAGTTTGCTGGTTACTTATATTAAAACAATTAGATGTTTATATGAAATGTTTTGAACAAACAAGTGGGACATTTTTAGATGGTAATACGTAGAGGAGAAGGAACCAGAGAATAAAAAGGGTAGTTTATTATTGGCATGAGAATATTTCTGACAGACCATCTGGTTTTAATGAAAATCAGTATTTAAAAAGTCCATTTATTTACTGAGCCTGTGAGAACATGAGATGCTCTGCAGACTTCAGTAGAGTTTTGCTGGAGTGCGGTGTAGAATAATAAACTCTATTTTATTTAGATGGAGTAAGTCTGTAGTGCCGCACTCAAGTCATAGGTGTCTGTTTATTTGTGAACAGGGCTGTCGCCAACCAGGAGCGCAGCCTTGCCTGCAGAGGAGGCATCGGTGCTTCCCCGAAGGGGGAGGACTCTTCACCGGCCTATACCCCATTAAAGACGCATGGAAAGGGAGAATTAATATATCCTAAGTTTCGAACTGCAGAAGTCGAGGAACAGTTTGGAAGCTGCTTAAATAGGCATTTATGGGTAAAGCAAGATGTGTTTTCTTCTGTCAGCCATTTCTAAGTCTTGGGGCATTTGGCTTTGTCAGTGATTGTGTGAGAAAAGTTCTCAGGAAGGGGGGGGCTGACACTGCTCCCTCCCAGGTAGCACCTTTTCTCTGAGAATGACCTTGATTCCCTAAGGGCACTCAAGTCCAGCTGCTCTGGCAATTTTTTAATACTTTTTTCCTACCATGAAGTAACAGTTTTGTTTATCCCTTCCTTTCTGAAATGTTTTGTTTAAGCAAGAGGGATTCCTTAAACTGTCCAGCTCCACATACCAAATCAGGCCAAGAGGAATCAGAGAGTGTGGTTTTTCTCCTCCCACTGTGGAAAAAGTGAGGAGATAGCATTTCTAGAGGGATCATGATTGAGTTCTAAGCTGATGGAATTTATTGACATTTCATCTTTGCAGGGCTCTTCCTTTCTTCCTTCCTTTCTTTCTTCCTTCCTTTCTTCCTTTCTTCCTTTCTTTCTTTCTTCCTGACTGCCTGCCTGCCTTTCCTTCTTTCTTTCTTTCTTTCTTTCTTTCTTTCTTTCTTTCTTTCTTTCTTTCTTTCTTTCTTTCTTTCTTTCTTTCTTTCTTTCTCTCTCTCTCTCTCTCTCTTTCTCTTTCTTTCCTTCCTTCCTTCCTTCTTCCTTTCTTCCTTCCTTTCTTCCTTTCTTTCCTTTCTTCATCAAGAGCAGAGTTTTAGAAGTAAAAAGTTACCATGAAGGTGTTAACTGACAAATTAAGAACTATTTTCACTTGTCAAAGGGTGGGTGGGAGTCTTGCATTAATTTTTCCAACAAATATTTTTTGAGGGTTTGTCCCTGTGCTTTTCTGAGTTTGAGGCCCAGCTCTGTGTCTCAGTCCAAGGGGACAAATGCATGCACAGTTCACGTGCTGGAGAGACACATGTGCAGCAGGAGAGTAGAGGAGGAAGGCGGGGAGGAGGGGGCAGGGGAGGAGGCGTTGGTGGCTGGGGAAGGCTTCAGGGAGGCGATGAAGGATGCGTTGCAATTTACCAGGTGGAGAAGAGGGTGAGGGGCTTTCCATGAAGGGAGCATGGTGAGCAGAGGCTGGGAGGCATGAAAATACAAGTTATGTTTGGGGTGTCGTTTCTGGAACAGATGGTGCCTGGCATTTGGGTACAGTGGCAGGGAGGGAGGGAGAGCCAGATTGCAAAAGACCTTGTTTGCCAGGCTAAGAAGTATAGACTTGATCCGGTAAAGCAAGTGATAGCTGTCAAAGGTTTTAAAGCAGGGAGATGACGTAATTAGAGCCGCGTGTTGGAGAAAAGCTTCGGTGGCGGCAGCGGTGTGGAGGAGAGACTGGCGTGCGGACAGATGGGCGGCAGGGCTCTCTGTCATGAGGCTTTTGAAATAGGTCAGGTGAGAGGTGATGTTTGAGGCCTGAGTTGGCGGGAGGAAGAGAGCAGATGCCAGTCGAATACCTTTTATTGTGCATTTAGGATCGTGAGCTCATGTAACATCCGCAGAAACTTTATGCAGTCATTACCCTTATTTTGCAGAGAAGGAAATGAGCTCAGCCTAGATTTGAACTCAGGGTGACTGTCCTGTGTCACCACGCTGTTAGAACAGAGGGGTGAGAACGCACGGAAAGGTGGAGTGGAAGCGGCTTCCAGAACAGAAAAGGAATACTTGGCAGCTGACTGCAGGTGGAGAGCAAGGCTATTTCCAGGCTGCTCAGCAAGGTGTAGACAGATGAGTGAAACAAGTAACTCTCCCAGCAGGGGAGGGGCAGGGTTTGGGCCCCTCTGGGAGGCCCAGCTGGAAACACCAGGGAGGCAGTAGGAAAGTTGGTTCCTGCCTCCCTGTAGAAACTCCTTCACTTCCTGTGAGTGGGCTTGGAGCAGAACTTCTGTAGGAGGGGCTGGGTAACAGCCTCAGCCTTTACTCCCATAGCCCCTAGTTCTGAGCAGCGTTGGTTGCACATAGGCATCACCTGGGCACTTATTCTGAATGCACGTTTCCAGGCCTGCCTGTTGGGTGGTGCTTCAGTAGATCTGGGGTGGGGGTTTGGCAGCTGCATTTGTATCAAGATCTTGGGGTGAGTGAGGCAGGTTGCAATAGGATGGTACTTCTGAGAATGGCTCTGAATGACCTTGGCTGTCTTTTAACTTCACTTCTTTCAGGAGATTTTGAGAGCTCCTTAAATAACGTGACGCTGACCTCTGGTGAAAAACAACACCTAGAAAAATTGCTTGTTTTTAGGGAGTTATGCACATTCATATTTAATTCTGCCAAGGATGCTTTTTAGTTATTTGAATTAATACTCAAAAGTAGCTAACCCTCAAACTTAGTTTTGTTTTTGCCTTCTAAGTGGACCTTTGGCAAGAAATTTCTGGTGAATTAGGTTCTGCGTATTTTTCTTGCTTATGAAAAAGAGGTTGGAGGAGGGAACCTGGGATGTAGAGTGTGAGGAATAATACCATGGAGTTCTTGGTTTGCCTAGGAGTGGCCTAGGTTGTCACAGATTAGAAAGTCACTGAATGAGCATCTGGTGTACAGCATGGTGACTATAATTGACAATACTATAGTATGTATTTGAAGGTTGTCAAGAAAGTAGATCTTAAGTGTTATTACCACATGCAGACACAAATAGTAATTAGTGAGGGGATGGAGGTATGAACTAACCTAAATGTGGTCATCATTCTGCAATATATATGTGTATCAAATCGTCATGTTATACACCTTAAATTTACATGTGTTATATGTCAGTACTATCTCAATAAAGCTGAGAAAAAAAGAATCACTGAAAAGGACTTGACTCTTTTAAACCCAGTCAACCCACTGGTTATTATACGATTTGCTTGTTATTAGTCGTGACCCCTGTCTAGGGCGCTTTCCTCTTCCTCTCTGTCAATTGGGTCTTTTTTTTTCTACTGAGTTACAGTTGACATGTAACATTATGTTGCACACCTGAAACTAACATAATGGCCTGGTATTTGTAGGTATTGTGAAATGATCACCACTGTAAGTCTAGTTAACATCTATCAACACACATAGCTACATTTTTTTCCTTGGTTCAGGTCCCAGCTCAGACCCTTAGCATCAGTGTGACCCTGGATGAATTACCCAACCTTCCTGAGCTTGTCTTCTGTGACTTTGGAATGCCGGTGCTTTGGAAGGTTGTTTTGGGAATTGAGTGACGTGTGTCCAAACACCTGGACCTCAGCCCAGCCACACTCCCTAATCGTGGGAGGGAGGGTGAGGCCTGGAAATGTACCTCGTTCAGCGCACAGTGCCTCCTTACTCCACTGGGCAGTGTATTCAGGGCTGACTGCACGGTGTGTTTCTTCACAGCCCTTACCTCCCTCATTCCACCTTTTCCTCCAGAGCTAAGAGGCATTCTCATTTGGATGTGGCTAATAATAGGAGAGAAAGTGTTCTTTGGTTTTTGTTTTCAGCCTTTGTGTCTTTATTGTTGGTATCTGGTTACCCTTGGGATAAGTTTTGCTTCTTGGTCTCCTCTAGTGAACAAGGCTTGGGTTCGTTGGCTGCTTGCTGCTGATTGGTTGACTTTTCTTGTGTAGGAGGGAGGAGCCGCCTCCTCTGGTTTTCCCACCTTTGTTAAATGCCATTTACTACTTCCCCTGTTAATTATGGGGCTTCTTGCCACCTTTCCTTAGTCCCTGTCCTGGTGGAGGGAACGGGAGGGAGTCCGCTTGTGCTCTGGTCGGTTTGTTCAATCACTGCGTAGTTGCCAGTGAGCCTTTACTTTGTGCCAGGCTCTGTGCTAAATGCTTATTCTTAAATTACCTACTTTCATTTTTCTTAAAGGCCTTAAGAGGACGTAGTAGGTATTCTTCCTGCACCCAGTTTGTAGATGGGGGTCCATATCCAGCCCCAGGTCTCACAGCAGGTTAACAGGACCCTGGTTCCTGCTCCTGCAGCCTGCCCTCTGTCCCACCCTTTGCCTGTGGTAGGCATGGCTATCTGTCCTGCAGAACTGGTTAACTTTTAAATCCTTTAGGAGTGCTGGTGCAAAGGTCTGTTTTAGTGAGCTGTATGGGGACCGCAGATGGTGCAGAGTTGGGGTGTGGGGAGAGAAACTTGGGACGTAACCGACAGTGCTCACGGGGAGAGCAGGCTGGTGGAATTAAGCGGGGTATTACAGCTGCTTAAGTCTGCTTGTTCTCTTTTTGAATGGCCCCAGAAAGACTCTGCCTGGATGTGCTAAGTGCATATTTGTGGATGCTGCAGACAAGATCTACGTATTCATAACCCTTTTGTTTTTGCCATTTTAGTCCTACATTATAGATTGCTTTTGACTGACTTTTGGAGGTACGAGGGGGACTATAGTGCCCTTAGATTATCCACAATATTAATGAACATGTCCTACCCTTCAGGACTGTGTGTTTGACCTCCTCACTTAACTTTCAGCATCAAAACATGTAGGAGATGAGCCTAATGGAAAGATCAATAATTCTGGAATAAAGTCAACTTGGTTTCAAATTTCAGCTCTTCCTTAATGCCCTTGGACAAGTTTCTTAACTTCAGGGCTCTCAGTTTCTTCTGTAAAATGGGGATCATTGTGCTCAGTGAGCGATAATATTTATACAGTACATCTGGAATAGGACTTGGTACCTAAGAGATATTAAGAAGTTTCCTTATTCATTTCAACTTGATTCAGTGTGTATTAAATATATTGAGTGTGCTAGACTTTGTACTAAACCCTGGCTGTTAAAAAGAGTAGTAAGATGTGGTTTCTATCCTGGAGGAAGTTAAATTCTAGTGGTCAGGGCTGACACATACCAACTCATCATGAGGAGGTTAGGTGCCAACAAGCAGGCTGCGGCAGGAGCCGAGCACGGGAGCATTTCCTCTGCCCTTAGGGTTGGGAGATCCTTTCCTTCCTGAAGGAGGTTATGCCCAAGCCCTTTCTTGAAGCATTGAGTAAGAAGTAACCAAGCAAAGGAAAGTGGGATGGGTTGCAGCCAAAGCAACAGCATGAGCAATGGATGGAGTGTCTAGAACAACGGGCCGCCTGGGCTTGGCTGGAAGCAGGAAGTACAGGGTAAGGAGCTCAGAGAGCCTAGTGTCTGTGAAGGTCCTGGCAGGCCTGGTGTGCCTGCTTGAAGAAGTTGGAAGATGTAAAATTTGCTGGGACGGAGAATCAAAATGTAAGGGAAAATTATTATGTCAATAGTGCTTAATGGTTTTGTCAGACTTTTCATAGCACATACACAGTCTGATTAAATAAATTGTGGTGCGTCCATACAGTGGAGTGATCTGCAATATTAAAAGAAGGAGTTAAGTTTAGACATGCTGTTCAGGAAGAACGTCCAAGAATATTATTAAATGAAAAAAATATGCATAGAGTATCTTTGGAAGTATCTATATAAGAGACTACTTACAGCGTCTGCCTTTGGGAGGGAGATGGGGGCTGGGGTAGACAGCAGTTTGCATTTTACTGCAGACTCTTTTGTACTGTATGGCTATTTTTCCACATGCATGCATTTCTTTTTTAAAAAAAGAAAATACTGTAAAGAAATAACTAATGTTGTACATTATCAGGTGAGCCGGAAACCAAGTGGCGGAGCGTAGAAATAACTGGTGCTACTGCACTGTAATGCTGTTATGCAGAATGCTAGCTTATTTCGTGCTCTGACAGTAATACCATTCATGGGGGGTTTAGAGTTTCCCACTTTCACATACATTATTTCAGTCAGAATTAATCACTTCCATCTGTGCGCCCATAGCAATTAAAATATTTTAAGAATTATAAATGTTAAGTGATGCTCTGTAAAGTTTGGAAAAGGGGTCAAAAAGAATGATGCCTGTGTGAATGGGCATGCTCAGGTTTGGCAGTGATGCTCCAAACATCTACAGTGTGTATTTGACAGGATCACTCCAAAGCATTTAAAGAGTGCTTAAGAAATTAAATCATTTTAATATGAAAAGCTTTTCAGGTGGTTGGGGTGAAGTAATTCTAGTGTACCTGACACACTTGGTTTTAACTTTCTAGGGGGATTTCTATCTTAGGACAACAGAGGTTTAACTATCAATGGTCCTAGTCTATATTTCATGGTTTATAGATCACAGAATAGAATTTTTGTTTTGCAGTTAGTGGCAGAAGCAAAATCTCTTTTTGCAGGGATAGGAGAGTGAGTGGAAGAGGAGGAGAAGGGATACCGAGAGGAAGAGGGTAATACATTTTAGAATACAAATGAGATTAGTCCTCCTTGAGAATGAAGTAAATCAGTCTTGATGTTCATGTCTCAATTTGAGCTCTTCATATTGGAAAAAGAGTTGAGTTTTTAATATTTTCGGCTTGCAATCATTTTTTAGAAATACCTACAACTTTTATTTGTGGGCTTTGTAATATTATTTTGCTAAATCGTAAGTGGTTAAATTTATTGCATTGGGGCTTGAAAATATGCTTTAGATTTTTAAGTTGAATTCTTTGGCATTGTATATGAATTATATTGTAAAAGAACTATTTTGAAAACTGAAAATAGACTTACCCTATGATTCAGGAATTCCATTCCTGGGTATACATCCAGAAGGAACTTTAATTTGAAAAGATACCTGCACCCCAATGTTCATAGCAGCACTATTTACAATAGCCAAGACATCCTAAATGTCCATCGACAGATGACTGAATAAAGAAGTTGTGGTATATACACACAATAGAATACTACTCAGCCATTAAAAAAAGAATTAAATAATGCCATTTGCCACAACATGGATGGACCTGGAGATGGTCATTCTAAGTGAAGTAAGCCAGAAAGAGAGAAAAATACCATATGATATCACTTACATGTGTAATCCTAAAAAAAAAAAAAAAAAAAAGACACAAATGAACTTGTTTATAAAACAGAGACTCACAGATATAGAAAACAAACTTATGGTTACCAGGGTGAAAGGGATTGGGGAGGGATAAATTGGAAGTTTGGGATTTGCAGATACTAACTAATATATATAAAATAGATAAACAACAAGGTACTACCGTATAGCACAGGGAACTATATTCAATACCTTGTAATAGCCTATAATGGAAAAGAATATGAAAAGGAATGTGTGTGTGTGTCTATATACATACATATATATATAAATAAATGAATCACTATGCTGTACACCAGAAATTAACACAGCATTGTAAATTGACTTCATTTACTTTGAATTACATTGTAAATATACTTGCATTAAAAAAAAAAAAAAGAACTGGGGGGAGGTTATAGCTCAGTGGTAAAGTGCATGCCTAGCATGCACAAGGTCCTGGATTCAATCCTCAGTACCTCCATTAAAAAAGTAAATAAATAAATAAATCTAATTACCCCCCACCTCAAAAAAGAACTGTTTTGAGAAAAAACTGATCAGATACCTTGTTTTTTAAACCAGTGATACTAAAGGTATGTTTAAGTCTGCTTTTGAGTTTATCAAAGCACATGACACCACTCCAAGTGAAAGATGACAGGCTTAGAACTAGACAGAGCTGATTATAAATTTAAGTTTTGCCATTTCCAGACTGGGCACTTACAAGACTAATCCTTGCCTTGCTGTTGTGATGACTAAGAGATAATGTGTGTAAAACATCTGCTGCCTTGTCTAGTTAAGTGTTCATCAAATACTGGTTCCTCCTGAGCTCCTTCAGTTGAGATGTGGATACTCAGGGTGTGTTGCCCTTTGTTTGTATAGGTTGTCTCATACCTGTCTGTGTTTACACCTGTGGGTGATCTGGCCTTGGAGGTGACTGGCTGGTGGGTGCAGTGTTGTGTGTTGAAAAGTTATGACAAGCTGAAGGCTGGTCATTATTGCCATTGAACTTCCCAGTGTAACGGATGGTTACTCTATGTTTGTTTGTGTTATTCTGTTTTAAAAAGCATGTTTTGTGGGGTTGGAGTGTAAATTCCAATGTAAAAATTTTTATCTTTGAAAACCCAGAGCTAGGCCCCTGTTACCAGTCACTTTGAGTGTTATCCTGTCTACTCTAGGCTAACCAGACCCTATTAGGTAATCCAGCTCCACCCACCCTCAAGCCCTTGGCCAACAGGGTGGGACACTTTAAACGGAAGTTCCCACTGTGGCTGTCCTTGCTTAAGATCTTCCTTGGGTTTTTATGGAATGGGATGAGAAAACTTCCAGGTGGATGGGCAGACTTATTAGTACCTGCTTCCTTTCACACTCCCACCTTCCATCCCCCATTTAAATCTTCCCTGTCCTTTAAGGCTCTGTCCAAGCCCCACATTTCTCAGGATGCTTCCCAGACAGCTGTCCATTCCATTCTAGTACTTCTGTCTGTAGTGGACACATTAGCCCAGGCACCACTGTCCTCACCTTCTTTATTATGCTAGTCTCAGATTATCGCTGACCCGAGCTTTTCTTTGGTCCTCTACCTGGATGTGGAGCTTCAGGACACGGCTTCTGACTTTGTTTCTTCCTCTTTGTCTGGTCCACCACCTTATGTCTTAGAAGAATCCTCTGTAGAGTTTCCCACACAGCCAACAGTCTTCTCTTTTTAAATTTTAGCTAAAAAAGAAAGGAACATAAAAAAACAGTTTTTTGGTGTGTGTCCTTCCTTCAGTGTTTTCTTTTCATAGATGTACACGTATATGATATTTATGTTAAACAATATGCTGTACTTTGTATAGTTTACTATTTTTACACACACACACAAGGTGTATATTGTCTCTTACTACTATGTATTTTACAGATGCTTTCTGATGATTGCATGTAATTTATATTCCAGCCTATAGGTATAATTTTTAAACTGTTAACTTATTATAGAATTTTAAATAACACTGCAATGAACTCTCCATCTATAGTTGTATTGAAAGACCTTTAGCTGTTAAACTGTGTTGAAATCAACTTAACCACAGTAGTTCTAAAAAATAAAGTTGTAGAATCTGTTTATTTTATGGGTATCTGAGTAATCACTGTGGTCTGGCTGTACTAGGTGTTGTGGGATACACTCAGAAATAAGGATAAAATAAAACATTTATACCAGTAGAAAGTTATGTCAAGTATTTAAATAGATTATTTATTTAAAAATTGTTATTGACATACAGTCAATTACAATGTGTCAATTGCTGATGTACAGCACAATGTTTGTCATGCGTATACATCCATATATTCGTTTTCATATTTTTTCCATTAAAGGTTATTACAAGTTATTGAACATAGTTCCCTGTGCTGTACAGAAGGAACTTTTTTTAAAATCTGTTTTTATATGTAGTGGCTAACATTTGTAAATCTCAATCTCCCAGATTTATTCCTTCCCATCCCCTTTCCCCAGTAACCATAGATTGTTTACTATGTCTGTGAGTCTGTTTCTGTTTTGTAGATGAGTTCATGGTGTCTTTTTTTTTTTAGATCCCACATATGAGTAATGTCATATGGTATTTTTCTTTCTCTTTCTGGCTTACTTCACGTAGAATAACCATCTCTAGGTCCATCCATGTTGCTGCAAATGGCATTTTTCTTTTTTATGGCTAAGTAATATTCCATTATAGAAATACACCATGTCTTCTTTATCCAATCATCTGTCGATGGACATTTAGTTTGCTTCCATGTCTTGGCTATTGTAAATAGTGCTGCTGTGAACATTGGGGTACATGTATCTTTTCGAATTAAAGTTCCCTCTAGATAGATAACCAGAAGTGGGATTGCTGGATCATATGGTAAGTATATTTTTAGTTTTTTGAGAAATTTCCATACTGTTTTCCATAATGGTTGCGCCAAACTACATTCCCACTAACAGTGTAGGATTGTTCCCTTTTCTCCACAGCCTCTCTAGCTTTTATCATTCATGGACTTTTGAATGATGGCCATTCTGACTGGTGTCATGTGATAACTCATTGTAGTTTTGATTTGCATTTCTCTGATAATAAGCGGTAGTGAGCATTTTTTTCATGTGCCTTTTGGCCATTTGTATGTCATTATTGGAGAATTGCTTAGGTCCTCTGCCATTTTTGGATTGGGTTGTTTGTTTTTGTTATTAAGTTGTATGAACTGTTTATATATTCTGGAAATTAAGCCCTTGCCAGTCGCATCATCTGCAAATATTTTCTCCTATTCCATAGGTTGTCTCTTTGTTTTGTTTATGGTTTCCTCTACTGTGCAAAAGCTTATGAGTTTAATTAGGTCCTGTTTTTTAAATTTTTGTTCTTATTTCCAATCCCTGTGTAGACTGCCCTAGGAGAACATTGCTAAGATTTATGTCAGAGGATGTTTTGCCTATGTTTTCTTCTAGGCGATTTATTGTGTCTTGTCTTATATTTAAGTGTTTAAGCCATTTTGAGTTTATTTTTGTGTATAGGGTGAGGGAATGTTCAGCTTCATTAATTTACATGCTACTGTCCAGTTTTCCCAACACCACTTGCTGAAAAGACTGAATAGACTATTTATTTAGATAAAATAGGTACTAAAGAATTTATGCAGACAACATAAGTGTCCATCAGTGGATGAATGGGTAAGGAAATTGTGGTCTCTGTGTACAATGGAATAATATTCAGCCTTAAAAAAAAATCCTGTTATTCTTGACAACATGGGTGAATATGAGGGCATTATGCTTAAGTGAAATAAATCAGACATAGAAAGACAAACACTTTATGGTATTATGTATATGTGGAATTATTAAAATAATAAAAGTTGAGCTCATAGAAACAGTAGAAAAGTGTTTGTGAAGGGATGGGGGAATAGAGTTTGGTAGAAGGGTACAAACTTTCAGTTATAAGATGAATGAGCTAATGTATAACATGGAGACTATAGTTGATAACACTATATAATTGAAATTTGCTAAGAGAGTAGGACTTAAATGTTCCTACTTAAAAAAAAAGATAAATATGTGAGATAATGGATGTGTTAATTAACTAGGGGGAGAATCCTTTCACAATGTATATCAAAACATCATGTTGTGAACTATAACTATTTTATAATTTTATTTGTCAATTATACCTCAATAAAGCTGGGAAAGAAAAAGAGCTTTGAGTACTTAGCCATAAAAAAGAAAATAATGCCATTTGCAGCAACATGTATGGACCTGGAGTTTGTCATACTAAGTGAAGTAAGCCAGAAAGAGAAAGTAAAATACCATATGATATCACTTATTTGTGGAATCTAAAAAAAGGATGAACTTATTTATAAAACAGAGACAGACTCACACATATAAAAAACAAACTTATGCTTACCAGAGGGGAAGAGGAGGAGTGGAGGGATAAATTGGGAGTTCAGAATTTGCAGATACTAACTACTGTATATAAAATAGATAAACAACAAGGTCCTACTGTAAAGGACAGGGAACTATATTCAATATCCTTTCTAATAGCCTACAATGGAAAAGAGTATGAAAAGGAAAATATATATGTAAAACTGAATCACTATGGTGTACACTAGAAATTATCACAACGTTGTAAACCAACTATACTTCAATTAAAAAAAAAAGAGAACATTAAGTAAGAACTGTATACAAATTAAAAACAAAACACCAGAGTGGGTGTGCGGGTGGGTATGTGTCCAAGGGTGAATTCAGACAAAAGGATTTACCTGTGTTACAGTTTTATAGCATGGCCTCACTGAAGGGGGTAAGGACAAAAAGGCATGAATTTAAGTAACTTTGGAAAATGGTGTTTTGACTGGACACTGTAAAGCTAAGGACAAAGGGAACTGCACCATAACACTGTGCTCTAGTTGGTAAGGTTGTTTCTCATGGGAGAACAGGGTAACAATTCTGAAACACCTATTCAGAGGTCAAGCAAATAAATAAATGGATGGTGGATAGTGGGAGCCAGATTTCCCACTGTTGGAGAAAGAAGTTAGAGAGAAGCCAGGGCAGAAGGCTGCACTGAACCATGTAGTACTGGATTAGAGTTGGAGACATCAGTATGGACTTATGTTTAGCCTAATATGGATACAGAAATCATTATAGGTGAGTGTGCAAGTGCACGTTAGTACACGTACATGTATCTTCGAGATCTGTCCAGTGAGAGAGCTTGGAAACAATGACACTCCAGTAGCAACAACATACCAAGATCTGAATATCGTTCTTCAATTAAAGTAATCAGGGCTTGGAGAAATGGGTAATTATAGGTCTAGAGAATCTTTTATTACCAGAAAATAAGGAAATGCTCAAAAAAAACCAAAAAAAACAAAGGAGAGGGGCATGTCAAAGGACATTGGAACCAACCTCAAAGAGCTCCCAATAGCCATAGCTGGAACAGTTTAAGCAATAAAATAAATAGAGTGGTATTGCATTATAACCCAAAGTTTAAAATAAATATATGTAAGTTTATGTAGGGAAAAGAGATGTCTTTCTTATGGAAGAATTCCAAGTAGTTTATGTAGATACTTATCCCTTTAGGAGCTGGGGCTTAATTTCCTGACTTCTTGAGTGTGGGCTGAATGTAGTGACTTGCTTCTAAAGGCTAGATTATGGAAAGAATGAAAAGGTAAATTTACAGTGGACAAATTCATAAACACGAACCAAATAATCAAGGTTGACATCACCAGTGAGCAACCAGAGTCAATAAAGTTTTGACATCATTCTATGAGCATGTGCCCTTAATATGATGTAATGAAAAGGATACATTACCTTTGTGGTCCCCTTTTCAAAACCCAGAACCCCAGTCTAACTGTGAGAAAAACATCAGACAAATACCAGTTGAGAGACATAATACGCAGTATCTGACCGGTATTCTTCTAAACCGCCAAGGTCATGAAAAACAAGGACAGACTGAGAAAGTGTGTTAGAGAGGAGAATAGGGAGAAATGATGAGTAATTTGCAAAGTGGGATCCTGGAATGAAAAAGGACATTAGCAGGAAAGCTGGTGAAGCCCAAATGAAGTCTGGAATTTGGTTAATTCGAAGGGGAGGGTAACTAGGTTTATTTTTTTTTAATGGAGGTACTGGGGATTGAACCCAGGACCTTGTGCATGCTAAGCACACACTCTACCACGGAGCTATACCCTACCCCCTGTTTAATTTTTCAAAAAGGCACGAAAAACATTTCTCCCAACATTTAGTTAAGAAAATATTCAAACCTAAAGAGAAGTTGAAAGAAATGTACAGTGAACATACCCACCACCCAGATTCTATAATTAAGATTTTTGTGATCTTTGCTTTATTTCATACCTCCCTGTCAACCCATCTTATTCTTAAAAATATTTCAAAATAACTTGCAAAGATAACCGCCCACCCCCAACAGCAATGAGAAAACCCAAGACCTGTTTAAAATGTAATTTCTGCCAAAGTTATGGTCCATCGCCTACCAGGCACTCAGAGTTAACCTTATGTCTGTGGTTGTGCCCTGTGGTGAACAGAGGTGGATGAAATGTTGAGGAGAATGTAGGTTATGGACCGTTTTCAGAGGTCACCCCGGATGTGTGTGATTAGAGGACCATGCTTCACTGAAGTCGATCTGTGCTAGCGGGCACTGGGGTGTTGGGGAGTCTGTGAGTGTCCAGGAAATAGCACCCGGTTTCCTGCCATGTGTTTCCAGTACCTCACACAGTATTAACCAATGTGGGCAGCTTTGAGGATGGCTGGAAGGGATGGCGGGTCTGGGCGGGGACAGTTGTAATGTATAACACCCGAGCATTTATCTGGGGAGAGCCAAGGCCGTCCTCCCCAGGCCATTCTCCCTCCCCTCTGGTCCCCTGGGAAAATAAATAGAGCGGGGAAGAGAGCGGCTTTCGCTCTGGATGGGGGTGGGAGGGCCGATCAGCTCATCAATCAGGAGAGTGTGTAATTATGCGGAAAGGACAGAAATCACTCCCTGAAGACCACAGACTTGGGGATTTGCCCAGAAGAGGACCTTACAGCTGCTAACAGTAGCCCTATTCAGCTTGGGTGCATAATGATTTTTAAAACTAATCAAGAACCAAGGCCTGAGGCTGGGGAGAAACACAAATTTCTTGTTGACAGAGTAAACATCTAGATTTTGTTGGATAGGAAGTCGCTGAGGAAGGTCAGAGTGATGTAATGGTGCGTGCCAAGCTTTCATCCCAGGACAGATGGGCCCCTGAGGTACCATCCGCAGCGCCCGGGGGGCCTTTGAAATCACTTCCTATAAATTAAATCGTTGTTAAGTTAGTATCGAGAAATTAGTATGGAAGCCATACCTGAAGTAAAACCAGACAAAGGAAGGAAATTTCCAGTGGAATTACCTTACTCGTCTTCCTCCCTTGCCTTATGAGTAGACCTGAGACTTATTATTTTGGTCAGCTCTCTCGTTCAGTACTTGAATATCATTGCCTCCCGCAAATAGCCGTCCAAAGTAAACTTCCCTTTCTCCTCTTAAGCTTGGACAACTGCACTTATCCCTACCTAAGCCAGTGTCAGCTGGACACTTTTCATAAACTGTCTTGCTATTTTGGGTTTTCTGTTTTGGTTGAGGAGGAAGTAGTGTTTTTGTTTCTGGTTCTTTTTTTCATCAAAGGAATATTTGTTCTGGGCAGGCAGGGGGAGGGGATGCTTCTCAGTGTAGGTCAGAGGAAGGAAATATATGGCGTCATATGTAAGTGACTGATTACGAATCTTAACTGGTGGGGTGTTTCTAATAAAACATCTAATAAAACACTCCAGAGCAGAAAGCAGGATCTGTGGTCTTTATCCTGTGATTTATTCAGCAGTTAATGGTACCCCTGTGTGCTAGGCACTGAGGATTTGCTGTGGACCATGTAGTGTCTGTCTCAGGGAGAGACACAATCAGAGGAGATGGCAAAGTGAAGTTTGTAGAGATGTGTGAGGAATATTAGAGGAGTTGGAGGAGGAAAGGTTCAGGGAGACTTCCTGGAGGAGGTGATTCCTGAGCTGCATCTTGGGGGAGTAGCTAGGTGAGGTGTGGATTGAGTGGAGGGCACACGAGCTGAGATGAGGAAGGTACACAGTGTGGTGTGGTGGGGGACAAAGTGGGTAAGGGTGAGGTCAGCTGAGCGCAGGGTGGTGTTTGTAGGAGAGGCCAATGGAAAGGTTGATATGGAATCAGTGAAGAAGAACAGCCAGGGAGGTGCCTGTGGAGACGTTGGAGGGTAAGGAACAGGGGCGGGAAGTTGGGGTGTTGGGGTAAAGTGGGAGGAGAGCCCGAGCAGGTTGAGGAGAATGGTGATAAAAGTTTGAGACAGCTGTTTGGGGACTGGGAGGGGTTTTCTTCGGATACCCAGGCCCTTCTGGGTCAGAGACATCCAGGAGCAGTGGCATGTCTCTGTGAGCGGTGCCACTTCTTTTTGGGGACTTGTGGACCCAGGTTGTAGGTGTGGAGAAGCTGGTAGTGGTGTTGATTTCCGTGGGTTTGGCCAAAGAAGAGGAGGGCAGAGAATCGGGGGTTCCGGCAGGGAGGTGGGGCCAGATCACCCACAGTGAAGAAGGGGGTGCACCCAGGGACATCGGGAGCAAGTACCCTGGGGGGATCGGGTGTGAGAGCTGGAGGGACAGGAGGTTGTGGTCATCAGCAAGAGCCCTGAATTGTGCCCTCTGACTCTAAGGTGTGGCCCTGGGAATGGCGAGGACTAGAGGCTCAAGTGCAGTAGTAGTGACGGTGACTCCATCGCTTCCTCCTGCTGTGTGCTGGGCACCATTCTAAGTGCTGGGAGCTTTTCAGCAACCTCTCGAACAGGTATTCTTATTCCCATTTATAGGTGAGGGAACTAAGGCCCAGAGATGTTAAGCAATCACTCAAGGTCACACAGTTAACTAATGATGGATTCTAATCCAAGTTGTACAGGTGCCTCCCCACCCCCAACCTGTCTGCTTTCACTTTCCTTAAGGGGCCAACTGTTGGCTGAAGAGAAGCTTGTGAACTCAGCCACTCCCCCCTTTTCCTGGTGAATGAGGAGAAGTTACAAAAATATGTAGGTGACAGCTGAGAATTGGAGTGGAGGTTGGTAGACTGAGTATCGAGAGTCTCAAAGGAGGGTGGATGTTTTTACATGAGGTTGGAAGAGAAGGGCTCAGCCAGCACTTCCCTGGGGAGGGAGGCCCTGTCAAAGGGAGGGAGGAAGGCATGAGGAGTTAGTGTTTGATGAATATGTATTTTCAGTTTGAGAAGAGGAAGAAGTTCTGGAGATGGTGAAGGTTGCACAGCATTGTGAATGTACTTAGTGCCACTGAAGTTTAACACTTAAAAATGGCTAAAATGGTAAATGTCATGTTGTGTACATTTTACCATCACACAAAAAATAAAAAGTAGAGGGAAAAATACTGATCGCTACCATTTATGATTTTCCTGGTAGAAAAGGGGCACTTGTTTCATATTTGAAAGAATGTGACATTTTGCTAAATGTTTTACATGTATTTTTCACTTAATCCTCACTTTCAGAGATAGGTAAACCTTGCTGTACATATGAGGAATCTCAGGTTTGAAGAGATTAAGCATCTCACCGTCCAGAAAATGGCAGAGGCTGGGCGCCACCAGACTCCAAATCCCTTGCCAGTCACCCCTAGGGAATTTAACAATGGAAAGAAGGTTCCAGAGGCCTGGTGGAGAGGGAGGACTGGTGTAGGGAAAATGCTGGATGAGGAGAGGAGGGTGGGGATGGGAGAGAGGACCATGGGATGAGAGGTCAGATGAAAGGACTGAACTCTCGTGTCCAGATCAGGCGTCAGGGGTGAGGAAGATTAGCTGCATTTCTGATGCTGACAGAGTGAATACCAAGGGTGAGGTCGAATCCTGGCCAGCTACCTGGCTCTGTAGCCAACCAGCCAACTGCAAAGATTGTGCTGCAGGTTTTTTTTCTTTGTAACAGGATGGGATGAAATACATGTATTAGGACATCGGTTTTACCTGGCTCCTCAGGAAGGTTTTGAGGTTGAAACCTGGAACGCCGACGGCGTCTCCTGTCTTCAGTGGTGGCCAGTGGCATTTGTGCCCCCTCCCGGGTGGAGATGCGGGCCTGTCTCAGATATTTGGATTTAGTGAGGTGTTTGCGAAGTGATCGAAGCTGTTTACAAGGGAAGTGCTCTCCTGAGAGTTCCTGTTATTGTTTCACTTCACGTGTTTGCTTTGGATTCAGCAGAATTCTTTTATTCTCCTGCTGGTGGTTTTAGCTTCTGTGCTGAAAGACAGGCTGCTTGAGCAGTGCTTTCTGTGTGTGGTGACGGCAGTGAGCGTGGCTTGTGATTATATAATAATTTTGAATAAATAAAGAGATGTTCTCATGGTGGGTCTCGTAAGGGCAGCCTGGAAGCTGGCCTCATTATGGATTAAGTTGCACTGCAGTTCTGTTTTGCAGCTGTCAGAGGCGCAGCAGCACATCAGCCGCAACCTCCAGGTGTAATAGACCTTCATCAGCATCAGTGAAAAGTCCTGGGAGGATCCAGGGCCCAGCAGGATGCTGTCCCTCAAAAGTCGTCTGCAGAGTCTTGCTCTGGCCGCGAGACGTTTTACCCCCGTGGCTGGCTGGATCTGTAGTGCTTCACAACACATCTTTTCAAGGAAAGGTAGAGTTTATATGTTTGCTGGTGCCAAATTCTGATGAATCATTTTACTGTCCCCTTTCCTGCCGTTTTTCTCCAGCTAAGAAACAATAGAGGGGCGAAGGTAAAATAAGGCCAATGGGATTTATCTTAAAATGAAAATAGGGCTAAGGTAATGATGACCAAGGTGACCCTTAGTTTTGGGGAATAGTAATGACTAACATTATGAGCAGTTATCTTCTGGGCTAGGAGCCATCCAGGTATTATCTGACAGGCTTGAGAACACGATCTTGTCTTTTGTTCAGAGCCACAGCCCCCCAGCCCAGAACAGTGCCTGGCGCGGAGTAGCACTGCAATGAATGAACTTAAGGCAGATAAGGATTCTGTGGCACACAGTGGTTACGTTGCCTCCCCAGGGCCACATCATTAGTAACTGGGATTCCTTGACAATAGTTAGGTGAAGAAAGTAGAGAATAATGGTTGGTCAGAACCCCTTCATTGAAAATAAAATTTATTGTGGTTTTAGAGAGGTCTTGAGTTTTACAAAAGAAAATTGCTCCGTCTATTAAAATATACTAATTTTATAATTAATTTTATTAAAAAGAAATATAATTTCATAGTTATAATAATCTTGTGAGGAGTAAATGAGGAAGAACTTGGAACAGTGCCTGTACATTGTAAGTGCCATATGCGTGGACGTTTGCCTTGAGCGTCATTTGTCTTTAAAGGATATTTGATCACTTACTTGGTTTTAATTTTGAAGTCAAGATAAAACTTTCTCTTTTGACTGTGGAGACTATCTTTAAGAGTAGACCTGAATGAAAAAATATAATTCAGAGATATAATAAGAAAGCAAAGAATGAGATCTGATTTTAGTAATAAGAATATTATGTTACCATCTAAACACTACATGAATGCTCAATATTTTATTAGCCAAACAACTAGAATACAACATTTTAGTAGGAATTGTCCCTAGAGCACCAAGAAGTGTACTATAAGGAAGTGTTACTCTTAGCCCAGTAGTCTAAACATTATTGATTTGCAGTTCTATCAGTAAAATGTTTTTTGCTCATCCTTGCAATATTTGCATACTTATGAACTAAAATCAGTATAAAATACACAAAAAATAAAAATGAGACAAGTAAACATGATTAGACATTCTAATATCTTTTTTCTGTATCCAGGAGATCACCTTGTACCCCTGGTTTAGAAAGACCGAGAGTCATCTAGAAGAGAAAGCACACAGCATTTTTTGAAGGAGGGTTTGCTAGATTTTTGGACTGGTATGTGGATGGGAAATTGACAGAGAGGTACACTGTCAGGCAGATTGAGTGTAGGATGTTTTGGGGAGTAAACCAGAAAGCTGTCCCTGGCCATCTGCTTGAAAATGTTGGTGAGGGCACAAACCAAACTCCCAAGGATTAAAGTGTCCCCATTTGAATGGTCACATCACTTGTTCATAACAGATTATGCTGGACACGTTGGACTAGACGAGGAAAAAATAGAGTTCATACACAAGGTTTGCGAAATCGCTTTTAAATTCGAAAGGTATTTCAGCTATTTGAAAGGACCGGACTTCAGTGGTAAGGAAGTCAAGTTAGTCATTTGGAAGTGAGAAAGTGGAAATACGATGAAGCCACTGGACTTGACCTTGGCAAGAGGGGGTGACTGGATAGAGAGGTACTGAGGAGGGGGCTCTGATCACAGCCTCCAGGGGAGACCAGGGTGGAGCCTGCTGACGTCTCTGGAAGGGCAGGAGCAGAGCCTAGAGTGGGGCACTGCTTGTCATTACTGTGGAACATATGCTGGCAAAGTAGTCTTAGTTTCCTCACAAATTAATACTTTCTAAGACCGTCAAATACCTGTTTCTGGATTTAAAAGATCACGTGAAGGGAGACTATCAAGTTAACCAACTCTCATTTGCTTCCCTGGGGACAGTCCTGTAGGATCCCTCCGAGCTGGGGTTCTGAGTCTGGCACCTCACACCAACAGGTGGTCATAGATAAGAATTTGGGGATAGTGGTTGGGGTGGACTGATCATCTACAGTTTTCTACTGGTGTCTGGGGCTAGATTAACTGCTGTGATAAGTTGGGAATTTCAGACAGATTTACACGTTGAATTACTTTCTTAAAGAACCAAAAGCAGACTGGAGAAACAACTGATAGATTGCCCAAAGTTTCATGTTCATTTGAGAGCGTACAGAACTGTGTCCTCAGGGCTGAATGGAAAGTAGAATTTGACGGCATTTCAACAGTGGTACAATTTATTGATTACCCACAAATGAAATACTTGGGTGCTGTTGGAGTATTTTCAGTGGGAGTATTTTGCAAGAGAGAAAAAGGCCTCTTCTGGAAGTAGGTGGGCTGGATATTAAAGAACTAGAGGGAAAAACAAATATCGACCATTGGTGGGTACCTTCCATTTCCCCTAGGAACATCCTTGAACAAGAGGGACCTAGTCTTTGGCAGCATTCAGTTCTGAAGAAGTTTTCTTAAATGATGGTTGTAATAGCATGCAGAGAACACTAGCAATAAGTATTCCTATCCTTGATTTTATATAAAAAAAGGGCTTAGTCACTCTCATAAATTATTGTTTGATGTGTTTATGGCTTAGATGGGGAATCTGAGAAACTGTGATAGTTGGCAAATACTTAGAAATGTCAGAAATAGAATGAGACGCTGATAAAATATGGCTTTGGGGTTGCTGAGAGTCCTTGAGAAAAGTGACCTCACTCAAAGAGTGAATCAAGAAAGAGTTATGCTGATTCCAGAAGCATGACTCATTAGGGGAATGCAGCCGTGCCCCCCCCCCCCCAGGCTTTGAATGAAAAGGCGTGGGAGCATCCGGTGGAGGGCCTGGCCTGAGGGCGGCCTGGCCTGAGGGCGGCCTGCCCAGAAACCCTAGAGTCCTCCTTACCGTGGTCGTGGTCAGTGCAGTAAAGACAGATCCAGCACTAACACGTGGCTCTAGTGTCCAGATCCTAATCTACCAAATCCTATTTCAAGAGTGTGGGGAGGGGATAACGTTCAGAGGTAAATGTTCATAGAAGTGAATGAAAAGCTTTGAAATTTTTCTCTGAGTGACCTTTGGGTCTCAATTTCCTCATCTAAAAATAAAAGAAAGGTTTATTGGAATAATCTCCTAAAGCCCCTCCTGGTTCTAAATGAGTGTGTCTATTTGGAAGAGATGAGGCTGAAAGGTGACATTTATTTTGCACTCCCTCTTATGTACGTTCCAGATGCTTTATGTACAGTAGTTCCTTTAATCCTCATTATTTCATTCACTCCGTAAATTATACCCACGAGGTAGGGATATCACTGTTCCCATTTTACAAATGAGTGAGTAGCATGGATAAGTTCGCTCAGCTACCACTGAGAAGTGGCTGAGCTGGAATACAGCGAGAAATGATCATAATAATAGGAATGGTGATTCATCGTCAGTTTTGAATGAAATGAAAAAAAGTCCATGTTTGGGGTATTAGAATTGTTCTATTTTCTCACAGGTTACTAGAAGTAAAACAAACTTTTTAAAGATAGTAAGATGTCAGATTCTGCCCCTCAAACAGGAAAAACTCATTTTTGTTTGGGACTTGGGTGGCAGGCAGTGAAATAAACGACACCTTAGTTCTTCCCGTCAATCTGAGTTCTGAACCGGTTCTCACAGAGATGGAGAATGACAACATCAGGAATTCAAGTTGTACCTTTTTTACTGGTAGAACTAATACTGGAGAATGTGTCAACAGTGGGCTTCCTAGTACTAAACCCCAGAATAGGGGGGCTTGCCTGGTGGCTCACATGGTACTGGACCCCCATGTTTCCCCACATGGAGGCCTGGCCCCCAGAGAGCCAGAATGTTTAAGAAGACTTTAGTGTGTGCCCCCAGAGAGCGACTTGGCATCCAGGAAGAGGAAGAAGGTGGGAGGGGCCGGGTCCCTGTCCCCAGTTTCTGTCCCCAAGCTTCAAGGATTAAATAGGTCACTAGGGCTTCTAGGACGCGGTGGGCGAGGGGCCAGGAGAGAAGCCTGGATGCTGAGCTCGAGGTCTGCTCTCCACGTAGAAGGAGCCAGGCACCAGGCGCATCCCCCACTTCTTTCCTCCCCCCAGTAATAAATGCTGTTCAGTTTCCCAAGGCCAGCACCGTTCTACATACATTTCCTTCTACTTGAGATACTGGCTTTTGCGAAGGTGAAGCTGGATTTACAAGCAAAACCAAAAGAGCCCTAAAACCTTGTTGCTGCTGAGGCTGACGTCGCGGCTGCTTCCATTTGAGTAGATGTCGAAGTAAAAGACTCTGGCGTCTTATTCACTCAGTGTTCTGAGAAGGTCACTGTGATTGACTGTGTTAATAGTAATGTCTTTGAGAAGCTGAATTCAAACACATGCCTTTGGAACTTGAAAAATCCCTTGGTGCTTCTCATTTTGGGGCGAGGTAGTGAATACATCAAAAACTTCAGGTAAATGAAAACTGCCCATTTCCATGTGGCGGTTGAAGTCTCTGCCGTGCAGGAGACCCAGTTTTAAAGTTGCTCTCTCCCCTCACATACTCTTTTTTTTTTTTTCCCTAAGAGTAATGGAAGATGTTCAGACTGAAAATTATTGTGGTCACCTGGCTTGTCATTTTCTAAAGTAACATTTTTATTCAACAAGTAAAACAAATTTGCCCAACTAAATTATTCATAGGAATTACAAAACTTGTCATTTAGAGTGGATGTTGGGATATTCAGGTCATCTGGAAGGCTGTGGTTAAAAATAAAGTGACCTAAATATATAGCTCTACTTTTTTTTTTTTAAGAGAAATTTAAGCTTCAAATTTTTTTTGACATTGGTCCTAATTCTGTTCCTGTTGGGAATGTAACTAGCTACTCTTTCAGTGTTCCAAATAAAGTCGATTCCTTTTTCTCTTCTTGTTGGGCGTTTCTCATGGTGTATCCGGCTCTGTTTTTCAGTTAGACTGTGTGAGTTCTGTATCCTTCCTGGTGCACGAGGGGTGTGTACGAGAGTGACAAAGAAACTGCAGAAGATGGCAAGCAAATGACTCCTCCAAGAAAAACTGAAGAAAGCTGGTTAATTGTTCCGATCACTCCTTTTGTACTTGAAAGCAAGAAGCATTTGAAATGTGAACTTGTCCCAGTCTGCTTTTGGGCAGTAACTAGAGCATAAAATGTTGAAAATCAATTATGTATTTAGGGAGGTAAACCAGGCTGACATACTGAAGGCATATTGAGTTCTGTTTGGTGGACAGAAGCAGGGCAGTTACATCATATTCCTGCAGTAAAATTGTGTCCCAAGGTGGGGAGACACAGAGGATAACACATCCTTACATATCCATACTTCACAGGACATGGGAGTATTTATGATATATTTGTCATTTGTCCTGGGGGAAAAAAATCCCATCTTAAAATTGACTCTGCTTTTTTGGATGTTGGCTGATAAGTATAGAATTTGATTTTTTAAAAATACATTCTTGGCCCTGATTTGTAGCAGTGTGGTCAGTTTGTACTACATTGCACATTCCCTGTGCCAGTTAGGTGGTAAGGCCTTTGCCAGAGAGGATAGAAAGTTTCAGATTTCTTCTGTAACCCACTGTGCCCGACAGCACTTGTCGCTATGTAGCTGTTTGTAGGTGTGTGAGATATTTGCATGGGTGTTATCTTATGTTCACTCCATAGGAGAGGCCCCTGAGGACTGGACTGTGTTGCATCTAAGGCCATATGGTTGGAAAATAGCTGTATTAGCCTGCTAAGGCTGCTGGGACAAAGTCCCACGAACTGGGGGGCTTAAACAACAGAAGCTTCTTGGCTTAGAGTTTTGGAGGCTGGAAGCCGAAGATCAAGGTGTTGGCAGGATTGATTCCTTCTGGAATCTAAGAAGGAAGCAGGTGTTCCAGGCTCTCCTTCTTGGCTTACAGATGACTGTCTTCACATTGTCTTCTCTCTGTATGTGTCTGTCTCTGTGTCCAGATTTCCCCTTTTTATAAGGACACCAGTCATACTGGATTACCCCCACAATGGTCTCATTTTAACTTGATTACTTCTATATAAAGACCCTGTCTCCAAATATGGTCACATTCTGAGGTACTAGGAGTTAGGTCTGCAACAAGAATTTTGGGAGATGAGGGAGGCACAATTTAGACCACCATAACAGCAGCAAATCTGGGGTCACATTCTTTTTTTGTCTCCTGATTCAACAACTTTCCCAGTCCTGTTGAATAAAGATTTGTTATTTGGTTTATATGCAGCGTGGACAAAGGCCACAGTTTCTACTCAGAAAGCATTCTATCTTTCTACCAAATACCACCTCCTCTGCTCACAGTGCCCTGTCGCCGCTAGCTTGTAGATTGAAGCCATTTCTTATATGAAGACAGTGTTGCTTGAGGCTGTTTTTTAGTGGGTTTCTAAAACATTTATCTCCTCTCTCTTTGATCCCTGGAATAAAAAAAAAATACGTGTAATTTGATGTGCACGTTGGTTTTAAAGAGGTATAAAATGTGCACTTTGCCTGTGATCTTTTCTCTTTTTGTCTTTTTGGGATGCTTTTTTTTTTGTCCTAGCTGGGGAAAATGATTATCAGTGTTTGAGAGTTATGTAGGACATACAGCCTCCTGGGTAGCTGGTCTCTTAACTCTCGGCAGCAGTGGAAATCAGGGTACCAAGTAGTTCTCCCACCCGAAGTTTGGGTTGATACTCAGAATGTAATATCTAAAAGGTAAAAAATGTTATATTTGATCACTTTGATTTTTCAGTAGTATTTAGAGGGATCTTTCCTGCCAAACAACATTGGTGCCAAAAAGGCATTAATTTATTTAAGAAATTTCCAAGTGTAGTGCAGTTTCTTCTTAGAAAGAGCTAAATGCAATTTGTCGGACTCAGGATTGTAAACATGTGGGGCATGGCCCTGTAAACGTTAGGAAATAAATATTTGCAGTGGTTCTGAGTCAGAAGTCTGCAGATCCATATTGGATGTAGTGTATGTGTGTGTGGGTGTGTGGTTAAATGTAGTTTTCGGAGTTTTAAATTTGCTTATATTTTAAACACTTTTTTTTTTTTTTAAATGAAGGACAGATGCCATAGAAAGCAGCAACATATAGAAATTTTAAAATATGACCCTGCTTGAAGTGATTGGGGACATTCTCCTGTGTGTGCTGATTTATAGCCTGGCAGGACTCTGGTTGGTGTGTGCATTCTGAGTGCTACTGAAGAAGAGGCATGGAGATGCAAACCTCTTGTCACTGTTGCCTGGCATCCCACAGTTCAAAGGCAGCCAGTTACATAGTGGTTGGCAGTAAGCCTCCCATTTTGTATATTTTTGAGAGAAAAGAGAGAATGTGATGTCTGTGTGGAGCATTTTATAATGAAGGAGGAATGGCTCGGCTGCTGTAGACAGGTATTAAAAGGCTATCCCACTGGCCTCGTAACTGTATCTGCCACAGATGCATCCCCATGAGGCCTCCAGCTTGAGAAGAAAGCCCACTGTTGTGCTGCACAGCTGTTAAAGTAGTTAACTCGGTTCCTCCAAAACTATTATGGGAAAAGCTTTTGAGAACATGAACTTACAGTGTATTTGGGGTCTTCAGGATCATTAACAACTTAATTCTAGCAAACAGCAGCAGACCAAATTATGTCGGCTTTAGTAATTCAGCTTTTAAAAAATATTGTGCAGAAGTACACATAACGAAGTTTATATTTTAACCATTTTTAAGTATACAGTTCAATGACATTAAGTCCATTCAAATTGTGGCACAGTCATCACCCATCCATCTCCAGGACTACTTCTCTTCCCCAAGAGAAACTCTGCCCATTAAGCACTAACTGTCCATGCCCCACTTCCCCCTGCCCCTCTAATCTCTATTCTGCTTTCTGTCTCTGTGACTTCGCCTCTTCTAGGTACCTCATAGACATGAAATCATACCATATTTGTCCTTTGTGACTGCTTGTGACTTTCTTAAGTTGTCTCTGAACAGCTTTCAGCATATGCCATTATCTTTTTTGATCACAAAATAATGTAGTAGATAACTTTAGACTATGAAAGCTCTAGGACAGAAGTGTGAAACTCACTTGCCTTCAGGGGCCAGAGAGTAGTAACATCTGGTATTTATAGAGCAGTTGCTATGCGTGAGGCACTTTGCAGGTAACGACACATTTCCCCTCACGCCAGCCCTATGAGGTAAATACTATTAATACCCCAGGTTTGCAGATGGGAAACCAAAAGGTGAATTACTTGCCTAAGATAACAGCGTGGCTGGTATGTGGCCGAGTGGAGGCTCCAGCTCAGTAGTCTCTGCTCCAGAGCCTGAGCTCCTAATGAGTGCCCTGATTATGTGTGTGCAGGTGGACCGGGCAAAGGGGACTGGGATCCCTAGCCGGCGTGGGGGTGAGCTGGTGGTGAAGGCCAGTCTTCAGCCCCAGTGTGGGGCTTAATTAAGGGAGTGGAGGTGCAGGCGCTGCACAGCTGCTGCAGGTTGTCGCAGAGTGGGACTTTGGGCTCAGCACTGCTGGCACTCCCAGATTTCCGAGAGCAGCTAGAACGTTATTTATGGACGACATCTCAATTTCTAAGTATTGGCAACCTAACTCAAAATCTGCAACAGAGCATATGGGCCAGACAGACTAGCTGGCGCACTAGTATGAGACCTTATTTCTGGAGGTTTCGGGGTAACCTTTCACCTATACAGACCCTACAACAGTTTGTACCCCTGGGGACACTGATCACTTGCCATTGTTTGGACTCAGAGGCAAGGCCTTGCTAATCTTTGCTTTCTCCGCTGCAACTTCGATATAGCAATTTTCAGTAACTACGTGCTGAGCGAGTTAGTCTCTGCAGCACTCATGATTTCCTCCCGTGTGCTGCCAAGAGTTCACTGAAAGTCTAAGTCAAAACAAAGACAGTGCAGTTTGAGAGGCTCATATCCTTTCATGTAGCACTTCCTAATTTATTGTTTCATTTGGGGCTCCTTTGATTTAACAATGCTGATTAAAATGAGGACTTCAATGTGTGTTTTTATTTTTTTCCCTTCAGAAAGTCCCACCAAGGAAATTCAAATTTATGCTGTGTATAATGCATGCAACCTGGAACCTCCTTATTTTAATAACAGCCACCAGCATTAATGACATGTGTACTGCTTGCTAGCCACTGTGTTAAGGATTTTACATGTCTTACTACTTTTAATTTGGAGTTGATAATCAAGAATTTGTGGATTGAGACTGAATTTTTGTATTTGAAGAGCTTGGAGACATTCAATTCAATGTGCTGACTTTGCATATGAAGCTGTTCAGGGCCAGCAAATTTAAGAGACCAGTCCAAGGTCATACATCTGTTATATGGTATAGCCAGAATCCTTTGGATGGATACATCTGTTGAGTGTTACAGATGTAACCCTCTTGTGCCTACATGTCAGCGGTCTGATATAGCCAGTGTCATTCCCCCTCAACCCCCACCCCATCCAGTAATTATTTTCTAGAGTCCATAGTGCTTCTACTTTTACTTTCTACCACCTGTGGGAAAACAGGGCTTATTAAGTTAACCCATAATAATTTGTTACCACTCACATAAAAAGCTTCTGAATTATGGATCATTACCAGGGTATTTGAAATAGTTTGCTGGTACAGGTGTGGTTTTAGATCATCTGTTGTGCCTTTGTGAGATGTCTGTAGTCTGGAGTTAATGTGAAACTAAGAAAAGAGACTCAAGTCCTCACCTCATTAGCACAGGGCCCTAAACTAAAAGATCTGATCATCTTAGAGATAATACTAAATGAGAATGTAAGGAGAATGTTTAACTTAAAACAGGTAATTTACATATGAGTGATGCAGTAATCATCATAATCAGCTAATATTTGACCCTTTGCCCACACTTCTATAGATGCCAGTAGTTTTCAAATCCATGTTTGAAGCTGGAGGGCAGGGTTTCAACTGAAACTAATTAAGTCTTTTCTTTTTAAAAGTTATTTTCCCATTGACAAAAGTAATCTGTGCTCTGGTACACATTTTTTTAAAAGTACAGAAAAGTAATTTTACCATTTAGAAATTTACTGTAGACTTTTCAAATAAAATAGCAAGTTTTACTTAAGTTGACCAGAATATAACTGAAATGAAAACTGAAGAATTGCTGAACTTAAGATAAATGTATTTTTTTTTCAAATTTAATGCCCCCTCCACACACCCAAAGAAGATTGTTCTAAAGTTGAAAAAAAAAAAAGAAAAAGAAAAATACTGACAAGCTAGCACAATAACCCAGATTACTGTGACTTCAGATTTCCTGTCTTGTCTCCTTTACCATGTTGTCCACACGCTAGAGAAGGATAAACAATATAGGGTGGCATGTAGTTAAGGGATGGAGTGTGAGATACAGGCCATCAGTCAAGGTTTATGGGCTGGAGAGGGGACTTGGAAACCCCCATTTAAAAAATTAAAAGCTAAAGACAGCTGAAAAATTTTCCTAGAGAAATTAATAGAGATCAGTATCTTTTTCATCATTTCAATATTGTACAAGAAAAAAGTTCTGCTACTTTAAAGTAGGTTTAAAAGCCTGGATATACATTATTTTGCTTGCTCATAACAGCCTTCGGAGGTGTTCCTACTTTGATCATTGAAGACTTGAAGACTGATGGAGGGGAAGTGATTTGATTCCCTTGAGGAATCATGTATCAGGAGAGTGGCCAGAAGGCCCGTCTTTCTCAGCTGGTGCTCCTGCTAGTCTGTAACTTAGGCAGGAGATGTAGGTATTGCATGGATACAGTTACGTATCACCTGGCCATCTTGTTATCCTGAACACAGTCGCAACTTTGGAAATTAAGCAGGCAGGCCCTCTGAGATAGTACACATATGTTTATATGTATCCTTCTCCAAAATGTGTGCCATCTGAATTGTGGACACTGACATGTGTTCAGGGGTTCTATCCATAAGAAATGACGATCCGGAAATTAGAAGTGGAGACAGGCTATAGCAGGTGACATGCTTGACTGTGTAAGGACATCAGCTGGGGAAGAACACAGGGTGTGCAGCCTGACAGGCCTTCCTAAGATTCTTTGGCAGGACAGTAACTGGGGTTTTGTCCGAGGACTCCAGCCTAGGTCTTGTTAAATTCCTGCATATTTATTAGTGCATACTGTGTTCGGGGCCTATGATGATAAACGGATTCAAGTTCCTTTCCTACAGTCTAGGAGGGTAGACGGTTTCATATGCAAATACAAGACAGTGTAATAGGGGTTACACAGCAGAGATGAGTGGGATATAGTGGGAGCACAGGGGAACTTGAGACGTGTGCACTGGAGTGAGAGGAAGGCAGTGGGGTCTTGGAAAGTGAACAGAAGTTGTCCAGGTGGAATAAAAGGACATTCCAGGTAGAGAATTAGTGTATGCTAATGGAGTAGCTGGAATCTAGTTAATAAATGTTGGAGAACATTTTACTCCAAATGGGTAATCCTGGGCTTTAAAAAGTCATAGAAATTGTCAGAAACATACAAGTAGTGAGGCATATAATGAACCACCAAATATCCATCTTCATAAATATCCACATTTGCCGGTCTTGTTTTATTAATCCTGTTTTTCACGTGGTTAGAATATTTTGAAGCAAATTCCAGACATCATAGGTTGCTTATAGAGACCTCAGTATGCATCTCTGTTCAGGAAAGATTTGCCCCCTCCTCCCCCAATGCCATTGTCACACAATGAAAAAAAGGTAATTCCCTCATACTCATCCAGTACAAAGTCCATACGCAGATGTCCCGTACTACCATGGGGTTTATACGTGGGAGCTGTTTGTCTAAAAGATTTTTTCACTCTGCACCCTTTATTTTTCAGGGATGTTGGGTAAATGGGGCATTACTCTAAAACCATGTTTTTATT
This sequence comes from Camelus bactrianus, assembly GCF_048773025.1. Classification (NCBI taxonomy): domain Eukaryota; kingdom Metazoa; phylum Chordata; class Mammalia; order Artiodactyla; family Camelidae; genus Camelus; species Camelus bactrianus. Next base: position 43,160,781 of record NC_133543.1, read on the forward strand.
CCTTTCTTTAGAAGTGTTACATAACTTATCTGGACTCATTTCTGATCATTTTAATCAGTTTCAGACTGACCCTGATGGAGGGCTTTGCCTTATAACTTTTTATATTACTTATTTGTCAATAGCATGGCCTTTTCCAGGACTCAGAAAGCACTCAACCTCTGAGGGCTAGACTGTACCTGGCTCAGGGTATTCTGATTAGTGCCTTTGGTTTCGCTTCAGTTTATAGCTCTCTGTGTTTAGCTCACGAGTTGGAAGTGCGGCGTTTGTTGTACAGAATGCTACCCGGGTAGCCTCTGAAAGCTGTTTGCTAGCATGCCTGCTTGGCGTGGACCAGCTCAGTGTTCGCACTCAGATGTCGGGCTTGTTGTAGCCTCTGCGGGCTCAGCCTGGTCCTTTAGGGGTCGCCTCAGTCGCCCTCCTTTTGATGCTCTCCTCAGCTCCTTCAGCTTTCTTTGGGTCCCTGCACCCTCTCCTTTCCTGTTCTCCTGCACTTTAGCCCATAATTACATGCTGAGCTATACTGTTTATACTTCTCTTGCAAGTAGGCTGTATGAACCAGTAGAAGGGATGGGAACTTTAAAGCCAGCATAATCTGAATTCCTGAGCCTGGTTCCTCATTTTTAAAAAATCCTGGTTAAAAAAACAACCCCTGTGTGCTCTATCCTCTTAAATTTTAAGTCTGCAGTACAGTATTGCCAACTATAAGCACAATGTTGTACATAAACAGCAGATTGGTATAACTTTTTCATTTTGTATCACTGAGACTTTTTAGTCATTGAATACCAACTCCCCATTTCCTCCTCCCCCAGCCCCTGGCAGCCACCATTCTACTGTCTGCTTGTACAAGTTTGACTACTTGAGATGCTTCATATGATTTGGAATCATGCAGTATTTGTCCTCCTGAGGTTGGCTTATTTCACTGAGCAAGCGTAATTCGAGTTTCATCCATGTTATAGCATATGACAGGATTTCCTTTTTAAAGGCTGAATAATATTCCATTGTACATATATGCCACATTTTCTTTGTCCATTCATCTGTTGATGAACATTTGGGTTATTTCTGGTCTTAGCTGTTGTGAATACAGCTGCAGTGAACATGGGAGTGCAGATCTCTCTTCGGGACCCTGATTTCAGTTCTTTTGGACAAGAAGTGGGATTGCTAGATTGTATGCCTCATTTTTTTTAAGGCTTGTAATACAGATCTTCTGCCCCCTTATAATACATGGGACACAGAGTGGGTTCTCTCTCATCTAGAGTCCCTGGGCAACCTCTTCTGTTCATGTATATTCTCTGTGCTTTATCATAGGTACTTAGTGCTTCTTGCTTTACCAATGCCTTACTGGTTTTGACCGTGTGTTCAATAATTTTGAAAATTATTTTGGAGAGAAGTCATCAACCCCCCCTTGCCCCCACAAAAAACAAAAAAACAACCAACAACAGCCCAAAAAACCAGCAACAAAAAGAAACCCAAACTTTTATTCACTGGTCACTCACAGCAGCTGTCATTGAGGAAGTGTTGACACTGCTTTTGGTTTTTAAATGACTGTGTGTTATTCTTTGCCAGGACTGAAAAAAATTGCAAGGTTGGAATTTTCAGGATTGTTAACAAGATCAAAAAGCAAAGATATAAAGCCAAGGGGGAAAGCCTTTCTACAAAATAGTGATAGAAAGCAGAAAATGCTAGAATTCTGTAGAAAATGATAGGTGTTGCAAAAATAAGCTTTGACCAGAAAATGAAGGTTGCTGTTTTTCATGTTATTTTGAAGTGGAAGACAGTTTAGCCAGCTGGAGTTTTTAATGTTGTCTGAATTTTTTTTTAAAGGATGTGGATAAAAATGTACATATAAATTTAGTTTTGTTAATAGGGTTTTAGAAGATGACTCAATTTCTTAAAAGAATTATTTCATTATTTTCATATTTGTAATTTCAATAGCCATAGGTGTTAGCTTTGAAGGGGGTTATAAGAAGTCCTCTGACTCCCCTCTACCGGGAGAAGACACAGTTGCAGCCATTTCTCTGATTTGCCTTGGGTTTCCACCTTCGAACTAGTGAAGGAGGGTGCCAGGGCCTCAGAGTCCCCACAGTCAGCATGAGGGTGTGGAGTTCTCAAGGAAAAAATATATCCTACTTTCGTTTGCTTTGTTGATGTTTTGCTGCTGGGGTTTTATTTTCTGATAGATTAGGATTCAGATCTTGTGACTTATTTGTGTGCTGGCCAGAGGACCCTCAGCTTTTTGTGATCTGAGTCATTTCCTTGTGTTGGGCTGGGAGCCCTGCACCCGGTGGAGTGGGGCACGTGGTGGAGGCAGCAGCCCTGGCATTTGCAGCTGGAAGGAAGTCCAGTGAGCCCAGAGGGAAGAACGGGAGTCCGCAGTGCTAGTGGCTGGAGGGTGGTGGTCTGGAGCGGCACAGGGCCTCAAAGCAGCCTGACAGGGACCTCCAAGTCCCTGACCCGCTGCGGCCCTGTGGGCTCAGGGTAGACCTCTGGTCCCCTGGAGAGTTGTCGAGAGGGAGGCAGTGCCTCCATGCCCAGGTTATCAAAAGAGGAGCTCGGGCTGTTATCAGAGCTGAGCGTGGGGAGGACTTGGGTCTGTGGAATGCAAGAGAAAGAAAACTAGTTATTAGACACAACAAGGTCAGGGCTGGTTAAGCAGCAAAAGCAAGTTGGCCCTAGCTGTCTCAATCTCTTTTCTAGAAGTTCCTGCTGGATTGAGCCAGCGAGGGGAGGGTGGGGCAGGGGTCAAGAGGCTTCAGCTGTGGGGAGGGAAGGCAAGGCTGTGGAAGCTGGAAAGAGCAGGCCAGGCCTGGACAGCCCAGATCTAATGAGACAAGTTTTCAGGACCTGGGTAATCACTGTAGCCTGTGTGTAAATGGACGGGTCTTAGAGTGTAAGTGGCACATTCAACAGTGAGCTTGAAACAAGACTGAGGGTTACTTTTGCGAATCTGGAAATAGACTTAGTTTTTAACTCAGTTCAGATTAAAAAAAAAAATTCCTTGAACCAAGTGTAAGTCATAACCTTATTACTACAGAACTACCAGTTACAGCTGTTAAAGTACTCTCTTTACTAAAGCCTGAGCAAAGCAGTGCTTGAATGCTCTTACCGAGACATAAATACAAAGCTACCTAGTAATCAGTTCTGAATAGATGAATGATTGAAGCCATTTGAGGTTAGGTTTTCTTTAGATCAAGGAAAAACTCACCCTAACCTTTGTGGTTCAGATACGCACATGCAGTTTGGTGTGGAATTTATGCCTGGGCTCTGTGTCCCATACAGATTGGATGGCAAGATAAACTGAGATTTGCCCCATTGATCACAGAATCCTAACATTTAAACCTCCCCCCCCCCCCAAAACTCTAAGAAAGCAGAAAATCAATACCTTTAAAGACTATAGAAACTTGGGCTATTTTAAAACAGTCATTTAAATGCCTCCTTTCTCAGGGTCCTCTGGTTGTCAGGCTTCTACACGGTGTCAGCAGCTCAGCTGGGAGGTGCAGAGATGGGGGCGTGGTGTCCACACGAAGGTGCAGTCCTTCTGCTCAGGGAAGTTTATGACCCGGTGAGCAGCTTACTCACAAATACCACAAGAAAAAGTAGACAGGAAGTGATGTACATGCAGTGAGCCTGGGGGTAGCCAGATGGAAGGTTCTCCATCAGAATGGCAGCACTGAGGGTTCTGTGTCTGCCTTTGAGAGACTGTCCCAGTGTTTGCTGGTGTTGGAGACCATATAGAGACAGTGCATTGCAGTTGGACACGGTGCCCATTCCTGTTTTTGAGGTTGCCGATAAGGGCATCTTCTCTCTTGAATACAGTAGCTGGACACCCACTGAAGATGAAATAACCTTTTCTTAGTGCCTGGGGTGATCTCTCAGAGCCACTAATTGTACTGTTTTGAAATCCTTTGTTGTGGTGTCCTTGGACACTTTGGGGGGTTGAAAGTCTATTTAAACTGTAACAGCCTGTAATCTACTGTTTGGGATTTTATAAATTGTCTCCTGTCAGTCATAGTTTCTCAGGGCTGTCAGTGTGTCTTGATCTAGCAGTCACCTTCCACCGTCTTAATTTATGGTGACCTGGGAAACCAAATATTTCCCTCCTGTTAGGATAGTATCTAAAAGAGGCATAAAGCGACTCTCCAGGAGGGTTTGGGAAAGAGGTGTCAGATAGAGGTGGGGAGAGATTGGAAAGTTCTCTTCTGAATTGTGCGTCAGTTTAGTCAATGATTTAGCCCCAAAGGCTAAATAGATCTTCTTAGTTCCTAGCTGTTTGCTGGATAGTTGAGGTTGCCTGCTTATGACTTTCACCCACCTCACCCCACCCCTACGCCCTTTCCAGATTAGTATATAAATCTTTTCTCCCACCCTTGCCTGAATTTTGTTATGGAGAGGAGAGAATGAAAGTTTTCTCAGGGAGAATGAGAAGAAGGTGAATGAAGGAAAACCCGAGGTTGGTCTGTCAGTCAACCAACTACTGTTCTTGAAACTGAAGATGTTCTGGGCCCTGTGGAGGAGACAGAAGGAGGGTGTGGAGCCTGCCTTCAAGAAGCTGAAGTTTTAGTTGGGTGAGAAGAAAAACTCAGATCTGAAACCCTCAAAAGAAAGTGATAGAGAAGTTTTGCATCAGGTGTGAATTTGGAGAAGAGTGACTTGAGTCAGGAGCTTTGAGCCAGCCATGTCGGGGTCCACGTGGCATTTGAGTAGGTGGCTGTGCAGTGTACATTGGAGAGAACAGATACCCTGGGAGACAAAGAAGGAGGGCGAGTTAATGAAAGCCAGTTAGGAAGTGGCAGAGGTTAGGAGAGATTCAGCAGCACATCTGATAAACTCATTTCAGAGGAGTCCTCGAGGGTTTGTGACTGGTTCTGCGACTGTTGTGTCTTTGTGGTTCATTAAAATGCAGGCTTCAGGCTATACTCCAGAGACTACGGTTATGCAGTCTGGGCTGGCTCCAGGAATGACCCAGGTCCTTCTGGTACAGGTGGCCTGCTGGACACTCTTTGAAAAACACTGGTAAAGGATGGATAAGGCGAGGCTGATTAATTCCCCCGTGAGAGACAGAAATTGGGCAGGAGACGTCCCAATCCTGTTATAGGACAGGGAGAGAGCAGGTAGCCCTAAAAACTGGGTGGCAGGGAAGTGAGACTAGAAGGAGCTCCTCAGCTGGAGACAGTGCCCCCCAGCCCTCACCCTTCACCCAGGTCCCTGGCTTCTCTTTCTTACCCACTCACTGGCACATCTGAGAACATCATGATGCTAATTGAAACCAAGTTTGAATTCAGCTGTCCTATGAGCCTGGAAAAGCTTTATCCTGGGGGCATTATAACTCCAGGCAGTTACCCTGTAATGAGTGTTGGCTTTGTCAGATTTAGTGAGCAAGAAAATATGGATTATCAGTTTAAAAAAAAACCTGTTAGTACTGTTACAGGAAGAACCAGGAGAAATCATAGTGATAAGCACAGTTCTTCACATCTGAAAACCATCATATTATAATCACTTCTCACATAGCAAATACTTGACAAAGGGGTGTTCTCTACCTCTGAATTGTTACCCCTTACCAACTCAGTGACAGGGGCCATCCAGGGCTTACTTAGGGAGTGACCTGGTCTGTCCCCACCCGTGTCCTCTTCCTCAGGGAGTGTGCACCCCCAGGTGCTCCCCTGCAAGATGTTACTCCAGCTGTCTCCAGCTCTCTCCCTGTCCATTTGTGTTCCTTCTCTTATCCTTTTTTTATGCATCAATATTTCCTGCTCCTCCCCCCACCCCAAGACAAAAGAAAACACCCTGAGGACAGGTCAGGGGCAGTGGTTCAGAGTCCTGGCTATGCATTAGAATCAGCTGCTGAATCACTCGCCATGTTTTACACCAGAAACTAACACAACATTGTAAATTAACTATACTTCAATTAAAAAAAAAAAAGAATCATCTGATAAGCTTTTAAAAGTGCCAACATTTCGGTCTCCAGAGATTCTGTTTTACTTCTTCAGAATTTTTAAAGCTCTCCAGGAGATTCTGGTGGGTGATTAGGATCAAAACCACCTCAGTGTACTTGATAGGTGTGGCGGTACTAACAGTGCCCCTGTCTTAAGGAAAGTGGAAGCTGCAAGATTTGAAATGGAAATAAGCCTTTTAAAATAATGCCTGTTGCTGCTCAGGTCCCAGATACATGCTGAGTTCCCAGAGTTCTAAGCCTGCTTTCTATGAAGCACCAGCATTCAAAATGAAAAACAAAAACGTGAGCTTTCTTTTATTGGCTTCAGAATTTCTGTGGTTTTGTTTTCCACTGTGTTGCATGAGTCTCAGATACAGCGGGGTGTGACCCCGGGGAGCTTGTGGCCTTCATCACTCTGGTCACCCTCTCTGAGCCTCACGGTCCAGTGGAGCAGCATTTAGTCCTGCAGGAGGACCTCGTACAACCGGAGGATTTGGACCGTCACCCAGAATCACTGGTCACACACTTGGGTCCACAAACACATGCCCTAGTCTTTGTTTTGTGGTCTGACAAGGCCCAATGCTAGGTTTTTGGAAGGATACTTTAAGAGAAAAAAAAATTACTTCTGTTGGATAAACAGCTTTGAAGTCTCCCTGTTCATCCTTGAAACAGTGATGACCAGGAGGTAAACCCTTATAATTCTCCTTAGAAGCCTTTTAAATTTTAATTGTTAGGAGCCAGTTGGAAATTAGATCCATGAAAATTAAAAGCTAGTAATTGACAATTGAAGCTCCTCGTTAAACTGGTCTCTAAACTCTGTGTTTTAGGTTCCATAAAAATTCTTCCAATAAGTGTATTTTGTTTTCTTTTGCAATTTACATGAGAATGTTTTGTGGCATAGTGCTTGTTTTTCAAAACTGTCTTGGGCCAAATTTTGGATTGTGTGTTGAAAATGAATGGAGCCCTTTGAATGGAGGAATGCTGAAATGAGAAAATGTAAAAAGTTTCATTTTTTTTGTCACCTAACATTGATTCTGAAGGATGAAAAATGAAAACTCGAGGCATAGTTTTTCTTCAGAGTCTGGCGGGTGACCTAACTGTGGTTATAAGTAACTTCTGAGCCACACTCAGAGTTGCTCCGCTCTCGCTGACCTCCCTTTCTCCTTTCTGTAATTACTGAATATGGCCCTGAAAACCCATGTAGGACCAAATGGAGAATCTAGACTCTGTGATCTTATCCCCGCAAAAGCAGGCTGTAGGGATAGTCCTTGCAAGACACCACTTCCCCTGGGGATCTCTGTAACTGTAATTTACAGGGGTGTCTCTGTTGTCTTAAACACACAAGGGACTGTCCTCCCTTGCCCTCAGAGGTAGCATAACGAGTGGGTTGCTCTAGGTGGAAATGAGGCCAGAGAGAAAGCACGTGAGCGCATCACCTGTTACAGATCCACTTTCAAGGGTGCACGCAGTGGGTGCTCCAGGCAGAGGGTCTGCGTGACAGCAGGCATGTTGTGGGCTGTGATGGCTATTCTTTTATATTTGTCTGCCTGTTTTGGCCGGGACAAATGAGATGCCTGCCTTTTCCACTGAGGTGTGCTTTGTGAGAGGAGCCAGGCCGAAGTCCTTGCAGCAGCTGCAAGATGGATTCCCTCCCTGGCTGGCAGAGCTCCCTGGAAAGAGGCAGGTGATTGCTTTTATGAGTGAATAATAGGAGGACGCCTCAGATATTTGAGCTACTATTCACCAGGTGGTGCTGTCCTGCAGTGAATCCTTAAATACTGCCAGTGACGTCAGCAACCTGGGGAAGGAAAAACCTGGATTGCTCAGAAGCCTTGGCAGTGTTGGTGGGCTGTTGCTGAACATGAGATGAGATCTGACATGGGGTGAAACCTGGACCATGTAGGTTTCTCCTCTGTGTTCTGCTTCAGTGAGATCTCAGCTGTCTCTGAAGTGGGAAGACTGGACCTGTCCCTTGCCTCGGTCCCTGGTTTCCTCCCAGAGAAAAGCTCCCATGCTCCGTTCTCATCTTTGAAGTCCTGGTGGGTACTGGGGGTGCGGTGGGGGCATGTCTTGTAGAGCTCCTCATTAAACAGACTTAAAGGGGAGAAAAGTCCTCTACCCTGCCTTTGCATGCACAAACCTATGATACTGCGGTGCCCTGCCAAGGTGGTTTTGTTGGCCCAAACGTGACTACACATGATCGTCCTCTTTGGTAATGAAGCCTGGCAGCATTGCTGTGAGGGTATTGACTTGGGCAAGAGCCCGGTTGTCGGTGTGTTTGAGCATGGATAGCACCTTTGAAAAAGACCATCTTCCAGGATCAGAGTAGCTGTAAAAAGAATATTTCCCAGGGAAACGGACTCTGAGTCAGTCATGGGGAATCTCTGGCTGGAACCCTTCAGTGGACAAAGATGCACCGAGTGTCTGCCTCTACCTGTGATAAGAGCAGAAGGGTAGTGTGGGAACCACAGGGAAGACCAGCCCTTGAGAAACCAGTAGGAGAGGAGGTCAAGGCAGATGGAAACACATGCTAGAACTCAGGTGTTCTGAGTGCAGAGGAGGGACTGGTGGGATTCCGTGGGGGGGGGGGGGGGCGGGCGTGCAGGTGATATTTGAGCTGTGATTGGAGGATGACTAAGTTCCCGAGTGGGGGAGGTGTTTCAGAATGGGGAACAGAGAGAGCAAAGGTGAGAGGTTGGGCGGCACGCTCAGGAATGGTGAGTTGTGTGGAGAGCTGGGACCTGTGAAGAGTGAGGTGGGAGATAGGGAAGAAAGTCTTCTGGAGAACTTTAGCACTTCCCCAAGTGTTTGAGAGAGGGTCCCGGCTTGTTATCTCAAACCTCTGAAACATTTTTGGCGTATTGGGCTGCAAACCCATTAGCATCACTTAAAGAGAAAACCTGAGCAAAAGAAGGTAAACCGGACGCTCCAGTACCTTGGTCAAGACAGGGGCTTTCAGTGAATGTCCCTGGTCAGCCTAGACAGAAGGTATCAGCAGAATAAATGAGTTTTCTTGTTAGTGTGTACATGCTGTCTCTCCTCTCCATCAGGGCTTTGTCTGGAGTTCCAGTTGTAGCTGGTTTTATAAACTCAGTGCTTCTTGTGTCATAGGACGAGTGTGCTGACTGGTTTTCTTTTTTCCAGCGCCCTTCCCAGCTTTCTGTGGCTGACTTGTCTAAAGGAACATTCTGGGTGCTCCCTGAGTGAAGCAGCTTCTCTCCGTGGCCGGCGGCAAGTGGCGTCTGGAGTGAGGCGAGGTGAGTGAGACCCAGAGAGAATTTGTACTCTGACAGACCAAGTTTTCCAGGATAGGTTATTTTCTGAAAAATTTTGAGGCCTTTGAAAGTAAACGGGGTTTTTATTCAAAGAAATTTAAGAATAATTACAAAAAAAAAAATCCGTGTCTTAATTACTGTGTTAAAGCACTCATTATTTGTTTGGGGTTTTTTGCTTTGTTTTGTTTTTGTCTTTTGGCAGGGAGGTGGGGGAGGGAGGTAATTAGGTTTGTTTATTTTTAGAGGAGGTACTAGGGATTAAACCCAGAACCTTGTGCATGCTAGGCATGCACTTCACCACTTGAGCTGTGCCCTCCCCAAAAGACTTGTTATTAATAATAGGGATGCTTTGATACAATCCTTGAAAGTTTTTCTAATATTTTTGGTGCCCATTTCAGGGTTTTTTGGTCTCTGGTGCCTCACATAGTATTTGTCCATCAAAAACGTTTAATATATGTTGTGTGAATGGCTTAATACTTTAATTTACAGCTGGCAAACAAAGATGTACTACGGATAAACATATTTCGGACTTCTTATAATGTCTGGCTGGCTATTTTTTTCCTAATATATTTCTTTAAATCAAGATGTAATTGACATGTAACAGGACATTAGCTTCAGGTGTACAATGGAACGATTCACTAGATGACTATGTTGTGATGTCTCTTCTTTATCCTGTCTTTCTTCTCTTTCCCAGCCCCCATGAAAAACTTTTGAAGTTTAATTACAAACCTCCCTTCAGTTACCAGGAGACAAATCAGGGGACGGTTACAACCGCCTTACCCAGCTGCTCTCCCTGGCTGGCTCCTTAGGGCCATGCCGGCTACAGTGGCTTAGGCTCCATCTCCCACCTGCTCTACGTCCTGTCTTGTTTTTACCTCTTTCTGAGTGTGGTGTTCCCCTCCCTGGGTTTCAGGGAGGATTCTCTAGTTTTGTGGCTATAGGAACTTTAAGGAAGTTGCTACCTTTCTCCTGTGTTGTGGTTCTCCTGTACCTCAGTCTTACGTGTAGATTGTGAAACAAAAATACCTCCAGCAAGGGGTGGGGGGAGGCTGGAGGCTCCTGAGGGGTATGATTTTTGCTCCATGCATCGTTTTGTTTGTGTTCCCTGTCCTCAGTGTGGAGCATGTGGAGGACTTAAACATTCCCTCTTTCCTTTAAGGAGAGAGCATTGGCTGGGAGGCACAGTGTGGAGGGCTGCTGTTACTCATGCTCAGGTGCTCGCAGTTGAGGCCTTGGAGCGGGAGTGCCCAGAAGGTCCAGGACAGATCAGTTGCCTGGGGGCACCGAAGGCTCTGCCCTGGATCCCTTCTCTCTGGGTGCTGGAAACGCTCCTCCCTTGGAGATGGGGTCAAGGTTAAAGCTGCTTCCAAACCTCTGAATTCACGAGACATCCACGTGAGGTGCGCGCGCACTCTGCCATCTGTCCTGTGCGGCTGGCTTGCAGGACTGCAGATTCTGCTCTCACCCTTCCTGCCATGCCTTGCTCATCAATGAAGAACACAGTGGTCACACTGCCCGCCCCCCCAACTTTGGGGGGTGCTGCCAAGAGGTAAAACCTTCTACAGGAGCATCACATCATAACCTCCCGTGAAGTTTTAATTCTTGCTATGTATATGTTTTTTTTTTTAATCTCCTCAAGGGGTGATGGTGTGTAACTTGAAGAATATTTGTGTGTGGAGTAGACTCAAAAAAAAAAACAAAAACAAACCCAAAAGACTTTCTTAGCCTGAGCAGATGTTTGGGAGAATTATTTTTGAACTTTACTAACTAGTTGAACCAGTTTACACTGCCAAGCCAAACATTCCCTTGTTGTGCCATAATTTGCATTGTATGACCATTTTATAACTTTAATTTAAAATTGCCTGGGACAACACTTTCTACGGTTGTAAGTACACAAGGAATGAGGAAAATGACATTGAAGAACAATTTACTAAATTTAATGAGAGCTTAGGCTTATTTAGAAGTCCAGGTGGGAATCTGCTTGAGTGGAATTTTACCGAAGTATGCAGAGATTTGCATATTGAAACCAAAGCCTTTCCCGACTTGTGGCAACACATTTCTCAAAGTAATGTTGAAATAGCAATTTATATGCATTGCCCTTAGAGAGTTATTGGACAGGAAATTTATTTAGTAACTTACACATTTTTTCCCTCCTCCAGTTTTTGGGTGGCAGAGAATTAAGGTAATTTTTCTTTTCTCTTTCCCTCAGGGACCAACTTCAAGGAACTAGATAGGAGCTTAATAGCAAAGATCGTGTTGAATGGCTTTTGCGGTTTTTAACTATGTCTCTTTTGCAAATTTCCCTTTCTCTGAAAGAAAACTTTGTAATCTGTTATTTGAGGTTTTAATAATTGATGGGTTTGGAGAATGGTGAGTTTCTATTTTGAAATCAAAGAGTCTTACCATTTAGGGAGGGACCTTACAGATGACCTGTCATCTGGTTTCCATCGCCTCAACTTCACAGAACTGCTTTTGTCACAAATGGCCTCTGTCTGATAGGACTCGTGACATGACTTTCCGGTAGCGCTTGGTAGTACTGATCACTCCTCATCTGGAACCTTCTCCCCTGGGTTCCCTTGCATCATTCCCCACTACTGTTCTCCTTTCATTTCCTCCTGGATCCTGCTGTGCTGCCCTCAGACGTCCCTGTTCCCTGGCCTTGCCTCCTTGGTGGTTTTCTTTCAGACTGCTCAGCCTCTTTGGGGGACCTCAGCCCTCCCTGGCTTTAGCCACCACCCACATGTTAATGACCCCCAAGTCTTTCCAGTTCACCCTTGTCTAAAACAATCTTTTGTACATTTCTGCTTGGATGACTCATATGTACTATCTCCAAACTGAACTCATTTCCCTCCTAATTACTGCCTGCTTTCCACCCTCCACCTCCCAACGTCCCCTCACTCCCATGCTTCTGTCTGTCTGCTTTTCCCATGTCGGTCGTTGGCGCTATTCAAGCCAGAAATGTGTGACTCATCCTTCACCCTCCCTCAGTCAGCCCTATATCCTAGTTGTCGATTAAGTTCTATCATTTTAGTATCCTAAATAGAAAAGGAAAAGGCCGTTCTACTGACAGTTACTATGGGCTTTAAAGTCGTAGTTTGGCCTGTACGAGCAGGTACAATAACATGAAACAGCGACAACCGTGTATGTAATGTACATGTCTTGCTAGGCGTAGTCGTAGGCCCTTGTCATGTTTCTAATTCTCAGTTATTTTGTAGTGTATCATCTCTGTTACCAATGAGGGTTCTAAGGTTTGGAGACTTTAAGTTACAAGCCCAGGATAACAGGGTAGGTTAAGCACAGTGAGTTAGGATTTTAGGTTAGGATTTTAAACCTCTGAGTTGGTCTCCTGGCTCCAGAGTCTTCTCTATCATGTCACTCTGTCTTGCGCTGTTCCCATAATGCCACAGGTTTAGGTTTCTGGTGCGTAGGTTGACTATGCTGAAGGCAGGAACTGTGTCTTACTCAAATTTGTGTGCACCAGGTATTTTTTTTCTTATGTAGTAGGTGATAAAGACTCTTAAATGGCAAAACCATGATCTGTGTCTTCTGCGGCTTTGTCCAGGTTCGGTCCTGGTTCTTCTATTAGCTGCACTCGCTGGGTAGCCTGAGATCAGAATGATGGGGTAGTGCTGCTTACTCTTGCAGGGTTTTTGTGGGAAAGTGCATTAAAATTCCAGGACATTTTTGAGAAATTTTGTTTGGTTGTGGACATTGATAATTGGCCAGCTCAGATGAGCCTCTTTTTGGTTACAGATGACATGTGAAAATATAAACTCTGGTGATCATGCTGATTGAGTCATTCACAGGCTTGCAATAATAAAAGCGGGAAAGTCCCTTCCAAGCAAAGACCTTCTTAATAAGTATAGTATATGTGGATCTGATTTTTGCTACTAGCTCTGAATATAATAACCATTTTAGAACAGATGAGGATATGATCTATGAAACTACATTATTTAGGGCTAGGCACGTGAATTAAAGCAGAGTCTACTGAAGTTTTTTATTCTGATAAACTGATGTTAGGTGGATGGACTTGAACATGTGCTGCAGCACAACAGTCCCTAAATCGTGGTGCAGACTGTTCTGTATTTTTTTTTCCTCCTGCGTCTCTTTTTTCCCTGAGAAGGAAATGCTCTGTATTTTCCATCATATTTTGCTCACAAGTTTCTCTAAGGAGAGGGCCCCTTATATTGAAGGTTTAATGATTTCTAAATTCCACAGTGAAGAATTGGTTTTGTATATCTTTAAGCCCCATGCGCTGCAGTAGAGGCTGGTCTTGTACATCATTTAATCTTGGGATCCAAGGCTTAGGGTGCCAAGGGCAAGGTTCTAATGTTTTTTTTCTTCCAAGAGTGGAAGTTAAGAGAGAAGGTGTGGCCTGGGCCCAGCTGTGAAGTTTCTCTCTCAATTTCTTTACCTGCCAAAGAGGTCAGTTGAAATTCCTAACTCCTCATTGTCATGAGGGCTAAACGAGATACTTCCAGGGAAAAACATAACAGTGCCTGCCACAGGGTGCATTTGTGTCCCCACCTCTGCTGTTATTTTCATGGTGGTTGGATTTGTGGAGTAAAGGTCTTCTGTTTTCTACAGATTTATACAGTATTGATAAGAGATAATTATAAGAACTCATAAGTCTGAGTCGGAGATGAGTGGCTTTGTGGTTTTCAATGAATTATCAGTGCATTGAAATAAGGGCTTTATTAAGTTTGTGAGAAGGCAGAAGGGAGTTGGCTTGGGAAGTTTGATTGCTTAAAAATAAGGGCCAGGTATTTATTGTTTTTTATCCAGCTTTGTTGCAGACTCCCATACTTTGTGAACCAGAAAGATGTTTCAGTGAGACCATGACAACTTAGCACATCTGTGCCACATCTTCATTATATCTAGAACAGTTTCACACCCACTGTCTCTAATTCAAAGTCATTCCAGAAACATGTGTTCCTGTTTTCCACTGGGCTCTAATTGGGCTGTTTCTCCTTAAAGGAGGGATTGGGACCACACACTTGTATTGAGGAAGTAACTGTGTAACTGTGCTACATGTTCCGTTTCAGCTTGGAGACTGTACCTTCTGCAGCAGCTCCCTACCCCCCAACTGGAAAGGAAAGTGATCTCTGTGTATTTGCACATGCGATTTCTGTGCCACCTCACAATCCCTATCTTGCTCCTCAGGTCTGAGACATGTTTCATACTCCCTGTATGTGTTAAGAGGCGGTGACGGAATCCATAATCAAAGATTTCACTGCAGAGTTAAGGGCTTTCATTGAACCTTTCACTGGGTTTTAGAGGAAAAAAATCTGATATTCATACATGGCATGTCACACAGCTTGAAGTGTAAAGCTTGAAATTCACAGGTTTGATGAAAGTTTTATCTGACTCCTAAAAATAACGCTTGTAAGCTCCATGCATAGGAATTACTTTGTAATTCAAAATTTAGCTGAAGGGTCTTTTGCTGTTGGGTCGAGTTTGAATGCCTCCCGTTTAGCTCAGAGCTACCACCATCCCAGCTCTTCTGGAACTACAGAAGGCTTGCATCTTTCTGAGAAGTTTGGCAGCTGAAACACTGAGCCAGACGTAGGTAATTTTATTAGTCTAGAAAAAGTATTACACTTTTGCAGCTGTTGTTGTAGGTCCTAACCATGAAAACAAAAGCCGTCTCAGTTACCCAGGGTCCATGAGAAATTGGCAATGGCCCAATGTAAGTCCGTGTATTTTGGGCTCTGAATTATATTTATCTTCATAGGGCATCCCCTGCTTTAGGGCACACAGCTGGGAAATGGCCTGACTGTATGAGGCAGTGGGGGGCAGGGAGAGGCCAAGCCTTGGGTGCCAGCCTTCCTAGGAAGCCTGAGCCAGTTAATTGGAAGACTGTACTTGCTAGACCATAAATACTTTTGCGCAGGATAAGAGCTTCCAAGAAAACAACAGGACCAAATATAAAACACACTTGTCCGCAGTATTCACCCTGGCTTTCCTGCTCTTCTGTATCGTCTCACACTGTTCATTTCCACAGGTCTCTCTCTTGTGATGCCAGGCTGGTTATTGTGAGTCAGTTAGTCATTTGGTGGTGATGGATGTTATGGTTAAATAGAACTTTTACAGACTACCCTGAAAATTAACCACGGAACTTGGCACTTAATTGCTTGGAGCAGTACATATGTAGAATATCCAATCCTGCTAATGTGTGCCAATCAGTAAATTACCATTTAATTTTCTGGATTTCAGTAGTTCCATGAATGGGATAAAACTGAGCTACTGTTTCTCTAGAAACTCCTGGACTATACTCCTGGGCAAGTCTGAGTGAATGTTCTGTCGGGTCTGACTCTGGGTCTCTGGGTCAGGGTCTCTGATTCTAAGGATCATTGGATGTATTAAAGAGGGTCTGTGACCTTGGATGAGTGGAGAAAAAAAATCACATTTTTATTTTCACTAACTTCTAACCAAAATGTGTTTTCTCCCCCTTGGATTATGAAATAAACCATGTACTATCAGTAGCAGCTGTGGCTTTGGCATGTAGAAGGTAGGTTTTTGTATCATGCTGAGGGAGGTGGTTTAAACTACCAGTTGTGGGTATCAGTGCTCAGAAAACTACAGCAGCTCTCGGGCCCGCTGCTGCGCCCTGTCATCTATGCATGAAGAAGCACACATTGCTGTTATCACAGATTTGCTTTTTAAATATTTTGATGTCTGTTTCAGTATAATTGATTACCTTTGTAACCCCATTTTCTGTGTCAAAATCACTCAAACATTCCAATTGGAGGGTCTAGGTGGCTGAAGCAGTCCATGACACTTAAAATGTCACATGTTCCTGCCTTGGATGGCACCCTTCCATCTTCCTCATCTTGATTTGAGACCACACTTGTTAACATTAAAAAGAAAGTCTACATGTTTGGCTTTTGTATCCTAGTACCAGTTGGCTTTGACTTTTATCATCTGGAGTTCTGATAATCCCTCATCTGGGGCCTGTTGGAGTGGATTGAAAAATAAAGCCACTGCCCAATCCCATGTGACCTTTCTCATGGGCCCCTGTGGCAGTCCCACTTGGAAACTGCTTGCTACAACCAAATGTTTATGGCTGGGAATGGTTTCCCTTAGAAATCTCAGATAAGAGCGTAGTGATCCACGTGTTGCTATATTTGCGTTAGCTGAGCGAAGAGACGCTGCTTTGTGGCTCGTATGCACTGGATTTAGCCTCCACTGAGTTATCCCTGCAGGCAGACCCTGATTGATTTTAGAACTTGAAGCCCGAGGTTAAAATCATATTACTTGATTGGACTGTGTAAAACTGGCCAGGGAAGGAAAGCTTGGGTGCCGGGTCATTCCTTTTGCCACCACCCATCACCTTTTAAGAAGCTTCATGCAATTCATTCTAGTGAGAAATCGGGTGATTTCTTTTTTGCGCTCCTCTTGAATAATGAAGCCCCTAATATCTGGGTAAGTGTTAGGAATAGGGAAGCATTGCTCCTGTGACACAGAGGTCCCTGCCCCAGATAATCATCCTCCTTGGGGATATGGCCCATCTCTCAGTGTTCTCCCCTGTGAGCTCATGCATTAAAGAGCTCGCTCATTTTGTTGTGTCTGTTTAGTTGCATGACACCTCTGGATCACATCCACTGACAACACTGTATTTGGAAATAACTCTAAAAGTTGGTTGCCTAGCAGAGCTGGAGGGGGAGTGGACAGTAGGTGTCTCTCAATAGAAGTAGGTTCTCTTTTTTCAGGCTAGAATTGAGGCTTGGAATGCTGCTCTGGAGGTAGAGGTGTATGTGTGTGTGTATATATGTGTAACCAAAGATGGTTTTTCTTCCTCATTTGACAGTTTTGTCTGTTTCACCACCTCACCAAGTCCCTGGAAGCCAGTTTCTCTTTTTAATCCAAAAATGTAGGCACAGACTGATTGCATGGTCAGATTCTGGAGCCAAACTGCTTGGATGGACCCTCGTGAGCTATGTGACCCTTGGCAAATCACAGCCTCTTTGTGCCTTCAAAGAATGGAGATATTAATAGTACCTTCTACGGAGAGCGGTTGTGAGGATTAGATGTCTCTCTCTCTCCCTCTCCATATATAGATAATACATACAATTTAATACATCTCCATATGTGTATGTGTGTGTGTGTATATATATATATGCTTAGAGGAGGCCCAGAATATGATTAGTGCTAAATACATGTTGCTGGCTGCATATCAGAATCACCTGGGGGACTTTAAAAAGAAAAAAAAAAGTACATGGGTATTGAGAACTCCCAACTTAATGAAATTAGGGCCTGGGGAGGTTACAACCTCGTTCAGAGCATCATAGCAAGTGACTGACAGAAGCGGAGGAGGGATTTTGACGTCTTGTATTCCGGGGCTTTAAGTGGAAGATCCATGTGTCTGCTCCGTCCGCAAGAGATCTTTGTGGAATGAATAGCTGCCTTTCATGAGGCATCTTTGAAGTTGTCTGACCTTTTTCACTTTGAGGCCAGATGCAGTGCAATTTGAAAAATTTAATTTCTTTAGATTTATAATAGCAGGCTTCATTTGGCTGGCATTGATTGATTGAATACCTTTTAACACTTTTTGAAAAATGGACTTTCTGACATGTCTTGAGAGTCTCTTCTTCATCCTAAAGCCTTATCGTCAACCCATGCCGTAGACGCCTCGGAGGAGCGCTTTTACCATCTGTAGTGATGGTCTGTCAGCTACTGTGATCACAGTGGTCCTGTGAACAAGAAATACAGCTTCTCCCTTACAGTGACAGCACCTGAAGGCTGAAGAGACTCGATACTGTCCTGTCAAACAGGAGCAGAGCAGTGTTCCCATTAGACAGACGGGTCCGTGAAAGGAGAAGTAAGGTCATTTTGTAAACATAACGCCTGCTGCCTTTAGTTAGGGAACTGTAATTGTTACCCATCAAGAAGGTGCTCATTGTGAGTTGGGGTCCATAGCTCTGTTGGATGACAGAAATGGAGAACTTAACAGGAGGGAGAAGGAAACAGAAGAGGTTGTAATCAGAGGCTGGTTGTTTCAGAGGGAACTGCTGTATGAGGATTGGGACTTGGGTCTCCAGTTGCTGTAAACTTCACACAGGGGAGCATCCTGTGACCCTGGTCACGTCCTCCGCAGAAGCTGTGTGGGAAAGGATGGGACCACATGCAAAGACTGTGGTTCGTATTCAAACCCTAGGTGGTCCTCCATGAGCTTTTGGCCTCATGGCCACTGTGGCCCAGAGTTGGCTTTGTCCCAGCTGTCCTCAGCTGGATCCATGACAACCATACTTTCACCTTCATACAAAGACCACCTTGTTCTTGAGGCTCATATTCTGTGTTCTCCTGGTCATTTCCAACCCCCACCCCCACCCCAATTCATTGGAGACTTTGGAGGTTGTCACTCATAGCCTGAGCTTTCAAATCAGACCTGGGTTCAGGTCCCAGTTTCACTTTATGGATCGTGCAACCTTGGGGAAGTTGTTAATCTCTCTAAGCCTCCCATAGATGATTTTTTTTTGACGATAAAATGAGGTTATATATGAATGCAAAACTCTCTGCTTACCCGACACTTAGTAAACACTTAGTAAATCCTAGCTGTTAGGGTTGAGGTTGATCCCCCAAATCCTGCCTCTGTTACTGCAGTAAGCATCTGAATGGCCCCTCCCCAGACCAAGAATCAAGTTCCTTGACTTCTTTGTTTTCAACAACCCTCACTTGAGGACGTTCTACTTTATCAAGCCATGCTGTTGGCTGTCGTATGGGCTTTAACATTGTC
The DNA here is from genome assembly GCF_048773025.1 of Camelus bactrianus. Lineage (NCBI taxonomy): Eukaryota > Metazoa > Chordata > Mammalia > Artiodactyla > Camelidae > Camelus > Camelus bactrianus. The sequence goes on from NC_133543.1 coordinate 43,179,721, forward strand.
TGGAATTGTTCCGCATCCCAAAATTTAAAATTCATTTAAAACCATCAGGCAGACTCTTTTTCAGGTTCTTCATTCATTAGTCCAGCTGTATCTGCCCTTTGATCTCTTGGCGACACTGCCTGTGTTCTCTCTGGCTGTCATACCTGTCTGGGCTCCACTCCCCTCCTGTCCAGCCTCGACCCCACGGCATGCCACTCTGAGTGTTCTTGTATGAGCACCCCTGCCACTCTCATTGCACCTGTGCTGTGGATACGCAGTTGCTGATCAAGCCTCTTGTCCTGTGGGTGGTTTTTCTTGGGGCTGAGCATTGGAGGATGGAATTGCGCACTTTCATAGTTGGATGCCAAGTCTTTGTCTGCAACCTCAGTTTGGTAATCAGAACTGTTCAGCTATCTTTTTGGTGGGTGGGGAAGTTGGAGGTTTATTTAATTTTTTTTTTAATGGAGGTACTGGGGATTGAACCCAGGGCATGCCTAGCATGTGTGCACCCTTCCACTTGAGCTGTATCCTCCCCCTGTCCTTTCAATCTTTGGGCTTGCCTTCCTTCTACATGGGCTGTTCTGAACCTTTTCTGCTCCTCTCATACCTTAGTTTTACTTTATAGAGAAAACGGAGGTATGGACTTGTAGCTTTCTGCCCATGTTTGCCGACGTTGTTATCTTACTCTTCCATCATATTATACTTTGTACTTTGTGTCCCTCTTTGCTTGGCACAGAGTAGATACTTAGGAATGTGTGTAGAATGAAAAACCTGCAACCACTGGCCCACTGCTCATTCTTTAATTGGAAGATCAGGTTGTGACCCTGACTCTGCCACTTGCTGGCCCAGAAGAGTCAGGACAAGTTCCTTCCATACTCACAGTCTTGCATTTTAAAGGAGGATATTAAATTTAAATTTATTAAAGGCTGGCAATCTGTTTTGAGGTACAGCTATTCCCTTTGACAATTACAGACGGATTAAGATTATGTTCCTCCCCAACGTATCTGCTGATACTGAAGTGAGATGGCATACTGTTCTGGGGGTGGTAGAGTGGGGCAGGGTCTGACCATCCTGACACACAGCCTAGTGGAGGAAGCAGGCCGGTAAGCAATTAAAATAAGGCTAGGAAGGCTTCTAAGAGGAAGAGCTTTTGAGGTGGGTTTTGAAGTGGGCTTGTGAAATGCCTTTGCTTTCTCTAATAGATTAAGTAATCTGTGAGTATCTGGATGGTGGTGGTGATGGTAATGTCACATTTATTTTGTCTTGTCATTAGGTAGTACCCTACTGTTAGGTTGGGAGGCGGGTGCTTGGTTGGGGAGCTTCTGGGTGAAGACAGCTTCTAAATGAGTAGGGACTTCCTGCAAGACCGGTGCTCATTCCTGAATGAGAGCCATTGGCCTGGGAGGCATTGTGATTGTTACTAGGAACGCTGCCCTCAGTTGTTTCCCTATCTGAGCCCTTCCTGGTTGGAGGGGGAATGTATTGATTTCAGGTTTTGGCTTTTCTGTTATTGTACTTATCTCTTCTGTACGCATGTTTGAAATACCAAAATAAAACCTGACTGTAGCCAGTGCTCCCGAGGGCCTGATGACAGAACAGACCCTGCCATGGAAATGTGCTGTTTATTGTCGATAAGCCAGGTACTGCTGACCTTAAACTTGGAAATTAGTACTCAGTACCAAAAGAATTCTGACATTATTAGTCCAAACCCCTTGTGGGAGAGAACTGCCATTGATCTTTATTTCCCCTCCATAACAATCCTAATAGTCATTTATTTAAAGAGATTTACTTCATGTCTGTTGAATGAATATAAGGTACATTGCTAGGTGCCATGGGGATTTGTACAGTTCACATTTTTCACTGTGATTTAATTGATAACCATTTGTCAGTACAAAGTGGGATGTGGAATTAAAGATATCTTTTGACTATGATGGTCTGGGAGGGCGTTATGGAGGAGACAGTGTTAGAAGTTGAATTGAACAAATCCCTTTATAATATAGAAAAATGGCTCTTGTAGCCAGAAGCGAGTAGCTTCTTAATATTTTCTTCCAAAAGTGAAATTTCTCTCTTTTTTTTTTTTTTTGCCAAGTAGTTATCAAAATGAAAATTTCTTTAAACAAACTTGTGTATAGTAATTCTTCAGTAATTTGAAATCCTCGCTTAGGAGAGTCAGATTTTTTAAGACACTTCTCAAAACAATTTGTATATCTTTCAACAGTCTAAGAGGGAGTTTCCATTTAATTTTTTGCAGCAGAACTTGAACATTTGAGTTTAAACCTCATGCCCAGAATTCTTTTAAATTCCCATTGGTTGTGACCGCTAATTTACTGTGCTTTTTAATAACTCATACTCAAATCCAATGTCATTTTGCCTAAGACAAACCTACCTATAAGGAAAAGAACAGCAGAATGAGAAGTACAGTTTGTAGAATGGCTTTGAATAAAGAAGACTAAACGCTTGGGCCTGTGTGTCTTAGGGGATAAATTACAGTCAGATGATGCCGTCTTCCAGCTCCGCATGTTAAGCAAAACCAAGGGCTGCATCTTTACTTATCACAATTGCTTTCTGGTTTCTTGATTGGTAACCCATTCTCCTCTCCCCCAGCGTTTCTGGATGGAGCATCTGAATCCTCAGAAAGTTCAGGGAGTTGTTCCCAGTCACAGTGCTGGGACCAGGTCTCCTATTCCTAGGCTTTTTCTACTACAGGGGGTAAAAATGTGAGCGAGACCTCCTGGAATTTCAAGTATTCATCAAGGGTTGGTTTTTCCCAGCCTCCTGGGATCTTTAAAAGAATGTCAAGATACGTCCCTTGCTTTCAGGAAGCTTTTATAGCCCACTTTTCCATGAATTTCAGTGACAGCCAGTGCCCCCTCTAACAGAGCTCTTTGTTTCCTTCGGTGGTCTCTAGTCTGCTTTGTTTTCCCCTGTTTGCTCTCTTCTGTATTATTTATCCCGTAGGCTGCTTCAGACACTACCCCCTTAATCACCACCACCCATTTCCTTTCTTTTGATAAACATTAAAGGTTGCCAGTGCGAAGGAAAGTTCCAAAGGCAGTGATAGAGAAGACATGGCTATTGCGTAGGGGGGTCTTGGATCTTGCAGGGTTGAGAAATTTTTGAGCCCCTATAATTGAGGATGTCTTTGATATCTCTCTTCTCGGAAATAAAAATTTCTTCATGATCATGTGCCCCTTACTTTCCAGTGTTTCACTTGTAAATATTGCTGCTCTGGCTTTATTTATGTTGGTAAAAGAAAGGAGGCACCTTCTGAGACAGCTTTGCTTTGAGGCCACATGGGTGGTTTGATGGGAGAAGCTCCTTCCAATGGAGTGAGCCCAGAGTGTGTGTTTAGGTGTCCAGGATAACTGGACAGTTATTTTATTATAACTTTTCTTATATTTTGATATTAAGGCTAGTTCAGATGTGCACATGAAGGGATATTATGAAATGCAGCATTTTCCTCCCAAATACCTCGTGAATTTAACTGAGTTTTCTTGGATTCCTTGCAAATGAGAATATATAGGAATGTTCCTTGTAATTTATAAACTGCTATAAATGTGGGTTAATTGCTTGACTTGGAGGAAATCTCTCATCTGTGTTCATTGCAGCCTAGTTAAATCTGTCAACAAATACTGAGAACAGAGTGGGTGCAAAGGCTGTGTTCCGGCTTCTGTTTGTATCTATTAAAGAATAAACAGCCCCTGCCTTCAGCGCACCGATTCGGCTTGAGATTGTGTAAGCAGGCGTTGTGGCACTCCGGGAGAGGAAAGTTTTAAGGCTGGTGTAATCCTGTGATTTCAGACAAGGTGGTCATGCTTATGATACTGTCAGTGGGATTGCAAACTGCGGTACATTTTGTCTTGTTTTGAAATCATCTCGCTATTTAACCTAGGATAACTTTTGTTATATTTTATATACCGTTGTAATTGCTGTGCAGAATGCTTATGTAACACATAACATGGAGACACTGTGCCTAGATCCCCAAGGAGTTCATGTGTTAAAAGAGAAATCTGAGAAGTAAAATTAAGCTTCATAGTTGATTTAACTTTTAGGGGTTTTAAAAGGAAGAGTCTATGGCATTTGGGAACCTTAGATGTTGAATGATATTAGAAAGATAAGGAAATTTAGGTGACTGCAGGTCATTGACCTAAAGGTAATGTCATATAGTCATTTTATTTTCTGATAAATGAACATTATAGGAAATTTTCTCCTGTTAGATAATTTCAGTTGTTGTAACCTAGAGGCTGGTCTTTTTTCCTCAGAAATACATCATTTAAAGAAATGAGAGCTGAAGTTGTCTACTTTTTCAAAGATTTATTTTTAAGTATTTAAATTTATCCATGTTTGTACTCCTTGCTGTGACAGAGGCTCAGTCTGGCTTTATGGGGCAGAAATTGAGGGATTCTAGCTTGGTCAGTATTTATTTGAATTATACCTCTGCCTTTTGATCTATAGTGCAATATTGAAGGTGAAAAAGGATAATATTTCTTGTCTTATCCTATCATACTTATCCATAAGTACTTCCTTCCACACATACGGTTCTCAGGTAGGAACTTATAGCTTCTGGGAGTTTCTTTTCCATGTGTTACCATTTAATCCTTTGGGTCTGAATTACTGTAACTGGAGGCTGTTTTACATCATTTCTGTTTGGTTCACTTCTTTAGTGGGTCACTGTTCACCCTTTTGGGAGGAAAAAAATGACAGTAGTTGAAATTGCTACTGGAAGGGACGTGTGTCTGATGATGTAGAAGGTACTGTTCAGGGAGAGCCTGCGGCTGCCCCCATAAGACTGCTTCACGGTGGTGGTTACATTTATGAATTTACCACCATCTTCCTTTTGGTACTCAAACTGGGATCAGAAACTCATGTCTTAAATGGATGGTACTTGGCAGTGTCTCCCTTTAACAAAGCTCATGAGAGCTGTTGTTTAAAGCCAGAACAGTGGTTTATTAATTTATTCCCAGAATCGTATCTGTCAACAAGCTAGGCAATTGTGTTGGGTTGACTAGACCAGCACACTTTCCCCTACTGTTGTTAGGCTAAGAAAGCCAAATTATGAGGCACTGCTCAGTGAGAACAGGATCAGAAGGAGGAAGGTAGTGACGATGCCAGTGTTTAAAAGCACTGGGTCCCATAGCCTGATGGTCTGTTTCCCAGTGGATGTGGGGGTTATGTATTTATGGGTCCATAGATACCATCAGGTATGCCAGGTAATCTTCTCTGGACTAGACTGTCCATGTTGGCCCCACCAGCTTATTACTGTAGTCGCTCTTTCTGACCAACCCCTTTCAGATGGGCATAGTCTTTAGGTCTGTGGATGAATATCAAGTTCGCGTTAGTCTTCTAGGCTACAGCTGATCAGGACTACCAGGTGACTTTGCATAGCTCTACTCTGATCTATGTTACTTTCAGAATTTAGCTCACTGGGAGCAGTCCTTTCCTTTCCAGCTTGTGTGTGTATGGGCATGGGGGAGGAGGGGGAGAGTTCCTTAACTTTTGCACTCGGGTATGATCAATTAAAGTTTCTCCAGGTTGCATTTTGAATAGCTTTTAGAATATAAATTGAAGCTCTTTCCTTTGAGTTACTATTTAGGGAGGAAGCAAGAACTGGGAAAAAAAATTACACCAGATATCTGATATCAGTGGTCTCAAGTGAAGAAGCTGTGGAAGATGTGACCATCCTGAAAACAGCTGAGCTCCCCAAAATAGGCACAGAAGGTGTTTGGGCCGAGATGCCCAAGTCAGTGTCTACCAGTCCTTGCCCTTTGGGACACACAGTCCAAGTGGCATGGGAGAGCTGTTGTGGATTGGTGGTGAAGGGGTGATTAATCAGAGGCAGCCTCACCGCCATGGGGGGGCCTGAGCTGGTCAGTGATCCAGGGAAACTTGGGGCTTTGGAAAAGTTTCCTAAGGACCTTGGCCAAGCTCTGAGGGCACGGTTCCATCGATATTTTCTTTTGTCTTATTTCCTAAGTATGTAGTCTTTACTAAACGACAGATCTTGACAGTTGATTGATTTTATTTGGAGAAGAAAATGTCTGTGCTTACCGGGCATCTCTTTCTTTCTTATTTAATTTTGCCTACCATTTTTTATGCCACGACATTTTGCATTGTTTCTTTCAAACATGACTGTCAGGAGAAATTTGTGTTTCCACAGTTTCCCTCTGGAAGCACACTGTGGCCCTCTTCCAGATTCACTGCTTGTCCTTTAGGTGAAACCTTAGTCTTTTCACGGTGGTCCATTCAAGTAGCATTTTTAAAAAGAATTAGGTTGTAAGCCATGCCCCCTTTGTGTGTAAAGACCTGCTTGCAAGATGGTTTAACCCTAATAAACGTCATTATTGGTTTCTCCAAATTCTGCTTAAGATATTTTCTTCCTAGGATCTTTCAGGTTGGTTGGTTTGTTGTTAATTTTGTTTGTTTGTTTGATTGCTGTTGGCCAAAGCTTTCATTGCTCTGAGCAGAGAGGCGGGTGCAGTGGGAGAAGGAGGACCCTCGCTGGGAGTCTGCAGGTGGGGATTCCGGCCCTGCTGTTAATTAGCTGCATGACCCTTGGGCAAGTCAGCCTCCTAGGGTCTCTGTGCCTTCATCAGGAAAACAAAGAGCTTGGAAAAATAAATACAGGCCTGGACCCGATGATAAGAAAGGTCACCCTGTGTGCTTGTGTTGTGAATGGCAGCACTTTGGGACTCTTCCTCCTTCTCAGTGGTCCCCACAGAACCTCAGCTTCACCCTGGGGTTGAGTGCTTGTGTGGGGTGTGATACTGAGGCCATTGTAAGCACTGGTGCTAACAAGGCAGGATTTTCTACAGAGGAGTCATCCCTTCTCTTCTCTCTCTTTGGGAGCAAGCCTCTTTCCTTCCACCTGCCTCCCCTTAGTGCGTTAACAGGGTGTGATGGGTAACACAACACACCTGCCTTGGTTACTGTTTGGGGTTGTCTAGCCATCTCATCTGAGTTAGCGGAGGGAAGAGAGAGCTAAAGGAGGCTGACTAAATGATGAAATAATGGGCCTTTTGTCTGGCTCTTGCTGTAGGGGTGGTTTTGTGTTTCACCTTAGGCCTGGGCCATTGTGTTGTTTTTATGTGCTCAGTACAACCCTGCTTAAAAATACGGCTTGCTTTAAAGGATTCAGCCACAGGCCTATTCTACTTACCCCTCCCCTCCCCAAAAGTCCTAACTATATGTGGTAAAAACCCATTGCAGTGTGTGCTGTTTGATCAGACCCCTTGACATCAGGGTTGAAAAGTGTTCCCACTGTATTTGTTTTGCAAATGTTTATAAGGAATGTTTCCTTCTGATAACCTTCCAAAATGTTTTCCTTATGGTTGTATAATCAGTAGCACCTGTAAAACATGCCTTTAACCATGTAGCTTCCTTCTTAACCATTATCTTTTTGGTTCTGTCTTAATGTTTTCTTTTGATGCACGGGGGCTGGAAGACCCACATTCCTGTGCCAGACATCTTACAGTAACATGTCCAGATTTAGCCTCATAACCTTAATTAGATGTGGAATGTTGAGAATGCACTGTTGTGGTTTTTTTTTAAACGTTTATAACAAGACGGTGAACTTCTGATCACTTCATTAAAAGTTATAAAACACTCCTTGTGTCTTCAGCATTTTATTTAGTTCCCCATCTTAGTTTATTCATAGAAAGTTAATGTAAAACTCAAGGCACCTTTATTATCCCAAGCGATCTGTTTGCTTGAAGTTACCTTTTGTGTCACTATGCAAGTTACGTTCCAATTCATAATCCTCAATTCCTCTCTCCTCCCCTTCTTTTCCCTTTAGAAGCAAGAGTGTTGAAAATGTTAAAGGCCGTGCTGAAGAAGAGCCGAGAGGGAGGAAAGGGAAGCAAGAAGGAAACAGGTATGTGTCTGAGATGGACTTGAGCTGAGCAAGCATGGTGCGCTTGGGCCAGCAAGGCCCTGTCACTCTGGGGAGCAGATGTCACTGCCTGGGGGAGGGGTCAGAGAAGTGACGCAGGTTCAAGCAGACAGCATCCTAGAGGCTGAGAGACCCTAATGTATTTCTGAGCCTTATTCTGGGAAGTGACTTTGAAAGTGGAGTTTGGGTTTTGAACCAAATCCTTTCCCAGAAGACTTGTAAGTTTCCTGATTTTAACAGGTCATTCAGATCCAGAGGCAGAGTTACAGACATCGAGGGAGAGCAGGTGTGTCCAGGAATTTGGTTTCTAGAAAGCCTTTTTTCCCTTTTCCCACACGTGATTGCATTTTATATGTCTGACCAACTGCAGGCTGGCTGGTCCTCATCTTTTGAGTATCAAATTTGCCCCCTAACAGGTGTTGCCCCACTCAATGCCAGGCAGCTAGTTGGTTTTCATTATGATGAGAGCTACTTAGTTTGGCTTGGATTTCATTCCTGTTTGTAGAGTTCTGGGGCACATGTGGTCATTGTGACTCTGTTGTGTTCCGTGCGATAAATTTCTCTAAGGTTATTTGGGCTACCACTCAGTGGTCTGTTTCTCTTGCTAGAAAAACTACAGATTATCTACCTCTCCTGCACAATAAAAAAATGTTAGTGTGGATTATTTACCTGCAGTGTGCCGTTTCACTCTCTAAACTCATGTTAATCCGGAGTCGGAGAATGGCTGGTTTTCTGAGTTACTGTATAGTGAATAACACTTCAATTTTAATTTCTATTAAAGTATGAATAAGTATGCTTATTACTGAAACATCACTGAATTATAGTTAACTCTTTAATTCAAAATATCATGTCATACCTTGTGGTAATATTATTAATACCTATTGTTTCTGTAGGAGAGTAAGTGGACTTAAACAAACTTTTTGATCATATGGACACATTTGACAAATTTCTATTATTATTTCCCTTAAACCAAGTCTGAAAAATGGCAAACTTAACCTTAAAAGTAGAGACTTTTTTTTATAAAGTTGCTATTAAGATTCCATTAGGAGCCGCTCATTAATGCCTGGATGAGCAGATACAAAGAAAAGAAGAAACCAGTTTTTAATAACAGAAACAGGAGACCATAGTTAGCTCTTAAACTTAGGAAATCAACTGCTAGCTTTGAATAATTGATTAGAATTGTTACTATGGAGAATTTTGGTTCACATAATTTCTATCCAGGGGGGCATTCGCCCTCTGCTGGGTCGAGGCCAAAGTATCCTTCTCTTAGTTCTCTAAAAGCTGTCTAAAGAAACAAACAAAAAAAATTTCCCCCAGTTTTGGCTCAACTGAGAATCGTCCTAGAAACTGTGTGATTTGCTTCTTTAGAAGCCTTTATAATTTCCAGGATCAAGTTAGATCCTGAGCTGTCTGTTGGGCTGGAGCTGCCCACCAGTGGGTTGTTTTTTTCAGGGCCAGGGTCTCCAAGCCAAAGCTCCCTACTTAGTAATGGAGTCTTTCACAGCAGGCCTACCATCTTCTTTGACCCGTGCCAGACTCATGTGAAATGACAGTATATTAATGATTTTCAGCACCCTGCCTTTCAGATGGGCCAGACAGTGAACATAGTTTGCATATGAAACTTTTCCAGTTGTAGAGCATATGATTTTGGGTTTATGTTCTCCTTTGGTCTTTAAGAGCAACTACTGTTTTTTCTGAATCATTTTTCATAGTAATTCCCACACAACAGCTTTTCACTAATGCAAACCAATTTATAAAAGCAATGGGAACATTTCTCATAAAACATCTGTATTGTGTATGCCTCTTTCCTCTTAACTAGAACCTGGTTGTATTCCGTTGGGGAACAAAGCAGATGGAATTTTAAATCTTGATGAAGTTATGTCACAAGATGATTGGGGGAAATACTTGGAATTTCACCGTTCATATGTTGAGCTCTGTGCCAACTCTCATTATATAAGTAAATCATAGCTAAGTTTCTCTGTAAATTAAAGCTGGCTGATCTACTGAGACTTCTCTGAAACTTGGGTAATAATATCTGCTGCAAGATGGAAAAATTTTGCTCCACTGTTCCCAATTAAAACCAATCTTTGTTGTAAAGACAAAGGAAAATTCATTTTTATGTGCTTGAACTCACAGTCACAGAAACTTAGAAAATATTTACGTCTAGAATATTGAGTTCAGCTTTTCATATCCTTTGTAGATTGTTTTTGCAGACAATCTAGAACTACACTTTTATGTTGAACCTATTTTGAGAATTTGGCAAATATAATCACAAAGTTAAATTTAATACTCTTAAAAAAATTTTTTTCAGAAGTATTGAAACATTTTTATACTCTCAACTCCTATCCCTAAAAGAAAATGTTACTTTAAACTATTGGTAAGGTTTTAGCAGTTAATGAAATTCAATTTATATGTATATAAGGGTATTTGAAGTACTATGTATTGTGAGGTATTAAATTATTATTTTTTAACACCTTTATTGTAAACTATACAGTACAGTAAACTATACATATTTCAGTTGTACAATTTGATGAATTTTGATAGATGTAGACACCTATGAAACCAGCACCGTAAACAAGATAGTTAACATTTTCATCAATCCCCAAGAGGTGCAGATTTCGAATTCTTGATTTATCCCTTCCCACCCCCTTTACTCCCTGATAACTATAAGTTTGTGAGTCTGTTTCTTTTGCAGATAAGTTCACTTGTGTCCTCTTTTTTGAGATACTAAATTACTGAAAGCCATTGAGTCAACTCTAAAAATAGCAGAATTCTTTTTTTTATGATTTTTTTTTTTAAACCTAGGAAATGCTTACAGCTGAGCAAAAAGTGTTATCTGGAGGCTGTAGAATCACATTGGAGAAAACAGTATTAAAAACTTTAACAATCATTTTGGGGAAGTACATTTATCTTGTCCATCTGTGCAAATGAGTACTGTGTTTCTCTTGACCTTGAGTCAGGCCTCAGGGAGCAAAAATCAATATTAAACCATAATGTGGGGAGGGCCAGACGAGGGCATCTATTTTTTCTTTCCCTGCTCTTATGTTAAGATCTTGCTCTAAAACAAGCAAATGATGTGTTGTCTTTATTTTGAAGCTCTCTAGAGAGGGCTGCAACCTTATACCAAATGTCTAAATGACCTTTACTACCAGAAAACTTTCATATCACTATTATTAAGCTGACTTAATTTAAAAATAATTACCGCACTCTAAGATTTGACAGTATTCTGATACCAAACCCCAACTTAATAAGAGTTTAGAGTGGATATAAGAGCAACATAGGAAATCGTCTTTGCTGTACAGAAGCACTGTTTAGAAAATGAACAGGAAAAAGCCCCATTTTATAATAGAAACAGGAACTTTAAATATCAAACTGAGAAGAAATGTATAAATCTTATATTGAAGAAAAGAATAAAAACTTTATTGAAGGACTTAAAGGAAGACCTGAAAAATGGAAAAAATACTTTATTTTTGAATGGGCAGGCCAGGGCACTATTTTAAAACTGTTAGCTGTTACAAAATTATCTATACATGCCATTTAATGCCTAATGAAATTCCAACTATTTTCTTTTTAAAGACTTAATTTTTTAAAGAGCCAGTTTCAGGTTTACAGCAAAATTGAGAGGAAGGTACAGAGATTTTCTGTATACCCCGTGCCTTCACTCATTACTAGCCCCCCCCCATTATCAGTATTCTCCCATCAGGGAGGTACGTTTGTTACAACTAATGAACCTACATTGATACATAATAATCACCCCCAATCCATAGTTTATTTTTGGGGGTCACTCTTGGTGTTGGACATTCTGTGAGTTTGGACAAATATATAATGACATGCATCCACCATTATTCTATCGTACTGAGTATTTTCACTGCCCTAAAGATCCTGTTTTGTTTTGTTTGAACACAGTTGATTTTAGAATTCATCTGGAAGCGAAAATGCTTCAGAATAGCCAGAGATTCCGTGTGGGACAGGTGCATCAGAATGGCTGAGCCTGGTTCCCACGCCTGGGTTCTAGCTGCAGGAAAGGCTGAACAAGTGTGTATTTGGAGTTCTCAGCTTCTACAGGGCAAGGTGGGCTCCGCCTCTCACCAAGACATTGTGTGTTACGGAGGATTCTTCAGTCATAGACATTTCCGTGCAGGTCCCCTCCACTTCAAAATCTAACCAACTCGGATGTCTAATACAGCTCATTATAATCGCTACCGCTTTCATATAGCGAGTATGTAGCTTGGCTAGTTTTTGAGACTTTTTCCCCTCTACTGGTCTCCAAGGAGAGAAACCTAATTTTACCTAACATCTATGATATAATCAAATCTCACTGTTGATGGTCGTTTTGGTTGTTTTCTTTTAACCCTGAAGAGAGTGGCATCAATCTGGAGGCCTTAGGAGGGCAAGGCCTCCTGCCCTCCTAGAAAGGGCTGATCCCTCTCCTCTCTGTGGATGCCTTCCCCTGCCCTCTGCCAATCTTGAAACCGTAGTCTTTGCCCTATTCAGCTCTTCCTGCTTGCTCTCGCTGGTGTGGAAGTAGCTCCAAGTTGAGGCAGAAAAGCAAAGTTTGGTGAATTTTTAATGGTGGTACTGCCTCAATTAAAATACAGACTGATTAAGGAAAGGTTGCTTGTTATGCCAAAATAATTGTTTATTGGTCTTTTCCTTTCAGTTTAATTATCTGTGTTCTTTTTTCAGCAGGGGGGCTTAGTTTGAAGTGATTTATTTAAAAAAAAAATTGACCTTCACCTTTTCATCGTTAAAACCCAGCTAGTTGGCTAAATACACTTGTAATTGTGTTAATTAAGGCATTGGATAGTCCCCAAGCTTGAATGTGTACTGAATCTGTTAGCTTTACATCTAATCCCTCACTCTGAATTTGTAGTAAAAGGGAGCTGTTTGCCTCTAAAGTTTAAAAGCCATTGATGTGATTGTTAAATGTGGTATTTTAAGCCATTCCAAGCTGCAGTCTGGTTTTCAGTGGTACCTTCTAAAAATGCCTCAATACAAATGATGCTTTGTTTTATCCAGAAAATATGAAGCTGCTTTTGATTATTCTGTGCTGCGTTGCCCGTTTTCTGTGGTTGTGGGCTATTATTTAGGAATTTGGTACAGTGACTGTCTTGCTGAACTATGGATATTTGGTGTCTTGTTGTTAACTGACTCCAAAAATGTTTCCCAAGCAACAGAACAAGCAGAAATAATTCAGTCTAAAGGTGTTGTAGTTCTCTTTATCAGAGCATTTAAATAAATTCTGCAGAACACTAGGACAGGAATTTAAACACAGAATGGAACCAGGCTGAGTTTTAGTATGACTAGAAATGCTATTGCCTCTGGTGTGATTGGTCCTTTTGTGAGTTTTTCTCTTTGTTGTCCCTCATACATCACAAAGTCTACAGGAAGCACAGACTTTGGAATTTGAAGATACAGATTGAAATCCTAGCTCGTTCACCTCCCAGTTTACTTGAACTCAGACAAATTTCTTGACCTAGTTAAGCTACCTTACAGGGATGTGGTCAAGGTTAAATAAGATAACATCTCTACAAAAGTGTGTAGCTTGACATCTGGCTTCTGCTAGATTTCAGTACAGCTCTTCTTCTTTGAGAAAACTGCGTGGTACCTTAAAGAACAAATAAACTTTAAGACTTCTTCTTCCTTCCCTGCTGAAGAGAAAACAGGATTGATCTCAGGCAAAAGAGTGACGTTCTAGAAGCTTCTTTCCTTGACTTCCTCTCTCCAAAGACTGATTCTACCATTGACTGTGGATACTAAAGCCTCTTCTGCCGTCTTTAGTCTTTCCCCCATAATAAAACTGGGGAAGCTCTGAGTCATTTGTCTGTTGTATCGTGGTTTATACTTCGAAAATCATTGATTTTACCTTTTAGCCTATATCAAGTCACTTGCATTTTATCCTTAATCTTTGTGAAGTTAAACTGAAAGTCTTTCCCCCAGCTAGAGAAATTTCAGGAGTCAGCAGGAAGCTTTAAAAATAGATTTCTTCGTACATTTTATAAAGTTGCTGAGATGTTTCATTTCAACATATCTTTAATGAATGAAGGTCTTTATATGTGGAAGGCTCCATTGCCCATCTTCTTTGTAGCTTTCTCATGTTTTAGGGAAATATAAAGGATGAAAGAGAAGGGTGGGCCTAATTCTGAACACATATCATGTGTCAGGCACTGTATGTAATGGACCTGGCCCATCCTGAGCTGCCTGTTTCTTGTGAAGGGCATAACTAGAGAAGGGCTTGAACTGAGAGGGTGAAGTCAAGACTCATACTGATCTTGTACTTTCTTTGGCCAATAAGACCTCTACCAAGTCACAACCTATCCAAATCATCATAAGGGAGGTAGCAGATTCTCAAACAACACTACTTACTTTCTTGGACCCTTTTTTGTGTAAATACACTAGGAATGTTAACAGAGAAATAAAACAATTCAGAGTCCTTTTTTGGTCAAACTTAATTTCATTTTACAAATAATTTTTTTCATGAAAGCTGCTTTTCTGTTCAAAAGACAAAAAACAGAAACAATGGTCTTATTTCCTATGGACCAGGTTTTCAGAGAGCTTTGTCATGTGTAGCTTTGTAATTTCCATAGAAAATTCCATATTTGAATTTTCATGTGATCTATTTGCATTTCCTAGAAGGGGAATTTCAAGGTTTTATTTCTACTCTAGAGAAATGTAAAAAACTTAATTTCATATAACCGACTGACAAAGGCAGTTCCTGAGAGGGGCAATAGGCTACTAAAGATTTTGACCTGGATTGACTTCTTTTTTCTATGGAGGATCATCTAAACTTAATGATTCCTCCTAAGGGGATAAGGGCTTTGACCTTGCACTTGTCCTGCAGTTAATGGTTGGCCATCAAGGGTAGCCCGTTGAGTAGCCCTAGCCCTGGGACAGAGCATCAGATGGAGAAACCCTTATTCGTATCTGAAATCATGAAATTGGAAAGTTGGGTCTGCATCTTTCCACTCTCTCGTGCCCCCTCTCCCTTTGGTGGCCACATCAGCCATCAGTGGTGCCAGTGTAGACTCGAGATTCTTGTCCTGTGTTCAGGTGACCACAGCATTGTCATGGGATCAAGATGAGACAAGACTTTAGCAGCTGATTTTCAATTCTTCACTCAAGAGTTTTTGTCAGAGAGTTGCCCATTTTTAAGGGATTTTGGGAGCATGAAACTGCTAGATTTTGTACATGATGACATTCTTTGTGCCCTGAGACTGTCCCAGAGCAGAGTCCTCCGTAATAAGATGTCTCTAAGACTCGCACATAGGTGCCTGTAATGGTTAGGGCACTTGTCTGGAGTGTCTATGGAGCATGGAACTGGCTGGCAGCAGAGGCCAAAAAAGATGTGAACTCCAGGTTGAGAATGGAAGAGAGCCACCCTGCACTGCTGACGTCCTGATGACTGTACTGTCATTTCAGTTCTCAAAATTGAACAATGTGTCTGCTAATGCCTTGTATCTTTGTGTGGGCTTGTTTGTCCGCCACCCCTAGTCCCCCACCAAATTTTCTAGGTAACTTCAGAGTTATGAAGAAAACAGCTTTCCAAGTGCCTGATGTTTAAAAAATACATATTTTATTGACGTCTGATGGTACATTTTCTTGTTGTCTTAGTTTGGGTGGCCATAACAAAATGCCATAGATTGAGTGGCTTAAACAACAGAAATTTACTTTCTCACAGTTCTGGAGGCTAGAAGTCTGAGCTCAGGGCGCCAGCATGATCGGGTTCTGGTTGAAGGTTCTCTTTCTGGCTTGCAGGTGGCTACCTTATACCTTTGTCCTCACATGGCAAGAGAGAGACAGCAAGCTCTCTGGTGCCCCTTATAAGGATGCTAATCCGAGCATGAGGGCCCCACCCTCATGACCTTATTTAAATCTAGTTGTCTCCCAAAGGCCCCTTGTCCAAAATACTATCACGTTGGGAGTTAGGGCTTCAGTATATGAATTTGGGGGAGCACAGCTCAGTCCATAGCACTTGTCTTTGTTGTTTTGATTATAAATGTAATAGTGCTTCATTGATTATAAAACACACCTTTATTTTAGGTACCACTAAGGAAGAAAACTGCTGTCAATTAAACTGATGTACTTTGTTACTTAAAGTGTATACTTACTGAAAATTTCCTTTCTTTAGAGAGTTACTTTTTATATATTTCAATCTTTTTCATAAAATAAGAAAATGAAATAAGTTGGTTTAAGATGTTTCAAATTTATTTTCAGAGCCTTCTAAATCTTGGTTTTTTTTTCCACCTGGTTGTCAGTATTCGTTTTTCTCCATACTGCATCGTCTTCACCACTAAGAGCACTGATGATGCAGCAGGTTTTGAGTCCTTCACTGTTTTCTCCAGGACTTTCTTCCAAGCTGCAAACATCCATTCTGCAAGTTTGATGCCGTTCTTTCATGATCTCAAAAGGAGGTTCTAATGGAAGGCTTTAAAATAAAATCCAGGGCTCTGATTCCTTCTTCAGTGCGCTTTAAGTGGTCTGTTGACTGAAACATGAAAGATGTTATAATTGCCTAGTCACGCCACCAGATGTAATAACTCAGGTTTGCCCCATCAGTGCCCACCAGGTTATAACCATTCCCTGGCTGATAACAATTTTAAGATGCCATCAACTATTACATCCATTTCGGTTTTGAAAAAGTTAAAGTAAGAATAAATATGGGCCTTTGAATCAATGCCCAGTATAACATGTGCTCATTGTAGAAAATTTGGAAAATATTGTTAAAGAATATCCTGGGTTTTTTTCCTTTATTCTTTTGCTTTATCCTTTTTAATGTCATTAGGCTTTGAAAAATGCCTAACATTTTATTGTACCAAAATACCATGGTTTTTTGGGTGCATTTTGTTTACATATATTTCTCATTCATTAAAAAACCCTGTGGAGAATACATATCTTTGTATAAATCTAATTATTTTAGTAGAATGTTTCTAGACAAAGAATTAATAGTGAAAGGAAATGAACTTTTCAGAAGCTCGTGGTACCTCTTGCCAAATTGTTTCCAGAAGGTTTGTTGGTCGCCACCTGTCTAAGCACTGTGTGAGTGCGCCTGTTTGCATGACTCTTTCTAGTATTAGATAATTGTGGATTTTAATCATCTTTGTCCATTTTATAGGTTAAAACATGTATTTGTTTTTAATTAGCATTTCTTTGAGATCAGAAGACCTCTTTAAATATTCAGTGTCTATTTGTAGTTCCTCTTCAGTGATTGTCTTGTGTCCTTGTCCATTTTTTTCTGTTGGGGAATGTGAGAGTCTCTTTAGCTTGGTTCTTTCCTTTTCCTGGTGTGGTCCCTGGTGTGTATGTAGGGGTGGGGCTTCCTGATGTAGTCACTCATAAGGGAGTTTTCATTGAAGTTGCTGAAAGTCAAACTGCCCGTGTTCCATGGATAGCAGTGTCTTCTGTATTGTTGAAAACTTATGTCCATGCTATGGCCAGAGATCTGCTAGTCTGATTGGCTTATATTTAAGAAACTTATTCTTTAGAGAAACCAAAATAAAGACAAAACCAATTCAAATGACTCATCAGGTTTTCAGCGGTGCTTGACAGCATTCTGCCTCTGTGCGCAGTCAAAAAGTGGGAGAGCTTCCTGCTCCATGGATGTGCCAGAAGCTGAGTCCTGTGAGTCTCTGAGAGCAGACAGGGGTGGTTCCAGATAAGCATCTCCTTAATAAATTGCTGTATCCTTAAGTGTAAAGAAACTTCATCCATAGCTTGTATTCTTAGATTATTAAGTACCGGGATTCTTTTTCAAACTAAGGTAAAGTAATGAAATAAAAGTTTCTAGATCTAGGAGGATCTTAGAAATTGAGTTCAGTGTCTTCAGTTCTTGAGAAATATTTGGAAAAAGGCATTGAGCAACTGCCCAAGGTCACATAGCTAAAGCAAAGATGAGGTCAGAGTATAGATTTTGACTCCAGACTAGTTCAGTTTCTATGTCTCTGGCTGGTTCCCTTATTTTTATCTCTAGAACTGAGTAAATATAAAGGAAAACACATCCCTGAGATAGAAGATAATAAATTCCTTTATATTAATAATTTCTCTCTCCAGGGGATTTGTTTTGATTTTTTTTCTTCTCTAGAAGTGTTCCCCCCTCTCCCTGGAATGTTTATTTCCTAGAGTTTTAATCTAGATTGAGTAACACTGTAATATCTCTCTTTCTTTTTCTATATCTTAAAGCCCATTTCTGCTTGGTGTCCTTGAGATTGGTATAAATCCATCTTTTATGGTAAAGCCATTCAGACACTATGAATGTAATAGTTAAATATGCGATCATTTTAAAAAGCTATACAATGGTATTAAAAGTAAAGATACCACCCCCATGTCTTCTCTGCTTCCCTTTTTACTCCCCCAAGGAAATTACTGTTAACAGTTTATTTGATCTTTCTGGATATTTTCTATGCATCTATGTGTGAATGCACATACACACATGTATAGATCCTTAGGAAAACCTCCACAAACTTCACAATGTGTTTTATTTTGTGAATTACTGTTGCCTAAATGCATTTTTAGATGTATTTTCATATTAGCACATACTAACATACAGGCTTTTTAAAAGTTGCTCAATATTACATTGGGCAAGTATCCTGCACCTTACTATTCCCTTGTTGATGGTTTTATCTTTTATGTGTTTGTCATTAAAATCAATATTAGAGTAAATCTTGTGCATAAGTGCCTGTCCTTTCATAAGAGTGGTTGTCAGAAAAATTATTCATTTATAATTTTCCTAAATTTTTCAAAGTGCCGTTCAAAAAGGTAGCATTAAATTTACAGATCCACCTTCAATATGTGAGAATGCTTGTTTATTCACGTGCTTATCCGCATAGGTTATAATCAGACTACTTCATCTTTGCCAATATGATAGGAAAAAGTTGTATCTCATTGTTTTAATTATGCAGTTCTTTAGAATGAATTCAAACACATTTTTATATGTTTACTGGCCATTTGAAACCACACTGCCTGGATTTGTATCCTGGTTCCATAGCTTACCAGCTGTGTGAGCTTGAGCAAATTACTTGACCTTTCTGTGCCTCATGGCTCACTTATGAGGATTACATGAGTTAATATTTATAAAGCACTAAATTCCATGCTTGGCAGATAGTATATGTTATATAAATAGTTAACAAACATGAAGATTTAAATGTTTCTTTGTTCTGCCTATTAATTTACCTATTTTCCCATTGGGTCTAATAGGTATTTTAATATTTTGGAAAGTGGTTAACCATTGATCATTTACTAGCTAGAGTTCCGAGCAAGTCAAACATGTCATGTTTAATTTTGAATTATAAAACCTAAAAAGATTCATCTAACTCAGAGTTCATTTTTGACAGGATTAAGGGAAGGATTTTGTTTTAATTCTGTAAGCTCAGTGTTGAAAACTGACTGAGAGGTTACAAGTCATTATTTCAGGGAGGTCGGCTTTCTTTCCCTGCTTTGTGTGGGAGTTTTGATGCTGCTAATCTGATTAAACCTCTTGGAGCTACATCCTTAGCTCTAAGATTCTGAAGATTAGAGGTTCTGGACCCCCCACCCCACCCCCATCCATTAAATTGTTACCATGGTTATTGGGCTCCTCAACCAGCATCTCAAATCCCTTCTGATTTATGGAAGCAGCATCTTAATAATGAAGAAGCCCTCTGCTAGTTTGGCTTCAGGAAACTTAAGAGTTCCAGTTCAAATGTACCTACCTACTGGTTCTCTTTGAACAAGTTGTTTCATTTTTCTGAGCCTCAGTTTTCTTGCCTATAAAATCAAGGTAATAATCTCTTATCTGTGTCATAGCACGGGTAATATGTAATTATAAGAGTCACATGAAATGAAGTTTTTTTTTTTTTTTTTAAATCTTGAGGCATGATGATGTTGATAATGTGGGAAATTTGTTTCACTTCCACAGAGTGTCTGGCTTTGGGCAGTGCCCATTAAACAAGGAAATAAAATATACAGATATTTAAATTTATATCAGGAGTTATGATACTTAAATGTTGTGGAGGGGGTGGGGGTGAGATACTTTTCTTCCTCAAGATAGTGAAGAAACCAGTCCCCTGGGATAACACATGGCAGCACTAACGCAGGCTGCTCTTTGAGTGCTGACCGGGTATCAGGCAGTGTGCTAAATGCTTATAGACAGTAGCTTATCAGGAGAGGTCACAGAACGGGTCAGGACCACACAGTTACTAAGTGGCAGAGCTAGGATTTGAATCCAGTTTGTCTCCAGAACCTTGCATTCAGGGCAGTATAGCAGGCAAGCTGCTTGGGGTCAGCTCCTGGGTCACATTGCCTAAGCTCACCGTGTCCGTTTTGCGTATGTAACGTGGGGGCGACAGCAGCATCTGCCTCTGAGGGTTGTTGGTTGTCCTGAGGATTCAGTGAGGGAAAGTGCTTAGAACAGTGCCTGGGCCATAGTAAGCATTTTATAAATGTTTGCTCTTATCATAACTTATGGTAATTTCTATACCCTTCTGGCTCCTTTGTTTCTGCCCCTTGACCCTCTCCTTTAGCCGTAGTAAGTGGTGGCGTCTCAGATATTTTCGTGTCCTTCATTCGCTTGTCTGTGCGGCAGCCCCGGCCATTGCATCTGGTGCAGGAGGAGAGAGCCGCGTGGTAGGCCTGGCCCTGGTGCAGTGCTGTGTGACGGTTGCTGCAAACAGTCTGGGAGGGCGTGTGTTTGCTGGGAGGGGGGGGTTTGGAATGTGAGGCCTGCGTGCAACCATCCACCACCAGCATTCTGCGAGAAGAGAAGCTATGTGCATTCAAAGTCGGGGGGGTGGGTACCTGGGAGATTCAGTGTTCACCATGGCTTTACAGCAGCAGGTTCTAGAGCAGCGCTTTCTAAACCTGGCTGGTTCATCGGAGGCACTGGTCACTCAAATTCCCACCAGACCTACTGAATCATTCACCTGCAGTGGGGCCCAAGCTTCTGTAAATTTTTATATTCGTGGTTAGCCAGGTTTGGGAGCTACTGGTATGCTGATTGTTCCTGTGTCTCTGCAGGGCCAGCCCCAACCAGCCCCAGCAGAGGTATTCAGATGTGACTCAGACAACTCCCCCATTACCTAGTAAACTCTGTTCTTGGCAGCCCTATAAAGATGAATTTGAAATATAGATATACAAGCAGATGAGTGAGGGATTCCATTACAGAAACAAGGGGCAGAATCTGATCAAATTCCTCAGTATGTTTTACCTGGTTCTTGTGTTTATGCCCCCTCCCCATCAACATTTGCTCATTCTCACCCACGCAAGTTAGATGCACAAACACGAATAGCTACTGAGTATAATTTTGTTGTTTAATTTACCTGCAGCTTTTTAGAAATTATTAGAGGGCTGTTTTCCCAGAGTGATACTCAGAGAATGAATGAAGTGAGTAATGCACATTTCCATTTTATATCTGAGAAATCATGATGAGAGTGGAATGTTCATATGGTTAGCTGTGGTGAGACAATATTGACATTGTTGCTAAGCTAGTTTACCAGACATGTCCTTGAGGCTGCTGCTTCGAAAACTGAGCAATGATTTTTTTTGTGTGTGTGTGTTGGTGGTAGTGATGATGGAGCAGGAATATAGCAAATAAAATGACAGGCAGAGAATGAAAAGTAGCCTCATTCTCTCCCCTATTCCCTGCCCCCCATTCCAGCCTGAAAAGGGCTGTGGTAAACAGTCACATGTGCACAGCTGATCGGGCCTGCTGCTTTCTAGAATGTATACTGAGTTGGTTGTATTGTATTTTTAATCTGTTTGTGGGAAAGAAACTTTAAATGCTGCCTAGGCACTTTGAGGCATTTTCTCCCAAATGTTTATAGACCCCGTCTTCCTTGTAAGGAGATGAAGTGAGAGAAACCCTTGCTGTGCTCTGCCTTTCTCTTGTAACGGGGCCTGTTGGCAGACAGCTTTGCTGACGGGACTGCCAGAGTTTGGATTTGAGTCGTCAGTGAGGGGGTGGTGTGCTGGTTATGGTATTGTTCTGAAAGTCCTTTTCCCTCCACTTATTTTTCCACCCCCAAAATGTCAGCATGTCCAACACGACAGAATGTTCCTGATGATTATCATTCAGAGAAAACACGACTTGCTAAATTATCTGTGGATGACAGTCAGAATTTCTTCAGCACCGAACAGCACTCCACGCTTGGTGTGCACCTTGGTCAGGGGATCCACCTGGCCAGGGTAATGCCACGTTAAGAATTCTGACTGTGGCCCAGGCTGCGTGGGTTCAAGTCTGGATTTGCCACTTACAGGGTGTGAGACTCTAGGCAACTTGCTTAGCCTCCCTAAGTTTGCTCATCTATGACAAGCGGGCAGGACAGCATTTACTTCCCATGGAATAGGATGAATTTACAAGCTAATGTGTATAAAATGCTTAGCGAGGGGTCTGCTGTACAAAGGTCTCACTAACAGCTACCTTAATCATCCTCATTATTAGGGCAGATACATTCAGTGAGTGTGTGTGTGTGTGTGTATTTGCAATGAGGAAACTCATTGCAAATCCTACTATGTTCCCTGGGTACTTAATGTGAAACTCAAGGGTCACTGAGTTCCAGCAGTTCTGGGGGTACTAGGTGTGAAATTGAGATGGAGACTGGCTTTAGGAATTGGATGCCCAGTGTGTCTTTGCTGACCCTGGGGCTGCCTTGTGGCACAGTTCTGGGCGCGGTCACATAGATGTGAGATGTGGGGCATGGTGGTCCTCCCCTCATCATTCCTCAGTCACCTTCTACTTCCTCCAAGAAAGTCCTGAGTAAAAAAGTGGAGTTCTCTATGTCATTATAAATAAGAGGGTTGCTGGTTTTTATTTTAATGCTAAGAGAAGGATTGGTTGGAGATTGGAGGTTAAAAGCAGAGAAAAGTGTAGGCAGAGCTAGGGCAGTGAGGTTCATTTTGACTACTTTGCAGTCTACGGTTGACCCTTGGACAGCCTGGTGGGGGGTGCTGTGACCCTCCTCATAGTTGAAAATCTGCATAGAACTTACAGTCAGCCCCCTATCCATGTGGTTCCTCTGTAACTGCAGTTCCACACCTGTGCATTCAACCAACCACAGGTTAAGTAGTTCTGTAGTTTTTACCGTGGAACAAAATCATTGTCTTTTAAGTGGATTGCACAGTTCAAGCCCCTGTTGTTCAAGAGTCAGCTGTATAGGGTAAGGGGCCGGATCTTGGCCAATATGATGGCTGTCTTAGGAAGCCAGGCCAGAAATTCACTGTGGGAACAGTCAACAAGGAAGACCCTCCCATACCTGGGAGAAAGATGACTATGGCCGGTTTGGGCTAGATGGACGAGGGCAAATCTGAGCCAGGTGGATTAAGTAACTCCAGGGGGCACAGTTAGAGGAGCCCGGAAAAGTGAGCCTTCCTTCCTGGGGGAAGGGACTCGGGAGGGCAGGAGCTTGACAGGTACCGTGCAGAAGTTTTATCTTACAAAACATTCTCATTGTAAAGATGTCAGAACATACGTCAACCTTAAAATGTAAAAGGAAGGGAAAAAACCATCCATACTTCCCACCCTCTTAGGAATACACCACCATCATTGTTTTACTGAATTTCCTTCTAGTTTTGGGTGGTGCATATTATTTTCCTGTTGTCATCATATGGCATGTACAGAATTGTGTATGCTAGCTTAAATGTTTATCTCACATCCTTGAAAAAATGTTGATCATATGGTAACTTGAATTTTTCTTTTTTTGTAATTTCAGTTCCTTGGCAATGAAAATGGTCATTGTGGTGTTCTGTGCGACTCTCTGTGTTTGGGGTGGGGCGGCAGCGGGCAGCAATGAAGAGAGCTTTCTCTGCCCAGTGGCACCGTCGTGTACAAAATGTTAGCCGTTGTTAGCAAGTTCTGGAACAGGGCACTATTGTTTTAAGAGGTCACCAGATAAAGTAAGAGATTCTTTCTGCACCATGGGGTGAAGGATATGGTTCGAAAAACACATTTCCTTCATGAGAAAAGAGTGGAAGGTGGAGAAAGGGACAGTTGAGTGAAGTGTTTGAAGACTGGGCTTGGGCTATGGTTTATTGCTTTTTTTTTTTCCCAATCATAATGTCCCCACTGTTGAGTAGTTAATTTTGATTCTTTAGTAACTTTTTCCTCAAAAAGGATAAATGGGCTGTGTGTTTTCTGAGCCTTTAAGTACCTGAGAATGTTTTTTGGTTGATACAGCACTTAATAGAAGACTTGGTTTTACGAGATTTGGTCCTGCTATTTGCACCCTCAGGTTTCATAGCTACTGCTTTTTGGCTTCTGGTTTTTCTGGTGTTGGAGAAGTGTTGTTGGTGGAATTGTGTTCCCTCAAAAAAGAAAACGTCAAAGTCCTAACCCTTGATACCTGTGACGGTGACCTTATTTGGAAGTAGGGTATTTGTAGATGTGAGCTAACTGAAATGAGGTCATACTAGGTTAGGGTGGGCTTTGATCTAATGACTGGTGGCCTTGGAAGAGACTCGGACACAGGGAAGAATGCCAGGTGATTATGGGCATAGAGATAGGAGCAATGTCTACAGGCAAGTAAACCAAGGATTGTAGGGAACACCAGGAACTGAGAGAAACGCACGGACCAGATTCTCCCCTGGAGCCTTCAGCGACCTTGATTTTGGACTTACAGCCTCCGGAGATGTGAGAATAAATTTCTGTTGTTGAAATGACCCAATTTGTGGTACTTTGCTACAGCAGCTCTAAGAACTAAGACAAGAAATCTGGGGACAGTTGGATTCTAGGTTCTGGTTCCTTTGAAAGTCTCTGTGGTTTTGCTTCCTTTTAAATTATTTTTATAAAGCTATATACTTACCTGGACACTTGTGATACTTTTTTCTTAAACTATCAACTTAGAATTTTGCCAGGATAATTCCAGGTGTGGGTCTCCCTTCAGGGAAACCACCTAGAGCACAGTGGATCCTTTTGAATCTACAAACCTCAATTCTAACAAGATTCAGTTTTTTCCGTTGAGTTTTTAAAAATTGATTTGTCTTGTCCGTAGTTACAGAAACACTTGTGTTTTCCGTTTGTGTAGCCTTTTCTTGCATCGTGAAAACATTCGCCCCTTTCCCCTATGTCCTGGGGGCACCTACTCAAGCTTGTTCTCTGTCCCTGAGTGGACTTTCTATAGTGTTAGTTCTGCATTTTGTGCCTGAGAAGTGGACCAGAATTTGGCTATTGCTTTGGAAATGTCCTTGTTTTCCTTTTGTTCTCTTTAATCTTAGTCTATACCACAGAGGAAGTACTCAAGAAAAGACACCACCTGAAGGGTATAGGGGCCGAGTCCTCCTGTATTGTCCTGAGAGCACCAGGCAGTTCACTGACTTTCATCTCAGCCTTTTTTGTTTGAGTCTTCAAGAAGACAATCCCTTTCCTCTCACTAATAAGCTATGTTTTCTCAGTCTCCCATCATTTATTATTTTGAGGGGGGTGTTTGGGAGTTGGCTTTTCATGGAAAGAGAAAAGATCTCATCAGCCCTTGTTTTATCTAGTAGAGTCTGTTGGTTCCTGCTGGTGGGCGTGGGGTGGAGATACTGGAGCTGACAGCAGGGCAGGGGACAGCTGTCTCCTCCATCCTGCGGGCTGAAGCCTGGTTAGACCGCCAGTTGTTGCAACGAAAACAAAGGATGCTCCATTTGTCATCCTTCAAATTACTGGGAATTCTTTCGTTTTCGGCACTCTCTTATCTGTTGGTATAGTTTTTACACTTGTGGGTTTTATTCTTTCACTTTGTCATTACAGGTATTTAATCGGGGTGTTGGGAGGACTTTGTGAGGAGTGTTGGCCAGATGCAGTTTTAAACAGAAACAGGAATTCGTGCTTTCACCACCTGTGCTGTACCTCCCCCTTCCCCGCCTCCCTCCATACTGGCTGTTCCCACTCCGCCTTTTACCTCTGTATTCCTTGGTCCTGTCCTGCCTCATTCCTTTCCCTTTTAGCCTCTGCTTTTTTCTCTACCTGCCATCTAACTGGCTGCCATGCTTACCTTTCCCTCTTTGGCCCTCCCTCTGGCAGACGCGTTGTTTCCCTGGGGCTCTGGACTACCCTGTTTGAACTGTATCCACGAGTGTGCCTGCGCTCCACTCCCAGCGACAGAGATGACCAGGACCCGGAGGAGCCAGGCTGGAAGGGAGGAGAGCGGAGATGGGGGCGGCACAGAGCCCGTCCACGTGGGGGCCAGCGTGCTGGTGCTTTCGAGAGCCTGACCACCTGCACGGCAGGGCCCTGGGGCTCCTCTTACTCCCCTGTCCTGTGTCCTCAGCCAGCCGGACACAAGATCACCTTCGACCAGTCAGCACACACGCTGTCACTCTGGACAGTCTTTGTGGAATGGAACTTCGTCTCACCCACTTGCCAAGTTAGGCCCTAGCGTGTGGCCCATGTAGACTTATAATCTTCATATCTACATGTGGCTCAATCCCAGGGAGTGTCCATTTAAAATATTTATAGGAAAAGTATGCACATTGAAAAAAATGTCAACCATTTGAAAGTGTCTCTACCTCCCATCCATGCTCCCAATTCATCACTTTCTATTTCCAGAGGCAGCCCGTGCTCCTGGTTCCTGGGTGTCCCTGTAGAGACCCTCCATGCGTGTACAAGTGTGTATGTTTACATATGCTCCTATGTATCCATAAACATAGAGTGTGTGCACACATGTGTGTATGTACGTACACACTCAAGAATGCACATTGTGAATAATGGCAACTTGTATTTTAATCATCTGCATGATTGAGTATTCCCTCAGGTTTATTTTCCTTTTCATCTCTACCCCACTCCCCTGCCTCCTTTGTCTTGTAATAGGATCAGAAATATTTCAGATCTTTTTGACCACTTTCTTGTGGTCTCACAGTCTTGAATGGTTCTCAGTCTCGGCAGTACATGAGAGTCGACCTGGTGAACTTTAACTGCCGGTGCCTGAGCTGGACCCCTGATCGCTCACAGCAGCCTCCCTGGGAAGGGCTCGGGCTCCCTTCTGTGCAGGGACTGGGAGCTGAGGTTCCAACTGGGTGCAGAAGCGGCAGGTCGGGCAGATCTCAGAATCGAGTGTGGAATTTTTAATAGGACCCACAGACCTGGGGAGCCAGTTTATCCAGACACAGAAGTGTCGAATAATGAATTCCATGCAGATTTAAGATGAACCCTGAACCTAGGTTGCTTTTGACCACGACGGCCCCACCCCTTCATTCATCACCCAGCCAGGCAGAGTGGCAGGATTCTGTGTCCCATGTGGCGAGAATGGCATTCAGCACATCCACCCCGAACGGAGGCAGCAGGCCCAGAGGCTGCAATAATTAATGAATGTACAGGACACAGTGAAATGAGAAGGAACTATTTAGGGTTCTTGATGACTAAACATCGATCTCAGACCCACTTCGCTTGGATGGTGACAGCATAAGGTGTGACTGAAAGAAAATTAATGATCTCTGGGCCTGGGTGCCTCCCAAACGGAGTGTTCCAGGAGCGCTGTGGATCTAATTAATCAGCCAGCACGAGCAGTGAAAATAGATGAGGGAACAGGTTTCTTCTCACGGTGGCCTGGTACTGCGTGTAGACCTACATAGACTATTTTTGGCTCTCCCTGTGAAGTATATAAAATGACATAATGTTGGAAGGCATATCTCAGGACCTTTTCTCAGGGGAACAGTACCGAGAGGATGAACCTTGGGTCGGACTGCTGGGTTCAGACTTAAGGCTGCCATTTTGCTGGTGTCCGTGGGCAAGGTACTTGACACTGTCTGTGCCTCAGTTTCCCCGTTGAAGGAGGGACATGGGAATAGCACCTCCTTCATGAGGTGGTTGTGATGATGTAAAGTGTCTGAAACACTGTCTCAACACATAGTACATCTGAAAAAGATTTATTATTTTAAAGTGCACCCCTCTGGGGCTTGGGAGTGAGAGTGTTTCTGAGGTCATATACATATTCTTAAAGCTCAGAAACTCTTTCGTGTTGACATGCCTTAAAGGGACATCTTTAACAATTAGAGAGGAAATGCCAGTCTGTTTACTCATCATCTGTTTTGGGATGAAGTACATTTGGTTCTTTCGAGTATTAGGAATAAAACTGTGAGGATAGTATTTACTGAGCTCTATTTAGAACCCACTTGGAGTTTTGAAGACAAAAGGGTAAACTTGTCCTACTGACCAGGTTTTTCTGTACTCTGGGGTTAGCCGCTTTGTTGCCTCTCAGCGGCATTGTCTCTCAGCGTTCTTGTTCGAGAATTAGTCATAACTGTGTGAATAATGTTTTGGAAAATTGCTTTCTTGGATACAATAATCTTAACTTTCTTTTTGGAAATGCACATTAACAGTCAGCTCTGGCTGGATACTTGGGGAGACCCTATAAGACATAAAGGGCTTTATAGTGCTTCCAGTTGCAGAGAGAGCCTTCAGAAGGCTCCAAAAATGATACTGGATCTTGTGGGAGGAAATCTTTTCCAATTGTCTAGGTTTCTGTAAATGAATATGAGTTTATATGGTTATAAAGCCTTATGATGGAAAGTATGTTTAAGAAACGTTAATGCACTCCCAGGCAGGTCCGCACAAAAGATGCTCTAACACATTTAATGCCCTAGTTAAATGCACTGCACAAGTCCCGCTCTCGGGAACTGGATAAACAGAACATCTTTTCTCTTTCTATTCTAAGCTTCCATTCCCCCCTCCTCCACCTAGCCACTTCAATGGCACAATAAATGGAAATCTTCCTTCCTGCATCTGCAGACCTATTTACCTGAATGTCTAAGCTCACCCTTGCCTTTCTCAGGTCTGCTGTTTCTGAAATGCACTTTTACTTTCATCTCCCTGGCTTCGTTGCCCTCGTTTTTTAAAGCCTTCCCTAATCCTGCACTCCATGTCCTTTAATCTGTAATGCTGGACATTGCCATTCTGCATAGTCGCCTTTAAACATTCATCATCTCCCAGATTCACATTTTCTTTCATTATGAGTTTAAACCCCTTTTCACAGTCTGTAATAGTGGGAAAAAAATTAAAATACAGAACTATTATCAAAAGCCATTTCTGCCAGTTTAAAAATCCTTATTGAAAGGCTTTATCTTCTTTGATAATTGCATTATTTTTGCAAACTGTGACTTGGATTTACAGTTTTTTTTGTGTAACTATATATGTGCATTTACTTACATTTATTATATAGTTATATATATATATATATGTAAGTGTATTTGTTACAAACAGGAAGAACCCATGCCCTTATGCTTCTTCTGGTCTTTTATTTTTGTAACTCAAGAGAATTGGTGATTTAAAATAAAAGGTATGTGCGTGTGTGTATGTACGTGAATGATAGAGACTGTGTGTCACCTGCAAAGCCTGAATTTTCATAGCAAAAATGTGCTGACCCCTTATAGATATAACTCATTTAAAGACATGTCTATTTTGGGTACCTCCTTATTTTTCAAAGTTAAGCTCTTAAATACACAGAATAGTGAGTATGTTAGTGCCTGAGCCCCCAAGCCAGCTGGGGGGACTTGGGGAGTTCTAGCAGTGGCCCCTGCTCCTCACAGTTAACCCCTATGCCTTGGCTTCTTATCTGTGACTCCATAGGATGGGACTAGATGCTGTCTGAGATTAAAAGCATATTGGGGTGGATGGGAGTGTCCAGTGAATAAATGGGAGACACCCACCGGGGGACCTGGAGGTGGCTTGGTAAATCATCAGTGGTTGATAAGGTGGCTTTCCTGCCCTAGAAGGATTGCATCATCCTACCTGGCCTGGGCGTTTCTGCTGCGGCGATAGGAAGGGAGTTTGAAGTGTGCTCCTGATCACATAATTGAGGTGGGGAATAAAATAGGTCACGTTAAAAGAAAAACATCTAATTCAAGGCTGAAAAAAATGTGCCAGCCATACTGGTTGTTGCAGGAAAATGGTTTTAATTTCTCTTAAACCTCTTGAAGCATCTGCTGAGGAATGTTAAATCAACTGGAGAATTTCTGGTGTCATGTTGCCCAGAACCGATGTTGTATACTCCTTAAGGATGCCCTTAAGAGACATTCACTTTCTACCACTGGCGTCGTGGCGTCCTTGTGATGCCCTTGGACTGACTTTGACCCGAAGCCCTTTGCCTCCTCCATTTAAAGAGCCAAACCACAGAGCACCATCCCCAGGTTCTAAGCTGCTGGATCGCCCACGTAGAGCCTCCTGTAAATACATAAAGCAACTCTCCCTGCATTATGCCTTTCTAATAAAAGGAAGCTGGAAGTTTAATTGTGTCTGAAAAACAAACCTCACAGAACAACATGTTTGGGACTGATGTTATAGTGAGCTGTCAAAGTAAACTTGAAATAGGAACCTTTCCTCTCTAAGCCCCGTTTTATTGCAGACCACGTAAAATCAAAGTGCTGGAGCACAGCTGCTCCAAAGGCTGAAGGTCTTCATGGTTATGGCTTCCTTTGGAAACTCAGCCCCACCAGACTTGCAGTTAATGAAAATATTTGCTTTGCTTGATATAAACAAAGTTTATGGGCAGAATTTGTAATTAGTAAACTCTTTAATTCTCTCTTGCCCCTCAGTCCCCAGTTTCTCTTGTATCGCATTGAAGAATTCCAAGTATTTAAGAAAATAAACCTTTTCTCAGTAATGAGCTTTACAGTTTTCTTTCTGGTGTTGTCATAATAGGTGCATTTCCCCCTAATTTTGTGTCCTCATCCAAATCGAGGGACTTGAAGTCTGGGGCTTGTTTTTGCTTTCAGTCAGAAATACTCGTGTGTGAGTGGGACAGACAGGGCCTTGTCACAGTGCCTGCTCCTGTCTGGCCATCCCGTAGCACTTCCAGTGCTCAGGTGGGTGATTAAGGCAGTAGCAGGGCAGCCACAGGGCAGCGTAGCTCTGTTCAAACCACATGGGAAACCAGTGTTGCGTCTTCAAGGCCCCCACATTCTATGTGTGTAACCCCCTGGGGCTGTGGCCTCAGTGCTTTCCAAGTCTTTGTCTCCTAGGGTTTCCTGCCAAACATCCAGGAATCAGGTGGTCAGGGGTCTTTCTTGGAGGCATAGCACCTGCTTACTTTCCTAAGATGAGACCAGTGTGGTGGTGGGGACTGGTCAGGAGAACCAGATATTGGACCAGAGGAAACAGCTGTCCCTTCAAGTGTCACAAGTCTCAGCATGGTGGGCATTCAGCCCCAGTGGCATTTGGTGTTATGATGCAAACCTTCCCATCCTCGTTCTGCCTTAAGATCTGTTTCATTGCCAGACAGTTGAAAGAGAGAGAGATAGCTGATGCTTCATGCCCTGGCTTAAGACATCAAGGAGGTGGTTTTTGAAAGATTTCAGGCTTGTCCATGGTGGTGTAGGTAGTGTAAGCCTCGATTCTGCATCCTGGGAATTGGTAGTCAGTGGTAGCTTACAGTGCTGGCTTGGGAAGCTGGGGGCGGGGGACGAGGGTACTAGGGGGACCAAAGCGGGAGACATTGCAGTTCTCTTGGACTTACTTAGGAGGTAAGGATCTCCTTTGAATCCTGCCTTCTTCCCTCCCTCATGGACAGAGCATTATTGCTCTTGGGTATTTGCATAATAGTCTTGTTTTTTTAAAATTCTAGTGAGGGTTTCCTGCTAATTCGGGTTGTTTCTTCAAATACCAGTCATTTGGGTGTTTAGTGATAAATTTTTAGTTTCCCAAGTTTATTAAAATCCGTTCAGGCATAGCTAGCCCAGCTGAGACTGAAATTAGCTTTCTGATGGTGCCAACTCATGCCTTGTGGAACCCATGGTTTTCCTGTTCACAGCTCTGCTGGTTTTGAGTTGTGTTTGAAAGCCATGCCTGAGCCTGTTTGCCTGTTTTAAACACCCTCCTGCTCCCCGCTGCCCACTAGTCTGTGGAGGGGGTAGCTGTATTTCACCGTGCCTCCTAACGTGAAAAACAAGGGCAATGATGCCATTGCGAACTTGACAATTGGGGTTGTATCCTTTCAGTGTTGTACACAAAGATCTGTAAAAATTGAGTTCCTGCTGAGCTAGACAGGTTTATCTTTTATCTTTTTTGTTTTTATTTTGGGGGGAGGTAACTAGGTTTATTTATTTATTTTAATGGAGGTACTGGGGATTGAACCCAGGACCTCATGCTTGCTAAGCACACACTCTACCGCTGAGCTATACCCTCCCCACTAGACAGGTTTAAGTTCAAATCCAGGCCTTGATTTTTTGGAGTCAGGAAGGCGTGATAAGGACCAGTTAGACAATTTTCATCAGAGAGACTGGTTTGCTTGTGGAAAGCTTTCTATATCTTTCCAGTTCTGCTGTATATAATTTAGAGCTTAAAGATGCTTTTTAGTCATCAGCGTAATGAGTTACCTCCCCCCCTCGCACATTCTCAGTTGTTTCTTGGTACATACCAGGGGGTAAGGAGGAAAGTGCATCATCTGAGGAGTTGAGGACGGGTTGTATATTTTTTGGAGATGCTATTGTGAACTGACATACTCATTCCTTGTGTCCCCTCTACGTTGTAACTGTGTTCTCTGAATTTTTTTTTTTTTGATGTGTCTACCCTAGAAAGTTTAATTTCATAATATAAGCTTGTTTGTCCTTATATTCATTTAGGGGTTGAATTCCAAGGAGAAATTGCTTAATCAGGGGGCCATGGTTCCAGTCTCATGACTAAGGGTTTGTGCTGGTTGTGGGAGGGTGGACCCTGTGCCATGGGGAGTATGGAGTGGGTGAGATGAGAGAAGAGTCTTTTTTTAAAAAAACATTTAAAAAATATTCAGTGCACACATATGGCATGTGGGAATTCTAAGAATGTAGTTTTTAAGGAGTTAGATTTGCATCTGGCTGTCATGGATGGCCTAACTGAAGGTTTTCTCTCTCCACTCCAGGAGGTGACTTTGGTCCAGAGACTTCCCCTCCTGTCCTGCCCCCTGGCCATGGCGGCGACTTTTCTGTGAGCAGCCTTCCGGTGGCCGAGGACGCCTACAGGGTGAGCTTGGCCAAAGGTGTCTCCATGTCTCTGCCTTCATCACCTCTGCTGCCTCGACAGTCTCACTCCGTGCAGTCAAGATCAACCAAAAAATCCCCGGGTAAGCGAGCAGCAGAACAGCTCCAGACTAGCTCCTGGGTAATACTTGGGTTGGAATTAAGCCAAAGAAGTGCTAATAAGAAATCTTCTGGGAGAAGGTTTTTTCTTTTATGATGGTAACTCCCAGAAGAAGGGAATCTTAAAAAAAAAAATTATGACTTGAAAAGATTTGTGTCTTTAGTTCAACCTGTGTATATAAACTACTTTGATTGCCCAGACTTGACTTGTACCAAGATTCGAGGTCTTGTTATCAGTGTTAACCTTACCCACCAGTTTTGCTATTTTCTTGTTCACAAATTAGGGCAGTGCTGAAATCTAAACTCGTTGTGGTCTGTTTAAAGGTTATGGATTTTGGCAAGTACGATCTGACGACAGTCTGTTTATTACTGCACAGTAATGATACCCAGTGTTGCATACTGATGTGTTTTCATTGATGACATCATCCAGCGTTTGAATGGCTATAAAATTTAACTGGTGAAAATTCAGACTTGTAAAGGAACAGGGCAGGGGACTTACAGATTACTTGTCTGAAGTACTTTGGCTTCCCTTATTGTTACCAACTTTTTACACTTAACGTTACCGATAAAAACCCAAACATTATTTAACATTGATCAGATGTGAGGAAGGCCTTTCCGTAATGCTGATACCTGGAATCATCAAAGTTCTTTGATCTTCTTTCAGGTTTTCTGAGTATTTGTTTATGGAGGGCAAGATAAATTGGGGCCTTATGGTTATGTGCCAGTGCAAGGGTTCTTCTCATTGACACACAAACATGTTTGAAATTGGTCTACACTATGCCCTGAGGCTGTGAAATTGTTATCTGTTTCTCTAATTTCCTAAATATGTGTACTCCTTGAGATGTTGCATGTACTATTTCTGAATCATTTAGGGGATAATTGCAGTTTCTGTGGGAGTAAAATTAAGAGGGTAAACCTGAAGGCTTTGTGCTATGAATTGGTGAATGTCCTGAGTCTTTCATTGTTCTAGAACTTTCTTAATTTGGACAGCATTGTTTACAATCCAGTCATTAGCTGGAACTTGGAAACCTTTTTGGTATGAAGTGATTTCCTGTGCCAAGGAATCTGACCTGTTTATCAGTATTTGGGGAAATTCCTGGAATGTCCTTTCTTCCTCCTCTTGATGGAGGCCGTATCTCTGTCAGATTTCTTCTCTTCTCTCAAATCCCAGTTCCCACACTGCCTTTTTTGCTAGTCACCCCCATTGGAAGTACTCTCCTTTTAACAAACTGTGCTCAGCATTTACTTTTTCTCTTACCAGCCAGGTTATTTGTCCTTTTCCCTTGAGTCAGTGTGTGTACGTGCTTCCTACGTCTGACAGCTGAGGGCAGGCCTGGTGTCATCTCCAAGTGCAAACATCTACATAAACCAGATAGTAGACTTTCCTTCCTGCTGTCTGTGCTGCTGCAAATGAATCACTGCTGGCTGGGCGCCGGAGAGCCTCTGGGGAGTACTGCATTTCAGATGGAGTTTTGTTATTAATAACAAAATCAGTGTTAGTTTTAGTGGGACTTCAATCCTTAAAAAATGTTTCCAGCTTTATTCAGATATAACTGACATATAACATGGTAAGATTGAGGTGCACAATGCATGATTTGCTATATGTGTATATGGCAGAATGATTACCACAATAAGGCTAGCTAACACATTCATCACTGCAGTTACTGTTTATTGTGTGGGTTGAGTGGAACATTAGGTAGCAGTGAATGGCATGGCCAGCTTGGGCAGTGTGGGTTGCCAGCAGGGTCTGACACTGAGGCTGCAGGCACACCTGGGGAGAAATCCCTGACAAGGCCTTGTCTCCTGCGTCCCGACCAAATTAGGTATCTTTGGTTTTTGAGAAAGTATCCCCATATTTGTTTTTCTCCAGAAGAATAAATTTATTTCTGCTAAACACTTTGCAAGGCCTTTTGAATAGAAGGGAGTAGTTGGTTCTGCAGCATTCAAACTTTTAATAAATTGAAGGAAATATTTTCCATAGTAGATGCTTTTGGTCCAAATGATAAATATATTAAACAGATTCTTCTCTAGCAGAGCAGTGCTTGTGGATTGCCCACATTTGTACGGCAAGTTAGTGTCTCACACTGGTCATTTGACTTCATTATCTTGGTAATTTTAATTCGAAAAGAAAAGTTAAAGGCAGAGATGCTTGCTTAAAAATGGCAGTGACTCTGAATACATCAGTGTTTAACACACAGAGATTTCTGTTGTTAATCATATTGCTAGAAAAATATCCAGAGCCCTAATGTTCTACCTGCCTGTTAAAAAAAAAAAAAAAGAAATAGTTGACATATGGTTGTGAACATGCACTGGATTTAAAAATAGCCATTTATTTAAAAAACTAGTACTGTTGTTGCTGATGATACAGTAAATACGGTGAGTGAGCAGAGTCCATAGGTGTAGCCCCCCAACCCCACCCAGTTTTCCCAGACCATCGGGCTGGGCTTCAGAGGCACATCAGTTTTCAGACCCAGCTCTGAGTTACCTCCGAGACTCTGTTCTTCTTTGTAAGATTAGACTCCTTTCTCTTTTTGTTTAAGAAGGTACTTTTAAAAAACAAAGAACCCCCACCAAACCCAAACCTGTTTTACTTGTTTGGATAGAAAGTCTTCACTAATTGATGCTAATCAAGAAACTGTTGGACCGGAACTATTATGCTAGCAAAGGTCAAATACCATAGACTCCTGTAACCGGCACTCAGCACAGCCTGTATGAATAATGAAAGTCTGTGTCCTAGTACAGGTGGTGACTGGCTCCTGGGTCATGGGAACTTGGGACCAGAGAAAATGCCATTAACCTTGCAATAATATGACCCTGTATTTTACATGATTGAGTTTTTTACATCCCACTTACATTGCTAGCTATTCTTTTTATTTACTAGGTGGTAACCTTGCTCCACCTTATTTAATTTTTTTTTTCACTGCTAGGTCTTAAGATTCAGTTTCCTGAGTACTGTTTCAAATTTTTTGGGTTTTTTTCCCAAATGAAAAATTTCTGGTAATTAAAACAAGGACCAGTATCCATTAAAGTAATTCTGTGCCTGTTGCAAGCCTTTTTGGATTAAGAATTCATTAATTGTAATGCATCCTCTGCCAGAGAAGAGCAAAGCCCATTTCCTGTGACTTGTTTATTAGTAACATCATTTGTTACTTTATATTTGGATTACATTTCCCAGATCACTTTGGGCCCATTATGAAACAATCAGAAGGAGGCACGAAGCAGCCTTTTAAAATCCTGTGAACGGGGTACAACAGCAGATGGTGAAAAGTGGGTGATACTGCTTTTCTCATCCTCACTTGTATGGGGAGCCTGGGTAGTGCTGGTTTGCTGGTTATAGTCGTCTTGCCTTAATCATGTTTTCTCTTTCCATGGTTTCAGTTACCTACGGTCAGTTGGCGTCCAAAAATATTAAATGGATAATTCCAGAAGTAAACAATTCATAAGTTTTAAATTGCACGCCGTTCTGAGTAGCGTGATGCAGTCTTGCCCCGCACTGCCTGGGCTGGGAACCCTTCCGTTGTTTGGTGTGTCCGGTGTATCCCGCCCATTACTCACCGAGTAAACCCCTCGGTTATCAGATCCACTGGCGGTGCTCGTGTTCACGTAACTCATACTTTACTTAATAATATCCCAAAGCATAAGATGAGTGATGCCATGGCACTTCAGATACGCCAAAGAGGAGCAGTAAAGTGCTTAAGTGAAAAGCTTCTCGACTTAATAAGGAAAGAAAAAAAGTCACATGCTGAAGTAGCTAAGAGTTACGGTAAGAACAGATTCTCATACGTGAAATTGTGAGGAAAGAAGAAGAAATGTGTGCTAGTTTTGCAGTCGCACCTCAAACTGCAAAAGTTATGGCCCCAGTGTGTGGTAAGCGCTTAGTTAAGATGGAAAACACGTTAGCTTTGTACTATAAGATACTCTGAGAGACACCCCATTCTATTTTATTATTTGTTATTGTTAATCTCTTATTGTGCCTAATTTATAAATTAAACTTTACCCTAGTTCTGTGTGCATAGGAAAAACACAGTATGCACAGGGTTCAGTGCTGTCCATGGTTTCAGGCATCCAATGGGGGTCTAGGAACATGTCGGGAGCTGCTGTATCTGCACCTCTGCTGTTTCCAGTCCCAATTCTGTCTCAGTTGACAGAGCTGATGTAGCAGTTTTGAAAACCCCTCTGGCTGTCTGTTTCTTTAAGGGAAAAACCTCAAAGTTGACGGGCTGTAAAGTGAAAGTCATTCTGCACTTTGATTCTTGGACCATGAGTTAAAGTCTATGAAGGCCATCCTTCCCTCACCCCACTAGAGTGTTTCTTGTAGAAAATTTGGAAATTCCAACATAGAGACAGAACTTCTCTTAGTGTTTTGATTTTCTAAATTTTTTTATTGATTCCTCCTAAACCCGAGACCACTTGTGCTCTGCCGTTTTTTTTACTGAATATTCTATCATGAACAAGTTGCAGTTTGCTTGAAGAACATGATATTTAATGTCCATTGTTTCAATATTCCATAATTGATTTTTAACTAATTTCTGTTAGATATTTACATTCTTTTTTAGTTTTTTTTTAATTGTAGTGTGAGCCAAGATGCTTTATTTTGCTTTTGCTATTAAATGCCTATGAATTTTTTTGAATTTTATTTTTAATTGTGATACTCATAACCAAATTTACCATCTTAACAATTTTTAAGTGTACACTTCAGTTGTGTTAAGTACACATTGTTGTGCATCCAGTCTCCAGAACTCCCGATGTGAGTATTTTTTTGAGTAATTTTTACATGCCTCTGATCTCTCGAGTGGCAGTTTCCCAGAAGTGGAAGTATTGAACTAAACAGGCTGCATTTTTAAAGATTCTTGGTGTACATACTGCCCAGTCACTCTTCGAAAAGGCTGTATTGATTTCCCATTCCCTCCAGCATCTTTGAGAGGCTTCCTTTTGGAGTTAACATCTTCTGGAAACAGTCTTGAATGGCCTATGTTAGGAGGAGCTTTGTCAGCCTTGCTGTGGACCACTGAGGATTAGCAGGAGGAGGCAGAGAGAAGTCATCCTGTGACCCTCCTCTTTTGAACTTCCCTTCTGCCTGCGCTTCTCAATTTCCATTTTCTTTCTTTCTGATACTGATGAGGGAATTATCACAGCTGAGTCAGATCGAGTCCATGGTCAGCTGGCTTCTAATTTTAGCTACAGCCACAGTCTCTGTTTTGTGTGAGGCTCGTGGAGGCTCAGAGACATGTTAGGGTCGGCAAGGCCTCTAGAGCACAACCAGTCAGGCCTCTTTGCAGACAGGGAAGCAGAGACCTTTCATTATGGAACTCGCTCCAGTGTGCAAGTTATTGGTAGAGGTTGGCCCAAGTCCAGTTTCCCTTGGGTGATCCTGCTCCCTCCACCTCTGCCACCCCGGTGTGTTCCCCTGTGCCAGTCTGCACTGTTGTGTCTGTACATTGTTGACACATGAATGATGTGGCACTGTGTTCAGGTGATGCGCACAGGGGGAGGCTGTAGGCTTAGGGCTATGCACACATGCATCTGTGAGTCTTCTTCCCAGGGAGGTGAGGGGCAGCACAGGAAGCACACCGCCCCTGCACATGTCTGCTGGTGGAACCAGCTAGTTCTAAGCCCTGCTGTCACCTCTGAGTGGTCAGGTCACCATCAGGGCTCTGCCCTTCAGCAACGAAGTTCCCCCTGCTATGGTGAATTGGACAACTTTCTTTGTTTCCTCCTGCAGACTTATTAGATGATTGCCTCCTCCAGGGAGCAGGCAGCCCTGCCTGTGCCTTACTGCTTTGTGGAGCCGTGACCGGGACGGACGGACGGACGGACACACACACACACACACACACACACACACACACACACACACACACCATTCTGTGTTCACACGCAGACCTGTGTGCATTTGGTTTGTTCCACTGTAAACCTGAGGACCTTTGAGTGTTGTTCATTCTCCTAGCCGTGAACCCTGGTTCACCCTCGTATACAACTTGGCTCTACCATGCGATCACACCTAGGAATTTTAAAGACTGATGCCTGGGTCCTACCTTCAGAGATTCTGATTTAATGCATATGAGGTAGGGCCTGGGCATTGGGATTTAAAAAAAAAAAAAAAAGTCTTCCCAGTTGATTCTAATATGTAACAAAGTTTGAGAACCACTGATAAAGAATATGCGATTCTCACAAAATTCCTTTTCAATGTGAATACATAGATATTTGTTATCTTTATTTTCTAAATTTTAGAAAGAATATATGTGGAGGAAAATTCATTACAAAAATGCACAAAGTAAAGATACAGTAAATCTTGGTTCCCCGGTACCCCTAGAGAGACAGCCACTTCTGACGCTTGGTTGAATGTCTTTCTTGGCTTGTTTCTATAGTAAGTAAATGATGGTAAATATCTGTCCACTCCCCCAGCATCGCACATGTAAGATGGTCCCGGTTTCCCACTAAATAAAGAAGTGGAAGAACATTCTTGTATATTAATAAAGGCGTCTCTGATATTCTCATTGGATACACTGTGAAAGTGGGATTACTAAGTGAAAATTTTAAAAATTAATGTTGTGAATGGATTATTGTATACTTATTGGTCATTTGTACTTTTTTCTTTGGGGAATTATTGTGGTATTTGTCTGCTGTTCTATTGGGGCAATGTATATTTCTTACTGAATTATCACAGCTTTCGTGTTTAAGGTCATCAGTTGTGTAATTCAAAAATTTTCCCAGTTGATCATTTTCTATTTAATTAGGTCTGTAGTGTTTTATGACTCTCAATAGTTTGTTTTCTCAATTCAGACTCACATATTTTTCCATTGTGATTTGTCCCATGGCATTTAAACAAAAGCTTTATTGAGATATTTTTACATACCACGTATTATATCTCCCTTAAAATTTATATATTATATCTCCCTTTTAAAAAGTCCATTTGCATTAGCAATTACTCCATATCTGTCCCTCGCCACCTCCTCTCCAGTCCCACACCTTGTGGCCGTAAGCAAACACTAATCTATTTTTTTCTCTATGGACTTGCCTGTTCTGGGCATTTCATATAAGTAGAATCGTACAATATGTGTTTTTTGTGACCAGCTTCTTTCATGTTACAATGTGTTTCTAGGTTCAGTGGTTTTCTGGGTTCATCTGTGTTGTAGCATGTATCACTACTTCATTATGTTTTACTGCTGAATGTTTTATTTTATGTATGTGCCATGTTTTTTTTTTTTTAACTCATTCTTCAGTTTATGAACATTTGAGTTGTTTCCAGATTTGGGGTACTATGAATAATGTTGTTATGAACTTTTGTGTATGCGTTTTTGTGTGGATGTATCTTTCTTTCTTTTTTTTTTTTTTTTTTTTGAGATACATACCCAGAGTGGAATTACTGGACTACTATGATAACTCTATGTGTAACCTTTTGAAGCACTGCCAAATTGTTTTCCAGTTGCTTGAACCATTTTTTAATCCCAGCTACAGAGTGCAAGGTTTCTGATTTCTCATCCTTGCTAACAACTGTTGTTATCAAATTTTTTTGAAGATAGCCATTGTAGTGCATCTGTGAACTGGTATCTCACTGTAGTTTTAGTCTGAAGTTGTAAGGATTCTTTTTATATTCTAGATACAGGTTATATAGCATGAAAATATTTTCTTCCATTCTGTGGGTTATCTTTTTCACATTCTTGATAGTACTGCTCTAAACACAAAAGTTTCAAATTTTCATGTATTCCAGTTTATTATTTTGCCACTGTCTGATTAATGTTATATCTAAGAAACTATTGTTTAATCCAATCTCAAAGATTTATGCCTTTGTTTCCTCCTAAGAATTTTATAGTTTTTAATTTTTACATTTAGGTCTAGGATCCCTTTTGAGTCCATTTTTTTGTGAATGGTGTGAGGTCGGGGTCATCTTTATTCTTCTAAATGTGAATGTCCAGTTGTCCCAGCACCATTTATTGACAAGATGATTCTTTTCCTATTGAGTGGGCTTTGACCAAGTCACTGCTGTGCCCAAGCCAGCCCTGCTGTTCCGCTTCCCCTTTGCTTACTCCCTTCCCTGTGCCCTAGATCAGATCTTTCTCCATCTGAGTTGACTTCAGTTGTGGCTTGCGTCTCTTGCGCCATCCAGCCTTCTTCTGTGTCTCTTCTTTTCTCCATGTGAGAAAGAACTTCTTGCTCCAGACACCTGTAGCCCTGTGCTCCTCCTCTGTCTGCACAGCCTTCTATGGCGTTCTCCATCCTGGCAATCCACACACTCCTTGTGTGTGTCTGGGGCTCTTGTCTTCGTTTCCCCTTGGAAGCCTTGGAAACAGGATCTAATCACTTTCTTCAGATGGTCACCCAGGTGATGGGGCACAGATACGCACCTGTTAAAATGAGTAGGATTTTAGTAGTCCCCATTCATCAGCTCCTGTGATTGGCTGAAAATACTATTGGACACATAAGCAATTTAAGTGTCACAGTACCTTCCATTTGTAAAGCTAGGAACATACCTCTCCCCATATCTAGAGAGAACTGATCCTTAATGAAGGTCCTACGTCTCTCCCAGGACTTTGCTATCATTGGGGATGAGCAAAGAGGGGTATGTTTTAAGCTGGGTTGTCAGCGGCCGTCACATCCCTCCTTTTCTGTGCTCCTGTCACACTCGTATTTTCTCAGGCTTTTGCCATTTTTTTGCTGCATGTTTCCCGCTGGCTGCAGTTAATGATGACTGGAGGTTTTATCCAGTCACACTTTGCAGCAGTGTCAGCTGCACCCTGTGGTGGTGTCAGATGGCGGCCATCACAAACCCAGAGCCATGCTCCCAAATGAGGGTTTTCCCCTCAAGAAAGCAGGTGTGGGCAGGGGCAGTGGTGGTGAGAGTCTCTCCTTTCTGATCATTTCTGATTCACAGAGAAACACAGAAGTCACAGAAGCCCACGGAAGCTCTTGCCTCGGTATCTAACATTAACGAACGTTAGTGTGAGGTCAAAACAGTCAGGAAGGGAAGACTGATGTTCTCGCCAGAATCCTCAGTTTGTAGGGAAGCAGGTCTGTGGGTGGGTCAGCAGGAACGGCGGGCTGTGTTCCAGCCAGAGGGCGAAGGTGTGCAAAGCCCGAAGTCGGGAAAGGAAAGTGGCCATAGAATAGTGACCCCGGAAGTCAGTCAGAGCTAGAGTGCCTTACCAGTGGAAAACCCGGACCGTCAGGAATCTTCATTATTTGGGCCTGGAGTGTTGAAACCAATAAGCTTTGCCTCTGGGGCCTTCTCTAGAGTCACTAGCTAACAGTTACAAATAGAACGCTTCTGTGCACAAGGGTTCTGAGAGAGAAAATTCAGGAAACTCTTCCAGGATGATGACTTTCTCATCACTTCCATCACCAACCAAGTTCTTATTGGTCAACGATCCTAAGTGGCAGTTAATGAACTCACCTTTTTTAAAAAATAGAATTTATTTTAGAGCAGTTTTAGGTTCATAGCAAACTTGAACAGAAGGTACAGAGATTTCCTGTTTATGCCTGACCCCCACAAATGCATGGCCTCCCTCATTATCAGTATCCCCCCCAGAGGGTACATTTGTTACAGTCAATGAATCTGCATTGATTTTTATCACCCAAAGTCTGAAGTTTACATTATGGTTCACTCTTGTGTTAGACATGGTCTGAGTTTGGACAAATGTGTAATCACATGTATCCATCATTATGGTTTCATACAGGATATTTTCACTGCCCTAAAAATCCTCTGTGCTTTACCAACTCGCCCCTCCCTCCCCACCTCACCCTCTAACCCCTGGCAACTACTGATCTTTTACTGTCTCCATAGTTTTGCTTTTTCTAAAATGTCATATAGTTGGAGTCATATATTATGTGGCTTTTGCAGGTTGAATTTTTCATTTAGCAACACACATTTAAGGTTCTTCTATGTCTTTCCATGGCTTGATAGCTCATTTCTTTTTAGTGCTGAGTGATATCATTGTCTGGATGTGCCACAGTTTATTTATCTGTTCACCTACTGTAGGACACCTTGGTTGCTTCCAGATTTTGGCAATTATGAATAAAGCTGCTATAAACATCTGTGTGTAGGTTTTTGTGTGGACATAAATTTTCAACTCCTTTATGTAAATACCAAGGAGTGTCATTGCTGGATCGTATGGTAAGTGTTTAATTTTACAAGATACCAACAAACTGTCTTCCTAAGTAGCTGTACCCATTTTGTGTTCCTGCAAGCAGTGAGTGAGAGTTCCTGTTGCTCCACATAATTGCTCGCATTTGTTGTTATTGTTTTGGATTTGGGCCTAATAGGAGTATGGTGGTGTCTCATTGTTTTACTTCGTGTTTTCCTGATGACGTGTGTTGTGGAGCATCTTTTAATATGCTTATTTGCCATCTGTATATTTGCCTGGTGAGGTGTTTGTTAAGATTTGGTCCATTTTAAAAATCAGGTTGTTTTTGGTTTTTTTCTTGTTGCGTTTGAGAGTATTTTGGGTAACAGTCCTTTATCAGATAGATCTTTTGCAAATATTTTCTCCCTGTCTGTGGCTTGTCTTCTCATTCTCTTGACATTGTCTTTCTCGGAGCAGAAGTTTTTAGTTTTCATGAAGTTTAGCTTATTAATGATTCCTTCCATGAATTGTGCCTTCGGAATGGTATCTAAAAAGTCATTGCCATACCCAAGGTCATCGAGGCTTTTGCCTAGGGTATCTTCTAGGAGTTTTATAGTTTTAGGTCTGTGATCCATTTTGAGTTAATTTTTTTGAAGGGTGTAAGGTCTGTCTAGATTCATTTTTTTTTGCATGTGAGTGTCCAGTTATTCCAGCACTATTTGTTGAAAAGATTTTGCTCCATTGTATTGCGTTTGCTCCTTTGTCAAAGATCAGTTCACTGTATTTATGTGGGTCTATTTCTGAGCTCTCTGTTATGTTCCATCGATCTGTTTGTTCTTTGCCAGTACCACCGTTTTGATTACTTGAGTTTTATAGTAAGTCTTAAAGTTGAGTAGCATCAGTTCTTCAACTATTTTCTCCTCCTTCAATATTATGTTGACTATTCTGGGTCTTTCCTCTCCATATAAACTTTAGAGTCAATTTGTCAGTATCCACAAAATAACTTGCTGGGATTCTGACTGAGATTATATTGAATCTGTGGATCAAGTTGGGAAGAACTGACATCTTGTCAACATTGAGTCTTCCCATCGATGAACATGAACCATCTCTCCATTTCATTAGTTCTTTGGTTTCTTTCTTCTGCATTTTGTACTTTTCCTAATATAGATCTTGTACTTTGTTATTTATACCTAAGTGTTTCATGTTGAGGGATGCTAATGAAAATGGCATTCCATTTTTAATTTCAAATTTTACTTGTATGAATGATGATGCTAGCGTGTAGAAAATTGATTGACTTTTGTGTAGTAACCTTGTATCCTAGAAGCTTTCTGTAATCCCTTGTTAAAGGAATTTTTTGGTCAATTCTTTTAGATTTTCTACATACATGATCATGTCATCTGTAACATCAAAGATAGTTTTATTCCTTCCTTCCTAGTCTATATGCCTTTTATTCCCTTTTCTTGCCTTATTGCATTAGCTTGGACTTCTAGTACGGTACTGAGAAGGAGTAGGGAGAGGGGGGACATCCTTGCCATGTTCCTCATCTTGGTGGGAAAGTTTCTGTTTCCACCTTTAAGTATGATATTAGCTATAGAGTTTTTATAGATATTCTTTATCAGGTTGAGGAAATTTCCCTGTTTCCAGTTAACTG
Source organism: Camelus bactrianus (assembly GCF_048773025.1). Lineage (NCBI taxonomy): Eukaryota > Metazoa > Chordata > Mammalia > Artiodactyla > Camelidae > Camelus > Camelus bactrianus. The sequence continues at coordinate 43,224,290 of NC_133543.1, forward strand.
AGAGTTTTTATCATGAATAGGTGTTAGATTTTGCCAAATACATTTTCTGCATCTATTGATAGGACCGTGTAATTTTTCTCTTTAGCCTGTTAATGTGATGTGTTACATTAATTGATTTTTAAATGTTGAACCAGTTTTGCATGCCTGGGATAAATCCTACTTGATCGTGATGTGTAATTCTTTTTATACATTCTTAGATTCAGTTTGCTGATATTTTGTCAAGAATTTTTGCATCTGTGCTCTTGAGAGATATTGGTCTTCAGGTTTCTTGTAATGTCTTTTGCCTGGTTTTGGCATTAAAATAATGCTGGCTTCATAGAATGAGTTGGAACATATTCCCGTTGCTTCTGTCCTCTGAGAGAGATTGTAGAGAATTGGTATACTTTCTTTCTTAAATGTTTAGTAGAATTCACCCTGGAACCGATGTGAGGCTGGTGCTTTCTGTTTTGGAGACTTGTTAATTATTGATTCAATTTCTTTAATAGCTACAGGCCTACTCAGATTGAGCTCACTTTTTGAAAAGCCTAGGAGATTAAATTATCCACCATAAGTTAGGGACTTGTGAGTCTCTGGTTTTCACTGAGTTGTTAATGACCCTGATAGGCAGAAGTCTCCATCCAACCCAGTCTTGGACAAGTTGGAACTGGATTCACCACCCACTCGGTGTGCTCAGTTAAGTTACAGGTGTTTTCTCATCTGGACAATGCAGGTAATAATGGTGCTTCTCTTATAGGGTAAGTGAAATTGAGATGTAGATGGTAAAGCTCTCCTTCGGTGATTGCTGTTTCAGTGTAACCATCTGCCTGGGAGCCCATCTTCTGCTTTCTTCATCTGACTCGGTGGCCGTGAATGAATTCTCACAGTATCGGTCCTCTTGAGCCGCTGTCATCAGCCAGATGCTTCCCAGTGGAATTTCACCCTCAGATCTGTACACTTTCTGGCAAGCATATGTCTTCTTGATGTGCAGCAGGCTTTGTTCCCTGTGAACAAGACATGAAAGCAGCATAACACAGTGACTGACCCACTGTCTGGATTCCTGTCCCAGCTCTGCCATCGGCTGCTTGTGTTACTCATCTTCTCTTGGTTTGCACGTGATTCGTATGAAGTAATTAAAATTATGTCTATAAAATTGCTCTGTAAGGGAAGTCAGCTCTTAGAACTAGTGATGCAGGTGCAAAGGTTTAAGAAAGCAGTAGTTCTTAGCAGAAAAGTGTTACTTAGGTAAAGCAAAAAGGTGGGATTCCTGGTGGCACCCTGCCTTAGTAATTGGTGAAGCTTCTGTGAGCTCTTTATGGAAATGAGAGATAGTGGTACATGGAGCTTGATAGAGAATACGTGCTCCAAAATTGTCCAGATGTCTGCACCAGGCGGTGAGAGCAAAACTCCAGTGGAAGCTGAGCAGACAGCTACTTACTATCTAAAGCTAAGCCTGAGAGCAGAGTTACAAAGTTGCTCCTTATGCGGGTATGTGAAAAAATCAGTGTGTAAGGCAGAAACCTTTACATCAGGTTACCCTTGAAAATCCCTTTACTTGCTCGTAAATGCCACATGCAGACACGTCTCCGGATGGTACCGCCATTTTTCTTCTGTTATTGACACAGATTTTGGGAGTTTGGATGAGCTCCTGGTGAAGCAGATAGCTTATACTTGGGACTGCCTTGTACCGGAGATACGTAGCTTATACATCAGAATCCCACTATGTGAGAAGCATGTAGGGGCTGAGGGTGGCTGAGTGAGCAGCTGACATGTGTCCCTCATCTGCCAGTCACTCCCCATCTTGTAGAGCTCATGTATGTGAATGCAGGCGAGGTAACTGCTCAGGTTACAACTCCGCTGTAACGCTGGAGGCGAGTGTCATCTGAGAATGCAGCGAATGCTACATGTTATGGACACTTCTATCTCCCGCACTTGAATGTTTCACAAGGGCTCTGGATGTTGACGGTTTTCAGTAGTCAAAAGAAAATGCATGCCTGTTGCAGACATCCTAGGGTCTAGTGTTAATATTTGACATGGAAATTAGAGGTCTTGGGTGAAATTTAAAGGCTAGGAATCTCCTGTTGTGTCAGTCAAAGAAGGATTGTATACTTTGAGCTCTTTAGTAAAAATGCATCAGAGATTTCCTTTATTAAAAACAGTTTACTTTTACAAAATAATTTTACAACTTTTGGTCAGTTCTACATTTCCTATTAGAGCCAGATGTGTGTGTGTGCATGTATATATGCATTCATACATGTACACATATTAAAATGTGAGTATATGCATGCAGAAGATCTGCAGAGTGCAGGATTGTTTGTTTTGTTTGTTTTTTAGTTTTTAGAAGTTGTGAGTTTTAGGCAGATCTTACCTGCATTAGATAAGCTTGAACTTTTGTATACTCCCCCCTTTCCCTTGCTGCCTTCTAGTTGGAGAAATTCTCCCTAAACTATGTAGTGTTGTGGGAAGTTTCTGGCCATTAAAGACAGGCAGACCTGGGTTCAAATCCCAAGTCCCTGCTCTAAGTAGCTGTGTCCTTGGAAGTTACTTGACAACTTCTCTGATGCTTGGTTTCCTCATCTGGGAGTGAGAATACATGCTCTACCATATTGATCTTTGAGAGGATAGAGGGAATGTTGCAAGTGCCTGGCTCCTGAGACATGCTCAAGAAATGCTTCTGTGGGCCCTGACTTCTGATGGGGTAATTTGTCCTTTTCCTCCGTGGTCAACCTCAGTCTGTTTCTCTGACAGGGACAGCAGGGAAGACAGGGAAGACTCCACTGCTTCATGCAGGGACCTCTAAAGTCTAATTGTGGGTGTTTGGATTTGGGTTAGTGAATGTCAAGGAAAGTGTTTAAACTAAATTGTTACCATTTGGATTTGGGTTCGTTAGTTCTGGGCATAGCTTTGCTGAGGAGCTAGACTCATCCAGGCGTCTGGGGAACGGTCATCAGATATTTCATCGGTTTTCATTTCCTGTCGTATGTGTTTACGCCGCCACCCCTGCTAAATGCCTTGTTAGTTTATTCTTGGTCCTGTTGTAGCTCATATCGAAAGCAGTAAAGATCAGTCTATGAGAATACAAGTAACCAAGTTTTGGAGGAGTGTGGGAAGCAAACTGATGCTGACGATGATGAGGGTGAGAGTAGGGAACCAGTTGAGCGTCCGTGTGTCGTCTTGAGGTGGTCTGCTTCTGCCTGGCTATGGAAGATGCTTTGGAACGGCTACCTGAGCCCTGCGAGACTCTCAGTCAGGAAGGAACGATGTCACAGGCCAGGTCAAGGAAGTACACATTTAAACAGGTCCTGAGGACTTGATTATTTGCTTGCCGTTAGGTTCTACTATATATTTTTCTTAAATTTGTGATGTTTTAATAAGCAATTGAGATATAACAGGCCCTTTTAAGGCAGGAAACATGTGACTGTAGCTTGAGACCTGCAGTCACCGTGACTTACTTGCACTGTTGCTCGTAGTTTCTTCATGATACACAGAAAGGGAAAAATAAGATGTGTCGAGTCCCACACGTTTTCTCCGAAATGAGAAAGGAACGTCCTCAAAGACTGCTTTACAGAGTTACATTTTTATTTGCATTTGGACACCCCTTTATTATTTTTGTGAAAAATGTTTCCTCCTTTCAAATGGGAAAGTCTTAGTTTGGCTGCCCTTTAGCCTTTAAAAATAGCCCCTTTTTATGCACTGCTGCTCTCAAGAGCTCCTACGCCCCAGCTCTCCTGGACTGGCTGGCAGCTAAGAGTCTTTCCAAGCTTCCTTCTGAAGAGGACACTGGGTGGATGGGACTTTTTTTGATAGTAACTTTTATTTTTCCAAATGGCCTCAGGGGCACTCTGACTTACTTCCATCTTTGCTTCACTCTGAATTCATGAGGCTCCATAAACATTGATTTTATACAGGGTTATCGAGCGTCAGCTACGAGTTGGGCTCTGGCTTAGAGGTGAGGTAGATAAAAAGGTGCGTAAATACTTGGCCCTCAGCTTTGAGGGCCTCCCAGTTTAGTAAGAGAGGTGACAACTTTTAAGATATTGAAGTGTCTAGAGAGGGTTGTGACCCACGCGCTTTGAGGGAGCTGGCCATGTTCCAAGTGTGGATGACATTGGAAGGTGTTCTTTAAGCATGACTTGGGGGTTACATGGCAGACAGGGGTTGGGTTGGGTGGGAAGACTGCCCCGTAGGGGAAGAAGAGCCCTGCAGGAAGTCTGGATGGGCTGCAGTGACTGGGTCTCACACCGCATCTTGGGGCAGTTAGCATTCGAGATGAGGACGGCAGTACTGGGGGGGGGGGTGCAGGGAAGATTTGATTCTTCTGGCAGTGGTGTCTTATTCTTTGGACTGTTTTAGACTGTTTTAAAGTAGAGAGATTAAATAAATAGATTTGGGTTAGAATAGTGACCATTTTATACAGGCCATCTTGGAGTTGAGATTGGTTGGGACTCTGCTAATGATTCTGAGGAAGTCTAGTGGCTACAACTTTGGCAGTGGCAGAGAAGAATGGAGGGAGGTGGGGTCTATTTGAGAAAGCTTTAGGAAAAAGGATCTGTGGGTTGTGGTGACCTGCTGGTACGTGAGAATTAGGGAAGGAAGACGAGTGCAAAGTGGCCCAGGGTTTGCGAGACCTTGTCATTTCCTGGCACATACGGGACACGTCTGTCCAGCAGTGGGCTGTATGGACTGTCCCCTGGAGCACTGCCCTGCAGTCCAGAGGGCTGGGAGTCCAATCTTGGCACATCCTATAACGAATTTTCTGCACAGCAGTTGGGAAGCTTGCTAAGCTCTCTAGCTTGGTTTTCTAGGTGCATCCAGAGTCAAACAATTTTTGTTGCACTAGTGGCTTTACGTTTTCCCATATTTAATTGTTAATGAGGTCTCCTTGGGAGTCATTCATCTTGCGTTTTAGGTAAGGCTCTGACAGGAGGATTTCAGCCCTGGTCCCGGGATTCAAGTTGTGCTGTTCTCGTACTGCCGCTGGCAGGGGTGCTGGTGTAATTAACTACACCATAGTGTGGACTATGCGGAGACAGGCTGGCCAGGTGGGTGGTGAGGATGACTTTGAATATCTCAGCCCTCAGATGTTCACAGAGCCTTGTTTGTGAGGAGCCCCAGGGAGTTGGACGTGCAGGCCTGAGCTCAGATCACTGGCCTCCAGGGAGAAGGAAGGATCTCAAGACATGGCATCTGTGGCAGATGTTGTGGAAGTTCAAGTATGATCAGAGATGACAGGTGTCTGTCAGCTTTTGGGAAGAAGGTAATTGACAACAGAACAGAATCGACAAACTCTGTGTCAAGGGCCAGGCAGCAGGTGTTTCAGGCTTTGAAGGCCATATGGTCTGTGCTGTGACCACTCACCTCTCACTGTAATGCAGCTCAGCTATGGACAGTTCGTGTGTGATGGGTCATGGCCACATTCCCCTGGTGCTTTATAAAAACATGCAGTGGGTCAGATTTAGCCCCTCGATTATTTGCCATCTTTACTTTTGCCTTAGAAGAAAGGAAGAGGGGAATGGAAACTTAGTATTTATTCAGTACTTGCCATGTATTAGACCCTTTGTAAGTGTTTTTAACCCTGAGGTGTAGGCACTAACCCCATTTACAGTTGATGGAGAGACCCAAGAGTTTAGGTAACTTGTCTGAAGTTTACACAGCTACTTAGTGACCAGTGGGGATTTGACTGCCTGATTCTAGAGTCTGGGTCATCTCCACATCACTTCATTGCTGCCCAGATCCCTTGTGGAAGGTACAGATGGCACGGAAGCCACCCAGCTCTGTGTTCCCTCTGCTGTCCTTCACCTGATCTTCAGTGAAGCAGTGTTTTTCCACTTCACCTTCGTATAGATTGCTAGGGGCGCCATGACAAAGTACCACAGAGTGAGTGGCTTGAACAACAGAGATTTTCTCATAGGTCTGGAGGCTGAAAGTCCAAGATCAAGGCGTTGGCAGGTCTGGTTTCTCCTGCAGCCTCTCTCCTTGGCTTCCAGATGGCTACCTTCTCCCTGCATCCTCACTTGGTCACCCTGGTGTCTCTGTGTGTGTCCGTGTTTCCTTTTGTAAGGACAACACTCAGATTGGACTAGGGCCCACCCCAGTGGCCTCATTTTTAACTTAGTCACCTCTTTAAAGGCCTAGTCTCCATATACAGTCACATGCTGAGATACTGGAAGGTAGGACTTCAACATATGAAATTTGGAGGAAAGCCATTCACCCTGTAATAACCCTCCTCCTCTATAGCAGACATCAAGGGACTGTTAGGAGCCCAGCCTAAATTCCTTAATACAGACAAGGGCATTCTCCTGTATATTAAGTCTTAGTTACCAGTTGAGACTTAGATGAACCTTTTTAATGATAAACTTTTAAGTTTAGAATAGTTCTAGATTTACAGAAAAATTGTAAAGATAGTTCAGAATTCCCGTATACGGCAAACCCAGTTTCTCTTACTATTAATGTAGTACATTAGTATGATACATTGTCACAACTAATGATCGCTCACCGATACATTATTATTAACCAAAGTCTGTACTTTGTGTTTCTTCAGCTTATACCAAATATCCAGGAGTTTCAGGATACCATATCACATTTATTTGTCATGTCTCCTTAGGCTCTGCTTGGCTGTGACAGCTCCTTAGACTTTCCTTGGTTTTGATGACCTTGGCAGTTTTTTTTTTTAATTCAAGTGTAGTCAATTTACAATGTTGCGTTAATTTCTGGTTACAGCATAGTGATTCATTTATACATATATATTCCTTTTCATATTCTTTTTCATTAAAAGCCATTACAAAGTATTGAATTTAAAAATATTTTTTTAATGGAGGTACTGGGGTTTGATGCATGCTAAGCACATACTCTACCTCTGAGCTATACCCTCCCCCTACCTTGGCAGTTTTGAGCTACTGTTCAGTGCTTTGTAGGATGCTCCTCTGTTGGGGTTTGCCCACTGCTTCTTTCATGATTAGACTGGAGTTTAGGGGGTTTGGGAAGGGAGACCACAGAGGTAAAGCATCCTTCTCATCATGTCATGTTAATGTGTCCCTTCAACATGACTTATCACAGTTTTTGTTAACTTTGGTCACCTGGCCAAGGCAGTGGTTGCCAGGTTTCTCCACAGTGAATTTCAGCTTTTTCCTGGGTCCCTCTCCATACTCTTCTCTCTGGAAGGAAGTCACTATGCACAGCCCATCATGAAGGGTGGGGAGTTAGGCTCCTCTCCTTGAGAGTGGAGTATGTACATACATTATTTGGAGTTTTCCTGCGCAGGAGATTCGTCTCTTCTTCCTCATTCACTTATTTACATCAGTCCAGATTCCCAGGTAGATGACATTCCAGTGTCGCGCTGCGAGGCACCTAACTCAGCGCTCCGGCTCCTGTCCCACGCGTTTGCTTTGTTGGCTCTAGGTGAGGCTGATCAGCCTGTGCCGGGCGCATATGTTAGAGTTCTGTTAGGTCCAGCCTAAAATGGGGGCAGAGAGCTGGTGCCTGGGCAGTTTTAATTTCTCCTTATAGACTGTTAGCCATGTGTGTGTGACCTGAAACCTTAAAGAAAAAATAATATTGGACTTGACGCTGCCAACTTCTAATGGGTACAAGCGTCTTGGTTGTAAAGAAACCCACTTCTGGACTTTGTCTGAAATTAGCATTGAAGCAGCGCCACCGTGTGGCAAGTGCGGAAGGATCCGCGTGTTCTAGGAACGATTTCTGCGGAATTCTCTTTTCTGACTCTTGTGTTGTGTTAGTAGCTAAAGAGCTTTAAGAAAAAAATATTTTAAGTTTTTTAAAGAGAGAATGCCTTTTGACTTTGCCTTTATACATGACCGGGTTTACATAAAAAGTGAACACTTTAAAGTTAAAATTCCCAGTAGTTTTTTGTTTTGTTTTGCTTTGTTTTTTGTTTGTTTTTTGGTGTACTGTTAACTATTAATTCATTATCTTAAGGTACACTTTTTTCCTGATTATTCGAAATTGTTTGATAGCCGAGGTATAAAAGTGCAACAGGTTGAAACCCTGAACTTCGAAGTTCTATCTCTGGCTGTAGGCAGGTTGGGGACTTAATTCTTTCATTCTTCTTTGGCCCAATGTTTTAAGAAGTTTAAGCCTGTGTGGAAGGTGGCCAGGGAGCTGGTGAATGCCCATCATGGTGTGTGGGAATGTGAGCGGGTGGGGATTAGCAGCTCTCTGCCTCCTGGAATGTTTACACTTCTAGGAGTCTTCAGAATGGGAGAGGTGGGGGAGTTGGTAGGATAATGTCATACAGCCTGTGGTTGACCTGGGTGACTGTTAGCAGGTGCTGAGCTGGAGACAAGTGTGACCACCTGTCAGAATCAGTTTTAAAGAAAATCAAGAAGCACTCCCTCTTTTGTTGCCATAAATCAGCATGTCCTCAGGAGTTCTGGATTTAACGTCAATCTTGCTCCACTTTCAAGGGTGAGATGCGGTAAAATTGTTGTTGCTCTGCTGGGTAAGAAAGATTCATAAAGAACCTGGACTGTAGCTCCATTGGTGTGGAAACCCTTCCCTCTGCTGTGTCCTGAGGCTAAGCACAAGTAGAAAGTTAAACGTTGGTGCTGAGAGGGCTGTGACCGCCTCAGTCACTGGGGGGAGGGGGGGTTGTCACGAGGAGACGTGCTCTGCCTGTGGCTCTTCATCCGGCTCCTGGGCAGTGATGTCATGAGTTACCTATGTCATCTGCGACAGCAATTTGTCCTGGTCAAACTCGACAGAGATAACAGCGGAGGCCTCTTAGGTTCCTGATGTTTTCAAGAGGTATTTCAGATAATGGAAACCATGTGTGTTCAAGTGTGAGCTCCTCACCAAAGAGGTCAGAGAAGGACGTTTGCCTCAAGCTCACAAGCCCAGCCAGTCATGGGTCTCTGGGGCTCTGCGAGGCCACCTGTGTGTGGCCTGACACACCAGCCTCTGTGCACAGCAAGATTGCGGGCTGCTGCTGACCTTGGAGAGGGTGTCTCAGAACAGACTGCCTCCTCTGTGCAGATGCCAGGAACACAGAGCAGTGAGTTGTCTGGGGCTACTGACAGGTACACGGCAATGGTAGGACTGCATTGGCACTTGGAAAGTTCTAGAATTCAGCTGGGGAACCAGAAGTGAATGACGGCTTGCTTTGTTGGCTGGCTAGGGGCTCTGGGAGTGGGATAGGCAGTAGATTGGCGTGGACTTGGAGTTAAGGGAATTTTTTTTCCCCTTTCTTCCTCTCTCCTTCCCCCTCCCCTCTTTTCCTCCCTTCCTCTTTCCTTCTATCTTGAATTCCTTCCAGTGAACATTTTAAAAGTGAGAGACTGACTTTATATACTGGAGAGACTTGTTAAAATGAGCCTTTTGATGTTTGAGAATGGCATTCTGTGTATAGATGTTACGAGTTTCAAATTATTGTTCAATGTAGTTAATAATTTTAAACATGGCTTTCCATAGCCTTTAAATTCAATGTACCAATCTTATGTTTATAATCTAATTTAAAATCATACATTTGAAACAGCTCATACAACTCAATATCAAAAAAACAACCAAGGCAATCAAAATAGGCAGAAGACCTGAATAGACATTTTTCTAAAGAAGACATACAGATGGCTAACAGGCCCATGAAAAGATACTCATCATTGCTAATTATTAGAGAAATGCAAATCAAAACCATGATGAGGTATCGCCTCACATCTGTCAGAATGGCTATCATCAAAAAGTCTACAAATAATAAATGCTGAAGAGGATGTGGAGTAAAAGGAACCCTCCTACACTGTTGGTGGGACTATAAATTGGTGCAGCCATTATGGAAAACTGTAGAGTTTCCTTAAACTAAAAATAGAACTACCATATGATCCAGCAATTCCACTGCTGGGTATATATCTTTAAAAAACAAAACTCCAATTTGAAAAGGTGCATGCACCACACTGTTCACAGCAGCCCTCTTCACAGTAACCATTCACGTGGAAACAACCCAGATGTCCATCAACACATGACTGGCTTAAGAAGGTGTACACACCACACACACACACACACACACACACACACACACACACACACACACACACACAGAAAATGGACTATTACTCAGCTGTAAAAAGAATGAAATATTGCCATTTGCGGCAACATGAATGGATCTAGAGAATATTATACTTAGTGAAATAAGCCAGAGAGAAAGACAAATTCTATATATCACTTAATGTGGTATCTAAAATAATACAATTGAATCTATATACAAAACAGAAACAGACTCACAGACATAGAAGACCAACGTATCTTTACTGAAGGGGAGAAGGAGGGAGAGAGGGACAAATTAGGAATATGGGATTCACAAATTACTATACATAAAATAGATAAGCAACAAGGATCTACTGTAGAGCACAGAGAATTATACGCAGTATCTTGTAATAACCTATAATGGAATATAATCTCAAAAAAAACTGGATTACTATGCTGTACACATGAAGCTAACATATTGTGAATCAACTATACTTCAATAAAAATAATGAAAACAAAAAAATATATTTAAAAATTTACTTAAAGCTGAAAACTACCCATTTCAGATAGGAATCACAAAGTGAATCAGAGACTCTGCTATGCCACATTTTCTTCATCCAATCTTCTGTTGACAGATAATTAGGTAATTTCCACTTCTTAGCTACTGTGAATATTGTTTCTCTCGTTGCCAGCCAGAGGCAGGTGTCGCGGGCCTGGGTGACTTCAAGGTGTCGTCAGGGCACGTACCCACCGTTGGTGTTAGTTTCCTGGGGCTGGTGTAACAAGTTACCTCGAATTGGGCTTAAAACAGCAGGAATTTATTCTCTGGCAGTTCTGGAGGCCGGAGGTCAGCAATCAGGGAATTGGCAGAATTGCGCCCCCTGCGGAGGCTCTGGGGAGGACCCGTTCCTTGCATCTTCTAGCCTCTGGGGCTCTCAGTGGTCCTTGCTCTGTGGCTGCTTCATTCCTTTCTCTGTCTCTGTCTCACAAGGCCTTCTGCTCTGTGTGTGGTTATCTGGTCTCCCTCTGCTTTTCTTTTATAAGGATAATTGGGGCGGCATTTTGGGCCCACCTGGATAATCCAGAATGATGTTTTCATCTTAGAATTCTTAAGCACAGCCATACAGACCACTTTTCCAAACAGGTTCCAGGGATTAGGTCCTGGTTGGATCTTTGGGAGTCGTTATCCATCTACCACACCCTCTTACCACAAGGTCATCTCAAGGTCCAGAATGATTGTTGAAGGACCAGCTAGCATGTCAGTATTTCTGCCAGAAAGAGGAGAGAAGAAAGAGCAAGACAAGGCCTCTCCCAGCTGGGTGGGCTCCTTTACACTGTCTTTCTTGAAATCCCACCCAACACTCACTTCCTCCCAGTGGCTGCCAGTGAGGCTAGAAAATGCAGGAGTCTCTTATTCCTTTCATGTGCTGTGCTGCTGAAGTGTAATTTTCAAAAAGGCAAAACTGTGATGTGCAAGTATAAAAAGGTAATGTCAACAGTTTTATTTAGCTCGTTCAGTAAGGCGGGAACAAGCAAGATGTTAAGACCAGTTTAAATGAGAATTTGGATTACAGAGATTTATATTCTCTGCCGGACAAAGTTCATCTGCATTGCTGTCAGGTTTTTTGCCATTTGCAGAGCCGTGAAATAGCCCAGTTGATAGGAAGTCAATCAAGAGTACACATCTTTAGAATGAGCTGGCCTGGAGTGTCTACTTTACGTAAACAACCCCCTCACCTCACTGAAGGGACACGTGGTGATCTCTTGTGTCTCTTTCCAGGTGTTGGGTACTTTTAAAGCAGGGACCAGCTGAACAGCAGGGCTTTCTTACCAAGGTGGAAGGGGATGGTAGAGGCTGGGGCTGGCCTCTGACTGTTGCTGCCTCTCAGTGGATCAGAGACACTGCCCGGGATGGAAGTTGCGAGCAGCCAGAGGGGGACTCTGCACAGAATGACACCCTCAGTCAGGTCCCTTCTTTTTTAATTAAAATTTTTTTCATTTCTTTTTTGATTTACATAGAATAAAAATTTGTTTTTGTTATATAGCTCTGAGCTTTGGCAAATACATAGAGTTGTGTAAGCACCATCACAATCCAGTACAGAAGGGTTCTCTCACCCCCATCCTGCCCCTTTGCAGTCAACCCCTACTCCCTGGTGACCACCGATCTGTTCTCCAAACCTAGAGTTGGCCTTTACAGAATGTCATATAAATAGAATCATACATCATACTGCCTTTTGAATAGTGACTTCTTTCACTAAGCATCATACATTTGAAATTCATGCATGTTGCAGTGGGTACTAATACCTCTTAACTTGATTGCTGAATAGTATTTCATCGCATGGATATACCATAGTTGATCCATTCACCAATTGAAGGACATTTGAATAGCTCCCAGTTTGTTGGTGATTATTAGTAAAATTGCTATAAATATGTGCATGTAGGTTTTTGGGTAAATACACATTTTTGTTTCTCTTGCCTCAATGACTAGAATCACTTGATGAAATGTTACATGTATTTAATTTTATATGAAAATGCCAACTGTTTCCCAGAGTGGCTGTACCATTTTGCATTCCCACTGGCAACATAGGAGAGTTCCTGTTGATCTGCATCCTCACAAGCATTTTTTAATCGTCACACCTAAAAATTTAGCCATTCCACTAGGTGTGCGTAGTGGTAGCTCATTATCCAGACAAGATCTCTTACAGTCTCAGCTCAGCCTAGTCAGGTTGCAACCAACAGCCATGGCTAATCAAAGTCGTAAAGTCTCCTAACCCGAGCAACCATTCTTAGAGCTAGTTCTCTACATAGATGGTTGAATCCTGCATTTCTCTACCTTTTCCTGCCCTTGATCTTGGCACCTTGAAGGGCAGAAGGGTTAGCTTTGCCCACGTGTGACAGGATGAGCACCATTGCAAGTGTGTGTGAGGATGGGGCAGGGGAGGTTTCGGGTGTTTCCTTCTGATGCCGTTTTCTCTGCGGTGTAGGACCCGAGGGTTCCCGCACAGGGCGAGGGTGGGGTGTGCAGAGCACACCAGAGCTGTGTGTGAGGTGGGTGGAGAAGTCTGGAGCTGGCCCCTGTGGGCAGTGGAGAGCTACCGAGTGGGACAGGGCCGCTCTCCTCCTGTCGTCTCCAGGATGGCTCAGGAGGGGTCAGCGAGCACCTGCCAACAGGCAGGGAGCCTCTGGATGGACTGGGACCTATGCTGTTTCCTCCCATCTTTCCCCTTCATCTCCTGCCCTCAGCAGAAAGAATGAATGAGGTTAGGACAGATTCCACAGTAGCTGCTGTACTAGATGCAGATTTGAATAAATGTCCCCAAATCAGGAAATTCCATAGAAGTTATTAGTTGACAGCAAATATGTATAACTCATTTTAAAAGCAGACCGAAACTTTCCTGTCTAAATTAGTAAATATGTACACGACAAGGTAAGAGAGCCGCAAAGGATCATTGCTCTCTGCCGGCAGCTGCTTCTGTTCTGTGTAGGAGAGGAGTGAGTGAGTCACTCTCCTACCTCTGCGCAGGCCCTCTGGGAGGGATGCCCGCCCCACCTCATCCTCAGGCCTGGCTCAGGTCCCACCTCCTGCCTCTACTGCTGTCCTCCCGGAGTCACTCAGCGCTGGGCGGCGGGGGCGCTGTCTGTCTAGTCATACTTGATTGTGGGCTGCCTCAGAGCATGGGCTCAGGCTTGTGTAGCCACGCTGGCACGCTGACCCATGGTGTTCAAATCTGAGTGCACATAAGAACCCCCAGTGCTCCCAGGCGATGCTGTTGCTGCAGATTTAGGGACCACACTTCGAACACGACTGGTCTGTTACTTCATCATGCCGCCCAGAGCTTGTTTCTTGCTACTGAGTGTCGGAAGAATGCCTTCCCCTTATGGGCTCCTTCCCTAGTTCCTTAGAGAAACTGAAATTACCTTTCCAGGAAGAACTCAGGTCTTACTTCCAGGGACATCTTGAAACGAAGGTTTGTGGTCATTTCGTTTATTTGTGACAGTTTGATTAGTGATTCTTACCAGCATAACAAAACCAATATCAGGTATTAGATTGTTTTTTTTTTTCCACCAGTATTTCATCTCAATTTTTATTTCCATATGTATGATAAACACTGGTTTTTCAAAGGCTTATCATTTAACATGTTCTTAAGTGAGCTTTTCCCTTTTTTAAATTTTTTTGGTTAAAGTTTAGTTGATTTACAATGTCGTGTTAGTTTCTGGTGTACAGTGTGGTGATTCAGTTACACAGATACATACTCTTTTTCATGACACTGTTATTAGATTCTTTATGGTAAATTATAACTACTACCAATAGTTACAAGAGGTGAGAGCTGGAGGTCTCCTCCCATCGACTCCCTCAGCTGTGAATGAAAACAAGGCTCGAATGGCGTTCTGCCAGTATGTAGATTTATCAGCAGGCTGGTGTGGCACAGCCGTGTAACCCATTTCGTGTGCCTAGTGAAGTTCCAGTTCTGTCCTCTCGGGGAGTTGGTGCCCTGATGGCACCTGCAGTCAGTGTTCACCAGTAGCAAGTATGGCAGTATTTCATGGACGATGTGTTAGTTTTCTCTTGTTGCCCTAAGACATCACTACAAGTGTATCAGCTTAAAAAGTATTTTCTCACAGTTCTGGAGGTCGAGGGCCAGGCATAGCCTGGTGCAGCTGGTTCTCTGCTCTGGGTTTCACAGCCCCTCTGAAGATGGCGGAACTGCTTTCCTTCCTAGGTGCTTAGGGCGTGAAATACTCCCGAGCTCAGTCAGGTTGGCCGAGTTCAGTGCTGTGTGGCTGTAGGACTGAGGTCCCCACTTCCTTGCTGGCTCTCGGCTAGGGGCTGCTCTCAGCTTAAGGCTGAATCCTTCTCATGCTTTGTCTGTCTGACCACCTCCCACCACCTTCTGCCTCACCTCACCTCGTATTCTAACTCAGATGGCACTGGTTTCCTACCCTTCTCTCCTTCCAGAAGGCCCAGGCCCTGGTAAAAAGGCTTCTGGAAGCCCTCCAGTGACGCATCACATGGGTTCATGAGATGAAGGCTGACTGCAGTCTTCCCCTTCTGCTTTTCGTAGGAGTACATTGGGCACACCCGGTAACCCAGGATGGTCTCTCTAGTCTAAGGTCAGCTGGTTACTAACCTTAATTGTGTTTGTTTGTTTTGAGGGGAGTAATTAGGTTTGTTTCTTTATTAATGGCAGTACTGGGGACTGAACCCCAGACCTCGTGCATGCTAAGCACATCCTCCACCACTGAGCAATGCCCTCCTCCCCCCGCCGTAACCTTAATTCTTAATCCCACCTGCAGGGTCCCTGCACAACAGTACCCAGATGGTGTTTGGTGTTCGATTCAGTAATCAGGGCCTGGCAATCTTGGAGTGACATCTTGGAGTTCTGCCTGTTGCAGACAGAATTTCACTTACCCTGACATTTTGCATCCTGACAATCCCTGGGATCAGCAGCTGGACCGGAGTCACTTACGGGTCAAGTCTCAGGCACATCTCTGAGGGCCCAGCTAAGCCTTTATCTCTGTGGGTCATGCAAGGGCCAGGGCACTTCTGTGATATTTCTAGTCAGTCCTCTTACCTCAAATACCATGAATTCACCACTGAAGATAAATTTCCAACAGCCATAATACTGATTAACAAAGTCAGGAATTTAACCCTCATGAAAGTCCGTTTCTAACCCCAAGTGCAATCATGAGCGTAGTGGTGGGGTTGGTTGCCGATGAGGGTGGCTAGCTGACCGGTTTGGACTTGCGGGGGGCCTTAGCTCTCACATGTGGCCCTTTGATTCAAAGCTAGTTGACTACTCCTGGAGTCTGTACTGCAGGTGAAGACAACTTATTGTCCTTAGGCAGGAGATTAAAGCCGAGGGACATATATTATGTCGCACTGTTTGTTGAGGTGTTTTGAAATAAAATTCAGACAATGTGATCAAGACCCTTGTTCCCGCAACTGAGAGCCTCCAGGAGAGTGCTGTCACATCCTGTCACTCTGTGCCTGGCATGCAGTGGATGTGTGACAGATACTTGTTGAGTAAATAAATGGGGTGAATGAATGCTTTTATACCTAGAAAGTTAGTTGCAGTACAGGGACAGCCTGGCAGACACACTGCAATGGGGGAGAGTGGGAATAGTACTCGGGGTACTTGGTTGACCTAGGAATTTATTGTACTCAGGGTGCTATAAATATGCACACTGCAAACTGAGACTTGCAGATCATTGTCAACATTTATTTTGATGATGCTTTATTGAAAGGAGCAGGGCTCCAGTTTGACGTGCTGTTTCCTTCTAGAGTTGAGTTAATGCCGTGACAGCAGTGCACGTTCAAATCGCATAGTGCCTGTGCGTCGCATAGGTGAATATAAGCTGACCACCCTCTTCAGTGCCCTCTTAAAAAAATCAGGTATTTGAAATAAGAGAAAGGAGGCTTAATGAGAGTAATGTCAGGTAACTTTTGTGTTTCAGTCACCATCAGCAGGTTATCCATTTCTGTCCTCTTGCCTTCTGTGTTTACTTCCCTAGAATTACAGTCTGAATTCCCCAGCCCTCACCTCACTTGGGGCTGACAGCAGTAATAACTCAGATTGCACTGACTTGTTGCCCACCTCTCCTCACACCAGGCCCTAATAAAACTGTTTCTTGAAGTTTCAGGATGTCCCTCTGGAAGCACGTCATGTGCTCCTGACCAGGGAACCTCCTGCTGCTGGGCAGCGGGGTCTTCCCGCCCGGACCCCTGCCCACTGCAGCTCCCAGGACCCATGTGTCATTCCCTGGGGCTGAGCCCTCGCAAGTAGCATTTCAGGTTTTTATTTGCAGCCTCTCCCTTGATTCTAGGGGAAATGCAAGTGATGGACGACACTCTGAGCTTGGAATTGCCCTTCCCTTGGGCGGAGGCTTTCTGAGTCCGTTCATTGTTGGTTGTATGGCTCCTTCTTCCTCAAAGTGAATCCTCCCAAGAGGCTCTCGCCCCCGTGGATAGGCACGTGGTCGGTCCCGCAGAGTGCAGGGTTCCCTCCATCCTGTACACTTGGTTAGGCTGAGTCTCCCCCTTTCTCAGTCCAGAGTGAATGTCTTGTCCTCCCGACAACACTTCTTTTTGGGGTATGGGAAGGAGAGGGGCCAGATTTTGAAAGCTGTCTGTAGGCGTCATGCTCTTTAAAAACCCAAGGCTGTGATCTGATAGGGCACCACAGCTTACCATTTCTTACTGACTGTTTAATGACATTGCTTTAGTGGTAAGGGTTCCCCGCTTTCCCTCCCCATCCCAGGAATCCTCTTCCTCATGCTTTTTATCTTTCTCATCTTGCTGTGAACAGTTCCCAGGGTGAAATAAAAACCCAGACCAGATTAAATACGGGCACCTTTACTGTGAAAGTTCAAAATGCTAAAAAAAAAACAAAAAAAACCACAAAAACCCCAAAATAAAAACCTAAAATGATTGATAACACAAGAGTCCATTTTCATAGTCTCTATATGTTGTGAAAAATGTAAGATCTACTTTAAATGCAATAAGTAGCCTCAGGTGTTCTGCGTCCCAAATATTGCTTTCATATATATAATTATTTTTAACTGAAACACTCAGAAATGAAAAGTAACCCCTGCCTTTCTCTCTTTTGCTGCCTGGAGATAAACCCAGATTGGTTTATTTCTGCCATCCCTTTTTAGAAAATACTCCTTATATGGCCGTTTCTAAACAGCAAAATAGTCAGCTGTGTGATTAAAATGTCAAAAGGAGTAGGAAAACTGGCCCCTGGGAGAATTGTATTTGGAGACTTAAGTAAAGGCAGAGAGGGAGGGGGAGAAGGCTGTGCTCCAGGTTGTGGACCTGCGGGGTTGAGGGCTGTCCCCCAACCCCCCGCCGCCCCGCTCACACAGCCCTTCTGTACAGCGGAGGGAGCTGGCAGGACCACTTCTGTGCAAGCTGCTCACCAAGTACTTGTTTAACCTCCTTGGGGCACATTTTGTGTTTCTCTTCATCCTAAGACCCCTCTACCTTTAGACTCGAGAGCCCCCTTCCCCTGTATCACCGGGCAGAGAATGGGAGCCAGGGAAGCTGGGGGAATAGGGATGAGGAAAGGGATTGAGAGTTGCTATGAACTGGGTGTAATTTATGATGAAAAACAGTCCCCATTTATCTTAAACCTTCTAAACTGGGCTCGTTGGTGCCCCACCCACAGCCCTAGACCCTGCCCAGACCCTGAGAGAAGGGTGGTCTTCCTTAGAGGCCCTGCCCACGCTGGCCTGTGCTCTGCATACTTGACACCCTTGATACGGGGGTATGGCCCTGGGTCCCAGCCACACACAGCAGAGTCTGCATTTTAACAAGACCCCCCAGGGGCTCCTTATGCTCAGTTAAGCTTGAGAAGTGCTTTATCCCAGCGCCTCGGGGATTCCCCCAGGAGTGATGGAGAGGTGAGGTAGCCTGACAGGGAAACACACTGGCTTCTGGATGAGCCCATTTTCAAGCTTTGTTTTTAAGAGCCTCTTGCCTCAAACAGTAGTCAGCAGACCGTGCTTTCTCGGTGACTGTTACTGCAGTGTGATTCTGGTTAATCTGGGGGCCTAGCCTGAGAGCACTTGGCTCACATAACGGGGGGAAGGTGTTTCACTTTGAGGCAGCTTGTGCTTGGGAATGCCGAGCGTTTCCCTTTAAACAAACAGCGGGGTACAGGAGGGTGCTGGGCACTAGTTCCCCCTGAGTTAAGGGGGTGTTAGGGGGATGGAGTTTTCAGTTTTGATCTCTGTTGATGAAGAATTTAGCCACTTCATTTAGAGGAGTTTTTCATTTCAGTGGCATAGAACTCAGTGTTGTTGTGGTTTAACAGAAGGCAGGTGAGTGTCAGGTCAGTGATTACAATGGTTCCTAACCGGTGTGGCCCCCAGTGGTCCCGTCCTGCGGTCAGCATGGTCAGCTGACCACGTCGCGGACCCTGACTGCTGCTTGCTCTAGAACCCCTGGGGAAGTGGAAACCGTAGCCCTTCTCGCTCTGGAGGGTGTACCTCCTGTCTCCTCTCATTCCTCAGGTTCCTGTCTGAACCTGTTCTGGTTGCTTTCTTTTAGGGTAGGCTCTTCCCTGTCTGATGACCCTAGTTTGTAAGTACAAGGTGCTATAAAAAGCTGATTGGAAGGGGTGTGTGCACGTGCGGCAGCGTGATTGGTCAGGAATCCGCCGTGTCTCTTGCCCCCAGCTCTGATGACTTATAGGTCTTTCCTCCCGGGGAGGAATCCTCTCCTCTCTTCCTGCCTGGCGTGGAGCTTGCTGTCGCATTGTCACAGCTGGGGGTGGAGGGTGTGCAGGGATGCATCTGGGGTCCAGCAGTCTGCACGTAGAATTTTTCTTACTCCGAGTTTTTCAGTGTTGCAGCCAAGGGTTTAGCTCTTGAATCTCCATGGTCTTGGAATTTAGCCTTTCCAGGGGAAAACTCTGCTTCCAGGATGAAGGAGGGAATGCTTCCTGGCTCGGGAAGGGGTTCTGGAGGTCTTAGTCTCCCTTCAGTAGGTGTTCAGCCTCACCACGCCCCCGCCCTCCCAGGTGGCTGATGTCTGCAGGGCCGAGCCTCCCTCCCCCACTCCTTCCCACTCTTCTTGCCCTACTCTTTTCTGCTCTCTCAGTCCAGCTCTTTGGCAGTTTGTTTCCACTTTCAGAAGTTTGGTTTCTTGCCTGTGGTTGTCTTCTCGCCCCACAGGTCTCTCTTAAATCCCTTTATTGCGGCTTTAATGGTGTTTTGAAAGGGAGTGAGGGCAAATGAGCGTTCATCTGCTGTATCTCATGGAATGTGCCCAAAGATTCTCTATCGAGCGATTGGAGGGAGAAAGAATAAAATCTCTGTAGTTATAAATTTATCCAGTTTTACAGCATTTGAGATTCAGCTGTTTGTGAAAAGCAATTTAAATAAAAGGATCATGTTGGAAGGCAGTGGTTTATATTCACTTCAGAATATTTCAGCTCCTAGTAAGAGGGGAGATCAGAGACCAGTAAGTATGAATAAAAGATTGGCTGAATGTATAGCCAAGGCCTGTGGACAATTGAGTGATGGAAGTCCCACTGCCCTGGCCTTTCCTAGGATTGCCATTTAATCTAGATTTCCTAGTTTTACAAGTGCTGGGTGGTACTTCAGTGCATGGGCTTCAAACCTGTACAGACCACAAAACTGAATTCCTGCTTTACCATGTGTGCGCCATAAGCAAATTGTTGAACTGATTTGAGCCTCAGTTTCCTGACCTGAAAATGGGGGCAGGGTGAGAAATAGTACTTTTCTCCCAAAGTTTATTAGGATGGAATGAATTAATGTATGTAAGTGCTTAGCCTCATGTGACCACTGAATATGGTTTTATTTACTTTGTTTTATTCTGGGTCTCCTTTGGTTTCTAGCCTCACTGTTCACTGCGCCAGGCACTGTGCTGAACCTGGGAACCAGAGCAGCCTGGTCTCTGCTCTCACAGGCTTTCCTCTTAGAGCTGAAGCCCCCCTCATTCATTTTTTGGCTCTGGGATGTCTGAGATCTGAGTTGGAGAGGGAGGGGGGCCACATTTGAACCTAGGTCTGCCCAACTCCAGAAGCTCTCCTCTTGGCACCATCACCCCCAGTGCTGAGTGTTCTTGCAGTGAGTGGCCAGCCTCTGAGCAGAGCACAGTTACAGACGGTGGTGGGGCGCAGTGCTCTGGTGACGTTGGGGTTCAGGGTTTCAGCCGTTGCTAGCAACCATTGTACATCCATGTGAAATAGCCCACATTTTAAGAGTGTTTAATATTGGAGGACATACGGGGTAGGTAGATTGGGAGCCTGGAAGTAGATCTCTTTAGATTTGCCGTACTGTACCCTGAAGAGTTAAGGTAGGTGGGAACTTGCAGTTACTTCTTGAGTAGTGTGTGGTGGGGGCAGTTTGAATCACTGGACAACAGGAGTAGAAGGCTTTAGCTCCTGTGAGTTCTTTAAATGGAGGAGAACAGGATGATGGAGAAAAGGTACCCTTGATGGATCTCTTACCACAGGGGGTAGGTTGGGAACTAGGAGTGTAGAAAGGTTCTCAGATTCATCCTGCGTCCATTTCTGTCTGCCCTGTCGGGGCCCTCGTCCTGCTTGCTGCCTCCTTCCCAGCAGGTAATCTTTGTTGCCCCTCTCTCCCAAGTCTTTTCCTCTGTGCGTGTTTACATACGCATAAGTCTGTGTTTTTGATAAAATCTGAAGCATATTTTGTATACTGTTGTATAGTTAATATTTTCCACATACATTTTCCCTCTCTCCCCAATAACCATTCCAGTTTAACCTTTTAAAAAATTCCCTTTCTGACAGGGTTAAATAAATTATGGAAGACAGCCATATGGTTCAGTGGTACATTAGCCATTTTAAAACCGTGATTTCTAAAGTTTGAAATAATACCCCTATTTGTCAAGCACTAGAAGCTGCTTTGACAATGTAGCCTCTTTTAAAATGTGGCACATCATAACTGGCTGGGAGTTGGATCATTTTTATAGTAGTGTACATGCTCTTGCAGTAAACCTTTAGATGGCAGCATCTCTCACCATAAAGCATATTCAGAGTGGAATTTCTCAGATACATAAGATGTTTGACACAGAAGAATACTCAGAATTGCCTGACTCCCCTCTCCCGGGTGCGGTGAGGGTGATGGAGCTGAGGCCCCAGAGGGGCGGGGCTGTGGCCCAGGGAGCCAGAGGGGGACCTGTGGACCCCTGGCTAGCCCTCTTCCACCAGCCTTTCTCTTATGGATGGGAAATGTTTCCTGTCTCTGTGGCCTTGTGAACAGCACACTTTAACTATAAGGCAACCAAGGAAAATGAGTTGAGTGGATGATTCTGTACCAGAATGTCATGGGATGTTTGAAAGGAGCAGACAGAATAGACAGTCTTTTTTTTTTTTTTTTAAAGCAGCTTTATTTAGATACAAATCACACACCATACAGTGCACTCAGTTGACGTGTACACTACAGCAGTTTTTAGTATATTCACAGGGTTTTGCAACCATCACCACAGCCTAACTTTAGACCATTTTTATCACTGCAGACCCCATAGCCATCACCCCACAAGCCTGCACATCCCCAGTCCCTGGCAACTATTCATACATTATTTCTATAAATTCGCCTGTTCTGGACATTCTATATGAGTGGAATCGTATATACATGGTCTGTGGGGACTGGCTTCTTTCACTTAGCAAAATGCTTTCAGGGCTTTGTCCATGTTACAGCATGAATAGTTCTTTATTCATTTTTATTGTCCAGTGATATTCCATTGTATGAATGTACCATATTTTGTTATCAGTTGATGGACAGTTGGCTATTATGAATAATGCTACTAAGAGCATTCATGTACAAATTTTTGCCTGAACATACATTGACATAGAAGTGGGTTTGTTGGGCCATATGCTAACACTGTGTGTTTAACCATCTGAGGAACCGCTGAGCTGTTCTCCAAAGTGGCTGCACCTGCGCATTGCCACCAGCTCTATGTGAGGGGTCCATTCAGTCTGTTTTAGAATCCCAGATTTTCTGATGATGAGCTGGGGTTGAGAGGGAGGTGAGAGAGAGGGCTGTCAGCTCTCTTGTGTCCCCAGCTCACATCCTGAACTGGCCTCTCTGAAGGCAGCTATATCAGCTGCCAAGAAAGCAGCCGTCTCTCTGCCCCCACGCCATCCCCCTGCGTCACCAGCCTGATAAAACGTCTGCGTTCCATGGCCGCTCCGAGCGAGGTTGATGTTACCGTCTGGCTGCTGGTAACTCTTGCCTCCTGGCTTTGGACATACCAGGCAACCCAATTGTCTCTTCCCAGTTAGAGAAAAATTCCAAATAAAACAGCCTTCACCACAAGCTGTCCGGGTCTGGACATGTCAAAATCACTTACGTGACATACACCAAAGACAGCTGTAGAGACGGCACGGCAGAATAGCAGCTTTTGTTTTTGTCGGAGTTTACATTCTCGAAGCTGAGCTTGGACCCCTTTCTCCTTTGGCAGCCCAGACTGGATGTTCCCGCGTCTGGACTAAAATGACCGTGTGTGTATTCAAGGGAGGGGAAGGGGCCGGCTCTTCCTTTAGGCATCTCTGGGTCCTGGTGAGGACACTCACTGTAAATTCTGAAGCTTTGTTTGCAGCTGGAAAAAATTAGCCACACTTAGATCTTTCCCACCGCAGGTCCTGTCAGGAAGCCCAAGTATGTGGAAAGCCCCAGAGTGCCTGGAGACGCAGTCATAATCCCGTTCCGAGACGTGCCCAAGCCAGCAGAGCCCAGTGAGAATGGTAAGAGTATGTTTTCAACAATTTCCCCCGCTAAAGATTTTACATCATGACACTCCACTGCTGAGTGACCCTTGAGTGCCTCTTGCGGGAATGCTTTGCTAAACTGAATGTATCTGGGAGGTGGTTTTCCTCGGGCAGTTACAGAGATCTGTTTAACAAATGTAAATTCTTGGGCTTATGTACACAGAGTAGGAATAGATGAGTGGGTGCATATGCATTGTTTAAGGTTGAGATTTATTTCCTGTCCATTTTGACCTCCCTGGTTTGGGGGTATATGAAAAGCCAGCCAGTGGACTTCTTACAGGACATTCTGTTTTGTTTTTTAGTACTCTATCGTTTTAGAATATTCAACAACAGGCTTTGGCTGAAAAGCTGAAACTTTAGCTGAAACTTTAACTAGCTTTCTTAAAAGCCTATGGTAGCTTTGGAGAGCTGTTTATTTTTTTAACATCAGAAGTTTTTCTTCAGAAAATGTTGAAGTAGGGGCTACAAAAATCCAAATTGATTGAAACCTTTTTATAAAGACATTTTATATTTTGCTTTTCCCCCCATATCTGGAAATATGTGTAACAGACATTACAAATTATAACATTTCATAGATGTATCAGTAGTTTTAATTTTTTTTCTTTTTCAGTCTTATTAGGTAGAATTATTACAGTTTGACTGCACATATACATTATATTGCATATAAATACATATATACAATATAGTGCACTTTTTTTAGTTTACATATATGTACTGATTGTTGAATAGTTCTTAATTTTTTTTTAATCAATTCAAGGTTATACCTGTTTGTTCCCTTCTGGGATGGGGGTGTCCCCAACTCGCAACTCTCAGGTCTTTATGTGTTTCAAATTTACATCCTATTTTCCTGCAGAAACATGTGGTTAAGAATCCTGGCATGTGTAGAGAAGCCTATGGACACAAGTGTGTGTAGTAAGGCTGAAAGAGACAACTCATCCACATTTCCACCTTGGAATATCTGGCACCCACCTCTCCCTAATTGTGGGTGGATAGGGGTATAGCTTCTACCACTGTGTGTGCATTTCATGTTTCTGCTGGTGCATAGTGGGGCATGGGTACGAAGTAGGACATGGGAATGTGGAGTGGGGTGATGGTGGTGAAAATAAAGCTAAAAATGAGCTGAGTGGAAGGATTGTCAGAAGATGAAAATCAAGAAGAGGTGTTTGGCATGGGTGGGGGCAAGGGGACCAGGAGCCGGGCCTCCTGGGCAGGGGAGAGGTGCCATTGCCTGCTTCTTGGCATGAGAATTTCCACCCTTTTCCCTTCTGTCCATGCACCCAGCCGTTGGGTTTAGGTCAGAGGTTCACAGTAGGGTTTGTGCTGAGGAGGGGCAGGGCGCCGGGTGTGTGGTGGTGCAGAGGGGAGGGTCTGCTGTGCTGTCTGGTTAGGACAGCCTACGTACATGATGGTCCCCCTCGTTGTGAATTCATGGGTGTAGGGTGTCTGGGTGTCGCTCTGTTCTCTCATTTCTATTCTGGGTGTCAAAAAGAAAAGGAAAACCTGTTGCTCTGAAGTGAGTATCGAAAATCAAATTTACTGAGCTGTCTGCTCATCAGAGTAAGCCTGCCACCCTTAACCCTCATACCGACCCACCAAAGCCTGTGAAGTCTTGGGCTGTTACGTACCTGGCATTTGGCTGGTGTAGACTCCACTATGTGACCCCTTCCTGTGTGACAGGGAGTACTGTTGAGGTCCTGTCTGGAGTGTAGAGCACTCCATGGGTAAGAATGGAGAGAAATTAAGGATTTTTATTGGGCAAAGAAAAGAGGTTGTAAATAGTTCCCACTGTCAACATTTCTGCCCTTGCCCAAGGCGGAATTGGCTGTGTTTCCTGAAGGGAGGAGGAATTCTTATGCTTGGCTGCCAGCTGAGCTAAATTCAAGTACAGTGATTGATGTCGCTGGCATAGCCTGCAGTTTGCAGGTGCACCTTCTCCTGAGACCCTCACTCCCAGATTCAGCACCATTAGTCTCCAGGGACTGAAATTATGACATATCTGGGCTGCAAATACAGACCAGGAGTTTCCAGAAGTTTCACCAGAATTAAAAAACAGGGTACATTTCCCCTTTTTTAGGTATCTGGGAAAGGGCCTAGTTCATGTGTGTGGACACATGATCTTTCATAGAGAGCTGTGATGCTGGTGGAAACCCGAGCAAAGTTACCTGTTGGTTGATGAGGAGCTGGTTGCCTAACAAAATTCAACTTGGCGATTAGTAAAGGATAGTGTATTTAGTAATCTCCAGGGAATCCTTTAAATTTCATTGGAGTTAATTAAGTTTGCCATATTAAAATATAAATTTTACGTCTAGGTCATTGAATCTAAAAGAGAGGCTGGAGCAAACTGAAACTAATTAAGTCTGAGTATTAGCCCAAGTATGTACAGATGCATCATGCACTAAATCCTAACTTCCAGGGCTTTATCACAGTGTTTTCACTTAGGTTTTAATTTAAATTTTGGACTTATACTTTCCATATTTCCTTTGGACATTTTTTCAAAAAGTCTAAGACACTTTTCTGAATACTGTCAATTATAGCATTTCAGTATCCGCCAGACTAGGAAACTATTGAAAACAGCCCCTCATGAAATGCTTTTGAAATTTCCCATAGACTCGTGAAGTATCAAATTATTCCTAGATGTTTGAAATACCCTTCCCAGACTAAGCTGCCTCGCTTGATGGTCATGTAGCTCCATAAATTCTGGACTCTGAGCTCTCTGAAATTTAAATCAAAGTAAAACAAAACCAATGAGCACTTTGAATTTATCCATTAATGTATAAGCAGTTGTATTTGTGTGATTTGCATGTTTTAGCCATGTGAGAGGTGGGTTATATGGTGTGGGCAGATGAACATTTTTACTGTAGGCAAAGAACCTGTTTCTTAAAGTTTACATTAACTTGGAACATCTTTATGGAAGGCCATTCTACTTTATTCGGTATTTTTAAATATTTTGGAAAGACTGCATTTTCTACTCTGACAAAAAAGAGTGACTTAATGAGGTCCGCAAACAAAATACATTTCCCCTTTTCCTGTCAAGTGATCCTAATAAGCTGTGTGTCATATGAAGTAAGTTCTTCACAAATATGCCTCCTTTCGCTAAACCAACATACTTTTTAAGGGGAAGAGGTTACTTACCCACAATCCCTCTGCCTTAAGGGAAAATAAAAAGCCAGATAAATTAGGGAGAATTATTAAATGATAATAGGGTTCACAGGTATGTTTCTTTGAATTAGGGGCAACCATAATCCATTTAGGTTTGCTTCAGTCTATCATTAGCTACTTGAGCAAGCTTTGATAGGGTGGGTGAGAAAGTTTTAGTCCTATGAGTCATTGCTCGGTGAAGATCAATCTCAAAATATGATGAAACTGTTTCCTAACCATCTAGTTAGCAAGTAAAACTAACACATATGAAACAGCAGAATAATTAAATGCAAAACTGTCTTATTAGGAGGAGTGAGTCTTTTGTTAGATATATGTTTGAGTAAATATTAGCCCCTTACGTTTTTGATTACTATTTCAGACATTCAAAAAGATGTAGAGAATGAAAAAGTACAAAAAATATGGTACCTGTCTACCCACTACTCAGTTTAAGAAATAAAACATTACTGTTTCCTTCTGATCACATTTCTCTTCCTTTCCCAAGAGGTAACCTTGCTTACCTGCTCATTTAATTTTCAGCTTCTTAGAGTAGTGATGCATCATTTGACCAATGGTTGAATAAGGTTTTGGTTAGATCAAAGTACAGAGAGGGGACATACATGATGTGTGTGCGCAGGTGGAGAGACGAGAGGTAGAGTGGCCATTCATTCTGCACTTCCTTGAATAAATGCTAAATTCTTATTCTGTGAAAAGCACTGTGTTGGCTGCCATTTAAGATGGGTTGTCAAGCATAATAGGTCCTTTTTTCTTAGAGCCTTAGAGTCTGCTGGGATTAAAGACTTGCATATGCAGAGTAACTATAATATGGGGGAGTAGTGTTGACTAATCCAAGCTGTGTGACAAATTGGGTGCAAAGGGAGGTGCTGTGCTGGGAAAGACTTGCTTGGAGCTATGCCTTAAGATTCACCTGTCAACAAAGTGTAGGGTACAGTGGGGCAGGAAGGAGACTAGAATCAAGGGGAATGGCTAGAAAGTGATTTCAGTAGCTAAGTGAGAGAATAAGATCTCAAGTTAGAACAGGATCAGGAAAGAAGTGATGAATAGGAAGATTTTTGAGGAGTTGCAAGGACCTGGAAGCCGGAAGAGACAAGGACAATGACTTCACAGTTTTGAGACTAAAAAGGCCTAGCCAGAAGAGAGGGAGCCGTCCGTTTTGGTTTGAGTTCAGCTTCAGGCATGTTGACTTTGAGGTTTTGGAACTTCTAGGCAAAGGTGTCTAGTGAACAGTTGGGAAATCACACTGGGGCTTAAGAAAGAGCTCAGGAGGTAAACTGGGCAGCCTTTGCTTAGACGGAACATGATGAGACCAGGCGCATTGGACTAGGGAAAGGTCACCGAGAGGAAAGAACTGAAAAACTTTGGTATTTTATTCTTGATCTGTGAATAAGCTGGAAAAAAACACCAGCAAAATGGTGGAAGAACCCACAAAACCACACAGTATCCATTTCCCCTGAGTGTCTAATGTGACGACAGTGGCCACTTTCTTCCTGGGAGGACAGAGTATTTGCAAGGTCAAAAATACATAGGAAAATAAAAGGAGATGGGCTTTTTTTTTTTTTTTTTTTTTAAGTTACTGTGCCTAGCAGGGCTGTTTGAGGAGACTTGTGAAGGTAAATGAGTTTAAGTTGTAGGTACATGATAAGGAAATGAAATTGGTGAAGGTAAACCACCTATCTTTTACCCCCAAGGAGCTGAGCAAGTAATGAGAGGAGATCAGTTAGTAGGGTGGAGGGGTGTGTGTGTGTGAATATGGCTTTATTTAATATTTTTAAGAAAAGGGAGAATTTAGTGCAGGTGAAGACTTAAAGGTTCTACAAGTGTGGGTCATGGATTTCTAGGCGTCTTCAGGACCCTCAAGGGGTCTGTGAGGTCAAAACTCTTCTCATAATAACACTGAGTTATTTCTGTTTCTCTTGCCTTGACATTTGCAGTGATGGTGTAAAAGCAGCTGTTGGTAAAACTTCTGATGCCTTCGTGCACGTCAGAGGAAGGGCACCAGCTATTCTAGGGCTACACATGGGTTTGTTTTTTTTTTAACCACTGCACACTTCCATCAGAAGTAATACTTCACTGAAGAAAGTCCTTGACGAAACACTAAAAATAATGAATGTTGTTCAGTCTTGACCCTTGAATTTCCATCTTTCTAATACTCTGTGTGAGGAAGTGGGAGGTCCACATAAAGCACTTCTGCTCTGTGCTGAAGTGTCATGGTTGTCTCCAGGAGAAGCAACTGTGTGATGGTTTGAATTGCAAGCTGAACTAGCCATTTTTTTTTTTAATGGAACACCATTTTTACTTGAAAGAACGACTAACAAATCATGGTTACTCAGAATTGGGTATTTGACACATTTTCTCAAAAAGGAACACAAATGATCACGTCACTTCAATTAAAAAAAAAAACAAACCTGACAGGGATTAGTTGCCAATGACAAAATTTGACCTTTTGAATGAAAATTAGGGGAATTTGCATCTGTCACAATGAGCTTGACAGCTTCCCAGGACTTTTCTATAGAGATCTGTGGTGATATTAATGAATGTGGTATTTTGATGTTGTCTAATAAAATGTGTCAACACTGGCAAGATCTACAAAACCCATATTTTCCAAATGACCCCTATGCATGATGTTATAAACCCTTGCATGGGTGAAAATCCATTTGAAGCATAAAACAGACCATTGGATTTTACTGTAACAGAGTACAGAAAGTTCACTGATACAGATTCAGAGTCAACACTGGAACTAGCCTTTAAGAAATTGCTGCTTGTCAGGTTTTAGGGAGGTATCAGAGTATCTGTAATTAACTGAGAAGGTTCCTCCCTTTCCCCACTACACAGCTCTCGGAAGCCACAATCCTTCCCATGTTTCAACCCAAGAATGCATATCATAACAACCCGTATCACAACAACCCGTATCACAACAGATTGAATGCAGAAGTAGACATCAGAATCCAACCATCTTCTATTAAATCAGATGCTAAAAAGAATTCCCAAAGTTGTAAAACAGTGTCATTCTTAAGTAACTTTTAAATTGAAAATATGCCTTTTTAAGTTAAAAATGTTACTTGTTAATGCAATTTTTATTAACTTAAAATGGGTTAACATCGATTTTTAAATTACTGGTTTTAATTTCTAACATAAGTAACCATAGATATAACCCACATAAACCAAAGCTCTTTGGAATCCTCGATTTTTAACAGTGAGCTCTGAGATCAAAAAGTCTGAGAACCACTGGCTTAGAGGAAGGAAAAGGAGAGAGGGAGAAAATTAAAATAGATGAGAGAATTGAGCCAGAATCTAATGGCTATCTATACTTGAGGATGAGGGCTTAGAGATAAGTGGCAGTATGATTGAAGAGAAAAGGGCTAATTCAGGAAACATTTTGAAAGAGGACATGGTAAGATATGGTGACAGTTTCAGTATAGGGTGCATGAGAGGAAAAGCTTAAAGATAACTTGTATAATAGCTATGTGTTTGTATTACAGACCTGGAAACTGATTATTGACAGAACTAGATCAGGTTCATGGATGGATGCTCATTTATAAATACTGTTTTTGGAGATTCAAGGAGGAGGGGTTGGCGATGGCTCAGGAGAAGGAGTAACCAGAAAGAGGCAGGAAGTGTTTGTGGAACAGAAAGCAAGGAAGGCAAGAGGCTTAGCAAGAAGCCGGTCATGGGCACGTAGAGGCAGAGGACGGGGTTTAACGTCAAGCAAGGCTGTGTCTCATTTGAAAGACTTGATTCAGAGGTACTGTCTTGGAAGCTGATAAGTCAGTGGTTCAAGGTCGTATGCTAGTGAACAGCCAGACATCAGCAACACTGCCCAGGGCTCCGCTGAGTGTGAGGATGGTGAGAGTGGAGAAGAGGCTCCTCTCGATGGCGCACCCTTTGGTAATCCCCAGGGACGCTGGGTTCTAATGAAGTCTGGCTTTAAGAGGAGGGGATGATTAGATGGGAGATGAAAGCAGTGAGCATGGGCCAACTTGAAGCAGTTTGATAATCAGAAAAATGAGGAAATTGGTTGTCTTGAAGGAATAGTGAGTTCAGAAACAGTTAAGGCAAGAAAATTCCAAACAGAAAACTTTTTTTTTTAAGGTAAGAGAAATAGATGCACACTGAGTATAGATAGGAAGCCATGAAAACAGAAAATAGTAAGAAAATGGGTACTTGGTGTTAGAGTTGGTAGGAATAATGACCAACTTTGATACAGCATCTTAAAGATGTTTTGCTCATATGGTGTTTCTCACATGTGTTTTGAGCTTCATAACCTGTAAGAAGTGGGTTATGGCCACTTCCCTGATGAGGAAATTGAGGTTTAGAGAGGCTCAAGCAGTAAGGGGTCCAGGACAGCTTTAGTGGAGAGAAGTTCTTGCCTCTGAGACTGTAGGGGGAGGGGTTGAGGGGTGGTTATAAAGGGCTCAGATAGGTTTGATGTCAGGAGGGTGGTCACTGGGGAACCAGTCCCCTTGTGGACTGAACCTGCATGTTGGCGGCCCAGATGTGATCCAACAAGTGTGAATAGTTAAAAAAGAGCCAGGTGGGGAGTGATGGAAGAAACTCCCTTTGCCTTTCTCAGCGTGATTATTCCATAGTGGTGTGGTAGCCAGGCTTCCCCAAGAACATGATTGGGAGGAATAGCACTCTCTCCACTTGCCTGATGGATTCCTAGGGAGGGCGAGGCCAGTTAATTCTCTCAGCTCCAAGTATAGCCATCATGAATTCTTTCACTCTTTAAATCTATGAGATGTAAAGCATTGCTGAGAGATGAGGCCTTTCTCTCCAGCCCTTATCCCACTGGTATGGGGTAAGGTGCACCCATTATTGATGAGTGATGTAATATTAACTACACGAATGAAAATAGCCTCTCCAGTTAGAGTGTCCCATTGAATTTTGGTTTGGGAGTCATTTTGGAATACGAATTATTGGCTCAAGGAAAATCCTGCCTGACTATTCAGATCTCAGTATTTGGTAATTGACTGCAGAAGGAGAAGTGCGTTTTCATTTCATAGTCGAAGTATCAGTGTGAGTTCATTGCCAACTCACCTCCCCCCAGATGGCACCGTCACACCGCACCCAGGGGTCCTTCTGCCAGAACGAAGAGTTCAGTGAGAGAATGCTCTGTGTGTTAGGGAAGGAAAGGTGCGGACAGCTTGAAGTGGATTAAGAAATTCATACTGAAGGGGACTTCTGAGGACAAAGTCACTAGGATGACATTTCAGTAAAAAGAATAATCTGAAAAGACAGTTGGGAAGCCTTTGGAAGAAAGAAAATTGCAGTGGCTTAATGGATGCACAAACCGGAATGAAGAACACCTGTTCATTCATCCTGAACCTGGGTAGAGTTTTGGAGCTCTGGTAGAAACAAAGTCCAGGTTGAATAGTTAAGAGAGCAAGTTAATGATGAACTTGGGTGTCTCTTGTCTATTCAGACATGAGGCCTGGAATGTCCACTGCTCCCCAGCTTGTCTGAGGACAGGAGGTTTGGATGACAAGTTGTCTTTGGAGATGTGTGTATATATATCTCATAGGTACACAACACATGTATGTATCTTTTAACGAGAACCTTGACAATCTGGGGTGTCTGTCTGCAGCTGCAGTGGGGATTCTGCTGCTCCCACCCCGCAGGAACTGCACGGAGTGAGCCCCCAGTGAGCGGGGTGCGGTGGCCTCGTTTGCCGTCAGGGTGAATTCTGTGGCGGCCCACCCTGTGCAGCTGCTCTCTCTGCCTCCACAGCAGCTGCCAACTGGGAGTCGTTCCTGGCTCTTTCCCCAGAGCGTTTCAGGTTGGACCAGAAGCTAGACATTCTGGGGCAAGTCACAATTGGGTAGCCGGGTAGAGATTGTTTCGAAAGGAAGGGAGGTGTGGAATGGGGAAGCGGCTGAGTTCTGGCCCCTCACCCACTTGTTCCCCTTTCCAGCTGCATCCTGTTCTCTCCCTCCGGTCCAGCTGCCACCTAAGATAAAGTCACTGCCCTGCCTGAGCCTTGGGGCAAGGGAGGGCGAGACTGATCCTGTTCTGCATTGGTTCAGCCCTTGGGTGTGCCTGGGTTGTACTGATTTGTTTTGGGTCCTGCCTTCCTTTCCCCAATGCCCATGTACCTTAAGAAACCAGATGTGGTTGGAGATCTCTGGTGGGAAGGGACCTTCTGTAGAGTGGCTTTGAGGGTGTGGTTGACACGCCCTGGGGTGGCTTCCTTACCCCAGTCACTGGCTTGGGGCTGCTGCTCCTCCATGTTATGAGTTTAACTCAGATGATCAGAAAGAGCAAGGCTTAACCTCTTAACCCAGAACAATGGAGCCTTGATTATTTTAGCTCTGCAGTTTTCTAGAGCAACCAAAAAACAACCAGCCTGGAAACAGCCCTTCTTCTCACCCTAAACCTTGGGAGCTTTGGAGAGCGAGCAAGGGGTAGAGTGCTTCTCCTTCCTTGAGGACACAGCCGGCCTCGTTTCCCTTGTCGCTGCCCTCCTGGAGCCTGACCTAGCAGAACTGATAATGTGGGTGAGGATAATACAGGTGGTCTTCTCAGCTCTGCTTACTTTGACTTTTGCAGCTGCTTAGAAAAGGCAAAGTTAGCGTTGAACGTTGATGGTGGTATTGCAGCTCCAAGGTAATACCGTGAATTTGTTCTTTCCTCATTTTATTTTTCTATGACCTCTTATCTATTATCTGCAGATTTCCACATCCAGGGAAAATGGTTTATGAATGTGTGGATCTGGGTACCTGGACAATTAACAAGAAACATTAAGATGAATGATTGTGTTACAGGTTGCATACTGTTAAGTTCTAACTTCATAGGCATGGTTTGCTTTATACATCATTTTCATTCCCTGATAAATGCCGACTTAAAACTGTTAGAATGAATAATGTGAATATCATTTTGTCAACCATAGTTAAGTTCCCACAGGCTTTGGATACAAGGTTAACCTATAGCTCAACATTTAAATCAAATCCAACAATAAAATTCTTGAGTGCAAGGAGCAAGATGACCAGCCTTAGAGAGACTAGAGGAAGGAACAGCTTCCAGACATGCCCTGTGACCTTCAGGTGAAATGTGCTTCCAGCATTAACCTGGAGTGTGCTGAGAACACAACCGATTTTTCTATGCCTCCTCATGGACAGAAGGGTATACTACTGGGTCCAGTCTCTTGGGACACGTTTCATTGGGACTTAAGGTCTTTGTTTCAGTGTGGACCCCTGATGATTGACCCTTGGGTTGGAATTCTGGTTTTGACTTTCATTCCTGTAGGGCATGCACTGCAAGTTTCCACCGAAGTAGTCATGCCCCTGTCTTGTTTCGTGAGAGCTCGGATTTCACATTTCCCCCAGCGTATAAGTAGCCAGCATGCCACTTGGGTTTTACTTTATTTTAACCTCCTGTAGGCATTGGACACACTGTGCTCTTTAAGAGTAAGGTGAAGGTTGGCCTTTTTCTACCTTTGGTGTCTGAAGTATATTTTGCATGACATGGAAAAATTGCTATCAGATAATGACACTGTTCTTCTGATTCAGGTCAACTGTTTCACCCTTTGCACTTGGAGTTTCTCTTTTACTGTTTTCTTAACCTGTCACAGCCTCTTAATTAGAATGTATTGCTGGAGGACAGGCGGCATTGTCAAACTTTATGCGTTTTTATAAAAATACACAAAAGCACCAGGCGAGCAGCTGTAATGCCAGCTCTTCCAGATGCGGTACTGAAATTCCCCAGAGGGGCGTCTTCATTGTTTTCTTTCTTTGTTCCAGAAGCAAAGGCCGATAAT
Source organism: Camelus bactrianus (assembly GCF_048773025.1). NCBI lineage: Eukaryota > Metazoa > Chordata > Mammalia > Artiodactyla > Camelidae > Camelus > Camelus bactrianus. The sequence goes on from NC_133543.1 coordinate 43,258,409, forward strand.
GAACCGAGCTGTTCGCCGGCCGCTCAAGAACTGTTGACAAGGCTGGGATTTTTACTGGGCGAAGGGATCCCAAGTGCCACACACATAACCATTGAAGAAAAAAATGAGACCATGGTAATGCCCGAGGAAGGCACTGTGCCATTCCTGCTCAGAGGACCAGTGAAGGCGTAGCCGTCTCCCCCTGCCTCCCTGGGTTGGGTGGGGAGGTCATTGTTCAGGCCAAATATATCTGGGCCGTCGTGTATTGAAATTTATTTCAACAGTTGGTTCGTGGGTTTTTGTGGTGGGGAGGTGGGGAGAAGCAGAACTTAGGAAAATGTCCACATTAACCTTCCGGAGAGGAGCAGCTCACTGGATTAAAGTGGCTGCAACAATTCCTTAGTAACGACATGACTTTTATCTTTATAGCACCATTCTTCTCATCTGGCTGCTTTGGTATATGCTTTCCTGTGCTTTTTTTTTTATCAGTTGAGATTTTGGAGGGTCAGTGGGGTGAGGAAAATATTTATAGGAAATGAGCAGACACAGAATAAAATGAGATCAAATGGATCATCTGCTAAGAGCACTCCCTGCCTAGGGAGCAGCGGCCTGGCCTGCCCCTGCATCCCACCATCCCTCTGAGATGCACAGGGGATGTGTGAATAACAGCGAGGGGCTGGAGCCCCTGCCCCTCCCCCCAGGTCTCTGCGGGAGTGTCCTGTGCTGATTGAGATCGCAGTGGCCACCCGTCTCCTTCCCCTGATCGCAGAGCCCATAAATCTCCAGGAATTGAATCAGGTGGCAGTGCTTGTGAAACATGACAAAAACAGAGTTCCCAGATTTTCCATACAGAGGTCAAAGAACCCATTTGTCTTCTGCAGACTTGAAATGAAAGGAAGTCTGCCTGTTTGCTATTTCTGTTGTACAAATACGCATTCCCACTCAATTATGTCTAAGACTACCCTTTTAAGAAAAAAGGAAGATCACAGTGGGAGGGGACAAGAACAAGATTTCTCTTTTAAAATTTGGAAGATGGTGTATATATTAAGCTCCCTAGATTTAAAAAAGAAAAAAACAGTTTTTCATGTTCCCGTTTTTAGTTTCATTGTTTTAGCGTCAAAATACAAAGGGAGGTGTAGCCACGTCCTGTGAGAAGCCACACTAACTCCTCCTTGCATTCGTCTTGCAGTGCACAGCTCTGAGCCAAGGCATCAGCCCTTGCTCCACACTAACAAGCAGCACCGCATCTCCCAGCACCGATAGCCCCTGCTCCACCTTGAACAGCTGTGTCAGCAAGACGGCAGCCAACAAAAGTCCCTGTGAGACCATTAGCAGCCCTGGTTCCACCCTGGAGAGCAAGGACAGTGGAATTATAGGTAAGAAGCTCACTGCTCGGGAAGGTCATGGCTCCATGCACTTCATCCAGAGCGCTCACCAGGCCCTTCTCAAGAGGGCGTTAGCGTGGTGGGTGAAGGTCAGCCGCGCCGGGGCCCTGGCCTCTGCAGACAGCGCCGGCTCCATGGACAGCTGAGAGCATGAAGCATTCTTTGGCTTTTACATTCCTTGGTGTTTATCTTATAGCACGGGGCTCATTGGGTAAAGAAAATTTCCAGATCAGGCCTGGCCCCTGAAGTTGCAAAAGCCTTCCCTGCTCACTGAGTAATTCCATTTGATGGGAGTGAGGCCTGGATAGGACACACAGTAGGGTGGCGAAAGCCCTGTGTGTTGAGACACCTTCCCCGCCCAGTCTCAAGGTCACTGGTTTTCCCACTTATTTACAGGTGTTCTTTCGTTTCTTATAATGGCATCTGACCACTGTTCGGAGGCCAGGATTTTCTAAGGAAACCATACCTACGCAGTGTTGTTGTGCTGAGGGTCTTCTGGGGATGCAGGGTACCCCTGACTCTAAGGCTGCTTGGCTGGGTGACTTGAGCAATATTGAATTGAGTTCTTTGCATACTTCTTTCCTTCTCAAAGGAAGTCAGAAGCAAGGATTTTGTATATGTATAACAAACATGATGCCGTACATCAGAAATTAACACAACGTTGTAAAGTGACTATACTTCAATAAAAAAAATAGCATTCTAAATTAAAATAATACATTTAAATTTTAAAAAGTAAGGATTCTGATTAGTTCAGTAGTTTCTGATTAGAATCAACCAGGGAATTGAAGAGCCCTTGTTTTTACATCCTGCCCTGGACAGAGTGTGTTTGGGTTTCTGCAGGTGGGCCTGGGTGCCTGTGTGTCTCAGCCTGCAGCCTGGTGCCTTTCAGGTCACTCGCTCAGCCTCCCGTGCGCTGAGACCCGGCCGCACTCTAACACGGGTGCTGTCCTGCACAGCTCAGCTCCTCCCCGTGGCTGAGTGACGCACCTGTGTTTGAGGGATATTTTATGTTTTCTTACGGACTGAGCCCCACTCCCGTCCACATTAATAGGTAACCAAGTGCAGTGACGTCAGAGCTCTTTATTTTCTTTTGTAATGTGCAGTTTCCTTCAAGTGTCATTTGACAATCCAAGCTGCAGGTTCATCCAGTTTGTGTTTTGGAGATTATCACAGAAGAGCTGTGAGGTTTCTGGGACTGGGTTGCGGGCTCCCTGGTGTGGCCGCCCCACAGCTTTGTGAGGGTCCCTCTGCCTGAGGAAAGGCCTCTTCCCTGAGTTCTTACTTGGATCAGGATCTTCAGTGGGGTTTTGTTTCATTTGTGTCATATTTGTCTTACTGAGATACAAGTAGCCCACCATAATATTCTCCCATTTAAACCATCGAGTGGTTTGTGTTGTATTCAGAGTTGTGCAGTCATCACCACCATCTGATTTCAGAACAGTTTTGCCACCCCAAGAAGAAACCCTGTACCCATGAGCAGTCACGATTTATTTCCCCCCACACCCTAGCCTGACTCAACTGGCCGTCTGCTTTCTGTCCCTGTAGATCAGCTCATTCTGGACATTTCATATGAATGGTGGGTTGAGGTTTTGTAGCAGATTTGAATTCTTTTTGCTTGGCTTCAAGCCCGTGCAGTGAGCTTACTCTGCTAATTTCCCATTCTCGCCTCTCTCTACCTTTCCACCTGCTGTTTCTCCTAACAGATTTTCCCCAGTGTTACTTCTGTTTTCATGCCCATCCCTCTCTGAGCCGTCCACCACTGAGAGATCTCTGGCATCAATTCTGTGATAGCCAGTTGACTTTCTTTGTAGCCTTCTTAGCTCTTCTGAAATGTCCTCTCCTCCACAGAGTCTGTCTGTCTTCAAGAAGCTGGCCTGGGCTACACATTTTTTTGGATAGCCTTTTCCTTTTCATTCTGTGTTCTGGCATTGCCTGCCTCTGATTACAACCAAGCCAGTTTCTTGTTTTAATAGAAACCTTTTCAATGACAGAAAAGTACCCTCATTCATTCATTCATTAGTTCGTTCTTACTCTGTCTCTTTCTCTTACTGAGAGTTGGTGCTGCAATTTTAAAAGTGTTCTAAAGAGGGAAAAGAAATTTTCTGGTTTGTCAATGAATGACTGAGCTGCAGGAATATTGAGGTTATTAATTAGTACCTGACTGAATACAGTCCCAGCCGAGCCCAGGCTGGTTAGTCCCCCATTACATGCTCTCTCCATAGTGTCTCAATATTTTCTTTTAACTTATTCTTGTTATATTATTTACTTTTGTCTCCATGTGGTTGGGGCAGGGTGGGTCTCATCTACATTCCTCTATCTCCTGGGCTCCTACAAAGGAAAGAGAACTGTTGCTATTACGAGTTGCACTAAAGGAGGCAATGGTTTAGACGGTTTCTGAAAAAACCATGTGGGATTCCCATTCCAAGTTGGCATAGTCAAAATTTTTAATGTCACCTGTGTTTTAAGTTGTGTCTTGCTAAAGTCAAATGACATATTTCATGTTACTGAGGCTGCCCTTCATTCCTTGGCTCAAGTCAACATGTTCTCGACGCAGCTGAATGTGAAAAATGATAACAATTGAGGAGGAAGTGGTTCGAAAGTCCCTCTTTCAGGGAAGACCACCCTCCCACACCCCTTGCTTCATGAGATGGTGCTTCATGCCTAGTTAGCACATCTCCTGCAGGGAGCGAGGACTGTAGGTGGCTGGAAAGGGCACAGTGTGCTGGTGACAGTGTTCGTCTGTTCTCTCTCCTTCAGTGACCTGCAGAATTAGAACGTGTTGCCAAGGAACACATTGGAGGTGTGGTAGGGAGGAGAAGGGGAAAAAGCAGGCATTTCCTCCCCAGGCAGACTGTAGCCACAGCTCTTTGAAGAGGCGGGCATGGTGGGGCAGAGGAAGGGGAGAGCTTCCTCCTGGGTCAGTCCTGGGCATGGAGGCCCCATCGCTCTTTGGGGAGCAGGGACTTGTGACTCAGTTACGGTTCTGTGGTTGCTGGAGGTGGGGCCTGTACTTTTTGTACCTGGAGAACACCCCTGTTTTTGTAAGATGTAGCCTGGGAATGGCAAGCTTTGTGCATCTTAACTGTTTAGCAGAGTAAAATATTCAAGAACACAATGATCCCAGTGAGCAGAGATGAAGGTGAGATATCTTGGCTTCCTGCTTTGGAAGGGTTGGCAGCTGCTTATAAAACAGGCTGGGTAAGATTCATGTTCCAAACTACACAGGCCCTGGAGAAGAGAGGAAGAGGCTTTCCATTTAATTTTCCATTTTAGGTTGTGACAGATTTGTCGACCCATGGAGCTCGGGTCGGAGCGGCAGAGGCTGGGGGTGGGCTGGTGCGAAGAGCTCGCAGCTGCCCCGGCATTTCAGGCTTTGGGGAAGCATGGGCTCCCATCCAGGGCTTAGACCAGAGTTCCATGTACAGTATTAGCACCGTTTATTTAGGGGAAATTTCAAACGGTGCTAACCTATCCTCGAAAATTCCTGGGCCTCCCCCTTACTATTTAAGCTGACTTCCATCATGCTAATTCTATTCAATCTAAATATTTTTGCCCAACAGATGCCGTGAAGGGAAGCTTGTGTCCCCATATGTCCAGGCAGCCTTCTTGGGCTGCCCGAGAGCGCCCTGCCTGCATTGTTTCTACTAGTTTTGATACATTGCAGGGGAACAGAGTTTTCCTTTTGGAACTGCTTAGGAGAACGGGCAGGCTAACAACCATCAGAAGAATTTACTGGGCCCCTTCCAGTCTTTCTCTGTGGAGGCCGAGGCTCAGCGGAGCCCCCCCCCCCCATTACTGTGTTATGCAGAGGAGAGGCCCACTTCATCCTATTTCAGGAAGTCCTAGTTCTTCCAACGTAAATGTCTTTAGAAGTTTAATAATTCTGTCATGGAGAAATACTGTCCAAGCTGGATGAGATTAACTGAATTCCCTACGAATATCTTTTTTTTTTTTTAAAGTAAAATTCCCTACTCTTTGCATGTAAGATCATTGGCAGTACTTAGAAGCTAATGTCTGATTTTTCAAATTTGCAATGTGAAAACCTAAACATGATGTCAGCTGTACTCATTTACCTTAAAGCAGCTTTTCAATTACTTGCTTTGAAAAGGAAAACTTTATGGAGAAGTAGCATTTAAAGGTATTTCCTCCATGACGGAGAAAACATTTTTTCTTAGTGACACTCCCTTGAATGTCACTTGCTTTCAACTGTTATGAATGGAAATTGGAGACCGCATTAATCTCAGCTTAGAGAAAAATGAAGCCCAGGCCGACTTCAGCATATTGCAGGTTCGGTTCCAGACCCCTGCAATAAAGCAAATACTACGATAAACCGAATCACATGACATTTCTGGTTTCCCAGTACATGTAAGAGCTTTTGACACTGTACTCTGATCTATTAAGTGTGCAGCAGCATTATGTCTAAAAAAAAGTACATATCTTAATTAAAAAAGCACTTATTACTAAAAAATGTTGACCACCATCTGTGCCTTCAGCTATTTGTAGGGTTGTATGTAATCTTTTTGCTGGTGGAGGGTTTGAAATATTTCAAGAATTACCAAAATGTAACAGATACGAAGTGAGCAAATGCTGTTGGAAAAATGGCGCCAATAGGCTTGGTTGATGCAGGGTTGCCCCAAACCTTCAATTTGAAAAAAAAAAACAAAAACAATTTCTGCCAAGTGCGATGAAACAGCGTATACCTCTATGCCTGTGCATTGGAGTCTGTGTGAAAAACAATCTGATTAAGAAAAGAAAACATCACTGAAAATAGTGGGCTTTAAAGCACTTTTGGACATAAACATACTGTTGAGTTTTTGTTTATGTCCTTACCGTGATCAGTATTTTGTGTGTGTGTGTATTTGCTTCAAAGAAATGGGCTTTTTCTCTGTTGAGGAAGAAACAGGATAGATATTGGATGAGGAGAAACAAAGCTCACCTTTCCTGTCAAGATTTAAAATAAATCCTTCCTATCCATTAATGATGGACATGCCAGGAGAAGGGTTTACAGGTAGCAATTTAAAAAATTCTGGCAGAGAGAGAGGCTGTTAAAGTCAGCCACCCTTCCATTTCCTTTCTCTGCCATCTGCTCATACATGCTGACATTTGTAATCTCCAGATCACTTCTGTAGTGTGCTGCATGTGTTTCCTTTAGAGAGCTGGTGTTAGGACAGCCCTGTGGAGTGAGGGGAGGGGAGGGGATTCCGAGCGGACAGGCATCTCACCCCGCCATCTCCGGCACTGGGCATCAGGCGTGTCTCCCAGACAGAGCAGATGTGTCCTCCACCTGCCCTGCTCCTCCATGCCTGAGCCACCACATTCCACCAGGCCAGGTAGCTTTCAGGATGATTAAGTGCTCAGAATTTGAAAAGAGCAAAGCAGGAACACGGGTGCTCCCTGCTGCCGCTCCACTTCCCTTTCTTTGGGGGACGGAGGAGGTGAGCTTATCTTACTTAGCTCTCTTCCTGCTCACTTTGAAGCTGGGAGGCAGGTATAAATTTAGATGGGGGAATACCTTCACAGAAACATGGCTATGGCTCCTGCAAAAGTGGCTTGCGGTGAAATACCGGACACTTGATTAGTGTCCTGCTGGTGCTTGCTGGAGTTTGATAATACTTGTTTTTTCTGTCCAGTGGCTTAGCATATAAAAGAAAGTTAGTACGGGCTGACTTTTATCTTCTCGTGTCTCCTGTGCCCTCCTCGGCTTGTAAAATGAGAGTGATTCCAGAGGTACCTTTAGACCTTTTACTTCCTGGACTATGTGTCCCAAGGGAGATGATCGGCTGCAGAGAGAGACATACAAAGAGGAATTAATTGTCTTATTTTCGTTTCTAACTTGTTGTAAATCCTGCCCTTTGGATTTTATGCTAATACTGCTTTGTTGCCACCTGTATTGCCCTGCTCGCTACTAAATTGAAGTGCTTTGAAATTGATTTGGTAATAACTATTTAGAGTGTTTGAAATCTGTGTTAATATGCATTTTGCTACATTGCCTGCAATTTAAAAAATCATCCTTAATTATGGAAGCTTTTTTAAAATCTCTTGGGTGGAGGAGAATTTGCCTTTACATATATAATTCGGTAACGTACTTAGTGTGAGAATGAAGTCTCCAGTGATGATTCAGGCTAGCAGACCTCCTGCCATACTTGTTTTCAGACCGTGGTTGGATTCTTCTGGCTGCTCTGTCTGAAGCATTTATTGGCACCGACCATGTACCAGAAGCAAGTGTGCTCAGAATGGGGACGGTAGAGATAGGCACAGTGTCTTCTTTAACTTGTCTGCCTGTGGAGCAGGAATGATCCCCTGCCCTTGGAGACTTGGGCAAGTTGTCAGTTGCTGAAAAGGGGTTCAAACATGATAGTGATTGACACCTCTGATGGAAGGTGTATGCTGTAGGTGCATAATAATGCCAATTACTAATAGTGCCTTACGCTCTTTTTTTTGGAAGAGTCTGGAACTCTGTGGAGTCATTGGACTAAGTCAGAAGTTCCCCCGTCTAGGTCTTTGGTGTACAGAACATATGACGCCTTACCAAAGCACTGTGTCATGAGCTATTGCTAGAAAATTTCATGCTGTTGAAATCCGAAGGCCTGTCCTCCCCTCCCCCACAGCCCTGCCCCAGCTGCCCCTTCAGGTGTCTCCACAGCCAGAGGCCTGCTGAGCGCTGCTGTGACCACGTGGCTGTGGCTCAGGTCCCCAGCCTTGCTGCGTGTCATAACAGAGCACGCCTTGCGCAATGCGGTGAGCGCTGAGCTGGAGGTTTGGGACAGAGATCTGTCTGTTACACACCAAAGCACAGGGCCCCTGTGCCCGGCCAGAAGGAGCACGGCACTACGGGGGTGACACAGGGCTGGCTGGAGGAGCCACAAGCTGCTGGCCAGGTGGAGTGGCAGGAGAAGCCAGAAAGTCCTCTGGAACCAGGTGATTCAGGCCGCCCTTCCTGCACCCTCTCCTTCCCAGGCTGAGCCAGGCAAGAGCAGGCACCCGCGAGTGAGCCTCAGACTTTGCTCCCTGCCATCTGTGAGCAAGTAGGTGGGGTGGAGAGAAGCACTGTCTGGCATTTCTGGGCAGAAGTTTCCATGCAGGCTGGTTTTATCCCTGTAGTCGTGCCCTTTGTCGCTCCAGGAGCTCCAGAGGACAGCACGGCAGCCCGACCCAAGGGAGGTGGGAGCACAGAGGAGGAGGGGAGGGCCTGCATTTGTTGGGTCCAGGGAACCGGGCTGTGGTCACGTGGCTTCCTGGATGTGTGGCTCTGATCATTCCTGCTCTCATCGACTTCCCCTGCTTTCCATAGTTTTCAGTGACCTTTATGCTGTCAGGTCAAAGGAGGCGTGCCTGCGGGAGTTGGATTTCCCTTCTTCACTTCCCTTCTCCCACTTTCCTCAGCAGCCATTCTTCTGTTTCTTTCTTGTTTGACCTTTAATTCACTGGCCCAGTGTTTTAACGTTTAAACTCCTCCTGTCAACCATTAAACTGGATGTAGAAGTTCAGAGATGTTTGTTTGGTTTTTTCCAGGGCTACTTTATTTTCCTTCAGTTGTGTGGGGGAGGAAACCAGTCCTGGGGACTCAGGGTCCAGGAGGCACTCGATCTCTGTCCTTCTGTCAGACTTCCTCCACAACCCAGGACTCTCTTCACAGAGCCCTGGCTTTGAAAACAGGGAATGCAAGACGATGTGTGGAGTGCTTGAAGAAAATTTCAGTTTGGGGGTGTTTAAAAATCCTTTCAAAATGTATGTTTTTGTGTATGTTTTGTGTTACAATACATTAGAGTAGTGCATGTACATAGTTTATAAATACACGTATTGGAAGGCAAGCTCAAAGTTTTCTAACAGTGTGGTGCGACTGAACAGTGTGGAGCATCTCTCGAGCGCAGCAGGGCTTCAGGTGCGCTGGGGCTTCCTTGCCCACAGGGCTGTTAGGAGTGCTGAGTGAGGTGCCGTGTGGGCTTAGGCCCATGCACAGTGAGCACTGTTGTAATACTCACGTTGGCCACTGTTGCTGTTCTTATTTCCTAGGGGTACTTACTTACTGACACTTAATCCCTCCTCAGTGGATCTGAAATGCTCATAGATATTTAGCAAAACAAGATTTTTCTTTTTCAGGAAAGGTGTGAGTTGGGGAAAGGAAATAAAAATGAGAGAAAAGATGAAGTCAGGAGTTAGGTGCATGAGATTTTACTAATTTTGTTTATAAGTGAGCAGGAAGTTTTAAGATCCCTAGTAGGCAGTATAAAGACAGAAGTACTATCAAACACCCAAGAAGATGTTTGTAAGGTAAAGACAAAAATGTGCCCATTCCTAGTCCTGGGCCCAGAGAGACATGCCCCCCCACAGTTCCTCAAAAGGGGAGAAGCCAGTTTGAACCCAGGCCCCTCGCACTTTTCACCTGTGGTCTGTTCCACAGCTCAGAGAGAGAAGAATTTAGCTCTATGTATATGTTTGATATCAATGGCCCTTAGTTCCTAAACAGTTCTGGAGGTAGTCCATTTAATTTACTTCTTAATGTTTTTTTAAACCTACAATTTGATTTAGATCCCACCAAACTACTTATTGGGCGCTGGACTCTATTGTTTTGTTTTGTTTTTTTAATTCTATTTTTAATGAACATTCAACACATGAGAGAACCTTCAATAGGCAAAGAGGGGTTGAGGGGAAGTTGGGAAGTAGATGGAATGGTTCTATTGCAGCGCCTTATAATAGCAAAATGTATAATGACTGAGTGGGCCTCTCTCCCTGCCTCCCCCTGTTGGCCGGTGACTCCCTCTTGGCTGCTCTGAGCCCACAACTTGGCTCTCTCCACCAGCCCCTGCCCAGGGGCTGCTCTTCTTAACAAGGCAGACTTCATGAACTGCCAAATACTTTTTAGCCACAGATACTTAAAGAACTCCTTTTATGTGCTGAGAACTGTGCAAGGCAAAGGAAGTTTTAATACACACTGCGTATGCAGTCAGGACTGGTGTCAGACGTACGGCTCACTGTGTGTGTGTGATCAGTTTCTCCCGCGTGCGTTTCCGTATTTATAAAGTGGGGTTGATGATTCTGAGCCTTTCCACCTCTTCTCACATGCTGTAGTGATCATGTATTTGTCCTAGTATATTTGGAAAGTGCTTTGGAAATAGTATTGCCCTGTGCACTAGTAGGTCTGGTTAAATGTGCTGTTACTGCAGAGGGAATTAACCCTCCGTCTCTAGCTAAGTGGAATTTTCAGATTACATGGAATTCAGAACCAGCACATGTGAGTTCAGAACTAGCACAAGGAGCAGTACCAAACCTCATTTCATACTGACTTGTCAAGCCTAACCTCACAGCTTGACAAAACTTAAGGCCTGATAAGTCACTCATTTTACAGAATCCTGCATGTCAGCAGAACAGTTGAGACCCCATCTGAGTGATGATGGCAAGTCTTAATTGACAAACACTGGCATTTATATGAATTGAAGGAGTAAGATGTTAGAATTTTTGAGTTGTTAGGGAGCTTTCAAGATTACCTAGTCTCTGGAAAATGTCAAGTGGTACTTATTTTTCAGAGCTTTTTAAAACAAACAAATCATCTGAGTTAGAATGTTGCCCTAGGTGGTGGGGGGTGTGTGTGTATGTTAACTTGAAGGTGACTGGGTTAACTTAATTAGTTTATTTCTGTTAACCTGGAAGAAAAACAGGTATTTTTGGATAGCCTGTCATTTGTTGTAAGAACTACTTTCCTTTCCTTGGAGAGGATGGAGCTGCCCTATTTGGTGTGCTTCTTAGGTTGTGTGGGGAAACGGGCGCCTTTATCTGCCCCAGTGGACCTGCTTCGGGGCTTGATTGTACCTGAACTGAGATGAAAGTTCACTGCCTGGGCTTCAGGCCAGACGGCTGGGTCTGGTATTGGACCCCAGGGAGAGTGTTGTGAGGGGTCAGTCTCAGTGGGACATCTTGGTGGGAGGGCCTATGGCTTCAGGGCTTCTCACCTTGGAGACGCTTACACTTACAAACATATTATAGACTCATAATATCCTTCTTTTGAAGTGGCGGCTTGTCTGGGACTGCTGTTCCCAGCTACTGTTCCTGCCGCTGGGGGCCTTCCACCCCCCACCCCCAACTTTGCTCCCTCTCACTGCCAGGACCTGAACGGTGTCCTTCATCGGGGCCTGGGCGCTTGTGGCTGTGCAGTGAGAACCAGTCCTCCGGCCTGTCCCTGCAACCCAGGAGCCCTGGCCCGGCTGTCCCTGCTCAGCTGCTGCTTGGGTCCTGTAAGTCCTACTTCCAGTGCTGTCACCTGTAACAGGAATTAGGGAAGTCCCAGTTCCTGCTCCCACTGCTTGAGGTCTGGGTTAAGATCAGGTCCTTTGGGATTTGATTCTGAAGTGCAAAGCCCTTAGGGAGAGCAAATGAGCAAAAACGAAACTGTGACTTCTGTTTTTCACCTTAAGAATATGTGCCCCCAAATAAAACAGCCACTGCATGAAAACCTAGCCTGTCACCCTACCCCCAGCCTGGAACTATTTCTGTAACTTAGACGTTAGGGTAGCCCGGGAACCTAACTAATTAAAGCATGCCCAAAGGAAAGCACCCTGAGTCCTGGCTGGACTTGGAAACGACAGTTCATAACACAATCACAACTTATTAACAGGCTGATTGTTCATAACTCATTACCATTTATAAGCAATAATCTCATTAATAACTTAAAGAGTATTCTTGTGAAGCCCTCAGCACAGTCTGACACATAGTGACCTTCAATACGTATTAGCTGCTGCTCTTACCACCGCCAGCATTTTTAGGATGGAAAGAGTCATACCTCATACACTTAGGCTCCTGTGAATGAACCATTTGAGAAAACATGCAATGAAGGCTGTGGTTGATTCCAAACAGACAGACAGACTAGTATTAACACTCCTGATAGAGAACTTGGAAATGCAGAGAGTAATGACAGATACCCAAAGAGTGTGACGGGCCTGTCCCAGATCAACCTACACTCCGTTGGGGACGTAATACCCACAATCCTGAACCAGTAACAGTGAGATTAAGCGTTGTGTCCCTGAAGTTTGTTCATTTGCTCCTCTCCTTCATTGAAAAAGCAAACATTTACTGAGCCCTGGGTATGTGCCAGGCTCTGTGCTGCTCAGAAAAGGAAGAGATCAGCTCCTGACAGACGCTTTAAGGAGGCTTCAGCTTGTAGGAGGGGTTTTTAAGCAGGGACATGAGCAGTGGATAGTAAGTCCAGGCTGGGGCAGCAGGAGCAAAGATAGTTTCAGGAATGTGACAGGATGCCCTGTGGTCACGTCACAGTGAGGAAATTGTTTTGTCTTTGCTTCTAAACCATAAAGAACATTGTAAAAATAAAACAAAACCAAACTGCTGCAGACCCTTTGATCCTAGATAACAGACTCTATTGGAGCTAACTCACCAGCCTGCTGATAGTGTGTGTCATCCTGGCGTGTTGATAGAGCAGTTTAACCTGGGCAGCTGGGTCCTGCATACACTCTGACCTGGCGCACTCCCGTTTAAGTTTTGCTTTAAGGGTCTGGGCTGCTGGGATCCAAATAGGGATCAGAGGACATGGCTCCTATTCCCAAGGACGCCAGCCAGCATTGGGCCCACGGTGGCCTGTGCTTGCCAGGGAATCACATGCGGCTCAGCGCCTTTAAATCAGAAGTGGCTGTTTGTAGATTTGTAGGGTGAGTGTTGCTTTTTAACTTCATCATATTCCTCCTCTTTTGCCAAGATGTTTTTCCATCCTGGCTTTCCTAGAAAAGCTTATGTTTTAGTTCTGCAATCATGCATCCTTTCCCATGCTTGTATTTTTCCCTGCAGTGGGTAGGTAGAGGTTTCCTGTCTAAGCTGCTAAAGGCATAAAGTCAGGTCAGCCTCTCTGGATCGTCTTGAGCAGATGTTATTATGAAGCTTAATTCTAAGGATTGCATTTCTGCTTAACTTTGTAATTGTATTTTGTTTTCATAGATTTGCTCCTGCATCTTTTCTGCATTAACCATCGTGCTGCCCTGCCCCCTCCCTCCATGCACAAGTGTTGTTAATTTGGGAAAAGTATTTAAAGGTTCAAAGGAATTTAGTGAGATACGAAATCTTTTGTGAGCAATTCATCTTTGTTAAAAGAGAGGATATGTCATTTCCAAATTACACAGATTTACTGTTGCTCTCAGATACTTTTAGACAGCTTTTTCATTATCTTCTTATCACAGTTTCTCCCCTCCCCTGTAGAATTATTAAGCAATTTATTTCCCCTGATAAGCAACATTCTTCTAATTTACCAAAATACATTGTGTGAAACATACTTTGATAAAAATCTGGGCAGACCAGAAAACCTTCCATTGATTACATGGAGGGCAGTGTGTGTGTATGTGTGTGTGGGGGGTGTGTGAGTAAGAGAGAGAATTCTCAGCCCCAGCTATTCCTGGCTTCCTTCAAAGTATTTTGGTCTCTCATTTCAGCCACAATTACAAGTTCATCCGAAAATGATGACCGGAGTGGCTCCAGTTTGGAATGGAATAAGGACGGAAGCCTAAGGTTAGGGGTACAGAAGGGAGTTCTTCATGATCGCAGGGCAGATAATTGCTCCCCAGTGGCAGAAGAGGAGCCCCCCGGGCCAGCGGAGAGCGTGCTGCCCAAAGCCGAAGCCTCAGTTGGAGATGGTCCGGTCCCTTATTCTCAGAGCTCCAGCTCGCTAATAATGCCACGGCCCAACTCCGTTGCAGGTAAGGCCACGCCTCTCCCTGGAAGGGTGATCTCACTCGGTCTGAGGCACCCCCTGCTCACCCTTTTCACTTGGGAATCTAATCCAGACACAAGCCAGCCTTGGGATGGTGGGTCACGCACTTACCTTTTGTAGTCCTCAGTCTACCCATCTGTGAAATGGCAAGGCTGCACTTAATGGTCTGTAAGTGATCTTTCCCCTCTGGAATTCTTTAAATCCAGTATTTGGACTGTATGGCTCTTTGTGTAGGAGAGAAGAAAGTGCCAAAAACCCTGTCCTTGTTTTCGTTATTTTTAGCCCAAGTAAATTCAGGATTTTATCATTACAGCTTGGTAAATGGGATTTGTTTAGAATGAGTTTGTTACTATCCGCTTAAAGAATTTCAAATCCAACTTTCAAACTTTTTTTTTTTTTTTAATAATTGAGGCCTATTGTACAGATGGGAGGTCCAATTTCTGTATAATTCAGTTAGAAGGGAGCTCACAGTTCAAAACATAAGCAACGGAAACGAGAGCTCTCCATCAAGGAAATGAAAACAGGCAGGACAGATGTGCCTTAGCGAAATGGGGCAGCTGGAGCTGCAAGAGAAAGCAGAGTGGTGGCTGGTGCTGGCTGGCTGGTCAGTGGGTGGTCCTGAGGCCAGGAGGGTAGTTGGGGGTGGGTGGGGAAGGGAACTCTCCACCTGAGCTGTTGTGCCTGCTTTAAGATCCAGAGTTGCTCACCCCAGTTCTCTTGGGTTGAATTTAGAAGAGAAACTTGTTTTGAACATTCTTGGTTACCAGCGTCCTGCTTAAGATTTTTCCTCTGCTAATGTGTGGACCCAGGATCTCTGTTCCCACATCAAAGGCCTTCTCTGTGGTTCTATACTGCTCCCTCAGGATGTGCCGGGCCACTCTGGTTGTTGTTGGGTGTGTTTTACAGTAGTCCTCTGAAGCAGCTGATAAACAAATGGCCCTAATGGAAAAGTTCTGAGACACAACTCTTAATTCACTTTCAGAGGAAGTAAAATGGCCTTGTTCCAGAAGAAGGGTTTGGGGTGTCTGCCAGAGGGAAGTACTGAGAGCTTTATGTGCATTGAGTGATGGTTCTTCCAGAAGCTTTTGTGTCCTGCCACCACCATCCCACTCTCTACGGCATAATAGGTTGCACCCAAGGCATTTTAGACCATTTTAACCTAGATATAATGAATGATTCATTCGTATTATCCCAGGACTTCATGGCTTTCTTGACTTCAACAAAATAGTGAGCTTGTGTTCAACTCAGTGAAGCTATTTTAAAATTAGGAGACACTTTGATAAATTAATTTAACAGTGTTAAAAGGACCCCATTTCGGGTTATGTTTTCTGCTTGATGCTCTTTGCGGTCTCCTGCCTCGTGAAGTGACAGTGGGTGTGAGCTCTGCGTTTCCAGGAGACAGCGGTGATTATAGAGCAGGGCGTCTGATTTCTGCTGTGCTCATTCATTAGCATCCACGGATGCACTTGAACTAGACCTCCTGCAGAATTGGGAAGGTTTTACCTCTGGGGTTGAACAGTGACTGCCTAGCCTAATGGGTTTGTTCATTTCTCCCGTGTTGCATATATATAAACTAAAAGCATATTTTGGAAGGAAATAGGCAAGTACCTTATGTCATAGTATCTGCTAAAGAGCTAGGGACCTAGTAGATTCTTTATTGCCTACCCTCCTACCTCAAAAAGCTGAACCTCAGTTAAAAGGGAATGGCAAGATTTTTCAAGTCTCACTGGGAGGAATGAAGGACCCGGGTTATAGACTACATGCAGCGCTGTTTGTCTAGGGATTAGAAGGCAGGCTGCTGCAAACAGGGCAGCAGGCAACAGTGTTCAAAGGATTGAAGAAACGTGAGGAGGACCATGTGCTGAGATCTCTTGGGAATGTTTGCATGTTAAGATCCAGGTAAACACAGAGAAATTGCTGTTTGATAGAAAAGTATTTTGGTCTGTGAGGGCAGAGTAAGAACTCACAGGTGAAGGGAGAGTGATGCCAGCTTCCCTGAGGGACCTGTTTCCCCTGGAGGCTGAGAACATGGAAACAGGTTCCTAAGGCTGTCTGCCTTTACCATCACTGAGCCTGTTACAAAGAACTGGAGTTGCCTCTTCACTGTTAACTGTCCAGTACACTGAAATTTTTTGGTCAAAGTTTCTAAAAATAGGTTGGCTAGGTTTGGTGTTTGTTTCAGTCTACAGAGATTTTCTTTGTCAAAGCATTTGTTGGAGTGGAATTGATTTAGAAAACTGCAGTCAGGTTATTCCTGTATGTGACACATCAAAATGTATGACACAGACACCTAATTCCTTTATTAAAAAGCAGAATGACGCCGGTCTCCCTTCTGAGACAGACCATATTCTGTCTATGGAATGTGTATCTCTCTAGATAAACTTGCTTTCACTTAAAAAAAAGTTTTAAAAAGCAGAATGAGAAGTCTTTAAAATATCTTAGATAATCCAGAGGTTGGGTAATTGGGTTCTACTATTTCAGACTACTGTTTTTTTCTTTTGAGGCACTTTCTAAGTGGATCACAGAACACTGTGTTTAGTTTTACAGGAAACCAACAAACAAAATTACCAGCCAATTTTCTTGAAACTCTAACTGGTAATTGCCCAGGATTTAATGGCATTTACCTTTGATAGGTTGGTCCATGGTGTTTCAAACCAGATGTTTTCCTTCGCTCAGCTTAGACAAGTCTCCCTGATTCTGCCCCAACTCCCTTCCCCCTAAAAACCCTCTTTCCTGCAGCATCTTAAAATGTACTTCTCACTCAGATGTTAGACTTAATGTGTGTGTGCAGTGAGTGTATAATTAATTTAACTGTAGCAATATTAGCAGTAGGTTTATTGCAGCATGAAATTATTGCTTTACCTCTGATTTTTCTGGGCCCTGAATAGTGTTTAGGAATTTGAAAGCATTTACTGTTAAATAGGAGAAGTGAGTCTAATTCTTGTAATGTCCTCGAATCTGTCGGCCTAGTCGCCTGCTCTGCTGAGCGGGGATCACCTGCAGTGTCCCTGCTGTGCTCTCAGGTCACTCTTGGTGGCTGTGACCACACCTTAGAAAGCAGAGGTAGCAGGCATCTGGCAGCTTGCAGCCCTGCTTGGGAGTGGTGGTCCATTTCAATGAAGCTTATTCATATTTAAAATAGGCAGGCAGAGGTCAGGAGGTGCTGAGGCTGCTCTGTTGCATAACTTTGGAGCTGAAACTGTGGTGATGGGATATCTGAAAACAGGCATTTGAAACCTCACCATTCCCTGCATCTGTGTCAATCTAGGGCTTTTTTTTTTTTTTTTTTTAATAATGCTTTCTTTGGAATGCCATTTATAGATCTTTCTCCTTAAACCTTTAGAATTATGGATTGAATGTCGTGTGTTAAGGGGCCAGGGTAGGAAGGGAGATAGGAAACCCTTTGGAGGCTGCAGCAGCAGGGCTGTGTTCAGGGCTGTTCTGACTCTGAACTGAACCGGCTTGTGGCTGGTAGCTGGGGTGGCCCCTTCTACTTCAGCCTCCAGCACCTGGCTGTATTCACAGTGAGGCGTGCAGAGCAGGGGTTTGCAGAGGCCTGAGGCAGAGTCCCAGGTCCCAGGCAGGAGCCTGGAAATCTGTCCCAAGCTGTATTATTGTAGGGAACCAGGGCAAGAGGTGTGGCCTGGTAGCCTTCCAGGAAGTGTCATGTGCTCTGCTTGTGAAGGACCTGGGGAGAAGCTAGAGGTTGCCATTGGATTCCCATAAATTAGGTCTACCTGGAAATCCTGCATAAGGAGTTAGCTGAATCTTTCTAATAGGAAAGATTGGTGTGGAGTCCTGGCATAAATGTGTACAGAATATGGAAACAGGCTGTGGCTAGGCACCAAAGGGATACAGAGCATCAGTGCACACTGTTGTAAAGTCAAGGTGTTGATGTTTGTCCACGGCCTGGGAAGGTGAGTGGGGCACATGGTTGATTGCCCTTTGGAGAATGTAGCAAGAAGGGACGCACCATCACAGAGCCAGGCCGTGGACAAACTCGTGCTTATTGAACCAAGGAGTGAGAGGAGGTGGTGCTAACAGTGAGGGAGTAAAGGACTGAGGCCTTAGAAGGGGAAGGAGGAAGGGCCCAGGTCGGGCAAGTGGTGCTGGTCGGTGGTCGGCTACTGCATCAGAGCCCGTGGGGTGGCCGAGGGTCTTCAGCAGGCACACGGTCCAGCTTGACTTCTGTCCCTGGAAGCTTGGTCCCACTAATGATTTCACCAGTCCTCAGAAGCCTCAGCCTCAGGAATGAGACTCCCTCTCCCCCATCATTTGCCCTCAAATGACGTCTGTATTTTATTGTGCTGGACAAAACCATATGTTTAAGATCAGCAGTGCTTTATGATGGACCATTTCAGCCACAAACCAAATTAGGTTAATTTTATTTTGATTTCTCTCATTGTGACCTAGGTTGTATATGTAAATAAGAGGTTTTTAATTTTTTTAAGGCAAAACATGTACCATGTATTTTCTTTTAAGATTTGCCTCGAATTAACAAAATTATTTCATTCTGATTATTTTTATAATCAAGCTTATGTATGCTTGAATAGACCCTTAATGCTTTTTAACAAGTAACTATGCTATTGACCAGAGGTAAATGTGATGATTTTTTAGAATTTTAAAAGATACATATATACATAATATAGTATAATATATAACATTCTACTAATATATATAAATTTGAAGCTTAGGAATATGGTTGTTTCCAATAAAGTCCACATGGCTACTTTTACTGCCAAGAGCTGACTTTTAGTGTTCTGAGCTCTGTGGAATTGTCCATGAAGAATCTGCTCACTTAGTTAACAAGGTTGGAATTCCAGCAACAGCAGAAGGCTCTCTGGAGCTGCAGAGACAACCAGTTACCATGCTGTGTATTTTCAGTAAGTACTGAAGCTTTACTGAGTGGCACTTGATTGTCAAGTTTCTTCAGAAAAATTTTTGATGAAGTTTGCCTCTTTCTAGGAATAATGCAGACTCCTGGCAATCCTATCAACATGACTTTGGCTCTGTAATGAGCACTTGGTTTTGTCCACTTTGCAATTAACAACATTGCCAGAAAAATTAACTGGGGTGGGTAAACAAAACCAAAATCACCCCAAAGTCAATTTTGTTGAAAGCCCGAAATGAATTGCTTAGTAATTTATAAATTTATGGTAGTTTGTGTATGCTGTTAAACTCAACTTTGAAGAGACTAAACTTCAGTTTAATGTTACAGCGACCAGCTCCACCAAATTGGAAGACCTGAGTTACTTAGACGGACAGAGAAATGCTCCCCTCCGAACGTCAATTAGGTTACCATGGCACAACACGGCCGGAGGTAGGGCACAGGAAGTTAAAGGTATTTATCTTTGCATCTGCTGTGATAGTGGCTGTGATGAGTTCAGCCACTAAACTTTGGAAGTCTGTGATAACCAGCATTCAAGCCACCTCTTTTAAAAACATGATAATGTCTGTGTGTATGTGTGTGTGTGTGTGTGTAAGTATCACTAGGGGTAAAACTGAAGGCTGTGCTCAAGTGATATGCAAGCAATGGTAAACTGAGTTTTTTAGTGTATAAACATATGACATTTTTCTAAAATAATGATCTTTCTTTTTCTCGTAGCACGATTTGCTCCCTACAAGCCACAGGACATTTTGTTGAAGCCCCTGTTGTTTGAAGTACCGAGCGTAACCACAGACTCCGTGTTTGTGGGAAGGGACTGGCTCTTTCACCAGATAGAAGAAAACTTGAGGAACACAGAACTGACGGAAAACAGAGGAGCGGTGGTTGTGGGAAATGTGGGCTTTGGGAAGACGGCCATCATCTCTAAGTTGGTGGCGCTCAGCTGCCACGGAAGCCGCATGAGGCAGATCGCTTCCAACAGCCCCAGTTCATCACCTAAAAGTATGTCCGTGTCTAACCCCTTGTCTCGTTTCTTACATTAATGTAAGATAGGTGGAGGAAATTGCTGTTTGGACAGACATCAATTCCCCCTTTCCTCAGGTGGTTCCAGCTGCTGTATCAGGTTTGTGATCAGATGCTGGAGAGCTGTTTGAAGGCGTCAGTCTGTCACAGTCCTCTGCGGCTGTGACGTGGGGTGCGGGCGGCCGGCCGGCCCTGGTGTTCCCCTAGCTTTCAGGCCTATCTTCCTCTTCATATGGGCAATGAGGCCTGATCAAGTACTCTGGGGAATTTTGGGTCCAAAAACCAAGGGGGTTGGGCTTCTGGCATAAAAAGCCAGGAATCTGTGCAGAATTCTTCTGTGCCCGCTTCTCCGCAGCCTTTGTCTTTTATATCGAATTTACTGAAAGGATAGAAAATTACTTTAAAGTGGGATGTGGTAGCCAAATACTGGACTATTCATGACTTATTTTATGTGTAATAAACTTGTTTTTTTAAAAGTGTCTCTAACATGGTGAACAGAAACAAGTGAGCCACAAAAGTTTTTTTTTGAAAGCTGAAAGAATACGAAAAAGGAAACCAGAAACAGCAGTTCTCCCGGGGAGGGACGTGGGTGGTGGGAGACACGGCTGAAAGGGAGCCTTGTGTTCTCATCTGGGCCTTTGCATTTGGGACCACGTTCACTTATTACCTTTTAAAATAATGTGAGTCCAATCAAGAAGTACATTCAGTCTCCCACCCTACCCTTGTTGTCAGTGTAGTGAAACTAGCCTCTCTTCACCGCAGCTTCAGACTCCTCCCAGGATCCTCCTTTCACGCCGTTGCTTTCACCAAGTTCTTCTACAAGCGGTACCAGCACAGCTAAACCACTCTCTGGGCCTGGGTCGGATACTCCGGAGAACCAGAGGCCAAGAGAGGAAGCAGTGAAGTACCTCGCGTCTAAGGTAACCGCCTGCTCCGGAGGGAGCCTTTCAGAGAGAGATTCGCTCGTCTGGCTGCTGAGAAATGAATTTAAAGGGGGTCTTAAAATAGACACTAGAGATGCTTAATGCAAAGTATGGCTTTTGACAGAATTAAGGTAAAGTACTCCAAATAAAAGGTACTCATGAAAATGAGTATCGTAGGACACTGGCAGTGGACTTTTAGTCATCTTAAACAGTGACTTGAAAGAGTTCCTCAAAGCAGCGAAAGGTATCATTGCACTCACTGCAGATCCATCGTGCTCTCCGTCACTTGGTATGAGAGCAGGAGATTGGGAGCCAGGCCCATGACCCAGGCCGCCTCCCCCACCTGTACCCTGTTGCCGAGGACCCTCGGTTGTAAGTGGCTTCCTGTCAGTATTCAGTACAGAGTAACTGGCGCTGATCTTAGTGCTGTCAAGATGGATTTGTGGTTGCAACTAAAAGTCTGTCTAGAGCTTGGAAAACTTCAAAGTTCCTTCAAAAATGAAGGAATAACTGAATCAGTCAGGCTAAGTGACGGCTCAGTCTTGGGGAATAGCAGCAGCGTAGCTTGTTACCTGGGATAACAGGAGAATGGCGTCCCTGTTGGGAGAGTGTGGAAGGAGCCACGTGAGGAGGGTGAGGTGACGTTCATGGCTCTGTTTCCCCGCAGGTGGTGGCCTACCACTACTGCCAGGCCGACAACACCTACACGTGCCTGGTGCCCGAGTTCGTGCACAGCATCGCAGCTCTGCTCTGCCGGTCCCATCAGCTGGCCGCCTACCGGGAGCTGCTGATAAAGGAACCGCAGCTCCAGAGCATGCTGAGCCTGAGGTCCTGTGTGCAGGACCCAGTGGCCGCCTTCAAGAGGGGAGTGCTGGAACCGCTCACCAGCCTGAGAAACGGTACCTCCCAGCAGCCACTCACACCTCCCTCTCCCGGGACAGTCCTCAGAAAGGGGTGCAGGGGATCTGCTTAGCCCAGGGGTAGGAATGAGGTGGGCACAGGGAGGATGTGGGTGAATCTCTCCTCCCCTGCCTCAGAACCGTCTCCCCAGCATCCCTCCTTCGCCCTCTTCCCAAATGTAGTTTTAAATGAAACATCTCTAGTAAAAATTAACTGCATAGTTGAACATTTCCAAAGTAGCTAATTTGTAACCGAACGTTATTTAGATGACTTGCTCTCTAGAAACTGCCCCCTGAGGATTTTGCACTCCTAAGTAGAGAGGCGAGTAAGCTGATTGTTTGGGGAACTTGCCAGCATGTTTTTCCGGGGGGCCTCTGCTCAGTTGAGTTGAACTTAAAGCCGTTTCTAGAAGGGTCTGTTTGATTTTTTTTGCCCTTGGATGTTCTCCACGGTAGGAGCATTAGTGATATTATGGGCCTTCAGTTTTCCATCCTCCCTCCTTGCTCCTCACCTTATGAGCTGGTTTACCTGCCTACACAGCACTTCTGCCAGAAGGTGCTGGGGGGCGAGGGGTGGTTAAAACAGGTATGTCATCATTTCTCCTTATCCCCAGGCAAAACGTTGGCACTAATGAGTAGGAGACTAGCTTCAGGCTGGTAGGAAGGAGTTGATAACGCAGAGTTCTCGCCTCCATTGGCCGTGTACCTTGGGTGGGGTGCTTTGCCCTTTAAGAGTTTATAGTTTTCCTTCCAGAATCCATGGAGGGACCTCTGGGGGGTGGGGTGGGGAAGGGGACCTAGAGCCTTGGTGGAGTTTTGTCTCAGTGTGTGTTGGTGCTCTTTGCTGTAGCTCACCCCAGGGACAGGAGGGTTTGAACAGCTAACTGTATCATGTCCACGGGGCAGATTTTGCTGATGTGGGTAATACAGTATGTTTCTGAAAATGGTTTTGTGAGAACTGGTTTTCTTTTGGCTCTGTGCTCTGGTTTTCACGACAAAGTTAATAGAAAATATGCTTCTGTGAAAACCATTTTTTCTGCCATATGTAAACCTCCTTAGTTTTCCCTATCACTTTAAATTGTGCATTAAAATACACTGGGTGGTGCTGTCTTATAGAAATGTGTAAGTTCTTAATTAAAACAAAAACTGTTTTATCCTTTAGAGCAGAAAATTCCTGAAGAAGAATACATTATTTTGATAGACGGCTTAAATGAAGCTGAGTTTCATAAACCTGATTATGGAGATACACTTTCTTCATTTATTACCAAAATTATTTCTAAATTCCCTGCCTGGTTGAAGTTGATTGTGACTGTAAGAGCAAATTTTCAGGTAAAAAAAAATTCTCGAATCTCTTTCCAAGACCACATACCTGTTTTAAAGTTTTTACAATTTTAAATTAATACAGCTTAAACTGATATAAATCACTTAGCAGCTGAATTAAAAACTATATTAGGACTTTGAAATATTAGTCCACTGAGCCCTGAACAGGCAAAGCTCTGACCTTTTTACCCGCAAGCACGTTTATCAGGATGTCACGTGAGTTTCCTATCATCATCAGACTATACGTGTGCTTCTAAGATGGAAGTGTCTCACCCCGGGTCCCCATAACTCAGTCAGGGGGCTGTTTGAAGTGCCTGGCTAACAGGTCTACTAGAGTTTAAAGTTATTCCTTTTGGTAGTTATTTGTATGGGTTTGCAGTGGGACTTTGTTTTTTTATGAAGGGAAGGATGAAGCAGGGAGGGGTTTGGGTTTGTTTGTCTTTTATGGAGGTACCAGGGATTGAACTCAGGACCTCATGCATGCTAAGCATGCCCTCTGCCACTGAGCTCTACCCTCCCCCCAGCAGAGAGATTTTAATGGTCTATTCTGAAAGAAGGTCTAGTTTTTCATAAAACTTAAACATTAGGTGACCCTTGCAGGGAGATGGAGAGTGCTTTTGTTAAATGTCTCTTCTCCATCTGTCCCCTCATTTGAACCCTAACATTATCTCTTACCAACCTGACTTCTTTCCTCTACCCCATCCATTTTTAGTTAAGACGTGAGATACTAGATTTTGATTTTTACCCTTTTAGGATGATATTTATTTTAAATTAGCATTTGAGTTCTTTATTTCCTCATTAAAAGTAGAATTAGGCCTCATTCAAACTTGATGTTTGTTTTTGTGGACATTTGACTCATGCACTGTTGAGTCGTTTTTCATGCAGTGAGCAGAATTTGGCCGTCAGCAGCACGGGAGCAGGAGTCCCGTGTTTTGCATGCTAGCTGTGTACGTTTGCAGAGGCTCAGTTAGCATCCCTGTAAAGGGGGGAAACTGTCCTCAGCCTGCCTCCTACAGGTGTCACAGTCAATGAGGACTTGAACTTGGCCGCTTCAGGAATGATAGTGGGATGTTAAAAAAGAAAAAAATAGAAAACCCACCTCTGCTGATAGGTGTGGGGACAGTGCTTATCTGTGGGGTGGCAAGGGACACAGGACTTCTGGGAGCTGGCAGTGTTCTGTGTCTGCTTGCTGGTCCCACACGTGTATTTGACTTTGTGAAAATGAATGACACCGTGCAGTTAGGATTTGTGCACCTCTGTATGTCATACTGCAATTTAAAAGTTTACTGAAAACTAGCAACTAAGAAAAATGATACACAGGGGTATCAGGGCTACAGGGAAGTCCAGCCACTTCTTTACGGCAGGTGGGGACAGTGTCAGATGTCCTGGTTCGGTTATACAGGCCCGGGATCTGATACCTCTGATTTCGGTGTCTGGCCGTGGTCTTAGATGTACGGTGTCGGTTTGTGTCTGTCTTTGTTATATAACCAGTTGCACAGTGTAAGGATTATGGGTATCAGGTCACCTGGGGGTCTCACTGCCCCGGTGCTGGTGCAGCCAGGTCGCCATTGTCTTGCTTGGCTCTGGGTCCTCGGATAAGGGCCTCGGGAAAGCCTTTGCTGATTGGATCTCGCATCAGGAATTTCTTTCACATAAGCTTTTTATCTTCAATTTATCCTATTACATGTTTTAATACAAAACAAAGAGTCCCTGTAATCCATGAAAATCCTTCTTGAAAGAAAACTGGTGGATCTGGTTTGAAATGCAGCTGACGTAAAGACAGAGTCTGCCAAGTGACTCTCTGGGTTTCGTCCCTTTGCAGGAAATCGTCAGCGCGCTGCCATTCGTCAAGCTGTCCTTAGATGACTTTCCTGACAACAAAGACATCCACAGCGACCTGCACGCCTACGTCCAGCACAGGGTCCACAGCAGCCAGGACATCCTCAGCAACATCTCCCTGAACGGCAAGGCCGACGCCACCCTCATCGGGAAAGTCAGCAGCCACCTGGTGCTGCGGAGCCTCGGCTCCTACCTGTACCTCAAACTCACCTTGGACCTCTTCCAGAGGGGACACTTGGTGATCAAGAGTGCCAGCTACAAGGTGGTGCCCGTGTCGCTGTCCGAGCTCTATCTGCTGCAGTGCAACATGAAGTTCATGACCCAGGCCGCCTTTGAGAGGGCGCTGCCGATTCTAAATGTGGCCCTGGCGTCCCTGCACCCCATGACGGACGAGCAGATCTTCCAGGCGGTTAATGCCGGCCACATACAAGGGGAGCAGGGGTGGGAGGACTTTCAGCAGAGGATGGAGGCCCTCTCCTGCTTCCTCATTAAGAGGCGAGACAAAACCCGCATGTTCTGCCACCCGTCCTTCAGGGAGTGGCTTGTTTGGAGAGCAGATGGCGAAAACACAGCCTTCCTGTGTGAGCCCAGGTACGACAGGCCGCCTCCCGGCAGCTCTTTGCAGGGAGTCTGCTGTGCAGTCGGGGAAGGGGGTTCAAGCACGACTCGTGCTATTTAATGGAAAGATAACATGGAATGAAATAATTCAGGAGGGGCACTGGAAGATTCTCTCTGCTACTAAACAAAAGCTGCCTTCCTTGAATTGCTAGAATTTTAGGGCTCCTTCGTACATGTGGATGAAAGAGAAGCGAGGCAGTGCCCAGGTGATAATTCTTTGCTGATCCTCTTCTGGATCTGGGTCCCCTCTCACAGGGGTCACCTGTGGAAAAGTGTGAGGTCAGCCTTGGGGAACAGCTGGCCTCCCTAGAGCCTGCTCACAGCCCTGTTTCTTCACCTCAGGGGTAGGGTTGTCTCTGGACTGGCTCACACGCTCGGCACGGCCACTCCCCCCGCCTCCACTTGAGCTTGGGGCATCTTGTCCCTGGGATCTGATGTGTCTGCACACCCAGAGGGGAGCACTGCGGTCACATCTGGCCACCCTTCTGTATTTATGTTCTGCATGGTGTAACACCTGGGGTCTGGGGTCAGGAGGATTCAGGTTCAGAACTCAGGTGCCCTGCTTAAGAGATAGTGGTGGGGCGGCTGCATCCAGGAAACCAAAGTTTCCCCTGAGGATTTGCCACAGGGTGGGCCAGGGTGCAGCTTCCTCACCGCCCAGGGCAGGAGCAGGTGGGAAGCCTGCCCTCGCTGTGACGTGGTGGTGCTAGTCAGGGTGAGAGGCTGGGGAATTCGAGGTGTGGATACTCTCAGATAAGGGTGTGTTTGTGTCCCCCACCTCTGTCTGGCCCTGGCCTTGGCCTGTGTCATTGCTATCTTGAGTGGCTTCTGCCCTCTGCGTCAGAGTTGGTCCTGACCCTGTGTAACAGGTCTGACAAGCTGCTTAACTGTCCCTTTTGGATTGGACTGGGCACTGGATCAGACGCTGGGGCCCAGAGATGAAATGAAGAAGCACTTGTGAGCCGCACACTCCATTCTTCCCATGAACACTGACTTAACATTGACCCACTGGGTCTGCAGCTGTTTCACTGTGGGGATAGGGTTATTTTCTTAGGCAACAATGGGCTAAACGTTGATTATCTTCTGAACCTGCTTTGGGGCAGTAAACTGCAACTCCCAGGTTATTTAGCCAGACTGTAGTAACTAGGTGAAAAGTGTGCTGTGACATACTTAGCTAGATCAAATTGTTTTTCTAGGAAATGGCAGATGGATTTCTGGGGAGATAGTGGGGTGGAGACCAGCCTTGCTGATAGACAGGCATGGCTTGGCCTGCTGGCTGAGTCAAGGGGAGGGGTGCTGTAGATGACATCAAGGTGTTAAGCATCAGAAACTCGGAATGGCTTTGCTCTTAGAGTGGGGAAGAAAGGCAGGGATGTGGGGAGAGCTTTGCCAGGCAGGAGCGGCTTGGTTTTTTAGCAGTTTGAGCTTATGGGGTTGGTGGCAAGTTTCTGATGGCAGGTGGAGTCTGACGGTTGGAGAAGTTGAGTTGAAGATATGGCATCACTGAGGGAGAGGTGGCAGTGGGACTTGGTGAGGAAGCAGAGTTAGAGGAAAGGGACTCCGGAGACAAGGAGAAGAATTCCAGGGAAGGAGGTGAGTAGGTGCTGCTGAAAAGTGAGGGAAGATGAGGACTGAGAGGAAGCCGTGGGTTTCCTTTGTGGGAGGAGGTTCTGAGATCCTGAGGAGATGCCTTCCCGTGGGTTGTGTGAGGAGGGAGGCAGCATCCTGGCGTGGGATGAGGAAGGGTCTGGAGGTTTGGGGTTGTTTGAGTGTGGGGAAGGGTTTTTTGTTTTTAATAACACAGGAGACGGGGATGTTATTGGAAACATCGCTGAGGTGGCGTGGGGAAACAATCTGGGAAGGAGAAATGGGAGGTGCGAGGGGGTGGGATCAAGCAGCCTCTGTGCTCCCGTTGAGCCTGTTCCTGGCATCATTCTGGCTGGATTTTGCCTGTTGACATGTGTCTCCAGTCACTGAGAGCTGCTAGAAGGACCTCACACCATTGCCCGGGGTCCTCAGTGTCAAGCATGGTGCTGGTTATAGGGGTTGTTAATGCACAAATGAGAGATCGGGTTACACTGGTGAAGAGCACAGGCGTGAGCGTTGTGTAGACTGTGGTTCAGGCTCTGCTTGGTTGTTACCACCCATGTGACCTTGAGCACATCATCTGCCTGTCCAGGCCTCTGTTTCCCCATGTACACAAGTTGGGAATCCTAATGCTTAGTGATTCGCAGGGTCAAATGGGTAAGTGAAATAATTCAGTTAGCTTTTTGCATCTGGTATATAGTAAAAGCTCAGTAGGTGTAAGCTTTGGAAAATGAGCAAACTCGTAAGTGCAGGTAGACTTAGAAGGGGACATGGCCAAGGCCAGGAGGGAAGGAAGGAAGGGCAGATGGGATGTAGGGGACCACAGGTACCCGGAGAGTGCAGGGTGAATTGTCTCTTCAGAGAAGTGGGGAGCTACTTGCTTAGCTGAGAGCCCTGGAAACCTTTGGCTCAGCCCCTGAAGGGTGCGTGGTCGTCACCCACAGGGGCCAGCCAGCCACAGTACTTAGCTTAGCATGTCTTTGTGGTGGATGCAGTTGGCTGCAGACTGGGAGACTGAGGATGGCTAAGCCTGTGTGTGGGAGAGTGGCTTTGACTGGAGTGATGTGGACCAGCACATGGATGCTAGGGACCAGTGAGGGCACGCAGCATTGGAAGGTGGCAGAGGGTGGTTTCCACAAGAGCAAAGAAGGCTCTCATCTAAGAGGGGAAATAGAAGCTTGAGGTCTGGGAGGTAGAGGGTGTGCCAGGGAGCATGGCGTATGTGCTCTAGACCCTTGTAAGACATTAGACAGGACATTTATTTGGTGGCAGCGTGACCTTAAAGGTCATGCCTTACCCATGGAGTAGAAAGCAAAACCTCTGGGTTTCCACTTGCAGTGATGTCCTTGTCTCTAGTGTGACCCATGGCCTAGGTGAGAAATAGGCATCTGGGTAGACGAATAAGACTTAAATGACGCAGGTTTCTAATCCCCTAGATCAGCAGCTACTAGAAAGCACATTTAGGAGAACACCTTTCTTTCCACAGTGTTCATCTTTCCCTCCACAACTACCTGATGTTCCTCAGCAAAATAGCACCTCAGAGTTGACAGCTTAATAGAAATGAAAATAATTCACATTGTACAGAAGTCACTGCTATTGGAGAAGGCAACTCTTAGCATCTTTTGCAAACGCATTGGCTCAAAGGCATGGAGGCCACAGGAGACAATAGTCCTGCAGACGTGGAGGGGAAAATGGATAGGATTGCTCCTTCATGAGAGGGTTAGTGGGGGATTAATTGGTGGTGTCAGTTGAATGTCCACCATGTACGCAGACAGAGCAAACCCACTCATACAGCTTAGCTTTCTTACTCCTGCGAGGATCTGTGCTCCCTTCAATCCCAGACAGAGTGCTCAGTGTTTCTGATTGTGAGCGCTTGCTGCACATGGCCTGGTTTTTCTCTCCTTTCCGTTATTAAGGCCTTGACTGTTGGCGCAGGTCGACCCCCAGGGGACTACTCCCATTGTATGGGAGGGAGGGGGCAGAGGAGGGGGCCTGAATGTCAGGTCCAGTGATGCTTCTGCTCCATCTGTCCATTTGCACGTCTGTCCATCTGTCCCTCCATGAAATACACACAGGAGTGTTTACTGAGTCTGGGGAATTGTTAGCTATTGCTGTGAGTTAGACAAGACCCTTAGTCTTGTGGAGTTTACATTTTTGTAACAGACACAAATCAACAAATAAACTGATGAGAGAGTGATGGACAACGAACTGGGGTTTGGTGGTTCCACAGATAAAAACCTGCCCTGTCCCAGGGCCTCTCTCTGAGTCACTCCACAGGGATAAGGGAACTTGGAGAAAGACCTTAAAAATGACTTGAAGAATAAACAGCATTTTACTGCACAGAGGCGCCTGTTTTGTTTGGTGATGCTGAAGCGCCAGGACAGTTCAGGGGTCTGGAGGCGAAGTTCGCCCCGAGGGCCTGCGGGGCGGTGGGCCGGGTCTTAGGCTGCTGGCCTTCGTGTTTCTCGTCCCAGGAACGGGCACGCTCTCCTGGCGTTCATGTTCTCGCGACAGGAGGGCAAGCTGAACCGCCAGCAGACCATGGAGCTTGGCCACCACATCCTGAAGGCGCACATCTTCAAGGTGAGACCCACACCGCTGGAGGAAGGGTTTCGTTGCTGTCATGCTCAGGTGTTGGTTCTGGAGACGGCTTTGTCAGCCCGCACAGCCCTCCGTGAGCCCCGTTCCCAATACCCCCCGCTCCTTCCCCCCCCCCAACAAAAGTAACCATTGTTCTCACTTAGAATCACTCAAGTGTGCATCTAAATGCTGTGATTAAATTTTACTTTTTCCCCCCTCTAAATCTCTTCTTTTCACCTTAAGTTTTCAGTGCATTCGTTCCCTGTTATTTCCT
The DNA here is from genome assembly GCF_048773025.1 of Camelus bactrianus. NCBI lineage: Eukaryota > Metazoa > Chordata > Mammalia > Artiodactyla > Camelidae > Camelus > Camelus bactrianus. Next base: position 43,288,424 of record NC_133543.1, read on the forward strand.
TGTTACTTAATTGTTGAAGAACCTGAGTTACATGGCCTGTGGATTTCACACCACCTGGGTTTTCTGATTGTGTCCGTATCTCTCGTGATCTAGTTTAACATGTTTCTCTTTCCTCTGGATTTCCTGTCATTTGGTAGTTATGTCAAGAGGCTTAACCAGGTTCAGGTTTGATTTTTATTTTTTCAAGTTGTCACAATTATTTGTACAGGCAAACCTCGTTTTATTGCACTTTGTTTTGTACTTTGCAAATACTGCCTTTTTGTTTCTTTTTTTTTTTTTAATAACAAATTGAAGATTTGTGACAACCCTGCACTGAGCTAGTCTTTCGGCACCATTTTTCCAACTGCATTTACTCGCTTCGTGTCTCTGTGTCACATTTTGGTAATTCTTGCAGTATTCCAAACTTTTTCATCATTGTTATGTATGTCATGGTGATCTGTGCCCAGTGATCTTTGATGTTACTACTATGACATAGTGAAGTCTCGGATAATGGTTAGCATTTTTTAGCAAAGAAGTATTTTATTTTTTAGCAGTGAAGTAGTTTTTAAGGTACGTACATTTTTAGACATAATGCTGTTTATTGGCACACGTGATCAACTACAGTATAGTGTAGACATAACTTCACATGTGCTGGGTGCACAGGAAAACCAAAAAATTTATGTGAGTCCTTTTATTGCAATGTTCGCTTTATTGCTGTGGTCTGGAACTGAACCTGCAGTATCTCCGAGGTGTGCCAGTTAGAGTTAGAACACTCTGTAAGTCTGAGTGGTTTTCTTGCATCAGGAGGCATGGCCTGTGTGCCTGCTTCTCTCAGTGTGATGCCATCAGCCACTACTGGTCTCTTCCTACATTAGGGATTATAGGTGGTCATATTCTAACTTTTATTCTTCTTCTAATTGATTGGAGAACCTCTGTAAAGAGAAACTCTCTCCGCATCCGCCATCCTTTCCTCAGGCATATAGTTGGTGTAGCAAAGGCAGGGTAGTTCCTTGGCCCTTGGGTTTAGGGTGGGGAGGCTGACAGGTCGGCACAGGCTGCACCCTCAGGGCATATCTGCTTTGACCCCTGCTGCAGGTGGGAAAGGAGATGCTGACACTGATTTGTTGCTGTTGTTTCAGGGCCTCAGCAAGAAGACGGGCATCTCTTCAAGCCACCTCCAAGCCCTGTGGATCGGGTATAGCACCGAGGGGCTGTCCGCCGCCCTGGCCTCTCTCAGGAATCTCTACACTCCCAACGTGAAGGTGAGCAACCCTCTGCCAGGAGGGCCAGGGCCCCCGCCTGGCCGCTGTGGCTCTAACAGTCCTACTGTCCCCGCACTGGGTGATGGCCAGAGGAGGCGGAGAAGCTTCTAAAGATGCTCTTTCCCTGATGTAAAGCATGCAGACTTGAATGCTCTGTTAGCGGTGCTCTTCTACGGGGTCCGCTTTCGCTCAGGCAGGAAGACGTGGGTGGTTGGGGGCTGCTCTGTGAGCACTTGGTGACTGGTTCAGAGTGGATGTGATAAGGGAAGCAAAGGTCAGAGGGAGCTTTCCAGGGGAAATTGATTTTTTTAAGGTGTCCTGATTTCTCATCTGGACTCTCTTTATGGTTCCTAGGAAATTGAACACTGATGAGTGGCACAAAGCTATGGGTATGCGGAGGAAAAGGATCTCTGTAGGTTTCCTGCGCACATGTATTTATGACCACGCACAGCGTGTCAGGGTCTGTTCGCTGCTGAGCCAGGAGCTTTCTTTCTCTTGGTCACTGCCTGTTATGTCACAACATTCTGCTGAGCTTTTTAGGATAGATTTTCCTTCCTCATTTAATGCAATCTGAGAACCTAAAGCACACTGAAGACAAGTGTCTGGTTAAGGCAACAGAGAGGGGTTAACTCCCACAAGGGGTGTGAGCACCCTGGGCTTGCGTTATAGCAGCTGACAGCCGTCCTTCCCTGTGCAAAGTAGGATGAGAGCATCATTGTCTTCATGTTTTAGACTTCTACTTGACACATCGGCTGGACTCCAGGCTTTTCAGCCCCAGGCCCTCACGTGCCCGGCTGCTTACGAAAGCTCTGACATCATTTTCCAAGGAGCCAGGTCCTCCCCTTCAGTCAACTCCATGAAAGCAGTCACACCTGTTCCAGTAGCACAAAGGTGACCTGTCTTGGTCACAGTGTAGTCAAGTGAAGCCCCGAAAGTTTCCGGGAGTCTGTGTTTCACTTTTCCTCGCTTTGGTTGGTCAGACTCACCTAGGAAGAGGGCCACATGCCTTAGAGATGGCTCCTTAGAGGACACTCCTGCGGGACACTCTCCAGGGACTTCCCTGCCTCTCCTGCCCTCCTGTCAGCACCTCCCACCCTCAGCACCTACACTTGGGATGTGTGTCGGGACTGGGGCCTTGCAGAGGGCTTCCTGTGCCTGGTGATGGGTGCTTTGCCCCTTCTTCTGCCTTCCCTGTTTTCCTGGTGTCCAGTGGTCCCTCACATCCATTCAAGGACCTCCCACGGATACCAAAGTCCAAGGGTGCTCAAGTCCCACATATAAAATCGCACAGTGTTTGAACATAACTTACACACATCCTCCTGTATTCTTTAAATCATCTCTAGATTACTTACAATATCTAATACAATGTAAAAGCTATGTGAATAGTTGCTGGCACACAGAAAATTCAAGTTTTGCTTTTTGGAACTTTGTGGAAATTTTTTTGCAAATATTTTCAATCTGTGGTTGGTTGAATCCACAGATGCAGAATTTACTGATACAGAGGGCAGGCTATATTTATTATTTTTTTCCATCTCTTTTTTCCAGTTGAAATATGATTAACATATAACATTAAATTTCAGCTATATCACCTTGTGATTTGATATTTGTTGGTACTGACAAATGATTATCACAAAAAGTCTAGTTAACATCTGTCACCACATAGGGTTATAAATTTTTTCTTGTGATGAAAACTTAAGATCTACTCTCTTACTAGCAACTGTCGGGTATACAATGCAGTATTATTAACTATAGTCCCCCTGGTGTGCATTACATCCCCGCTTCCTGGTGTATAGAAGGGAGGGAGTAAGGATGCTGAATGAGGAGCCTGAGTGTCAGGAGGGACCCTGCTGCCCAGTGCAGAGCCTTAGCTGGTTAGGGAAAGACCACCGCCACCAGGTGGAGGCGGACGAGGTCTTTGCAAAAATAAAAGTGCTGCTTCCTGGGGGAGGGTATAGCTCAGTGGTAGAGTGTGTGCTTAGCACGCCCGAGGTCTGGCTTCAATCTCCAGTACCTCCATTAAAAATAAATAAATAAACCTAATTACCTCCCTCCAAAAAACAAACTAAAAAAAAGTTCTGCCTCGTGCAGGTGGACTCAGCCCATTAGGATTAGGGTTCCAAGCTTCATTTCTGCTCACTCTGTAGATGGGTGGGCTTGAGTGCCTGTGTCCTGACCAAAGCCACATGCAAGTTTTATGGGGTGAGGACAGAGAAGCCACTTTTGTAGTTAAGGAGCTCTGAGCTCCTGCTCCCACTCAAAGGGAGCTCTAACTTTCTACCAAGTTTCTCTGAAAAAAGGCAGGGAACATGCTGAGTGTCGGCTTCATGTAGTGATACTGTATGAATAATTTTGGTTTTACTTTTTGTAGAAGTTAGAATTGAGTTTGCTCTAATAACATCATTTCATCTTTCATTGCAACCGAAAGTGTATCTTTTGGCTTCTCCATAATTAATAAAATCCTGTAATGATGGCAAGGGGAAAAGAAAGAAAAATTAAAATGGCAGTATCTGTTTTCACTATTTTAATGAATTATGGGAACAAAAGTTATTTTAATGTGGAGAAAAGTAAATGGGAAATACCATACTTTGTTGAATACAAGTTAAATTTAAGACAGTAAATTACAAAGTACAGTATAATAGTGCCATGAGCTTGACCCTCCTGGGATTATAAACTTTCCTCTTTGACATACTTGCAGTTTTAAGAGTTTTTCATCTTTACTGCAATTTTAAGAGTTAATTATCTTTGTTTTATAGAACTCCAGTGTCACCTACATCTACACTATCCCCCAAGTTATATAACTTGGTTACAGAATTTTATCCTTCTGTTTCTTTTATCTTTTATCTTTCAAGAAAAAAAGAGGGGGTTTTCACAGAATCTTGAGCAAATTACAGTAATTTAAAATTATGCATGCAATTAAGGAATTTTTTTGAGAGAGTATTAAATATTGTCATACAGGAATGGATGTCATTTTGAGCAATAATTGCAGTTTGCCACTTTGGTAAATTAAAGTGACTTGCTCTGGAGTGATTACTTGGTAGATGAATTTTCATTTTGGTGGTATGCCCGTGATTTCGAACAATGTGCTCTCCCATTGCCAGGCCAGGCTCATGCCAGCCTGGACTCTGGCTGGCCCACTGGGGTCCTTGGTGCCAGTGCCTCCAGGCTCCAGTCCAGCTGGTTGTTTTGCTCACATAATCCCACCAGACACAGGATTTGCTCACAAATCCTGCCAGCCATGGGCTTCCCAAGGCTGTGGGCTCAAGAGAATTAAGGTTGTGATTCTTCTCTCAGCTGCAAGCAGGGAGGGGAGGAGACAGGAGTTAGGCGAGGCCTCTGGCCCACCCTCCCTTGGCTGAGAGGACCCGGTCATACTCTGCGTAACTCTTAGGCGGCGCACACTTACACCGGATGTATTGATGAGCACCTCCAGTGTGCTTAATGAGACAGCTGAGCCCCCAGTTTACGACTGCTGGACAGTGCCTCCTCTGTTCCTCATGATCGCGTCGTTTTGCCTATCACTTGTCCCCCTTTTTACGTTCTTGCATTCACTAAACCCAGAAGTGTGTAGATGATATTGCCATCTCCAGGTGTCATCCAGGGAGAGCTTCAGTGGTGGTGATGACCAGAAGATTCCCGTGTGGTTGGGGAAAAGGTATGGAAAGAACCATGGAAACCGCTTCCTGGAACGTGCAGTAATCTTAGCCAGAGCTGCTGCTTCTGCCACTGGACTGCACTATGACAGTCATCAGCTTTATGCCAGAGCTCATCTGTGCCTTACCCGCTCTCAGCTTCAGTTTCCTCACTTATAAAACGGAGGTGACAAAAGAACCTTCATCCTAGAGTGATGATGGTAAACTCACTGATATGTTGAAGCTCTTGGGAAGATACTTGGCATTTATTATATGGTCAAGTGAGTTACTTCTGTTCGTGTTTCACTTACTTTCTGGAAACTGAGGTTCTACTGTACACCCCTGAGAACGTGTGGATGTGCTTGTGGGTGGTGGTGAAGGGGAGCTGCCCACCGTCAGGCTTTGATGGGTTCAGACTCATATCTGCCATCAGATAAGCATGAATTCTCCCTGCTGCTCTGTTCAGGTGAACAGTGGACGGGGGCCAGACCCTCTGGGTCACCAGGTACCTGGGGCAGGGCACCCTCCTGTATCTTCCAGGGGTCAGGAACTGACTGGGGCCCTTGTCCCTTCTAAAGATTCTGTTAAAGACGATTGTAACAATAGCAAGTAACATTTATTTAGCACTTACAGGATGCCGAGGACTGTGCTAAGTGTTCTGTGTGTATGGCATGTTCATTTGTAATCTTCACAACAACCCAAGGAGTGAAACTTTTTATCTCCACCTTTCAGATGATGAAACTGAGGGTGAGAGCAGTAATACCGTGTTGGGCAGGCCCACGCTCCCCGCCGCAGGTGCACTCATCACCTGACATGTTTACAGCCATGGCTGCCAACTAGAACCACTGGGGAGCCCCGGGCCCCAGCCAAGTCAGAATCTCCAAGGGTGGGGCTCAGGTGCTGGAAACTTGCAAGCTCCCAGGTGGTTTCACTGTGCAGCAGGGTTAAGAAACATGGGTTAGGGGAAGATCCACAAACTGACAGGGGGGAGGGGTAAGTGGTAAACATATTCTCAGCATTGCACCAACAAAGGAAATGTTTTTCCCAAGAAGCAAATAAATGGTGAATTGATAACAAATACCTTTAGGTAATCTCAGCCCCCAAGCACATATCTTTCAGGTAAAGTCTTATCAAGTATTCAGCAAGTACTGAAACTACACCTTCCAACCTTCTTAGGAAAGAGCTTCTGTCCAGTAGAATAAGGTGTACTGTCATTTTATTAGGAGATACCTGAATCATGGAGAGGTTGAGTAATTTTCTGAAAACCACGCAGCACGTCAGTTAAGGGGCTGATTGAGAACTCATATTGTTTAATCCATCATCTTTTTCTCTTAGGCTCATGGATCTCAAGAGGGGATGGGACTGCTGGGAGAGGAGGTGGAGTGTAACTGGCTGTCACCGTCACCCTGGCAACTTACAAACTGTCCCGACCTGTCCTCTGGTGACCAGAGTCCAGCGCGCCCCTCAGTGATGCTATGTGTGTGTTGAGAAAGCTGCTAGGGTTCTTGTGTATACCTCTTGCCTAAGAACCTATTTACCTATTTCCTAGGCCTGGATAAAATCCCCAGGTATTTCAGCAGCGTTGTGCTATTCCTGCCATACTATTGGTGGTCACTCAAAGGGAAGTAATTTTCTCAAAAAACCATTACTTTTGTTGAGCAGTTAACCTTTTAAAATGCTTTCAAATCCTATTTGAGTCTGGTGCTGTTTCTAAGAGCAAACCTATATAGACTTGCGGAGCAGGCTCGGCAGGGATGAGTTAGCCCCAGGTCAAGCATCACATGTCACTGGTGGGACAGGGAAACTGCTCCTGGGTTCTTGTAATGCCATGTTTTCTGCCCTTCCATCCACATGTTGGCATGTTGCTGGTTGGCAGCAGGGGGCTGGGCTGGTGCTGACCTGAGTGGGGCTGGTAGATGGTCCCACTGATGGTGTGAATGACAGGGCAGGTTCCCGGGAGCCTTCTTGTCACTTGTGTGCAAGCGTGCCTCCCTAAATGTGAGTGATGGTCCTGATGGTGGGAAGGACCTGACTCGTGGGCTGTCCTTGCCTGTGAAGGGCTTGTTTGCCTCTCTGTGAACTTCTCTATCTTAGAACCAGTGTCTTGTGCCATGGGCTAAGCTGGAAATGGAGTGGCAGAGGGGATGGACATGCCTGGAGTTGATGTGTGTGGGGGAAGAGGGTGGGTTGTGTGCACAGGGGAGGGCTGGGTGTGTCCTGTGTAGGATGGGGGACTTCTCCCTGGTGTCCCAGCACCGAAGCAGGCACCCATAGGAGGTGATCCTTTGTCATCTGTGTCTGTGGGAAGGGCATTTATTCCTGGCAGAAGGACCTGTACTGGTAACGGCCAGGACGCCAGGGCCTGCTTGCCGTTATTACAGGACTCGCATTAGACCCAGTGTGGTTTCCTTGCGGGGAAGGGTCGGGGAGAGGAGGTCAGGGGAGGGGCTGGGGGGCTGGCTCACCTGGGTCTCGAGCTTCGGCAGTAACCAAGGCCTCGTCAGATTTTACGCTTTGGATTCTGACCTGTCTGTGTCGTCTCACTGCTCTGAGGTGTGACGTCCCCACCGGGTGATAATAACTTCTATCAGTTTGTAAATATTTTGTCTGCTACTCTTGTGGACACCATATCATTGAAATACCTTGAATTTTGTGTGCCTTGTCATCTTTCTGTATGTTAATGACCCCATGTGTCTCTAGTCGAGTAAGTGACAGTCTCCGTAGTTTTCACACCTAGTGGGCAGCCCGGGGGCCTGTCGGGGTCTGTCAGGGGAGGGACTAATGCCCATCCAGACCAGTGGAGGGAACTGTTTGAAGAAACGTGGTGGGCATTTTAATAGATGATTTTAAAAGTGTCATGTTTTTCAATTATCTGTCAATTTGAAAAAGATTCTAGTATAGCTAAAATTTGCATAATGTATTCAGTGAGTTTATTTTAAAGTCTACAGATAACAAACTCCCCCTGATATCTGCATCCAAGGAGTAAAGTGGGTGGTGTATGTAGTCATTAGTAGCAAAAGCAGGTGACTTTCTAGGAGTCTTGTGCTGCTAACAACCCCAGGTGCACATTGAACATTTTCATGTGCTCTGCCTTTCCTTGCAGGTGCATTTCCTTGTGAAGAAAAAGTATTTGTTCTTCCTTTTGGCTTTATTATCTCACTATTAATTATTTACTCCTCTGATGATTACTTCATTGCCTCCTCCCCCAAAATGAATTTTCTCTTCTTGGGTCAAACAGTGGTTTTTCAAAGTGTGGTTCCCCAGACCAACAGCCTCAGTATCACCTGGGAATTCATTAAAACGGCACATCTGCAGGCCCCACCCTGGACCTACAGAATCCAGAGGTCTGAGTCCAGAGAACGTACATTTAAAATTTTTTATTTTTAAGTGCAATTTAAAAAAACCCCATAACATTAAATACACATCTTACCTGTTTTTACGTGTAGGGTTCAGTAGTGTTAAGTATACCCACATTATTGTGCAATAGCTCTGCAGAATAAAACTAAAACTCCATACCTATAAAACAACTCTCATTTCCCCCGTCTCCCGGCCCCTGGCCCCACCATTCTACTTTGTTCTTTATGAATTAGACTACTTTAAATATTTCATGTAAGTGGAATCTATGGTATTTGTCTATGACTGACTTGTCTCACTCGGCCTCATGTTCTCAAGGTTCAGCTGTGTGGTCTGTGACAGGATTTCCTTCCTTTTAAAGGCTGAGTAGTATTCCTCTGTGTGTACACGACACTTCTGTTGTCCATTCATCCTTGGACACTTCAGTTGGCTTACCTCTCTTGGCTGTTAGGAATAGTGCTGCAATAACATGTCAGTGCAGATATCTTGAGCTCCTGACTTCATTTCCTTGGAATGTGGACCCAGAGTGGAATTGCTGGGTCTCAAGAAACCTCCACATTGTTTTCATGGCAGCCATGCTGTTTACATCCCCATCACCAAGAATGCGCACTTCCAGTGCATTCCCAGGTCATGCTGGTGCATACTGCAGTTTGAGAACCGCTGGATGAAAGTAAGGATACCTCCCTTCTACACATATGTTCTTGACTGACATCTGTGTGAGAAATTAATCTTGCTGGGGGACATTATCCAACAGGTGAGCCGTCTCTTGATCTTGGGAGGGGCCAACGTGAACTACAGGACTGAAGTGTTAAATAATGCCCCAATCCTGTGTGTCCAGTCTCACCTCGGCCACGAGGAGGTGGTCACTCTGCTCCTGGAGTTCGGCGCCTGCCTGGATGGAGTGTCGGAGAACGGCATGACGGCCCTCTGCTACGCGGCGGCTGCCGGCCACATGAAGCTGGTGTGTCTGCTGGCCAAGAAGGGGGCCAAGGTGAGCAGCAGCCTTCCCCGGGGGGTGAGGGGATGAGGGCTGGGAGATGTCTTCACATCCTTGGGGAATTACCACTGGTTGGGCCAGTCTCCCTTTGGAGAGAACAGAAAGGGTGGAGCTCCAGGCTCCAGGCCAGATGTGGGTGTGTGTGGTGGGAGTGTGCCGCCTCAGAGAGACAGGGGCCCTGTGTTTTGCTTGAAGCTCTTAACTCTGTTAAATTCTGCCCCAGGAGAGGCAGGAGAGCAGGAGGCTCCTGGCCACCAGCAGCCTGAGTAGGGCCATCCTTTCAAAAGCTTGCAGGTGTTGCCCTGGAATTTATCACAGGATTTAACACAGCACTAGGTTGGCTGAAAAGATTTAAATTTTTTTTTTAATTTGTTTTTTCTCATTCCATTTCATGTCTTTTTTAATACAATAAAATGGATTCTGTGGGTCTTAGAAATCACGTGCTTAGGCATATGGCTGCGGGAACTAGAAGGCCCCAACTCCTCATTTCCCCAACCACCAGTTCAGACACTGGGCAAGTTGAGTCGGTGTGCCTCAGGCTTCTCATCCGTAAAATGGGCACAACAGGACCTACCACAGGGCTATGGTGTGAGCATTAAATAAATCAATATATCAATATCAATACGAAGGAACTGTTAAACAAGTTACTCTAGGACTGTCATCAGTGTTAACAGATTAAATGAGACCAGTGCCAGGTTCACAGTCAACTCTGTTTAGGTTTACGATAAGCACTGCATTGCAGGAACGGGGAATGTGCTTTTGAATACCAACAGAAATAAGTCGCTGATATTTGTCTTTCTTCTTTATAGTTAGCTAGGATATTTAAAGTTCAACAAAAAGGCATTAAGCTTGTAGTGACTATGGGAGCCTTTTTGTTTGTTTTTTTCTCTCAAAACTACAGCATCTGGGACAGGTCATCCTTAGCTCATGGAAGGAGGGAAATACTGCTGTTATGTGTTCCCAGTGGGTGCGTTACTGGCCATCATCACACCTCCATTTCCACCAACAAACCGTGGCTTCGCTTCATTCAGAGACTAGCTGAAAGTTCTGTAGGAGAGGGACGGGGTCACAGTGGCTGTGGCAAAGCCTCTGGGTAGGCGTGTAGAGCATCCCTAGAATTGGCACGCGAGGAGAGGCTGGACCCTGAGTCCTCTTCCGGCCCAGTGTTCCCAGGTGTAGACAGGGAATGTCACGTTGTCTGTTGCCTCTTGGACCATTAGGAGGCACGCAGTGCTCAGGAAGCCACCTCCCACTTTGTGCCTGAGCACCTCCCGGCTTTGTGGCCACATGTGGCATGCTGACGTGTCCTGGTCTCCTGCCTTCCCCAATAAAATGCCCCTTGAAGTCCCTTCCTGCCCTTCCTCATTCAGACCTGGGTTTCCAGATTTCCTTGTACTGGCATTCCTGTCTCAGTGACACGAGCAAGAACTGCTCTGCTCCCCAGATCACAGCTTGTCACAGCAGACTTAGAATACTCCACCCAAGGGACCGAAGTTGGAAAGTGTAGGTTTTGGTCTGTGTCCTCACACCTGTTGCCCAGAGAATTCGGAGCTCTGAATCATCTGCTGGAGAGACATAGGGAGTACGGAGGCTGTCTTGTGATCATTAGCTCTACAGAGGGAACTCTAGGCCTGGAACTGTGCATTCATCACAACCAGTAATCCAGAGGGAGACTCGATGATCTCTGGAAAGACATGTTGGAACGTGAACCCCTGGTACAGCTGCAGTGGGATGGGGTTTGCGCAGAGCGATTGTGGGGCACCGTGTTCTCAGAGGCGAGTGATGCTAAATTGTGACCTCCCCCTGCTCCTGCCCCCCAGGTGGACCACTTGGATAAGAAGGGCCAGTGCGCGCTGGTCCACAGCGCGCTGCGGGGCCACGGTGACATTCTCCGGTACCTGCTGACCTGTGAGTGGTCGGCGGGCCCACCCCAGCCCGGTGCGGTGAGGAAGAGCCAGGCCCTGCAGCAGGCGCTGACGGCGGCCGCCAGCATGGGCCACAGCGCGGTGAGTGGGACTGCCAGGGCCCTTCTTGGGAAACTGGGAGCTTTCACATTCTGCTGAGTTGCTAGCTTGTGATGCACCGAAGGAAGTAAAGATCTTCTGTTATCGCCCTCCTCCTGAGAGTGAAAACCCGGGGAGGGGACCCATCACGGAGCCCTTCCACAGTGTTCACTCTCACCCCTGCCTTCTTTCCTCCTCTCTTCCCTCCTCCTCCTTTTAGCCTCTAGCCCTGCTGTCAGCTTTGTTCCACTTTGATTCATTCTTGGGTCTTTGTGATCTTTTTACAGTAATCACATGGAATCCTAATTCAAAATTTGTTCTTGAGTATTTTAAGGATTCTTAAAAATAGAACTTCAGTGCTCTGGTGGCCTGGAAGAATGCTTGTCATTCACAGTTCCTGCACTGAAGGAAAACTTCCTGCAGAAGTTAAATTGAGCACTTATTCTGGGTAGGTGTTAGTATTCCTTAGTTTGAAGATTTCATTGCTGTCTCCCCATCTATGTGTCTGGAAATTTAATAACATTTTATCCTCTCTCTTCCATGTATTTCTCATTCTATATTATCTTCAAGCAATGAGAGTCGCCAGTGTTTGTAAGATTCTTCCCTACAATGACTTAAAGTAAATTTGGGTGCAAAGCTGGCTGGCTGACTTTTAGCATGTAAAACACTGTAGCAGATCCAGGCACACACATACATGCACACGTGTGCACATGTGCATGCATACAAACATACACTGCTCCAGCCAGCACAGTATTTTGCAATAAGTTGAACACAGAAGCATATAAGAAAATGCAGCTGTCTTCTCTTAAGACAGACATAGACGAGATTTACAAATTTGTGAAACAACATCAGATGATTTACCCAATTCATTTTAGTTTTGGAGAAAATACTCATTTCATAAAAATGAAAAAATAAACATTTTATAGAAATGTGTTAAATGTTTCTATGTAGTGGATTTATTATTCCTTTAAAATAAAAATATAAATATTTTAAAATACCCATATACATAGATACAGAGAGAGTATGTTGAATACACACGTCTGAAAGTAGATGGTTTTCCTCTTTAAACTGTTTCTTAAATCTGCGTGGGTCTAGAATGTGAAAAATCATCTTGGGACAGTGAATGTCATGTTAGATGTCACCTTGGTCTCAGCTTGTTTTAAAGCTGGCTGTGAGGAGCTGTGAAAAAGCAGCCTCAGCACAGCCAGTAACCATTTCATGGAAAAGGGCAGAACTCGTTCCCCGAAAGACTTGAAGGGTGTTTTGCATTCCTAATGGTGTTACAACAAGTGCCCACACACTTGGTGGCTGAAAACACTGTTCTGCAGGTCAGAAGGCTGAAATCAAGTTGGGTCGGGAAGCCTGTGTTCCTTCTGGTGGCTCTAGAGGGGATGTTCCCCTGCTTTTTCTAGCCTCTGGAAGCCACCTTTATTCCTTAGCTTGCGGCCCCTGCCTCTGTCTTCAGAGTGCCTCACTCTAACCAGGCTCCTGGCCCCCGTCTCCTCCTCCTTCTGACCCTGGTTCCTCCTGTTCCTCTTATAAACCTCTGTGATCATGTCAAGTGTATGTCAAATGTACAGCTGGATAATTCAAAATAATCGTTTCATTTCAAGAGTCATAATCATGTCTACAGATCCCCTCCTGCCATGTAAGATAACGTTCACGGGTTTCTGGGACCAGGATGTGGACGTACTGGGGGCCCTTACTCAGCCCACTGCAGAGGGAATGGATTGGGAGACTGGGAAATGGCTTCGATGAGTTCCCCTGTCGCTGCACGTGAGCAGGGTGGGTGCTGGCTCTGGTTCAGAGCTCAGATACTTCCCTTTCCCTACGAGCCAGCAGTACCCCTGCCTCTGCATCTGTGACCCAGCCTGCTCTTTGACAGAAGGAGAAGAAGAATGTTGTCAGTAGAAAAATCATTTGGACAAAACTGTTTTCTTGGAAAGGTATACATCACCTCGTTTTCCTTCCTTCTGATAAAAGGGATTCACCATCTTCTGGCAATTTATGCAGAAACTGCACTGTGTGTGAGCTCCCCTGCCCTTTGCTGATCAGGCTGGCGTATTTAGGTCATGTTGGAATTCGTTAGAATTCTGAGTACCTGGTAATCCTGAACAATGTTGCTGAAATTCACTGTCTTTTTTTTTTTTTTTTTAATTCTTCTCAAAGTGAAAATGTGAATAGCATACGAATTACGCTAGAAAACTGTTTTCATTATATCGTCTCTCCTTGTGCAGCATGAGATAATCATGGTTTAAAAAACAACACGTTCTCTCCTTTGATACATAGGATATAATGAGCACATATGGCTTTGAGAACTCATTAAATCACCTTGCCACTTCTGACAGGTGGTCCAGTGCTTGCTGGGGCTCGAAAAGGAACATGACATAGATGTCAGTGGCACCGACACGCTGTGGGGAGAAACAGGTAATTACGGTTCCTATTCTTGTAGACGGGGCAGCTTTGTGATGTCTTCGCCCGCATTTTGGCCTAGTTGCCTTAAGAATGGCTTGGGGTGCTAGGTCTAGTCCTCCTGTTACTTTATCACGAGGCATTTGAAGTGTAGAGCTTTTAAAACTTCCCAAATGACTGGTAGAACTTTTCTAAAGGCAAGTACAGTTTCAGTTTGAATCATTTTGAATTAGACTAGCTGTCCCTGTGCATCTGATGCGCGTCGGCTGGAAGTACCCAAATAAGGTGGTGGTCTCTGCTTTGGCGAGTTTTCTCATGTCCTAACCAACCTGGGCTTCCTGTGAGTCGTGCAGAGTGAGCAGGCCAGGAACTTTAGCCCCGTGTTCGGATGGATCAAAGGTGCTCAGCGAGGAAGGCTCCGACCTGCTTTCTGGAAGGAGAGTGGGACTGGTCCTGCTTGAAATGCTAAACACCAGCTCCCCAGTCCATCTCCGTTGGTGGGGGTGGAGAGGAGTGGTGTTTAACTGTAGTGGGAAGCAAGCTGGAGACCAGTACATCTTAATGAAGATCTGAGTTGGTTACTCGTCAGAAATTAATATAAATGATGCTGCTTTGAAATATTCCACTTGACTGAATTGGTACTAGAAATATAAGACTTGAAGTTATCAGCTGTAGAACAGATGTAACCAGGAGTGTTCCATATGCATTTCCAGGCTGTGTCCTGTGTATGTACGTCGTATGAATGACTTCCATTTCTCTTGCACAGATTTATTTCCAAATGCTTCTCAATTATTTCCTAACAAGCCAAATGGTAGTGTGCAGAGCCCCTCTGCTGACTTAAACTTAGGAAAAGCCTCCGAGTTTCCTGGCGGGGAGCACAGGCTCATGCTTGGGGATTACAACCCTGGTTGTAGTGATGTGGGGGGAGGGGAGCGCAGGACACCCATATGGGGTTGGATTATGCCTGGGGCTAAATGCATGTAGATGTAAATATTGGCCTAATTCCTTGTGGAGTCCTCCCTCCACCTATTTTAATAGTACAGGCGGCTCTGTAATGTGGTGTGAGGAAAGTTTCCACCACTTCCACATTGTGTTGTGGGGAAGCAGGAAGCTGAAAAGGTGGGTGCGTGACTTTCTTTGTGCTTAGCTGGAAGGTCCGAATCCCTGACCTCCACTGCCTGGTTATCAACCTCTGGTGGGTAGTGTTGCCTCTTTGTCAAATGAGGTAAATATGTACCTGCTTCTAGGATTGTTGGTGAGGACTCAATGAGACGAGACAGTCTTGGCCAGATGTACCCAATGATCAGAACCACTGGGGCAGCTGAGCCTATAAATTCTGATTCATTAGGTCTAGGGTGAGCCTAGGACTCTCTTTTCTAACAGGCATCCGGGTGGTTTCAGGTGGCTCATGGCTTCAGGACAAGTGGAGAACCACTGAGAGAAGGAAGGTCCCCGCCTCACAGTGACATGTACTGAGAGGTCCCAGTGGCGATGATGAGGGTCGGCGCTGGTGGTAGTGACGGCCCACGCTTAGCTCGAATGAGAATCTCCAACCTTTAATATTAAAGATGTTTTTTTCTTTCTGGAAGAAAAAAATCCAGAGAAGCAGATAAGGGCTGCATTTTGAGGACTGTGTGTGAGTGGTCTGTTTGGTCTTGAGATGACCAGTCCTGAGTTTCAGTCACCACCCCCTCCCACCCCTTGAGACTCGCTGGGTTGCTGGCTGAAGAGCCGCGTAAGAGAAACTGCAGATGCCCGTCTGTCTTAATGAAAGGATGGGTTAAAGTTCAGCCCCTCCCAGAGCCTCCTGCATAACCTGCAGACCACTTTGCAGCCTGAGAAGCAGGTCAACCCTTTCTTCAGGCGGCATTAATTAAGGTGAATTTCTTCAACCGAGAATTTGAGAGACATTTTACAAAATGTAAACGAAGAGAAAGCTAAGTGCTGTTGTTCAGACTTAGAGGTCCCAGCAGCTCTCTGTAGACTGCATGTCCGTAAAACCAGTCTTGCCTGCTCTGCATTTTTCTCTCTGATACCTTTCTCCTGTGTGTTTTCAAAAACGTCCGCTAGCCCATACCCTCCTAATTCTCACATCTGTGGTTGTCGGAGGAATATTTTGACATCTTGTAGAGGGAGTCTTAGATGAGAGAACACCTGCAAATGTGGGCTTTGCTCACAGATGTGCAGCATCGCCCAGGTCGTGAGGTCTGTGTTTGGGATTCGGCCCTGTAGGGTCCACTTCACCCAGCTCCGAGTGCCTTCTGGAAGAGAAGGCCCTGATGATGGTGACTGTGAGTGGGTGGGTCAGCTTACAGCCCTTGTTCTCACCAAGCTGCCACCGGGCGTTCCGCAGACTGGGTGGGCTGCACTGCTCTGTGCGCTGCTTCTAACTGCCAGGGGCCCTCGGAAGTGCACGTGATGGTTTTGCTTCCTGCCTTTGTTTGGTCCTCGTTGCTCAGCGTACTCAGTGGAGCTCTGTGTCTGAAACACCCTAGAATAGAGCTGGGCTGTCTCCAGCCACCGCTTGAGGGTAGGATCCCAAGAGCGATCCTGTCTGGGGTGTGGGAAGGTGAGGGAACAACCGGAAACTTTGTGTGATTAATGCAGTTCGTTATTTCTCCTTGACCCTTAACATGGGTTCATGCAGGTCTGTTCAGTATAGGTTAGCTATGAACAGCTTGGCTCTAAAATACCTGCTGATGGGGTTACAAGGCAGCGTCTCTGTGGTCTATTCTTGGCTCACCTGCCCATCTTTGAAGGGCCTGTTGGTTTCCAAGCAGCCATGCCTTCCTTTTTGGAGCACAGCTACCTGTCCATCTCTCCTCTCACAGCCCCATTCCCGAAGTGGGGGCACTTAATCAGTGCACAAAGTCCTCTTCCACTTTTCTGCCAGGAGAGACCCCTGCGATCCCAGGGGATCTACTTCACGTTGCAAAAGTGTGGTTTTCATGCCTGTTGCTGACTGGAATCGACAGGTCTTCCATGAGAGACGATGATCGCTGGCAGCCAGGGAGGAGGGAGCCCAGGGAACACAGACCCCTGGGAGACCCCTCCTCACTCAGGCAGTCCATGTGGGGGTGGTGGCAGCGGGCTCAGTCCTGTGCCTTCAGTGCCCTGAACATCTCCCTGCTGACGACCTGGAGTCACCAAACGTCATCCTAGAAGGGGATGGTTCCTGTCTTAGGTGTAAATAGACAAGACAGTATATAGTAGATTTTTAAGACATTTATCAAAAATGGTAGCAATGTTTACTTTGGGGATTTATTGCAGTAAATCTAAGAGCTTTTAGAAAAATTGCAGAATATAGACATGCCTTGGAGGTACTGTGGGTTCAGTTCCAGACTGTGGTAATAAAGTGAATATCACAATAAAGCAAGTCACACACATTTTTTGTTTCCCAGTGCATACAAAAGTTACGTTTACACAGTACTGTAGTCTAGTCCATTCAGTTTGCGGTAGCATTATGTCTTTAAGAATCTACATAATTTAAAAATACTTTATTGCTAAAGAAATGCTAACCATCATCTGAGCCTTCAGTGTGTTGTAATTTTTTGCAATAGTAACATCAAAGATTACTGATCACAGGTAACTATAACAAATATATAATAATGTGAAATTTGAAATATTACAAGAATTACCAAAATGTGAGACAAAAACAAAGTGAGCAAATGCTGTTGGAAAAATGGTGTCGCTAGACTTGCTTTGACTCAAGGTTGACACACATCTTCAGTCTATAAAAAATACAGTATCTGCGAAGTGCAATTAAACAAGGTATCTTGTATTTCTACCAGTTTTGGAGGACAGAGAGCTTAATTTATGTAAGTTTCCCTTTCTACCAGCAAGTGAAACCATTTGCTTTTTGTGTCTGTTTGATGCTTAGATCCAGCCCTTCAAAAATCAGTCCTGTAGCTCTCAGGTGCTTCCCCTTGTGCTCACTCAGGTGAAGGAGTGTGACAGGCACTCAGATGGAGGAGGCGTGAGAAGCTCCTAGGTGTGTCTCTACGCAGCAGCTCTACCCTTTGCTCAAGGCATTCACATGCTTGGTGGGATGGTCTTGATCCCATGGTCTCTGGGCAGCCTGGATCAGGACCAGAACCCATCAGATGCTCGTGTGATCTGTCTCAGGCGTTCCACATCCCAGGAAGTCCTGACCTAACTGGTTACTGTTTCCTTGTCAGTGTTTGATGGGAATCAGCCCAAACTGAAATGAGCGAGATGCCTAACTGGTGACCTCATGCTGCTGTGAATTTTCAGAGGAGCTGCGCTTCCAGCTCCAGGCAGCCCTCAAGGCTGTAAGCCTGCTGTCTGCTTCTGGTCAGACTTCTCTCTGTATATTATAGGGGAACAGAGGCCCTTCTATTTAAGCATTTACCTTTTTTTTTTTTTCGTGTACATATGCCTCTCTTATAAGCAAAGCCTTCCCAGCCCTGACTTCTCGGGGTCACTTGGCAATTTCCTTTGTAGTACATCTCACTTACAATTTTGATTGTTGATATTGCTTGTTTGGCAAAAGCCTGTCATCCCCAGATTGTGGGCTTCATGAGGGCAGAAATTTCCAGGTCTCTTGTGCTCATCTCTGTGAGGTGACTGTGTCTGGTCTAGTGTTGTCTGCTAGAACTTTCTGTGATGATGGAAAGAAATGTTTGCTCTCTGTACTGTCCTGTCCGGTGTCCACTAGCCGCTGACCTTGTCTGGTGCTTGTTACGTAGGTGTTAACTGAGCGGACAGGAGGGTTTAAAGAAAACAAAGCTATGTAACTTTTAGTGTAGATGATGTTTACTTTGCAGAAAAATCTGGGAGGAATTTTGTTGTGGGAGGGGAGTGGTGAGGAGCCTGGTTGCTCATAGGAGCACAGTCCTCTGGTGTCTTTGTGTCTATCATAGCTCAGGTCATGTCTTGCTGGATTCCAGGTGGGCTTAGATGCTTTCAAACCTATTATCAGTGTGGTGGGTGCTGGGTTGCATCTTTGGGAACAAGACTGTCAGCCACCACTCATAGTGTGGACACAGCTGACAGGCCAGAATGGCCTCTGCCAGCCCCACCTTTGTATCCATAATATCTCCCTCCCTGCACCACCAGCCCAGCTGCCCATCCCAGGGTCTGCTGTACCCTCACGCTGTTGTCCCATTGGAAATCCTGACTGCTCTGTAACCAGTCTGCCAGCAGGCTTGGAGCCCTGGGCTCACACACGGTTAGGACGGTGCCCTGCCCTTCAGCTGACTGCTTGCAAGGGCTGCCCTTCCCTAATTTCTGAGCAGGGATGCCCCATCAGAGGGAGTCAGAAGTCTTACTGAAATATTTCATGTAAAGTGTTCTTTTATGTTGTCCCTGCTCTTTTAGGCGGTAAATACTTTAGTTTGTAAATAAGCTCAGTCATATGTAAATACTACACACACACACAGAGTTTCCTTCTGGCACGCATGCACACGCGCGCGTACACACACACACACACACACACACACACAGTTTCCTTCTGGGGCCGGGACGCCGGGTAAGGAGCTGTATCACATCCTGATGTTTTAAGTTTCCCTTGCGTCTCCATGCAGCTCCTTCAGTTTCCACTCTGGGGCTCTGCTTGCCCTCCTGGAGGTGAGCTGTCCTTCCGCACTGGTGGCAGGGACCATGGGCAGCTGAGCACATCACGCCCAGGGCCACCCTGGAGCTCGGTGCATGCACACCAGGCAACAGGATGCCTGATTGTTGATTTAAAAATGCCCCCTTTGTTCATTCAGATTTTACCTTAGGTTCTTTGGAGAGAGGAGGGCTATTGTTTGGTGAGCATTTAAAGTAAATTTGAGACTTACTGGATTGAGTTTGGCCTTCACACATGTGTGTGCATCTCAGGGCAGAATTTCAGGTGAGAGACTGGTAGGAAAAGAACTGGTCCCATGCTTGTTGGGGCACGCAGAGGATTTGTGTTAAGGAATTTGCTAAGTGTATCCTGTAGAGAAACACTGAATGACTTGCTGTTGTACACCTAAGATACCTGTGTTTTTGAAGGTCCTGAGCATCTCACTGGTACTGCTGTTGGAAAATCCTTGTCCAGGCATTCCTTCCTGCGCTCATGTTTGTTTTGGAAAAGTGCAGTAAGACTAGTGGAAATCCATGTTTGTCAGTCCTAACAAAGGTAGATGTTCTTGATTGTCCTTAGCATAAAAGCATGGAAGAGGGGTGACCCAGGACCTTAGAGGGTGCTGGTGGGGGTATAATCCAGGATCCTAGATGGTGGGGGTGACCCAGCACCTGGAAGGGAGGGGAATGGTGTGGGGAACCCAGAACTCTGGAGAGGATGGGAGAAGGGGCGCTGAGGACCCTGAAGGGAGAGGATGGGGCGGTAACCTAGGACTGTGAGGGGAGGGGCACAGTGAGGTGAGGTAGAACTCTGGGGGAGGGGGTCATGCAGGCTCTAGAAAGACAGAGATAGTTGTGGGGGTCACCCAACAGTGGAGGGGATTTAGGGGTAAGAACTAAGGGGACTGGGTTTGTCCACACCCTGTGCCTCTCCTGCTGTGGCAGACCCCTGGGGTTTGCCCCTCATGAGGGTGTGTTTCAGAGTCCCCTCCTTTGCTGAAGGACAGCAGAGGTCAGCTGACCTGTGTTCCCTGTGTTCCTACAGGGCAGATGAGGGGCCTGTGGAAACCCACAGAGACATCTCAGGTGCAGGTGAACTGGTGGCTTGACTGCTTCCCAGGACCCTGTGCACCACCTTCCTCACACTGTTTTCACTGTACAGAGTCCGTTGTTCCAGTGAGTTCCTAGCTGTTCATTTAAAAAACAAAAACAGAGCTTCAGCTTTCAACATGAAAAGGGGTGCTCATCTACGCTTCGGTAGCTTAGAGCCTCCTTACCACAAACACAGCTGTCTGTTCTTTGAGCCCATCGTTGTTGGCAGGACCGTGCACAGTTTACCTGCTCTCCTGCAGAAAAGTCATCATTGATCCTTGCAGATCCTTGTTGAAATGATACTTGGATTCTTTCTTTTTTTGAGACTGGATGTGCACTTGAGTAGATTGGGTTCGTTGAAACACCCCCTTTTCACACAGACCCCTCACGTGGAGTCCTGCACATAACTCCATTCTCCTTGGTCCACACTTGGCCCCTGCGGGAGAGAAGGAGGAGCAGCAGGTTGTACGTGCTTTAAACACTTTGGCGTGTAAGAGGGTCCATCCCAAATGTGAGCATTCTCCACACACTTTAGAAGCGACAGCTGCTCAAAGCAGCGATATTCTGATAGATTTTTGGCACAGTGTCTGTAGGAGGAAATGTGATTTCTGTCATCCCTGTTTTAGGAAATTGTTTTTAAATTGAATTTATGTTTATTTATAGCGTACATTATTTCTCAAAGGATTTGGAGAGGCTTATTTGAAATAATACATAAAAGGAAAAAAGAAAAAAAGTCAGGAAGGGGACACGAGGAACAGCACGGATGTTCCTGTCATAACGTCCTGAATGTTCACCAGGTTGAGCTACTGTTTTGGCCTTAGGATGCCCTGTGCCCAGAGTTAGAAGGGAACACGGTCATTATAGATTATTCTGAGTGTCTGTGGGGGAAAGCATAACCATCCTCCGGGAGAAGAAAAGTGTTTTCTGGTTCTCTTGTTCTAAAACAGCACTCATTGTCTGTTTGATTAGTTGGATATTTTTCCTGGAGGCAAAAGTGCAAGAGCTGAGAACTCAGACTCCAGCCAGACTCCCTGACTTCAAATCCTGTCCTGCCTCCCAGTAGCTGTGTGACCTGAGGCAAGTAGCTGAACTTCTCTGGACCCTATTTTCCTCATCTGTAAAACCAGGATAGTGGTACCTGCCTTATAGAAGCTAGTTGTGTATTAAGTGAATTTATGAATTGGAAGGCCACAAAGCATCACATAGGAAGCACTAGACGAGTGTCAGAGTATATTATTAAAATATGGCAGGATCTTCCTATTTTGATAGCGTGGCTCCAGGTTCATTCGGCTGCTTGGGTTTAATTCCAGGCTGACACTGAACCGGCTTCATGATTCAGGGCAAATGCTGTAACTCAGTTCCTTCACCTCAATGAAATGGACATAATAATCATCTAGTTCCAAGGATTCTTGTCAAGACTAAGTAACAATTCACATGTAGTATTTTGCCCAGAGCTTGGCAGTTGTAAGTGTTCAACAGATATAACATGCTACCAAGGTTGTGATGAGTTGATTATTAATTGTTTTGTAATAATTAATATATTTTGTAATATATGCCATACATTTAGTCACGATAGAGTATTGAATGAATGCTGAAGTGACCTAATCTTAGTTACTTTGCAATTACTTCACGGATGTAAAGGATAGAAGAATTTTGGTCACACGTGAAGTCCTGTTTAGTGGCAACGGCACATTTTATTTCTTTAAAAAATATTCCTCGGCACTCTGAGGTTCGTGTTTAATTTGTGCGCAGAGACTGACGACAGCATGTTTTACACCAGAACTGGAATAACATGTCAGGGCTGTCTTGGTTCCTCAGATTTGGTTCCTGCCTTGTTTTATAAGTAGTTCAGTGGGAAATGGGTGGATGTGGTGGAGGAGGCAAGCTTCTTAGGTGCTGCCTGGCTGCTGCCTGTGGCCTTGAAACATTCCCTCTCCTTGACCCCAGCCCGGCCTGCAGCTGCAGGCCCTCCTGGGAGACTTCCGCCAAATGGAGAAAGGAAGGGTCAGAACAATAAGGAAAGTGTTCCAAACAGCCACTCGTGAGATTCCGAGAGTATCTGGGCTGTGCTGGCTTTCTGCTCCTAAGGTCACTGAGTGGCTGGGCCCCTCCCGGCGCAGCCGTCTGTCAAGGCTGGAGGTGCTGGCAGCCCCTGGGGGCTTGCCTCCCAATGCAGTGGCATTTCTCAGTGAGAGCAGTCTTTATTGTGTTTCATTTTATCCTTTGTATTGTCGAGGTTTCAGATCTTTGCAGAGATGAGAATTTATAGCTGTTGGGAAGTTCTTCTAATGGAAGCCCTCCCCTCCCTCCGGGAGGAAGGAAATGCCTAACAAAGCAAGGCTGTGGGGTTGAGTTTTTATAGACCTAGGCCTGTTCCTAGAAGGGGGAGGCCGGCTGAGGGAGCCAGCGGTGTTGCCTGGCTTTTGGGGCAGGGGTCGGGGTGCTCCTTCCATTCAGTCTGACGCCAGCTTCCCTGAGTGGCAGGCCTGCCCAGACCCAGAGGGCAGCAAGGCCAGACACAGGCCGTGTAGCCCCTGCCGTAACAACTTGAGAGGTCAGTTAGTAGAAAGCGCAGGAGGAGGGGCTGCCCTTCCCAGAGAGGTCTGAAAAACCATGAAATCCCTAATTACGCTGCACCTTTTAAAAGGAATAGCTGGGCCTTTCCCAGTGTTCCATGTGCACCTTTTCCCTTTGTTCTCCCCCTTTACAGTTGAGTGGGGCTCGTTCAGGGAGCCTCCGGCCGAGGTTCAGTCCTCTCTGCCTCTGTCTAGTGGTTTCCATCTTGGTCACAAACCAGATGACGTTTGTGAGAACGCTGCTGCTTACTAACATCCATTTTTCCATCCGTTTTTATAAAAGATGATAAAAGTCAGCATGTTAGGAAGTAAATTGCCAGTAAATGCAAACACAGCAGCAAAGCTGAGCCATTCTGTCCCCATCGCCCTCTCAGCCATCCCAGCCCGCAGGAGGGGAGCTTCTGCTGGGGGCAAACTGTTTGGGCTCACGTGCTCAGCCCAGGCCTTGGAAGGTGGCCTGGGTCATCCATGTATAATGTCACTGTCTGGAGCAGTGAACTGCCTGTGTGTGCACTGGCCTGTCACCCTTCCCTCAGTCTCTAAGCTGGGACAGAAGCATGTTGGGGGTGGGGGACAGTCCATTGTTGAAGCCCTCTGGCTGGCTGGCTGGCCCGTGCCTGGAAACACATCCCTGGGTGCTTGAGGGACAGATCTGCTGTAAAATGTTATAAACAGCCCTGTTTATGGAATGACTGTATTCCAGGCACGTTGACAGTTGAGTTTTTGTTAATCACATCTTTGCCCAGAGAACTTTAACTCACAGTAGGTTCCAGCCAGTTACCCATTTCACAAAGAACCGAATTTCACTGATGTTTTCAGTGAGGATTTCATACTGTGGAGTGTCATCTGGGTTTTCCTAAAATGAACAGCTGCTATGACAAGTCTACTCATGCTCTGAAGATGAAGGATCATATTGTCGAGGTAAATGTAGTCGGAAAATGATACTTTCATGGGAATTTAATTAGAAAAATGCCATCTTGTTGAGGATTTTGCAGGTCAGAGAGAGAAGGTTCAATTTGAGTCCTGAGAAGTGCCATGAGCTCAGATTGATTTTTTTCAGAGCCACCATTTCATACCCAGCCTTGTTTCTTGTTCCTCTTTGAGTTCCATTGGCCAGAAGACAAGGCCTGGCCCCGCTGCTGGGCGCTCTCCCCTCCCATCCTGGTCCTCTCCCCCTTCTCCTCCGTCCAGGCAGAGCGCACTGACCCTTGTTAGAGTCCGGGGGTCAGCTCTGAGGACAGCCTTTTCAGCAGAATAGCTGGAATTCCTGAGCAGAGTTCTGCATGATTTTGTTTGTTTAAGCTTGTGGTTGACTCTTCTGTCTCTTATTTCCGAATATGGTATCCTTAAATCCTTGTGGGCCTGGAACTTGAGATAAACCCTAGCCTCAGGGGTCCTGAGTGATGAGGCCAAAAAGATTCAATCTGAGTAGAAAAGGTCCTGGGTTTGCAGTATCACTGGAAAGCGGGCACCTCAGGAGGCGTTCGTGTGCAGTGTGCCCCGTGGTAGGCGAGCTGCGTGAGACTCTCAGCTTGTGCTGGCAGGTGCTTTCTCACCTCGAAAGGAAGCCAGTCCCCAGTCGGACTTCCTGTCCGACTGGAAAGGAAGAGAAGGGACCCAGCGCCACAGCAGGCCCTGGGCGGCACTCCTCCCACCGTCAGCTGCTCTCACTTCTGGCTTCTCTGGCGCCTTCTTGAAACACAGGGCCCTATTTTTAGTGCCTGGCTGTCATTTTTGATGTGCTGTTGTGAAAAATCTGTAGCAGCTGCAACAGAAATCCTGACTTAAAAGCACCCCCCCCCCCAAATTATAATGTGAGCGAACCTTGTTTGCCAAATAAAAGAGACTGGAACGATATGGTGGACCAGCTGCCTCAGGCCTCGTCAAAGGGGAGGGTCCTGAGCTTGCTCCTTCCAGGGCATCCCCGCCCATAGCTGGGTGCCCGCCCCTGGCCGCTGTCAGCGTGTAGTCGGGGGAGGGCTCCCTCAGTGGAGGAAGGTTGCAGAGGAGCCTCGGGTGCAGGTCGCATCCATCCAGACAGTGTCTATAAAAGCGCCCCCAGGCCCAGGCGTTATAGGAATCGTTGACATTCACACCCTGGCAGGAGTGGACTGAGGGACGTGCCGAGCAGCGGGGCCAGGCCCCGTAGTGTGGGTGCTCACAGGACAGACACGATCACGTTGGCCTCCGGTGTTCAAACATGTGGGTATGGGAACCCCACTTCCACCACATGCGTCAGCGTGTAAACCAATATAAATACTGGGCTGTTTACGGTATTCGTTTATGACTTACCTACAAGTTTAGACGTAGTAGGATGGGTGACAACTAGCCTGTTCCTGTAACACAGATAGGAATGGTCCCCCAGGGTTGAGATCCACAGTAGCTTCTACTCTGTCTTGTTCTGGCGGCCCAGTCTTGAGACAACTAGTAAAGCAGCAGGTGGCACCCTCTTTGTTCCTCAGAGGAAGATCAGGCCCAGACTGGACAGGTATCACACTGAGCTGCGTAGCGTTTGCTGCTGCTGTGTAGTGGTTGCACCAGGAGTTACTGGTGGGGGTGGGCTGCGCACAGCCAGCTGGGCTGCCTCAGTGGGGGGCCGTCACAAGCAGCCTCCCCATGTGCTGCAAGGCACCCCCGGGCATGAGCCTGCTTGAGGGGTTGTTGGGGAGTAGGATGTCTTCAGCCGGCAGCGAGTCCCATCTCTCAATCACTTGGACTGCTGGTGAGGTTGGGCACTTTTCATAAGTTCTTTGGCCTTTGGTCTTAACCTTCTGTGAGGTCCTGTGCCTATGTTTTCCTAATTTTCATAATGAGGCATCTGACTGATTTGTAGGAATGCTTAATCCATTCAGGAAACCAGAAATGTATAGGTGTGAGGCCGTATTTAAAACCAGAACTGTCCCAGGGATAGAGTCGAGCATTATGGGGAGGCACAAACACTGATGTGAGGTCATCACGAGGACCCTTGCTCTGTATTCTTTCCCTTCCTACCATTTCTGTTTTGTCCGTGGCTGACCTCCCACGGCACCTCCACCACCAGGGGCAGCTCCCTGCCTCAGGACCACCTGGCGCTGTTCGCCTGGGCACTCATGGCCTTCTAGGGTCTGACCATCCTTTTTGCTTTCCTGACGTTCTAAATCCAGAATCTTGACCCGTTGCAGAGAGGCTGAGCTCCATGAAGGCAGGAGTGATGTGATATGCTCTTACTGCCTCAGGAATTATTAGTCCTTGTTGATTGAAATGTATGACTTTAGGGTAAGAAACTGGACTGGACAATAACACTGATCTCTGTGCTGCACCATATTCTGGTTATCTCTTCCTGTGAAAAAGCAACAATCCCATAAACACTTAGTGGTTCCTGAATCTACAGTGCTGGCTGGCCGTGTGGGCATGGCTCATGTCTGCTCACACAGCTCTAGCTGGGGTGGCCGGACTCAGTCTGGGGATGCCACTTGCACATGGGTGACCGTTTGTTGCTGGCTGTGTGCTGAGAGCTCATCTGGGACGTCGACCATGCAGAGCTTCCCCCGTGGGTCCCGCCTCGGGGCTGCTTGAGCTTCTTCACAGCGTGGCATCCGGATTCCGAGGAGTGTTGCAAGGAAGTGGAAGTCACCTGCCTCAGGCCCAGGGCGCCCACCATCCTTTCTGCTATGTTCTATTGGTCCAAGCTGTCATAGAGCCTGCCCAGATTCCAGGGGGCAAGATATGTGGTCCCCTTCCTCTCAGTGGGTGGAGTTCAAAGGATCTGGGGCCACCTTTAGCCACCACATGCTAACAGACTCCTCCTCCCATGACTTACCTTTAGCCCTGACGGCCGCTGCAGGACGAGGGAAGCTGGAGGTCTGCGAGCTGCTGCTGGAGCGTGGGGCTGCTGTGTCTCGCACCAACAGGAGAGGGGTCCCCCCACTGTTCTGTGCGGCACGCCAGGGGCATTGGCAGGTACCCAGGGGACCCTGGATGCTTCAGAAGCGATGAGTGGGATAGAGTTCACTATTGCCCATCTCCCCTGCTGGGCCCTGTCTCTTTCATGTTCTTGGTTCCTGCTTGTGCTCTTTGGAAAAGGAAGCATTTTCCCCTCTGGTCCTGCACCTTGATTTGGCTGGTTTCTTTTACTGGGTGCGACATATTGCTGCTTTTAATTCAAGGCAACAAGGGGTCCTTGTGAGCAGCTCTTCAGTCCTTTACTTCTTCATTTTGTAAACAGTGACCACGTATCTACCCCATGCCTGGCACCAGGTTACACACAGCTACAGAAAAGTGGATCTCACCATGTCCATGATAGGAAGAATTTTCTAGACCTGGGTTTACATCATGGAGTCGCGTCAGGCCTGATTCCTGCCAGTTCTGTTGGGAGAAGCTGGGAGTGCTCCCCCACCTAGATTTTGGCTTCTCCCCTACCCGCTTTCCAAGAGCTTGGTGCATCCTGTCCGTTCCCCGCCACCCTCACAGCTCTGTGCAGTGCCCCAGCTAAACCTCTCTCCTGGGCTCAGTGTTTCCTGAGTTGTGGGGAAGCTGGGACATGTCTTTAGTGTGTTGAGAACAAGAAGACGGTGGGACTGTGCCACCTTCTGTTGCTGTGGCAAAAAAACAAGAAGGAGAGAGACTGGACTTCTGGGGGCCGTTCCTGCCAGGATGGTCGTCGTAGGAGGTGCCTCACTGGGATTTCGTCCCCCTTTCGCCATGCACTTTTAAAGCATAATTTTGACTCTCCTCCAGGAATCTTTGCTAAAAATCCCTCACCTTGACAGTCCAGGATCCAGCTGTCCCCCAGTCCCCAGCCTTGGGAAGCCGATTGCTGAGGGCAGAGGGTGGGCGGGCGTCTCCCCTGCAGGAGCGCGGAGCCCGCACCGCACGGGCCCTGACCCGGTGCTCTCCCTGAGGCTGCACAGCTGCCCCTTGGGCCCCACGGTGGCAGTCCTGTCATCACTTGACTGCTTGGTTTCCCCCCACCCCCAAATTTCTGCCGTGTAAGTGCATGTTCTATGGATACAGCATTGAATTGGGCGTTTTTAAAAGAAGATGTATCTGGAAGCAGATTCTGTTCAGAGGAACACAATAGAAAGATTTTACCAGCCCCACGGATCACACACCTGAGAGGGGTTTTTAAAAGGAGAATCCTTTTCCTCCTGTTACCGGTAGGAAGCCCTGCCTGGGTAGAGAGCACATGGTTTGAGGGGCCGTCGGGAACATGTAATTCCTAGTGTTCCTTTCAGATCGTCAGGTTGCTGTTGGACTGCGGCTGTGACGTGAACCTCAGTGACAAGCAGGGCCGGACGCCCCTCATGGTGGCTGCCTGTGAAGGGCACTTGAGCACCGTGGAGTTTCTCCTCTCAAAAGGTAGCAGCACTGGCCGCCCCTGCAGGGGATTCCCTTGGATGGAAAAAGAAAAGAGCTTGGCAGACCCATTTAGGACATTCTGATTCAATTTTTTTTTCAGTCTGTTTAGTCTTTTTGTCATGGACATTTTCTAACCTGTGCGCAAGGAGAGGGAATAGGCAGTGGCTCCCACGTACCCGGCGGCTTCAGGTTTCACAGGCCTGCTGCCTGCCGTCCAGGCCGGGCACTTGCAGGTGTGGAAGGGTTTGCCTCGGGCCGGCTCTCCAAGGTCATGGTCTATGCTGGGCTTTTCTTCCAGGTGCTGCCCTTTCTTCTCTGGACAAAGAGGGTCTGTCAGCACTAAGCTGGGCTTGTCTGAAAGGTCACAGGGCTGTGGTCCAGTTCCTGGTTGAGGAAGGAGCCGAGATTGACCAGACAGACAAGAATGGCCGCAGCCCCCTGGACCTGGCTGCCTTCTACGGCGACGCGGAGACCGTAGGTACCGCAGGTGGCTGTGCTCCCACCTGCACCAGGCAGGCTGGGAACTGATCCACCCCCACAGGTTTGAGGCTGGCCCGGTATGGCCATGGTGTCCCTGTGTGCGGTGGGTGGCTTTCATTTTTCTCCAGTTTTCTGGCATGCAGTCTGTTCTGGAACTGGAGTTAAGATTGTAATAGACCCTGAAAAGCTTAAACGTACATGACTGTGCACACACACACATATGTAGTTTTATTTTCTTAGTTTCCTTATGAATGGAATTCCTGGATAGATCATTTAAAAATCATTTTTATATATGTGAGTAGAGCAATTTCTGTGGCCAGCATGGCTTTTCCTGTTGTTTTCTGTTTAATCCAAGTGACAGCTATTCTATCACATCAAGTCAGTCTTTGTGCCATGGTCTCAGACTTGCCACGTTGACAGTCCCAATATTTAAGTCTCTTTTCTAAACCTTAAAGTGAGTTGTAATACAGTCCAGCTGATCCCAGTTTGCTACTCTTTCGGCTTCCGTACCCAGGCTGTGTAGATCTGAGTGTTTCCAAAGTGCTCGTTGTTGTAACCTGCGAACGCACTGGCTGCAGCCATGGCACAAGTCTGCCTCCTGAGTAATTGGAGATGAATGGCTGTGTCTCGTATCTGTGGCCAGGGAGAGGGGGTGAGACAGAGACAGATGATGGCGTGCGTGTACCTGCCTCTGGTCTGTGGGTGCATGGACATACGTCCCTCGCCAGAGGCACCCACCTGTCTCCCTCACTACTGGTATCAAAGTCCCTTCAGTGGAGCAAGTTGGAGCTGTGGATTGCAAGATCCCATTAGGCCAGAGGCATCTAAGATCAGAGCGAAGCTAAGACCGCCCGCTCCTGCCGCGGGATGTGGCATCGGCAGTGTGCAGGGCTCCCGCCCCGGGGCCCCTCAGTGCTTGTGCTCTCCCCTCCGCAGGTGCTGTATCTGGTTGAGAAGGGGGCTGTGATCGAGCATGTGGACCACAGCGGCATGCGGCCCTTGGACAGAGCCATCGGTTGTCGAAACACATCGGTAGTGGTCACTCTGCTGAGAAAAGGAGCCAAATTGGGTCAGTGGATGCCTCAGTGCAACAGTGAGAGGGGGTTAGCTTCAGAGTTTAGAGTATGTTAAGGACGGTACTCCTGCTCCCAGGGTAAGAAGTAAGGTGTCAGGTGTTCGGAGATTTTTTTTCTCCCTCTCTGACTCAGCAAATCACAGCAAATTCAGTGTTTAAAAGGCTCATGTTATGACCGCCCGTGTGGGCAGCGGCATTGTTGAGGGGGCAGCCCTGCTCCAGCACTGTGGTGTGGGCGCCTGGGAGCTGTAGCGCAGAGCAGTTCGGGGAGCTCAGCAGGGAGGGGCTGGGGCTGGTGGGCGAGGAAGCTCACAGATTGGTTGTACTGGTGATTGTGCGAGAGCTGCTGTGGGGTTGAGGGGGCGGCGGTTAGCTAGTCAGTGGGAAGACAGCGGGCAACATCACCTCAGGTTCAGTGAGGAGAAGTTGATGGGATACTGGAGATAAGAGGGGTGACGGGAGGGTACCGAGGTGGTGGGAGAGCCCCTCTGTGCGGCCGGTTGGAACATGGCAGACTGCTCAGGGCAGGGGAAGAGGACCAGGACAGACGGTTCTGGTTTAGTCTGTCAGCCCTTCAGCCACCAGCAGTTGTGGGGAGGGGACTGTGATGATGGTGGTAAGGTGATACTACTGAGCAGCTCACGGCATTAGGAACCGTTGTGAGCAGTTTCAGGTGTTAAGTCCTCACCTTGGCTAGAGGTGGGCACTGATACATCACGGTGCAGCGGAGGGAGCCGGCCGAAGGCGGTGAGTAGCTTCCTGAGGTCATGATGAGCAGCAGGTCACTGTGCAGAGTCTGTCCCCGAGCGCCGCTCCCTGCACGTGTCCAGAGGACGCTGAGACAGGAGGTGGTGGCTGCACCCTCGGCCGGAGAGAAGTGGACACAGGCGGGGCTGGAGCGGGGCGGGAGTGCGGGGCGGAGGCCAGCATCTCAGGGCGGGTTTGGCACTGGACGTGCAGCGAGTGCGGGAGACGCTAAGAACACACCCGCGTCGTGCCCGGTGCTGCAGGAAACCCAGGACGCAATTTGGCAGCAAAGTCCGTAGAAGGGAGGGGTGGCTCGTGGCTGCACTGATGCCTTTTCGTCCCAGTACTTTTCTACCAGAGTAACAGTCTGCGCTGGATGCAGGTCCCCTCTAAGGGCCCCGTTTCCGTTGTTACGTTGTCATCTGGGGGCCTGCAGGACGCACCAGCACTGGCCCTTGCAGCTGGGTCCTCTGCTGTCTGTGGGCTTGGCTGTGGTGGGGCCAAGAAGCACTGAGCTCCTTTTCCTCCGGGACCACTGGAGTGCCTCTGAATGAATGTTTCTTTTGCAGGAAATGCTGCCTGGGCGATGGCTACCTCCAAGCCTGACATTTTGATTATACTTTTACAGAAATTGATGGAGGAGGGAAACGTGATGTACAAAGTAAGTGGTACTGCCCTTTCTGTGCTGTAACGGCCTACAAGCAGCCCCTTAGTTTGGTGTCTCATGGACGTCACTGTGATGTTTGGCTAAGAGAAGTTCTAGGAGGTGCCAGCCTGGCCTTGTGCCCAGGCTTTGGTATTTTAACAGCAGAACTTTCAAGGTACAGAGCCATTCTCTTTGTGCCATTTTGAGAACCATCATTTCTGAGCGAATCCTGGCACTATAACGGTGACTTATGGCCTGAAGCCTTGGTGTGAAGGGAGAGTTGCTTCTGGTTTAACTGGCACATCCTATAGGAAAGTCCTTGGATCCTGGAATCCTGAGACATGGGAAAGGAACACTCAGGAGACATTTTCAGTAGAAAATAATAATTAAGTCTGCCAAGCCTTGATTATCTTATTTTTAATATCTGTATGCTTCTGAACTTTCAGACTGTTTCTAGACATTTTTTTAGTTAAAATAATCAAGTAATATATAATACTCAGTTACTCAGGAGATGGAATTAATTTTTTTCACACTTACCCTTAGAAATGGAAATATAATTTAAAGATCAAAAAGTTTGACTTTGAAGTAAAAATTTCAAAATAAGACATCCAGTTTGGTCAGAAGTCAGCAAACTTTCTCTGTCCAGGGCCAGGTAGCAAATATGTTGGGCTTTGCTCTGTGGTCTCTGTCACAGCTGCCCAGCTTTGCTGTTGTGACACAGAGGCAGCCACAGATAACACACAAACAGATGAGCAAGGCCATGTCCCCATCAAACTATTTATGAAAACTGGTGGCAGGCTGGGTTCAGCCCAGAAGCCATAGTTTGCCAACCCCTGGTTTAGGTAAGTAGATGCCTAGGCCATTTGCATAGATCATTATTCTTCCCAGGTCTATGATTAGACAGAATTAAAGATTACAAAAAAACAAAAAAATAAATTTTGGCCATTTTAATCCTTTTTGCCGTGAAGCTGCTGCACTTGCTGTGTTTTAGTTTTTCCTTTTCTTTTTTTAATAATAACAAATAAATAGGCATATAGCAAGACCCAGCAGGGTTCCTGACTTGGAATCAGTTTGAAATTGAGTTCAGAGTGTGTATTGTTGTGGCTTTGAAGTGGTTTTAATATGAATTTGGGTAGGCAATTATGTTAGAAATATCAAGCCATTTTCAACTGACTTCATACCCGCTGTGCGATGGAACTGATGGAGCAAATGGGTTTCTTTAGCCTTGAAGATGACATGCGGGGCTGTTCTGAGTTTTAAAGCCGGTGCTTTAGTTCCTCGTAAAAGCCAGATTATTATTCTCCAGCCAGCTCTAGATCTATCCACAAGACTCAGCTTGCCTTAGGAACTGCATCGTTTTCCCGTCTGATTTCCATTACACTTTGCATTAAAGTATCTTTAGATGAGAGATCATTCATGAAATGGTTGTCAAAAATACACAACAGAGGAAATACTCTGATGTATTAAGATCGATGATTATCAGTTTGGCCGTTTACAGATCTCTTCCTGTAAACCTGGCTTCTCTCTTACTGTGTGAAGTTCGGGTTGCAGACGCCTATGCGGACAGCGAGGCCAACAGGTGTCCATACTGGTGTCCATGCCGGTCAGTGTACTGGTTCTAGCCACAGCCCTCGTTCAGCAAGATCCTTATTCATCTCTGGAAAAGCACAGATTTCTCTGATTTTTGAATCCTAGAAAGGGAAGATGAAGGAGGCAGCCCAGAGGTACCAGTACGCCTTAAGGAAGTTTCCTCGGGAAGGATTCGGAGAGGACATGAGACAATTCAGTGAGCTGAGAGTTTC
Source organism: Camelus bactrianus (assembly GCF_048773025.1). NCBI lineage: Eukaryota > Metazoa > Chordata > Mammalia > Artiodactyla > Camelidae > Camelus > Camelus bactrianus. The sequence continues at coordinate 43,321,386 of NC_133543.1, forward strand.
CCTCTATCTCAATCTGTCTCGCTGCCGAAGGAAAACAAATGTAAGTGGTGGCCTCTCAGTCCAGTCCTTGAGCAGTAGAATGTCTTCATGGTGGTGAGGGCCTGCCCTTGCACAGACCAAATACAGGACCTCCCATCTGGTGTGTTTGCACTTTTCTGTGAATCTGGCACATGGGGAGCTGCTTGTCTGGGACCGTCCTTAGATCACTGTCACCACCCACCTCAAGGCTTTGAGAGAATGCACTTGGGGACAGTTTCTCTGCAGATGCAGATGGCTCCTCGACCCCTGCCCAGCTGCACGGTGCCAACATCATCATGAGGGGCCCATCCCCAGATTCAGAAGGAAAGGTCATTGTAAAGTTGGACACAAATGTGTTAAAATCTGCTTGGTATTATTAGGTTTGCTCAGTGGGTATGCCAGGAACCGGTTGATTTGTAATTAATAGTAGTTGACTCACAATTAACTTGTAACTAGTAACTAGAGTCGTTTCAATACCACTTTATTTCTTCCTTTTTTTTTTTTTTATTTAAACTTCTTCCTCCCACCACCAACTCTGTTGACCTGTCTGCTTCTGCGCCCACATGCTCCGACTGCCTTCCTGCTACCGTGGCCACAGCGTCCCGGCCCGTCTCTGAGACAGGCACTTCTCATGTGTGGGGTCCCCTCTGCCTTCACCCCTGGTGCACTGCTGCCACCACCATCCCCTACCGCTCTCTTGAGTCACCAGTTTTTGCTTCTCTGTTGGATTCCTCTCCTAAGAACATTAATAAGCGTTAAGTGTCTCCTAACTTCAAAAACCAGCTTCTTTCTCCACTTGTGTCTCAATTCGCTAACCTTTAGAACAAAATTCCTATAAAAAGTTGCCTGTAATCATGTTTCAGTGCTGCTTCTGACTCATGTATTTAAATATTATTACCAGGACTTCGGCATGGCAGAAGAATTTGCTTCCAAGGCTCTCGAATTGAAACCAAAGTCCTATGAAGCCTTTTACGCCAGGGCGAGAGCGAAGAGGAGTAGCAGGTACTGTGTGGGGTTAGATACATGACGGGGGGAGCCTTCTGGTGTTTGTTTCTCTAGTATCAAAGCTGCTGGTTGACTTCAGGGGCTTCTGAGTCATAAGCATCACTCAGTGCCTCCCATCCCTTTTAATGCTGAATCGGGAGCTCCTGAGAGGCACAGCCGTGGATATCGTTAGCAGCGGCTTAACTTTTATTTTCTCTGGACATCTCAGTAACTATTCCTGCCCCCACCGCAGTTGACGTTCCCTGTAACATCCCGTTCCTGAGGAAGCCAGCTAGAGGCTTGAAGAGGTGGGGATGGGGGTGTCGTCTAGGGTTTGTCTGCAGGTTGGCCTGGTGAGAGGGCTGGAGGAGGTCACACTGAGAGGGTTCTGATGCCCCCTGCTCTGTGCCGGCTCTCGTTCCCAGCCAGGGGTCTTTATAGACACAACAGGGCCCTGGAGCTGCACAGATCCAGGTTAGAATTCAGTTCTCCCACTTAGCTGAGAACTCTGAGCTGGTTCAGTGGGTCCCGTCCACCACAGTGTGCAGAACCCACTCAGCTACCCTCTCTTGTCTTTCCGCAGAGCTCTGTTAGGAACAGTCACGTTCAGAGCTAGTTCTTACCTTGCTTGTGATCGCATCTTCTGTTTTCATATAAAGGCAGTTTGTGGCCGCTCTGGCCGACTTGCGGGAAGCCGTGAAACTCTGTCCCGCCAACCAGGAGATCAGGAGGCTCCTGGCCCGCGTGGAGGAGGAGTGCAGGCAGCTCCAGAAGACCCAGCAGCAGAAGCAGCAGGGCCCCCCACCAGCCCCACCTGCCGACTCAGACAATGAAGAGGACGCGCCCACCCCTGGCCTGAACGACCTCGTTCACCTGGAGGAGGCAGAAGAGGAAGACTCTTCTCCACAAGAAGAATCCGTTTCCCTCGCTCCCAGGCCCCAGCCATCCTCATCTGCCCCCTCCCCATACATCCGAAACCTTCAAGAAGGGCTGCAGTCCAAAATCAGGCCAGTGTCCCCACAGCATCGGCCGGGAGGCAGCAAGCCCCTGCGGGAGCCCGTGGCACAGCCGGGGCTGGTGGTGCAGCCCACCAAGCAGGCGCAGATCGTGAAAACCAGCCAGCACCTGGGTTCCGGACAGCCGGGCATGAGACACAGTAGCTCCAAAATTCAGGTCTCGCCTCAGCATCCCCCTCCGAGTCCCATGCCAGGCAGACTCCCGGCCGCCCCCGCTGCTGGAAGCAGAAGCCAGCATCTGGAGGGAGCAGGAGCTGCTGCTGGCCACTTTGCAGATCGGCTGGGCCCCAGCCACAGCGCCCAGCTGCAGCACGGTGAGAGCGATGCCGCACATCCCTTACCAGGCAAGGTCAAGACGGCAGAGAGGCTTCTACCTCATGCCGCCGTGGCTGTGGACATAGGCCCTCTAAACCCAGCGGGGCCGGTGAGCTGCAGCGACGTGCGCCACCCAGCTTCCCTCACTGGCTCGGGCTCTTCTGCTTCTCCATCAAGCAGCATCAAGATGTCAAGTTCCACCAGTAGTCTGGCTTCAAGCAGCAGTTTTTCAGATGGCTTCAAGGTCCAAGGACCAGATGCTCGAATTAAAGACAAGGTCGGCAGCCAGATTCAGAGTGGCACAGCTGAGCACAGACCGCGCAATACCCCATTCATGGGCATCATGGATAAGACGGCCAGGTTCCAGCAGCAGGGCCATCCTCCCAGCCGCCCCTGGCACTGCCAGGTGCCAGAGGGGCTACTGACCAACACGTCTTCTGCAGCTGGCCTGCAGTCCTCCAGCTCTGAGAAGCCCTCTCTCAAACAAGCAGGAGGATATAGTAGCCAGGCCAAGACCTGTTCTGGTTCTACCCTGGGTGGAGGGGTCCACAATGGGGCACAGGTAAAGGAGCTAGAAGAAAAGAAGTGCCAACTTCCAGTCCACTGTCAAGATGGCAGGATCACTAAGACAGTTTCTCATCTGTATCAGGAAAGTATCTCTAAACAGCAGTCTCATATCAGCAGTGAAGCCCACCGGAGTCACCTCCCTTCAGCAAAACCAAAGCGATCATTCATAGAATCAAATGTGTGAGCCTTAAGAGAGACCCATTTGTAGTATTTGGAAAACAGTGTGTTGACTCCTGGTAGTAATTAAGTGGTTTTTCATGACAGAAATTACATTTTAGCCATATATATTTTTCCCCCTCAGGAGTGGATCAGATGCCATTGGTAAGTTAAAAATGTGGGGTTAGATGTCTCTGATAGACATAAGTCACCAGAAATAAGAATGCTAACCAGAATTGAAAACTACAATTACTTATGCCTATTAAGCTAAAAATTTAAGACAACCAAGAAGACATTAACTCATGCTTTTCTCTTACGAAATTGTTTGGTTTTATCACTTTTCTCCTACTGTTTGCTATGTGGTCAGATCATATTATTTCTTAGAGAATGTTAATGCCTAGTGATAGGTTTAACTCATGACATGATAGCCAGGTGATGTGTTCTGGAAACGATGGAGTTTTCAAGTTACAGTTCCATTGAGTCAGATCTCAATTTATTTATTTATACATACACACACACACACATATATATATACGTGTGTATACACACACACACACACACGTAGTTGACCCCTGAATGACATGGGGGTTAGGAGCGCCCCCTCTGCAGTCAGAAATCCACATCTCACCTCATAGTCAGCCCTCTGAAGGATTCCACATCTTTGTAGTCAACCAACCACAGATCATATAGTACTGTAGTAGTGATTGAAAAAAAAAAAAAAAAGCCGTGTATAAGTTGACCTGCACGGTTCAAACCCTTGTTATGCAAGGGTCACTGTGTGTGTGTGTGTATATAAATGAAAGACCTGACTAATTTTTAGCTGAATATAAGTGTGACTGTAAATGTCATATAGCTGATTTTTTTGTTTTTTTTTTTAAGCAAAATACAAGAATATCCAAGTATCATTCCCTTCATAGCAATTCTTTTAAAAAGATTAAACACCGATTTCTGTGATATGGTTCTCATTAAAAATATTTTTATAGCACCTTTTTTGGAACTATATTCCTGCTTCAAGGTGTTTTTAATATTTGGCAACCGAGTAAGCCATTTGGAATCATGATTGGTGGTCAAGTTGAATTTGGGCTAAAATACTAAGAATATAGCATTCTTGGTGACATATAAATTATCTCTCAACTGGTTCCCAAACTGCTTTTAATGATAGCTCTCCTGGAACAAGCTTTCCAAGGTCCCTTAAGGACACTATTTAATTTGGACACTTAAGGTATGGCTGGTTGTTGTTTTCATTTTATTATACAATCATGACTTTATAGTCACATATTGTACATAGGAAATAGCCAAGTTGTATTCAGACTTGTAAATATAACTATCTCAAGTAGTTAATCTCAAAAAAAAAAAAAGTCATATATTTGCATGTTCTTTTTTAGGCTTCGTCCACGCTGGTTATTGCACTGAAAGATAACATTACGGCATGCTAGCAGTATACCAGTAACAGCACTTTATTTCATTTATATGTAGACCTTTGAGGTGCTACTTAAGTCCAAATCGATGTATTATTCATTTGTAAAGATAAGGTACAAGGATGAACCTTGCTTTAAAGGTATTTTTATATGAAAATGGTGTGCTGTTGGAGGGTGTTAAAATGCTAGTTTGAGAGGGGTGGGAGTGCATTTGTTTTGTATGTTGGGATGTGAAATTTATTTTCTACAATTGGGGAGAAGGAAATTCTATATTTACAGAATGTTTTAAAAATGAATAGTTGTAATGAAGTTCCTGTGAGCATCATTACGGGTTTTTACGAAGAGGAATCATCCAGTGTCATTCTTCAACATTAGTTTCTGAGTGTGTACAGTACTTTGTACAGCTTTATCATTTTTTATAGGCTTTTCATGAGTTCTGCTTATAATGACTATGGCTTATTTATTGTTTATTGTTTTCTTTAATATTTGTGGAAGTCCTACTCTTTTGTTATGTAGTTTTGTTTCTGCACAACTACTGTATTTTTCCCTATGGAATAAAGACTATTAATAGAACTTGTTTTGTGTTGAAACCAGTGGCTAAGGAGAGAATATCCTGATGCCCGCTGTCTGCCTTGCTTCAATGCTGGGTGCTCTCGTTACCCTACAGAAGTGGAAAGCCTGTTTTTACAGTAATGCTATGAAATGCATATTTAATTTTATTTAATGATTTCAGAACAAGAGTGATGGCTTCTAAAAATCCCAAAATACTCAAGGGTCAAAATTAGTCTTTTTGCCTGAAATGAGAAGAATGCAACACTTTGGCAATACACTGAACACAGTGCTAATGTGAAACTGTTCTTCAGCACATTTGTATTATCTTTCAGTTGAAAGTGTGTATTTGTCTTCATACCCACCTATTTCAAAGAGTATGAATAACGGTGAACATTAAACGGTCGTATTGTGATAAAATCCTGATTTGGAATCTTAAGCCTAAGCAACTTCAGGTTATTGTGTGGTTACTGCTACTACTAGCAAGGCTAAGTAAAGTATTTCCAGGCCCTCTTGAAAGCCAAATATTTAAACTAAGGTAAAAAAACAAAAAAACTGAAGTGGGAGGGGAAAAGTCTATGAATAGATAATTCTTGTTGGATGACTTTTACTGTGAAGCTGCTAGTGTGAGTATTGAGTATTGATAGCATTTATTGTACATTGTGATTTTGATATATTTTTTAATTGAACTATAGTCAGTTTACAATGTGTCAGTTTCTGGTGTACAGCATAGTAGTTCAGTCATACATGTACATACACTCGTTTTCATATTGTTTTTTGTTGTAGGTTACGACAGGATATTGAGTACAGTTCCCTGTGCTATACAGAAGAAACGTTACTTACCTATTTTATATATAGTGCTTAATATCTGCAAATCTCAAACTCCCAATTGATCCCTTCCCATCCTCCCCCACCACCCCAGTAACCATAAGTTTGTTCTCTATGTCTATAAGTCTGTTTCTGTTTTATAAATAAGTTTGTCATTTTTTTTTTTAGATTCCACATGTAAGTGATATATGGTATTTTTCTCTTTCTGGCTTACTTAACTTAGAACTGACAATCTCCAGACACGGTCCATCCATGTTGCTGCAGATGGCATTCTTTTTTATGGCTGAGTAGTAGTCCATTGTATAAACATACAACTACTTTATCTGGTCATCTGTCAATAGACATTTAGGTTATTTCCATGTCTTGGCTATTGTAAATAGTGCTGCTGTGAACATTGAGGTGCATGTATCTTTTCAAATTCAGTTTCCCTCTGGATATATGCCCAGGAGTGGATTGCTGGATCATACATATGGTAAGTCTATTTTTAGTTTTTTGAGTAATCATCATACTGTTTTCCATAATGGCTACACAAAACTACATTCCTACCAAGAGTGTAGGAGGGTTCCCTTTTCTCCACACCCTCTGCAGCGTTTATTGTTTGTGGACTTTTGAATGATGGCCATTCTGACTGGTGTGAGGTGATATTTCATTATAGTTTTGATTTGCATTTCTCTGATAATTAGTGATATTGAGCATTTTTTCATGTGCCTATTGACCATTTGTATGTCTTCATTGGAGAATCTGCCCATTTTTGGATTGGGTTGTTTGTTTTTTATGATTAAGTTGTATGAGCTGTTTGTATATTCTAGAAATTAAGCCCTTATCAGTCTCATCTTTTGCGAATATTTGCTTAGTAAAGATATTTGGTCCAGTTACCCCAGGAAGTGCAGTCTCCTTGGGAAGCTTCTTGTCATCGCAGCGGGCAGGCAAGGGTGCTCCGGCCTAGTCCTGCACTGACGGTGGGGCCCAGAGAATGCAGTGGGCCGGTGGTGTCCCTTCCTCTGGATGGTTCTGGATTTGGTTTGTCTAGTTTTTTGTTTGCTTTTATTTGTAGGGAGAAGGCATTGTTTGGCTCTGGGTTTGTTTCTATGTAAAAACAGAAGCATTTCACTTTGGTAGATTACTGGCATCTTAGTTTTCAGCCATTTAATTTAACAAGAAGCTATTCCTAGTGACACGCAGAAAAGAAAATCACCTTCTTTAACACATTTAACAAATAACCAATCTTTTATTGTGTTTTCTATCAATGACTTCAATGATTTTTAGTAATTTTTATGTGAAAACCAGCCAGCCTCCTTTGGAAAATAAGTATTATTTTATAGAAACAAAAGATATCTGGTCCAATGGCTGGGCTCTATCAGTTTTAAAAAGCCTTTTGTTAGTGTACTTTTTCTATAGAATACAATAGATAAACACCTGGAACATGTTCCCAACGTTTTTTGGTCCTCATGAGTAAGAATGTGAGATGTATGTGTAGTATGAAAAACAGAATACTCTTCTAGAATCAGATTGTGAATCCTAGCTGTGACCCAAAGGAAATAAAATTCAGTAATACGTTAGAATGACAGAAATTTTACAAAGCAGCAATTACAAAGAGCAGGTACTTGGGGATTTCTGTGAACATACAGCATATTAGCTATAAGTTTACAGAACATTGGAAAAGACTGACAATATGTAGGACAATGTACAACTACATTGCTTTTCCCCTTTTATTTCCGTGTTTTCAAACTTGAGAACAGCGAGGGTTTGGGGGTAAACACAGAAGAGTCTTGGTCCCTGGCTGCCCTTAGAGTTTATTTCTAGCAGGCTTTCTCACTAATGGCTTTCATTACGGTGAAGAGCTTGTGACAGGAATGGAGAGTCAATACCACCTCACCTTCCTGAAGTTGAAGTTTTCTTCCGAGTGAATGCTTAGCAAGGTGTTGTATTAGCTACTGGTCTATTGTGTAAAAATATACAGTCGCCTAGCTAAGAATATTATGTGGGAACTTTTAAGAATTCTGAACTCTATAAAAGGCTAATTTGCCTCTTTTATGTTTCAGCAAAGTCAACTTGACATATCTGTGATAATTTATTCCATCTAACTTGTACCTAGGTTTAGACAATGGGGGAAAATCATTACCACCTTGCAAATTTAGAATCTAACAATACTGGTCATTAAATATATCAAAAGTGATTTTTCTCAATTTAGTCATAAACAAATCTATAATTATTTTGCTACAAATTCTCTTCACAAGGATTCCAAAAAGTTTATCAAATGAAGGGCTATGCACTAGGATTTAAATATGTTCTATTCTAGGGGAAGGTATAGCTCGTGCTTAGCAAGCACGAAGTCCTGGGTTCAATCCCCAGTACCTCTGTTAAGATAAATAAACAAACCTAACTACCCCCCCCCAATAAATATGTTATATTCTAGATTATTCTGATCTTTGGCTGTAATAGAATATGATTTACAACAAGAATAAGTTTGAGCACTGCAACTTAAAGTCAAAGTAACTTTATTTCTCTATAGGTTAAGATTTTTTTCACTAGTATAGAAAGACATAGTAAAAATAAAAAAGAGGTTATATGTGTTATTTAGTCCATGTTTCTGAGGATGAAAATAGTAAATTTTTTTACAGGTAACTAAATTTAAGTTTACCCTTTATCCTTCTGTTTGGGTTTTAATAATGTCTGATTAGTAATTACCTTTAAATCATTCAAATGAGATGACTGAAAATTTAAATACAATACTAACAATTTTATATTTGATGTGTCTCTAGCCATCGATCAATGGCCATTTTCAGAGTCCTATTTGGTGTAAGTACCACTGAAGGAAGAACAAGGTTTGTCATGGGACTTGTACGCTTCTTTTTGCTGATCCAATTTTCCATTGCTTCCTTTTCATATGAATAGCCATCTAGGAAAAAAGAAATATACACAAATTATTTGCAGTGTAGAAGTTAAGATTGCTAAAATGGGTATTAAAAACTCCATTGCCAAAAGAAAGAAAAAGGGATGGCCATCTGCAAGCCAAGGAGAGGGGCCAGCAGAAATCTACAGACACCTTGATCCAGGATTTTTAAGCCTCCAGAACTGTGAGAAATAAATTTCTGATGTTTGAGCCAAAAAAGAAAAACAAAACCATTGTTGAGGCCTTTATTGTGATTTAAATGATAATTCTTGTCTTGCACCACTACTCCCAAAATACTTCGGCCTCAACACCCCAAATTCTACCATCTTAAAATGCATTAAGATTGCACAAATACACCTTAAACAGTGTCAAAATATTACTGATTCTTTTTGAATACACAACATCCTGAGAAAAGGATCCCATCAAGAATTCAGATGTGTAGTGTGAAGAAAGAAAGGAGCCGGGCAGAGCAGAGTGGTGGTGAGGACACAGTGCCCCGTCTTAGCTCTGGGTGTGAGCTAACGTGGCTGAAGGTGAGAGCAGAGAGCCTTAGGGGTAACTTGGCAAAACTTTCTGGCTCACTGAGAAGTCAGGGAAATATACAGAGAGGTTACAGAGCTCACCTTAATAAGGACTTGACACCAAAGGGATTTATGATGCAAAAAAAAAAAGATCTACTGGCTAAGGTTTTTAATACATGTTCTTACAAAATTGTTTCCTTTGCACATGTAAGAAAGGTTGGGGGTTTTTGCTTCACTACTTTTCTTTTTTATTCTTGTAGTTCTTCCTCTTAAACTGAAAATCTTAGTTCCTGAATACATGTATGCTTTAATCTGAAAAGCATACAAACTGTTTCAAACTAACAATACCAATTTGTTATTAACATAAGACTGAAAGATTTTAAAGATTTTTCTCTGGCTCTTTCTGTCACCAAGATAAATCCACCAAGGTTGTCTAACTGAAATACTGTGTTTAAGAATCACTTGAAAAAAAAATTCTTCTGACTATATTACTTGACAACTAATTTGGCCCATTTGCTTCCCTTTTTATCCTCCCAATCTTTAGAGACTGATTTGTTTTTCATGATGTATTTAAGTGGTTTCAAAGTAAAAACTAAAAACAAGGCACATTAAGGGGAGTCTCTGTCCAGCCATGTTCTCTCCCTTCCCATACAGGTAACCGTGTCTATTAGTTTTGTTTACCCTTTGTTTCTTTTTCAAAATAGAAGCAAATGTATGTGTACACACATATACATTCTTACATAAAAGCTGGAATGCTCCACACTGCTTTGTACCTGGTTGGTTTTTTACTTAACTGTACCTTTTGTATTCCCCCTACAGTACTCGACTGTATGATATACTGATGGACACCTGGGTTGTTTCCAGTACCTTTTGACAAGTAGTGAGTCCCGCAATAAATAGCATGACCATCTGGGAGAGAGGACTGCTGCATCAGAGAGTAAATGTATGTAGTTTTGCTAGCTATGCCAGTACTTCCGTAGGGGTTCTACCATTCTTCTCTAGCAATGTTTATGAGAGGGCTGAAAATTTCCCCAGAGCCCTGCCTAGAGAACATGTTGTCAAACCGGATTTCCGCCACTCTCCCGTGAGCAGTGGTGTACACTGGGAAGTTCTAACTTACAAGGGAGAGAGGATATCTTTTCCTATGACTAAGTCATTTGCTTTTCTTTTTCCTGTGAACTGACTTAGTATTTTTGCTCATTCTTCTATAAGGTTCCTCTTTTCTTCATTTTGGAAGTTTTTTTTTTTAAAGATGTAGCTCCAGGTGGACAACATAATGTCTATACACACACACATTGCAAAATGATCACAATACGTCTAGTGTAAACCCATCATTAAACAGTTACAAATTCTTCCTTTTCTCATGATGAGAAACTTTTCAGATCTTCTCTCTTAACTTCCTAATACACAATACAGTATTATTACCTGTAGTCACCATACTGTAAATTACATCCCCAGGACCTATTAATTTTATAACTAGAAGTTGTGCCTTTTGACCACCTTCAGCCATTTCACCCATTTCCTGTCCCCTACCTCTGGCAAGCACTAATCTGTTCTCTGTATCTGTAAGTCTGATGTTTTGTTTTAGAGTCCACATGTAAGTGAGATCATACACTATCTCTTTCTCTGACTTATTTTACCAAGCACAATGCTCAGGTTCCATCCAAGAGCTCATAAAAATTAGGACCTCCTTTTTTATGGCTGAATAACATGGCCGTTGTGTATATATAAATTTTTTCTTTTTATCTATTTATCCACTGATAGACACTTAGGTTGTTTACATGGCTTGGCTATTGTACATGATGTTGCAATGAACATGGGGGTACAGGTATCTTTTCAAGTTTGTAATTTTGCTTCCTTCAGATAAATATCCCGAGTGGAATTGCTGGATCATACAGTAGTTTTATTTCTTTGAAGAACCTCCATACTGTTCCATAGTATTTATATTCCCACCAGCTGTGTACAAGGCTTTGCTTTTCTCCACATCCTTACCAATACTTGTTATTTCTTATCTTATTGATGAGGGCCATTCTAACAGATATGAGATGATCGTGCATCTTATTGATGAGGGCCATTCTAACAGGTATGAGATGATTGCGCTGTGGTTCTGATATGCATTTCCCTGATGATTAGTGATATTAAGCACCTTTTAATGTGCCTATAGCCATCTGTATGTCTTTGGAAAAATGTTCAGATGCTCTGCCTATTTTTTAATCCGATTGTTTGGGTTTTTTGCCAAGTTGTGTTAGTTCTTTGTAAATTTTAGATAACTCTTAACAGATACATGATTTGCAAGTATTTTCTCTCATTTGGGAGGTTGCCTTTTCATTCTGTTGATGGCTTCCTTTGCTGTACAGAATGTTTTTTTTAGTTTGATGCAGTCCGCGCCTTGTTTATTTTTGCTTTTGTGCCTTTGCTTTTGGTGTCACATCTAAAAAATCATCAGGACAAATGTCAAGCTTACTACCTATGTTTTCTTCTAGGAGTTTTACAGTTTCAGGTGTTAACATTCAAGTCTTCAATCCACTCTGAGTTGATTTTTGTGCTTAGTGTAAGACAGCGATCCAGTTTCATTCTTTTGCATACGATGGTGCAGTTTTCCTAACATCATTTACTGATGAGAGACTATCCTCCCAACATCGTTCACTGAAGAGAATCCTTTTCCCACTGTATATTTCTGGTTCCTTTGTTGTAAGTTAATTGATTATATATGTGGGTTTATTTCTGGGCTTTTCTATTCTGTTCCATTCGTTTATGTGTCTGCTTTCATAATAATACCACACACAGTTTTGATTACAATAGCTTTGTAATAAAAGTTTGAAGTCAGAAAGTGTGATGCCTCCAGCTTTGCTCTTTGACTTTCTCAAGATTGCTTTGGCTATTTTGGGAGTCTTCTGTGGTTTCATACAAATTTTAGGACTGTTCTATTTCTGTGAAAAATGCCATTGCCATTTTGATAGAGATTGCATTGAACCTGTAGATTGCCTGGGTAGGATGAATGTTTTAGCAGTTCTTATCCGTGAACACAGAATATCTTTCCATTTACTTGCATTATCTTCAATTTCCTTAATATCTGGTAGTTCTCAGTGTACAGGTCTCTCACCTCCTTAGTTAAATTACTAGGTATTTTATTCTTGTTGATGCAATGGCAAATGGGACTGTTTTCTTAATATGACTAATAACTTGCTACTAGTATATACACAAAAATCTGTTGTCTCTCTGTAGACTTTTGTAACTTACAACTAATCAATGAATTCAGTAAAGTTTCAAGTTTTCTGGTGGACTTCAGGGTTTTCTATATATACTGTGTCACCTGCAATAGAGACAGTTGTACTACTTTTCCAGTTTGGATGCCTTTTGTTTCTTTTTCTTGCTGGATGCTCTGGCTAGGACTCCCAAGAATATGTTCAATAAAAGTGGCAAAAGTGTAGGCACCCCTGTCTTGTTCCAGATCTTAGAGAAAGAGATTTCAGCTTTTCACCATCAAGTATGTTAGCTGTGGGCTTGTCATATCTGGCCTTTATGACGTTGAGGTATGCTGCCTCTATGCCTACCTTGTTGAGTTTTTTTTTTTTTTTTATCATAAATGGGTATTAAATTTTGGCAAATGCCTTTCTGCGTCTATTGAGATTGATTTTTGAAGCTGGGACACAGCAGGTTAACTGAGGCTAATCAGCCTATGATTTATATCCTTCATTTTATTAATATGATATATCACATTGATTTACAGATGTTGAATCATTCTTGCATCCCTAGAATAAATCTCATCTGATCATGGTGTATGATCCTTTTAATGTATTGTTGAATTCAGTTTGCTGATATTTTGTTGAGGATTTTTGCATCTATGGTCAGCAATGATATGTGGCTTGTAACTAACTGTCTGTGGTGTCCTTGTCTGGTTTTATTATGAGGGTAATGCTGGCTCATAAAATGAATTTGGAAGTGTTCCCTCCTATTCTGTTATTTTCAAGAGTTTGAGAAGGACTGATATTTTTTAGATTTTTTTTCATCTATGGAATATTAACACTTTTCAATTTTTCTACTTATTTCTTTTGGATTTTGAGTCCAGGTTAGGAAGTATCCCTATTTCTAGATTATCAGGGAATTTACCTACATTTTCTCCTGGGATTTGCAGAGGTTTCATTTTTTATGTTTATATGTCTGATTTATTTGTAACTAATTTAGACATATAGTATGACAGATGAAGCCAGTTTTATCCTTCTCCATATGACTAGTTGTCAGAATACCACTTGTTTAAATTACTTATTTTTCTCACTGACTTAAAGTCTCATTTTTATTATTCATGGAATTTTCAAAAGCACTTGGATCAGTTTCTGGATTTTTAAAAATTTTACATGAGTCTGTTCATGTACACACCACACTGCATTCTTTAAAGAGGCTCTGTGACATGTTCTACTATCCGGTAGGGCTCGTGATACTCCTCTTGATTTTTATTTTCTATGTTATTTATTGTGTGTTCTTTCCAACGGAATCTAATAATCACCTTCTGCACTTCTAGGAAAAATTCCTAATAGTGACATCCCCCAGACGTGGAGCCTTCCTATCTGTCAGCATGCTATGCTTTCTATTGTTTCCAAGTAACTTTTCAGGATGTTTGTGCAGTAAATTTTGGGTATTTCCTATGTCTAATATTTTATTTTTATTTACATGCACATGAAGACTTTTGATTCCTCATTGATTTAACTTGCTAATAATTAGCCTTATTTAATCTACAGTGTCTCAGTTCAAAACCCATCCAGGAAGCCGAACACTCAGTATGCTGGGAGCCAGGATACTGCAAACCCCGTTTCTGCTTTGCCAGCTGGCTCCTTGTTAAATATTGCAATGGGAGTCCTCCAGTGGAGACAGAAACAGGGTGAAGGTTCCTATCAGTGCTGTGCCTGGTCACGGCCCTTCACTTGGAAGAGGTAACTCTTTACGCTCTCCACGTTTTTTGTTTGCTTCATCGTAGGCACTGCCCAAATGTGTCTTGCCCTTCTCGCTTTAGAGGAACAAGCTTGTTAGAGGCCTGAGATCTGTTCTGAAAGACCATGTGAGGTTCTAATAAACTCAACTTCTTCCTCTTGTTCCCTGGGTCCTAGAGCTGGCAGATGCTGGCTGCAGATACAGTTACCACCTTTTGTTTTTGAGATTTCAGTCACATACCATAAAATCCACCCTTTTAAGTAAACAATTCAGTGGTTCTTGGTATAATTCAGAGTTGTGCAACCATCACCACTCCCTAATTTCAGAATATTTTTTTTTATCACTCCATAAAGAAACTCTGCACTCATTAGCAGTCACTCTCCTCTCCCCCATGACCATTAACCTACTTTCTGTCTCTATGGATTTGTGTATTCTGGACATTTCCTACGCACAGAATCATCCAATGTTTGGCCTTTGTTGTCTGGCTTTCACTTAATATAATGTTTCCAAGGTTCATCTCTGTGGCAGGTATAAGTATTTGTTCACTTTTATAGCTGATTGATATACCATCTTTTATCCATTCATCTAATGATGGGATATCTGGGTTATTACCACTTTTTTGCTATTACCAATAAAAGCTGCTGTGAACATCTATACATATTTTCAATTCTCTTGGATATATAGGAGTACAGTTGTGGAGTCACGTGGTAATAACTATGTTTAACTTTTGGGGGAACTGCCAAACCTTTCAACAGCAGCTGCAACATTTTCCACTCCCACCAGCAGTATTTCTGCACATCCTTGCCATCTTCCATCCTTTTTGATTCTAGTCATCCTGGTGAGTATGAAGATGATATCTCACTGTGGTTTTGCTTTTCATTTCCATAATGATATTGAGCACCTGTTCTAGTGCTTATCAGCTATTTGTACATCTATGGTGAAGAAAGTTCTATTCAAATCCTTTGCCTGTTTTTTCTATTTTTTTAAATTGCAGTATAGTTGCTGTACAGTATTGTTACAGGTGCACAATAGTGATTCACAATTTTTAAAGGTTATATTCCATTTATAGGTAGCCTAAACTATTGGCTATATTTGCCATATTGTACAATATATCCTTGTAGCTTATTTTATACCTCATAGTTTGTACCTCTTAGTCCCCTGCCCACTCCCCTTCCCTCTCCCCACTGGTAACCACTAGTTTGTTCTCTACCATCTGTGATTCTGCTGCTTTTTATTATATTCATTAGTTTGTTATATTTTTTAGATTCTATGTATAAGTGCTACCATACAGTATTTGTCTTTCTCTTTCTGTGATGCCCTCCAAGTCCGTCCATGCTGCAAATGGCATTCTCATTTTTTATGGCTGAGTAGTATTCCATCATATGTATGTGTATATATGTGTGTGTATATATACACCATATCTTATTTATCCATTCATCTGTTGATGGACGCTTAAGTGCTGTTATGAACAATGCAGTGCATGTATCTTTTAATGTTTGTGTGGTTTTTTTGGATATATATACCCAGGAGTGGAATTGCTGGGTCATAGGGTAGTTTTATTTTTAGTTTGGGAAACCTCCATGCTGGTTTTTTGCAGTGGCTGTAACAGTTTACATTGCCACCAAAATTGTGTGCTGGGGTTCCCTTTTCTGCATATCCTCACCAGCATTTGTTATTTGTATTCTTTTTGATGATACCCATTCTGACAGAAGTGAGGTGATACCGGATTGTGGTTTTGATTTGCATTTCCCTGGTGATTAGTGATGTTGAGCATCTTTCTTTGTCTCTGCCTGTTTTCCACCTGGGTTATCTGTCTTACTATTGAGTTGTAAGAACAGTCTCAGCAGGAAAATATACTTAGTTTTTATTTATAAAAAGCTGAGTATAATGACCCTCAATCTTAAAACACTGGCCTATTACTGATAAATAATATGCATGTTAATATTACTACGTAAAATATCGTGAGTTTGCCACCAGGCGAGATAGGTCTGAGAACAGCATGTTTAACATTCCAGGTGACGGGCCCACTTTTGTTTTTAATTTCTTAGTTACAGTCCATTATGGTGACATAATGCTGTCTGTGTTACTTCTGGTAATGATGGTTGGTGCTAAATATGGTTGATATTATGAATGTCCAATATGTGTTTTAAAAGGTGTATTACATTTTGGACTGAGGTATAATCAAGTCTGTTACTGTGCTGTATTTCTCCTTACATTGTCTGTCTGTAGTTTCTGCTTTCTGAAAGTCATTGCCGTATTTAGAACTGCATAGCTAATAATGGTTATTCTCACTAAGAACTGTGGTCTTCAGTATTACTATATAGTATCCTGTGTCATTAAAAAATGTTCTTTGGTCTGAATTCTATTTTTGCAGGCAAGTATATATAACCTATAGTTAGTTGCAACTGTCTCATTTTTGTCTATCCTTTTATTTCTAACCTTTCTGAATCCTTGTTTTAGGTAGTACTGTGCTTTGGTAGCTGACCTCAAATCTTTCATCTTTAAAGATGAGATAAGCCAAATTGTTTATTAATTATTACCAGTGTGTTTGGTAATAGTTCTAATATTTTTATGATAAATCACATATAAATTCTTTTAGGAGCTGGCTTCCTCCATCTTGATACTTAGGGAGGTTTGTATTTGGTTCTACTGGTTTACCTTTACACTAGTATCTTTTTAAAAAGAAGAGACCAAGAATACTATTTGTGTCTGTTGGTTCCTTACTGTAAGTAATATTCAAATTAGCTAGTATTTTTCTCTCCTCCAGTGTCTAAGTTTCAAACAGGCTTGAATCAGTTAATGAATGAAAAATTATATTTTCTAGTCTCCATTTTTAATAGTTGTGTTATATCTACAATGTTAGAGAATATTATCATCATATAGTATTTCATTACCTCCAATTGACTTTCTTTATATGAATCATTTTTCCTTGCCTGCCTGGGGGTGGTAGCAGTGAATAAAATGTCAACCCCTTCACTCTAGGGAGGTGCAGGTTTCCAGCCACAGGAAAGTCAGTCACACTGGTCAGTTTACCCTAAAGTTTACCCTAAAGTTTAGCATCAGTTTCTGTGGTATTATAAAGTAGTGATCCTACTGGTGACAATCTAATGTTTCAGGGAGTATGTTTGACAGAGGAAGCAAGAATTCTACCGAAGTCCATCCCAAAGCAGTAAATGGGATATCAACGTTACAAAGCAAAGACCACGTCCCCACCCCCACACACATGGCCTGTCAAGTGTGAATGAACCATTGTAACTACCACAATTACCACTAACAAACAATTTGGGGTTTCTTTAAAAAATTCATGCCTGAGGTTTACTATAACATTTGAAATGAAACATGTAACAATAGGGGAAAAAATTGACAAGTTTTGAAAGAAAATATATAGTGCACATTACATTCAGTATTAACTTGTTTGTTTTCATTTTTAATTGACCTAAAGATTTAAAAAATTTTCACCCAAACAGTACCATCTGACTCTTGCTGTAAACCAAGATTATTACTGAGTTGACAAATCAAGAGCTGTACCAGATAGCACTAGAAAGTAAACAATATTTAATTATCTGTATTCAAAAGATACTACCTCAGAACTGTTATTATATTCAGATCATTAAGTTCTGGTAAGATACCAAAGTAACAATACTTATTTATAAGATTTATTCATCCTATACACTTCTATTTCCGGTAATAAAGAAATCCCCAAAGTTCCTGCTACATTATATTCAGAAGTGGTGACTAAAAAGAACTATCTTTTAACAGGGAGTGCTGACTTACAGGTTTGAATGGCTTTGCCCTAGTGAAAAGTTCAAATGGAAAATATTAGCTCATGGGCCTGGGCTCTGAATTAATAATACATCTCTTCTCCAAGCTGTAAGCCCACTGCTGACCACCTGCTGTCCTGAAAAACGGACAAAGTCAGCCCAGCCCTTTGGAGCGATATGCCCTCTTCCCACACTGGACTTCCACAGGTAATAACTGACTGAATGACAGAAGACAAAAGAACAGGATTAGGATCCCACAAACCTCAGAAAATGAAAAGAGATACAACTTGTGAGTATTTCTAAAATGAGAATGAGTCTACGAGACAATGTACCATGAAAAAGAAATATTTAATATTCCTACAGCTAACTGTATCAAGACGTCCCAGGGCACTGTTACTTATATTTCCTTATATAATCTGCACAAGCTTACTAAGAAATTGATGCATGGGCTGAACAAATTTCCAAGGTCACACAAGTAGGGAGTGACAGAGCTGGGGTTTAAACACAAGCAGTCCTGTTCCAGAACCTATGCCTCTTAATCTACATGCTAAATCAGATTTCCAAAAATGAGTCGACATTTTGAAAAAAAAATCTCAAAAGTGAAGGTTAAACAGTGTTAGGACAATGCAGAGTAGATGACTGGTAGGCATGTCTGAGAAAATTCCCAAGGAAAGCTCAAGAGATAAAGTGTACAGAATGAGAACAGCTGAAAGTTTTCCAGAATTGATAAAGGTACAGAATTCCATTCAAAAAGCAGTGTACCCTAAACAAGAGGAGTAAAAATACATAACAGAGAGAAATTGTCTAACAGTGTGTTCTCTATATACATCACTGAGATAAAACACTGAAGGCTTTAGAGAAAAATCAAAGTAGTCAGATAGGGTTTACTAGGTTTTTACAATTGTGAAATGATAAATTTCAGTATGAACACCTATTTTTCTAAAAAGCAATATAAATGAATTAACATTTAAATGTTCACAATAGACCTAAAAGGAATAAAAGACAAGAACAGATGGAAAGTCTGCCTAGTGCAAAGCTGTCATTCCTACTCCTCACTCCAACCCCAAATTCACATTTAATTTTTAGATTTTCTGTAATTCTAATCAAAATGTGAGCTTTTTTTTTTAAATAACTAACAAAATGATTCTAAAATTTATCTGGAGGTCTAAATGGACAAAAATTGGACAATATTTAAAAAGAGATAAGCATAATTAAAACTGAAAATTATAAATATAAATTTATCTGACAGGAATGTTTAAACAAGTGTACCAGAATATACTGTATGACTGAGGATTTTTTTCTACAGAATCACTTGGAGAAACGTCTTAACAGAGTAAGGTAACTTATGGCACATCCATACAATGAAATTCGTCTAGCAGCTGAGAATGTAGTTGTGAATATACTGACAAGGAATACTATCTGATATATTAAGGAAAAGCAATTTTTTAAAAAGTATGTATCATCCCATTTGTCACAGAATAAAATTATAAATGGATAGAAAATATGTGAAGACACAGCAGAGCACAGGGCCTCCATGTTGTCAGAATGCTCACTTCTGTGTCGCTGCACATTCACAATTTAAAAGGACGTATGTATTAAAATGTGTAGGGACACTGAAGTACAGGCAGAACCAGATCTGGGACATTTTTCTGAGGCAGTTAATCCAACAGGTGTAAGATACAGGCCTTCCAAAACACCAGGGGGAAAAGAAGCCAAAAAAGACATGTAATCAGTTCAGGAAAGAAGAGGGGGAAAGGAGTTAGAAGAAAACACAAATGAATTCATTCAATTCTATTACAGATAGGACTGATTAAAAAAAATTTATTCAACTGCATCTTTTCCACAGGGAACACTTCCAAAAGGAACACAGGAAGGCTAAAAATAAATGAATGGATGGTGACTCCCCAGGGATTATGCTAAGCAAAAAAGAAAAACTAATCCCAAGAGGTTATTTACTGTATAATTCCATCCACGTCATATTTTTGAAATGACAAAAATTCTAGAGCCAGAGGACAGACTGGGATGGAGGGGGAAGACAAGGCAGGTGATGGATGTAGTTATAAAAAAAGCAATGGGTGGGGGGCCTGTCCTTGTGAGTTTGGAGCTATTTTGTCTTGACGGGTGGTTGATACTCAGCCTTCCAAAAGGGACAAAACTGTATAGAACTAAATACACACAACCTCGAAGAAATCTAAACAAGATTTGTGGATTGCATCAATGTCAACACCCTGGTTGTAATATGCTGCCAGTGGAGCAACTAGAAGAAAATGAAAAACAAACACAGGCAGTACTTAAATATTAGTAAGGCTATGGGCAACCAGAATTCTCATTCACTGCTCGTGGAAGTGTAAACTGATTCAACCAACCTGGATAACTATGTACAGCCACTCCTAGGAATATACCCAATAGAAATGCATATGTATGTTCACAAGAGAAAAAAAGTGATTAAAGGTTCCTGGCAGTTCTGTTTATAATAGTCAACAATGACTACCAACAGTAGAATGGATAAACTGTAGTACAGTCACATGAGAATGAACAAATCATACAAACATGATACTTAATGAAAGACACTACTAGACCCAAAATAGACATACTTTCTGAATCAATTTAGGAGTTCAATGAAAATGTGCTTCTGATTAATGTTAAGTCTGAATGCTGATTACATCTTGGATTTTCACATACTGAAAAGTCAAGAAAAGTACAGTTATGTTTTTTTAAATAGACTGAAATACAGCTATTTAATGCAGCTATTTAAAAAACAAGACAGCCAAGATAAAAATGAATGAGACAAATTTCAAGACAAAATACATTAAATGATGCCAACAAGATATTTTAAGGTGATAAGAAATGTAAACCTCCAAGAGAGAACACACAAATCTAACCTTAGGAATGAACCTATTAAAAATTGAGGTTTGAATTCGTAATTAAATTTCTGGTTAAAAAATCCTACAAAAAACTTCACTGATAAGTTCTACCCAACATTTAAGGGAAAAAATAGTAGCAATAATAATACAAACTCAGAAAATAGAGAGGGAACACTTAGGAAATCATAGAAGAATAGAGCTGGAGGTATCATGCTCCCTGACTTTAGATTATACTACAAACCTACAGTGATCAATACAGTATGGTACTGGTACAAAGACAGATACACTGATCAGTGGAGCAGAGCAGAGAGCCCAGAAATAAATCCATGCACTTACAGTCAATTAACCTATGACAAAGGAGGCAAGAATATATATAATGGGAAAAAGGCAGTCTCTTCAATAAGTGGTGCTGGGAAGACTGAACAGCTACATGTAGTATAATGAAACAGAACATTTTCTCTCACCACATACAAAAATAAACTCAAAATGGTTTAAAGACCTAAATGTAAGGCCTAAAACCACAAAACTCCTAAAAGAAAAACACAGAACACTCCCTGACATAATTCATAGCAATATTTTTTGGATATGTCTCCTAAGGCAAAAGAGATAAAAGCCAAAATAAACAAATGAGACAATTAAATTTAAAAGGTTTTTGCACAGCAAAGGAAACCATCAACAAAAAGACAACCTATAGAATTTAAGAAAATATTTGCAAATCGTGACTAGTAAGGGGTTAATATCCAACGTATATAATCAGCTCATACAACTCAATATCAACAAAACAAACAACTCAATTAAAAATGGGCACACACACATAAAATAGAATACTACTCAGTCATAAAAAAATGAAATTTTGGCATTCGCACTGGATGGAGCTGGAGGGTATTTTGCTTAGTGAAATAAGTCAGAAAAATAAATACTGTATGTTTTCACTTATATGTAGAATCTAAAAAAAGGCAAGTCAAAGAATCTATTAGTAATAATAGCTTTTTTTTCCATAAACTAAGCAAATCACAAAACAAAGTCAATTTTACACAATCCAGTGTGAAATATCAAGCATTGGAAATTGAAATTTTAAAAAGTAGTATTTACAAATTTGTTATAAAAAATGAAAAATACATAGGCATAATATTAGCAAAATATGTGCAAAACCTACAGACACTGCTACAAGACCATAAAGAAGACCTAAATAAAAACCTGTATCGTATTTATGCATTGGAGCTGTCAATACCAAATTGATCTATAGATTGAAACACCAAAATCCTGGCAACCTTTTATACTGCAATCTACAGAACACAAGCAAGTGGAAAGACATCCTATATTCATGGACTGGAAGAGTTAATAATGCTATATTGTCTGTACAATTTAAGTGATCTACAGAATCAATGCAATCTCTATCAAAATCCCAATGGCATTTTCTGCAAAACAGAAAAATCCATCCTAAAATTCATATGGAATCTCAAGGGACCCTAAAGACCCAAAACAACCCCGAGAAAGAACAAAGCTAGAGGCTTCATACTTCCTGATCCCAAAACACATTACAGAGCTACAGTAATAAAAATAGTGTGGTACTAGCATAAACACAAACACATACATCAATGGAACAGAATAGAGAGCCCAGAAACACACCCTCACACATATGGTCAAATGATCTTCAACAAAGGTGCCAAGATTACATAATGGGGAAAGACTGCACATTTTTCAAATGTCCACTAAATATTCTCTTCAACATACGTTGCTGGGAAAACTAGATATCCACATGCAGAAGAATGAAGTTGGATCCTTACTTTAACCATAGACAAAAAAATCAACTCAAAATGGATTAAAGAACCAAGTATAAGACTTGAAACTATAAACCTCCAAGAAGAAAGCATAGGCGAAAGCTCCATGACATTGAATTTGGCAATTATTTCAAATTCCTGTGCCTTGGATATGACACCAAAAGCACAGGCAATAAAAGTAAAAACAAGACAAATGGGACTGTAGTTGTCCCTACGTATCTACAGGAGATTGGCATTTATGGGGGGGGGCCCTGGAACCAAAATCCACAGATGCTCAAGTCCCTTACATACAATGGCATAGTATTTGTGGATAACTTTTATGCACATCCTCTCATATACTTTAAATCATCTCTAGATTATATATAATACCTAATACAATGTAAATAGTTGTGCATACAGTGTAAATGCTATGTAAATAGTTGTCAGTGTGCAGCAAATTCAAGTTTTGCTTTTTGGAACTTTCTAGAATTCTTTTGGAAGCTGTGGACACTGAGGGCTGTGTCCTTAAAACCTTCTGCACAGCAAACAAAACAACAGAATGAAAAGGCAAACTACAGAGAAAATATTTGCAAACCATATATGTGGTAAGTTAATGCCTAAAATAAAAATTTCTAGGACTCAACAACAAAAATAGCCTGGCTTTTTAAGTGGGCAAAGGACTTGAACAGACATTTCTTTAAAGAAGATATACAAATAAATGCCAATAAGCATATGAAAAGATGCTCAACACCACAAATCATTAGGAAAATGCAAATCAGAAATGCAATGAGATATCAGATCACACCCATTAGGATGGCCACCGTCAAAACAAAACAAAAGAAAATAACAAGTGCTGGTGAGGGTGTAGAAAAACTGGATCCCTTGTACACTGCTGGCAGTAACGTAAGGTACAGCTGCTACAAAAAAACAGTATGGTGGTTCCTCAAAAAATTAATTACCGCAGGATCCAGCAATTCCACCTCTGAGCATACATCCAAAAGAATTGAAAACAGGATCTTTCCTGTGAAGGGATATCTGCACACCCATATTCACAGCAGCATTATTCACAATAGCCAAGAAGTAGAAGCAACCCAAGTGTCCATCAATGGATGAATGGCTAAACAAAACAGGGTATAGTCATACAATGGACTATATGTAATCCAGCCTTAAGAAGGAAATCCTTCCATTTGCAGCAACCTTGACAAACCTTGAAGACATTATGCTGAGTGAAATAAGCCAGCCACAAAAAAACAAAAACAAAAACAAAAAAAACACTGCATGATTCCACTTAAAATGAGGTATCTAAACTAGTCAAATTCACTGACACAGAAAGTAGACTGCAGTTACTAGGGTCTGGGGAGTTGTTCAATGGATACAGAATTTCAATTCTGCAAGATGAAAAAGTTCTAGAGATCTCTCACACAAAAATGTGCATACTGTTAATACTACTGTACACTTAAAAATGCTTACAATGGCAAATTCTGTTATTTTATTTTTTTGCAAAACACACACACACACTGAAAAATCTCTGGCACACTCTTCTGTAAAAACTGAGAAAGTGATTCTAAAATCTTTATGGATTACACTAACAAATAGCAGGAAAAGAAAGCACAGAAGCAATCCCTTTTAAAATTGCATCCAAAAACAATAAAATACTTAGGAATAAATCTGAGTAAGGTGGTGAAAGACATATATGGAGAACTACAAAACACTAATTAAGGAAATTAAAGATGACTTAAAGAAATGGAAAGATATCCCAAGAACAAATCTGGAGGAGTGACACCCTCCCAGACTTCAAACAATACTACAGAGCTACAGTAATCAAAATTGCATGGTATTGGCATAAAAAAAGACACAGATCAATGGAACAGAATAGAGAGACCAGAAATAAATCCACAGACTTATGGTCAATTATTCTTCAACAAAGGAGGAAAGAATATACAATGGAGAAAAGTCAGTCTCTTCAGCAAATGGTGTTGGGAAAACTGGACAACAGCGTAAATCAATCAGAACACTCCCTCACACCATACACAAAAATAAACTCAAAATGGCTTAAAAGACTTAAATATAAGACATGATAAATCTCCTAGAAGAAAACATAGGCAAAACATTCTCTGACATAAATCTCAGCAATGTTCTCCTAGGGCAGTCTACCCAGGCAATGGAAATAAGAGCAAAAATAAACAAATGGGACCTAATTAAACTTACAAGCTTTTGCACAGCAAAGGAAACCATAAGCAAAACAAAAAGACAACCTACAGAATGGGATAAAATATTTGCAAAAGATGAGACTGAAAAGAGCTTAATTTCCAGAATATATAAACAGCTCATAAAACTTCATAACAAAAAAATAAAACCAACCTAATCCAAAAATGGGCATAAGACCTAAACAAGTAATTCTCCAATGAAGACATACAAATGGTCAATAGGCACATGAAAAAATGCGCAATACTGCTAATTATCAGAGAAATGCAAATCAAAATCACAATGAGGTATCATTTCACACTGTTCAGAATGGCCATCATTCAAAAGTCCACAAACAATAAGTGCTGGAGAGGGTGTGGAAAAAAGGGAACCCCCCTACATTCTTGGTGGGAATGTAGTTTGGTGCAGCCAGTATGGAAAACAGTATGGAGATTCCTCAAATGACTAAAAATAGACTTACCGTATGATCCAGCTATCCCACTCCTGGGCATATATCCAGAGGGAACCTTAATTCAAAAAGATACATGCACCCCAATGTTCACAGCAGCACTATTTACAATAGCCAAGACATGGGAACAACCTAAATGCCCATCGACAGATGACTGGAAAAAGAAGTTGTGGTATATTTATACAATGGAATACTACTCAGCCATAAAAAATAAAATAGTGCCATTTGCAGCAGCATGGGTGAACCTGGAGATTGTCTTCTAAGTGAAGTAAGCCAGAAAGAAAAAGAAAAACACCATATGATATCACTTATATGTCGAATCTAAAAAAAATGAAGACAAATGAACTTATTTACAAACCAGAAACACACTCACAGATACAGAAAACAAACTCACGTTTACCAGTGGGGGACAGGGGTAGGAAGAGATAAACTGGGAGTTCAAGATTTGCAGATACTAACCAATATATACAAAATAGATAAATAATAAGTTCACACTGTATAGCGCAGGGAATTATATTCATTATGTGGTAGTAAATTATAGTGAAAAAGAATATGAAAACGAATATATGTACGTTCATGTATGACTGAAGCATTATGCTGTATGCCAGAAATTGCAACATTGTAAACTGACTATATTTCAATAAAAAATATATACACCAAAAAAAACCCCTAAAAAACTAAAAACAGACTTACCATATGGTCCAGCAATCCCACTCCTGGGCATATATATCTGGAGAGAACTAATTCGAAAAGATACATGCACCCCAATGTTCATAGCAGCACTATTTACAATAGCCAAGACATGGAAACAACTTAAATGTCCACTGACAGATGACTGGATAAGGAAGTTGTAGTATATTTATACAACGGAATAGTACTCAGCCATAAAAAAAGAATAAAATAATGCTATTTGCAGAAACATGGGTGGACCTAGAGATTGTCATTCTAAGTGAAGCCAGAAAGAGAAAGAAAAATACGATATGATAGCGCTTACATGCGGAATCTAAAAAAAAAATGACACAAATGAACTTATTTACAAAACAGAAACACACTCACAGACATAGAAAACAAACTTAGGTTACCAGTGGGGTAAGGAGGTGGGAAAGGATAAATTAGGAGTTCAAAATTTGCAGATACTAACTACTATATGAAAAACAGATACACAACAAGTTTATACTGTACAGCACAGGGAATTATATTCAATATCTTGTAGTAACCTATAATAAAATGAACAGGGAAAGGACTTTATGTATGTACATGTATGACTGAAATATGCTGTACACCAGAAATTGACACAACACTGTAAGCTGACTATGCTTCAATTTTAAAAAATAGGAAAAAAAATTCAATGATCACAAAACTGTGGAAAAACAGGTACGCTTAAATAAATTCCTCGTAACATACTAAACTTTTTTTTTCTAGAAAACAGTGTAATTTCAAGTCAATATTAACTATCAAATTTGTTCTTTTTAATGCTCATAAAATATTCTCTGGTTAATTCTGCTTTGGGGCAAATATGCTGCGAAAATACCCCTAAGTAATGATAGCAACAAAATAAAAGGAGTACCAAGGTATCAGTGTAAATAGCAATGCTATTTACAATATAAAGCTTTTCAAACATATATATACACCAAATAGTAGGAGAGTCAAATTGTAGCATGGAGTCACAATGGAATAAAGTTATTAAAACTGAAAATTATGTAGACTAAGTCATTTAGAAATGTATATAACACTCTTAAAAGTTAAAAATCAATACAATATAGATACACTGATTACAACTATGTACAGTAGGTATGTGTTTATTGACAGGTTAGAAATTAATGTGGAATG
Organism: Camelus bactrianus; assembly: GCF_048773025.1. Lineage (NCBI taxonomy): Eukaryota > Metazoa > Chordata > Mammalia > Artiodactyla > Camelidae > Camelus > Camelus bactrianus. The sequence goes on from NC_133543.1 coordinate 43,348,445, forward strand.
ATGTAATTTTATAATCTTTACATTCTTATCTATGTAAGATTGTTTCAATTCATGATAAAATAAACATTATAGATGTCAACAATCTATCCTAAAAAACAGTATTTTAACTTTACATTTTAGTAACTAAATACAAATTTCACAAGTTTAAGTGAGGCTTGTAAAACTTATTCCTTTTGTCTCTAACCTTATCTAAACCTGCTCCAATTTTTCCATTAAGAATATATAATGTTCAATAGTTCACCTCAGATCTAAAGAATTTTTAAAAGAAAAAAACTACTTATGATAAATAAAACCAGAATTTTGAAAATCTTCCACATTAAAGCAAACTTCTGTCAACTGTCTACGTTATTTATTTAGTATATAATATGCTTTGAAACATATAATAGCATCACACATACCTGATGCGATGACAGGATCTTTCATAAGCTCTCTAGTTATTGGACATATAAATTCATCAGGAATTTCAGAAGACAGGGTTTTCACCTTTGTCCTGAGCTCTTCGATTTTCCTCAGAACTTTACTACGAAGCCCTAGAGATTCTGAAAAGAAATTATTCTGTTAGGGCTGGAGAGCTTTATGCAAGTCTTTAGCAAATAGAAAAAGACTTATCTACTACAACCAAAAATCTTCAGACATACACTGTTCTAACCACATGGAACTTTTTCTTTATAAATTCTTTAATGAATCTTTGTAGTATAGAATACTGTGTGATTGAAATAACTCAGCAATAGAAAGTTTATTCTAAATAAACTTAAATTCAGATAGTTGTTCAAGAATTTCAGATTGCCTGAACCCTAATATACTACACAAAATCAGAAAAGGCTCATTATTAGAGGTTAATTTATTTAAACAAAAAATTTCCTAAAAATCATTTTTAAAGCTTTCAGTTTAAAAATATAAAATAGAATTTATATTATTAAACATTATGAAAGTAGATACATTATTTGCTGATTCTCTTATGAAACACAATCACAAATAAAGCTCATCTGTTTATCCAAGACTGTACTTAGAAGTTTCATTCATTTGTATTTTGACTTTCATCTTGTTTTAAAAGATTATCTTAAATTTTAATTTCAGAAGCTTAATTAATTTTAGGAACTTTAGTGATACTAGCTGTTTACATTTTTAGATAAACTGCGGACAATTCTATTTTAGGTGGAGGTGCTGTTGTTAGGGTGGGTAGAAAAAAGAATTACATTTCTGAATGCCTCATAGTTCCCATAAAAAGCCAAATCAGCTTGCTTTCTAATTGGAAGGTAATTCTCTACTGTGGTTATAGACACCTCATGACACCTTTTGTCTGGCAATCTTTTCAAGGATGTTTGCAAACTTCCTTAGAAGCTAGAGATAGTGTCTCTCTCCTATTCAGAGGGCAGATTTGTTTCCTGACAAGTACCAAACACAAATTGTCCCCACAAGACTTCAGGGAAAGGGGGAACCAGTCAGAACATGAAGCTCATGATGCCTGCTGTGCCATGACTAATACACTGTTTAAATCCATCTGGACTCATTGGCCATAATCTATTGAAAGAGTGGCAAGTCAACCTAGCAGCTGCCTGACTCTTAAAGACTGCTTCACGGCTTTCCTGTGACTTCTTTCCTATGTAATTCACTGAAGCCAAATTGGAGACTTTTAAAACAATTTTTAAAAAGCACAACGCATTTATAACTAGATAGTAGCCATCCCATCCAAAGGGATAATTATATACATGCAATAAGGATACAGAAGCATTTAATATCCTGAAAAATATATATATTACCCTTTTGGACAAAAATACCGTACATGTGTGCTAATATTTAGAATGTTTATTAATAGAGAATATAGAAAGTCTATTTCAAAATGTACCAGATAAGAAAAGGTTAAATTGTATGCTATCGTTGTCCAATTTTAATGTCATTTAAGAATGCTCTCAGGGAAGCAGTTACCAAATCATATCCATAGAACTTAGCCAGAAAAAAACATCTTTTGTGATTGAGCACTGGGAGTGAGTGTTATTAAACTTTACTGCTAAGAAAGAAAAGACCCTTACCAGCTAAGGGCTAGTGAACGCTCAGTATGGGTGATGGGCTATATTCACTATAACTCTGAAAAGGCATCTGGGTTTTAATAAGACAAATTAAATAGGCCATCAGCTCCTAGACCTTCTTCCCCAACCCTGGAAATGCTACATAATTAAGACTTAATAGAGTCTAGATAAAAATAACCATCAAAAATAAAAAACTCTGAAAACCCCCCAAGGAAACAGAAGTAACTGGGTTCAAGAGAAGGGGATGGGAGATAGCTTACGGCAGAGATCTGTGTACACAGATGGAAGAAATACCTTTCTACTTGTACCCTTCACTCCCCCCAGCTGTCCTATAAAAACCGCTAAAGTAGCAACAGCAGCATCAGCTGAAGGCAGGGTAACAAGCGCGCGCCACTGCCTCCATCTAACAAAGACGCCCCTTAGGCTGGTCGCTGAATCACCTCGCCGCTGCCCTGAGAAAGAACAACAGAACCAAAGGCTGGTTTCTTAGGGGAGAAGACTTAGAAACTGTTTTTTATTTTTTAAATGTAAACTGTATTTAAAAAACGAACTTCTGACTAGAATGACCAAGAGAAAACAAGTAGTTTTTTCATGTCAGGATGGTGGAGTGTTAGGACCACAATCTCATTTCTCCTCGTGACTACAACAAAACCACAACTGACTGCTAAACAACCATCGAAAACAAGACAGGAACGTAGCAAAAAAGATCTTCAACTGGAAATACAAAGAGGGAACTACAGAAGGACGGTAGGAGGGGCATGCTCGCGATATAATCAGGCCCCATACCCCCCCCCCCCGGGTGGGCAACGCACAAGCTGAAGAATAAGTTGCAGAGACCCTCCCACAGGAGTGAGTGCTCAAAGCCCCACATCAGGCTCCCCAGCCTGGGGTTCTGGCATTGGGAGGAGGAGGAGACCCTAGGACATCTGGATTTGAAGGCCAGTGAGACTTAACTCTAGGAGCCCCATGGGACTGGGAGAATAGAGATTTCATTCTTTTGGGAAGTGTACACAGAATCTTGTGTGTGCCAGGCCCAAGGGCTGAGGCAGTGATTTCATAGGAACCGGGGCCAGACCTGCCTACAGGTTTTGGAAGGTCTCCTGGGGATGTAGGGGATGGCAGCGGCTCACTCAGGGGACATAAAAGCCAGTGGTGGACATTCCAGAAGTGTTAATCTACATGAGCTGACATCTTGATTGGATCATTAGCACCAAGACCTAGCCCCACCCAACAGCCTGTAAGGAAGCCTCAGGCTAAACAACATACCAGGTGGGAACACAGCCCCACCCATCAGTAGGTGGTGGGTTCTCCTGAACCATAAACACCTCTAGACAAGGTCCTATTCACCAAAGATCAGGACCAAGCTTCACCCAGCAGCTGGCAGGCACTGGCTCTTCCTGCCAGGAAACGTGCATAAGCCTCTAGTCCAGCCTCATCCACCAGGGGGCAGATACCAGAAATATGAAAACAACAATCCCAAAGCCTGTGGAAAGAATCTACAAACACAGACCAGACTCTACACTGGGACTGGCTGGACCCTGGCCCTTGGGTGACAAGAGACGAGTGTACTGCTGGGACGCACAGAACATCTCCCACAGAGGGCCACCTCTCCAAGGCTGAGAAACAGAACTAGCCTACCTAAAAATACAAATAGACAGACACTATGAGGCGGCAGAGGAGTATCTCCTAGGCCAAGGCACAAAATAAAATCCCAGAAGAAGAAATAAGTGATGAGGAGATAGGCAATTTATCTGAGAAAGAGTTTAGAATGATGATGGCGAAGATGTTCAGAGAACTCAAGAGGAGTACAGATGCACAGAGCGAAGTTTTTAGCAAAGAGTTGGAAAATATAAAGAATACCCAAACAGAGTTGAATAAAATCACTGAAATGAACAACACACTAGAAGAAACCAAGAACAGACTAAATGAGGCAGAAGAAAGGATCAAGGAACTACAAGACACATCAGTGGAAATCACTACTGCAGAGCAGAAAAAAGGAAAAACAATGAAAATAAATGAGGATAGTTTAAGAGAGCTCTGGGACAACATGAAGTGCACTAATATTCGCATTATAGGGGTCCCAGAAAGAGAAGAGGCAAAAAGGACCTGAGAAAATTTTTGGAGAGATAATAACCAAAAACTTCCCCAACTTGGGAAAGGAAAGTCACCCAAGTCCCAGAAGCGCAGAGAGCTCCACACAGGATCATCCCAAAGAGGAACACACCAAGGCACACAGTCACCAAACTGACAAAATTTAAGGATAAGGAGAAAATATTAAAATTAGCAAGAAAAAAGCAACAAATAACATATAAGGGAACTCCCATAACGTTATCAGCTGATTTTCAGCAGAAACTCTACAGGCCAGAAGAGAGTGGCATGATATATTTAAAGTGATGAAAGGGAAAAACTTACAGTTGAGAATACTCTACCCAGCAAGGCTCTCATTCAGATCTGATGGAGACATCAAAAGCTTCACTGACAGACAAAAGTTAAAAGAATTCAGCACCACAAACCAGCTTTATAACAAATGTTAAAGGAACTTCTCTAGTCATCAAACCATAAGAAAAGAGAAAAGAAGAAAGAAAGAAAAAAAAAAAAAGACCGACAAAGGATTGCTTTGGTAATTTGGGGTCTTTTATGGTTCCATATAAATTTTGGAAAAGTTTGTTCTAGTTCTGTGAAAAATGTCTTGAGTATTTTGATGGGTTCCATTGGATCTGTATATTGCTTTGGGTAGTATGGCCATTTTGATAATGTTGATTCTTCCAATCCAAGAGCACAAGATACCTTTTCATTTCTTTGTATCATCTTCAATTTCCTTCATCAATATTTTACAGTTTTCAGAGTGCAGGTAACCTCCTTGCTTAACTTTATTTCTAGGTATTTTGTTGTTTTTGATGTAATGGAAATGTTTATGCCATTTACAAAATTCTGGTTTTTGAAGTGAAAAAAAAGGAACGTGAATAAAGGGCCACAAATGGCAAGGTATCCTCCTTTTTTGTGGGTGAGTTGTATTCCATTACATATACACGCTGCATCTTCTTTATCCATTCATCTAATAATGTGCACTTAGGATTCTTCCATATCTTGACAATTATAAATAATGTTGCTGTTAATAGCGGGGTGTATGTATCTTTTTTAATTAATTCTTATTTTGTGATTGGCTTTATTCCTTTGTTAACTATGTAAGTTTAAAAAGCTAAAGCTCTAAACGTTCTTAGAAACAATGAACAGTATATATATGTAAATTAAAAAAAAGAAAAATGAAAATGGGTGTAAGATTATTTACAATTGCCAAGAGACAGAAGCAACCTAAGTGTCCATCAACAAATGAATGGATAAAGACGTGGTATAAACTAAAAAAGACCTAAATCTAAGACTGGATACTATGAAACCCCTAGAGAAAAACACAGGCAAAACACTCTGACATAAATCCCAGCAATATTTTTCTGGATCTCTGTCCTAAAGTAATGGAAACAAAAACAAAAATAAACAAATGGGACCTAATTCAACTTAAAAGTTTTTCCACAGCAAAGGAAACCATTAACAAAGTGAAAAGACAACCTATGGAATGGGAGAAAATATTTGCAAATGATGTGACCAACAAGGGATTCATTTCCAAAAAGCAGCTCACACAGCTCAATATCAAAAAAGCAAACCACCCAATCAAAAAATGGGCAGAAGATCTAAAAAGGTATTTCTCCAAAGAAGACATTCAGAGGGCCAACAGACATGTGAAAAGATGCTCAGCATCACTAATTACCTCACACTGGTCAGAATGGCCTTCAAAAAGTCTACAAATAATAAATGCTGGAGAGAGTGTGAAGAAAAAGGAATCCTTCTACACTGTTGGTGGGAATGTGAATAATTTGGTGCAGCCACTATGAAGAATAAAATGGAGGTTCCTTAAAAAACTAAAAATAGAGTTACCATATGGTCCATTAACCCAACTCCTGGGCATATATATCCGTAGAAAACTCTAATTTGAAAGGACACATGCACCCCAATGTTCACAGCACTTTTTATAACAGCCAAGACATGGAAGCAACCTAAATGTTCATCAACAAATGAATGGACAGAGAAAAAGCAGTGTATACATGGACAGAGAAAAAGCAGTATATACACACACACACACACACACACACACATTCAATGGAACACTAGTCAGCCATAAAAAGGAATGAAATAATGCCATTTGCAGCAACATGGATGGACCTAGAGATTATCATACTAAGTCAGTCAGAGAAAGATGAATATTATATAATATCACTTATATGTAGAATCTGGAATCTAAAAATTGACACAAACGAACTTATTTATAAAACAAAAAAAGACTCATAGACAGAGAAAACAAACTTATGGTTACCAGGTGGGAAGTGGGGAGGAAGGGATAAACTGGGAGTCTGGGACTGGCTGATACAAACTACTAGTTACAGAACAGATAAACAACAAGGACCCCGTGTAGCACGGGGAACTATATTCAATGGCTGTAGTAACCTGTAATGAAAAAGAGTATGTATATGTATGTATGTTTATATATATATGTGTATGTGTATATATAAAACTGAATCACTATGCTGTACACCAGAAACTAATACAACACTGTAAATCAACTATAATTCAATAAAAAAAATTTTTTTAAGAAAAAAAAGAAAAGAAGTAAAGACATAAAAACTGTATTAGGAAAAGAATAGGGACACACAACTATAAATACAGTAGGGATTTTTTAAAGGATTTGAGAAGATGGTGATAGGAGCAGTATAGTTTTTAAACTTCTCTGAATCCCCATATTAAAAACAGGGTAACTAGAGAACAAAATCAAATCACATGGACATTTCCAACAAAACAAGGTAGCAAGGCATCCTCATGAACTTCAAAATATTTAAGTGGGAGAGGATAAACCAGAAATCTGTGATTGATGTCAGTGTGGAAGGAAGCAACAGGATATCTGATAGGTCTGAGGAAAGGAGACTCCGAAACATCCAACAAGTACTCTCTGGAAAGTGGGGCAGACCAATTTAAGAGCATCAACTGAACTGGAAGGGTTTATGCCCACTCCAAAAGCAGGTCAGTGCACAGGCCCACAGAAACGAGATATAAAAGGGCGATTTCACTTCAATTATACATAAAGAAAAAAATAGTAAATGTTTTATTACTTAACAATGTATGCAATTAGGCAGCAACTGAAAACTCTACACAAGGAAGTATTACTAGGAACCGAAACACGAAACTTCCAAAATCTGAGGGTATTAAGACATAACATCAGGTTTATTAGTTACAATTGTTTTGAAGTTCAGTGAAATAAGTTTTGGAACTATCAGGCTCAAGCCTCATGGTTGGTGCATAAAAGTTTTAAAAAGCATTTGATACAATATGACATTGTAATTTTTAAATTAGAAAATGATAAAGATGTTTCATGTGCTTTTATGGTTTCTTGGAAGGACAAGAGTAAAAGGAAGAAGGAACCCTTTGAAAAAGCCTCATTCCCAATTAAGAATCTATGATTGATAATTATTTAAATATAAGGACTGACATGATATACAACAGTCCCATGGCATTTTTCATTCCAAGTTTCTACCATTATAACATCTATAGCAATTCCAAACTCCAAAATAGGTAGCCATTTGCAATATTCCTGAGGCCTGGATATAAACTGAGGTCATACTGCAATATGAAAGTCACATGGCAAGTTAGTGGACTTACTGCTTGCCTAGTATCTTATCTTCAAGAGATTTTCTTGCTCTGCATCTTTCACATTTATGCCTTTTGACTGTGATATTAAAGGCTACAGTAGAGTTCACAAATTTGTGGATTCCCAAATGTCTGAAGACATCTCTCTCTTGATCTCTTTCTGGAAATTTCTTATGCAAATGTCATACCAGATATAAGGAGTTATTTCCTATTTAAAACTGTGTGTCTATTGTACCCTAAGTTTTCATTAACACAATCAAAAAAAGGATTATTATTCTATATTTATAAAAGGCTCACTGAAAAAAGATTTGACTGACTCCTTAAAAATAATTTTTTAAGTATCAAGCAATAATAGATATACTACTTTGGTCTTTAACACTCCAGTATACACTACTGCACAATTAATAAACTTCCTCCATATGATGAATTTTAAATTCGTATTTATTCACATCACCATAGGAACTAGTTTAACAGCTGTACCACAAAAGCAAATGCAAAACAGTAATGAATCAAGAGTAAAATTCATTATCATATACCCATCTGTTTTCCTCTTAACACATTTTGTTCTTAACCCAATTTCAATTCTTTATCACTCCAATTTACTGTTTTGAGGAAAAGTGCTTTTCTTAAAAATCAAGACTAACAGAAATTCACTGTAGCTTAAAATAGCACTTTTAGATCAAAGTTAGCCTCTTGGTCCTTTTAATTTTGCAAAAATTTTGAAATACTTTAGAATGATGTGAAAAAAAGTTAGTCTACTTATTTACTAGTTTATTCTGTGTTTAATTTGTTAAATTAGCTAACTTTCCATATCATAAACACAAATATAAAACAAATTCCTTATTTACCAGAAAGTATGCAACATTTTTGTCTCCATTCATAATAATGATCTTCCTAATTTAGCTTTTAGACCAACACAGAACTTATTTAAATTACATTTCAATTTTGGCTTGAGCCTGATAGTTTCAAAACTTATTTCACTGAAGTTCAAAACAACTAACTACTAAACCCAAGACTCACCTTAAAAAACTATTTCAGGCTGTTAACTGAATCCTGTAAGAATTTCTTACACTTTATTTATCTGGCTATAAGAATAAAATTCTATTCCTATTAATTATTTTTAATATGCTCTCTTACATTTTGAAACATACTTTGTTGAAATCTGAAATCATTATTTTGTATTGTAATGTGCTTCTGTGTGATAAGGTACTGTTAAAATTTACTGTCAGATAGTAATGAGAAATCAAATAATGAAGATGCTCTATTTACCAGAACTTAAAAAAACCTATACTCTATTACCTACTTTCAAGAAGAAAGAGTAAATTATAAATTATAAAGGAAATAAGTTATTAGAGGTACAAAAATAACTTTCACAGTATAGCCTGAGTACAAAGCCATCTGATTCTAAGTATTTTCAAAAAATCATCATTCTGTTAACATTTTAAAAGGCCATAAGCTTCCAAAACATTTAAATAGGTTCACATACTATATTCATTATGTAATGAAAGTATAATATTATACTTTAAAATGGCCTTCTACTAACAAACACTGTTATTTGACTCCTCATTAACAATAAATCTCACTGTGGATATCCTATTTCCTAAGCTTTCTGGTTAATTAAGATTTTATTAAGTCACATTGATAATAGTGTCCAGTTATTATGCTTATTAGAGCATGACACTGAGACTTCAGACTGTCTTTTGATAAGTGTGTAGTAGCCAGAATACACAAACAGCTCTTACAATTCAACAATAAAAAGGCAAACCAATTTAAAAGAGCAAAGTCCAAAGAAGACATATAAACTGCCAATAAGCACAATAAGATGCTCCATATCACTATGTAAATACGAATCAAAACCACAATGAAATACCACTTCACATCTATTGGATGGCTACAATCAAGAAGATAGGTAATAACCAGTGCTGACAAAGAGGTGAACAATCTGGAAACCTCACACATTGCTGGTGAGAATGTAAAGTAGAACAACTGCTTTTGAAAATAGTCTGGTAGTTCCTCAAAATGTCCTGTAAAGTCAGTCTACTTTTAATTATATACCCAAGAGAAGTAAAAATATACTCACATAAAAACTCATATGTATTTATTCATAGCAGCATTACCGGTAACAGTCAAAAAGTGGAAACCCAAATTTCCATCAACTGATGAATAGATAAACAAAATGTGGTATAGCCATACAATGGAATATTATTCAGCCATAAAAAGGAATGAAGTACTTATGGATACAAAAACATGAGAACTCTGAGGTTAAGTAAAAGCCAGATACGAAAGGCCAGAAAGGTAGATCCTATTTCTACGGAAGATAGATTGGTGTTTGCCAGAGGCTAGGGGAGAGAAGAGGATGGGGTTCTTTGGGGGGGATAAAAATATTCTGAAATTAGGTAGTGGTGATGGTTGTACAACTCTGAATTTACTAAAAATCACTGAATTGTACACTTAAGAAAAAAGTGATTTGAAAACTGAAAATTACAAAGCATTGTTGAAAGAAATTAGGAAGACCTCAATAAACAGAAAAACATCTTGAATTGGAAGACTTAATATTAAAATGACAATAATCCCCAAATTAATATACAAATTCAATATAAACTCTATCAAAGTCAGGTGGGTTTTTTTTTTAAAGAAATCGACACATTGATCTGAAAATTCATATGGGAATGCAAGGTACCCAGAGGAGCAAACCTAATCCTGAAAACAAAAAGACAGAGGATGCACACTTTTCAATTTCAGAACTCACTACAAAGCTACAGCAATTAAGACAGTGTGGGGGGAGGGTATACCTCAGTGGTAGAGTGTGTGCTTAGCATGCACAAGGTCCAGGGTTCAATTCCCAGTACCTCCATTAAAAAATAAATAAACCTAATTACCTCCTCCTCACCTCCATCTTCCCCTCAAGAGGAGACAGTGTGGCACTAGCATAAGGATAGACAAATAGATCAATGAAACAGAATTGAGAGTCCAGAAATAAACCCTCGTATTTATGGCCAGTTAATTTTTAACAAGACTGCCAAGGTAATCCAGAGGGGAAAGAATAGTCTTTTCAATAAATGGTGCTGGTACAACTGAATATCCACACCTACAAGAAAGAAGTTAGACCCCTATCTCACACTAACAAAAATTAAGTCAAAACTGATCACACACTTAAATTTAAGAGCTAAAGCTATAAGCCACAGAAGAAAACACAGATGCAAATCTTTAAGACTTGGGATTAAGCAACAGTTTCTTAGATATGATACCTACAGAATAGGCTACAACAGAAAAAAAAAACAGTTAAACTGAACTTCATCAAAATTTAACACTTCTGTGCACAAAGGACACTATCAAGAAAGTGCAATGTTAACCTACAGAATGGGAGAAATTATTTACAAATCATGTATCTGATAAGGCTCTAGTATCCAAATTTATACAAACAACTAAATGATAAAACGACAAACAACCAAGTTTTTTAAATGGGCAAAGGATCTGAAGAGACATTTTTTCAAAAGAAGGTATACAAATGGCCAACGAGTACATGAAAAGTTGTTCAATATTTCTAGCCATCAGAAAAATGCATTTCAAAACCACAATAAGAAACCACAAAGATGGATATAATTTAAAAAGCAAAGAAATGTTGATGAGGATGTGGAGAAACTAGAATCCTCATACACTGCTGGTGACAACATAAAAAAGCAGTTGCTTTGGAAAATGGTAGTTCTTCAAATAGTTACCATGTGACCCACCAATTCCACTCCTAATTATACACCCAAGAAAAGTGAAAACAGATGTTCACACAAAACTTGTACATGAATGTTCACAGCAGCATTATTCATAAAATCTAAAAAATGGAAACAATCTAAATTCAATCAACTGATGAAGAGATGAGCAAAAAGTGATAAATTCATACAATGGAATATTATTCAGTCACAGAAAGAAATGCAGTACTAACATATACTACCACATGTATGAACCTTGAGAACATGCTAAGCAAGATGTCAGATGCAAAAGGCCATATATAATATGATTGCATTTGTATGAAATGTCAAGAATATGCAAATCCTTAGTCAGAAGGTTGGTTGTCAGGAGCTAGTCTCGAGAAAGGGAATAGAGTGACTGCTAATACCCGTGGGGTTTCTTTCTGAGGTGATGAAGATGTTCGGGAATTAGATACTGGTGGTGGCTGTACAACTCTGAATGTACAAAAAGCCACTGCATTATACACTTACAAAAGGGTGGGTTTTATCATATGTGAATTGTATCTCAATTTTTTTAATGTTTTAAAAATTACAGTCATATGATGGCTTTAATTACCTAAAGAAATAGTATGTAACATCTCTTTCCATAATCTAAATAAAAATATACTATCCTTCTATATAAAGACATATACCAGAATAACTACTGTACTAGAATATTAGGAGGAAATCATTAATGCAATTAAAACCAATCTCAGAGTAAATTATTAAAAGTTGTCTTTAAGATTGCCTATCTTTCACTAAACTTACCAATTTTCAAGTCATCAGCCAGACTTTCTTTTGTAAGATTCAACAATTCTCTTCCATCGATGTTATTCATTTTAAAAATACCAACAAGCTCTGTTAAACCCTGTGCACAAAGCCAGTTTGAGACATCGTCCTCTGACCAATCATCAGTAAATTGCTTCAGCTGATCTTCTGGGCTCCTTGCTTAAAACAAACAAACAAGCCCACAAACAAAAAGTTAAGTGAAATACAACAAGCAAAAGAAAAGGTATTTCCTCTGTATAAACATTCTCACTCTGACCTAAAAAGTGAAATTTTCTTAAGTCGATGTTTTCTACTTTAACATCTTTTTAAGACATTTCAAAAAATCAAATACGTATAATCAAAGTATTATTTAATACTACATTAAATACTACTTCTGGATTTTTTTCACTCCAGAAAATGTTTATCTTTATTATACAGAATTCATATCAGCAAAAGTATTGTATTTGATCTATCATCTGCATACCAGAGGCACTATTAGGTTAATTCTGACAGTGATACAAATAAAGCTCCTAAATTATGTGTCAACATTGCTTGATGAAACAAGAAATAAAACAAAATGAAACTATAATTTCTATTTTGTTCCAGGCTATATTTCTCTGAAAAATTAGTATGGAGTATAAATAGCTTACAAAACTATGGGAGGCATGAAATACATGAATGTGTACTCCAAAGCACTTACCAACAGTTTTAACATAGGTCAACTACTTTTTTAACACTAGCTTTTCTAAAATTATTTTTAAATTATATTAAACTTGGATGCATGGTTTATATTAAGAAAAGCAGTGTGAATAATCTGTCAAAAAATTACTGATTTTCTGATTTTAATGGTGAATGGGGTTGAACTGGGTTAAATATGATATCCTTACTAACCTTGGCAAGGTGTTTCCAGGTCAAATTGCCAGATGTTCACTGTTTTATCCATTGAACCAGTAGCAAGTAAAAGGATATTGGGTGCAAAGGCACAAGTTGTGACATACCTAGTTAATAAAAATAACTATTATATATCTTCAGACCAACTTTCTAATTATATTACTATAAAGTGAGGTTAAGTTCAGACCTGGTATGCTGAGTCAAGGTATGAAGTATATTCTCAGTAATCTGAAAAGCAATACAAACAGCTCTTTATTTACTCAGGCAAGTTACTGATAAATACTTCTTTAACATGAATGGCTTACATGCTGTATGTGTTTTCATATTACTATGAGTCACTAATATAACCTGAAACTTTACTCAATGAATAAGAATAGCATTCATAACTAATAATTTTATCTAGCAGTTATTTCACTCCTTCTCAATTATCAGCACTGTTGTCTGCTGAAATTTTTAGTATAACAGACTCTTGGTTGATGCATTACCTTACTAATAGTAACCTAAATGTCTATTACATAAAATACTGTGTATTTTTGCTGTGGCACTTGACTTGTACTCACTGCAATCAGTGAGTAGAAATCAGTCACTTAGATTTTAAGTACACTTAGCTGGCCATCCAACATCTGGATGTATTTAATTTATACTCATAGAGCATATTTTATGGAGAAAATTTAATGCTATAACTGTTTCTGTCAATATAAAATCTTGTGAAAATTTCCTGAGAAATATTAAGGAGCTACTTCCCCTAGTTTGAGTCCTCTTTCCCATTTCCTGCCAGAACTGTCAATGATTTGAACTTCCATGGGGAGGACTAGCTTAACTTCCTTGCTTGACACACTACACTTTGGTGAGTCACATCTCTATTTCATCTGCTGGCACAGCTACAATCTAAACTCGACCATTATAAAGTTCCACCCAACAGTGATTTCTCTTGGAGAGTATTTTTGTCAATTACACCATCACTATATATAAAACATTAAGTTTTCTTCATACTCATACAACTTGGTCTTTATTCACCAAAACAGATCTACCAAAAAATTCCATTTTTCCAAATCTTTTATAACCTATTCTTCCTTATACTGGTGTCTAAATCCAGCTGAGACTCCAGCAGTGACCACTTTCAGCTTTCAGCTGTACCCTCCAAAAATGCTCTGATAAACATTCATGTTATGGAAACCTAGTGTAAGAGTTTAAGAATAATTGGTTTAAAGTGATTTTTTTGATATTGCTCTTTAAATCTGTATTTTCTTTGATCAGATTAAAAATCTGTCCAACTTAAAACCACTACTGAAATGTAAGGGCTTTGTCCCAGAACCAATACCTTACTTGCATAATTATTTTAGCATTTCTGAAAATGTATCTATTATATTCTTGGGCACCCTAAACAGAGAAATATACATTTTTCTCATCGTTCCTAACTAAACTTGAAGTTCAGTAGCCTTTAATAAATGTAATTTACACAGATCACACAAAATTTTGAAATACTTACAGTATCATACACTATGACAGACTTATCCACGGACCTTTAAAAGAAAGAAATTAGGGCTGAAAAGTTCTATAGAAACAGTACAGTATTTATATAATTAGTGTTTTTAAATCATTTTAATAACTAAGAAAATGCTGAAATATTGATATACATTCAAAGTACAGTCTTTTTGTTTATACATATGAACTCTAAAAAAACTACATATGTGAAATTTATCAGAAAAGTATGTATTTTATTAAACAGTAAAACATGCTATTTGTACTATATAGCCATAAACAGAATAAGCATTTGTTATGTATAAATAAGACACAATCCCATATCAAGTTAGTAACTTAAAGGAAAAAACCACTACAAGGAAAAGCTATTACTTGCTATTTGATTTTTGTTTCAGATAGCATATTTTTTATCATTGATATGGCTGTGCTCTAATAACTAATATTTATAATTATACATGTGTGTGTATCTTGATTGTAACTCATTTTGAAAACTGTAATTCTTACCTTGATATGGACTCTAATGGTTTCTTTCAACGGTATAAAAATTAAAACAATCATCTGGGATTATTCTTGTGGTAAAAAAAAATCACACAAAGAAAAATGCAATAACATAACAAACTACACAATCAAAACCAGCAAATAAACATGTTTCTACATGATATTTCCCCTCTTGAAAATAGTTGTTATGCCACCATGATATATGTTGTAAGGTGAGAAAACATATCAACAAGTGTTACTGTTCTCTGCACAATTTTAATAAGGGATAATAGCTAACACACACTGAAGAAAGATATGGCAACCATTCGTACTAAGAACAGCTCTCGCAACAAAACTATTAGATGAATGCAGTCTACGTAGGAACACTTCCACTTATTTAAAAACAAACAAAAAGTAAAATAGCCCATTGAGACCACAGTAGATAATTGATACTCCTAAATTCACAGAGCCAGAGAAACATAAGTAAAATGAAGAAGCAGAGGAACCACTCCCAATTAAAAGAACAAGAGAAATCCCCTGAAAAAATAATGAGATAGACCTTGACAGTCTACTAGAACATGACTTCAAAAAGTGGGTGATAAAAGCACTGAAGGAAATAAGAGACTATGAATAGAGACAGAATACTATGAAAAGGAAATAGAAACCATGAAGAGAAGCCAATTAAAAACAGAAAACTCAATGGCTGAGATAAAAGCTGAGCTAAAGGCAGTCAAAGGCAGACTAGATAATGCAGAGGAATGAATACAGAAGTCACCCAATCAGAACAGACAGAAAAGCAAGTAAAAACCAATGAAAGCAATATAAGGGACTTATGGGATAATATAAAGCAAGCCAACCTACACATAATAGGGGTCTCAGAAGGAGAAGAAAGAGAAAAGGGGATTGAAAAAGTATTTGAAGAAATTATGATTGAAAACTTTCCAAACCTAAAGAAGGAAACAGATACCTAAGTACAGGAAGCACAAAGGGTCCCAAACAAGAAGAACCCAAATAGACCTACACCAAGGTATTATTAAGATGGCCAAAGTTAAAGATAAATGATTCTAAAGACAGCAAGAGAAAAACAGAGTTACAAAGGAACGCGCATAAGGTTTTCTGCTGATTTCTCTACACAAACACTGCTGGCCAGAAGGGAGTGGCAAGATATATTCAAAGTCCTGAATAAGAAAAAGCTGCAAACTACGATACTCTATCTGGCAAGACTACCCTTTAGAGTAGAAGGAAAGATAAAGAATTTCACAGACAAGCAAAAACTAAAAGAATTCAGCAACACTAAACCTATCCTAAAATAAATATTGAAAGGTCTACTCTAAATAGAAAAGAAGCAGGAATCTATAGAAATGAGAAAACCATAATTGGAAATGCAATAACTACAATGAATTGCAAGAGAATACATGAAGATGTTTAAAAAAACAAAAGACATCAAAATCATAAAAGGTGGGAGAGGGGAGCAAGAAAATATAAATTTTCTCTTTTTTTCTTTTCTTTTTAGGATGTGTTTGAGCCTACATGACTACCAGTCTAAAGCAAACAGATATAGTAAAGGGTTAACATACTTGAAAAACAGGGTAACCACAAATCCAAAGCATACAACAGAGTCAAAAACAAAAAACAAAAAACAAAAAAAAACCCAAGCTAATGCGAAAGAAAATTATCAAACCACAAAAAGAAAAACAAAAAGGAAAAGAAATGAACAAATAAGAAATACCAAATCAAATGGAAAACAAAGCTCAAAATAGCAATAAACACACACCTATCATTAATTACTATAAATGTGAATGGACTAAATGCTCCAATCAAAAGACATAGAGTAGCAGACTGGATAATAAAACAAAAGCCTACAATATGCTGCCTACAAGAGACACTTTAGAGTGAAGGACACACATAGATTGAGAGTGAGAAGATGAAAAAAGCTATTTCATGCAAATGGAAATGACAAGAAAGCAGGAGTAGCAATACTCATATCAGACAAAATTGACTTTAAAACAAAGGCCATAAAGAAAGAGAAAGAAGGACATTATATAATGATGAAAGGAGCAATACAAGATGAGGATATTACACTCATTAACATATATGCAGCCAATACCAGGAGCTCCTAAATATATAAAACAAATACAGACATAAAGGGAGAAACTGATGGAAATACAATCATTGTAGGAGACTAACAACTCCCTAACATCACTGGACAGGTCTTCCAGACAGAAAATCAATAAGGCAACGGAGATACTAAAATAACACAACAGAACAGTTGGACTTGGTAGACTTTTTTTGGGCCATTACATCACCAAAAAACAGAACATACACTCTTTTCAAGTGCTCATGGAACATTCTCTAGGATAGACCACATACTTGGGCACAAAAGAAGCCTCAACAATTTTAAGAGGATAGAAATTATTTCAAGCATCCTCTCTGACCACAATGGCATGAAAGTAGAAATCAACCACAGAAAAACAAATGAGAAAAAAAAATGACAGTATGTAGACTCAACAACATGCTACTAAAAAACCAATGGGTCCACGATGAAATCAGAGAAGTTTAAAAATACCTTGAGACAAATGAGAATGAAAACACAACCACACAAAACATGCAGAAAAACAGTCCTAAGAGGGAAGTTCATAGTGATACAGACATTCTTCAAAAAACAAGAACAATTTCAAATAAACAACCTAATCTTCCACCTAAAACAATCAGAAAAAGAACAAACAAAACCTAAAGTCAGAAGTAAAGAAATAATAAAGATCAGGGAGGAAATAAATAAAATAGAGATTTAAAAAACAGAAAAAAATTAATCAAACCAAGAGCTAGTTTTCTGAAAGAGTAAACAAAATTGACAAACCTCTGGCCAGGCTCTCCTATAAGAAAAGAGGACACAAAGAAAGAAAGAAATGAAAATGGAGAAATTACAACCAACACCACAAAAATACAAAAAATCATGAGAGAATACTATTAACAACTCTATGGCAATAAATTGGACAACTAGAAGGAATGGAAAAGTTTCTAGAAACATACAGTCCACCAAAACTAAATCAAAAAGAAACAAATCATTCGAACAGACCAATCACTAGAAGTGAAATAAAATCAGCAATAAAAAGCCTCCCTGCAAACAAAAGTTCAGGACCAGATAACTTCACTGGGGAATTCTGTCAAACATACAAAGAGCTCATATCGATCCTTCTCAAACTCTTTTCCAAAAGACTGAAGAGGAGGGAATACGCCCCAACTCATTCTATGAAGCCACCATCATCCTGATACCAAGGCCAAAGACACTACCAAAAAAGAAAACTGTAGGCCAATATCACTGATGAATATAGATGCAAAAATCCTCAACAAAATATTAGCAAACAGAATACAACAACATATAAAAACAATTATACACCATGATCAAGTTGGGTTCATCCCAGGGATACAAGGATCATTCGATATACACAAATCAATCAACATGATACACCACATCAACAAGAGAAAGGACAAAAATCACACGATCATTTCAATAGATGCAGAAAAAGCATCTGATAAAATTCAACACATATCTATGATTAAAAACTTTAACCGAAGTAGTTATAGAGGGTACATACCTCAGCATAATAAAAGCTATTTATGACAAACTTACAGCCAGCATATTACTCAATGGTGAAAAGCTGAAAGCCTTCCCACTAAAATCTGGAATAAGACAAGGATGCCTACTCTCACCACTTCTATTCAATGTAGTATTGGAAGTCCTAGCCATAGCAATATGACAAGAAAAAGAAATAAAAGGGATCCAAACTGGAAGAGAAGAGGTAAAACTGTCATTATATGTGGATGACATGATACTTTATATAGTAAACCCTAAAGACTCCACACAAAAATGACTAGGGCTGATAAAAGAATTTAGCAAGGTAACATACAAATATCAGTGGCATTTCTTCACCCTAACAATGAAATATCAGAAAAGGAAAGTAAACAATCCCTTTTAAAATTGCATCCAAAAAAATAAAATATTCAGGAATAAATCTGACCAAGGAAGTGAAAGACTTAAATGCAGAGCACTACAAAACATTGACTAAGGAAATTAAAGACGACTTAAAGAAATGGAAAGATATCCCATGTTCTTGGATTGGAAGAATTAATATTGTTAAAATGGCCATACTACCCAAAGCAATCTACAGATTTAATGCAATCCCTATAAAATTACCTAGGACATTTTTCACAGAACTAGAATAAATAATCTTAAAATTTATATGGAATCACAAAAGACCTAGAATTGCCAAAGCAACACTGAAGAAAAAGAATGAAGCTGGAGAAATAACCCTCTCAGACTTCAGACAATACTACAGAGCTATAGTAATCAAAACATCATGGCACTGGTATAAAAACAGACATATGGATCAATGGAACAGAACAGTGAATTCAGAAATAAACCCAAATTTTTGGTCAATTAATCTTTGACAAAGGAGGCAAGAACATACAATAGAGTAAAGACAGTCTCTTCAGCAAATGGTTTTGGGGAAACTAGACAGCTGCATGTCAATCAATGAAGTTATAACATTCCTTCACACTACACACAAAAATAAACTCAAATGGCTTTAAGTCTTAAATATGAGAAAAGACACTACAAACCTCTTAAATGAAAATATAGGCAAAACATTCTCTGACATAAAACTCAGCAATGTTCTCCTAGGGTAGTCTACCCAGGCAATAAAAATAAAAACAAGAATAAATAAATGAGACCTAATTAAACTTTTGCACAGTAAAAGAAACCATGAGCAAAATAAAAAGACAACCTACAGTATGGGAGAAAATATTTGCAAAAGATGAGACTGATAAGGGCTTAATTTCCATAATATATAAGCAGCTCATACAACTCAACAACAACAACAACAACAAAAAACAAACAATCTAATCCAAAAATGGGCAGAAGACCTAAATAAGCAATTCTCCAATGAAGACATACAAATGGCCAATAAGTACATGAAAAAAATGCTCAATATAACTAATTATAAGAGAAATGCAAATCAAAACTACAATGAAGTATCACTTCACACTAGTCAGAATGGCCATCACTCAAAAGTCCACAAACAGTAAATGCTGGAGAGGGTGTGGAGAAAAGGCAACCCTCCTACACTCCTGGTGGGAATGTAGTTTGGTGCAGCCAGTATGGAAAACAGTATGGAGATTCCTCAAATGACTAAAAACAGACTTACCATATGATCCAGCTATCCTACTCCTGGGCATATTATCCAGAGGGAACCTTAGTTCAAAAGATACATGCACCCCAATGTTCACAGCAGCACTATTTACAATAGCCAAGACATGGAAACAACCTAAATGTCCATCGACAGATGGCTGGATAAAGAAGTTGTGATAAATTTATACAATGGAATACTACTCAGCCATAAAAAATGCCATTTGCAGCAATATAGATGGACCTGGAGATAATCATTCTAAGTGAAGTAAGAGAGAAAGAGAAAGAAAAATATCATATGATATCACTTATATGTGGAATCTTAAAAAAATGAATTCATCTACAAAACAGAAACAGACTCACAGACACAGAAAACAAACATGGTTATCAAGTGAGGTGTGGAAGGAGGTGGAAAGGGATAAACTGGGAGTTTGAGATTTGCAGATACTAACTACTATATATAAAAGATACACAACGAGTTTATACTGTACAGCACAGGGAACTATATTCAGTATCTTGTAGTAACCTATAATGAAAAAGAATAGAAAAGGAATATATGTATGTATGTGTATGACTGAAATATTATGCCGTAAATCAGAAATTGACACAACACAGTAAACTGACTATATTTCAATAAAACATATATATACAAAAAAATAGTATCTGTACCTATTATTACTAAAAGGTAGCTGATTATAGTCTGACCACAGGAGTAACACCTATGGGAAGGCTCAAAATTCCTTTGAATAAGACATAAAATTCCTTATTTAGTAGGCTATCCAGTGTTGGAGATGCTGTAGATTTTGACTGTAGAATCTTTGCCATAAATTCAAAAAATTATACTTTATTCAAGTATAAAATAAAATACAAGCAAATGAGAAGAATATAAATGCATTCTGATGTCAAAAAAAGTCCCAGAATTATAGCATTAAATGTTAAATTTCAGCCAAAAAACACTAAGAAATAATATTAGCAGCTAACGTGTATATGCTAGGCATAATTTATAGACACTTTCATTTAGTCCCAAATTCCTCAAGGTACAAAGTATTATTACTGGAATATCTTAAAAAGACTTCATTACTTCTTAGCATCCTAAAACAAACAAACAAACAAAAACTCAAGGAAAATTCAACTTTCTGAAACTACCACTAGTGCAATTAAAATGAATTCATCCCAGTGATGTATCACTTGACAAACTAGATCATCATTAGACAGTCTTACAAGCAACAGCCAGCCAGCCATGATGGCAATCAAACTGGTTCACTTGCTGATGAGGCATAAAAATAAATTTGAGAAGCAAAGGCCAAATAAGAACTCTTTAAGAGTCTACAGAATCTAAGCAAGAAGAATGGAGACTATGGGCAGAGACCTGCACACATTTAGAGATTAAAAGGATTTTAAATTCACCTCATATCGCCGCTAATTTGATTAATGGGGATTCAAAAACATGTAATAGGATCTGACAACTGATTACGTTTGGTGGGAGGGAAATTAGGATTAGGGAGAAATAACAGTTTTCAGTATTTGGATTTGAAAGACAAAGAGAATAATACAACCACTGTAAGTAGACCTAAAATACTTTGAAACTGATAAAACAATGTAAAACCTAAAAATATTCCCTAAATAGAACATAAGCCAACACCAAACAAAAGTTTCAACTATTCGGAGCCCCTGGTTATGCATTTCTTGCCTGCTATATATAACTCTAACTTTTCAGTACTCACATTCCAACACAATCTGTCCTGTCACCTTAACCTCACTTTTCCTTATGAAGGACACATTAGCATTCAAGCCTTTTGAGACTCCATTTCTACAGTTTGTGGCACACTAAAACCTCAACTCAGCTCACTCAAGAACACAAGAGAAACTTGTCACTTTTATCTGGACAGTTTATGGGCAAGAGTAGCAAGAGACACAGTTATGTGCTTGATGTGGAAGAGCACATAATCATAGACTCAAGGGAGATCAGTGACATTATAGTGACACTGTAGAGCCACCCATGTCACAAATCACCTAGAGCATTTTAATCCAAACTAGTTTTATACAATGGCCAAAAACTAAACAAATGAAATGATTAACAATTATTTCAATAGGTCAAGTATGTTCTTAAGGTTTAAGGATTTATTTTATACTTGCACATTTTTTAAAAGTGTACATCTATGTTTCTTCTCATTCAGAAAGTATTTGTAGTCTCTTACAAAGATGTGGCAAAACAAGATAAAAATTATATGAGGAAGCTGGAGAGGAAGAGAACATAAGCATGAGGTGGGGGAGAGAGATGAAGGTTAAGATTCGTATTCAAAGTATGTGTCATAACATACAGTCCACTTTGCTAACAGAGGGCTGTAATTTTGTTTCTAAGCTTCTTCAACAGCAGTTCAAAAAAGGAAATATAATCTGTTACAGAATTTAAGATAGAAACACAAACCAAATTCTTGGAGAAGGGACATAATTCCTTAGACTGAGACCTGTAGGAACTATTTCCATTAAGGTCTTTATAGAGGTGATGCTATGAAACACGGTCCCCAACAACTCTTCCTGAATGAACATTGTTAAGTTTCAAACTGCTGTTTTGTAATGCTCCTCAGTATAGATAAATGGCTAACATTTAACTCTGAAAAAGCAGAAATCAAAAAATGAGGGGGTAAAATGTTATACAATTGCCCCAATGTTCTGGATTATATACATAATACATAAAAATAATATTATTGTAATACATATAATATTTAATAAACATGAACTGAGCAATTATTGTGCCCCAAACATAAGTAACAGAAGCTTTGCCTGCATTTTAAAATTTAAGCTTCATAATACTCTTAGGAGGAAAGTATTCTTATTTTCCCCACTTTATAATTCAGAAAAATGAAGCTGAGAGAAGATACAGAACTAGAATTTGTTCAAGGTTGCACAGTTAGTACGCGGCAGGGCTGGGATTAAAACTCAGTACTCGTAGTTTTGAATTTTACACTTACTAGAATATCTTCCCCCATTAATGTATTAAAATTAAAACTGATTCATAAAGGGCACATACCCTGACAGTTTTAGCCTAAAACTTTATAAAACAGATGGCATGGCTACTCAAATTTCACTGACGTTTTCAGAAGACATCTATTTTTTCAAGCAATGTAGTATCTGATAACCCTCTTGATAAACTGTAACATGTACTTTGTTCAATGAACTGACTTGTGCAATATTTTACTAACAATGTTGTAGAGAGTATGGGGGAAAAAGATAATCTGAGTTTTGGAAAGTGATCTTACGCCTCCTTATGCTACTCATTACAGAGTGAGAGAGGGTGGTTGTTAAAGCCAGGGCAAATTCACAACAATAAAATTGGCATAGCAGACCTGGAAAATAGCCTCTGAAATTCTAGAACCAAAAAATAAAATAACCAAAATTAAAAACTCTTCCATGGACCAGTTTAACAGCATATTAGACAAAGCTGAGGAAAGAATCAAGTCATGGTGAAATCACTCAGAACAAAGCACAAGAAACAGAATAAAAAATACAGCAGAGAAAATAGAAGACAAAGTTTACAGAGAAAAGGTATTATGTACATTTAATTGGAGTCCCAGAATTATGGGAGAAAGAAAAGACAGAGGCAAAATTTAAAGAGATAGTAATAATTTCCCTGATACTAATGAAATATCATACTACATATTTAAGAAGTTCAGTGAATTCCAAGCAAACTAAAAAGAAACCCAAATATATATACATTTCAAAGTAAATGAGCAGAAAATCATAAAATAAAATTTGTGAGCCGTCAGTGAAAACATGAATTACATTTAAAGGAGCAAGAGTTAGAATAAACTAACTTCTCTATAGCAATACACAAAACTATGTTCTAAGTTGTGTTCATTACAACAAAGCAAGGTTGACTGAACATTTGAAAAATCAGTATAATTTATGACACGAATAGAAAAAGAAAAATCATATGATCATTTCAAAAATTGCAGGAAAAATCATTTGAAAATATGTAATACCTATTCATGAAAAAAAATTCTAACAAACTACAAGGAATAGAAGAGTTAACAAAGCTTGCCTCCCAAAAACCTATAGGGATCATACTTCGTAATGAAAGTTTTCCCTTTGCAATAAGGTCA
Organism: Camelus bactrianus; assembly: GCF_048773025.1. Lineage (NCBI taxonomy): Eukaryota > Metazoa > Chordata > Mammalia > Artiodactyla > Camelidae > Camelus > Camelus bactrianus. Next base: position 43,372,791 of record NC_133543.1, read on the forward strand.
GTCAAGGTTGACTATTATCAGTATTTCCATTATCCTGGTAGTGTTAGCCAGCTCGGTAAGGCATAGGAGATCACAAAGGTACAAGGATTAGAAAGGAGACAAAAACTATCATTAACATACATGATTTCGTACATAAAAAATCCAAAATTAGAATACATATATGTAAATTCACTGTCTTTCCATATATATTTTCTGCTATTAGTCACATCTTTTACAACAGCAACAAAAAAAAATTAAGTGCCCAGAAATAAATCTCATAAAAGATAAGGAGGACCTCTACATAGATGATAGTCTTCTACCAAGAGACATTATAGTGAGAGAAATCAAAAGACAAATACATGGAAAAATATGCCATATTCATGGATAGGGAGACTCAATATCAAAGAGATGTCAGTTCTCCCCAAATTTATCAGACTCAATAAAATCCCAATCAAAATCCAAACAGGTTTGTATGTGTAGAGGGAAGAACTGGCGGCAATCTGAGAAGCTAATTCTAAAATTTACATGGAAGTATGAAAAAGCAAGAATAGCCAAATTATAAAGCCTCAGAAAGACAGAATGCTATTGGGGCAAGAGTAGATAAACAGAAAAATAGAACAGAATAACTAGCTGAGAAAAAGACTGACACATATATGTTCAGTGATTTCTGACAAGGTGACATATTAAAATGGTGAAGAAAAGATTATCTTTCCCCTACGAAGCACTGATACAACTGGGTATCTACATGGAAAGAAATGAAACTGGATTCTATTACATACCTATACACAAATCAAACTTGAGGAAGGAAAAATAATAAAGGTTTTAAAAGTTAACAGAGGAAGAGTATCTTCATGACCTCAGAGCATAAACAAACTGACTACACTAAAATTATAAACTATGGAATGGCAGATTCTCAGGGTGCGAAAAGACATTTGTAACACATATAACCAATAAATGGCTCCTATATAGAAATATAAATATATACATATATTCAACCACAAATTAATAAGTATATTCAACAAATTACAGATATACATACATATATATACACAACAAATAAATAAGAAAAAGATATTCCAAAAGAAAAATGGTCAAGAGATGTGAATGTGCATTTAATGAAAGAGGAAACACATATGGCTAATAAACTTCTGAAAAGGTTCTAACTTCATTGTTTCAGGGAAATGCAACTTAAAATCCTAGTAAGATAACACTCCATACCCATTAGAATGGCTAAAATTGAAACAACCACAATATTAAGCATAAGATAGGATGTGAAATAACAGTGCTGTAGGAGTGTGCAACTGCTTGGAAAATAAACATAATGTTGAGGAAAGGACACCAGACACAAAATAATTCATATTGTATGATTTGTCTTAAATCAGTTTAAAAGGAAAGAGCAATGTTGCATATGACCTGAAGTATTGTCACCGGAAGGGGAGGAATTCTGGAGGAAAACAGCAATGCTCTATTTCTCAGCGTGAGTAGTGGTTACAAGTCTGCATCATGGTGCTTTATCAAGCTATTCTCTTATGTTTTATGTACTTTCCTGTAAGTCTATTCTATAGCGTATCAAAATGGTTTAAGGAAAATAAACTAAATTGCTTACCCCGAGACTAGCATCTGCCCGTTATGAGAAAAAGCACAAGCCAGAACAGGAGCACAGTGCCCACTCAGTGTACTTTTATATTTTAATTCAAAACCTGCAAATAACAAGGTGAGTAAAAATTAGCAAGATGACTACTTAGAATTTATTTTAAAATAAAATCTATTGGACTTACTTATTCAATAAATAATATTTGCATGCCTAAAGGACACAAAAATGAAAAAAAATCCTCACGCAATTCAAGTATTAGGATGCTGTGTGATTAAGTGGTTTCAAAAGTTTAGTGATGGGTAAAGAAGATCTCAGGCTCAGCAAAGGCTAGATGGGAGGATGTTATTATCAAATTATTTTTAAAATTTAAAACTTCAAACTCTAAAATACATAAATATATAAAGTTTCAGGCTAATTCAAAATTTTAAACTATACTACAATCTTGGCATCTGAAACACACACACACACCCACCCACCGACCCACCCAATTGGCCAAATGCCAACAAAGACTCAAATACCTGTAGTTTTAAAAATCTACTATTAAGAAAATATTTTCTCATTCTATAAATTAAAAATAATGGTAATTTATACAACTTATAATTCCAATATATCTTATAATATTCCTACAAAGTATGGTAACACTAAAATGCTTTTCAGGCTTTCTATAAGAACTGAAAAGAAATATCATTTTTTTAAAGGTAAACCAGGGGGCAGGTAAAGTTCAGTGGCAGAACATGGAAAGGGGGTGGGGAGGGATAAATCAGGAGCTCGGATTCATAGATAGCAACTACCATATATAAAATAAACAACAAAGTCCCTACTGTAGAGCACGGGAACTATATGCAATACATTGTAATGGCCTATAATGAAAAAGAATATGAAAAGGAATGTGAATATATATGTATAAATGAATCACTATGCTGTACAGCAGCAATTAACACATTGTAAATCGACTATAATTAAAAAAAAAGGTAAACCAAGGAAATTCAATTTATTTTAGTGACAACCTATAAAAATAATCACGAAGAAGCTGGCCTGGAGAGACAAGGAAATAAGTGAAATCTATAATTTTCTCAGACCTAATAAAAACTTTTCTGAAGTGTTAATGGCTCTTAAAAATCACGTAACTAAACAAAAAGGTCATTAGAGCAGGTAAAAGTTTCAACAATCAAAAACATTTCATTTTATTATTATTAAACATGTATTTTATTTCTATTCAAAACAGAAAAGCTATATTTATCTGGGAGAGCAGATGTGGGCATTCAAGGCACTGATTTAATTAGGCACCTACAGATCAATAAGTTGGCACAATCAAACAAAGCAAAACTATTAACAAGTTGCAAACCAAATGAAGACCTATAAAACTTGCAATAGGATCCAAAGAATTGGTTACATTCTCAAGAAAAAGATCCATATGTCTATCTACTCCTCCCTACAAAAAAGCAACTAAAATTAGGTGCAAACAATGCTAAATGCTTTATGAAAAGGCTTTAACTGCATGTGTTTACAAACTGTTACGTCTGTCTTAAAGAGACAGTGTAAAACCACATTTTCCAGACAATGTATAAAACGCTTTACCTTTGAACAATTATTCAAGGTATGCTCCATTGAGAATATCCACATATAGGACTATACTCATGGTTTCTTATAAGAATTTAATAAGAGCAGAAGAGGTGGGACAGACTAGAGAGATAATGGAACTCTTATCCTCACCAGTATGTCACTGAATACGTTAAAAGAATTATTAAATGCAAGCTTATAGGCAATAAAGTAACTAGATTTACACACACCAAAAAAAAAAAAAAAAAAAAACAACCAAAAAGTGTTTGTTTCCTGATAATAGGCCCTTCTCTTTACACCAGCATAATGACAAAGATTCTCTCCTTGACCAAACCCTGGCCAGGCTCCTCTGATCCATCTTCTCAACCAGGCCTTGACCTTGGCCTACAAAGATTTAAACTAACAGTTTCTTCTAAGGGCTCAACGTTGCATTCCTACGATGATCCTAACCCCCTTAAAGTGCCTCCCTGCAAAAACCCACGGCTGCCAAAAGAACTTACTGCTTGTTCCAGTCAACGCTTGAGGACAGGGTTCCTGCCTCCTGGTCTCTGTGAGAGGGGAGTTGCCTAACTTCCATAAGGGCCAGTTAGTAAACCCAGATGGGTTTCACATGGACCAATTTCCCCATTCCTGCTTTTTGTAAATTTTTCACTTTCCAGGTGCTACAGAGCTCCCATTTACACGCTCTCAATTCCCTTATTCTCCCCATAAAACACACAGTCGCCTCTGTATAAACTCAAGTTGAGTTCAGTTCATGCTAGACTCTTCCCTATTACAACAGTATATTACTAATAAAATCTGTCCTTATCACTTTAACTAGTGCTCAGCTTTGTTCATCTTTGACAACAATTTTTATAAACAATGAAATACAGTTCGTAATTTAACTAAAGTTTATTAGGTAACAAATAATAAAATTAAAATATGTTTAGGCATCTGAAGCAAGATGGCCAACCAATCATATAATTTCAGAGTTCCTACCAAAATGATAATGAAGAAATTAATTAAGACATAAACTCACATCAATTAAGAGAACAGGAGGGTGAGGGGCATCAGCAAATCAGAAACTGAAACTAATGTTGGGAAGGCAGAAAGCAAATTAATTGATGAGGTAGCACAGAGAGGTTAACAGCCTGAAGTGCAAAACGAGGGGGCTACCGCCAAGCAGAAAGCTAATCTTCCCCAGAAAACTCCAGAAGACATAGGACCATTAACAGCCGAGGAAAAGGAAAGTCAGAGTGATAGAGATGTAGATCTGAAAACAGAAAAATTAACTAAAAGTCTGCTTTATGAAATACTTAGTATCTACCTCCAATCCCCCCCTAACCCCACCCATAGTCTGCTGCACCAAAGCTGCTTCTCTTCAGGAAGGAAAATAATGACTGCTTGGGAGCTCCATGGCAGCTCCAGGGCACACAGACACTCACATTTTCTAATCCCCCAGCCCCTCCCCAGTAAGGACCAACAACCTACCTCCTTATCCTAAAGGGAAGCCAGCAACAAGCCACCACTGCATGCACAGAGTTTCTAAACTTCTTATTGTCTAATTCTTTAAAGCAAATGCAATACTAAGGATCTCCAGGCATTTGAAGAAGGTAACCAAAAAGAGAAAGATCAGGGTAAACAAAAAAGGGCCCAAGAGCAAACAAAGATGATCAGGAAACAGAAGGGAACTTCAAAACCAAACCAAACCAAACAAAAAGCCTCTAATTGGTATCCTGAGAGTTTTGAAAAGATCTTGCATTCGTAAAATAAATGAAGGACACTAAGAGAAAGAAACAAAAAAGATAAACTTTTAGAAATTGAAAATATAATTGATGGACTAAAAAAATTCAAAAAAGTTAAAAAATAAAGCTGAGGAATTTTCTCGTAAGATAGAAAAAGATAAAGACATAACTGTGGGAGGAAAATAGGAAAAAATAACACTCAATGAGTTATAAAAAGAAAGTAGAGAAGAAATTAAAGAAGTATCATAAAACTATATTCCAAAAATGAAAGCCTTAAGTTTCTTGACTAATTAGTCTCCTGAAAGAATAGTACAATACTTGGGGAGAAGTCACACACAATATAAAAAAAAAACTAACTATAGTGATAAAATTTAGAATATGATAGTATAAACAATATTTACAGAAACTGTGAAAACTATCAAAAGAGCTGAAAACACAGAAAGTGCAAAGCGGTACCTCTGGTAAGCAGGAATGTGTGGTGGTGGTAGTAGTGAGGTCATAGTCAGCAGTGAGCATACAATTTCTAAATCATGTGTATGTATTATTTTGATTAAAAGTTCTTAAAACATTTTTATAATCACATTTAGATATCCAGAGTTCCTTAGGTGAAAAGATTAACTAAAATAGAAACTTTACCTGGATGACAAATAATTTCAGAAAACTACTAGTTGAATACATACCTAAGAAATGGGTAAAAGAAATAATCCAAATTTTGATCTGGCAATCCTGACCACATGATGCCAATCGAAAAAACTGAAGACCTTGTTCCCCACCTAAAAATGTAAATTTGTTAAAAATAAATATACCAAGATTGATAAAACTTTAAACAACAATTTTTTAATTTCTTAGACTGGGACCTGTTAATTCTATTCATTCAAACCACACTCACAAGCAATATTAATCTATACCATATAATGAAATGTCAGTCAAAAACCTTCTTTTAAACAAAGTACTTAAAAGGATTATTACTTCAGCCCCTGAAGTTGCTACAACAAAATATCTTTTTCTTTATCTTCCACGAAAGATATAATTCATGGCTGCAAGGACCAATATTGAGCCACTAAGCTTAGGACAACCTCCAACCCAATTTTAGAGTCTATGGGGTTAGCACTGATGGGAAAAATTAGGAAGAAAAGTCAGTTATAAGTATTAAACGCTTAATTATTCCCAACTTAACTTTTTTAGGATATATCTATTTTCTAATAGCTTAGTCTATAATTCACTAGGAATGACTCCCCCCTATTTGATTTAATCAAGATGAAGTCTTGGATTTATATAAATCCAAAACAACATCACTTGAGTCAAGTTAATTTGGAGGAAAATATTACACAAATCAGGGAAAGTAATCAGTTAAATCTGGTGTCACAAAAAAACTCACTAGTTTTTAATGCTTACTTAGGTAATTTCAGTGTATCATTATACATCCATTAGATAAGTTCCTAAATATTTGTGGGTAAGGTAAATGCTAGTATTATCAACTCAATTTTATATGAGTTCCACCTAGTTTCACAGATCAAAGGAAGTTTCGGCACTCGTAAGCAGTAAGACACAATTAAGAAGCCTAATATCCATCATCTTAAGATTGCACTCCAGTTTCGCAAATATTCAGTGTATGGTACTTAATTTATACACATGGATATGTAAAATAAATTTTTTCTATGGACTCTGTTTTGTTGAAAGCACATGTATTTTATTACACACTACAAATTAACTCCTTTTTCACTGTAAGTTTTTCTAAATGCATGGGACTTCCACATTTCAAGAGCATCTTTGTTTTTGTAAAGCACAGGTTCAGCCAAATGGCATCCTTTCTCAAAGAGATCTTGATGGTGTAAGCAATTCCTCATTAAGTCTTTTTAAGGCAGAACAATTTACTCAAAAATGGCTGAGAGTAAAACACTTAAATACTAGGTAGACTCAATTAAGAAAAATTTTTTTCATTGTTTCTTGACTAAATAGACCCTCTGAAGTTAATTCTGAAGTTTCTTTCAGTAGCGAGAATTCAGCTAGGACAATGGAAAATTATAAACCTTAAAATATGCCTATGCTAAAAATCTAACATTTAAAAACAGACTTTTCTTCAGGAAAAATATTTCAGTTGTAATAATCATCTAATTCAAACTTTTTCACTTAAAAACTGGAGAGAACTGAACATTTATATTCTGGCACAAACAGGCTTATTTTTCCTTATTTGAATGAAATATCACAAAGACAGAATACTCAATATGTCATAAGTATGTATGGATATTAACAAATACCAAATAAAACAATAACAAGTTAAAACTATACACTTTATCTTCTAAGAAAATCCAGTAGTTCCAACAAATTCCTAAAATAATCACTGGTAAAGCATACACTGATCTGTTTCAGGGAATTTACACATAAGGTTAATATCTAATTTAATAGATACTGAACTAAACTAAAGGAACAACAGAAGAAGCACATTAGAATCATTCTGAGAAATATACTTTGAAATATACTCTAAAGGTAGGGTAGGGATGTAGGCATTACACTCATTTTAGAATCTCACGATAAATCTCAGCTTGGTTTAGTGAAACTTTCCAGGCCCCACCAGCTGCAATCCCTCTAAAGACAGGACAAGGATGCCCTTAGCTTTACTCTAATATTAATATAAAAATGGTATTTTAATTGAAAATCTTTGTTTCAGATAAATTAGAATCAAAAAGGAAACCTAAATCTCCCCATGTTTATATAATTCAAAGATTCATTGAGTTCCTATACAATTCTGGAGAAGGCGCCACAGAAATGGAAGAAATGGTTCTTGTCTGTTATAAGCTGGTCTTCTCAGAATAAAATAGCAAAAAACAATATATTAAAAAAATTACCATAACTAAATTAGGAAAGGGGTTTAATATAAAAATAGGTTCAGGAAAAGGCAATCTATTAACCTGCTACATGATATTAAAAGGTTAAGAAAACATAAGCAAGAAATTTCAGCGGATCTATAAAAGGAATCTTACTCATCAGTCTGCATTTCAAGGCCTACTATGTGCCAGGCGCCGTAAATAAAACAGACCCAGACCCGATCTATGGAGCTTACTATCTAACAGGAAAAACACCATTAACCATAAGCCATATAAATAATTATACAATTAAAACTTGTGATACTTCCCTAAGCAATGTAAAAGGAAAATAAAGCATGCAACCCAAAGACTAACCAAATTACTTTACACTGAATGCAGGAGGGGAGAGCAGGGGAGGCTCACCTGAAGTCATTTTTTTTTTAAACCTGAAATCTAAAGGATGACTACGAGTGAATCAGGTGAAGGGTCCACAGACCCTCGGGAAAATCTTAGAAACACTGAAAGAATGAAAAGAGGCCAGTGCGGCAAGAGAATGCGTGAGGCCACGTGTGATCTGAGGTAAGGCAGGGAAACATAACATGTTAAGGTGCTTACAGGCTTTGTGTTTTGGATTTGGCATTTTATCTTACCTTAATCATATTTTAATAAGCCATTGATGGCCCTGAAATAGGGGAGTGCCAAAGCCATCCTGCCACTGGACAAGAGCTGTTCAATAAGATAGTAACTAGCCACATGTGGCTACTAAACAGTTGAAGTGGGACTAGCACAAATCGAGATGTGACATAATATACATGCCAGATTTCAAAGACTTCATACCAAAAATAGTAAGATATCTTATCAATGATTTAATTGGTTATAAATTACTGAAATAATATTTTAGATATATTGGATAAAATAAAATATATTACTAAAATTAATTTCACCTACTACCAGAAATTTTTAAGTTTATACACGTAGCTCATATTATATTGCTATAGGACAGCGCTGGTTTGGCAATAAGACTGGAGGGGCCAAAAGCAGAACTTCCATCCTAACACAGAAGATGAAAATAAAAGAAGAAAACTTCCTAACACACTGTATTTAAAACCAAGAGTCTATATTCAGGAGTTTTTGTTTCTCCTTTTTCTAAAAACTAACTGTATTGTCAAATGCTTTATAAATTTATCTTCTGAAAGATTAAATTAGTAAATAGAAAATACAGCCTCTGTTTCCAACTTTAAAATGTAACATTTCCATTTGAATATCAATATACAATATTTCAAAAATCACAGGGTTAAAAACCAACAGGGTTAAGTCCTCTAAATTACCATACTCAAGGAATCCAGATCTACTGTACCAAGCTGATTCAGCCCCTACATATACTAACCATTAAGACTGAAGGGGCCAAAAGCAGAACTTCCACCCTAACACAGAAGATGAAAATAAAGGAAGAAAATTTTATTATCTTTATGGTTGGATTACCACATTCTGTTGATTCTTATTTTGTAGTTGGCTTTATTCCTTTGATAACTATGTAAATTTAAAAAGCTAAAGCTCTAATCTGTTCTTAGAAACAATGATCAGTACATATACGTAAACTAAAAAAATGTGCAGTATATAGCATATATGTATTTATATGCAATATAATGTATATGTGCAGTCAAACTGTAATAATTCTACCTAATAAAACTGAAAAAGGAAAACAAAGAATAAAATGAGAAAGGGAAGGGAGCCATTTTTAAACACTGTGTATTCTTTCTATTCTGCTTTACCAATTTATGCAAAAAATGGCAACTAAAAATAAATAAAAGATGAAAAAAATCTGATTTTCCCAAACAATATTTGTGACTTCATTTTGATCAAAAAACATGAAGAGGGGGAGGGTACAGCTCAAGTGGTAGAGCGCATGCTCAGCATGCAGGAGGTCCTGGGTTCAATCGCCTCGTACCTCCATTAAATAAATAAACATAATTACCCACCCTCACCCCCTCAAAAAAACTTAAAAAAACAAAACACGAAAGAGAAGGGTGACTCCTTATAAAGGAATGAACTAAAAGGGCTTGTCGTTCTACTAATGATGAAGTGAAAATAAGTAAAAGAACTAAAAGTCTTATGCCAACTACAAATAGGAATTACTAGGGCTTACAAGAATAAAATAACTAACCAGAAACTGGTTGTGAAGAAAAATCACAGCAGGTAATTCCAAGATCATGTGCTTTTTCACTATGCAGACACCTCATTTTATCATTCCACACTGTTAAATCTCCACATGAGGAGCCAGTGACAAAGAGGTTTCCATTAGGAGAAAATGCACAGGCCACCAAGGAGCCATCCTTAACACTACCACATCTGAAATAGAAGCAAAACAAAAGGATGTTTTCATTTCAGAGCATCTTGTACTTTATATTACAACCTCTAACAGCAGCTTGATAAGAGTAAAAAGAGAATAAATGCCTTGACAGAAAGGGCAACAGATGCCTATAGAAATAAAATATCATTTATATGCTATACACTGAGATATGTTTTCTAAAACTAAGAGGATTTAAACATTATCTTAACCAAAGTCCACCTTCATACTTTTCCATATGGCAAGTCAGTATGAACACATTAAAATCTACAAAGCTTAACAAAAAAAAGCAGTAACAACCAACAGTATCAACTATAGTCACTTTTATTTTTAAAAGATTAAATTTTTTTTATTGAAAAACATGTTATTGGGGTCAAATGTACTTTCAAATTTTGTATTAAAATCAGCCAGAAACAACAGTAAGGACTTCCATCTCATATTCAAATGTTAACTTACAGAAAATGCTGTAAGTTAAAATTATCTTGGAAGATTAGGAAGCATGGGCCTGATGATATTAAGTATCTTCTCACTTAGGAAAAATAAACTGGTAAAAACCCAACAATTAGTACAGTGTCCCATCTAGTGCTTAAATCTACTGCAGTGTATCATTTTTGTATCATTGACTAAATATATTGGGGAAGTAATGCTATAGAGGCAGAATTTATCACCTGATAAGTGAAAAAAAAAGATTCCCTAGCCGATGGCTGTATTTTATTCATATAAAATAGCTTAAAGACATTTCATTCTTTCTGTGCTTTGTCTTCAAACTGTTTAACAATGCTTAAAACACATCAACTTCTTCAGCCCCAAGACGCAAATCTAAATGAGCAACAGTGGTTTATCAGCTAGCATTTGTACTCTGAAGCTGGGGGAGGATAAGGTACATTAAATTATCTTAATTGATAACATTTAAAAGTTTATAGTTTTTAATGTACTTAATGTCACTGAACTGTATACTTTTAAATGGTTAAAATGCTTTATGTTATATATATTTCACCACACTATAAATTCACACAAGTATACTGTTTTAACGTTGGTGAGTTGCAACACAATGTTACTGGTACAAATTAATTGATGTAACTTTATCCAAAAGGAGTTTGTCAGGTGATTTTTTTTTTAAGAAGTGATAACACAACATCACAATCACAAGGTTCCTTCTTCTGGGCTTGGTCATTCACCCAGCAAGAATCCTAGTCAGGAAATAGCTGTGCCTTTTAGGTGAGCATTACCTACCATTACTTTATTATTAAGAACACTTGAGCCAAAAGTGACAAAAATAAAGTTTAAAATTACTGAATTTTATTCAAGAGATTGTTTTGGTTTCTTTTTCAGCTCTTACAGTAAAAAAAAAAAATCCATAGAAATCTAACACAATTAACCCTTATTTTACAAGAGAAAGATTGGAAATGTAAAACTCTCAGAGACAAGCAAATCTACTTCAAGAATCATATTAAACACCAGTTTTTACGATGTCAGAAGATAGTTCAAAATATTTTCCCTTGTGATGTCTGAAAATTATCTACTTCTTAAAGCCATCAAAATATTCTGCCTTTTTTTTTTTTTTTGGTAGACTCATTAAAAGGATTAGAAACGGAAAGAGTTTAAATATTCCTACCTATATAACTTGTACGATTGTGCATTCCACAAAACAACAGTTCCATCAGCTGCCCCCGAGACCAAACAAGTCGAGTCTGGGGAAAACCGGCACACCCTCACGGGGCTACCACTGGGCTGTTCCATCACCGCCAAAATCTGTCCCTTTTGAGTATCCCATAGGACAGTGGTACCATCTGTTGAACATGAAGCCAAAATATGTCCTGAAGGGGAGAAACAGCAGCAGTGGACAGCATACGTGTGAAACTTCAGTGGAGAGTGTGGCAGTTCAGTAAAGTCACTCAGGGAGTACAGGCGAATTGTTTTGTCCAAGGAGCAAGTAGCCAGGAGGGAAGAGGAGAAGGCACAGCAGTTGACATCATCATCGTGATCAGATGATGTGTGAATTAGTTTCACCATGTTCTTTATTTGAAGTAAAATATCCTGCAATTTTTAGATAAAGGTTACTTCATCCTAGGAATCAAACAAATGCAACTCAAATCCACATGAAAGAGCCAGAATCAATTTATGGATTTGCTCAATAAAAGCTCCTCCATATACATTTTTAAAAGGCAATCTATTATACCTGGGGTAAAGATAATCTGGAGAAAAATGAAACATTTCTGAGACTATAACTTCTGATGATGATCACAATCACTACTGCTATAACAATGAAGTTCCATAACACCTAAAAAAAGAAAACCTAGTCAACTAACTTCAAACTGATTTGACACTGAACAGTCAAAAACTTGGGTATTTATTTCACCTTTGAAGTCTTTCCTTTAACTGCTACTCAACATTGCCTCATTCCAGATCTCCTAATCTCAACAGAAGATTTTTCACTATTTTAACAAACTCTCTCGCTGCTCCCTGCACAGGACGGAGTCAAGGCTATTGCTCTGCCTTTAAGATGCAGACCTTGAGGGTACTTATAAGAATTAACGAAAGGTTTCATTCACAATTTACACGGCAGTGTTGAAAGCTATCATTTCATGGTTTGTCATTTGTTTGACAAAGAATAAAATAATATAAAAGATTTGAGCTGAAGAACCAATTTAACAAATCAGGGAAACCAAAAAGAGAGGCAAAGAAAAAAGGACTTAGCCAGTCTGCATTTAAGAACAGATTTATAAATTTTGAATAAAATCTAAACTCCTCACTACAGCCTACAAAACCCTGTATGATCTGGCTCTTCCCTGCCAACTTCTCAGACCTCAACTCCCATCATTTTCCCTCCTCCTCATTTCTTTTCACCTTCCCTGGTTAAAAAGATTACACCTAGGATCTTCACATTGTGGTTTCCTCATGCTTAAATTCTCTTCCCTCTGCTTTTGGGATCTTACTTTTCATTCAGATTTCAAATTTCAGTGTCCCTCCTCAGAGAGAGTTCCACTTTCTAGGCTAGCACATCACCCTATTTTCATCCTCAGTGTAGCAATTACCATCATCTGGTATATTTATTATTTTTGTCCCCCCCAACTAGAATGTAAGCTCCAAAGGAGCACAGATCTGGTCCAGCTTGCTCATTTCTGTATCCACAGCATGTAAAACAGTGTCAGCAGCTAGTGTGGTCAAATATTTGTTGAATTATTTTTTTCCAAATCCAGTTGATGAATACAGAATGATCAGGAAATTTTTTAAAAAGCTAACAATACTTTAAAAAAAAATCTGACAGTGGGAAAATGGTGTGGAATGAAGCAATAAATCAGCCGTAAAGGGATTGGTATGGCTTTGGATTGTAAAAGTCATAATCCCTTGTTCTAATATTATTAACAGAAATCTTTACAAACAGATGGTGCATGCCTTTAACAACATTTATCTTATCTCAAAAGTTCAGCTTCTTTTTCCAAACTCCAATAAAGTTTAAAAAACAAAAACTCACACAAAAAAACCGTGATTATCGTCTGTACTGCTGCACTGAAAACAGGCGCGAACAGGTGGTGCTTTTTGAAGAACTCCCAAATCTCAACTGTGCAAGTGCACACAGGTGATTTTCCAAACAAACTTGTGCCTTCACACCCTTGTGGCACTCAGCTCCCTTTGCAGTTCGAGGTCTACAGTCAGAAGCACAAAGACGTAATTAGCCCAACAATTTGTTTCGAAAAGCGCTCTTAAGCCTACCCCTACCTGCCTTGGGGCTTGGGCGTCCTCTTAGATTTCAGCCGTCACGCCAAACACTCAAGCCCCGAGCAAACCAAGCCAATTAGCCAGTGAGAACAAACGCAACCCCATCTAACGTAAAGCAAACCTGAAATGCGCCACGAATAAGCCAACATAAAGCCCGCGACCTACTCCCTCCACTCCCCGCACGCGGGGACCAAGGATTTGCCCGACTCCGAGAGCCAGACGGGCCTCCGCGGACCGAGCACCCCGAGACAGCAGGGCGTCCGGCGGGGAGCGGGGCCTTCCGGGGCGCGGGGACCGCAGCTCGGGAGAGCCCAGCTGGGGCTTGCAGACCACGCCGTGAGGCCCCACCCGACTCCCGGGACGAGGCCGCACAATCGCGCCTCCCTCGCGTCAAGGTCCCAGCTGGTCCCTATAGCGCGCTTAGAAACAGAAGCCGAGAAACGGAGAGTTCAGACACCCGTGCATGGAAGCTCCGCGGGCTGACCCCAGTCGCGCTCCCCTACCTGCCACCGCCGCTGCTAAACTGGTCCATAGACGCGGCCCCTTTCCCCTCGAAAACCCAGGACGCCAGGCATCCGCCCTCAGGTGCCAAGCGAGCGGCGCGGAGCACGTGACGCCCAGGCGTGGAGGGCGGGGCTGGCGCCGGCGCTGGCGGACGCCCTAAGGCCAAAGGACAGGCCCCGCCCCCTGGGGGGTATGGCCCGCGCCCCGGCGCATGCGCGCCCTTCCGCCCTCAGACAGAGAGTTCTCTAAATTCTGGCTCTAGGATTAAGTTGAGTCCAGACTTGGGAAGAACCTTTTGATACAATTTTTTTCCAAGTGAAGAAGCTGAGGTCCCAAGGTTTAGCGAGTGCCTGAAATGTCGTTTTAAAGAGGCATTGTATAACTCACCAGTTATTCCAGCTCAAGGTTTTTGAGACTCCTGCCTCAGCTGTATTTCTTTATCCTGCTCTGTCTTCTCTGACCTCCCTGGTTGGTCTTTTCTATTTAGGCCAGTTCTGACCTCCGCGGTCCATGACTTCTGCGATAACCTCTGTGCTCAGCTTACCCAAATCTTGCTTTCCAGGTCAGGCATCTTGCCCCTGGGCCCCAGTCCTGCGGTTCCGCTGTCCACTGGGCAGATAGGTATACTGATATCTCCTGAGCCCGATGTGCATTTCTTCTAGCGTTTCCGAGTGTTTCATAAGCTCACAGATAGCCGGTTTCCATGTGTAATTGACTACTAAGTGGTCTTGCCAATCCCTTTTGGGGTGAGCAGAAATAAGTTCCTAGGCATGCTAACACTTACCAGTTAAGTGCACAACACAGTATAGGGCCGTGTACAGTTAAAAATCAAAGGTACAAACAGAAGTCTTCAATGAGGAAACGTTAAAAAATTATCAACCTGAGGACACCAAAGTCATATATTGGAAAAGTAATAACCTGAAGTATTCAAATTTAAATATGAAATCGAGATAGATGGAAATGATTTGTAATGAAAAAGACAAGGAAAAGCGGAGATAGAAATTCATGATTTTGAGATGTTCTTGTGATTTTTAAATTGATCAATGAGTGCATTATGATTGAGATTTTGCACACTTGATTACATGCCAAAGTACTGCCAAAACAGTATTTTTCTAAATGCAACTTTTTCATCGTGTAAATAACAGAGCTCTCTGTAAGAAATACAGAAACTATAAGAAAAATAGTAATAATCGCACCAAAGCTAAGCTACTCAGAGATAACATTTCCTTTCAGTTTTTCATGCATAATATCAATAATTTTACAAAAAGACTTGAAAACTACTTTTTTTAAACTTAAACTTGTATCCCAAGCATTTTCCCTTTCTAAAATTTCTTCAGTAGCGTAGTTATTGTTTCTGCCTAACGGTTGACACTTCCAGAAACAAACCATAATTTAACATTTTCTCTGTTTTTGGATAGTTGTTTCAATATTTATATGCTTATTATAAATAATACTGGACTAAATGACTTTGTACATAAATCTTTATCCACATTTATGAACATTTGCTAAGGAAATTGTTAAATAGAAATGGAACTGTTGGACATAGGGTGTAAAGATTCTTAAATAATGCCATATTGCTTTTCAGAAAGGTTGTATAGTTTAAATTCTCAGCAACATATGGTTGTGCCTGTCTCTCCACATTCTTGACAGACTTGAGTAATTTTTTTAATTTTTTCACTAATTTGATGGGTAAAATTGGTTATAGCATTCTTACGTAAAATATGTAAAAGAAACCCCTGCCTACACAGGCCAGTAATTTAGCATGGAGACCTGAAAGTCAGTATGGTCAGCTTTGCCTGTTCTACTAAGGAAAGGCAGTTTTAAAGGGGGAAGCCTTATTGTAGCTGATCTCTACGAATTTGCAATTCAGGAGATGTTAATTAAAGTATCTTACTAATATAGTAGAGAAACACTGTAAGAATTCATAGAGATTTTTAATCAGATGAATGAACTAGTTATCTCACTTCACAGGACAGAGTGTCAAATAATTGGAACTTTGACTTGGAATATTGAAGGTTTGAGTATTTTATACATTTTTGGCCCTAATTTTGTCCCTGTAGTCAATAATTAATCCTATTTTATCATTAATTTCTAGTTTTGTTCCTGGTAATAATGCTTCTTGGGGAATATAGAAAACAATTTTAAATAATATATTTCAAAGAAAACTAACTTTTCAGTTAAACAGTAAGCAACAAATGCTCTCAACATATGACTGCAATGTATAGTCAAGAATAACCAAGAACTCAAAGGGGAGAGAGTGAGACAGGTGATAGGCATTGGAGTCATTAGAAAAGGTGGGTGTAGGAATGGGTCCTAAACAGGCTTGAAACGTGGGCCAGCTGAGGGATGAGCTTGGGAAATACCCAAGTATTTCACAGTAAGTATTCAGGAGCACACTTGGGTTGTTCAGCTTTGCAAAGTAAGGCCAGAGGTGTTCAGTTTGCAAAAGATGTATCAAGCTTAATACATATAATATATGCATTGGTGTGTAGTGTAAATTATACTTCAAAAAAAGGTTAAAAAGAAATCCATGGGAATGGCCCAGGAATTCTCTCGTACTGATGCAATCATTCACTCTTCACACCTGGTATTACCACAGCGCTACCACTCAGTAGAAAACTCTGGGGATATGGGAAGCTGTAATTGGGAGCGTGTTGTGTTACCTTCTGCATGATGGAATATTCTCTAAATTCCTCTTATTCTTTGCCATTAAATAAACTTTACACCCTTCTGTTTCCATTAATCCACCTATAGTCCTGGGGTGCTGACCAAGTAATGAGAGTTGAGCGGAGTTCTTTGAGTTGGTGTTCCACAGATGAAAGAAAGACCCAGGGGCTGCCAAACAAAGGGGAGGAGGAAGACTTGGACCCAGCACAGCGAGAACTGCCTGATGATGGAAAACGTACGCGTGACTGGAAATACGAAGACGAGAAAGAAATGTGATGACACTTGGTATTTGTACATGCTAAAGAAATTTTACAGTTCCAACTATGCCTCTTCCTTTTTGGTATGAGAAGCATTTGTCTCGTTTATGGATTTTTAAATTCCAACTTCCTATAATGTAAATTTTTCTTTTCTTATTTATTATCTCATCTTTTCAAATTCTTTACTTTCCAGTATCTTACTATTAATGCTCTACAGGAGAATTCAAGATTTTAAAATGCATTTTTGAAAAAGAAATCCACAATTTTGGTTTCAGATTCATGGTTTTTTATAACATAAGAAAAAAATATGAGAGATATTGTCTAATCAAATTCATTTAACAATAGTCCAGATGACAGTATTATTATTAATGCAATCTCTTTGCTTCTCATAGGTCTATTTTGATTTTCTCTTTCTTCTTGAGGTAGGTACAGTAGTCTGTGTCTTACAGGAATTTGTCTTTTATCACCCAAGTTACCTACTTGTCCACAGAATTCACAAATAATCCTTTTTATTTCTGTAAGGTCAGTAGCAATGTCCCCTCTTTCATTCCTGACTTCAGTAATTTGAGTCTTCTCTTTTACTCAGTCAGTTTAGCTAAAGTTTTGTCAATTTTGTTGATCTTTTCAAAGAACCAATTTTTGGTCTAATTTATTTTCTCTATTCTCTTTACATTCTCTTTTTCACTAACTTCTGCTCTAATCATTATTTCCTTCCTTCTGCTTGCTTCAGGTTTAGTTTGTTCTTTTTCTGTTGGAAGTTTAGGTTGTTGCTTAATGATCTTTTTTTCAAACATACAGGATTTACAACAATAAATATCCCTCTAAGCACCACTTTGGCTGAAGGCCAGTAGTTCTTTGTATTAATAAAATCTACTTGTCCTCTTCAGGTGGATCAAACTTGGGTCTCCACAATAGCATCAAGCATTGTTCACACAGATTCACAGCAGCCCAAAGTTTCAGTGGATCAAAATGCACTCCAGCCCCTTCATTTTCTTATTGTTTTTGTTTTTCATCGTGAGTTTCTCAAAAGCACAATCTCTCCTTTGAACCTAAGGTAAAATGTATTAACAGTCTTTCCTGACCATGACAGACTAGTACAGTCCAATCAACGTCCTTTTCCAAGACCCTCTCAATCTTTTATCACACTTTCCTCAGTTGTGTATTCTAGTCCTTTTCCAGGACCCCTTCATAAGTGATCTGATATAGAGAGGTAAGATATTCAGCCCTCCTGTGCCTATTTTTTTCCTTTTTATCCAATGGTTTGATAGCCAGTCTGTGAGTATCAGGATAGTCTAGGATATGGGGCAATTACAGTCAAACTAAGTATCTCAGTGACTTAAATCAAAGGTTTATTTCTTGTTTATGCTACGTGTCCATTGTGAATTGGTAGGGAATTATGTTCAATATAGTTCATCAGGGCACTGGGCTGGCAGAACATGAGTCATTTTAGCGTTAATAGTTGCTATGCCACATGGAAAACAGAAATTAAATACTCGGCCAGCAAGATACACACAATACTTACATTCAGGTTTCTTTGGCCAGAACTAGCTTGTCAAATGGCCCCGTTCAACCACAAGGGCTTTAGGAAATACATTTTCACCATGTGCCCAGGAAGATGGAAAGCTAGAAATCTGATTTTATGGTATTGGTATTAATGACTCTACCAAATGTTCCTGTAGAAAGGAAATGAGATCAAAGTTAGAACCTCCCTTGAAAGGGAATGAGATCAAAGTTAGAGACCAGAGGAAAGCAATCTGGAGAATTATAGAGAAGTTCCACTTTGTATCAGATAAGCCATTCCTTTTCACCTATTTCGTTCACCTGGGACCTCTTAGCCCCTTTATTATAGACATGAACCTGTTTAACACATCTCAGGAAGCAGCTGTACTCTATCAGAAAATTACTAAGCTTCAAGATATGATTATAAAGTAATATGACTGCTTATTTCATGAAATATTATCCAACATATATATGCAATAAGGGCTGTCCTTTTCAAAGCAATCATTCTGGGAAGTCAAACATTTATTCTAGCATAGCTGTTACTGAAAGATATTTAGACCCCCAATTTTGGCACTGCTTTCAGAGAGTTTGGCTCATTCTTTTGAATGCCTTCCTTGATTGGAAGGCTTTATTGACAGTTTTATTGGGTACCTTTAATATGGCAGACATTGCACTAGATATCAGGTATCTAAGAATGTGTAAGACACAATCTCTTGAGGAATTGTGTCGGGTGACAATGGAAGATACTCAGCCCATAATAGTTATGGGAGAATATGAATCCTAGTTGCTCACAGGAATTTCAAGTGGAGGGGTAAGAAAGCCAATTAAATCCATACATAACAGACAATTATCTCTATGCATATAACAAGAGCATGTCGATAAACGACTCATGATGAGCTTTAGAAATGTGCAGAATTGCAATCGAATGTTTAGAAATAATTTTAAATAGGTAGAACTGGAAAATATGATCAAGAAAGTGGAGATATTTCAGTTTCTTGGGAAAAAAAATGGGGCTAATCATTATGGAACAGACTAAAAGGAGAGTTGGAGGGTAAAACATGTTGTTTAATATGCATTGTCCAGGAAAGAACCCCAGAAGTTGTCAGAGAGAGATCCCATTGTGCTTTGCTGTGTTGTGGAGAAGGCGTGACTCACCTGCCCTTACTAGCAACTGGCTGAAACACTCCCAAGTACACCTCATTCTCAGTATGCTGTTTCTATATGCTTACCTAGCATATTGCAGATAATTCAGTTCTTTCTTAGAGATCATGACACTGGAAACCTGGACATGGTACTTTAGTTAATGGAAAGGAATCTCTCCCATCATAATCCAGTTGATACTCTGGTTTATGCTTTACTTTGTGAGATCGGTGCACATCAGCAAGCCTAGGTCTGATCAACTTTGGAGGCTGTGATAAAATCATGTCCAGGCTTATAAGAAAGTAGTTAAGTCACCAGACCCTATTATATCTCACTAACCACCCATCTCTGTTTAGTGTCTTCATAGCTTAGTGATAACAGCATGGCTTGGGGGCCAGCTGATTGTGAGTTTGAATCCTAGTTCTGACAACTAACCAGCTGTGTAACCAAGCGTTTATAAGCCTTGGTTTCCTCATATGTCATATGTCTGATAGGACTGTTCTGAAGCTTAAACAAAATACCACACATGCAGTATTTGGCCCAGTGTTGTATACATATTAACACCACTTTCCCTGTGTAACTGCAGTAGACAGGTGTGATAATTCTGGCCAAGGCAAGCACAAAGAAACTACTCCTTGAAGGGCCATCAAGCTTAACTTTTACTGGGTGGAAGCAGGCATGCATATACAACTTATGATGTGATAATGGCTCTGATAGTAACAAAATTCTATAGGAGTATAAAGTAACTGCCACTGGGAGGGTGGGAAGGAGAGTAGAGGAAAGCACAGATAATAGAATTTGGCAGGTGGTGGGTAAGTATAGCTTTCTGGAGTAATTTTGTGGGATGAACAGACAATGTGAGAAGAGAAGATGGGGTTATGATAGGAAAAACTAAGAATAGGCTGAGGCTAGCTCTGAAGAAACTTCAGTGCTACACAAATATAGTTTTAGTAAGGGACTGACAAAATCAGATCTGGGTTCAAGATTGCAGAGTGGTGGACAAAAGGAAGATGACTAGACTGATTTCACAATTTATTACAACAATGGGAAAATACCAGTGGGAAAGAAGAGAGAGCCCAGAAATAAACCCTGGCATATTTTATCAAATGACTTTCAACAAGGGTGTCAAGACCCATTAAGTGGGGAAAGGAGTTTTTTCAACAAATGGTATAGCAAAAACTGGATATCCACATGTAAAATGATGAAGTTGAACTCTTACCTTATATGATATACAATAATTGAGTCAAAATGGATCAAAGACCTAAATGTAAGAGCTAAATCTATTAGAAGGAAACGTAGTGGAAATGATTTATCACATTGGATTTGCAATGATTTCTTGCATAGGACACCAAAGACATAGACAAAAGAAAAAAATAAATTGGACTGCATCAAAATTAAAAATTTCTGTGCATCAAAAGACATAATCAACAGAGCAAAAAGGAACCCCATGGAATGGAAGAAACTATTTGTAAATCATGTATCTGATAAGGGTTATTAATACTCAGAATATATAAAGAACTTCTATAACTCAGCAACAACAGAACAACCTGATTTTAAAATGGGCAAAGGACTTGAATAGATATTTCTTCAAAGAAGATGTGCAAAAGGCCAACAAGCACATGAAAAGATGCTCAGCATCACTAACCAACAAGGAAACGCAAATCAAAACCACAATGAGATGCCACATCACACCTGTTGGCAAGAATGTGGAGAAACTGGAAACTTCTGTACTCTTGGTGGGAATGTAAAATAGCGTGGCTGCTGTGGAAAATATTATGGTGGTTCCTTACAAAATTAAAAATAGAATTACCATATGACCCAGCAATTTCACTTCTAGGTATATACCCAAGAATTGCAAATAGGGTCTTGAAGGGATATTTGTACACCCATGTTCATATTGACAATAGCGGAAGAGTGGAAGCAACCTAAATATCCATCAACAGATAAATAGATAAGCAAAACGTGGACTATACATATACGATGATATTATTCAGCCTTAAAGAGAAAGGAAATTCTGATACATGGTACAACATGGATGAATCTTGAAGACATGTTAAGTGAAATAAACTAGGCACAAGAAGACAAATACTGTAAGATATCACTTACATGAATAAGTACAGACCTTTTAAGGCCTTCCACTGTCTCCACACAAACCTGTCATGTAAATGCCTTACTAGCCTTTGGTGATCCAGTGACCTCACCGAGCTTTCCTTTCAACTCGGCACAGGGTTTATTCTCAATTGGCCATAAGCCTTAGGTCTCTTTCTTTCACTGCTGAATTCTACATTCTTTGATATCCATTACCATGATTATTAGGGTGTTTTTAAATTAAAGGACACAGTAAGGAGTTGGTTCAGGGAGAATTAAATAAGGGAACTCCCAGAAGTCCAGCTTGATACTTAGTTAAAACATCTTTCTAAATTTCAAGAATGAACTACGTACAACTGATAGTATACCCCACAGTGCTTTTATTCAGTCATCCAAGTGAGAACCCAAATGATCTTCACGTGTATGGTCATGGTAGATAAAGCACAAACAGACCTCAGATATAAATTTTGCCACTGCCTCTCCCTGGATGTAATGCTAAAGTAGAAAATTCTCTTCCAGTGAATGTCCAGAGGATCCAAGTTATCTTTTCCTTTAACTCTGCATTTAGCCAACTCCTTACCCATCACACTTCCAAGCACAGCTTTTGCTGCTGTAACTCTTAAGTCCATATAAGCTCCAACAGTACCTAAGAACTCTGAATATTTTCTTTTCACCTACATATACCTGAGCTTTTGCCTGCTTATCTCCTGAAAATTCCATCTCCTGAATACTTCTGGCTGAAAATAAAATTTGGGGCAGTTTTACAGTCCCTGAAAAGCAGATAGGGTTAGATATGATGGCTACATAAAACAAAAACTACAAAAAGACAAATCAAAGTTGAAGAGAGAAATTGCTCAATACTTCTCAAAACTTGGTATTCAAATTCAAAATCTCTGATAAATTGTTAGTGAAAATAACCCAAACAAAATGCATTATATATGGAGGAGGTTCAGGTTAAACCTAATTGATATTAATGAAAGTATGTTGTGTATACTTGTAATTGTGTGATAGCAGAGGGTTAGGAAAATGGTTTTATATTTGAGGAGAGCAGTATTTCTGCCTTTACTGAGGATACACCCAACCTACCACACTGTGGATGCAACGGTCATTCACACACCAAATGATCCACATGTATATTGTAACAGTTGTCACCGAGACTGACTGTGGCACTTTGGGGATCGTGCCCACTACTTCTTGAACAGCTACTCCAACTGAGTAACAACAATGAAGATACCAGTCCAAAGTAGCCAATATTTACTGAGCTTTCTTTTTTCAGGGATATCTTACTTATTTTTAGAAGAAAATTATCACTCTTGAAAAATTGTTCTTGGTGTACCTTTAAGTATTTTATTTCTCATTTGCTCCCAGACAGCAGACATGTTAATATCAAGCCCTTCTATCCCATCTAATATAAATTAATGTAAGCATGTGCCATCCTAAAGGCAACACCCCATGAAGAAGACTCCCCACGGAGCATCTGGCAGCTCTACAACACAAAAACCACACACTTTATTCACAGCACCACCTTGTTCCCAGTTCCACATGGTATTTTTGATTGAGCACCAACTCCTTAAGGCATCACTGCAATATTTGGTTAACAGAAACTGACATATTTACATAATAACAGCTGATTTTCATATAAGCCTTCACAAACAATCTAGGAATTTTGAAAAATACTCTGCGGCTATGAATCATTTTGAAGTTTAATATTTTCTTCAAAACTCTTCTATTCTCTCCTCACTGTTTAAAGCCATTTTCTAAGGACATTATCTAGGGGTCAGATCTCCATGAGATTGTAAAATGCCTGTCTTGTTCGTCAATGATTCTTCAGACCCCAGCAAGGCATCAAATCTTTTTTCATGGATGCTTGAATGTGCATCTCATGACTTATTAGACACATTTACATGATCATTTTTTCTTATTGGCAACTGGGTTGTATGTCTACCAACAGAGTCACCTATCAGGACAAGTCCTTAAAAAATGTATTCTAGTATCTTCATATTGAAAATGGGAAATAGACAATCAAACATGGTCCAGAGAGGTTCAGAGACTCATGAAAGGCACATTGCTTAAAACCATCTTCCTCTACCCAGCCCAGTGTTCTTTGACCCACAGTCTGCTACTCCTTCTTTATGATTCTGTCAAAAGCAAATTTAAATCAACTGGGTTTTTTTTGGAAAAAAAAAATTCCAAGTTCATTAAGAAAAACTAAAAAATTAGTTTGTAAAAGTCTTTTATTGTATCCGTGCCACACATAGTATTGAAAAATAACACTCCTAAAAAAAAGAATGCTACCTTTTCCACAACATTTTATTTTAAATAAAACTTCAAGTACTCTTACATAGGTACAAAAAAAATTCTGATCTATTTGCCTCCAACAGGCCACCACAACACACAGTAGATAAAACACAGTGGTTACAAATGTCTTTTAAATTTATTTCTGAGGCAAGGCAAATGGGAGGGCAATGTTTCTATGAAAAAATACTGTGTGCGTAGGAAATTGTCACAATTTTCTTCCACATGGGTACAAATGATTAGACTTTAATTTAGGCCCTGGTGGCTTAAAATTATGTAACAAAATAGAAAAATGGAAAACTAATATCCCCTACACCCTGTTTCAAAGGCAGGCACTACCAAGATCAAGGAGACGCCACAGTGTTGGTAGAGGATAATCACTGTACAAGCTGTACAGCTGTAATTACCTTCGGACTAAAATCAAACGCTACAATCCCTCTAAGGCATAAACGATAATGTCTGCAAACAATATATACACATAATACATATTTAAAACAAAACTTAATATAAACAATAATGAACAGTATATACATGTCAATTTTTCTTCACTGTCTTGAAATACAATTTAACTACACAAGTGATGCAGCAACATATATATATTTATATAAATGTACTTGTAACTCTACAGTAAAGTTTATTTTTGGTGCTTTTATAGCACATCAGTGTAAACAGTTTAACTTGGCTTTGTTTTACATTTTAAAACATTCCTTGTTGTATTTTCAAGATTTAAAGCAATTTTCTAGTTCTTCCTTTTCACAGAAAACGAAGATTCTGGATGTGGTTTAATCATAAATAATTCATAAAATTAAATACATTCACTAAAAAATAAACTACAAAGTAAAAAAATGAAAAATAGATATTTATTGAGAGGGAAAGGAGAACCATTTCCCACATTAGAGCTCTGGTGTTGAATATTCAGTGCGATTTGATATATTTTAATTGCTATTGCACTATAACACCCTTTCCTTTGAAAATTCTTTGGGTGTGCTTCCCTGTTCTACCTAAATTAGCTGATAAATCACACAAACCAATAACCAAGGGCCTTGGTTGTTGTAGGAGTGAAGCCTTTAAAAAATGGTATCATTCTTCTGATACTCTTCTCTTTTCGTGATACTTATTTTAAGGAAAAAAAAAGTCACTATGCATGTGCCTTGCACATTCATGTAAATACAGTTCACATTGCTGGTCTCATTTGTCCTTGTTTAAAAGGAAAAAGAGAGAGATTATTGTAACTTCAGCTCACTTTGAAAGTATCTGTCCACTTTTTTTCAAAATACTTCCTCATACTATGGCCAGCTCTGCCTATATCAGAATCATCTTCATTAAATGTTTCACAGTTGTCAAAAACAAGTCTGACATCTAGAGCAAAAGTTTCAAGGTTCGGATACCTGGAAGAAAACACATGATTAGAGGCTGCTTTTGTAGGGTAGTTTCATTTTGCAAACAAATGAAGAAGTAATAAAAGATAAAATAAAATGTAAAACTGAAAGGGAAAAGAAAAAGAGTAAGATAAGAGTAAGATGCATTTAAATGGATACAAAACATATTATATCCTCTTATAAATGAGACATTTAAACATTGCATGTGTTCTGAGCATACAGAATTTCAAGACAGGTTAAATGGAAAACAGATTTCTCTTAAGATCAAGATATATATTTTTTTAACTAACTAGCATTTTCCTTACATCCAATTCCCTGATTGACCTGCATCACAATTCTGTTACAGGTCTCGCCCAACTTGATTACTGTATTAACTCCTCTGACCAGCTGTATCATGTGTAGTACCCTATTAATCACATTCAAACAAATTTAGCTGCAGGAGGAGTTATTCAAATGTTTCCTATGCACTGTAAACATCGCACTTGCCCTGTAGTTGCTACACACATCTCAGGATAGGCCACTGTGTGTTAAACCTTTCCCATTTCCCATTTCTCTTCTTCTCTCTTCAGATTTGCTCTTTTGCTCAAACACTGGAGTATGATGATCCTAAACAAGCAAAAAAAAGCATGTGCTACCTCTTTACCTCAGATAACATTAAGAGGAACCGCCTCTCAGTGGGTGCACTGTGATCTCAGTGCTCTTTTTGGTGGGATAATCCCAGTTCTCTTTCTGTGTAAGAACACAGAGAAGTGAAAGGTGCATAAATCGGCCTATGTTAGTAAGAAAGGAGTGCTGCATTTCCAGCCAACTCAAGCCAAATCAATACATTTTGGAAACGGGCTTTCAGAAATTCAAATTTAAATTAATGCTAATTTAGGGTAAGTTGGATACTAAAATAATTTACTCAGGAGAAACACCTATGAAGCACACATTGAAGCTCTGAGACCTGGCAAAAGGGAATTACTTCTTTGATGAAATACCTTGTACAGTCTTTTCCCTTCTTTCTTTTTAATATGTGCAATAGTAAAAGAAATAAAACTTCTTCATCTGAAATGAGCTCGCAGAGTTGTCAGCCCTAGGTAACCTCATCCATTTTCCTATTCTTCTGGGAATTATTTTTTAAATAAAGGTGAAATTCACATAATATCAAATTAACCATTTAAGGTAGATAATTAAGACATTTAGCACACTTACAACATTGTGCTACCTAGTTCCAAAACACTGTCTTTACCCCAAAAGGAAACCCTTTATCTATTAAGCACTTACCCCTCCATTCCTCTTTGTCCCCAGCCCTTGGCAAATGCCAATCTGTCTTTCTGTCTCTCTATATTTACCTATTCTGGACACGTCACATAAATGCCATCATATAACATGTGTGGAATAATTTTTATAAAATATTTTAAAGTTACTTTGAGAAATATTTCTTTCTTTAGACTGTTCTTACTACAAGAAAAGGTTAATGATTAATGCTAGGGAGACAAATCCAGGAGAGAATTCGAGGTGAGATTCTAGCTGAAATAAGTACAACACCCACATCTGTGCCCTTCTTTTATGGAAGGAGGGACAGCTGATGGAACCCAGAAAGACATTAAAGTAGGCACTTCCTCCTCTCTGTTCTCTACGTTTTTAGTTTAAAAATTTTGTTCAGGAGTTTTGGTTCCAATTCATTAACTTGGGTTTAATAAAACAACTTGTAGTCCAAGGAGCCTGAATTCTCTGAATTTTACCCCCACACAGCTGGCATCACAAATAGGGTTATAAAGAACTGCCTCTGTTGTGACCTCCTACATTCACCAGGCCCATTCTCAAAACAGCTTTGATTTTGAAGATCTTTTGGGAATTTTGTGTTACTGTGTAAGCTTGTTTATTTTGAGGTTGAAGTTTATCTTCTATCTAGGAATTGAAGAATTATGGAAGTTAAAGTCAGGAATTAACTTAAATACTGGCAAGGTCTTCTGCATAAGTCTTTGTCCTAGTCATGCTGCTTGTAAAGTCCCTTGTGCTACCCACCTAAACATCTGATTATTTTGATAGAAAAAGCAAAAGAACCAGTTCATACATAGACAGGTGTTTTTGCTATTTGCATCATATTAGAGCCAATAGTTTTAATGGTTTAATGTTTTCTGAATTTGGGCAGGTCCCTTTGGAAATTTAACAAAACAAAACAAAACCAAAAAACAGAAAAGACATAATGCTGTAAAAGACTGACATTTCAGCCTCCAGAGAAATAAACTAGTCCTTTGGTCAATCTTGTAAATCATTTGATACATATAAGACAGACACTGACCAGTATGAGTTAAGTTCTACTCAACTCCTATAAACTGAATGTAAATTATGGATCACAATGATTTTCACCAGAAGAATATCCAGGAAGAATATGATAATAATAACAATAATAATGTAATTACACATATTTTGTAGGTCTTTTTCAATGTAAAGTTCCTTCTTCCTCCATGTTTTTTTATGATTTTGCTTGAAGTGATGGGCACAGGTTACATTACACTAAACCAGTTTGTGGGGACAAAAGGAGCAGGGAGAATGGTGAACGGAGATGCACAGCTCCTGGCCACTCACATGTGGAATGCCTTTGGGTGGGCTTGTTTTGTAAGTGAACAGCCTCATTACTGTGGCTTCAAAATGTCCAGAACAAGTGTCCAGTGTCCAGAACCAGCATAATGCCACTAACAGCTGCTACTCTCTGGCAGAAGTTTGAGGTGATCTAACAAAGACCATTAACTGTGGCCAGAAGTCACTTTACTCTTTGGATGGGATCACAAAGAGAATACAGTTGAGAGGCGCAAACAATAATTTTCTTCCACATTTAATAAATGCATTTTTAGTATTCTCTAACAACTCACAATGAAGCTTTTTAAAAAAATTTATTTTATTTATTTATTTTTGGGGGGTACTTAGGTTTATTTACTTATTTTTAGAGGAGGTACTGGGGATTGAACCCAGGAGCTTGTGCATGCTAGCCATGTGCTCTAGCACTTGAGCAATATCCACCCACCCAATAAAGCTTTTAATACTTAAAATTTCCAATGATTTCTATCTCTACTTGTAATAATCTGATATCACAGTTAATTTTTATTAAATCCACATGAGATAGTGTCACTATTCCACTGATGTACAATGCAAGCTCTAGGCTACATGTTACTTACTTTGGGAGGCTTCCTTGGTACTTTTCCTTACCTCCCAGGCTAGTTTGGTGCCCTTCCAACATCAAAGAACTTTATCACATTGCTTTTTAGTTATTTAAATAATTCTAACTGACTTGTCTTACACACTATACCACTCTATCCAAATATACACACCCACTCTCAAAAGGCAGGGCTATGTCTTTGCTGTTAATTAATGTAGAAAAGTACCCAGAATAGTACCCAGAATGTATCAAACATTCAATAAATACTGAACTGAAATGATTTACTTACTGTCCACTACTTAATTTCTCTCTAATTGTGGAAAAGTCCATAGGCTTTTTAATAACTTTCTTATAACCAGGAACAAGTTTCAAGTTTACAGGAAGTAGAAAAGGCCATGCATCCTCGTGAGTTTCCATTTCAGTAAGGATCATACTAAAGAAAAGAATGTTTGAAATCAGTATCTGCGCTTGAGAATAATCCATTTTTATTAAAAATTTAGCTTTCTTAATCTTTCAAGTACAAAATGTAAATTAACTTGTTTAAAAAGATAAAAGAATATCTTTACTTGTACTATAGACTCCACATTTCCTATTTATAGAAACTGTCAAAAAGCCACCTTTAGTAAGGGAGAAAGTTTCTGAACAAATTAAATGGGATGTTATAAATATATAGTACATGAAAACTAATATAATACCTGCAAAGAGCGACGTCCTTGGAGTCATCTCTTTTAGGTTTCTTAACAGAAGTAAAACTTTCTTGTTTTGACAAGTTAATAGAAGTGTTCTCCTCCATTTTCCTTTTTTTCAGGTCTTTGATTCCTCTTTTTAGTGAACTGCTTGTAGATGCAGAGTCTTCATCTTCAGTATCCCCTGTTAAAGTTACTTTCTTGCCTTTTTTTGACTCAGCCTTTTTTCCTTTGATATGAAGTTTTTTGATTTTTAGAGTTTGACCACTTGCCTTTAATTATAAAAAAAAAGGAGATGACGTATAAGAAAAATAACTGTCTACAGACCTTTTATTACTTTACATTATGAAAGTTTGAGAGGACAAACAAAAAGAATATTATCTCTGATCTAGAAGGTTGATAATTTTATTATTTTCCAGAGAGGTCTATAAATTTGTTCTCCCATAATATAAGGCAAAAATCTAACAAAGAATGAAAAATTTATCTCAGGGATTCTTAAAACTTGAAGATGCTGCTTTTGGGGTAATCCATCTTTGGTACTACACAACTTATCAGCAGTTATTTCTTTAGTCTAGGTCACTAACTGAATGAGTTTAAAGATACAGAAGTAGTATATTTTGGAGCACACTATAATTAAGAACAGAGGTGAATATAAACAAAAATATAGATCTTATTTACAAGAAAGTTGAAGAGATAATTAAAAAGTTAGGCCAAAACATGAGAAGTAACTCATGAAGTGTCAAATAGAGAAAAACTCCTTTGTAAGTTATCAAATCTACTAGAAATCGATATTTTTTCAAGATTGAAAAAAAAAAAAAGCATTTCCTATATGAATAGAGTTCCACAAACTTGTAGTTACCAGGTGTGAACAAAGCAGAGGTGAAGGAAGAGGAAAAAAAGCCTGGTTTTGAGGAAAACAATAAAGAAACAGTATAAAAGATTCCACTGGAATCAAAGAATATGAATTCCAGCTGTGGCTCTGTCAGTAACTAGCTATGGAACTTTTTATAAAAATATCTGTGAGGCACTATTTTCTCATCTGTAAAATAAGAAAGATAAGCCACACAATTGGTAAGGTCATTCTAGCTCTAAAATTACATGGGGAAAAAAAAAAATCTCATTGTGGCCTTATGTAATCCAGCTACAACTTGCAAGTAGCACACTGGTGTAACAATAAGCTCCCTTCTCTCCCGGCCCCAATTTAAAAATAGGGAAATAAATCTGTATTTTGAGAGTTAAATGTTATAATAGTATAATATATAAAATGGATCATAGAAGAAGATCAGTGCAATGACACTGGTAACATAAGATTTTTGTTTTAATTTTCAAGAATAGTGTTTATCCTCTTTTAGAAAATTATTTCCTCTCTTACCCAGACTATTAAGAAATCTTAGCCTTAAGACTTAGAGTCAGATATCAATCTAGCTGTAATTTTAAGCTGGCTGCATTCTTGAAATGAATTTGGCTGAAAAGCATTTCTTTGGAATATTTCATATCAATTTCCTTGAGGATTTCATGAACCCTTCTAGCATTATTTTTTTAATTACTCTTAATCAAGCAATTAAAATTATTTGATTCTCTGTTGGCAGGTTAAAAGTATAGTTAAAGAGGCATTTTAATTGACTAAAATAATAAGACAAACCATAAATCTAACACCTTCTCCATACTGTATCAAAAATCACTACTCCTTGTCACTAACTGGAATAATTACAATATTTTACTAAGTCTCTTCTCCACTTAGTTTATTAATTTTTATTTACTAAAATCTGATTATTTTGAGTTTCCATATTACACGGAGCTTTTAGCACTCTGAAATCATAAAACAGGAAAAGAGAATGCTTAATTAATGAGGAAAAAGTCCATTTAATGAAGATTAAATTAAGTTAGACTGCATAATTGTGTCACCGAAGAAGAACAAAACTTCATGAATAATAGGCCAAAATTTCTAGTTGCTATTTGAACTAAAATACTATTTGGGGTCATTTTCTAACACATTAATACTCACAAGAAAACATGAAATATTTCATGAAATAAAAGACTTTCCAGAAATAAAAGACTTTTGTGATGTTTCAAAAAGACAATAAAACCTTTCTATTTTTTTCATAAATGACGTTTATCAGTGTACCTCATTTGATCTTGCACATACACATATTTTTAAAAGCAAGCTTTTATACAGTTACTCTGTTATCTCATTACTTTATTCTTGGACAGAGAATCCCCTGCTTCCCCAACCTTTCAATCTTATAAGAGCCAAGTTCAAACAGGGAACTTCAGTATGTCTTAAGCAGAACATATCAGATTACACATACAAGAGCCCATTTCTGTTACGTTTGTTTATTTATATATCAGAAGTTGTGAACTCGTGGCTCACAGGCTGTAAACAGCCCACAGAATGTGTTGTTTTTGGCTCATATAATGCTTGTAAAAATTCTGAATTTGTTGTCAACATTTAACATTTGGGAGCATATACATAAAAATCCATAATCTTGAAATGTTGGTAGATCCTGAAACACTTGGGCCCACATGTCTTCGTGACAACTGGCTGGAGTTGAGTGATGACTGTCACATTTAAATGGAGGCATGATGTGACTTTCCTGTTTGCCATAGTCCCAACTCTTTTGTGTTATCTGGCCTTTGTAGGCACTGGAATTTAAAATTTCTTGTGTGTGTGTGTGTGTGTGTGTGTGTGTGTGCACATGCCCGTGTGTGTATAAGTGTGTATAAATATGTGTAGATATATAAACACACAAGTCTTTTTGATTCTGTGATCCTGTGTGTGAGATTGAGTGTATATGTGTGTGTGTGTGTGTATCTTGTATATATCTTTTATATATATAGTGTATGTACATTTATTGGCAGGCACACACACACATATACACAGAGTAAATAGTCACAATGATGTATGCAAAAATAGTCATTTGAGAGCAAGATGTGTAGTATAAATATTTGGAAATAACTGAATTACTAGAAAGATATTTTTAAAATCTTAACTTTAAAAATCTTTTTATATCAAAATCAAATGTTTATAAGAAACACAATATCTAATCTACCACATTTAAAAAAACAAAAAAAGCAAAGGCTTATAAAGCTGCATTTACATGGAAGGGCTTGGATGATAATAGATCTCACATCTTCTAGTCCATTCCTTAAACGACAGCCAGAATTCTAATTTAAGTAAATTTACAGGGCAAAAGAAAGCCTCCTACACCCTATCAGATGATACCCCCAAGACTTAAAACACTGATTTCTTAGTAATTCTTAAAGTATTAGAGAAACTTTCTATAACTTGACAGGTATAAAGCTAAAAGATAATTTATGTACAACCAGTGAAGATTATTATTAAATTACATTAAACTATGAAAAACTGATGAAGTAATGAGAAATAAAAAAGCAATTATTAGTGAATATGCTGCCATGTAGGTACTCTGCTAGTCTGTAAAATATAGTCTAAAATATAATAAAGTATTTCTATAAACATATCACAGAACTTTAAAGTTATAAAAACTTTCAAACACATGACCAGATTTGATTCTCAAAAATCCCAGCAAAGAGAATACTATTCTATTTTACAGATACAACCCTGAAGCTAAGAAAGCTTCCAATGTTTATAAATGTGGGAGGTGAGAAAAACAAGCAAAAGAGACTAAAAAGGAGCAATGGCAGAATGAAAACCAGCTGGAGTATGGTATCCTAGAAGCCAAGTGAAAACAGGATTTCTAGGAGGAGGGAAAGTTCCACTCTGTCAAATGTAACTGATGGGTTAGATGAACTCTAAGCACTGATCACTGGATCGAGCAATGTGGAGGTCATTTGTGGGTATGATAAGAGCAATTCTGGAGAACCTGTGGAGGTGAAAATATGACTCGAGTGAGTTTAAGAGTGAATCAGAGGAGAGAAACTGGAGAGAATCAGAATAGAAAACTTTCCAGGAGTTTTTCTGTAAAGGGAAGGAGAGAAATGGGGGAAATGGATCAAGGAAGGAGTAAGGCCAGAAGAAGCTTTTTGTTTAGTTTTTACAAGATGGGAGAAATAGTAGCATCTTAGTAGGCTGATGAGAAAAAATCTGGTGGAGAAGGAGAAAATGATGATGCGGGAGAAGACAGAACTGTTGGAGCCATTCTCCTAAGGAGGTGAGAGGTACAAGTAGGGTAACTGACTTAGTTAGGGGCACAAGCAGTCCATGGCAACAGGAGGGATGGTAGAGTATGTGAGCCCAGATACAGGAAGGATGGTAGATGTCGAGGTAGATTTTTGATAGTTTCTTCTGATGGCATCCATTTTCACAGTGAAATGCGAGTAAAATCATCAGCTGAGAACGAGGACAGAGATGACAGTAAATCATCAGACATCATTAAAGGCCGCCTTTCCACCTTGAATTTAAATGCCTGAGTGTTTTCTCCAACCCCATTCAGATACAAATTAGATGCTGGAGAAGTCAGAGAGTTGGATTAACCAGAATGATGGGTTTACCAGGTGAGAGAGGGGCAAAAGAGCTAAGGGTAGATGCAATGATTATAGGAGGAAAGAGAGGACATGAAGTGGGAGGAGGACAGTGAAAAAGGTCTTAAGATAAATGAACTGAAGTTCCTGGTGAGATTAAAGAATTACTGGAGTTGGAGTGCTAAAGGGACTGAACTGGAAAGAAAGAAGGCAGTAGATAGATGGATGTTTGGAACTGAGTTTATGAAGAGGTGGTATTTACTGGTAATGATTAGATCAAGACTAAACATGGAAGGGAGTGACTGAGATAGAAAAGATCTAACAAAGAGTCTGGCCTTCAGTACATTCTGACCCTTTCACACTTCTTACTCCTTACTTTATAACTCTAAAATTCATTTCTTTCTATTTTATCCTATGGCTTCTCCTTAATCAATTGGTATGAGAGTTCACAGGTTTCCACTTTAAATGTGACTGGAAAGTGACTTAAAATACATATAGTTATTACCATATGACCTAGCAGTTCTACTCCTAGGTATATAACCAAAAAAGTGAAAACATATATTCATACAAAAACTTGCGTATGACTGTTCACAGCAGCATTACTCATAAGAGCCAAAATGTAGAGACAATCCAAATGCCTATCAACTGAACAGATAAACAAAATGTAGTCTGTCCATATAATGGGAATATCATTTGACTTTAAAGATGAAGCACTAGAGCATAGATGAACCTTGAAAATACTGTGCTAAGTGAAAGGAAAAGGGCACATACTGCATGATTCAAAGATATAAAAGGAAACATATTGTATGATTTGATATATGTTATGACCAGAATAGGCAAGTCCATAAAGATAGGAAGGAGATCAACAGTTGCCAAAGGCTGAGAGAGGAGATGGGAAATGGGGAGTGAATGCTACTGGGGATAAGGAAACTTTTTTGGACCCATGAAGATGTTCTGAAAATTGCCAGTGGTGATGGTTATACAACTTTGTGGACATATCAAAAAACCACTGAATTGTACACTTTAAGAAGAATCTTATGGTATATGAATTATATCTCAAAAAATTTCCATGAGACTTTTCATTTTAATCTGGCAATTAAAAAGTTTTAAATACTACTACTACTAAAATAATACTAAAATTTATATAGAACCTCTTAAGACCCAGAATTACCAAAGCAATACTGAGGAAAAAGAACTAAGCTGGAGGCATACTCCAGACTTCAGAAAATACTATAAAGCTACAGTAATCAAAGCAGCATGGTATTTTAACAAAAATAAACACATAGATCAATGGAACATAACAGAGTAACCAGAAGTAAACCCCCACACCTGTGATCAATTAGTCAACAACAAAGGAGGCAAAAAATATACAATGTAGAAAAGAGAGTTTCTTCAGCAAGTAGTGTTGAATAGCTACATGTGAAACAATGAAATTAGAACACTCCTTCACACCATATAAAAAAATAAACTCAAAATGGTTTAAAGGCCTAAATAAAAGATGTAATACCACAAAACTACTAGAAGAGAACATGGGCAAAATGTTCTTGAACATAAATCATAGCATTATTTTCTTAGATCAGTCTCCCAGAGCAAAGGAAATAAAAGCAAAAATAAACAAATGGGACTTAATCAAACTAAAAAGCTTTTGCACAGCAAGGAAAACCATCAATAAAATGAAAAGAACCTATGGAATAGGAAGACATATTTGCAAACAATGCAACTGACAAGGGGTTACTATCCAAAATATACAAACAGCTCACACAACTCAATATCAAAAAAACAAACAACCCAATCAAAACATGGGCAGAAGTTCTAAATAAATAGACATTTCTCCAAAGAAGACATCCAGATGGCCAAGAGACACATGACAAGATCCTCAACATTGCTAATTATTAAAGAAATGCAAATCAAAATTACAATTCTCACACCAGTCAGAATGGATATCATCAAAAAATCTACACATAATGAATGCTGGAGAGAGTGTGGAAAAAAGGGAACCCTCCTACACTGTTGGTGAGAATGTAAATTGGTGTAGCCACTATGGAAAACAGAATGAATGTTCCTTAAAAGATTAAAAATAGAGCTATTATGTGATCCAGCAATCTCACTCCTGGCCACATATATGGAAAAGTTGAAAACTCTTAATTCAAAAAGATACATGCACCCCAATGTTCATAGGAGCACTATTAACAATAGCAAGGACCCAGGTGCCCATCAACAGATGATTGGTTTAAGAAGATGTGGTATATAGGCACAATGGACTATTACTCAGCCATAAAAAAAGAATGAAATACTGCCATTTGCAACAACATGGATAGACCTAGAGGATATCATACTAAGTGAAGTAAATCTGACAAAGAAAGACAAATATTAAATAATATCATTTATATGCGCATCCTAAAAATAATACAAATGAATCTATATACAAAATAGAAACAGACTCACAGACACAGAAAACAAACTTATGGTTACCAAAGAGGAAAGAGGTGGGGAATGGGATTAACAGATACACACTACTATATGCAAAACAGATAAGCAACAAGGCC
Organism: Camelus bactrianus; assembly: GCF_048773025.1. Taxonomy (NCBI): domain Eukaryota; kingdom Metazoa; phylum Chordata; class Mammalia; order Artiodactyla; family Camelidae; genus Camelus; species Camelus bactrianus. The sequence continues at coordinate 43,409,163 of NC_133543.1, forward strand.
TTATTGTATAGTACAGGGAACTATATTCAGTATCTTGTAAAAAACCTATAAGGAAAGTAATCTGAAAAAATTCATATAACTGCATCATTTTGTTGTATGCCTGGTACTAACACAGTATTGTAAATCAACTATACTTCAATTAAAAAAATTAGTTTTAGATCAGTCTTACTTTGGCAATACAAGCTGGACAAAACCAGTCCCCATCTGGTATGGTTGTAATCTTGGGTCTATGGCAGTATGTGTGACAGCCTTTGTCACAGCCATCACAAAGTAGGAGCAGTTCTTCATTGTCTCCCTTTCGACAGATCTGGCAGTACTATAATACATGAAAAATCATTTAAAATTAACACTCTGCTATGAATAATAGTTATTGGGATATTAAATACACTGTAATTCCTAATTTATATTAGTAATGAACATTCCGCTTGCTAACAAATATACAGTAGCCATACACATCTATGTATCTCTCGTTACACAGATATGGACCACATGACGGGGTGAGCAGTTCAATTGGGGTAAATGCACATTTCAGGTACACTGCAAAGAACAAAGCTAGAGGCTGAATGCCTGCACACACTTCAGAAGCATGTACACAGTAACATATGAAATAATTAACATGACATTAGAGCACATAAAGCAATGAATAGCTTTAATACATGGTGTTTTAATTTTTTAATATATTTCATCTTTTGCTTATCTTAGCATCCTCATGACATCCTGAGAAAGAAATAAGTAAGAGTTAGAGTAATTTTTTAAGATCAAAATTAGGAAACTTGTATTAGTATCAGAATTGTAAATAATAATATGTCCCTATATTTTGACTAAATAGTCCCTCTATCTTTTGTGATTGATTAAAAAATATGTCTAAACCAGGAAACCGTGGAAATCAACCCAAATCAAACACGTGTCACCAGTGTAGAGAACGGATCCTACAAAATAAAATTTCTAAGGGGAAAAAACAATTGATATAATAAATTAACTCAAAGAATTCAGAGGTCATGGTTTACTTTCTAGGACTAAAAATAAAATTATTTCTTCTCCATTGAAAAATTTCTAACATCATTAAGAACTTTAAAATCTGTAAAGAGAAAAAAATTTTTCCCATGCACGCATATTCTGTATAACAAGTATCACAAAGGCAAAGAAGGAAGATTAGACAGGTAAAAACTTTTAAGAAGGCTTTAAAAAATGGTAAGTACTAACATTATATTTTGACATTTAACTTTTATTTCCAGTCATAGTAGAAAATGTACTGTAATCAATATTTTAAAAAATGAAAACATTACTAACATAATATTGTACATCAACTATATTTCAATTAAAATAATTAAAACATTTAAATTGTAAATCATTTATACTAATTTTAAGTTATGTATCTATACACTCTTTAAAACAAAATAGCCTAACTGTTCACACTTAATTTGTTTAATTTTCAATAAAACATTAAACCTTAACCTGGGGAAGTCTAAAATAGTCTTTCATAACTCAATATGTACACCAATGTAAGAATCTTATTAAGTGTAAGAATCTTATCAAAATGGCAGATACACACTATTCATCTTAACGAATATCTATCAGATACATATTATATACATGTAATACTAAAATTGGCATGTGTTCTATGAGCAAAAGCTCATGGAGTTTAATATTCCAACAGTAAATATTTATTTTATGACCTTTCCTAATAACCATATCACTAAATATCTTAGTATGGTGTTATTTCTCCAAATTTGAGTTATTTCTTTAAAACTTCTATTATAAAAATATCCATTGAGAAATAACATTTGGAAGGTTATATTTAAATCCCTGTAACAATAAAATTTAAAAATCAGATTCATGAACTTTAAATTCTCACTGTTTTCTACAACAGATAGCTAAAAATACTAAAGTCTGTCTTACATCCCACATTTCTGATTTAAAAACAAAATTACTTCCTGATAATTATTAAGAAAGGGTGACAGGTATCAAGCTCATAACATTTTTGAAAAATCACAGTAATAGCTCACAATATGTTAGAGCAAATGTAGTAATATTTGGTTTTAACTCCTTTGCTACCACAGTAAAAAAAAATTGTGGATGTTGCCTACTGTTTAACATTAACAATAGAAAGCATACTGTGGACGGAGAATTATCTGGAGGTAAATTATGGCAGATCCTTTCCTAGTAATCTTGGTCTCTGGCAAAGAGGGTATTTCTAAAGATATTGAACACTTTAACATTATGTTAGGATTTATTATGAGATTATAGGTACTGTTACAATACTAATTAAAGTTTACAAAGTGTTCATTAATCTTTGAATAGGAAACTCTGCCTTCTTTTCAAAATAGTTTTCTAGCAAACAATGTATTATTAAACATTAAAAAAGAAATGAAAATTATGAAAGATGAAGTTAAATAATAATAAATGTATCTTAATGTATTAATAACATGGAAAAGGAATTTGAAAAACTGAAATAAAGCTTTAGATTGTGGAAAGTAATTTTACTAATATAAAGGCAGATTTTGGTACAAGTTTTGGGTTTCTGTGTATAGGTTATAACAAAACTGACCATATTGTGATCATTATTTTGGTGTAGATGAGAAAAATAATTGTACAAATTAATTTTGATACAGGAATTCAATTTTTTTTTATTATTATAGCCTAGATTTCACCAAATATATCTGTCTTTGTCAAGGTGACATTAAAACTGGTTTTAATAAAACTTCTTAGAAGAAAAATTATTTTTACCTGGTAAAAAAAAGCTACCAGATGACCTGAACAATGCCTTAAAACTTATGGTAAATTCTAATCTGTATAGGGAAAGGCCTAAATTTAAGCATATTGTGAAAGTGCAGATTCATTACTCCATGGACATTTTAGAAAGAAGTGAAAAAAACCATAGAAGAGTTCAAATTTATTTGTACAGAATGAATAAAATCTCTCTCTGAAATAGAGCTTTTATTTTGAACATATAGCATTTGTTGCCTCATACAAAGTAGAGGCTACTACATGGTAACAAACTGGGCTTGAACAGAGGGTGAAAAAACAGTTTTAATTGTTAGAGAAAAGACTAAAAGATCTCTTCATGTCAACTATATCCAAGTACATGACATCAGTGCATAAAGGAAGAGCTATCTGCTTATTTTGTATTTGCTTATCTAAGTATTTCAGCATTAAAAAAAGAAAATTGATAGAAATACTAAGACATTTTAAGAATGCACTGAATGTATGTAGCAGGTAATGTTAGCAACTGGAATGCTTACAAGATTGAAAGACCTTCAAAATATTTAGATTAACTACTATTATGTTGACAGAATGTAGAAGCAACTTCAGTCAGAGTTATATATAATATTCAAAGGAGAGAAAAACAAGATTTAAAAAACAAAAGATGACATTTGGTAAGTTCCTTCAAAAAGCTCATAATAAGGAGAAAAGTATCAAACTATAAGTATTTAAGAATTAAGCCAACTCTCAAGTACAGCATACATTATTTTGACAATAAGTAATGTATAATTAAGAAAGATCTGGAGGTTGGAAAAGGAAGCAGGACAAAATAAATCAGTTATAGTATTTCTTAAATAAAAACACTTACAACTTTCATAATTGATTTTTCCCATGCTATTGATTTCTGTAACTGCTGAACGCACAGAGCTACCTGTGCAGCACTGCGAGCTTCTGATAATGCCCTTCTCCATACCCTGAGCCCTGGAGCAATATCCTCTTCAATTCTGCATTGAAATATAGAAAAATTAAGTAGGTCATGTCCACATTTATGGTTACTGAATGTGAAACAATCATCACACTGAAAGCCAAGCAATGACAAAAACATGTAACAGCCAATAAGTATAAGATTTAAGCAACTAAATTTGATGTAGTGCACAGACTGTGGCTACGTGCCTCAAAGCTTAGTCACGACCAGGTAAATGTAAGATCACTTTGCAGGATTATCAACACACATAACAAAAAAAAAAAAAAATGTTTTTACAAAGCACCATGCAAATAGCATGATCCACGTGGATCACAGACATACAAGAAGATACATAGATAACAGGCAATAGAAAATAGGCTCCAATTAGCAAAGAAGCACAATAATTTTTCAAGTTAATCTCAATAACCTACCCGTCACCATCACCACTAATGGATGGTGCAGGAGCAGGGACAGTAACTGTGCCCACATTATCCAGTTTGATCTGAATGGTGGTACTTAAGGGGCTCTTCAGATACCTTCTTTCAATGTTCCGCTCCAAATCAGCCAGCCTGGTTACAGCTATATCTAGGGGGTTGTCACTCTTCCGATCTAGTGCATGTGCACTGCTTTCCTCTTCGCCAGTACATTCTCCATCATGCTCCTTGCACAATTTAGAAAATGACTTATGTTCAAAATATACCAAGTCCTCCCTTTCTGATGCAGGCTCTGGACACATCCAACCCTATATATCAAAAGAATAATGTTATTACCGCTTCCTCTTAAAATGCCTGATGGGTGAATTACCTTTACTTAAAATACAGCAGCAGACACCAGTGGATCTCAAGGATCTTTACCAAAACTTTTTACCTTGTGTTTCCTAAGGCTAGGTAGAAACAAGAACAAAAAAATTAAAAGAAACAGTTGTGAGAAAAGTCTGAAGAAGAAAATCTAATACCTTGATATTATGAAAGGTACAATGAAAATCAGCAAAGTATTCTTAGAGACTTTAGATTAAGTGGTTACTCATTTCATCGGACCACCTGAAACGAAAATCTCTCAGTGGTCTCTGAACTTAGCTCTTCCTTTCCATTTCCATTCCTTCCACCACTCTTCGGTACAGGTTTTTGTACTCACCATTTTTCCTTCAACTGCAGGAGTTTTGCATGAGCTATTACGTTTGTCTGTATAGCTTTTCCCTGTTGCTTTTAATCTGGTTAACTTCGCTCATTTTGCAACTCTCATGTTAAAATCTACTTCCTCAAGGAATCCTTCCCTGACCTTTAGGAGGTAAGGCTCCATATTACAAGCTCACAAAGGACCGTGTAACACTCCACAGCCCTGTGTTACTCACAATTTTATACAACTGTGATTATCTGATTAACATCTTTCTACCTCTAAATACCATGAGGGCGAGGACCACGTCTGCTTTTACTCATTTTATCTCCAGCATAGTGCAGGCAAGTAGTTGGCACTCAATACATATATGTTGATTGAATAAGCGATAATCTTATAACTCAGCTTGCTTACATAGATCTCCCACCTCAAAACCCTTCAAATATTCACTACTGTTTAACAAAGTCCAAATTTTTATCCTGACATTTCATGCCTCAATCTACCATTTTTTCTCATGTTCCCATTCACATATCCTATTCTACAGTCAAATCCACGACTTGCAACTCCACAAACGTGTCCTGAGCGTTGGGATCCTGGGGTTCCACTCATGCCTTTCACTGTTCCTAGTATGGCTTTCCTTGTCAAAATCTGACTCATCTTCTCAAATTTCATCTCAGCTTCTACAGGAAATCTTCCTTCCCATGTCTCCACCAGAAGTTGTGTATTCTTCTAAATTCATGCATGATTCTACTTCTCTACCATCAGTTAACAGACTCTGCAGAGATGTATTTATCTCTTATTTCATTAGATGGCAAGGTTTCTGAGGACAGAACCCACATTTTATCCAATTTTGTGGTGCCCACTGTCTGATGTGGAATAGGTACTTAGTAAATCTTCTATAGATGTTAAAATAATGTTTTGTGGTTATTTTCATCATTTGTGTTTTTAGACTCTTCAAGAATAATATAATTAATTTCTGAGAATAATACAGAATAGTTCAGTAATACCTTAATAATAAAATGTTAAAAACATTTCACTTTAAAAACAAACTTCACTTAGCTATTTAGAACACAGCCAAGAACACCAGTAATGTAATAAGGTTAATGCACCAAAATCTGTAGTATACTTTCAGGAAAATGTTTCAGGCCCACACCCTGATTTCATATATAATTTAAAAGCTTGATGATATGCTTTCCCAACCAATTAAACTAAAACTGGTAAATTAGATGGAGGAAGTTTGAGGACAATAGGGCTAGTAGAACAAATCACATTTCAACCAGCAAGTAGTAGCAACTGACCATGAGAGAGGACAGAGACAGACTACAGAAAACAGACGCAGCGGTTTAGAAAGCAAAGCACACTAGGATCACTTAACATAGGGGCAAAACCTCTTCACATTTCCTGAGGGAATCATTATCTAATAATTGGTCTTCACACTGATGATACTGTGTCACCAAGATAACTTAAATCAAACTCATTATTCTCAATTTAAGAAGGCAGTGTAATACAGAACATAAGCGATCCAACAAATAGGTTAAAAAATTACGGCACTAAATGGAATAATTTTCATTTCTCTAGAAAATTAACTTGTGTGGAAGAGTCCATTTGTTGAAGATGCCAAATAAATGAGGAATGTTTATACTGTATTACAGTACCAGGAGGAAGACACATATAGTTTGCTAGCAAAACAGATATATCAAATGATAAATTTTGGCTTTCCTATGTTGGTAATTATGTTTGCGGCAATAAAGGGATATTTTATTAACTCTGGAAAAGGACATTTTTTTGGAGAACCTCAAGTTTCCAAATGCCATAGGACAGTATTATGGCATGTTTCTCATTCTGAATAATGCATAAAATATCAAATCAAATTACATGGAGACTACATTTTCTAAATCTTTTCAGGTGTCTCTCTCACACTTATTCATCATCCACCCATTTATTCTCAGAGACATCATCTTATTATCAATTGAGAGGACCTTTGTATCCCTCTTTACAAAATGAAAAATTCTTGCACAAAGCTAAAGCTTTCCTTTTGCCTGTCCGTTGGAAGCCAGTTTCTGATCATGGTAATGCTTTTGACAGGGTAATGCCCAGTAGATAAATAAATTATTTAAAAATTTACATATATATGTAGCATGCGTATGAGGATGTGTATCATAATATAATGTATATTTGGATATACCTATATTCCCCAACTTTAAATTATATACAGTGAAAATTTGACACATACCATGGCTTGGATGCAAAGAATTTCCTGGTATGAAATGAAATGAAACACTATGGTAGGAATTTGATAGAGCATATTTATCATGGGTAAAACTGATATTCTGTTTGTGGTAAAGAACTGGATACTAGAAATGACATTTTTGAACACTGTTAAGGGGGCAGCAAGATTTAGTAAAAAAAAAACATCAGCTCTGGAGTCAGACAGACTTGGTTTGAATCCACATTTAGTAACTTACTATCTGACCATCGGCAGGTTACTTACTTTGAAATTTGTTTCTTACCTGTAAGATGGGGGAAATTAATTCAGGATCATTTTGAGAATTAAATGAGATAAAGTGAAAACAATTAGCAGAGTAACTGGTGTATATCAGGCATACAACAAATATAGTTACCTTCCATTATCCTAAAAACAGATTTCATTCCAAGTCAATTTTACCTTCACTTGCAAACTCGCTGATGCAACTCTCCTTTCTAGATCTTCTACCTGTTGAAGAATACTCAAATCCATTTCCATTGCTTGTTCTTCTACTGACCAGTTCTCCACAATATCTCGAGTCACCTGGCTTTCTTCATTTTCATTTAATTCAATTATAGCAACTATATTTGAAAAGAAATTAATTTTAAAATCCACTTTATCCCTCTATGATTTCTCCCAGAAACTGAGTAACATTCCAGGGATAGCATATACATGTAACTTAACACACACAAAAGCACTTGTGCATAAATAGGCAGCTTACTCTTAAAAGTAGGAATATTCTTTTTTAAGAAAAAAACCAATACATCTGCAGGTCATGAGAAATGTTAAGAAAGTAACACCAAGGGGGTGGGATGGGATAAATTGGGAGTTCAAGATCTGCAGATACTGACTGGTATATATAAATAGATAAACAAGTTTCTACTGTATAGCACAGGGAACTATATTTGATATCTTGCAGTAGCTTATGGTGAAAAAGAATATGAAAATGAATATATGTATATTCATGTATGACTGAAGCATTGTGCTGTACAGCAGAAATTGACACAACACTATAAACTAACTATACTTCAAATAAAAAAAGTAAAAAAAAGTAATACCTATTTAAGAAATGTAGTTACTGTTTGTTGAGCAAATAGAAAAATGCCTATTATTAATAAATTAATGATTAAGATAAACTCAAATATGTTTGTTCTAAGATAAAAGAATTAATGCTCATAACCAAGCAAGAGAGCAGAAATCTCTTTTAGGTACATACCATCCTTATTCTTGATGCAAGCTTGAGTAATATAATCCAAGTGTTTCTGAATTTGTTTCTGTAATGCCTTTTCTCTTATTCCTCTGAGATGGAGCACTTTGAGCAAAGCTTTTAGGTCCTCTGGGTCAATAATTCTCCACCAACCAAACTGCATCTCTAAGTTAAGATAAATATGTAGATCTTCTTATAAATATTTTGAATATTAGTTAATGGTACAACATGAATCAAAAGATTTATGACTATACATAAAACCATCAAAGATTCAGTCATAATATAGGAATCTGTAACAATAAAGTAAGTGGCTATAAATCATCTCAATGTACCTACCTTCTGGAATAGGTTTTGGACTAGGAAAATCCACTGGTTTTGCTACTTCAACAGCTGTAGACTGAGTTGAAGAGACTTTTTCATTTTGTGGTACTGGAGATTCGCTTTTACTTGAAGCAACATTAGGAGTCAAGAATGAGTTACTATTTCCTTCTGATAATCCCAACCCTGATCCCAGACTAGGTAAAGGTGATGTAAATGGAATATTGGAAGAAAGCACGCCAGTGGGCCACCCACAAAACTGGAGTCCCATCATAGATACTCCACTTTTCATCTGGAAAAAAAAAACATTTTAAAAGTAGGACAAGCTAAGAGTTAGGAAAAGTGTTTAGACTCTGAAATTGTTTTTAAAATTCTGAAAAAAAAATTCTTTCACTTATCACAATTAGAGGAAAACTAAATCCAATAGCAGTAACATTAAATTTCCTGTTTTATTTGTTCTTCCAAGTAATTCCCTTTTAGATATAATGTAACAGTAATAAGTTAGAAAGTAATTAAAGGAGGCTTTGGTTTAGACATCAGTAGTTCTGATGAAGGCTTTGTAATAGCAATTCTGACTCTTCCTATTTCAAACCGTAGCACGGATAATATCAACTGATTTCCCTTGAGAGAAAATCTTTATGGGGTCAAAGATCAAATAAAGCAACATAAAAATGAGTTACAATTAGCAGCACTAACCTGAAGAGGTGATAAAGCAAATGGATTTAGGCCAACAGGATTCTGAGCAGAAGATGATCCCAGAAGAGGAGCTGGGGCAGGCGAAGGTGACGTAGATGGTGGCTGAGACTGAGGAGTCACTAAAGAAGCAGCTGACATATCAGCATGGGTAAGTGAAGTGTCATCACAAGGTGTTCTTGGTAAAAGGCTAAACCACTGTCTATTCTTTTCAGTCAGTGTTTTTAACAACTGGTCATTGGGGAGAGGACTATAGAACTTCCCTGGACCACTTGAACCAGTACTGAACAGATTATTAGAGTCTGTCTTTTCCATGTTGCTTTGTGTGGCTGTTGACTGAATGCTGCCCAATGAATGTTTTCCACTGTTTTGATAAGACAATGTGCACCCATTTGCACTACTATTTGGTTTGGGGGTCATTACATCTGACTCAGGAGGCATCTTAGCTACTTCTAAAAGCTTGCTTAATTTTGAAAAAGAGCCAGGTTTCTGAAGAAACAGATTTGGGTTATCTTTTTCTTTAGGATTTTCCTTTTGCTCACAGTGATCTGGATTTGAACAATTTAAAGTGTCCTCGGAAGTCTCAAATATTTCTTCTTTGATCTGGATACTTTCTGCCATTTTTAGTTTTTCTCTTTCTTTTGCAATTTCTTCTAGTCCTAAAAAATTGAAAAGTATTATAAAGATCAGTGACTCCAGATCAAACCAATACTATAATTATATTCTTTTACTACTTATCAAGTTATATGCATAAATATTTTAGGAAACTTTTCTAGTTACTGAATACTCTCCATTTTTCCACTTTTTATAGATTAGACTTTTTGCTTGTTGGAAAATTAATTTTGTAACTAATTATTACAAAAGACTAAAACATAAAAAAAATTAAGAGCCCTAATATACAGCAAAAATTACTATTAATATTGTTGTATAAACCCTTTCATGTTTTCTATATGCACACACATATATACTTAAACCTATAAATAAAAAAAAGGAAATCCTATTATATACATAATATTCTAACCTACATGTTTTGCTGAATAATACTCTGTAAACTTTCTGATATGCCAATAAATATATAACTACATCATAAATTTTAATGGCTACAGAATATTCAATGGAATATATCATAATTTGAAGAATCAATCTACTGATGGCTATTAATAGGGCTCAGTTATTCACTATCATAAAAATGCTGTAAATGATGAATTATCTTTATCTGTATCTTTGGACTTAAAATTTTTTTCCTAAGATTTACTTCCTTAGGATAAATTTCTAGAAAAAACTTACTGAGTCCTAAGATATATACTTTGCAGACTTTTGGAAATATGTTGTCAAACCACCCTCTAGAAAGTCTAGATCAATATATGTTCACACATCAGGTATAAGAGCATTGGTTTGCCAACACCCTCAAGGAGACTAAATACTACGTATATTTTTTGTTTTTGCCAAAATTTAGGAGATAAAAATCTAAACTGCATTTTTTTTTTCTGATTACTATTAAGGCTGAATATCTTTTCATAGGTTTTTTGGCATTTCTCCTTTGTGAACTTCTGGTTCATATTTTTAAACAATTTAAAAAAATAATTCATAAGAATTCTTTTAAAAATATAAATCCACTTCTTTATTTAATTTGAAAAGTAATACAAGTCCAAGGTAAAATACTCAGTAATGAGAGGTATAAAGAAAACCCTTTCTGCCCGACTCCCTTAGTCCCTATTTCTACTCTTCAGAGGTAAACGTGGTTAATCAATCATGTCTGTATAATCTTCTGGAAATCTTATATACATATAAAACCATCATTTTGCACTGTTACATAAATAGGATACTATTACTCAGTTTTTTGCAATTTAGAATAAAATCCAAACTCCTAAGCAAGGCCTACAACACTGTATGATCTGGTTCCTGAAAATTTCTACAACTTCTGACCACTCTTGTCCTTGACAACCTTGTTCATCCTTTTCCCCTTTTTTTCAGCTTCTCAAACATGCTCAGTTCTTTCCTTTCTTGGGGCCTTTGCACCTGCTGCTCTCTCTGCCTGGGATACTGTTTTGGTGACTGGCTTCTTATCCTTCATGTCTCAGATTAAATCATCTCCTCACAGAAGTTTTCTCTGATCACTTTATCTCCAGTGGGATCCCCATCTCATTCCCTTTATTTATTTATTTTATCGATGTATATGTTGTACAATATTATATAAGTTATAGGTGTATACTATAGTGATTCATAATTTTTAAAGGCTATACTCCATTTATAGCTATTTTAAAATATTGGCTATATTCCCTGTGTTGTACAATATATCCTTATATCCATTCACTTTAGAATATCATCTTATATTTTTCCTTTGCAGAATTTACCATTATAAACCATAAACTGTTTGTCTATTTTCTATTCCACTCCCACCTACACACTAGAGTTTAAATCAACAAGCTTTACTTAAAAGCAGACCAATGTCTATCTTGCTTACTATTGGATCTCAAATGCTTAACACAGTGGCTGCTATCAAATAGAAGCTCAATAAATATTTCCTCAATAAATTTTCATTATATACCTTAGATAGTTTTCCATGGCAAAACATATAATTATATTTCATTTTTTTCAATCAGCTGAAAAAAATTTATTATATGGATATCTAATAACTTATCTAGCCAATATTCTATTAATGTTTAAATAGTTCTCACATGCTTCTCTTGAAATTAGTTTTTACCTGAATTAAAATCTTATACCTCAGATTTATGCCTCTGGCCAATGTGGAACAACAGAGACTAGATTTATACTTCTGCATGAAACAACCAAAAAACAGACAAAGTATATGAATCCACAGTTTACAAGATGCTGGACATGAGGTAACAAAACAGAAAACAAATGCAGTAACACTTGTGACTGCCCCAGCTTATAGCTTTGGGTTAATTTCCAGGTTTTAGCACAGGGAGGAAGAATCCAGGTGGAGCGCGGCAGAGTCTCTGAGATGAGGAGATGAAACTGAGAGTCCAAGGGAGATCAAAGTGACTAGAATGCTCTGGAGAGAGTACTTGAGATGAAAGAGTTGCATGGAAAGAGAACTCCAGAGGTCTGCAGAGGGACCCCTTGAGTATTCAGCTGAATAAGAATCAGTGCTTATGTGTGAGGAACCTACCTGAGACCAGGGAAAGGACCACCTGAAAGGATTAGAGTGACAGTGCCAGGTGCTCATACAGGCTGGGAATAGTACCTGTTCCTACCAATCGGACTGGGAAACCACAAGATTCACAGGTATAGGCAGAGTACTCAGAAGGATCCCGTGTCACCAGTTAGGGGTAGTTTTAGTCCTGCCTGACAAATTTTAAAAGAAAGACCTGAAAGGATTCAACTTTTCCCAAGCAACTTAATTGTGCTTCAGTTAAACAAAACTCAAAAATATCTATAGAAATTCAAAAATATCCAACACCAAACAAAGTAAAACACACAATGTCTTGCATCCAATCAAAATGAAAACGCATATAAGATGCAGGAAAACATGACACATAATCAGTCAGTCAAAGAAACCTAACCCCAAACTGACAAGATAGTACAATTGGCAGACAAGGACATTAAATTTGAAAAAATAATGGCTGAAAATTTTCCAAATTTGATGAAAACTAGAAGCTGCAGATCCAAGAAACTCAATGCTAAGCAAAAGAAACATGAAGATAATTACACCAAGACATACCAGAATCAAATTGCTCAAAACCAGTGATAAGAGAAAATCCCAAAAACAGCCAGAAAAAAATCTCATGCCTCATATGATCTTTATGCACTTCTGAACATTTGCCCTTAGAAGACCATCCTACTTCATCACCTCCAATTCATCACATGTGAAAAGAGTCACAAATATTCTCTTCAAATACCCGCACTCACAAATTTTCTTAACTTCACATAAGTTATTGGCTAGTAAGGAAATATTAATATTGGTGCTTGATTTATTCTGAGAACTAGTATCTCAAAAACCACTGTCATATATTCAAAAACAGACCAACCAACCAAAATGTTTTTACTGATTTGAGACTAGTTGATGACTTTTCAGTTGCATCTAATAAAGTCAAATGAGCTGATGGTACATTTTAATAATCTGTGGTTATCTTTAACTTTTATATTCAAATTGCTAACTGAAATGTAAAATTATTTTTAAAAATTTGAAAAATATATAGAATATTTAATATAAACAGATTCTTTAATTTTAAATAGTTTTCTATCTCATATTTCACAAAATCCCCTGCTCTTTCCAGCCCTTACTTCTTTGATATGTAGAAATGAGTATTAAAAAACATCTTCAAAACAATCTAAACAAGAGGAAGACAAGAGATGAAACAGGGAATGTTGTTCAGTTGATTAATTTCCCTGGTAGTAACTTAAGCAAGTGCATAATGATAAAGAAAATACCATTTCCCAATTAGAACAAATCCTAAAAATAGTAATGTTTGCTACTGGAAAGAGACTATGTCTTCTTGAGTTCTATCAAATCACTGTGAAACCCTTCAGTTTACTAATAGCTGTCAGTGGACCCCAAGGGGGTCCACCACTTTCAGTTCAAGTGAAATTTTCTCCTTTGGCTCTCCTTAGTTGGGCTGAGGCAAGCTAAAACTTTCAAATAGATTTTACTAAAATCAAAATGCAGATAAAGAATGCAAGAAATGTGAAAACTTTGGCATTTAGCATACAGGTCTCTGTTCAATGGCTTTCTCCCAGGGTTCAAGGGCCCTTACCCATTCAATCTAGCATAACCTCAGGAATACTTTCACTGCTCCTCAATGCTATCTTCATGCTGATAGCGCTACCACAACCCAGCTCCTAGGAGACATCTTGCTATTACTGTGGAGAAGACTAAAGGAATCAGATTTTCATCAGTTGTCTATCTAGGATTGTTCCTTCCCAGTCTGATCTAAGAATTTTTAAAAAGGTGACTTTTACTGTAATACCCTCATCCTTCAGGTAAGATTCCTCCACACATCCTAACAGGACTCAGGTTTTATACTTACAGACCTAATGCTGTGACCATATCATAACACAAAATGGAAGAGTAATATTCACTTCACAGTACAAATAAACTTGTTGCATTTTCCTTCTAAATATCGAACATACAATCTAACATACCCAAACGGTTAGAACAGTTAATTGAAGGGCAACACATCCTTGGTTTTGGCTAAGTGGCCATGGGGCTTTCCTCTTTCCCACTTTCCTGAGGGCCAGCAGAAGGACAGCAGGGCTTTTAGCTAGTTAGTATCAGCACTATTCTCAGGATCCTTGGTATGTAGACTTTGATTCTTGGTATGCATACCCCCAGCACTGTTCCTAGACCCAAAGGTACCTCGACATGTTACTTGGAGAAACTAAGTGCTTCCTACCTTTCTTACACTAACCCATAAATACAAAGCAAGGTATGGAGTATAGTGTGTTGTCTCTTGGAGTGTTCTCGTTACACATCCAAGTCCTATGGAACCATTATGGTAGCTGGGAGACTCAATGTACTGTAACTTCTCTGCTTGTAAGTTGCCTTCACTAACACACTATGCTGCTATTAGCACTATGTATATCTTAGTAATTTTGTGACCATGCATCTTGTACAGTGGTTGGTGTCCAAGAAAGTCCTGATATCATGGATTTCTGGAAGGGGAGCACCCAGGGCGGGGGGACATAATTTCTCCCTGGGGTTAGTGGTACTTTACTGGGTAGAATTAGGATGGTCTTAATAGTGAGTGATGCCTGAAGATAGCAGAAGGCCCAAAAGTGGTACACTAAAGAGGGTGACTAGTGGTGATAGGGTGAGTTGAAACTTAGTTCTGTCTCTTCTTCCTTACCAGCTTAGAGATTTTCACGAGCCCTAAGAGGGAGGGTGAACTCAAAAGAGTGGCAGCAGCCCCTTCAGAAGGGAAAGTGGGGCAAACTCCCACTATCCCTCTGATACAATGTATGAGGCAACTGGTCCCTGTGTTTGTGAAGTCAGTTATTGTGAGGCAGGCTCTAAGGGAGTCTGAGTGGACACAACAGCAGGAGGAAATCCAGCAGTATACAGAGTGAGAACTAGGTTCTCAACAGGTCCACCACCATAAGCATGTGGAAGGATCCTTACAGGTTTGGCTTGCTTGTTTGCATGAAGGAGGGACAACAGTAATACTAAATGAAGCCGAGAAGGGGAAAACACCTGCCCTGTTACGGAATGAGCAGTCTGGGTTGACTAATAATGCTGAAACAGGTGTTGCCACCCTGTTTCCAAACGGAATGCTTGGTGGTATTGGTGAAATATATCCCTGTGATCTTCCTGACTCTTGAATTGAATGGGACTAGCTGTTCTGAGCACGATCATAAGCAAACCAGGGCTTGAAAACCCAGGGGGATGCCTGGCAACACGCTGTTGGTGCAGACACTGTTGGATGATTGGATCAGAAAAGGTCCACCTGAAAGGACAATGGTCTTGACTTTACTCTTTCATGCAGGAGGCACTGTTAGGAATGAAATAGTTCTTCTAGGTCACACAAGCCCCATTTCAGGGGAGAAAATGACAATAGACAGCTTAGTAAATGACACTGGTTTCCATACAAAATAAAAAGAAAAAAAAGAACAAAGAACAGAGAATATTGACAGGTTCATACCAGTGAATGTGGTATTGCTCATAAACAGAAGGATTGATAAGACAGAAGTTGATGGCTGCATAACCCTAGGGTGTAGGGGTGTAGTCCTATTCAAAAACTTGAACGACCCACTGAAACCATGGAAAAGAGTCCTGTGAGATGAGACACAGAATACTGAGTGGTTCACATTCAATACTAAAGAGTTGTTAGGAGAGTGGGAGACAAAGGAGATTAGATGGAGAAGGTCCCTGGGGTGGAATCTCCTTCAGGGATTAGAGACATTAAGCCTCACCCTAACAAACCGTCTGATAAAATCTCACAGCCTCTAGACTCCTCAGGAAAGACTCAGAATAGAACCAGGAGAAACAGCCTACATTATCCTGACTCTTTAGAAATGGGGTTACATCAGCTCTACATTATGAGTTTGATTCAACTCCTGAAGCCAGGCTTCTTTTGTTCCCTGACTTGGGCTGTTTCAAACCTAAAGAGGACTAGGGTTCTTCTCCAAAGGGTTGCTAAACCATACTCTTCAGTTCATTTTGCTGGAAAGGAGAACAACCTCAAACACTTATGGGCTTGCTAGAAATGAGGAACCAAATATCCATTGTTCCAGAATGCAAAAGAGCCTTGGCATACACATTTCTCTACTGGAGCTGGGATTCAGCATTCATTATGGCTGAAAGACCAGAATTACAATCACTGCAAAAGCTTTTGGACCTTTTGCTTCAACTCATTGTTCTTTTCTCAGTTATGGTTGCATAACTGGCATGGGTAGACGGGGGTATTTAAGTCCAGCAAAAGTATGTCCACATATCGGCTGGACATATTTATTGTGATCTCTACTGGGAGCGTCTATACCTGTTGGCCAGGTATGTTGCCAAAACCCAGCTGTTCTTACGAGAACTGCCAAGGTTGTGCAACAGTGTTGCATACCTGGAGGAGAAAGAGGATGCATTTCTTAAACAAGCACAGATTCAGGTAGGGTACTGAGCAACGCCATTTCACAATTTAACAACCTGTGCAGTCAACTCGACTTGACACTAGCACTGCAAAGTCTCTGGCTAAGAGACCCTGGGTGCATTAGCTAGTTTTGGGGTATCTGCTTTCCTCTAGCTGCTGAATAGTATACACCTTTTCTGGATATGGGGTTACTGTGCCTCTTGCATATGTGGGCAATATATACATACTATTAAGACTGAAACATGTGTGTTACATATTGGGGTTTCCAGAAATGATACAATCAGACAATTAGGATTCCTTTCACAATTGCTGCCATCTAACAATGGACTTGCTAACATGGCATTGGGTGGTTGATTCCTGCTACCTCTTATCCACAGGCAGTAGAGAATGCAGAAGAAGCATTCCAAAAGATAGCTGCATCAACCCTTCAACAACGACTTCTATAAGACTGTCTGGTTTGGCTGCCCTCTATTGTTTTTACTTCAAATGATGCTTATACCTCATAAAGGTTCCTCTACTTTGATGAAGTTCCTGGAGTTGAAGAGCAGAAATGAAGAATCTATTGGGCATGCCAGGACCCTCATTTTCTTTTGTCTGATAAAGTCTTTATTTCTCCTTCACTTTTTTTTTTTTTAATTAAAGTATAGTCAGTTACAACGTGTCAATTTCTGGTGTACAACCTAATGTTTCAGTCATACAGATACATACATATATTTGTTTTCATATTCTTTTTCATTATAGGTTACTATAAGATATTGAATATAGTTCCCTGCGCTATACAGAAGAAATTTATTTATCTATTTTTATACATAGTAGTTAATATTTGCAAATCTCAAATTCCCCATTTATCCCTTCTCACCCCTTTTCCTCCCGGTAACCATAAGATTGTTTATTATGTCTGTGAGTCTGTTTCTGTTTTGTAGATAAGTTCATTAGTGTCTTCTTTTTTATAGATTTCACATATGAGTGATAGCATATGGTATTTTTCTTTCTCTTTCTAGGACCCTGCATTTTTATACCTCAATATTCCTCTCCAAAAAAAGTATACTGATAATGGTTTCAATAGGTGGCTGGGAGGTTCCTGTTGTTCATACTACAGATGAATGGATGGATACAAATGTCGTCGATAGTCTCCTGCTTTCCAGATGACACTTGCTAGCTACACCCACAGGAGGGGCAATTTTGATTCTCTCTTTTCTCCAAACAGTTCTAAAATGTGTTGTTCACTCACTCTAGCAGGGGGAGATTTTGCTGCAGTCCTTATACCATATAGGGTATTCCATCTGGAGGACATCTTTGGTGGGAAAACGGCAACTCCTGGTTTCATGTGAAATTTACTGTTCCAGAAAAAAAGGACTGTATGGATCACCCCTGAAAATAATTATGGATTTTCCTTGGGTATAAACATGCCTGACCACAGAAGGTGAGAGGATGGTTGGAATATGATTCATTTACCTTATAGATATTAACAAACAGTACTGAATAATCCTCTGCAGCTATCCCACACAATGACACTCATCTCAAAGCTCTCACAATCTTAGATTTGTCAAACTCAACCTACTTAACTGTGGAGGAGGACCTTCTAGGCTTTCCACTCCCAGACAACATCATGGGAATTATTCCTCGTTGCTGCAGAGTTCACATTTACCCTGGCCGTTCATAATTTTGTTATTACACTGTGTAGAACACTCTTTATCTTCTCAGGGACAGAGTGACACTCTTTTTTTAAAAAATATTTTTTTTGTGGGGGTGAGGTCATTACATCTATTTGTTTATTTAATATTAGATTTTATTATTTTTTTTAATGGAGGTACTGGGACTTGAGCCCAGGACCTCATGCGTCCTAGGCATGAGCTCTACCATTTGAGCTAGGCTCATTTCCTAATGCTTTGGTATATTGTTTATTTTGGAATTTATCTGGACGTTTGATGTTTTCTTTAGAAGGTACCATTTAAAATCCAACTGATTTATAAGTAAGTTCATTTGTTTTGGTTTGGGTTTTTTCCACATCTGGTTACCGGGGGGAAGGGGGTGCGAAGGGATAAATTGGGGGTTCAAGATTTGCAGACACTGACTGGTACATATAAAATTGATAAACGGGTTTATACTGTATAGCACAGGGAACTATATTTGATACCTTGTAGTAGCTTATGGTGAAAAAGAATATGAAAATGAATATATATATATAGATGTTCATGTATGACTGAAGCATTGTGCTGTACACCAGAAACTGACACAACATTCTAAACTGACTATACTTCAATAAAAAAAAAGTAAAAAAAAAAAATCCAATTGGTAACTGTTTCAGATGGAAACATCCCACCAAGAGTCATGGGGTAGACTGAAGGGAAATAAACTCTTAGCTTTAGCTAAGTAACTATGGGGGTTCTCCTCCTTCCTTCTTCCTTGAGGCCCCTGAGCAAGCCAGTTTAGTCACTGAGCTGGTGTGCAGAGGGATAGCAGGAAATTTAGCTGATGTTGGCATTGTTCCCTGGGCCCTCAGTATGGGGACCATGGTCCTTTGCATTCATACTCCCTAGTGCTGTTCCCAGGTCCAGAGGTCCTTTGATATACATGTTGCTGTTTAGAGAAACAAAGGGTTTTCTTGGGCTAACTTGAGAATATAGAGTAGTGTGAAGGCAGGCATGTCTCTTAGACTGCTCTGTTGCTTACCAGCCTGCAGCTGGATAAGGCACAGCCCTGCAGAACCACTTGGAGGCTTAGGAGATCCTGTGTGCTTTGAATCTCTCTTCTCTTAGGTTACCATCACTGATAAACTTTATTATTATTAGCACCATATGTTTCGCTCGTGGTGTGGGTTATCTCGCATCTTTCACAACATGAATTTAATTAATATTTTACTTGGGAGGTAATCCAAGATCTGATTATTGTCTCTATGTAATATTATCAGTGATAATGATATTATAGGGAATTTTTAAAAACTTGTGCATTTAAACTTTTAAATAGATGAATATTAAATTTAACTTAATATTAAGAATAGATCATGCTTTTAAAGAACTTTAAAAAAGTGATAAATGGGCAGAATATAATAACACATATTGTTAACACTGTATTAACTTTCATTATCCATTAATTTCATGGTAGTTTCTACCAGTTGGTACTTATTCATCCTTATCAGCCTTGCCTCTCAGATATAGTACTTGCCTACATTATATATTTACACATGTTTGTTGTCTTCACGGATGCTGTATCTTTCCAATTAGATTGTGAGCTCTTTTAATTGATTCTTTTGTATTTCCATAGTACTTAGTACAGGGTACAGTACAGGTGCATACTAAACACTTGATTAAAAAAAGTCTACATCTGTTATTTATTTTATGACTTCCATAGTGCTTAGAATAATACAGGAGACCCACATTCATCAATGAATTATTAAAAACTTTATGAGAAAACAATCTTTAAGTGAAAAACTATTTCTACTTTTCCCTGTCGTACTGTACACAATCACAAATAATAGTGTAAGGTACAATTAATAGTTAAATACCACCTTGGAGCGCTTTTACATCCATTATTTGACATGATCCTTCTAACAACCAAAGAATTTATACAGAGCCTATTAGAATTCTATTGTGGACAGGTAATTCAGGGTCTTGAGAGGTGAAGTGGTAGGAATGGAAACTGAAGCCTAATAACTGTATACTCACTCAATCAATGCTCTCTAGTTGGAGAGGCCTAATATTAAATAAATTTAGAAAAAGTCTCCTGTAAGCAATTCTTATAAACCTTATAGACATTTAATTAATTATTTACTTTCTTAATTAAAGCATTTTTAGTGTGCCTATGGTAGTAAAGTACTACACTTAACACTATGGAAGATAAAAAGTTGTACATATGGGGCTTATAAAATTTAAGAAATGTAAGTAATAGCGCGTATATCAGCGTGCCAAGATAATGGTACAAATATTTGGTTTTCTAGTTCACAGATAGTAAAAACTGGTTCCACTTAAATAAGCTAGGGAAGAGTTTATAAAAGGGCTAGGATTTGAGCTGGATCAAGAAAGACAGGCGAAATTCAGATGTTTGAAGAAAAGGCAAATTAGCATTACATTGAACAGAATTTGGCAAAGCACGGTATGTAAAGACACAGAGGGAGGAACAAGCGTGTGTTGAGCAACAGTAAGTAGACTGGTCTGTGTAAATTCAGATTGGAGAACAGTGGAAAAGGTATTTTGAGGTCAGATTTACAGAGGGCCTGGGATGCGAGGTTACACACTGATTTATTACAACATCCTATAGGCAGTAGGGAGTCACTCAAGGTTTTGGAGCAGAGATGTGATATGGTGACAGAATGCAATGGAAGGAGGGAATTGTAACTGGAGAAGTTGAGGACAGTGGTAGCAATCCAAATACACAGTGAGAAAGAACTGATTTCAGTAGTGTTGCAGAGAGACTGACTTCAGACATTTTGAAGGATAAGCTGATGTCCTAAATAATTTCAAGTTTACATGCCCAGGTCACTGAGAAGTATGTGGCCCTTAAACTGAAGAAGCTTTCATTGGTCTGGGGTAGGGCCCCCCACCCTTTTTTTAAAAGCGTCTCAGGTGATTCTTATTACAGCTAAGGCAAAGCCACTCATCCAGACATTTCTTTACGTGCTCTTTAGCTTTACCAAAGCTCTGCACCTTCAAGTGACTCAGAATTTTGTCATTTTAAATTAGGTTTCTAAGGATCATATGGTAGTTCTAGTTTTAATTTTCTGAGGAATCTCCATATTGTTTTCCATAGTGGCTGCACCAATTTACATTCCCACTAACAGTGTGCAAGGGTTCCCTTTTCTCTACATCCTCCCTCACCAGTACTTGTTATTTCTTGTCTTTTTTTGATAACAGCTATTCTGACAGGTGAGAAGTGATACCTCACTGTGATTCTGACTTGCATTTCCTTGATGGTTAATGACGCTGGGCATCTCTTCATGTACTTGTTGGCCATCTGGGTATCTTTTTTGGAAAAATGTCTATTCAGATCTTCTGCCCATTTTAAAATCAGACCGTGTTTTTAGCTATTGAGATGTATATGTATATCTTTATATGTTTTGGATATTAGTCCCTTATCAGATATACAATTTGCAAATATTTTTCTTCATTCAGTAGGTTGCCTTTTCATTCTGTTGAAGGTATCCTTTTATTTTTTATTTTAATTAATTTTCCATGCTTAAAAATATTTTACTTTCAAATATTTTAAGCAAAGTTAAAAAAAAAGAACATTATCCTATTAAATCAACATCTACATCCATTTTAAACAAGAAATAAAACACAATTGATGCCTCCACGTACACTTCCTGAATCCATCAGCCATCCCTGCCCTGAGAAAGACAGAGCATGACTTTCACACATCATCCCAAGACATGACTTTATACTCTTACTTCATACAATTTGAATTCACAGGAAATATATTATTGTGCAAAACAATAATAACACTGTTTACTAGATGCCAACAATGTTTACATGCCAGCCATTATTCTAAGCACATTAAATGCATTGTTTCATGAACTGCTCTGCCCCCATTAAGACTTTTATTTAAAAAAAGGGTAGTTCCATTGCTAAAAATAACTACTTTATATAATTTCTGTTCCAGATGTCTATGTGATTAATCAATACTCTCTCTCCAATGGGCTGTTAAACTTCTACATATCATGGATTACATTTTATATACTCAATATCCTGCAGTACCTAGAAATGCCTGGTATATAGTCGGTATTCAACAAAATATGTTGAAAGAAGTTTTTGCCCCCATATATCACTGTGGGAACAAAAGCTATATCCTGAAACCAGTAAGCACCAACGTAACATTTTTGGCCCCATAAGAATTTAAACATTTGGAAATGTCCAGACACGGAGCTCTGAAAAGTTCAATTCAGATGGATTACTGAGCACATAAATGCATGATGTTCTGTGCTAGTTAATATAATAGGAACGGAGCCAGCAAAAAAATAGTTTAAAGGTAGAGTATCAAGAATCATGTTACAACACAAAACTCAAGAAAGGAAAAAGTTTAATGGAGAAGGAGGTGATGACAAATGTCAACCATGAACAAGATTTCAAGATGAATGAGGATTATAATAAGGATCTTAGATTTAAGCAAGTTACCTCCAGGGATACTGTCAGGATGGATGCTTGTTGCAAAGATTAAAGAATAAAGCACACGTTAGAAAACTTGACAATGGGAAGGAAGAGAAGTGGAGCAGTAGCTGTAAAGGATGATACAAGTGAAGACCCTTGCCCACTAAATAAGAAAAAGGATAGTTTATGTTTGATGTCAGAAAGAGCAGCAAGAGAAAAATCATGGACAGAGAAGGAATATTTATCAGTGAAGGGGCCATTATGAGTTCAAAAGGAATGGGAATCAAGGTTTTACAATATTTATCCATAAAGCAAATTGGATTCTGAAAGCACAAAACATATTGAAGGAATAACAGGGTTTTAAAAAATATGGTTTCTTATATTACTTTGTAACAGTTAATAGTTCCTACCTTCACCACTCTCCATGCCTTCTACAAAAATCCCCCCACACTGGGGAAGAATCCAGTACCGGCGTCTGTAACGATCCTGGCCAAACATCATCGAACGTAAAGAGTGAGAAGCGTCAAAGAGCTTCCTTCTGTACTGACTCTGTTGCTGTTAAAAAATGATGCATATAATTAAGCTATGGGTGTTAAGTGCTTTAAAAATTAATATATAAGTGACTTTACACTTATGATGCCTATAGAGCTGATAAGTTTCACTACTGGGAAAAGACAGCAAAAGAGTTAAGTATTACATTCCTGGTTTTAATTTCAGTAATCCTTATAAAGATAGAAATTACTTTAAGGGTAACTAGAATATTTTTGCTGCCACAGATTAAAAAGATAAATTTTATTTTATCAAGTAACTTGTAGTAAAGCATATCTTATACTTGACAATAAATTAAACAATGTGATCAAGTATTTTATCGAGCCAAAGCAAATTGGCTTAATTCTATTGATTACAATATATAATTAATACTTATATATGTAATTGAACATACCTGTATTTGCCTGTTTTTATACTCATGCTGTAAACTCAGGTAACGTAATATGACTAAATTTGGGGATAAATTTGTGATGAACCTAACACGGATATAATACACAGATTTCTCATAATATTAATCTCATAATACCTTTAAAAACTCATTTTTTTAAACAAAAAGTTCATCTAAAACTTCACTAATGCTACTGAAATTCAACCTTTAGTGAGAAGTACATAAATATATATAGTTTATAAATCCAATACAAATAAAATCCAAAATATACTAATGTAAAATAAAACACAAGATGCTAAAACTATTACCATAAATTCGACTGAATTTTAAAAGTAGTTAATTCCAAGAAATAAAACCATACATTTATTGATATTTTGCATTTAAAAGAAGAACTGAAGAATACAGGCCCTGGTTAAGTTTAGTACCATGCCTTAAGTGGCAGGTTTTTAACCTTGGCATTAAACTTTTAAGGTTTAATTGTGAGAATATTTCTAAAGCTCCTCATTTTAATTAGTTACAAAAAGATTGTTTTTATTTTGCATCCACAAACACCAATCCATACAAGGTGGGTTTTTGAAACACTGCCAAAAAAAAAAAAAAAAAAAAGGATATAAACTATAATCTGAAAAGTGCTTACTTTACTTAGTTTTTCAATCTGTTTTTCTAGCTCTTCAACACTTGCTGCTTGGTCACCTTCATCCTATACATAACAAAATACAGTATCATTTACCTGTTTTTGAGATTTATGCATTCAATCAATCAGCAAATCTTTAATGAAAGCCTCCTATATGCAAAGTACTAGGACAGACACTATGGAAGTGAGTAAGACTCGGTTCTTGCTCTCTATAGAGCTAATAATCTGGCAGGAAGGCACATAAAACATTACACTAATAAATAAAAACTGCCAAATAGCAGACAACTATAAGGACCTCAAGGGAGGTAGAGATTAGGGGTCATGGAGCTCAGAGGAGGGTGAGATTACTTCTAGTGGGAATCTATCAAGAGAGGCTATATGGAAGAAGTTGTGTTTTAATTAGCTACTGAAAAATTGTTAGGAATTGACCCAAGAAAAGAGGACAGGGCATTTCAGAAAGAGTCTGATACATCTCGACATGAAGAGGTAAGGTAGGGCAAAGATGAGTTTAGGACTAAATTGTCTAGAGCTGTAAATGCTTGGCAATAGATACTAATGTGATCCTTTGAGGGAGATTAAACATACAAAACTATGCTTTACAAAGATTAATATGGCAATAGTTGTAAGATGGCCTGGAGCAGGGAAAGAACTAGAATGGGCAAATCTTGTTAGTAGACTTTTGCAATGACTCAAGAGGAAGGGAGGATGTGGAATGTACTAGGGTGAAAAAAAGAGAATGGAGAAAAGCAAATGGATATGAGAGGTATTACATGGTTAGAAAGGTTAAGTCCTGGCAAGTTATGGATTTGAGGCAGAGAGGGGTGAGGGAGATGAAGGAGTAAATTATGATTAAAGGTTTAATGGGAGACTGCCAAAATATTGGTACCATTAACTGAAAGACTCTTTTTAGAGCAAAGAAGATGTTTTTTGAACACATTGAGCATTTAGAAGAAAAATAATTCCTACTATATACACTACTGACTTCATAAATGGAAAGTTTGTGATTATATGAAATTCTAGAAAATGAATATAGGAAAGACATCCCCAAAGTATATATTAGAGGGAAAGCGTGTATTAGAGGAAAATACTGAAGAAATGGAAGGTGTATGTGCTTCTTTGGATTTCAGTTGCACTGTTTCCTATACGCAAATCATTCAACAATTCTAAGGCTGTTTCCTAATCTGTAAATTGGTGATAACATTATTTTGTGATAACATTATCTGTAACATGGGATTTTTGTGAGGATTAAATAAAAACAGGTCAGAAAGTAACTAGCAGAGTTCCCAGTACATAATACATAAATAAGATTATTTTCCTTTTTTCTGAAAATTGTACTTTAATGAGAAGATGCAGGTACATCTGAGGTTTAAAAAATA
This sequence comes from Camelus bactrianus, assembly GCF_048773025.1. Classification (NCBI taxonomy): domain Eukaryota; kingdom Metazoa; phylum Chordata; class Mammalia; order Artiodactyla; family Camelidae; genus Camelus; species Camelus bactrianus. Next base: position 43,434,974 of record NC_133543.1, read on the forward strand.
TAAGAACTTGTTTTTGATGTGCACTTTCTATAAGCTTTTTTAAAAAGCCACACTGCCACCAGCCACTCTCACCAACAGGTATTTCTAGACCAGTATAGTTATCTCCCCAATAAAAGAAAGTGAAAGAAAAGCCACAACAGTTTAACCATTACCTATCATTTATCCACTCCTTATCCAAATTTAGGGTGCCAGTTTACAATGGCATTAGGCATATTACTTGTGTTAACAGTAACATGATTTCTATTCAAAAGAAAACAGGCTCAATAACTCTTTAAATCTTGATACTTTAATTAATTAGATACTTAATAACTATATGATTCTAAAGTGACCAGCAGGATAAATGTTTGATAATTTGCTTATGTAAAAATCAATTCAATCAACAAATATTTGAAGTAAGACATCAAAGTAGCTATGGATCAGCCAAATTTAAGAGCCATTTCTAAGACTTTTCTTAAGATGACAAAGAAGTAATATGTCTACTAAAGTTTTAGTTAAAGGAATTTTGGCTAATAGTCCTCATAATTTTAAGAGATATAAAGGAATTTCCAAGGCCAGAGAGAAAGGCAACAACAACAAAACCAAGAACACAGACTCTAACCCTGCCATGGTTCCCCTTGGTTTCCCAACCAAAAAAGAAGGCCATTTTATGCCCTTATATGTCAAAGTTTAATTGTCCACATAATCTGCTACATGCCAACTTGTGAGGTTAAAGCTCACCTAGATTTCAACACAAACCTAAGTATTAAGGAAAGACTCCATGTGTTGAAAAAATGAACAGTGAACAGAAGAGGGAATCATCCTTGAGATACAGGGCTGTGACTTAGTCTCAGGGCAGTCTCTTCTAAGTAAAAGGGATAACATGGGTCTCGACGGAAGGACTCTTGCAATTAATCTTTTAAGGAATATAACTACTGACACTCTACCTATACTTTAATGAAGAGGCCAAACATATTTTTGGAGGAATAATGTGTCTATCTTATCAATCAGGTTCATTAAATAGTTAAAATTTAATTTTATTAGGAAATTGTTAAGTGGCTACCAGTTCTTCATTATAAAGAAAAGCTCTCAAATCATTTAAACGAAATGTTAACTTGGTTTCCCAGGTCCTAAAATATTCACTATTTTCAAACATTTTAAAACTGTTTTCTCACATTAGTAATAAGATACACATTTGCCAGGATTTTGATCAATGAAACCCTATAATCTAATTAACTCTATAATTCAACATTCAAAAAAATTACTTTAAATAACACATCTTTCCTAAAAAATATTAATAATGATTTTTAAAACATTAATACTGGTTTTTAATAGTCTTTATCCCTTTTAAAGAAAAAAATGTATAGTTAGCTAATTCTCCATGTGAAAAAGCCAGGTAAAACAAATAATTTCTGTAAATAAATTCTAATTTAGTGGGATGACTACCCAGTAGAATACACTGAAATCCTAATACACGATTGTCTAATTTATGAGAGTTAAAACTTCAAGACAATTTATAATATTAAGTGCTGAAAAGGGATAATAATTCTGTAAAAAGGTGATTAATATTGGTCAGGAAAGTTTAATTCCTTCAAAGGAAACAGCTCCACTTGCCAAATGAAGCAGATTGGTTATAAACAGTATCTCTGTTTAAGTAATTACAATTCTGATACCTAAATTATATACCTTCACATTGTTGGTCACAGCGTGAAAGTACGTGATCAAGTGGTTTCAGAAGTACAACATTATGAAGTACTTTCTGCAAGAAATCTCAATGTGGTCTCCTTTTCAGCTTGGTACTCTTACAAGAAGTAAAGCTCACTCTAGTGATTTTTATCATTCCGGTTTAAAATATAACATTGGGGGAGAATTTATGAAAATGTTTTGCATTTATGCTATTTTTACTTAAGACAGTTGTGTAGCACATAATCTTATAAATTCCTCTACGTTATTATCCAGGTTCAGTTAAAAATTTGATTAATTTGTCATTGGTCTTGATTTGATATTATTTTCACACATTCCATCAATACACTCATCTCTCTAAACCTTCTTTATTTCTCCAGCGGTACTGAGTTGACATAGCAAAGGAAAAGAGTTCTTTCTAGACTTCCTTAGCTAAATACTCCTGGCCCTGAGGGCAGAAGGAACAGTTGGATGTATATTGTTTTTTGAATGCCATTCTGCAACCCTATCAATATTTCTAGCATTCTTTTCTGGTAAAAGATAAATATCAACCTTTATCTTCCTTTTATACATGTCCATTTCCATGGCTTATGGTAGCTTCCCTTAAACACACACCCACACCCACACCCCTCTATGGCCTTGCCTTCTCCACTTTAGCCTACTCTTCAAAGCTAGCCACTTCTTTACTTTAACTGAATCCCTTCCAATATCTATAGGGACTTTATTCCATTAATTAGGTTCTTCATCTCTTTAATCTTCAACAGCCCTCTCTCATTTTGTTGACTCTTTCCCTTCAACCAAAAATCATCTCAAGTCTTTCACATCTGAAAAGATCCTTGGTGTCTGTCCCCCTCTAGAACCACCCTTTCTTCTGAAGCACAGTGCTTGAAACAGTCATATTCACCTTCTCACTTTCTCTTGTTCTCAATCAGTCCTGGCTTGGCTTCTGCTCACACCCCTCTAATGAAATGGTGCTGGCAGTGGTTACCAAATCTGACAACCACTTCCAGTCCTCATCACACCAGACTCCTGCTGCCTTAACACTGTTTATCATTCCCTCATTTTAAAAATGTTCAGCTTTCTTGATTTTTGTTATTACTGCATGTATAGAAAAGAGTTAACATTGTAGGCCTTCGAAAGATCAGCCCTCAGCTGGTGTCTGGGGACTTAGATTCTGGAGCGTTCCCCCACTCTTAATTGATAAGAATAGCTCACTAGACCTAAACTGTGCTAACAATGTGGTTTATACTGAACACTTACTTTTCTTCCAGGAGACTGGAATTTTGGCACATGCTACGCAGAAGATGCCTATGCAACTAGCCCCTAATAAAAACTCAGCACAGAATCTCTCAGCTTCCTCAGTATACAACATTTCACACATGTTACAACTCACTGCTGGGAGAAATAAGCCCATCCTGTGTGATTCCACTGGGAAAAGACTCCTGGAAGCTTGGCCTGGCTTCCTTTGGACTTTGGCCCATACGCTTTTTCTCGGTGATGGTTCTGCTCCATTTTCTTTCGCTGTAATGATTCATAGCCACAACATGACTACATGCTGAGTTCTGTGAGTCAAACTACTGAATCACTCTAACTCTGGAGGTAGTCTTAGACTTGGAAATCCCTGACCCACTACAGAAATTTCCTACTTCTGTTTCTCCTTCAACAAGAGGCCTTGTGGGCTCTTCTTAAATACTGGCATTCCCTGGGGTTCCAACCTCAGTCCATTACTGTAATCAATAAATCAATCCCCAGTGCAAATTTACCCAACTCATTATTTTAAACTATTGTCTGTGCGCTAATAACGTCCAGGTCTGCACTGTCAGGACTGAACTCTTCTTCAAGCTTCAGATTGTTAAATCCAATTGCTGAACTTCTGCACAGGCAGCTCAAACTCAGCAAGTCCACAATAAACCTACCATCATATCCTGTATTCAATGACTTGTTCTGTTTTCCCCTCCTCCCCTATCAGCTATTTACTCTGCTCCTTCTGATTTCTCTCTCAGTTAATGGCAAGGATGGCAAGCAGTCCCCAAGCCAGAGAGCAGGAATCAATCCTACCTCTCCCTGCATCAACCTACACAGTCCACCTTCAAATACTACTCATCCTTCCTCCTAAATAATTATTGAATCCTTTCCTTCCATTGGGCTAGTTCAGACCCCTCACAATTCACCTAAACTGCTGTAATACCTCCTGACTGATCTTCCCACCTCTGATCTTGCCCAACCCAAATCTGTTTCTATCTTCCACAGAGATGCCACAGTGAGCCACTTAAATATAAGTCTGACCATGTCACTCCCTCACTTATAACCCTTCAGTGGCTTCCTGTCACCACAAAGTATAAAGTCCTGGTTCACAGTTGTTGCATATGAGGCTCTCTAGTACACTGAAGCACTTGTAAGTCCCTTAACACACACTGTGGTTTCAAGGCTTCTGTGCACTTGCTCATGCTATTCTTTCTGCCTGGAAGATTCTTTCATGGACTCTAGGATTCTTCTCCAGGTTAACATTCAGCCCAACTTGTAGCCTCTGCTAATGAGTCCAGAAAGCCTTTGCCCCAATTTATTCCTCATAAAGGTTAAATGTCCTTCCTTTATACTGCCTAGTAAGTACATTGTAAATACCGCTATCAAAACAGTTAATGTTTAACACATTACATTTTCTTATTGTAAATCTTCCTCAGTGAGACTGTGAATTGAGGGAGTACTTTCAGTGTTATATTCATCTCTGATCAAAAGTGCCTGGAGCTAGGCATTTAGTAAACTGGGGTTTGAGAAGCACATCAGTTTCACTAAACCTGACAATACTTTAAAGGCATGAAGTATTGTACAAAATAAATATAAGATAGAATGTTAACAGAATGAAAAAGGATATCTAAAATTGAGAATCCATATAGTTCTTTGGAGAACCCTCAAGTCATTACATAAACAGAAAAACGTAGCTTCTTTCATTCAATGTAAGTGCCTCCCATGTCTGGACATTCAATATTTACCTAACCATCACAGAAAAACTTTGAGGTGAATATAATAATATTTGGTTTTCAGATGAAGAAATTGAGTCAAGTGTCACAATGGAATTTAAACCCAAATTCATTTGACTACAAGTTCCGTGTTATTTTTCAATGTTATGCAGTCTTAGTTAAGTACTAAAATCAACCTAAATTTGATTACCTCATCTTCACAGATATCAGTCTTCTTTCCTTTTTTGTCTTCTTTATCTTCTTCATCTTCATCATCTTCATCAGCTTGGTCCTCACTGTCATCGTCGTCATCATCATCATAATCACTATCTCCTCCCTTCCTTCTTCGCTTGCGTCCTGGAGTGGGTGTGCCCAATGGATGCTGTTCTTCTCCAAGATCAATGCCACCTGAAGTGTCTCTTTTGCCTGTTTTCTTAGCATGAATGATTCTGAGCCTTAAATATGAAAAAAATGATGATATGGAAGAAAAGGCTTCTCTCTATACTTTTTAAGGAGCATACTATGAGTTTTAAGCAAAAATACCTCATGGTATTTCTGTTACAGCAATCAACACATCAATGACAATAAAAATTAGAATTAAGGAAATTTAAGAATATGTTTCCAGAAATTACAGAATATATTAACTTTCAAGAATTACTCTGGATATCTCTTTGGAATTAGAGCACATTAAAAAAAAAAAAACTTAGAAAACAGGAAAGATTAACTGTAGCAATGGCCAAGTGATAATTCCTGATCCTATACTATCTGACTGAATACATTTCAATTCAAATTACTGCAAAGAAACTATCTTCTTAGCATGGAAGTTGAATAATTTCAGCATTATATTTCCTGGCAGGAAGCTAATTAAGTTTTAATGCTGAATACATTTGGATATGTTAACTCTCTGTGAAAGCAAACTTTAATTAGAAAGTAATTAAGAGAAAAAGTTGTAGTTTCAAACAGATTCTATTTAAGGCAAAACTAACCTGATAGCAACAACAATCTTAGAATATGTGATTGATTGGCTTCTTTGAAAGAAAAAAAGATAAACTGACTTTCTTCTAAATTTGAAAGAAAAAGATAAACTGACTTTCTTTTAAGTCTTCTTATGGGCTCAGTGAACCTCATTATATCTTTTGTCCACTGAAAATTCTGGCCCTGGGTTTTATTAATTTCATATCTCAGCTTAATTAAAGCTTTACCTTTTCTAATTCTTAGACAAAATTAAGTTTAAATTCTTTCCTTGTAATTTGTATGTTTTACTTGGGAACTTATGAAAAAGAAAAACAGTATATTAATTTTAATAAAGCAGGACTTACTTGCGGAGTTTACCTTCTACTACCCATTTATCTCTCCTCAAATTTGACATATAATCAATGTTCTTGTCGATTTCACTGCCAATGCAAAAGTTTATTGGAAGACATAAATTAATCCATTATGCAACATGTTACTTTGGTAAGTAAAGTGATGCAGTTTTTTGGTAAGTAAAAATCATGATTGCTGATGAACAGCAAAGACAAATGGAAAATTATATTAATACATAGCTAAGAGGTGTATAGAAAACTTAAAATGTCTAGCAATGGTAGAAATTCATGGCTCTGAAATATTTGGGTTGAGCCTTTTCCTAGAAAGGTAAAGGAATAAAAGTAACATAATTAAAATCTGTAAAATAATGAATAGCAAGAACAAGATGAACATGGATTTGTTCACCAAATCTTCAAATACTAGAGTGGAGGACTTACTTTGACTCTTAAATGAGATTAAGTACTTTTCTTAAAAAGTACAAATTAACACACAAGAATAAATAATACTAAAGTTGTATCAGCATATACTAAAAAGTTGGTGGATAATTCTACAAGTGGCTATTAAGGAAAATCAGGCAGTCATCTATATTGTTAAAAGACAAAAGAAAAATTCTGGGTTCTTGCAACAGTGCTGGATTCTGAAGCCATCGCAAGAAAAAGCTTTTTACATTTCAGTATACTGATAAAAAACTAAATTACTAAATAAAATAGGTTACAAAGACTAGATACAGTATGGTTCAAAAATGCTTTTCAACAGACTACAAAGAAATATATTAAACTATTATTAGTAGTAGCATCTCTGAGTGGTGAGATTGGTATAATTTTAATTCTTCTCTTTGTAGTAGTCGGTAACATTAAAATTTTCTATAAGAAATTTGTATTTCTTTGTGATTAAACAACTTCCAAACAGAAAAGAATCACCGGAAATGTCTGGGCTTATGCCTACCTCACCACACTCTTGCTGCATGCCAGTTCATTGATCAGGAAAGCCAGAACCGAGGCTTTCTGGGCTGGAGTGTGAGCCTGAAAAGCTTTAGTCTTCAGGCTTTCAGTAAGCTCAGTTTGTCCACAGTGTGCTTCCATAAAAATCTGCAAAATCTCGGAAACATTGTCTCGATTCACACCAACATTCAGCAAATGTTCTCCAAGAGCTGTTTTGGCCTATAAAAGTTTGGCATTTTTAGCAGTATTGATCATAACGACTCATAACATACAAACAATAAGACTTTTAAATATTGATACTATATGAGTTAGGTATTACTGACAAAGGCTTCATTCACATTTCTGATGAAGTGGAGATAAAAACAGTCCACAGATGATAGACAAGTTTGCAAGTACCTGTAATCTTCCTATTCCTTCTTCAAGCCCTTCGTTAAAAGTTAGGTGGGGAGAAGAGTGAGTATGTAAACTTGTGGATAAAAATGGTCTTATCATACTCTCTTTCACTATAATAACTATCCTAAGCTTTTCCAGGCTTTACCAGTGGTGGTGTGGGGGGAGAGGTTGAAGAGTATTATTACCGTGTTTTCTTGCTCTATGGTGTCATGGATTTTATCGCCTGGTACACTGAATGAATAAGGAGATGGTGGAAAAAAGTAACAAGTGAATTTGGAAGCTTCTTTCTCTACAATATTATCTAGAGCAAAGCTGACTGAAATGCGTATCTTAATTGGAATTAAGATAAATTTGAACTCGTTACGTATCCGCTTAGCAGTACAGAGTTTTAACACACTAGTCTGTAGGTACCTTGATTAGCCTCAGTTATTCACAATGATTCAGAAAGAACACAGTATAATTTCAGAAGGTAGGCATAAGTTCTAATTGCTTTATCAATTAGGAATTCTCTGCTTTTCTGAATATCACTGGGGTATTTCCTGGGAAATCAGCTTGGATTCTGACGAAAGTTAGAAGGAAAAAAAGTAATTTGGGAATGATTTACATCCCTTAGGCTTCATGAACCAAGTTTTTCTAAGTTTGTACCAACTGTACCTGAAGCAAATCTACCTTTAACTTTGTGAGACATAATGTAGAAAAAAATTGGATCAGTGTACACAGTCTTCTGCTAATATGCTAAAGCCAGCTATCAATGCACCAAGAGTACAAATTTTAAAAATTATGTATGTTTTTTTACCTTGTATCCTGTAATTAGACCTGGATCACATACAGCAGCTGAGAGGAGCCTCACAAGCAAGTCTTGTACTTCACCCATGCTGTCCCCAATATTTAGCAATCCCTCTTGAAGAACACTCAGGTTTGGAACATCAATATTCACATCAAAGCCCAAAACTTTACCAAAGTTTCGTAAGAACTGCACCACCATGAGACAGTCTGAAAATGTACTTCCAGAGAGAACAAGTCCTGGAATACGAGGCAACTCTGGCAAAGGCTGAAAATAAAAGAAAGAAAGAAAAAATAATTTAAGAAGTTATGATTTTATATCTTTTGAAGTAAAATAAACTGCTATCTTTCCAGTGGTTTTCCCTCTGGATTTTAAATTCCCTGGGGGCATTTCTATAATCCCATGGTACTAAGCATAGGATCCTGAACACAAGAAACCATCAATAAATTTTGGTTGAACTCAACACAAAGGTAGAGCTCTACAAAAGAGAACACTAATTTTAACTTACATATTGACAAAACATGGGTTATATAACTGGAGCAAAAATCAGAAAACATAAGAAGTATCTCAAAAGTATTTTACTGTGGACATACTTAGTAGGGCATGTGCAATAGTTTCTTCTAGCGATGGAGACCAATATGTAATTCACACTTTTTTGGGAGCTTGGAATCTAAGAGTGTGCACCAGTGGGCTGTATGGCTGAAGAGAGGGCTACCATCTTTGGTTAATGAATGCTGATAAATTACTAGGTTCACATGACTAGAAGCCATGACCCTATCTAGAACCCAGTAATATTCCAACTGTCAGTCTTTAGGTTTCCTGTATATAGTGAGACATTGAATTTCTGTATTAAAACTAGACAGCTGCCTCTTTTGCTACTTCTCAAATATGCTCACATATTTACATTTCAACGACTAAATTGTACTACTAGTCGTTGTGGAAATTTTAAACATTAAGTAAATAGGTAATCTAAATTAAAAACATTTTTGTCCATAAACAGGATTCAATAATAGTACTTTCAATTTTGATTGGAAAAAAATGTGGCTTATAAAATTTCTTTTTACCTGAATCAATCCTTGTTTAAAAATGTCCCTCCACTCTGCACTTACTTAAATAACTAATCAAAGACTTTTTCTACTAATAGTTTATGAAAACATAGAACTATGGATAATTGCTGATTCCATACAAATCTTTTGTTACATATGAAAACCACTTAATTCTGAGTCTTCTTTTTTCCTAAACCATATCAGACATACACATTTCCATATGATTCTAAAAATTTATTTACAAAGCTAACAAAAGTAAGGCTTAAAATGCACTGACATAAATTTGATATAGTGTATATGGATTTAAATGAAAATAAAAGATCACTTAGAATCACTTATAATTAAAAAGAGATCATTTAGGACTGGCAAAAAAATAAGGCTCACTTAGGATTTTAAAAAATGCTCACTATGAGCTTATTAAATGTGTTAACTAATCAGTATACCCATTCTGTGCTTAGGAAATTTTAAACATGACTAAAACTAGTATGTATACTTTCATTTTTATTTAAAAACAATTATGCTAAGTAAATAAATAGAGTATTAATATAATTAAGTTTTCCACTTGGATACTAAAAGCTTGCTTCAAGCACTTTAGAAAAGAGTTTTCATAAACAGGAGACAATCATTATTTGTGTATCAGATGAACGTGGCATATAAGTAAATACAGGTGCAACTGACCAAGAATAATAGTCAACTATTGAGATTAGTATTACAGAGATGATATGCGTTATTGATATAATTTTTGAGGCATACTATCTTCTCAACTATAGTCAAATGGGATTTCTACTCATAAGTATGTGAAAGCATGCCAGTTATCAAGATGATTTTGCTCTTTCCAAGTTGCTACTTTCATGTCTTTCAGCAACATTACAAATCTGTGAAGCATTATGGAAGAGAAAACACACATGAGGTACTTTGGTGAGACACATTTCTTGGCTTTCAGGATCACAAACAGTATGGGCTCCGGAGTTTAACAAACTGGGGCTTGAGTCCAAGTTGCCACTTATTAGCTGTACAATCTTGGGCAAGTTCCTTAACTTCTCTGTGTCTCAAGTTTATGCAACTGTAAATGGGCACAAATACCATTTCTACAGTCTTGTGGTGAGGATTAAATGAGAAAAATCATTTAAAGCACTTAGCATAGTGCTTGGCATGTAGTAAAAAGACTCAAAAGTTAGCTAGCCTCAATAAAGCGCTCTAGGAGGTTATAGACTACAAACCCTAATTTATTTAAGTATCTGTGGAGGCATGGGGAGGAGTCAGATCTCTTTGTATCTAAATGCTTGGGAAGGACCAAATGAAACACAGAAATCCTATCTACTTTATAACTTATTTTTGTAGGTTTCTGCAGTATTTCTGCTTAAATTAAAAAGGTCTGCAGTGCTCCATTTATATATTAATAACTGCCATTATCAGCAGAGGGCTCTAGAGAGGTTATTGGTGGCCATCCTGCAGAGGCAGACTGACCGAGACATGGAAATCCACTGCTGAGGCTTTCATAACAGCAGCTCTGGCAAAGGAATCAGGTGAGAACACAGGAAAAATTAAATTTATTATGAAATGGTTTACATGATAAATTACCTTTTGGTCTGCTAAACACATGTCTTCATTAGGCTTCTTTAGTTCCTTTGCCATTTCTAATTCTAATCTTCGTTGCTCTAGTTTACGCTCTTTATTTAACCTTTTCTCATCACGTTTTTCTTGCTTCAAACGTTCTTTTTCCTTAAAAAGAAAACCATATCCACATGTTTGCTTTAATCATTATATATATCTAAAAAACCTCCAGCTAAAATTTAAAAAGTGATCAAAGTGTTATTTCCATGAACAAAATTCTCTTAGGAGGTTGAGGAATAGACTTGGAATTACATAGAAACAATGACTCATTTTGCTTTTCAGTGTTTTCACCCTCTGAATTTCAAAATAATCTTATGACTGGATGTACATACACATACATATACAAAATATCAATATTAGATTCAGTCCAGATTATTTCATCATTCAAAATTTATTCAATCCTTTCCAAGGTTATAATATGAGAATAAAATACTTACTAATAAAAGCAGGTATATAAAATGCACATCGGTAACTAAATATTTATAAAATAAAGTTACTAGAATTAACAAAAATTTCTGTGTAGTTCCAGGAAGGAAGAAAAGATATGCAGTATGAAAGTGGAAGCAATATGTTTGAATTTGCAAAAGCAGTTCTTTCAAAGTGAATTAGCTAGTCTTAAGGTGTACACCTGTGATGAAATAAAAATATTATTTATCGCTATACACAACACTTAAGAGAATGTAAAATGGGTTCTGAAGCCAATTCCAAAAGCATTAAAAATATTTTGGGTAATGGCAACAATATGGAAATAATCGTCATATTTTCCTCTGGTAGGGGCATGACATTCTGTTGGAAGAAGTAAAGTGATTTTCTATAATAATATCAGTGTCATTACTTTGTTGTCATAACTCAAATACAATTCTTTTTTTAAACTGAAGTATAACTGACTTACAATATTATATTGGTTTCATGTGTACAAGATAGTTTTTTGATATTTTTATACATTATGAAATGATCTCCACGATAAGTCTAGTTACCATCTGTCACCACACAAAGTTATGAAAATTTTACTGACTATATTCCTTATGCTGATATGACATCTCCATGGCTTATTTTATAAGTGGACCTCTTAATCCCTTCACCTATTTCACCCATCCTCCACATTCCCCCTCCCCTCTGGCAACTGCTAGTTTACTCTATCTATGAGTTGTTTCTGTTTTTCGATTGTTCATTTGTTTTACTTTTTAGATTCCACATATAAGGGAAATCACATGGTGCTTGTCTTTCACTTAACATAATACCCTCTAGGTCCACCTATGCTGTCACAAATGGTAACATTTCATTCTTTTTTATGGCTGAGTAGTATTTCTGTGGGTGTGTGTTTGTGTGTGTGTGGGGTATACATTCACCACATATTCTTATCCATTCATCTACTGTTGAACACTTAGGTTGCATCCATCTTGACTATTGTAAATAATGCTGCACTGAACATAGGGGTGCATGTACCTTTTCAAGTTAGTGTTTTCATTTTCTTTGGGTAAATACCCAGAAATGGGATTGCTGGATCATATGGTAGTTCTATTTTTAATTTTTTGAGAAACTTCCACATTGTTATCCACAGCGGCTGCATGAATCTACATTCCCACCAATGGTGCATAAGCATCCCTTTGCTCCACAACCTTGTCAAATGTTATTTCTTGTCTTTTTGATAATAGTCATTTTGACAGATGTGAGTTGAAAAGTCACTGTCCTCTGCCCATAATCTAATCAAATACAATTCTTATTTAGAGGAGAATTAATGGTAGATTCAACAGGCAATTCTAACCTACTACCTCATACGTCTTTCAATTTTCTTTATTTTTAGCAAAATAAAGTTCAAATCCTTACTTTTGAATTCAGGACCCTCTTCTTTTCTAACCTTATCTCCCACTTTTATATTCTATGTAGATTCAGTCCAACTATTTGCTGTTTCTGATAAACATCTACTGCTTCCTTACCTCCTAATATTGGTGCACTTCAATCAAGAAGGTCATTATTTCCATATTGTATGTCTAAATTCTAATTAAACACTACCACCTCCTTCCTATGATCAATTTCTCTTAATTCTCTTCCCTAATTATAGCTCTTAACCATAATTTTAACACAGCACTGTTGCTTCCTGTAGTATACTAGCATTTTTGCCCATATCTTTATCATCTCCATTTCAATTACCACTAGTAAGACAATATACGAATGCTGTGAGAGAGCGTGCCAAAGGAAAGACAGAGAGGACTGGAGAAGTACGTTCTCAGCCCAGAGTTGAGAAAGCACAGTGTGTCTGAGAAATTGCTAGTAGTTTCAAGACTGGAGTGTAGGTTGCATGTTGAGTTGCTGCTGAATATTATGTTACAGAGCCAGAGGTTGGGTCATGAGGACCTTTTTATATGATATGCTTAAGTTTCTGCTCTTTTTTCTACTGCCTCTAAATTTCTGGGTTACTGATTCATGCAGACAGTGGGAGGGAAATGATTTTTTTTAAAAGCTATATTAGGAAACTACTGACACCAAAAAGGTTCTACAATTAGTCTTATCAATTATATACTAAAATCAGTTTCTGAGGCTCTAATGACGTGAAAATATACATAATTAACATGTAACATTCCCACAATGTAGCATAGATTTCCAAATCAAATTATCATTGGTAAAATAATTTTACTTTCCAGAATTGGAGTTTCAATTTTAAACACATGAAATGTTGCTCTAAGAACTTTTCCAAAAAAGAGAAGAAACTTTTTGGTCATTTACCAGAATCATGAATTAAAATCACCAATAGAAAAAAACATATTAAATGTCTCTTACAATTTTCAAAGTAGCTGGTATAAAATTTTCTACTATATAGGACAAACCCAGAATTTTTAATGATGTTTCTAGTAGTAATCATAAATACAATAATTGAGACTATGCTACTATTCACTAAGAGCTATTGAGAATGGTTATCATTTCTTTCAAAGAGAGAAGGGACCTGTATGATACTAATGCTATTTTCACTGTGCCAACGTCACATTAGAGGTAGTCTGGGAGTGCACACACACTTCAGTGATGCAAATGCTAAGAGGGCATTTGATACCATGTGATAAATATGTCTTATATTCTTGGATGTCATTCTTACCTAGGGATATGCAGTATTTTTCCATTTAAAAAAGTATGGCCATAATGGGGAACAGAATGTAAAAATGACACCAATTTTTTTAGGATAAAATGGAGATTTTCAAGAAACCTTAGAAATTTGTAGGACCTTTATTACTTAAAGACAAGCATCATTTCCTCAATGAGATACTTTAAGGGAAACATGGAGTGCCTGAATTTAATGAATTTGTTCACTAATTTATTTAGTGAATTTGGTTGAATTGCATGGGACTAATATAAATCCTGTGGTTCTGGTACAAAATGACTCTCAGAGAACCAGAGATTCTAGGATCCCCTCAATCTCATGATTCTCAGAGCATCCCCCACACTCTGTCACATTGTGTGATACACCTATGTTGAGGAGGCAGTGGAACCAGTTCTGAGGCATTGCTTGGATGATAATGATAATGATGAGGATGAGAGGAATAAGAAGGAAGAGGAGGAGGAATAAGAAGGAAAAGGAGGAGGAACAAGAATGAAGAGGAAGAGGAAGGGGAGAAGGAAGAGGAGAAGTAGAAGCAAAAAAGCCAGGTGAGGTGTATACACAAGGTTAAAACTGACTAACCCCCTTTGCACCTTCCTCCTCCCTGACCTCACAAGTCCTGATAACTACAACATTATACTTATGTATATATCATCCCTTCTGCCTGGAATGCACAGAACCCCCTCCTTTACACAAAAATAAAGCCTGTGTTTTTATTTTTCCCACAGCTATTTCAAGAATTTTAACATTTGCCTTTTTTTGAGCATCCACATAACTTACTATAGCATTTATTGCACTCAGCGACAAATTATTTGTTTAAAGTTGATCTCTCCAACTGGAGTGTGAGCTAGAGGTCAGAGGACCTAACTTATTCACCTGTTTCTTTACAGATCTATTAAATTCCCACCAGTACAATTTGCCAGACACCTCAAGAGAATTTTTAATGACTTTATTTTTCTCTCTGATACTCAAGCCTGTATCAGTTCAACCTTCTTCTCCCATTGGTCTAAATATTGTTCTTATTTCCAACTATAATAGTTATCATATGTCTCTAATGGACATATTCAATATGTCTTAGCATATAAAATTATTCAAGCACTTATTAATTTGTTGAATGATTAAATCTACAAATGCCACATTGCTTAAATTTCAGGACAATAACTTAGACTGCCCACAAATGACTATAATATATAGTTCTTGACTATATTTTTAGATTAACTATAAATAATTACAAGCAAATTAGATTGCCTCCTCCCAGTTTTTCTGGTCTTCATTCCAAGCTCTCTCCCATCTCTGCCTAGTTTTCTAGATATAGAAATTCTTGAAATAAATGTGGATTCTTGGCATACACATCATTTATAATAAAACATCTTTTTATCATCTTAATTATAGTACTGGAATTTTCTATATCAAATATTACTAATATCTTAAATAATAAGTCATTTACATTTCATTTCAAAGTTGAAATACCTTTTGATAGCAAATGCATTAAATGTATATTGTCCTAAACAGCCTAAGATGCATAGGGTGAAAGTTTAAAAAGAAGTTTTTAGTCACATAAAAAGATTACTTTATGGACTCTGAAAAGCATAAATGAAAGTATCCCCAGAAACCAAAGGCACAATAACAAATGTATACATAAATAAACTTATTCTATTTTAGAGTTATAGAAGTTTAAACCTCGAACAATGACTGTGGTAGAATGATCTGTTATTATAAAGTTTTACAACTTATCTGATTGCAAAACAGGCCATTTTTAAGAGACCATGTTGCAAAGATGCCTATGTTTCTTATGTTTTATGATTCTACTGGGTCTCTTAGGTGTTTGTTCTGGGCATAATTAGGAGACTACATTTCTTCAGACAACAACTCGTACTTAAATTTCAAAGACATAAATATTATTTAAGAGACACAGATTTACCTCAGGGTGTAGGAGCAATAAAAGTGTAAATAAGATTAATATTACAAACCATTCATAGAAGACAGATATAAAGAATAAAAATGATACTGTTTTATGTCACATATTGAGTATGAATAGAACAATCAGAGTAATTTTTTTTAAAGGGCCTATTTCTACGCTCAAAATAGTATAAAAACCAAGTTTAAACAAATGAAAAAATTATGAATCATGTGATAATAGAAATCTTTATCTTATATTTTAATAAAATTTTATTTTATATTATATTTTATTGTATTTCATAGGTATAAAATTACATTTTAAAAGAATAAAACTTTTCAGTTATCACATTTTCTTAAAATCCACCAAAATATTACACAAAAGTCTGTACTTACTTTAGATTAAGTGTCATTCAATTCTGTTAGAGTAGCTACTATTATACAAATGTCTCCTAAATTAAAATCAAAATTGTTAATAATTCTCCAGTCAGACAGAGATTTTAATATATCTAAGTTACACTGATGACAATTTTTCCAGAATTTACTTTGCTATATGACATTTAACATTTTATTGCGTAGTTAATATAAAATCATTTTACATGTTTTTAAGGATGATTTAATTTTATAATTGAAATTAAGTACATTAAATAAGCACAATATACAAATACGTCACATAGGCATGTTTACCATGTCTTCAGCTCAAAAATGAGTTTGTTTAAGCACAACTGTCTGCATGCACAATTCTACTTTTTATTTTTCACTAAGTAATGTTTAGTATAAATACAGAGGATTATTCAATGTTCTCAAGACTTGAATCATTGAGAAGGTTATACATTTTTTCTGCTTTCAAATTGTTTATTAGCTGACTTCTGAAACCTGAACTACTCTCTTCTATTTTATGGTTTTGTCTCTTGAAGTGCTGACATAGTCATTCCGTAGTAGATGCATGTCTTACAGCATTTTGCAGTTTATAGATCCTTGAGGAGATAAACAAAAGACTCTGTTATGATTACTACGGATGTTTATTAAGCTAATATGAGTAAAGTGTTTATGAATTTGTATGTGGCATAGTTTGAAGTTTTTATAAATGAGACAGGAGATTTTGAGCTACTTTGTCATGTTACTTAAAACCAACCTAAGTTTCCAGTGATAAGTAATAATGAAAGCAGATATATTTCATCAGACTTGAATTATACTAGAAAATAAGCCTTTTTCATTCATGAGGCTAAAGATTATTCTTCCTTACATTATATTATAAAAACATTTATGAACTAAGGTGATACAGTAATGACCTTTAAAATTAATATGATAACAACAGGCAAGTGAATTTATATATATCTGAATATTCTTACTAATTATAGATTTATATAAAAGAAGACTAGAGAAATCAGATTTCTGAATTAGAGAATCAATATAAATTTTGGATGTTTTTAGTGAAAAATATATTAACACTAAATCAAAAAGTAAGATCAGTGTAGTGTATACAAAGAAACATAAAAGTGATGTTTGTGCAACCTTTTTGCTTTGATGAATATGGGGGGATTCTTGGAGTAATTCCAGATGTTACAGGAGATTTTTAATTAATAAGGTAAAAACAATTAATTTTTTAACCTCATAATTCTTTAAACATTACCCATAACATCTGTATTTTGTTTATCCTGTTTTTTCTTCACAATTTAATAATTAAATGTCTAAAGGTATTAAAGTTTAGAATCAAGGGTTACACATAGGCCATTTCAGAATTTTGAGTTGGCCCTACCTAAGTATCATATGGCTTTAATTTTACAATAAAGTTTGTCCTTTTAATGGTTAATAACAGAAAAATTGCAAGTGAGCTATCAGGAAGTAACGAGAGACAGAATATGAAGCCAAGATAAACTCATTATTGGCACTAGACTAGTTACATTTTGTGCATGTTAAGTAATAATAAAGAAATGAACAAGTACATATAGAAATATTTTGTTAATATTCACTGAGGTACAAGTTTATGTAGCAGACCTTGTGAAAGTTTGGATTATCATTAAAAATATAGGCCTAGTAACTGCTTAACTGTTCATAGTGTTAAGTTTTATCTTTCTGATATGATATAAACCACCTTTAATATTTTTTGTTTTTCCCACAGTACCTAATTAAATGCTGTGCACACAATAGTAGTTTAAGAAATTTAAAAAATACTTAGTTGATCACTACGATCTATAGGTATCATTCAATAGAGGAACACAATTTAAAATCTGAATAACTGGTAAAATTATCTAGTTCTGTTCACAGGTCTATAGTTACCAGAAGATGACAACATTTTAAGAATTACTTAAACTTACTCTGAGAGAATTTACCTACAGGATTCTCTCAAACATTCTGAAAAGATTATTTGTGATATGTGTTACTGCATTGTTATTTTAAATAATACTTCCTTAAGTGTTTAACTTTAAAAAAAGAAAACCACATAGAATAAAACAATTTTATTATATAAAGAGAATTATACAGACAGAAAATAATAATGCACTCTTTCTTTAATGATTTTGTTTTATCCTCAATTGTTTTCTAAGCACTTTAACTGCCGCATTCATTTTAACTCATTCATTCATTCATTCACTCAACTATAATTTTCTAAGCACCTACTATAAACCTGGCTCTCATCACAGCACTGGTGATATGATGGTAGACATGACAGACAAGATTCCTGCTCTCACAGATCTTACAGTCTTGGAGAAGACAGACCATAAACAAGTATAAAATAAATAAGGATAATGGAATGGAGTTCCAGTGGTGGAGTGTAAGAAAAGGCAAAATTAAGGTGCTCTGGGAAGGCCTCTTTGACAAATTAACATTTGATCTATAACTGAACAATAAATAAGAACCCCTTACTTGGTGGAAGAACAGCAACAGTAAAGACCATTTGTTTAGGAATAATAAAAAGACAAAAATGACTGGGACATAGTACAAACAGTATAAATTGTATGAGGTAGAGCTGGAGAGGCTGGCAGAGGTCAGAGCATGTGAGTCTGATGTGTCACGGTGAGGAATTTGGACTTTATTACAATTGCAATGAGAAGCCACTGGATAGTGTCAAGATATGATCTGGTTTATTTTCTGAAAAGCTCACTCTGGCTGCTCTGTGGAGAATGCATAGGGAGTGCTGAGGAAAGCAAGAATGAAAGCAGGAAAAACAGGTTCTTTAAGTTATATGCTTTAAGCTATTACTTTATGTATACATGTACACACTCAAATGTATAAATATATGTAATTTTTGGTTTAATATTTTGGCATGGTTGCCTTGACATTTGTCTTCTAATTACTTCTGCTTGATGTGACTAGCCCTATCAAGAACTTGTATTGCTCCAATATAGGCAGGTTAATTTTCCTTTAGTTCCTTCTCACTTTAGTTGATACTTGTTTTTATACTTCTAAATATTTCAGACTGAAGAGTGAGTATTTGGTATGCTATTCACGTTTCCTTTTTACTGCAGATGAAGGTAGCTGGAAGAGGGAGAGCTGTACTTGTTTCTCATACTCTTTTCTAAGCTTTAGTAGAAGCGCTGTCCCTGATTTCACTCTATCTGATCAAGGGTACATCCTTTTCCCATGAAAGGTGCTCTTGGGCCTTGGGGGATTCTTAGAAGGTATCATTTTAATTAGCTTCATTTATCCTGTGGCTGCTACCTTCCACTCAACTCAGATCTTACTCAGCTCTCTTCAGCAGCTTTTCCTACTCTCCTCCTAGGCCACAAGGGCAAATATGAAAAACCAATGAAAGAGGTCATGACTTTCGGGTCTTTTGGGTACCTCTTAACCTGGGCATTCACTCCCTCAGATGATCTTACTCTTACTATTCCCTTCGGTCTCCCCTTCCCAAATTCTAAAAGCTCAACCTAACTTCCTCCTATCTGGTAAGATGGCACTAAGGGAATCAATCAGGAAAAAGACCTGGAAAAACCCCTCAAGAGACAAGTTCTCCCTGCCAAGTATGTCTCTTACCAGAAGCTCTAGAAAGAATCAGAGCTTGTCATTCTGATTTTTTTCCCCTTCTCTACTCTTCTCACCACTGCTTTCAGAAGGGAACAGAATTAGCAGCCCATTCCTGGAATTTGTTACCTCTCTCCTTCCCTGCTGGTCATTTTTCAGAGATTATGGTTATATATCCATGCATAGATTCCCTTATTATGTTAGATGTAGAGAGTGTCAATGGGCCTGGATAATTGTAAGGGAAAAAAAGGGAGTAGAAAAAAAATGTTAGGGTAGAACCTCCATAAGGTTTAGGAGAGTCACAGAAAGTAATTGCTGGAAGAGACTTTAGAGGTAAACTATGTTAGTAGTTTCCAATGCTGGCTGTGCATCTTGCTAGACCCAGTCCACAAAGCCATCACCTATGTAATAATCAGTAACTTATATGTGGTGCCAGGCATTGTTCCAAGAACTTTACACATACTCTTATATAGATCCACACCCATTTAATCATCACTACAAATCCTATGAAATAGGAATTAGTATTGTCTCTACTTTACAGATAAAAAAACTGAATCACAGAGAGGTTAAATTACTTGCGCAAGGTCATATAGCTGGAATGTACTGAAATCAGAATTTAAATTCTGATAACTCGGTTACCATGTTCAGGTTGCTAAACAATATACATACTGTGTCTTCATATCAGAAATCTATAATGATAATTTAAGCCAGAGATAGGCCCAAAAAACTGAAATATAGGGCTCTCAACTTCTAGACCAAATAGTCTCATTTTCATTAATTGTCATTTATTAAACGCTTATCTCGCTTGATAATCTTACAATCTTAAGAGGTAAGAATCATTATCTCAATTTTAAAGAAGAAATACCCTGAAGAGGTAAAGCAACTTGGTTTAGAGCCTGAGTCTGAGTCTCTCAAATTCCAAAGCCTTGGTTATAATGGTCATACCTCTATTCAACTGTTTTAATGCAGAAAGCATTCCTTTGTAGAATATTTTTTAACCTTTAACTGATTTCTATTAAAATTCAGATAAACTCATTTTGATTTATTTCAATCATTTTCTTATTCTGAGCTACACGATAAAAGTCTATTTCAAGGACAGTACTTAGGCCTAATTTTACACATAGAATGCTAAAGAACAATTGAGGGCAGAAGTCCATGGCTGAACTAATGTTTGAATTAGGACATACAGGACTTGTCTAGGTATGCTTTAACATAAATTTTGTGAAACTCTGGTCACAGTAAGAAATAGCTATACTTTTATCCAAATGAATGCCATTTACTACATTTAAAAAAGGTAATTAAAATCTCAGCCAAGAAAATCAACAACATACATTGGAATCCTTCCTACATTCTTTTGTGTTCTAATACTTAGTTACTATCTTTAACCTTTGGTTTGCTTATGAAAGCCAGTAAATCATGACAAACTCATACTCTGAAAAAATTTATCTTTAGAAGAGCCAATGCTTTATGAAAAAATATTAATTTATGACAAGGTAATATTTTTCTAGAAACATCCACTTACTTCTGCTTTTTTACGAGCTTCCATAGCTTTCATAAGCATCATATGTTGTCGCCTTCTCTCTCGTTCCTATTAGGCCAGATAAAATTAGCAATATAACTCATCCATAGTTAATAGTTTGATTTTCAAATGGAAAAACAAAACAAAACAAAACAAAACTCAGTATAGCATGTTTAGCATTTATAGACAAGTCACAGTAAATACTAAATATAAGACAAGAATGGCCAGTCTGTGCATGTTTTAGTCCAGGTTTAGAAAGCAAATACGAGAACAATCAAAAGCAAAAAGGTAAAGCAATGAACATGGAGACAGTGTAAACAGAAGCATACAAGATTTACTTATGGTCAGTTGTGATGCTCCTTCAAAAGCTGGCAGAACAAAAAGCATAATGGTTGGCTGGAACAGGTCAGTTACCTTACATCTGCTATTAGAAAAACCACAAATATGTACTACAGCCAATCAAATGAAAGGTCATGTTGTTCTTAAATTTTTAGATCAGGCAGGAATTGGTTTAGAATCACTTTCACTTCATGGTTTTAGAATTAGTTATTTTTATTTCAAGTACACTATCATTTTGTAAATCCAATAAGCCACCGACAAATTAGGAAGTTTTTTTTTTAAAGCTTTTATACCAATTTAAACTAGTCATGGTTCATATACCAATATCAATGAAATGGGATATTCCTATTTACTGATGTCTGCCACTTGATGCGCTATTTAAAGCCACAAAAGCCGCATCATGGGCTAGTATGTGTCATATAAAAGGCACAGTGTGAAAATAAGGTAAGCACTAGCTTACTCTGATAGTCTCATTTTATTTCAAAAATAAAAAGTCACGTAGTTGTAATATTAAATCAATTTTTTTATTTAAATATATGTGGTCCCCTCAAAGGGGAATTTCTAAAAATTTCTAAAATTTGTCCATAAAACTAGAATATATTTCATATTCTCTCTTCAACCTAACTCAAAATTCCCATTGTAGTCAATGGCAGTTTTGTATCTAGAATGATGAGAGAATATGGATCATAATTGTGTCTAATTGTATAGTGATCCTACATTCACTGTGACATCAGTAACGTAAATTTTTAGACGGCAGCCTTATGTGAGGCTTGCACAATTCAGTTACAAATCTTGGAGATGTATCATACTTCTTTATAGACAGACAAGCAGATGTATGCAATGCACTGTGCTGTAAAGCCATGCAGCAGTATGTAATATGACAGCAGCCAGTGCTACACTTTATGCATTGCTATGACAACCATATCACAACCAAATCACAATGCGGTGTTAGATGTACAAAAATAAACATACCCATACCATATCTAGTCTATGCCTCTCCAACTCCTGGTAGAAAGAGTTGGCACAACATTATGAAACAGAAATCACAGAGTCATGAAACCAATTTTTAACCCCCCAAAAGACACCAATACCAAAGCAAGGAATTTAAGCAGGAATTACACTGGAAATTTTTAAGAAATATGTTGAAGATTTTTCCAAAAACAGACTTAAGAAAAATTATAAAATGTACATGTTAACAATTGTATAACTGTATGTATACAGACCTGATGCTTTAGAAGAACAGCTTGTTGTCGTCTCATTTCTTTTTCCTTAAAAATAAGAAAGTTTTAATATGCGCTTTTTAGGGAAATTTTGGAACATGCTATAAATATTAAAAGCTCCTTTCTTGAAATTCGACAGTCTTCCGTTAGTTTGAACCATATGAAACTGCAAATATCCAATTGTTTTTTACTTATAAAGTGGCAACTTCATACAATTCTACCTCATACATAAAATACTGTATGATATGAGCTAAAATTTTAGATTAAAATTCAATGACCTAATAGCACACTTCAATAGCATATTCACTGAACTGACTACCTAGATAGTCAGAGCATATCAGATACAACTGGTACTTAAAAAAAATATATATATAGTGGTGCAAACCTCAAATCTAGTTGATTAAAATTCTTTGTGTTCTGAATAGAAAGCCCTAAATATACTCTATGATTAACCGCATCTATATCATTTCTATACACTGTGTGTGAATGAGAATGATAAGAGACAAAGGAATAAGCTTGGGATTTTTATGCCCACCTATGATTCAGGGCACCATCCCAAAGGGGTGGCATTTAATGCAAACAATTCTGTGAATGTCATCAAAAATTTGCATATTTTTATAAAGGTAAAATATGAATGAAGGAGAGGGTACAGCTCAAGTGGTACAGCATGTGCTTAACATGAATGAGGCCCTGGGTTCAATCCTCAGTACCTCCTCTAAAAATAAATAAACCTAATACCTCCCCCCAAAATAAAATAAATAATACAATAATAAAAAAAGTAAAATATAAATGAAATTAATATTAAAGGCAGCCAAGAAAAGGAGTAGAAATCTAAAGAACAAAGTCTACATAGGAAAGATAACAAACAGTTCCCTGGCTTTATAATACATAGTTGTGGTGGCTGTTTCCAGAACCAGTAGGACCACTTGGCTGCCTAATTTCAGTAAACAATTATCAGAAAAAGTGGAAGGTAAGGGGTGGAATGTGTGCATGGCGGGGATGGGGTGGGGTCAGAAGGTCCAACTTTCTTATGCTTCATGCCAGAAAATCAAAACCAAAACATCCCCAAACAACACATTAAATTACATTAATTAACAATGGCTAATTTTATTATTGGTAAATAATAGTTGATAAAGTTAGGGTTTTGTTTCTGTAGGCGTTTCACCTTTTAATAGTTAAAAAAGTTGCTGAACATTAACGAAGAGAAAGTTATAATCTAAGGAGAGAATTTGATTTGGGACATAATTTGAAACATAAATGTAAATGATACAAAATAGCTTTGGGGAGATCTTACTTATCCAGCAAAACTATATACAGGTATTATGCAATACTCTGAATTTCTGATTTTGCTATTTAAAGAGTTCAAAGTATCACATAAAATCTGTTTAATGAAATTTTAAAAATACATAAAATAAAAGCACACACTATATACATGTTATTTCTCCTAAACATTTTTTTAAGAGTCATTTTGAGGACAGCTATTTTTAAAATATAATTGGTACCGGTATAACATCATGTAGTTTTTATTTTTGAAAAATGAAAACTGATTCTCATCTAAACTGACCTTTATTCGTTTCTCAGCCTCCAATAATTTGGCATTTGCCGCTTCTTCCTTCTTCTTCTTTTTCGCCTGTGCATGCAAAACAGGTCTCAAAGTCATACAACAGCACCACTGCAACTTGAAAATAATCTAAGACTTGAAAATGGAGCTACATGCCTTTCACAAAGCACAGAACAACATGTAACATATATATAGACAATTACAGATCTTCCTAGTTAATATATTTAACATACTAATCTAATTTCTAATGTATAGATTAGCATTAAGATAAAGTACATTAGCTTTTCTTGTCTTCTTTAAATTCTATTAAAAGTCTCAAGTAATTGAGTGTTTATGGTATTTTACATTAAAACTTAATCACAGAAAAAATTATTGTATGTAACTTTGCCTTTTTTCTGATTTCTTAAAAAGTAAAACATGACCACTGTAAAAAATTTACAAGATGGGATATTTTAAACTGATAAATAAAAGTTACTTAAAGGATAAATCAGTAACATTTAAAAATGCACATGTCCACTTTAACTGAATTTTTTTAACACTTGAAATTTGAGGTAAAGAAATCCATTTATTAGCTATTTTAAGTGGAACATATTAAATTTGATTTTCCCTAACTGCCTATTGTGGTTAAATCCAAGGTTTTTTAAAAATAGAATGGAAACTTACAATAATTTATGAAGTATACTTTAAATAACAAGATCATGATACCAAATTTGAGCTTCATAATCTTAAGATCACTAACCATCTAGTAGTTTCATAACTATCTAGTAGTTACTGTCAATTTATTTTAAGATAGGAGTATTTTCAATTTGAGCTTTTTTAAAACTAATTTGAAACGGGTAAGGAAATTTTTCTAGAAGGAAAAATCCTGTAATATAGAAACCTCAGCTATTTGAAGCCCTCGGGGAATAAATTGTTCCACATAGCAATAGTTACCTGAATAGCTGAGAGGTTACAGTAATTTTAAACATTAAAAGTTTATTTTCACTATTTTGAATGGTAATAATTTTGAGATATATGCCTGCTTAGACACAGTATACTAAACATAATTTGGCTTTTTCTTGATGACTTGGGGCAATTATTCTGAACATCAGTTATTACACTGTACAGTTCAGTAGAGTAATGCCTTTCAGCTATTAAGGTGTTGAAAATTGCTTGCTATTCAACTAAAAGATTACAGACTCTTGCTAGGCTTTTGAATTCCTATATATGCTGGTTGAATTTTTCTGTAGTTTCCCTTGCTATCTTTTGGCTATTATTTCTGCTGATGCCAATATATGCCCTCTGGCCCTATTCCATCAGCCTGTGGGGAAGCAGGGTACATTAGAAACCAGAAAAATGAGCTGGTTAAACTGTTTCTACATTTTGAATTTACTTTCAGTTTAGTAATATTTTATTCTTAAATTAAAAGTAAATATCTGACTGTAAGTCCTAATGACTTTTCTAAAAGTAAAGAACATGAGTTTTAGCACAATAACTTTATGACACCTATAATGACTTTTCAGAGGTTTTCCCTTTTTCTTTTTCTCTTTTGTCTTATTTTACTGTTAGGATTGGATGAGTTTGCTAAAAAAGGTTCAGATAAAGTCTTACTCTGTGCATTACGCTTAAAGAGAATTTCTGATGGACATATTAATTTGTATGAGAACATGTAAGATTTTTATTTTTGCAGACTTTAATATATATGACTATATTACTTTAATTATATCACATTTAAGAATTCTACCTCTAGAATTTGCTGGGCTCGAAGTTCTTTTTCCATTCTGATTTGTTGAATTCTCTTAATTTTTTCCTGTAGAAAAATTATGATAATTTAAGATAATAAAATAAACTAAAAATCTAGGTGAAAAATATTTAAGTAGAATCAAATAATTCAAGATGTAAGTACAGAATTACCAAAGGCTGCCCATGATGGATATAAATTTTAGTTATTTAGTTTAACATCATATATGTGTTCATGTTAAATTAATATGATTATATAAAATTTATCAAAACAATCTGTAAAATACAAATGCTAAATAAGTATATGGAAACCAGGTAAATGAAGCTGATTAAACTAATTTAGCCTGCGAATTTTTACAAATACTTGCAGTTACAATTTACTTATTTGAAGTAAATATAGGGCAGAATAATAGAAAAATAGTGTATCAGGAGTTAGAAAACCTAAGGCTAGTCCTGAGTTACTGTCATTCATTGGATGATCTTGAGCAAAAAATAACTACTCTTGCATAAAATAGGAAAAGGTGTTTGCCCTTTCTCATTATGTCATGAATAAATTTAAAATGCTTAAAAATGTATGTGGTGCCACAAGATTGTAAAAAATTAATATTAACAATGGCCATATTATAATTTCTTACTTCATATAGTGAATAGCCTAATATTACATTACATTTTCCTACTAGTAAATTGCATTTGTCCTAGGATTTCCAGAGCCAACACATTTTATACTGTTGTATATTATAATACCTGTTCCAATTTCCAGATGCTCATGGTACCTTTCAAGCTATAATTTAATGTTGTTAAACAATTCTTTTTTTTGCACACTGATGTTTTGGTTCCTTGCAGGGGTCTACTGCAGGGTAGTAAGATTTCTGGAATTACTGTTCTGATTTTAGAAGACTGCTCACATTCTATGATTTTGCTATTGGTAATCCTATCTTGGTTTTGAATATTAATTACAGCTTGCCCAAAATAAAAACCCAAGTGTATCTTTTGTTTCATTTTCAAATCTTAGAGAAGGTTGTACTTGATCCATATTTGAAGTATTTATTTAGATTAGAACTTGAGACCTAAGTAAAGCATACTCTTGATGTAATTTTTCTTTTGTCAGTCCTGTAAGGTGGTATGTTCTCAAGTCAGCAAAGCTGTTCACTGTTCTCTTAAGCACATAGATAGGTATGTAATCTTCATCTTAAGTGCACTCAGTCTAAAGGTTTATCTTAACTGTCCAAGTGATTTATATATGTGTGTGTGTGTGTGTGTGTGTGTGTATTGGTAGTGGTATCATTAGTATTAGCAGAGATAAACAATATTTATAAATTATTATAATACAAGTTTACCTTATAATATTGAGTAACCCCTGAACTGGGCACTTTACAAAAAAATGTCTTATTGATCGTAAAAAAGGAGTTGAAATTATTTTCTTTTTTACGTAAGGCAAAATTGAAGTTCCTAGAGAGTAAGTATTTTGCCTTAAATCAAATAGTAAATATAGAGCCCATCATATTCCAATGCTTTTGTTCCTTCTGCTTCATAATAATACTTCTGTAAGTTTCCAGAATACTACCTGGAGGACTATCTGGTGATATTAGCCTACTAAGTGGAAAACATAATCCAGAAGCACATGCTACTACTCTATTCTAGGTCTAATGCTGACTTTAAAACAGGCATTATGTAACTGACTATGTGAGTAGACTTATGCTATACTTCAATTCACTTTGCTGGCAATAAGGAATAAGTCAGATGGTATTGTGAAACTAGCTTCAGATAAATATCTTGATGAAAATCTATGATCAGCTCATTTGTATTAATGTTGCTGGAGCATTTGGACCCCAATGCTTTGTCGATGAACAGCAAAAACCATGCATATTTAGGTTCTAGCTACTTCAACACTTTAGGATCACTAAGCTGAATTTAAAGTGCTGGTAAGATTTGATGTATCTCTAGCCATTAAGAAATAGGATAAGCTATTTAAAAAAAAGTATAATAGCAATATTTCACCTTAAAATGAGATATGGACTTATTTTTACATATATATATGTAATATGCAGCAAATATTATATTTTAATAAAGGCATTCATTAGACTACATATTTATAAATCATCTTTACAGTGTTTTCGGCAATGACAATGAACAAACTAAGGAGAAATCCAAGTTTATAACTGACTACTTTAAATTATGGTAAAAGAGTTTAACATACAGTTTGGTGTTTTATATCTTTTAAAAAGTGAGCATTTGTTTTGTGCCAGGCACTGTGGTAGACACTTCACATTCATTACCTCATTTAATCTTTTGATGTGTTTATTTTCTTTTACAGTAGAGGAAGTAGAGACTTAGAGGTTAGGTAATTCGTCTAAGGTCACAAAACTCTTAAATTGTGGAGCCCAAATTCAATTCTAGGTTGCCTGACTACAAACTAAATTCTGAAACCCAATTCCATATCAACTCTTTCTAATCACACTGTTTTAGTCAACACTGGAAAGAACCTTAGAGTTAGCCACATCAAATCCAACCTAGGCCATTTACTTAGCAGCTATTTCTAAAACACAATTAACTTCACACTCAGAAATAACTACTTGCTATTTAAAAACTTTTAAAGAACAGTAGTTATCCTCATTTACTTTCTGCTTTAATGATTACAGTGAATATACGGAGATGGGAGAGTAGTTCACACATTCCCATCTTAAATAGAGTTGAATATTTTGTCATGTAATACTTTATAAGAATTTAAAAATCACTTATATTTAATTTTGAAAACTACACAAAGGAGGGATATGGTAGATATACAGTAGAATGCTGCTGGAATGATGGTTTCTTTATTTTTTGCAGCATAGTTGGCCCTCCATATCTGCAGGTTCTACATCCATAAACTTTACTAACTATGGACCAAAAATACTCAGAAAAACAATTTCCAGAACATTTCAAAAAGCAAAATTTGAATTTGCCTCATGCTGCCAACTATTTACATAGCACTTACATTGCATTAGATATCATAAGTAATCTTGAGATGATTTAAAGTATACAGGAGGATGTGCATAGGTTATATGCAAATTATTCACCATTTCACATAAGGGACTTGCATCTGCAGATTTTGGTATCCGTGGGGGTCTGGAACAAATCCCCTGTGGATACTAAGGGACGACTGTTGTAATTTTTTAGTAACTCTGAAAGCAATCACTAGCAATGGAGGCAAACTTTATTCTATATAATTTGAATTTAATTTTTCACAGTATTTTACATTCTTTAGAACAAGCTTTTCTTATTAAAATTTAAGCATTTAAGCAACAATCTTTATTTACTGACACATTAAAAAGTTTGAACGTTGTTCATAATGTCAACTATATTCAAAGTCTAGCAGGATATTAAGAGTATTTATATAAATTTACTGCTTGGTAATTAGTTCTTAAACTTGGAAGCAGAAGACTTTGTTTTAAAATGAAATGAATTTTAACTAATGAAAGATGACAACTTTCTAAATATGATACATAACATTAATGTGAAATACAGTAATTTCAGAAATCAAAATGAAAACAATGTACATATAGAAATATACAATAGATCCCCAAGAAAATGCTTGTGTTTTAAGAATCAGTTCCAATGCATAAACATACCTGTTGTTTCATAATCTTTATCTGTTCTTTCTGCTTTCGCTTCTCCTCAGCAGCCATTATTGCTATGATGAAAAATCGAAGCATAGATATCATCAGAAAAGAAATGAAGAAGAGATGCCTCTTAAGCATTGCCCAACACTCACTCTTCAAGTTTATGTTACCATTTAAATCACCCACCTTGCTGTTTTTTAGCTTCTTTGGCCACCCGAGCCTGTTCCTGCTTTTGCAGTTTTCTCAAAAGTTTTATTTGTGCTGCTTGCCTGGCTATTTCTGAAAAACACAAAATTTCAAGGAATGTTATTAACAACTTTACATAACTGCTAACCTAAAAACAGTAACCTTGAAACTGGTATCATCATGAAGGACATAATTTTTAAGAAAATTGCCGAAGGTTAGATACTAAGTAGGAGAATGGTGTGGCAGAAAACGTCACGTTCATTTCCCCTAGAAGCTGCCAGAGCAGTTCATCAAATATGATCCCATAAACAAAACAAAAATGATGCTTCCCTCATCACAGAAGCTAACATAAGTACTTTTTTCCACATTTCATGTACTCCTCCCTTAGTAGGAAAGTAACCACTAATCTGTAAAAATGGTGATTTAGCTTCAGTCTTAAAAATCACACAATATATAAAAAAAGAAAAAGAACCCAAAATAGAACAAGGTCCCCAAACTTAGTATTTCAATCAGCTTTATAAATAGTAGTTTCTGAATCCAGTTTATTTTCATTTATGTAGAAAAGAGACTAAATCTCCTAAATAAAAAGAGTACCAAATGTCAATGGGTTTTAAGGACAACCTTGTTCTCATAATTTTTAAGGACAAATGTATGAAACTAGGATAGACTGACATAATTAATGGCCCCAATTAATTCCTCCCTCTTTCCAAGCCATCTGTAATGTGACTTTGCAGTTCCTCTCATTAAAACATGGTATATATTTTCTTGTGACTTAATTCTGAGTTCAGCCAGGTGATCTTCTTTGGCCAATGGGATGTTATCAGCATGATGCAAGTAGAAGTCTGAAAGTGTACTTGAAAGAGTAGAAACACTTTTAGTCTTGTGCCTTGCCTATTACTATGAGGACATATTTGGGCTAGGCTGCTGGAGTTTGGGACACATGGAGCCAGGTGAATCCACAAATGTGAACAAGCCCAGTCAAGAACAGCAGAGATGCCTAACTGCCTGACTTACCTCCAGCAGACTCCATCTCATCTGCATGAATAATTAATGCTTAGTGTTGTATACCACCGAGGTTTTGTGGTTGGCTGTTTCCTAGCAATATTGTGGCAATAGGTAACTGATTCAGAAAGCATGTCGTGTCATGCTTTCTTCTGCTGGCAAACTTCATCAGAATACTTCCAACTATAAAAGTGTCATATCATAATAGCATTCATAAAATCATTTTAGAAAATAGTACTTTACATCAGACAGTTTAAACTATGTAGCAGATGAAGAGTTTTAAGAAATTTATATATCATATTCATCAATAATGAATATGATTAGGTAATATCTGAATCATTTGCACTCTACTAATAAATCCCACCATTTATTGAACTGTTGTATTAAATTCACATGATCTACTTTAATCTTCCTAACAACCTTATGAGATAGGCAACATTATATCCAGCTTACAAATGAAATAACTAAGGTTCATAGAGGTTAAATAGCAGAGCCAAGATATATACCCAGGACTTTCTAACTTCACAATCCTTATGCTATTACTTCTAAAATCCCTTAAGGAAATTTGAATGCCTTGAGATTTTTAAAAAAAGTTAACCCTATGCTCTTGTAACAGTTGAGGTGAAGTGGGTTATTATGGCTGATTTTCTATCAAGACTTAAAAAAAGGGGAGGGGATATAAAAGAGTCTGATTTTATCTAGTAAATGTGAAGTGTTAATGAAAGATGAAATAGAAGTTGATGCTACAGTATATCTCCAATCTTCCAATCATTTTCAACATTAGGTTTTAAACATCATCAAAAATTTCAAAGCTACGTAAAAAGAATCTCTTGTTCACTAAATATTCTTGGAAATAAAATTGTATAAACTGGCCTACAGAGTTGGTGAACTCTGATAATAATGCACCTGAAGGATACTGTTCCCATATGTGATAGATCCAGAAAAAATATTTTTAACATTTAAGAATTGAAAGCTTTCACTGAATTCTGCTACAAAGACCTAAATCTGTCTTAAAATGTAAAGATGTGTTAAGTCATTAAAAAAAATGTTTCCTAGGAAAAGTGGCATAACTATGATGTTTTCTTCCAAGTTAAACTGATGCTCTCTAATAGAATTTTGGCTTATAATAAGGAACTTCTAACACATATTTATAGATTTATATTTGTATATGAATGTATCAATTTCAAACTCCACACAGGTTGACAGTAATTTTTATATTTAAACTCTTAGGTCAGAAAAACATTAAAAAGTTCAATTTTTTTGCTTTAACAAGGAAGACACAATTTGGGATAACCACTAAAAATTTATATAGCCTATGGAGGAATAATGCTCCCAGACTTCAGACAATACTACAGAGCTACAGTAATCGACAGCATGGTACTGGTGCAAAAACAGACATATAGACCAATGGAACAGAATAGAGAGCCCAGAAATGAACCCACAAACTTTTGGTCAACTAATCTTCAACAAAGGAGGCAAGAACATACAATGGAATAAAGACAGTGTCTTCAGCAAATGGTGTTGGGAAAACTGGACAGCAGCATGTAAAGCAATGAAGCTAGAACACTCCCTTACACCATATACAAAAATAAACTCAAAATGGATAAAAGACTTAAACATAAGACAAGATACAAGAAACCTTCTAGAAGAAAATATAGACAAACTATTATCTGACATACATCTCAAAAATGTTCTCCTAGAACAGTCTACTCAAGCAATAGAAATAAAAGCAAGAATAAACAAATGGGGCCTAATGAAACTTACAAGCTTCTTCACAGCAAAGGAAACCATAAGTAAAACAAAAAGACAACCTACGGAATGGGAGAAAATGTCTGCAAATGAAACCAACAAAGGCTTGATCTCCAGAATATATAAGCAGCTCATATGACTTGATAAGAAAAAAACAAACAACCCAATCCAAAAATGGGCAGAAGACCTAAACAAACAATTCTCCAAGGACGACATACAAATGATCAATAGGCACATGAAAAAATGCTCAATATCACTAATTATCAGAGAAATGCAAATCAAAACTACCATGAGGTATCACCTCACACCAGACAGAATGGCCATCATTCACAAGTCCACAAATGATAAATGCTGGAGAGGCTGTGGAGAAAAGGAAACCCTCCTACACTGCTGGTGGGAATGCAGTTTGGTACAGCCACTGTAGAAAACAGTATGGATATTCCTCAAAAGACTAGGAATAGACTTACCATATGACCCAGGAATACCACTCCTGGGCATGTATCCAGAAGGAACCCTACTTCAAAATGACACCTGCACCCCAATGTTCATAGCAGCACTATTTACAATAGCCAAGACATGGAAACAGCCTAAATGTCTACCAACAGATGACTGGATAAAGAAGAGTGGTATATTTATACAATGGAATACTATTCAGCCATAAAAACCGACAACATAATGCCATTTGCAGCAACATGGATGCTCCTGGAGAATGTCATTCTAAGTGAAGTAAGCCAGAAAGAGAAAGAAAACTCCCATATGAGATCACTCATATGCGGAACCTAAACAAACAAACAAACATAAATACAAAACAGAAACAGACTCATAGACATAGAATACAAACTTGTGGTTGCCAAGAGGGCAAGGGGTGGGAAGGGATAGACTGGGATTTCAAAATGTAGAATAGATAAACAAGATTATACTGTATAGCACAGGGAAATATATACAAGATTTTATGGTAGCTCACAGAGAAAAAAATGTGACAATGAATATATATATATATGCTCATATATAACTGAAAAATTGTGCTCTACACTGGAATTTGACACAACACTGCAAAATATTATAAATCAATAAAAAAGTTAAAAAAAATTATATAGCCTAACTTTTATAGTATGAACAATTGGAGAACGTGCAAAAAAAAAGTTTTAAAAAAGTTAGGGACAGTATGGAGGAAGAATAATGAATTGAAGGCCTAGAAAATTTACTCAGGCTCTGAGGAATAAACTGTTCCCAATATCTTCTCATTTTTTTGGTTTATGGTTGCTGAATATGTTATCTGATACAACTTTTGAAATACTAATTCGAAAAATATCTTTCATGGTTGAAGAATTTGTCATTAAATTTCAAAGATAAAAGTTTATTTTGAAATAAACTTAATTTTTACATAGAATAAGGGATATTTTGGATATACTGCATTTGATTCTTCAATGCATTTTTAAACATGTCTAAAATCACAATGTGTCTGCAAATTGGCAGCACTTTTCTTAGCAGTACATCTTAAAATAATGGTGTATTGTATAGACTA
Source organism: Camelus bactrianus (assembly GCF_048773025.1). Classification (NCBI taxonomy): domain Eukaryota; kingdom Metazoa; phylum Chordata; class Mammalia; order Artiodactyla; family Camelidae; genus Camelus; species Camelus bactrianus. The sequence goes on from NC_133543.1 coordinate 43,469,039, forward strand.
TGGCATCTCAGATTCTATGATGTATGAAATGGACAGGTGCTACTAGATATTTTAGACAATTTCAGATATGAATGGCATTGGCTCATTAACAAGAAGGTTTATTTAGATAGGTTGAAAATTTTTTTCATATTCAAACTCTGTCAGATTCTTACCTGTATTTTCTGAGAAATTAGAGAGCTCTCCTTTCACAGTGCCTAAATGTACATTCAAAGTTTATATATTTTTTTTACTGTTCTGAATCTTTCTTCAAATTAAGTCTAGTTTTTCAGTCTAGGACAGTCTTTATATGATAATAATATATAACAGAAACTTACAGAATCCCCTCAGATAACTCCCTCAAACCGTTAGTGTAGAAATCTTTTAGTAATAAAAGGGGTGACACTGATTCATGGGTAGTTCCTTTTCTTCCCAAGGAAAGATATGCATATTATACCACACTTACTTGTAAATATTAATAATTATTACTTATTTATGGTTATATATTTAATATTTATATACATGTCGAGAAAGAACATGTGTACACAATAAGGTCAAAAGTAAAAGAATTTGCAAAATGTAACATAACACAACAGGGAGAACTATGTAATGGAATACAAATCAATATGAAATCAAGAGGGAGAAAAAATTGGATATAATTTGAATAATTAACTTCTACTTTCTTAAAATTTAGTTAATTTTGCAAATATAAAGTTGCCATTGTGGATATTAAGTATTAATGCTATTTGTATTAGATATGCAAAACATGCATGAAGAGCTCACATTTGGGGTATCAGCTAATTTCAAGTCTTCCTATTTTATGCAAACAATGCACATTCCCCACTATTATACATTCTTCAGAAGAGTCAGTGGCTTACTGAAAATACTAATTTTTTAAAACTCATCATGTATGGCTGCATCTGTTAATAATATTAACTTTTTAAAAAAACCTTCACTAGCAACTATTCAGGGGAGATAAAAATCTTAATAGAATCCAACTAAAACAACATAAAAATATTTAACTAACTTTCTAATTCAGAAAAAAACTTATACAACATGAAGTTACATTCCAGGCAGTTACCTTATATGCCATCAGTGTGAGTGTGAATTGGTGCAACCTTTTTGGAGATAATATTTGTCTGCTAGCTACCAAAATTGAAAATGTACATTCTCTTTGATTCAGAGATTCTATCTCTGGGATTTTATGCTATAGATAGCCATACCTGTAGAAAGCTGTAAAGATATGTGTAATATGTACTTACTGCACCACTGTCTGTGATAGCAAAGATAAGGAAATAGCTAAAACAGTCATCCAAAAGAGACTAAATAAATGAAGTATGGTAGAATCATACACAGCATCACTTACTATTCAGCTATTAAAAGCATAAAGGTTGATTTTCAAGTGTGGATACAGAAAGATGCTCAAGACAAATTAAGTAGGAAAAAGCAAGCTGAACAGCACGTACATAAGTCATTTATCTTAGAAATCAAGAAGGATATATATGTAACACAACATAGCATATATGTGTATGTGTGTATATATATGAGTATTTGAAGGTGTGTGTATAGAGTGTATGTACATATCTCTGACTAGATTAACAAAAGATTGTTAATAATAATTCCATTCATGAGTATCTTCTGCAGAAAGTATTCTGTTCTATGAGCTTTTATCATGGATATTTGTTTTATAATAAAAACAAAGCAGCTACAAAGAAGTCAATATTATGATGATATTTAAAATAAATAAAAACAAGCCAGGCTTTTCGACCAGAGAAAACCCATGAGAAGTAAAATCCTATAGTCTTTTAAGTCAGTTTTTATTATTAAACCTTTATTTTACACTGATATATATGTTTATATATATGCTAGTGAATATAAGACACCAATACATAAACTGATATACATTCAGATAGACTTCATAAGAAGTCCCTCGCGAGAAGAGGATTCACAGTTGTCACTAGTAACTCAAACTCATACCAGAACTATTTGATGTTAGTCTTTTTCATGGGAACTTCATACTGATAATTTATGTACAATTCTGAATCACAAATACATTTGAGGTTATTATGCGTACTCCGGGCTTGATAGTGATACTTTCTGGTGGTCTTAAAATAAACATTTTTGAATTAAATCTACTAGTTGGGCATTTTGAAAATATATGCAATATGTCCAGATTACAGAAGAACCTAAAGACTGGGGTTACTTACCAGTAATTGGAGTTCTCTGACTGAAAATTTACTCCACAGATCCATATATTTTGGAGTTATTCCCTTGTACCACCTCAAGGAATCGGGAGCTGTTAAAATGAGAATTTCCAGAAGGTTGACACAACCTTAAGGCATGTGCCAAGTGCTGGTAGATTCCCTTTCTGTGTAAGCCTTAAAAGCTTATCACCTACTTTTGTAATTCTAAACACACAGGTATGATGTGTTTATGTGTATGGCTCTTGAAAGGAGCTTACGTAATCAAAGAACTCCAGTTACCAGTAGGACTCCTTATTTTCTCATTTTTATTCTAATACAAATACCTATTTTTAGAAATTGAGAGCAGTGTCAATTATTCATAAGTCAAAAATATAAATACTTACTTTTTTAGTATGATTACTATAGTGTCAGATATATAATGTTTCTTACCTTGAGCTTGTAGTTTTCTCAGCAATTTGGCATCTGTGTTGTCTAGAAATTCAGCACTGCCAACATTTGGAGGTCGACCCTTCCGACGTCTCATCCTGGACTCCTCTCTTGCTCGCTGTCTATCTGGATTTGGTGGTCTTCCTCTACGACCTTCCATTGACCTGATACGGGGAATGATATCCTCTTCTTTCAAAAGACACCACTGCATTCCCTTTTAATTAACATTTTATAGAAATATGTATTACAAACAAGATAAACACAAGGGATCAATAGGTCAGAAAATTCTAGGCAAATTCACAGATATTTTGAAATTTATAAAGCTGGTACAAAGTTTAAGAATTTTATTTTTAATTAAATTTATATATATAATTATTCATGGACTTTGACATATTTTTGACATTCTTAATGACTTGAACTTTAAATATATAAAGAGATTTATATCTGTATCTATAAATATATAAATAGGTATACATTTTTAAATCACCATTTCTGAACTATAATGACCATAAAGTTGGCAGGTATTTGAAAACATTAGTTGTGTGATGACGCCTCTATGGATTGTCTTCATGGATTAACAGTTTAACCAAACATTAAGCTATCCAAATAATAGATGAAAGTTTCTCTTATAGAAGGAATGTAAGAGTTAGAATATCAGCATTTTGCAATATCTGATTAATGTATCAAAGCACTGAACTTGAATGGTTGCCAATCATCAGAAAGAGAGACAACCAGACAGAAATTATATTAGCCTCCTGATTGAGATTCACTTCATCACCTATAAATTAGTCTTGTCCCCTCTATCCAAAGAAAATCAAACCTAGATCAGATTTAATTACTATAACTTCACAGGAAAAATAGAGTGAGAAGTAAACGTTAAACTACACAGTGAAATCCAGTCTAGGAAATTCTACAAATTTCTTCAACACTTTCTTCAACAAATTTCAAGAAGTAAAAAACAAAACAAACAAACAAAAATACTGTGGGGAGATTAAAGGAGCCTTACAAGATGTATCAAATAATCCCAATGTGGAGACCTTATCTAAATCCTGATTCCAATAGACAAACTGTTCATAAAATTATGACAATTAGGGGACATGTGAAAATCTGAACAATGATTGTTATTTCAAAGTGTGATAATGTAGACAACAAGAGTCCTCATCTTTTAGGGATACAAATGGGAACATTTATAGATGATATAAGATGTATACTATTTGCTTCAACAAATTATGGAAGAGGAGAAGTAGATGGGGGTATATGTAAAATAATACTGACCATATGATGATTTCTAAAGCTGATGATGGGTATATGGTCTACTTCTGTGTGTATTTGAGGTTTCCCATTATAAATCTCCTGATGGAAACACATTCACCAGTGTAATAGAATATTATAGGAATAATCTTGTTCAGTGTATAGATACAATCAAAGTCTGGCTTTCATTATCCTCCATATGTTAATCAAAACAAATACATTATTGTATGTGATGAGCTGTTTTTCTCTCAAAAAATACATTATTATATTATGTTACATATAGTCCAAATCAATCTGTTCAGATACAGGAAAGGCATCTTTTAAAAATAATCCTTCTAAAATAATTGTTTGGTTATTTCTTATTTCCTTTTTAAAGAGCTAATTCCTTTAGTGTGAAGGTTAAGAAAATGTTTTAAATGTGCTTTTTCCCTTAAAAGAATCTCAAAATAGAATTGAACCACTGTGAGCAATTCTGCAACCAAAAAGAATCCGAAGTTCTTAAGTTTTATTTTATGCTATGACACCTAGCCTGGGGCAAGAGGTCTATGAATATCTCATTCAATCGATACTAAAAATACAAATACTACTCCTGCTACCAAAATGAATGATAGTTACATCCACATTCCAAGCACTGTGCTTAGTTCCAGGCACTTCAGATACGTTACATACTTTAATCTTCACAACAATACTATCTAATATGGTGGATCTTATTGCACCTACTTTACAACTGAGGGAATTCAGGCCCAGCTGAATACTTTCCTAAGGTACAGAGGCAAAAAGGAACAGAACTATGATTCTGTCTTACTCTGTGCTCTTAACCACTACACGTACTTAATTGATGTTACAAAGGTGTTTTTATACTAGATAAATCATTGATCACAATATTCAGCCATGAAAGCACAGCCAAGATTATGTCAAGGAAGGATTGTGTCAGGAAAAAATTAATGCATATAATCCATATCTCTATGTTTAAAATAGTATCTATACAATTCTTTTCAGTAATTCCTATGTCAAAAATAATTTTACAAATTAATTCTGAGGAAAAAAATCATTTTTGGCTGAGATTTCAATGAAGTCAACAGAAACAATAGTTGTACTAACGGCATTTTCATGCCATAAGCCACTAAGAAGGAAGCCATCAAAACATTTTTATGTTCACTAGTCTGGGAAGCTTTCGATTAGCTTAGGTTCTCATTTTTCTATTATGCTTTTAGGCACCAAGGCAGCATGCGTCACATAAATTGAAAATATAAAAGTGACATTTGTGACACTTGGAGTAGAAGAGAAAGACTAATAAAGGAGTCTGTAAAGGAATCTGCATTCAGTTTTTAAAGTATCTTATTAATAATAAAATCAACTTTTAGCCAAGATTTAAGGGTTCGATCAATTTATCTTTTTTTAATCCAGTTACAATTTTACATAGTTACATTTTATTCAGCTAGGAAAATATACCTGTGTCAAAAAAAGGAACAGAATATGTTGGTGCCCCAAACTTATCAGACAAATATACTGACATTATCATTTACATTTTTGCCCTTGGCATTTACAAAATAAATACTGCCTAAGGGAGCTGCATAATATTGGTCTACAAATAATATCTTTACACTTGGATTTTAGAAAATGAGAAAAGGATTGTTAGGAATCTGAAGCTTATAGTACAGCCTTAATTCACTGGTTAGCCAAAGTAATTGTGGGTAAGGAAAAATAAAAGTAATTTTCTTAATAAATTTTTCCTCAGAAAAAGCAAATACAATTCATATCACTTAATTCCTATGCTATAAATTTTTATGAATCAGAAATTATATATCAAAAGAGTCAATTTATTAAGTTTATTCTTACTTTCTATGACTAAGATAGTAAATGGTTCCTGAAAATAATCTTTCTTGATTGATTTAAGAGATATCAGTAAAAAGAAAATAGATTATCAGCACGATGGATGGTAACAGATAAGGCCACTTATACCACTATGATTTCACTATCAAGAGTTACCAATTTAAACCTTTAGCAATAACATACTCACTTCTGTAAATACTACAAAAAGAGAGAAGGGAAAAAAAGGGTTTATATTTTATTTCAGAAGACTAAACAAAATAATTAAGGTTAAGTAAATGAGATAAGTACACTATATAATATACACTGTAATAACTTATAGAAGTACACTGTAAGACTGTAATGTATTATACAAACAGTTGAACATTTGCTGAAGTACCTTATCAGTACAAGGTAAAACATTTTCTAAAGGTAAGCTAGAGAGAGTTCTGCCTTCCAAATGACCAACATTTTAAACTAGGACCTCAGGCTTAGGCTATTCTAATGCAGGTGATTCAAGAACCGCACCATGTCAGTAGTAATGAATTTGAAAGTTTACAGGTTGGGACAGGAAGCTGTCTCAACTGTCCACTTAAAAAATAATGATAGTCTCGAGGCCTGAGAATTAAAAGTAGAAAGGTAGGTAAATACATCAGTCTGTTTTGGAGAGAGGACTGCCTGAATGTGAAGGAGAGAAGTCTGAATGCAGACTGGAAAGGTTAGTAAAATTTGTCTCTCTGAGCAACACAGAAAAGGGAAATGGTAGTGAAGTTCTCTTCCTGGACAAATTTAAGATACAGGATGGAGAAATACTTGAGAAAATTGGAAATAAAGTTATTACTCTTTGGTATATTAAACTTTAAAAACAAAATAGAGTTTTAAAAGAAAATATTATTTCAAATGAATTAGTTTTTAAATGTTTCTGTTTTCAGAAATTCAAAAAGATACACGAAGTTTAATTTAAATATGAGTATTTCAACATTTCTATTATTCTTCATAAGTGATACTTGAACATCTGAACTGTCTAATTAAGGGGGTTTCCTATATTTCACTGATGGCTAATGTCAATTTGTGGCTTACTAGGAATATGTTTAGGTCTTAATGGGATGCGTTATCAAGTCTCATTCTTGCTTCTATTTTATATTCTACCATGTCTTTGTTTTTCTTTTGTTGCTCCCATTTTGTTTGATTTTATGTACTTGGAGGCTAAGTTTATTTTGAGGGGAAAGCAGTATATAAGTAAATGAAGTAAACCAGTCCACCAAAAGCCAATTCACTGAATGATCTATTTACCAATTTTCTAAGATTTTTTGTTTTTTAAATTTTAGTATCACCAAGACTTTGCTGCAGCAATTTCACCATGGATTTGTAGTTCTGGGGCACTGAGTGTCAATTTCCCTGTTAATATTTGAGATGCCTACTACTTCTTGAAAGCTCAATATTATATAAGTGAATGGATGAACTTACTCCTATTTTTCAGGATCAGGACCTATACCTATCCCAGTCTTTATCTGGTAATAAAACAGCTGTGGTGAATGTTTTAAATCTAGATTAAGGTATTTGGTCTGACAATTTTAGGTCTGTCAGTCATCCAGGGAATTGATCATTTACCAAATTGATTATTGGCTAAATAATTTTCAATAAATTTAGCCATGGCTCAAGCAAAGTTAATTTTTTTCCACTATCTTTCTCTTTGTAAGTACACTTTCAGAATCTTTTACTTCCTAATAATTAATTTATAAAAACACTTTTAGAATGTCATACCTAAAAGGGAATTCATCCTAAACAATTCCTATAATATATACACCTCACATTACAGATGAAGAAATGAAGGCCTAGAATAGTAGGATTCAGTTGTTCAAAGTCCTGTTAGGAATCTAAGAAAAACCTGAGGGCACAAGCAAAGCAAGGGTATCAAATATTTTTGACAGAACTTGACATTTTATATTTTAAGAAAAACATTAAAGTTATCATCATGAGAAAAATCAGAATTTTGTTGGATTTCCTTACATGTAATTCAGTTTAGCATTACATCTATTTTTAGCTACTTTATGGTTCCAGAGGTAGGTAGTGAAAGTTTTATATACCATGTGCTTTATAGCACTAGGGATTATTAATCTTAATAATAAAGTTTATTAATACCATATACTGAATAGCACTTAAAAGATGTGAAACAGTAAGAACGGCTATCTAAGCTGTAAGATGGATGTCATCTATTAAAAACAGTTAAGATGTGGTTAGATACAATTGTTTCCACAATATTGACTCTGCTTTCCAGTTATTCAGAGTATGTTACCCTGGAAATTAGTACTGCCAAATATCTCCTTAGCTTTAAACTTGGATTCATAAAGTTGGCTTCCTAGTATAGGCCCTTGCTTAGCCATCAAAAATCCTACCTGGTAGATTAGTGATATAAATTTCCAGAGTTTAAGATTTCTGATACTGATCTTTCATGTTCTCAATGTCCATATGTGCCCACAGCTATGTTGCTTTAGGTGTGACAGTTAACAGCAGAGTTGAATTAGAACCCTCGTTGTTGACTCCCAGTCTTTTGTTCTTTACTTACTTGAAATAATTTCCAGCATTACAATCTGGCCAGAGACTGTGTGTTGCTTGCTTTACTGTGAAGTCTCCCCTTATTCCTTATTTACAAAACCCTGATATTAGCCAGACAGCATTGTGTTTATCTTCCCCAAATAAGCTTTTCTAAACCACTGATTATAACTTCTATTTCTTTTGTACTCTTCAGTTTCTCTATTAGCATTAGTTTTTCCTCAAAGCCAGGCTTTCAACCTCATTTCTGTAGTGCAATGTATTTGCAATTTTCTTTATGGAAAATATCGTTAGGGAAAATTTATTTGGGAAAAAAAATGCCTGGCACATTAAGTATTTGCCACAAATATTAACTGATTAAATGACTAAGACAAAAATTTCTTTTTAGTAAGAATTATACATATTTTTCTTTTCTCATGGCATTATACTATTTAAAAAACTTTAAAAAAATACATCTCAAGTAGAGAAAGCAATATTTTTTTTCCAAGTCACTTTTAACTTGTTCCTGCTTCATATTGTTCCTTTTCTTTGCTTTTCTGGACTGAATACAGTAGACGCTCATTAACCTATGTTAGTGAACTTTCTGGTTGAAAAAAATAAACTTAATTGTTATATTTATGCTTAAATGTTTTGTTCCCTACAATTCACAAAAAATATTTTCCAAAGTAGATTATCATATATTTTGAAAGAATCTTTGTCATTAACAATTTACTATGAAGTCTTCATATATTCCTTAAAAAATGAATGTCTTTTACCTTTTCACCTAAGTATCATATTTAGGTAAGTAAAAATAACTTTATTTTATATTTACCAAAACCTGCCTAACTCAACCTTACTTTCTTTTATTCTGACACTCAAAAATAAAATGAAAACAATGATAAACATTAGTTTCAATTAATTCTTTTTAATGTGATGAAGAAGTCTGTAAAAAATATATTTACCTCATAGCCTTTTCAAAGAGATTTCATTAGCTAAAATAGTTAAAAGAATTTCACTAAGAAGGTAGCCAGCCAGTCTCTCATGTGATTACAAAGAGTATTATGGTTCATTTTCTTCCATGAAGTCTTTCATCCCTAAAATCATGATTTTTATGGAAGCCAGTAGGAAGTGTTTGATATCTCAGGATCAGTAGATACTAACAAGTAGCTGATTTTACAAATCTCTTATCACATTTGTATACCAAAATAAACAAAACTGATAATGAATAGATTAATGTCCCTCCCATTTCTTGTGTCAACCCTATCTTATTTAATTGAAGGCTTCTCTACCTTAATATTTTTGAGGGTAATCATTAGATTGTTTTCCTTTAATGATGAATTTATTTAAACTTCAATAAATATGAGCTCTCAAATCTCTTATCTTACTGTACTACACACAAAATTAGTCAAGATTTTCAACAAATGTTTGCTATTAATAAATATAAGTATAATCACTGTCTTAGGTTCAGAAATATCTTGAATCAAAATGATTAACTTCTATAAAATAACCATGATTCTCTACAGTAAATGTTATCTTCTAACAGAAATTATCATCTCCTAAATTTCATTTGTAAAACATAGAGCTTTGGAATACCATTGGTGAAATTCTTTAAAGACCCTGAACAAAATTAGAACTTATAGAACTAATATTGGGGTTTTTTTTAGTAAGTTTTAAGAGAAAAAAAAAAAGTATGATGGAAAAAATATTTTTCAGTGCAAATGTTTATTAGGAGATGATTAAGAATACTAATGAATCTATAAATACATCATTTCATTTGCTATCAAACACCCAAAATAAATATATGAAGCTTGGGAAACTCTAGCAGTAACATTTAAAATCATTATGTGCAATATCCATGCATTTGGAAAACTGAATGCTTAGCTTTATTGGATTATAAGGGGTAGATGTATTTATTTTTAAATAGGAAATTGTTTTTCACATTAAATATGTAATACAAGCATACTTTAGAAATTATGAAACATGCAAGAACATAGGGAAAAAAGATCCATTGTCTTACCAATCATTACATCCATTATTAAAATTTTGGCATATCTCTTTCTAGTCTTTCAATATGCATAGTTTTGTTTTTCAATATATATACAGCCATCATACTATTTATACAATTTGTATAAAGGCAGACATATTATATCCATATACAAATTACTGTTTGGTAACACTGTTTTTGTCCCAAATTATATTCTATATCTTCTATAAAATTTAGGCAAATAAAAATTATTACATATTAGTTACTCTAACAAAAACATGTAATCTTTGTTCATTTTCATAGAATTATTATATAATTATACATATTTCTAATTAAGTGTATACTTATACATATTGATCATATAATAAATAAAAAGTATATGGTTCTACAAGTATATGCATCTCTAATTAATTAACTAAATTCTTTTGGATTACTTACCTTTAATTGTTCTTCTCTAAAAGTATCCTGAAATGAATCCAACTTACTAATTTTCTTTTTAACTGAGAGAATTGCTCTCAAAGTTGCTAATATTTTCCCTTGGCAGTCTGCTGAAGTGTTGGCAGCTTAACATATTCTGGATTTAGTAATTCATCATATTTCCTTGATTGGAATTGATCTCTCAACAAGACAATATGCTTTAGAAAACACTGATTATGTTTAATAATAAGTGAATGGATGTCAAAGAACATTCTGCTCTGCCTAATGAGGCTTTATAGATTAAGTCTAATTATCAGTGATACAAAACTAAAATATCCTTTATGTATTGGACAGCAATTAGCTTTCTGCTCAGAACAAAAATCTATTGAATTTAAAAACAAAAAGATGTTTTTGGCATATTTAAATAAGACAAGTAAGGACTTGATATTGATAATATGAACAAAAAAGATTAAAAAATGAGAATTTTTAAATAAAATTACCATTGTCTTCTAATATGTTTTGTGACTAAAAAACTTATCTAGTATATATGGGGTGTAAAAATAACATTGTGGTTTACTAAATTTCTACGAATCTGGTGACAAATTTAGTCAGCTAATTTTTTTTTTTTTTTTTTTTTAGTTTCAAAAGGAAAAAGAAAAACAGAAAAATACTAGAATATATTCCCATAAATAAGTTAAACCTCAGATGAATATATTTTGGCATTTTAGAATTACTGGTTAAAATACAAGTGGATGTGGACATAACTTGTTCCATAAAAAGTCACGGACGACAATGGAAAATAGGTTACATGAAGAATGCAAAAGAGCACTGTCAGAAATCTTGAGTTCAATTATGTCTCTGCCTGAAGTTGTGTGACCTTAGAAAACTCCCTTAATCTTTGAGCTCTCCAAATGAACCTCTTGAAGAATTGGGAAGGCCTATTCCACCTCTATAACTATAAAATTAGAGGGTAAAGATAGTATAGAAAAGTCTATCTATTCACAACAGAAAATACTAATACCCAGGGAAATTCTTCCTGTGCATTACCATGAGCCAAAAGGGAGAAAGGTTCAGTCACCAACTTCAGCTGGCTGAGCATTTTAACCTTCTGAAACATTTTCATGCATATGATCTCGTTTTAACCTCACCATAATCCCATGAAGCAGAAGTAAAATTATGATTGTCTCTATTCTGCAGATAAAGAAATTGAAGGAAAAGGGGGCATTATTTTGTTTGAAATCCCAAAATCATTTCATTGATTAACAAGAATCTAGGTCTCCTCGCTCTGTAACTAGGACCTCTTTCAATAGAGCTAATAAGGTTAAAGGGAAAAATAAGCATATGCAGCTTATTCTAAGGAAAAAAGGCAAATCATTCAAGGAAACATATAGGAAATGAGGTTTCAGTGGTGAGTTCTTTGCGATGATTGTGAGGTTGTACATTTAACTCTCAAGTTCAAAGGGAGCTGTGGTGATAGTTTTAGAAATGTATATAATTATTTAAAAATTCAACTTCTGCAAAAAGCAGAAATTTCACTCACCTAATATTATGGAACTCCCCCTGCCCCCATCAAAAAGTTAACAAACCTGTGAAAGCGGATCAAGTAGTGTGGCATATCAAATGGACAAGATCCTTCCAAAAACTAAGGCATACTGATCCTTCCTTGGACTGACTTATAACAATAGGTTTTTCCTATTCAAATTAATTTTTTAAACTGTTTACCTTTCAGGGAACTAATATTTTCTTATATTTCTCATGAACATGCAGATACTTTTATACCTGTATAAACTATAAAATTAATGACAATTAATAAACAGGAAAAAGTTTACTTAAGAAATTTGAAAAAAATATCAAAGCTCCTTGTTACTGAAACAGTAAATTGAGGCCTTGTGAGTGTTTACCACAAAGTTATATGTATAGCTATACGAATTAACTAACAAAAGAGTGTAGTGAAATTTATTCATTTAGGTTATGGTACTACTTTTTGGTTCAAAGACTGTACTTTTTAAAAAGTGGATACCTGCGGTCCATCTCTGGCTTCATAGAAGTCACCCACTCTTATTTTTGCACTGAAGCTGAAATTGTCCCTTGAGATATCCATTATTCCATTTCTGCTGAGATACTGAAAAAATCACATATTTTTCCACTTCAGGTTTTAATAATTACAACCCAGCTTTGATGTATAGCTATCTTCAGGACACTATTGTTCTGCATATTTTATCAAGGGGCTATGGATTTATAAGAGATCAATTTAGGTTAAGTACATTCATTAGTCCCATACAAGAGAATATTTTGTATCAAGGAACTTTATCTGAGAAAGGAGTGTACTTTTTTTTTTTCCATAAGCATGCTTAATAGGCACCAAATGTATGTTATTTGGTGAAAAGTATGTACCTTTATTACTTCAGGGTACTGCCTAAGTTTCTTTCCACAGGGAGCATAATATGCTACTTCTCCTTGAAGGCGCCCTCCAAAGTTTCTTATTCTTGTCTCTCTCTGCCAGCTACACATAACAGAAATGAGGGTTATAACATACTTAATTTTAAGGAAGCTTTTAAAAATATAAAAATTTTAAGAATACATGCTCTTTAGAAAACATAATACAAAGAAAACAAATATAAACAGCCAATCATACAACTTAGATACATTTAATACTAAAATAATTTAGATTCGTAGCTAAGTAAATCAGCTAAAATTAATCAAAAACTCAATTTACAAGTATTAAACTCCATTAAATTTTTGAGAAATCATATTGGCGTTACTTTGAGTATTCAGACATATTCAGTAACGTGTCAATGGGTACTGATTTTTCACACTGGAAAAGCTTTAAATGAGTAAAGTAAATCTGGCTCTCTGCTCTTTGGGGATCGTGTACTTCCAGTGTGAAAATTCTCAGGTCCAATTCAACCATTTTAGCCAAACTCTGCTCAAGTCCCTCAGTTTTGCTCAAAGTGGCTTTCACTATCCTTAAATTTGTCTTTACAAAAACCTCTGACACTCTTAACTGTGTCCCTGCCCTTTGCCAAATGATTTGCTCTTGCTACTTTTTCAGCCATACTCCCACCTGGCTGCACGATCCCATCACAGCTCTGTCATACCTAAACCCAGCTGTCAGTCTTAATTTCTGTTTTCTGCTGTATCAACTTCAGATATATCAGCTTTGCTTTGGTGCTTCTGCTCTGATAAATACTATGCAGTAATATTTACATCTTTTATTAACAGTAGAGAATAAGAAATCAAACATGCATAAATATGTGGGGGGGGGAGCATAAAGAGAAATCTTATTCTGCATACCCATATTCCAAAGGAATACGCAGTTCACGCTCATCTGTTACTCTTCTTCTTTTGGAAGTGCCTTCAAGAAAATTCAACCAGTTAACATAAAAGATTAGTTTATATAGATGACAATTTTTTGATAGTTCTGAAACTTTTCTTAATGACCTGAATTAGTGTATTTCTGCAATTGGCACATTATTTTTAGGTTCTTTTCAACAAAATACATTGTATAAAGTAGAGGAATTTTTTTGCTTTCATCTTGACAGGGTAACTAGTATTTCTAGTGAAAAGACGATGCAAGGAAAAATATATAGCTCTCCTCTCATTTTGTTATTAAAGAAATGGCTAAAGAAGTAGGAGGGAAACAGCAGATAGAAGTTTCAGGAAACTATGTACAGCTGTTTTCTTTGAAAATATGAGTTTTAACATGAAATTTTCATGCTGAAAAATTTCAACAGATGGATCATATATAAAAAAAATAATAAAATTTCTATATCCATATAAATCTATAGTCAAAAACACTTTTAATTAACCTAAAGCACAAAGAATAAGATTATGATTATATGAAAAAATTTTCATAGACAATGATCAAGTTTACCAATACAAATGTATACATCTTAAATTAGTAGGATATTATATTGGTTTGTAGCAAATGAAAGTAAAACTAGAAATTTCCAAGAAAAGAGTAAAATAAGTAAAACAACACAATACTTTCTATACACATCTGTATTTTCTTAGCTATTGAATGAGAACCGAGATTAATTTGGGATTATCAATGTAAAACCTTTTAATGAAGACCTCCAAAAGTTTATAAAAGGTCAAATAGAAAAAAAAAAAAAGATATGGCATGTCAATGGAATAATAATGCTACTAACTGATACAAGTGTCATTGGCTATGTGTTGGTCAGATATGTATCTTATGTAACCAAGTGAGCTCATTTTTAGCAATTATCAAAAAAGTCCAACTGTCAGTCAAATTATAAATTCTAGAAGCATCAACTGAACACAAAAGCAAGAAAATATTCAAACTCCAGAGCTGCTACCAATCAGATCCTTACATTGGAAGCACAGAGAATAAAAATGGTAATGGGTCATATCCTTTGAAAATGCATGCTGACCTTTCTTAGCCAACCTAAAATCTAGCACTTGATTCCAATGAGATCATTCCCAGAACACTGTATAAATACGAATTCTTGTTATGGTTTGACTTCTACTTCACAATAATAAAAATAAAGTGTAGGTACCAGAGTGTGGACTTGAAGTAAGTGTGGAAGAAGGTGTGCCAAGAAAAGCAGGTGACTGGGATTCAGAACATAAGGCAGCAGGAGCAGAGCCTGGGGCTTTGGCTATGTGGAGGTTACGAGGTGTTGAGTGAGCTGTGAGACTGATGGAAGGGCTTTTGACAGAGGAGGTTGTTTTATTCAGTTTCATTGAAGTTTTCTCTCCTTCAGTATCACTATCTGATTCATCTTGGTCTTTATCATCATCATCATCTTCTTCTGATCCTTCTGTATCTGATTCTGAATTACTATCTGATTCTGGGAAGTAAAAGAAGCATTTGTATATTATAACTAGATAATCACCAACAATTTGCAGTTTGTATCTAAATGGAATAGTTCAGGAATCAGCATCTGTGACTGAGAACTCAAATGAGCAAACTTCCTGAAGAGTCAAGGTAAAATCACTATCTTACAAGCTATTTGAGTACAATATATGAGGGTCATAAATCCTCAGAATTCTTTATTAAAAGTTATCTATTTTACTCAAATCACCAAATTTGAATCATAGAACAGTCCTTTTCACATGACACTATTCACACGATGAGTTTCTGTTTAGTGGTTTCAAAACCACTTTTAATTTAATAAAGAAACTAAAGTATAGAGGAAACAGAATTGATTATTTAAATTAATAGATTCCAGTAGTTTAAGAAGTATACCAGGTTCAGCATGAGGAAGAGAACTCTGGAACTACCATTATCCATTCTTCTGGGCTTTGAGGCAAAAGGAAACAATTTTCTGGCAGAGATGCTTGGCTTTAGGGGCTGCAGTTTAGGTGCAAGATCTCATCAAGCTACACAGGCTTCACAAAAGGCTAGGATCACAGAAATAACTATGGGGAGTAATATAATGGTTTAGTAATTTAAGTTTGTTCTAGCACTGTAGTAGTACAAATGCACCCATTCCTATAGACATATAAAGTCTATTCCTGGAATAAACTTGATAATACAGGACTGATACTTGGACTGTATCTTAATGGTTCCCAGAACAACATCTTTTGTGGAATTGTGTTTTGTGTAGCACTAGCTGCCTAGATTGAAGTTCATTATAAAAACTGTCTTTGAAAGTTATTAATATTGATATTAATTATCTATTATGTAAAGTTATATTTATGGGAACCCCCAGAAAAATATTATCAGGAAAAATTGTTCTTACCCTGACCAAGTAGGTTGTTTTTACCTTACAGACAATTTTTTAAATTGTATAACTGATTATATTTTCTTATTCATATTGGCAGATAGAAAATTTACAATTGGATTCGTGGCTGACCAGTAACAAATCCGAAAATTTTTATAATATATATTTCATCTTTGTATTTAAATTTTAAGCTATCTTATATCTTATGTTTTCAATCTTTCATAGAACAAGAAGAAGAGTTAAGAAGAAGAAAAACAAAAAGAAATTTTAAAAAACTAGGAAGTGAATCAAATAAAATCAGGGAGTACTCTATATGTTGTTAAATTAATTCTGTGTTGCTAACAGATATCCATAGAGATTTAGGTTTTTGGTATTTTCTGTGATTACAATTTTACCTTTGTTCAAATTATCTAGTGATACAATTTAACAAGTAGCAGAAGAGATGAAAAACAAAGGACAAATGAGTGGTCATGAATTAAATGAAAATTAAGCAAGGTTGTGAAATTATTTCTTAGTTCATGCATCATTTATATTCACTTTAAAGTTATTATTTGTTTAATGTTAAATGAATGACAAAGCTGAGATTTAACTTAGGATTCCCAATTTCAACTATTCCTATATTTTACCACCCATTATAGAAAGGTTCATAGCTGTGTGAAATGCAGTGAATGACAATGATTTTAAGTTTGTGAATTAATAACCTCTTTAATATGTTTTGGTTCACATAGTATTTGGAGAAATACTATAAACTAAAAAATAGAAAATAACCTGATTGGCTGTCATCAGATTCATCATCTTCATCCTCTTCCTCATCTTCTTCCTCATCATCTTCCTCTTCATCCTCATTTGAATCCTCAGAATCTTTACTACTAGGAATGTCTGAATCTGTTCCTCTAAACTGTTCCACTAAAGATTTCGCAGGATGAGAGTGATGCTGTGTTTTTACCGTGTTTACATTATTGCTAACTGCTTTTTCCTTCCCTTGACTATGCAGTATGGGAGAGGCAGTGGGCATTACCGTTGTCTGATTGCCAGAGGTTCTTCGCCCACTTGTACTCAGATTTACAGGTGAGGGAAAGGGGGTGCTACTTGCAGTAGCAATGTTTTCACTAATCTTACTCTGCATTTTAGTTTTGGTAGTAAGTGCCAGAGGAGCCTCTTGAATGACACTTTGAATAACTCCATTTGGTTGGTGGTTACCTAAAAGTGCATTTGTCAAGAATGGATTAGGGTGGTTGTTTTCTAATGTCTGTTTTGGATGTGCTGGTGAACTAGAGGTTGCTTTTGGATTTGACAAAGCTGCGATAACCTTCTTCAGGCTCTTAGATGACTCCTGCTTCTTTAACTGAGCTGGGAATGTCTGTTTATATTGTTCCTGTTGAAACATAAGTTAAAAAATAAAACAATGTACCATAAGAACAAAGATTATTTCCATTTGCCTTCTGTATCTGACAACAGCTACTCATTTATACAAATTTAAATCATGACATACAAATGCTATAAAAGTAGTTGCAGTGATGACTAGTTGGTTGCTGAACCTTGGCTAGACATAGTATCTTTAAAAACTTAATTAGTTTTTACCCTCAGAATATATATGTTTCCTGACTATCCGCCTCTTATTACTATTGCTCCCATTTTTCTCAATAACCTAAACTTAGAAGCCTAAAAATCCTTTACTTTCTTTTTTCCAAGTTAGCCATATTACTATGTCTTTTGGATTCTTTCATTGAAATATTGCTCAAATTTAAGCCATACTATCATTTCTTCCCACCCAGCTCCCAATATATGCTATAGGCCAATGCCAATTTTCTCTTAACATAAGCCATATTTTATTATATTAGCTCTGTGGTCAAAAATTTTAGTGCCTCTTTCATCATTGCCAGCCTTACAAACCCTAAACACTTAATTCTGATACTCAAATTACTATTCAAGTAGGCACTAACTAACCTTCCTTGTCCAACTGGACTATTTACCATGACCTGTGCATGTCATACTTTCACCACCTCCACATTTTGCTATAATCATTTACTTTGCATGAAATGTCTTCCTCTTATAAATTTTAAGCTGATGAAATCCTGCTTAGTCTTTAAAATCCAACCCAAGCAGCTTTCCATATTTGTCCCAGCCAGAAGTACTCATTGCCTCTATCCTTTGAGCTTCCTTATAGTCCTTTATGTTCTATCCTGTATTACCTACAGTAGTCATAATATGAAGTTGGTGGGAAGGCTGGCTCAACATTTTGTAGGATCTACTTCAGAGGGCCTTCAGCACATTAACATTGGAAAGAGTATAATAAAAGAGTTCAGAAAAATTACACTTTTCTTGGGAAAAATTAATTTATAAACCATTTAGCCATAAAATTTACAACTGTAAATAAGAAACAAAAAATTATTTGGCTATCAGAATCTTCATGAAAAGAATAAAATCATATGCATTTTATTAAACTTGTATAATCAAAATATAAAAAACTGAAATAGAATGATCAAAACATTTTAAGCTAATAGAAATAGAGTTGAATTTCGAAAAGTAGAATTCTATGATGAAAATTGTTGGCTTGAAATTAAAATCAGCAGTACTGTCAGCATTAGACCTGGACTCTTAACACTCGAATCAGCAAAGACTTGTGGAGGGTTATTTCACAAGTATAAATGCAGATGGAATGACTTATGAAATATTTTAAAGTGCCAGTACTAAGAAGCAGTAAGCAATTCCTACATGAACTTTATCTTATTTCCATCTTCACTGTATTTGTTTAGAAAATTAATTTGTAACTGAGGCAATGCCTCACAAAGAGAAAATGTTTAACTGGTATTTATTCAGTGAATAAAATATGTAATATTATAGTAAATAATTATATTCTCCCTAAAAATATTTTTATTTTTAAGAATGTTATAGCAAAATTCTTACATAAAATACTTTAATATACTTAATTTTACTTAATATTTATATAATATATAAATATTACATACTACATAAGTATACAGATAATGTACTCATACTTCATATTAAATATATATACCAATTTAAACTTTCAGTTAGAAAAATTTAGTGTATTTTCATTTCTTATAACAAAGTTCTGTCACATAATTATTTTCTATTCCTTTTTTTACAGGTAGTAAATTTTCCTTACAAATACATAGGATCAAACCAGTCATGAGAATAAGAACTTTCTGAAATTGCTCCTTACTCTGTAACTCTGAAGAATCACGTCTCATATATTGACATCTGAAGGTTTTCAAAAATAACCAAAGATACTGTATTTTATCCCAAGACTAGTATCAATTACTCTTCTACAGCAAATAGGCTATCTTTTTTGATTTTGGGGTGGTACATAAAAAGCAGGAAGGGAGGAAATAGAGACCTGTATAGTAGCAAATGTCTTACTACTTTAAGATACCCACTTGGCTGACAGGACTATGGGAAGAGAGAGGTTCAAAGCTTTGTCCTGACTCCAAGCTCTTGCTCCCCCTGCCCCTGGCTGAGTTTTTATGGACCACACAAAAAACCTCTGAGCAAAGTTGGACAAAAAATTTTCACTCCTGGTCTATATATTCAATTAATGTATATTGATTTGAATTAAACGTCTACCGTGTAAGGCTATAAAAGGATCCAGTGATTAAATAACACTCAAGAAAATCACAGACTAGTATGGAAGGGAGATACACAGTAGGCAGCATGAAACAATTGAGATCATCATGAGAAATGAAGCAAAATTCTATGTTAGACTGTCATATAAAGAAAGAGAGCTGATATAAGAAAAGTATTTATAAAATATGCTTTAACTCATAATATCATCATAATAATAAAAAAGTAGTCATTTAGGATTAAGTCTAATGTGAATGTACATTCACATAAAATATTTCCCATTAACTACCATTATCATTTCAGAAACACCAAATTATTTAAATCATGGGCTTTAAAATCAGAACGACCTTGGTTTAAAATCTGTCTGCTCTTAATTTGTTATGTGATGTTAAAAAGTGACTTAACCTCTCTGAGCCTTAATGTCTTTACCTCACACAATTGTATAAGGATTACATTAGAGCATATGTGTAGAAAGCCTAGCTTGGCTACATTTATTAAGCAAGTATTTAATAAATGACTTTTTTATAGGCAGTCCTATGAAAATCTTTCAATAAGAATTTAGGAAACTTTTTGAAAAAATTAATAAACCTTTCATAATGCAAGTAACTCGATGTGGCTCTGTAAAATTCAGTCATCTTAAAGTGGAATATATATTAATGAAGAATTAAAATAACCCAAACAATGTAATTTTTAATTTACTTAATTTATTCATGGAGAATTAATAATGTGATGCCAATAACAATAACTCCTTATGACTGAACAGTGCATGACAGGTTGTTGTATGCATGATTATGATACCACTGGTCATTCTATTTAGATCAGTGATTCTCAAACCTGGATGCATATCTGAATCACTTGGAAGCTTTTTAGACATACAATATCTTAGTCTCAACACAAGAAATCCTGATTTAAAATTGTTCTGAGGTGGTTATTTCTTTTTTAAAGTTTTCCAGGTGATTCCAATGTACACTTAGGCTTGAGAACTACTCATTTAAATTCTCAGAAGAGTCTGATTTGCTCAAGTCATTTTTATTTGAGTCTGCTGTTAAATTCTTCACAGTAAGACAAGAGTCAATGGACAAGGACATTGTGACTTTTTTGAGAAAGAAAGGCAGCTTATCATAGTGGTTAAGAACAAGGACTCCAGTACTACACTGCCTCAGTATGAATTGTAGCCCCATCACCAAGTAGCAGTGTCCTCTTGGGAGAGTTATTTAAATCCTATGAATCTCAATTTGACCATCTGTAAATAGGCAAAATAGTATTAGTGGTATTTATAGATGTTAGTATTCAATGAGTAAATGCATCCATCGCTCAGCACTTAAGGAATGAATGAATGGCTAGCAAATAGTAAGTGCTCTACAAGTCTTTGCCAATGGTTAGGATGCCTAATGATGATTTTTATAACCAAAAGTCAGGATACTCTGTTCAAATGCAGTATTTTTCTCTAGTCTGAGTGAGTTCTAGAATAAAAAGCACTGGTTATTTAATTACTAGAATTCTACTGGACATATGAATGTAGACTATATAGTAACATAAAACTAACAGCAAAAAAACAGATGAAAAAAATTCTGTGATTACATGTTTCTGGTGTTTATAAAAGTAAAGTTACTCAAAATATTTTGTATTTCATATAATTCATTTAAAATGGTAAAGGAAAATGATTCTTTATAAAGGATTTGTACACTTTAAGTTGATAAATTACAGGACTACAGATGTAAATCACTCAAGAGTTCATTTCTTTAAAGAAGAATATCCTGATATTATGAAAAAAGGACATTGAAAATAATTGTGAGGTATGTCTTATGTAAACATATTTCTCTCCTTACTGCTAAATCATTAAACCTGAGGAAAAATGATAAGATTGTGTTGCCAAAAATACATTAAACAGGTGTGTATGTAAACATAAAATCAGAGAAATTTAGTTTTCTAATGTGCATATTCTATCCCTGGTGACCAAGAAAGTATAAAAATAAGAGTAGAATTTAGTTAAACTTGTAAGATTATATAAAAGCTCTTTTTCTAATGATAAAATTATTCTACAAATATTTTTAACTCACCCGTTTGGACCGCAATTCACTGGTCAAAGGACTAGATTCTTCAGAGGTATTTTTATTCCCTGCTTTAAGTGCATCAGGAGAAGGAACTATGAGTTTCATGTAAGTCTCCTTTTTGGCTTGATTTACCAAAGATAAAGGTTTCACATTGGACACCAATCCCGTAGACTGTATTACACTGGTGTGTTTGTTCACAGATTCCTCCTTTGCCTGAGAGCTTTGGAAAATAAATGGAAGCTGCTGTGACAAAACCTGAGGCTGCTTCTGCTGGGATTGGAATGATGAGTGAGTCTGGGGTTCAGACACAAGAGGTAATGGCTGGTGTATTCTTTTTTCCTGGGCTTTTTCAGTTGCTTTCTGTCCTTCTGCTTTTGGGTCTGAAATACCATGTAATAGCACCTGTAGATACAAATTAAAATGGAAACTTCTTAACATCTATTAAAACAGAGAACATCAAGAAGTAAAACATAGAGGGGAAAAAAGGGTACTTTAAAAAAGTATTCCTAACGACATGATAAATTATATAAAGCTCACTAAAAAATACACCAAATATCTCTCCATCTCCTATTTTTTTCTTGTGCAAAGGTAAGAACTAAAGACAATGATCAACTTTAAACTTCATAGACTTTGAGAGGTAAGAGAAATCAGTTAATTTCTAAATATGAATAATGTGTAGATACTGCCAGTGAAACTATTTACACCTACCTGGTTGTTACTTTTATGTTGTGCTTCACTCTCTGAATCAGAATCATCATCTTCACTTTCTTCAATACTTTGATCTTCTTCTTCGTCTTCCTCTAGATCATCTGAATCACTACTACTAATGCCTTCACTTGAGGTGTCTGATGATGTGCCCGAATCACTATCACTGTTGCTAGAACTTTCCATAGTTTTCTTCCTTGGTTTCTGGATAAACACAGGATTTTTAGCAAGACTTTCATTTTTGGAAAAAATTCAAGTTTCAGTAAGAAGTAAGCTGTTTTATTTTTCAATGATATTTTCAATCTCAAAATGTCATTTTACGAAAAAGTAAAAAGTCACATGTTATAAGGGTAATTATTCAACAAACTAATCAAATTAACTTACGACAGGAATTCTAATAAAAAGTATAAGCTCTGTCATGTCCAGAATATTGAAAACATATATATATGTATGTATGTGTGTGTGTGTGTGTGTGTATACACATATACATATTTTCATATATACACACTATGACTGAAATACTTCAAAATGCATGACAGGTTAAAAAGAGCAATTTACAGAACAATAATTCCATTTAGGTTAGGGTTACATACATTAACATTCTATATTTTACTATAGTCTTCTTTCTTTGTGCAGAGAGTGAGTCAATAGCCAAACACACCTTACTAGGTGCTGAACTACAATGAAGTCTGAGATAGAGTCTTTGCCTTTAAGAAACTTACATTCTAGTGGTGGCGGTGGTGGCAGGTCAGACAGATAATTAATATAAAAGCAAATGATTCTTTATAGTAAAAAAGTACTATAGAGGAGATAAAATAGGTCGAAAAAAGGATTAATGGGCTGCTTTAGTTAAGGTCAAGGAATTTAAATTTTTAATATTTCCGCATCAGAAGAGAGAAAAATATGATAAAGAGAGAGATTAATTGCTGAGACTTTTAAGATCCTATAGAACAAAGAAAATCTAAAGCTGGTGGAAAGGGACATTTGGTGATATAAAAGGAAACTTTTGTGTTTAAAGGACAGACAGTGATAGGGGATAAAAAGAGGAAAAATGACAAGATCAATTATAACTAACTAACTATATAACAATGAAAAAATTAAAATTCTGCCAGTAGGAAGACTAAAAAGGAGAAATGTTGAAACGACAGAGCAACAAGATTGAGCACAATCCAAAATTACTTAGGAACAGTTCAGTAGTGTTCACTCATAGACAAAATAAAGACCAAAATACAGAAAAATGAGCAATGAATTTCAAAAGCAACAAATTATAAAAGTTATGGTTTTTATATATATGAAATATATGACTACTAGGTTTGGGGAATAAAAGATAGTAACACACCTCTACAAGGATGCCAAGTTGAAACAAGAGTTACAGATTGCAAACCTATACTTTTTCCTTTGTGTCTTTTGAAATTTGATTTAAATCAAGTAAAACACATGAGTGAGGAGAGTCACTCCTGTTACATTCCACTTGCCATGGTACTGTGTTAATTGCTCCAAACTAGCAACTGTAATGCTTCTTCCACAGGCACACCCTTCAACAAGCTGACAGTCATTCCCTGAAATATCTCCTTCCCTCACAGCAAAGCAGAGAGTGAACTGGAAAAAGGGAAATTGCACGACGAGAAAGACCAAAGTAGAGATTAAAGGGAAACAACAGTAATACAATAATTTTCAGCCTATCATTTATTTGACAGAGAAACAGATCCTTCTTTGCAACACAAATCTGTTATGAGTTTCTAAGCATGTATATAGCAAGGCTATGAAAATCATAAGGAATCGAAACTGAAGTTACCACTTTCAGTTTTAGTTTTAGTAGGGGCTCGGTAAGGAAAGGAATGAGGGAGCTATAGTGGTTTGGCAGAAAAAAACTCCTATTTCAATGTCCATGTAACTGTGTGGTTTTTATTTAAAGGCAGCATGACAGATGGATCCTACATGCCTCAAGAGTGGGTCTGGAGGTGCAGGTCCTAAAGCTTTAGGGTGCATAACATTCACTTGTAGAACTTGCCACAACCAGCAGATTCCTGGGTTCCAACTCCAAACAAGGCACAGGGATCTGCATTAACAAGTACTTAATGTGGTACTGATGCAGGTGGTCTTTGCAGAGCATACCCTAGTGAGCAAAGAGCTCGTGCTTCTATAAGGTAACAAATTTAATCTCCATATTAAAAAAAAGTAGATGTGAGTAGACAAGTTCAGGTCTTAAAGAATAAGACAAAAATGAGTTTTTGTACCACCGGTTTCATCTCCTTAGTCCCTTTTAGTGTGTGTGTGTGGTGAGGTGTGCAGTTCCTTTGCATTCACATAATTAGGCAGTATTTTTTTTCTGTCACTTAAACATTTTAAAAATGAGTCTTTTAGGTTCATAAAAAGTGAACAAAGTAGCGTTTATTAATTCCTCTTGCGCCAACCCCATCCAATCTAGGGAAGCTTTTCAGAACGCTCTCCTTGAACTTTCATTTCACTGTATATTTATTTCTTTCAATAGCAAAACAAATACATATTCAAGGCTATTATGTACCAGGCATAGTTGCTCTAGTGTCTGGGGATACAAGGGTGTGACAAACAGATAGCAACTCTGCTCTCGTGGGAACAGGGAGAAGAGAATCAACAAACAACATGAATAAGTGCTTTTAGTGATAAATATCATGACTAAAACAGGATAATTGGATAGACAGTGTGTGCTGGGGCGGGGGATGAAGATTTAGATGAAGTCATCAGGTAAGACTCTTCTGAGCAGAGGTCTAAATCGAGAGCAAGAGCCAGTCATATAAAGACAAAAGAGCCTTTCATGACAGGGGGAACAGCAAAGGCAAAAGCCGTGAGCTGGAAACAAGGCTGACGTGTTCACAGAATGAAAAACTCAGCTGGACCTGCTCCAGCACAGGAACCCGGGAGAGAACTGTAGGAAGTGAGGGTGGATGGTCTGGCAGGGGTCAGACCATACAGGGTCTCATAGGCCATGACAAGGATTTTATTCTGAGTGGGATAGGAAACTATTAGAGGGAGTGATAACATATGACATTTTAAAATCATAAAAAAAATCACTTATATTTTTAAAAGACTGTTACAGCTGCTGTGGTAACAATAACTAATATGGCAGCAGGAGAGGAACTCAATCTTGAATTGTCTTATTTTGTTCTCAACAGTCTGTATGTGTATTTTAGTTTGTGTTGACTTACTTTGTTTACTTGTTTAATTTAAAATATCTATATTTATTCTAAATACACATGTAGACTATATGAGAAAATTGGACTTAATCAATGATGTTCAATGAGCATTACTGAGATAAGTAACCCCTGCCCCCCAAGGAGGGATTCTCAAAATTAGCTGAATTTTTCAAACTGCATATGAAAAAGGGTTCATAAAGTAATTTTTTTAAAGAAGTTTTTGAAAAAGAAACACATTGGGTAAAAGAAGAGTTTTTTTTATTCAATTCCAACTCCCTTCATCTTCATTGTACTTGAAACATCTGCTACCACGAGTTCATGCCTGACCATGTATTATTCAAAGGTACTTTTCTGAAGTCTTAGGTTCTAGAATCCTTCACATTGATAGCCAATCTCCCACAAGTGCTATTTCTATGTAGAGGTATACAGATACCCCTATGGTACTTAGAATTTCTTTATTTATATCATTAAAGTGGTGACTTTGTAAGCTTTTAATACCTGCTTCTGGAAATACTTTTTACTTTAACAGCACTGATTTTGTTTAGGAATGTCAATATAGATTTCTCATTAGAACTAAGGACAGGGTCTGTTTCATATCCATTCCTCCAAAGTCTTGCCTTTTACATTGTGGGGGCACTGAGGATATTAGATTTTTCTAATTTTAGCACTATTTCTGAGAGGTAGGATAGTGTAAGGTTTAAAAACAAGAACGTTTAACATTTAGAAATATAAAAAGAGAGATAAATCCCATGATATGATGTCTAGGACCTGCTTCAAAATACTATGGGAGCAAGGAGTGGGTGGTGTTTCAGTCAGTGCCTGGCATGCAGAGAAGCTGGCAGCAGGGCAGAGAAGGTCTTCGGAGCTCACACTAATGGGAATGCCCTTGAAACACAGCATAAGAAGTATAGTAAAGAGCAGCTGGAAGAGGAACAGGTAGAAAGTTGACCCTGAAACCTGTGTCCCTGGAAGGAAAACAACTAAGAGTCTTTTTATCACATTTGCTTAAGTGCTCAGTGGGGTGGCTTGAAGAGGAAAGGAAATATTTGTCTTGCGGCCCAATTACAGTCCTGCTGAGATTCTGTGATGGGTATCCTTAGGTTTTGTGGGTCACCAGATGACCTCCCCGCAGACCCTTCTGTGTCTCGCTATGTTCTGGAAAACATTTATTTTCTGTTGAGAAGGGAATTGAAAGCTCTAGAGCTAGTACTTCTATAAAATATGCTGGACAAAAGGAAAGAACCCTTTATTTGTTCAGTTGATCCTGAATACATGGAACTTGATGCTGTCTTGAAAAAGGACAAAGAAAATTTTGATAAAATATCTCCTTAGGATTAAAAATTGGAGCCTGGGAGGCATGTTGTTCAGATATAAATTTCAGATCAGTGCTATTTGCAACTAGTGGCTACTCCTGTCTTGACCTTGCTACAGTGTGCCAGAAGCTTCCCAGTCCCCTTATATTACAGCTGAGATGATGAAGAAAGTGATGTTGCAGGATCACAAACTGTTCACTCTCTTTCTCCTAAAAATCAGGCCCTGAAAGTTGGTTTTTATAAAATGTAGACAAGAAGACACTGCTCTCTTATTATCTTTGTTTTCAAAATGTGTGTAGATGCTAAGGCTTTAACTCAGAATAAACTAAGACCTCTCACTCAAGAAGAAATTACAAACAGGAGCAGACTAAATTCACTGATATGGGTGCACTTACTAGAAATTCTGGATATAATGTGTTAGTTCATGTAGCTGGAGGTATCTCAGCTTCCTTTGTTGGATGAATAAATCTGGACTCAGTGGTGACCCATATTTAATAAAGTTGAAATGCCACAGCTTCCCTGGCATAATGTGGAAGAGGAATTCCAAAGGCTTAGAGTGACCAGTATATTGGAGTGAATTTATCTCATGCAATCTGCATACCCACCCTATTTCTGATTCTGCTTCTATAGCAGACAAGTTCTAGTCAGGAGGCAGAAACCACATTAGCAATTTGAACAGGGAAATTTTATCATAAAGAAATAACAACCAGTAACAGAATATGAACTAAGAGGGAAGGAGACCTCTAAAGAATACTAGAATAGCAGATGTAGGGAATAGCCACTTCCTGTAGGACTGAGGTAGAGTACCAAAATGAAGAAAAACTTGGAAAAGGGTCTCTCTCCTCCAACCCCCCATTCACCCAAGGCTGCGCTTCAGACTTTGCCAGAAAGGATGCAGCTGTTGACCACTGGATGGCAGAGAAGCTCACTGAGGTATGACAGATCAAGTCTGGTACACAAAAAACACTACCTGCTGGAGTGCCAGAAAAACTTGCTGGGATCCTGCCAGCAAGGGTGCTAGTAAAATTGGCTAGAAAGCCAACCACTGGCATCCCAGTGAAGCTCACTAATAAGCTGCCTGCTGGGATGTCTGTGAAACTCCCTAGACGGTGTGCAATACTGAGTCTCCTGAACTCCACGGGCAGAACAGCTGCCAGCTGGTGAGGAAGCCACCCACTGACAGCCACAGTATAAGAAGAAGAAAACACTTTAACCAGGAACAGAAACCCTTTCCTCCCCACTTTTCTCCAGGATCCTCTATGGACAAGGTCTAACATTGTGCCCACTGGCAAAGGAGAAAAGGGTGAATTCAGAGCTGAGAAGCATTAAATTGATAACCTGCACAGTTGGGGTTATGATGAAATAAAATTGGCCACAAGGTAGTAACTGTTGAAATTGAATAATGGGTACACAGGATTATTATGCTAGTCTATCTAACTTTGTATATTTGAAATTCTCAATAATGAAAGATTTTTTGTTTTTGTTGTCCTAAAGCATGAGCTCTGGAGTTAAACTGCCTGACTTCAAATCCTAACTCCTTAATGACCAACTATTTTGGGGCTCTTTTTCCCCATTTGTAATAACAGTACCTACCTCACAAGGAGCATAGGGAAAACAGAAATAGACATTACATGCAAAGCAGTTAGAGCAGAGCTGGTATGAATTAAGTTCTCAATACATCTTAGCTATTATTACTATTTGTATTATTTATACTGGTGCTGGTAGCTTTAATATTTTAAGATATGTAATATTAAAACCACTCCATAAAATAAATATCTGGAAAAACAGGAATTGATAATTCATAAAAAGTTATTCCATAGATTCAGGTGGTTTGACCTTTAGAATACTTATACGCAGAACTGTTATATGTTTGTCCTTCAAGGAATAACTTACCTTATCTTTGATTTTGTCAGCTCTAGCATCCAAAGGCTGGGATTTGTTTTGCTCCTGACTACATTTTCGATTTCCTCCACCTGAGCTTATACTTTTAGTTTGGCCCACAGAACTTGAAGCAGTAGTAGATAGTACAGATGTGTTGATACCAGATACAGATGATGTACTGTTTCCATTTATTGACCCATTTACACCTCGAAAATAAAAATAAATGTTTATACAAGAGAATATTATTCAGCCTTATAAAGGAATAAAGTAATGATATATGCTACAATGTGAATGACTCTTGAAAACATTATGCTAAGTGAAAGAAGCCAGACACAAAAGGTCACATATTGTGTGAGTCCATCTATATGAGATATTCACAATAAGTAAATCCACAGAGATAGAATGCAAGCTAGTGGTTGCCAGGGACTGGGAGAGAGAATAATAGGGAGAAACTCCTTCATGGGTATGAGGTTTCCTCTTGGGGTGATGAAAACGTTTTGAAACTAGATAGAGGTGGTTGTTGCACAACACTGAGAATACATTAAATGTCACCGAACTGTTGACTTTAAAATGGTTAATTTTATATTTATGTGAATTTCACTCAATTAAAAAGTGTTTAGAAAGATAATTAAATGCAAGTATCCTCCCCTTCAGAGCAAACGCCACAAACACATAAGTGAAAAGGAGAATAACCCATCTAAAATGATATTATATTTGCAAATGTATTCCAACAACAGTTATCAACTATAAAAATAATAATGGTAATTTAAAAGAAAAAGGAGTACTAAAATATTAGTTTTAATGAATTTAATACTTAATTACAGAAGAAGTAATATATTATATTGAATTACACAAAGGAGGTACTGAGATACAGAGGAAAAAGCAGTAAGTCAAGCTGGGAGTTAGAAATCCTGGGTTCAAATTCTGTTATACAAAGTCGACACGTAAGCAGTATTTCCTTGAATAACTTATTTTACCTTGGCTGCAAAACAAGAATGCTGCTAGTCTCAAAGAGTGATTATAAGGACAAGTGTGAAAGTGTCTAGCACAATGCTCTATAACTGTTATTAAACCTGAACTCTACCGAAAACAGGTACTAGAATGGAGGATTTGTACTACTTCACTTAAGTTTTAACATGGATACCTTTTTCAGGACCATTTCGGTTACTTTTTCCTGAAGTCCTTGAATGGAATGAAGAAGAATCATGATTCTGGGCTGGAGGAGCAAACAGTGGTGGGATTCCCAGTAACGGGGGAAAGAAGGTTGCCCCTGCACGAGTATGAACATCCGTTGTTCGCCACCATTCTGCACCTCAAAATCAAACACCAAACAAGCAAAAAGACTTGAATTAATTTCCTAGTTACTTTACAGTGCTTTTTATATTTCATTCCTGAAAAAAAATTCAAGTTTCATCTTGGATTAGAATTGCTAAATTATACGTAGTTCTGATTATCCTTCCAACTGTAAGACAGCTGATTAGCAGTTATGTACTCATCATTTCTCTCATTAAGACAGTATCCAAACATCTTTACTTAGCATCTTCCTTGAGTTCAAGTTTAGGAAGAACAAGTTAGTCTATGGTTTTAAAAATAAAATGGGACAGTTGGAATATTAAAGAACTATTTGACTCTTTGATGACTTACATAATAATTTTTCTAAATTAATAAAGAAATAGAATATATAGGAATATACTCATCTATTTTAAATCCTTAGAACTTAAGGTTATTATCTACAACTTATGTTAAGAATATCCTCCAATTACATACAAAATAAATCTGGCTTTGATAAATCAGGTGGTTTAAATAATAATACAAAGACCACTGTAATCCAGCATACCTCAAGTGTTTTTATGGAAGAAAACATTCTATACTCAAACAAAATAATAATGATGGCAAAATGAGTAAGCCTTTCTTCCTTTTTTTTTGGTCTAAGAAATGAAAAGTGCTTCAAAGATTTCCAAAACAAGTTAAGTCACATTAAAATATGAAAGATTTTTAAAGTTTCTTCCCTAAATTAAGAAAGCCTGAATTTTATTTATACTTCCCCTCATCAATTACAGATAACAATGATTGTTTTATCAATGTAAACTGACTAAATGGTAGAAAATCATCAAATGCAATTTAGATATTCAAACAGTGGCTTTTAGTTAAAACTTTTATAAAAGGAGAGAGGCCAAATTTTATAAAATATATTATTCAGGGAAGGGTGAAGATTAAGAAGAGACTTGAAAATAATCAAAAGGAAAGTCTTGTATTGCCCCATCTAAAATCTCAGAGAGAATATTTTCCAATTGGCTAACCAGCCAGATAACCAATCAGTTATTACCTTTCACGCTAACCTTCCAAGATATATGGTATACTTTTCATCGATCGTGACAACCACAAAAAAATTAGAAGAAAAACCCTCAATGATATAGTATGGGAAAAATTCAATATTGTTAGTGTATTATATTATAATATGATCGTTAAAGCTTTTCTAGGAATATTTCTTCATTAAAAATAAGATGCAAAGCAGTGTGCACCTTCATTATCTAAAGACTAAATTTAGTTAAAAAAAAGCGAAATGTTCATGGTAGCTGACATTTTGAAAGGTCTAAAAAACAGTATAAGCAGAAAACTGCAAAATCTATTCTTCTGCACTGCAGGAAGGCGCTGCTAGTGAAATGACACCAATGTATATTCAGCAGTGCCTGAATGATGGGAACTGAACCAAGAATAACTATACAAAACCATTAATCATTTATCTACTGTTTAGATGAAAGAACTGTATTTAGATGGGAAGAAAAACTATGCATTTGGGGCTTGTATCAGCACAGCTGGAATCTACTGTTATTTACAGGTTTGAAAACTAGGTTCCACATAGCTGATAAAAAAGAACTGAGGTTTCCTGAAATATTTATATTACTTAAAACAGAGTCCATAATTAAAGCATTACAGTTGAATGTACAGACTTTGTAGACAACAAACAAATCAGT
Source organism: Camelus bactrianus (assembly GCF_048773025.1). NCBI lineage: Eukaryota > Metazoa > Chordata > Mammalia > Artiodactyla > Camelidae > Camelus > Camelus bactrianus. The sequence goes on from NC_133543.1 coordinate 43,501,014, forward strand.
AAGGTAATCAAAGTGTAGTAACACTCAAATATTTTAGACATAAACTCAGAAAAAAACATAAAAATGTACTTTAGAATGTCGATGGTGAATGAGCACACAATAGGGATTAGAAAAAAAATTAGAAAATGTGTATATTATAAATAAGGTGACACCATGAGTAAAAAAAAACAAGTAAATAAAATCAATCAAATAAAAAGATGAAAATGGTAGAGCTTCTGATCAGACTTCACAAACATCTAAAATTTCATGGGAAATAATAGAATTTTTGTTAAGTGATGAGCTTATTTATCTTTCAAATTTAAGAAAATAAAAAACAAAATTTATTCACTCATAAACTACCTTGTTGATAAAATGAAATATACAAAATAAGAATTACATAAACCAGGACATGATGAATTTCTCAGTGCATTCAAAGGTGGTAACAGCATAGTAGCAACATTAATCATATTCAACTGGAAGATTCTAATGTTTCAGAGGATATATTGAATCTCAATTTGAATCTAGAAGACATGGCAGAATTTTTAAATCTTTCATACTTGATAGAGCCAGATACTTTACAAAACTTTATGATAATATAATATAAAAACATAATGATTAAAAATTATAAGTATTTTAAAAGAAATTACCATGAAATACTATTTCAACATAAAATGGGAATATTTTTATTATAGTAGTATCTGTTAAGTAATTTTGCATGTTGATTTAATCACCTGAAATGTAGACTAATTAAGTGTATAATATTTAAAAATAAACTATTCTTCATTTAAAATTCCTAGCAATTTCTTCTTGTGTGTTCTCATTATTTAGTAAGTCATTTAAAAATTTTGGCATTTTGGTTACCCTTTTGAATAAAGCCAATTATAGAGAATTTAAATTTAAGTTATTATATAAAATATACAATTTAAACAAACGAATCCTCTAAAACTAGGCATAGTCTGTTCATTTGGCAAAAATGTATGCTTACGAAGGCATACTTTTACCACTAAAGACTCTGTCTTGTAATTGTTTATCCATATCCCTAAAACTATAAGCAACATAACAAATACTATGTTAGTGTATTCCTCAGGGCTTGGGTTAGTGCACAGAAAATAGCAGATACTCAAAGAACTTTGTATAATAAATGAATGAGTGAATAGTTTATATAGGCTAGGGAAGTTATTAGATTTTTTTTCTATGCAGTGGAAGTATCAATATTACTGAAGTCAAGATGAGTAACTCTTTACACCTGTTGACTTTTCCAGTGCAGAAAGTATTTGATTTTAATAGTACAATAATTACATTGTATTTTAAAAATGCTCAAAAGTAATACTATATATATATATATCAGTCTATATCAAATATAATAAACTATGATAAAACACTTTAAAAAATTTAAGATACTAGTAACTATCTGTATTACTATTATCTATTTTGATTTTTATTTAGCAATCCTATGTTTTACTGAACATCTATTGAATGCTCATTTGCTAAGAAACCATGCTTAAAACTGACTGTGAAATAAATTCCTACACTATTTTCAAAGCAAATGTTAAGACTTAGTTTAAGATTTGAACTTTTTTAGCCATATTACTCCTCCTCACCAATCCCTCTCTGAATTAAAGAAATAATATGACTTAACGAAATAATACTTGAAATATACATTTAACCATCTTTCCACTCTACACATATAATTCAAACAAGCTATTTGTTTCCTTTTAAATAAGCACTTGACAAGAGAAAAAAAATGATGGCTACCAATTATATACTGATTATGTAAACTGAATACTGCATTCAACACTGAGCATGGCTTATTTCCTTTAATCTTCACAAGAACCCCAAGAGGCAGACACTATCATTATTATCATTATCCTCATTTTTCAGATGAGAAAATTGAGGCTGAGAGGTCAAATTACTTGTTCAATCAAGGTCACGCAGCTAAAAGGTAGCAAAGCCAGATTTAAATTCAGATCTATTTGTCTCTGAATTATGCTCTAATTTGTAAACTTTTTTACATTAACACTAAATCATGCATCCTTTACTTAAATTTAATAAAGTTAATCACTGGAAACACATTAAAGTTTAGACTTTCAAAATAATATAACAAGACAAATTATAGCATGTTTAAGTTAAGATTAAATTGCTCTTACTGAACTCCTGAATTCTCATAATCTGTAGAATTTGAGATAATTCTGGCCATCTTGCCATGTAAGTGGTTCAAATCTATGGCTGCTTTAATGAAGTAAGGAAAAAATAGAAATCTAAGAGCCAAGTTCATCTTACTTACAAAATACAGAGAAATGAGAACTCAAAATAAAAGTATATTCCTTATAAGAACTGGACCTTAGTTTTCCATTGTAAGTTAAATAATAAAACTGAGAAAAATTCATCAAGCTCTACACTTCCAATACATACACTTTTCTACTTCAATAAAAAGCATGAGAAAAACTTGGCCTAAATATTCACTTTTGTGGCAGATGTCTATTTCTCTAGCTCAACACTTGAATACCTAATTAACTGCATTGCCATCTAGCACATATAGTGTACTTTCGTTTTGCATGTAAAAAGGTGAGCCAATTCTTGCACAAGAGTTTTAATATACCAGGCATTAGACTATTCCTTTTGTTCAATTTAATAAACAAATTAATGCTTGAACATTTTCAAGCTTTCCTCCTTTCCTTGAACACTGTTTATAACAGATGTTTACCTGGAAAAGACGCTAGTTGGGGATGTGCGGCTAAGGCTGTGGGTGTACCAAGTGTCCCCAAACCACCAAATTCTGAATGCCCTGAGCTGGCTGAATGTAGACCAAAGACTGGGTGGCTGACCATTGGGAAGGCACTCGACACTGTGGACAGGTTAAACGGTTGATCCCCAGCTGCTCTGAATAAATGTCCTGGGAGGGAAAAAAACACACTTAAAGTTGTACTATAAAAACAGGTGAGATTTATCTGATTTCAGCGTTCATAGTTTAAAATTTATAATAATTTCTTATCCATTAAATTTTTATTATACATTTTTTCCTTTGCATTTCTGTTCTTCAAACCCTATAGAATAAGATGTTTCTAGAAACATGAAAGTACTCTAAAAATAATTAAAATGAATCGTATAACCTTATTTACTTTGAATTTTGAGATCTCAGAAAATGCCTTAAGTAAATAATTTTCACTAATTATAAAATCTGACCTGCAGAAGTGAGGCAAACTTTCTGCTAATACATGTACATTAACATACTGTCAAATTTTTCTACTGATAAGAAGGAAGATAAAAACATCCTATTAGTATAAAGTTGAAAATCAAGAAAATAAACCCAGAATCTGTCACCAGGTCATTACTCAAATTGTCATACACTCTAGGGAAAGAGTTCTTACTTTCCATGTGCCAGAATTAAAGAAGGTATGTTCTCTAACCAACATCTTTTAGGTGAAGATAGTTGATACCAAAAAGGGATTATATTCTAGGCTGATGAAGCAATATATCCAACAACATAAAGATTTAATAAATAACTAGATTAAATAAAAAGATTTAATTTATTTCTAAGTGCATCCAAAAGTGCTTATCAATATAAAAATCATTTTGAAACTTCCTGATAGAAAGTTCACATTCAATTCAAATGTGTGAGTTTTCAATCTCTACTCTTACTCTAAAAGACTTTAAGAACTAAGTGTCATAACCCCAAGTTGAAGTGTTATACAATCAAAAAAAGAACTTATTTTTCATAGTTTGTAGGGATTTGGCAGAAGATTTGTTAATACTTGGAAATCTTCCTTTTATTTCTAGGAAAGAATTAAGCTTCCCTGGTTTGATACTATAAAAACAGAACATCAAAACCCATACTCCAGGCTACCTTAAGAATTTACTGTGTGAAAGGTACTGTGCTGTGTTAAAATAAATGCAAGGCTTCCTTATTATCCCCTCTTTATATCAGACCTGACTATGCATTGCAATTTAGTTTCAGCACAATATATTTGAAATAAATTTTAAAATGTAGTTAAAAATAAGCACACTTTTTGCTATCATTTAGTTATCAACAAAACCTCTCCTCTTTGCTTTTTTTATTCTCTGAAAACTAAGAGGAAGTCACCAAAGAGGTCAAAGTGTATGCTCACTGACTAAAATAAACCCTACATTCTTTACTAAAATAACACTATATTTTTTATTGAAGTATTAAGATTAAAATAGATTTAATCAAAAGGTCTTGTATCAGCCTATAAGGTAAAAAGTTCTGATTGAGGGCTGAGGTCCCACTATAACAAAACAATAAGTAGATCATACAGGGAAGATCCTCAAAGTGCCTTTACAAGGCAGGCCCACAAAGAAACTGAGGGTGGAGGACAAGGGAAGGACACAAACTTGGTTATATTTTCTAAGTCAGCCAATCTTTGTTCTTTTCACCAAAGCCTAAACAGAAAATTTGTGAATTTGGTACTTTTGTGCAGAGTTCTAGACTGCATTAGCACTGAAGCTGAGTCAAAGCAAAATAGGACATGCTACTGGAAAAAAGGAGGTTACTCAAGTATCACTATTTTTAAGACTAGTGCTATGGCACCAGAAAGACTGTATAAATTTTTTTTTTTGGGGGGGGATACAAATTCTCGAAAACTTAGCTAATTTTTCTTAAAAAATGAGCCTGTAACATTAAGAACCAGTATTATTTTCACATGTGAATCCATATAAAATCCCCAGTTCTCACTAATCAATTCAACTTCCTGAATCAGATGTCCTTAATCAGATGTTTTATTTATAAACATACTATGATCAGTTACATTTCTTTCTACATTAGTTTTCTTGATAAGCAAACTGAACTGAATATTCCAGCTTCTGGGTTTTAGAATCAATTTTCATTTATATTTGAAAAAATAATTATTCTTAAATTACATTTGTCAAATATAACAAAATATTATAAAAATTCAAAACATTGAAATTATTAAGGGTCAGAAACTGATAGAAATACTTCTACAATAGCTAACTGATTGGTAGTAAGCAGCATTCTTAGACATATAGTTAAAACATTAATTTTCTTACTGTAAAGAAGTAAATGAGCTTAAACTTTGGAGTCATATGAACAGAAAACATGAGTAATACCTAAATGAAGTTTGTCACTCTTGCAGCAGTAATTAAAAGCCAATCTTAAACAATTTGATAACAAAAAAAGTTCTTTTTTAACTGTAAACAGTGGTATCTAGAAAGAGCTGAGCAGAAAATTTCAACAAAATATGAGCTTTATTCACCATAGATTCAAATGGAAACTAAAAATTACAGTCTTGTACACAGAGTTGTATCCATGCCTGGTAAAATTACGAAGAAGTTACCTAACTCTATTTTCTTATTCTTTCTTACAAAACTCTTGTTGAAGATGATTAAAGCATAGAAAGCACTCAAGTGACAATGGAATCTATAAGGCCTACTCCTTGTTGGTAAGAAAAAAAATTCACTTTTGTATACTAAAGAAGACTAGGACCACATTATAATGATTATAGTGATACCATGCATTATTAAAAATATACATTAGAGACTTCCTCTGCTATATATGGACAGTGTTATACCACAGAAGGGAAATAATTTCATACTACATTAAATAATCTTTGCTAAATTTTTGGCCTATATAGCAAGAATCTAGAAGTCAGTGATATTACAAAAAAAGTATATCTTTCTCATAAGAGGTTCTATAATACTATATATAAATAATTTCAGTATTATTTTCCCACCACCTTTAAGAAAAAAGTTACACTTTCATGTAAAAATCTTCCAGAATTATTCTGTTCTTTATTCAACAGTTTTTAGTAATTCAGACACTTCATGAACGTATCTATTAAGTACCAGTTGTCATGTTTAGTAATTAGCATACTAGATTATAAGACATAACCCCTAGCCTCAAGGAATTCATGGTTTGAACATAATTTAAATAGTGTAAGACTGTTTTTACCCCACAATGTATTAAACAACTTAGCTAATATTTTAATATTATAAACTGGTACGTCATACAGGACTCAGTAACAGATCCTAAATACCTAAAACAATGTCTTGTACATCGTATACATACAATAAATATCTGCTGAATGAATCAATTTATTACTCATTAAGAGCAGAAGAGGCACACCCATGGGACTGATTCCCAAGGCCTTCATCAGAATAGGAGGTTATGTTGAATCTTCATTTAAACTTGCAAAGATGCGTCTCACTAGTTTCCTTTTGCCTTACTTCACCAACCCCTAGTCCTATTTTTTTTTAAATTACCATTTGGCCTTTTATTTCTCCTTGATTCCATTTAGGCCACATGTTGGAATTGATCACACAAAATTCTACCATATCCAAGATCTTACACTCTTTAAAGTTTTAGTCTAACTACAATGTCCACATTTCCATTTCCTTATTTTGCAGCATGACCTTTTGTCTCTCCCAATCTTCTACCACTCCTATGACCCTATCTATTTCCTTCTCTCTCCATTCTATCTCACCATTTCTCCTGGTTAATCTTGAAAGAAAATTCTTATACCTGTATGTCTACTTCCTCCTCGCTTCTCAGAATCTTTAATATTTGTGACAAGCCCAACCCTCCCTTCCACTTTGTCTGCAAACGGACTTAAGTTTTCCTAATCACTAGATTCCACTAATCTGTGCTCTTCTCATTCTTAACCTCTCTCTATAAATCTGGCATTGCTGATTGCCTCTTCCTTATAAAACCCATGTTCATCCTTAAGCTCCAGGTCATGGAACTATTTTGATGCTGTTCTTAACTATATTTTAAAATAATAACTACTGTTTGCTCTATTGAATTTTCTTTTCTAAATGTAAGCATTCCTAAATATTTTGTCCAACTATGTCTTTTTTCTCTTTATGCTTTATTATTCAGTCATTTCATGTGCTTCCAACTGTTTTAACTATCACTTCTATGCACATCAATTCTAAGCTAGGATTTTAACTCCTTGAAGAACAAAAACTGAATCTCATTCATACTGGTATCCCCAATATTTAGCATAATCTGAAACACAATAGGTGCTTAATAAGTGCTTAATACAACACCACTGTTGTATTTTTGATCACATTATTTCTTCTACTTCAAACTCTCCATGTTTATATAACATGCTCAATGACTTCTTTTGCCTTTTATAATCCTAACTATCCTTTCATAATCATCTAAAAATATATTGCCAAGAAGTATTCATGAATCTCTCAGGCAGATATGTTTTGGGTCTCCTTTGAACACTCATGATAATTCACAATCTGTCTTTTATCATACCATTACTAGGGGATAAGGTTATGAAGGAAAGAGTCATTTCTTAATCATTTTTACTCTCTGCAAAACACTGCATAAAACAAACTGTTAGCAGTTGCAGGGACAATACTTCATAATACCTTCTGTGGATAACTCTAAAATGGTAGTTTTCAATTCTTTGTTTCTCTCTTCTTTTAAAAAGCTATAATAACCAGGAGTCATTCTTTAAATGGTAAAAATACTTCTCACTTTTTTTCTTTGCTCCAATTATAAAAAGCATTCACAATGTTAAGCTCTTTGGGCAATTAGAAGCTGATTTAATAACATCTATGTTGTGGCTTTAATTTTCTTATACAGCAGGGGGTGCTGTTTAGATTACACCCTTGGTTCCATTGCCAGGACAATACCCTTAGCCGCCTCCAACTGTCTTGAAACTACAAGCTACTGTTCACAATGAGATTTTTGCTCATTGATTGGAGAACTCTATAACTACACTGAAAACAAAGCATATTCTGTATTAACAAAAAATCAGAGTATCTTCTTACAGGAAATAAAATACAACAAGACAAACTGGCTCTATTAAATTTATGACAACCAAATTAAATTATTTGGATGTTAGAATGCTCTAGCTTTGGAGAAATAACTTTTTTCTACATTACTACACCTAATATTAGGAAATCCTCCTAAATAAAAACCTGTCATAATTAAAATTCTTAAATTTTGCTCAGAGAAAACATTTGCAAACTGATAAATTACATCATAAAATGAAAATAGTTTTAGAAGACCATAATTATTCTTTTTTACAGATACTAAATTTCAAGGATAGTTTCAATATTATGAAGACAACTTTTTTTTAGTTTCCATTTTAATTGAAGTAACAATGTACATGTACTGCATAATAAAAAATAATATATGTCCATAAAGCCTGAATTTTCAACTTACATTATATTAAATTGAATACTTTTTAGCAGAGCTTTTCAAGTTCTACTAGCCGATCTATATATAAATGATTAAAAGCAGTTACACAAAATGCCAGTGTCTCAGCTGCAAGGCATGATAACTGCAAGCATCTTTATTAATATTAATGAACTTCATGCAAAAATACAATAAGGGTTTTTACCCCAAAAGAACAAAATAATAAAAATACTATACTAATGTCTTGAACCTAAGCTACCAATGGACAAAATCTTCTATCAATCAGGAAAAGTCTAGATAGCAAGTTAAAATGATTACAAGAAATATGTATAAAAAGAAATAAGTATGCTAAAGCATCTAATCTTTTATAAAAAATCAAGGAGACTGCTTATAATGATAGAATTCCATATACAACTGTTTTTTGTGTGCTAAAAATGTCTTTAACCTTTCATTGCTATACTAACTGGTTGCAACATGTCTTCAAACTCTTTATCTCTAGTTCTTTAAACTGTTAGCACATTTTACAGCACTGCAAACTCAGTCTCTAGTATACAACCTGCAAAGTACGGCTAATCATCAAAAATGGTAACACATTCAAATATAGGTTATATGAGTACTTTAAAACTAGCAATAACTCATGAGTGTAATAAAGCAAAATTACTGTAAATTAAAGAAATGCTCAAATTACTGGCCCACATACTAAAATTCTTAAATATATTAATGTTTAAATATTCTGACACTCAAAATGTACAAATTCTATAAACTTGAACTTCAATTAAAGAATAAACAGAGAATTCTATAGTTAATGGTGACAGAATATTTCTCCCCAATAATCTTCATTTCATTCCTTTATTCTTATAACTTTTTCAGCTAGTTAACTTTTACATTTTAAAATTTAAAAAGCATAGTATAGAAATAAAGTCTTTATTTTTATTTTTAAGTATTTATTTTGAGATTATTTTAGAAGAGTTGCAAAAACAGTACAGAATTCCAACCTCCCCTTATGTCACATCTTATGTGACAAAGAAAAACAATATTCAAAGCCAAGAAATTAACCCTGATTAATTAACTAAACTACAGAATTTATTCAGATCTCATCAGTTTTTCCACTAATGTCCTTTTTCTATGCTAAGATCCAATCCAGGATCCCACATTGCATTTAGTTGCTGTGTCTCCTTAATTTTCTCTAATTTGTGACAGTTCCTCAGTCTTGTCTTTCATGACCTTGATACATTAAAGAGCACTGATCAGGTAGTTTGTAGAATGTCTCTCAGCGTGGGTTTGTCTGATGCTTTCTCATGATTAGAAGAGGTTATATACACTATTGGGAAGAGTAACCAATGTGTCCTTCTCAGTGCAACTTCTCTGGGGTCCATGATGTTGCTATGTGGTACTGGTGATGTTAACTTTGATCATTTGGTTAAGTTGGTATCTGCCAGGATTCTATATAAAGTTACTATTTTCCTTTCAAACAGTCTTTTTATTAGAAAACAAATCATTAAAAGTCTAGGTAGCCTTGGGAAGAAAAGCTGCTACTCTATGTAACACTGAATATGTGAACAAGTTTTTGATTCAGTTCAGCAAATGATGTATCAATTCTCAGGCAAAAGACTATTCTTGAAAGACAGGAGCTGTTCCTCTTTTACAAAAAAGCATTTTTGTTAGATCTAATAAAAGGATTTAGAGTTCATAGATTTAAATGCTAAAAATGCACTATATTTTATACATACCTCTACATTCAAACATAGAGGTACATCATTTTAGTAATGAAATAGAAAAAGGTAACTGTAAAAACAATCTCATTCTAAAATCTTATTTTACTTATGCTTCAAAAAATAAAAAGGCTTAGTTATCCCATAATGAATAAAAATTATTAAAATCAGCTTTGAAAAACACATATCTTTCATTACTACACAAACTTGTTGCAGCATGTCTTTAAGCTCTTGTTTCTAGTTCTTTAAACTATAAGCATATTTTACAGCGTTGCAAAGTCAGCCTCTAGTATACAACCTGCAAAGTATAGCTAATCATCAAAAATGGTAGCACATTCAAATAAAGGTCATATATCAATTTGCTGGGGCTACCATAACAAAGTATGATAAAATTGGGTGGCTTGGAACAACAGAAATGTATTGTCTCACAGTTTTGAAGGCTCCAAGTCTGAAATCAAGTTGTGAGCAGGGCCATGCTCCCTCTGAAGGTGCAAAGGGATGATCTGTTCCACGTTTCTCTCCTATCTTTTGGTAACCTTGGGTGTTTTCCCCATGTCTTCACATGGGCTTCTCTCTATACACATCTCTGTGTCTAAAATATCCTTTTATAAGGATACATCGTTTTGTTTTAGAGCCCACTCTAATAACTGCATTTTAATTTGATTACTTCTGTAAGGACCCTATTTCCAAATAGGTCACATTCTGAGGTACTGAGGGGATTAGGACTCCAACATGTCTTTTTTGGGAGGAAGAAACAATTTTATCCATAACCCTGAGTTTATTTTTAAGAGTCCTTAATTGATTTGAAGGCATTACCTTTCTTTAGTAATTTACTGCTAAAATTCTAAAGTAAAACTACAAAGTTCTATTCATAAAATTTAGATAAGATAATATTTTAAAAATATCTGGTGCCTTGTGATCAAGCCCTTCATTAAATAAACTCACTGGGAGGGAAAAAAAAACTAGATAGTTGAACATTCCAGGACCTTTATTTATGACTAATAGATTTCTACAATATAGACAACTCAACTAAAAAAGAAAACTGTTATAATAATTCATACTATAATATAAATACTCAAAGAAATTGAAATCAAACTTTGACATTATCTCCCAAAACAGGCCTGTCTCATTCTCTTGACGATTCTCTGCTGACTGCAAACGTTAACTTCTATCTTTTAAATTAGAAGTTCTGATTAATAACTTTGGACTTTCAGGATTTAATTTATTCAGTGCCTCTTCAGTAAGGTTAACTGATCTTCTAAGATTCCTTACTCTGTAGCTTATAATGCCCATCTCCAACTAAAATCTGCATCAACATTTGGTATTATTAGAGCAAAGCATAATACAGCCTAGAAAACTTATTAGAGTAAATTTATCATCTAATTTTCAAGTCCCATTCCTGCAAGTTCATCTCTCCTTTTCTTTCTTTCTTCAACAATTGTTTCTTAAGCATATATTTTGTGCCAGGCACTGACTGGATACATACTGAGGAAAGAAAACAGATATGATTCCTGCCTTTTAAATGTAGAAGAGACAAATAAGTAAAACACCACCACATGTATAATTATAAATTGTGAAGAACACTATGGAGGAAATTATTAGGTGCAAAATTAGATAACAGTAGAGAAATTACCTAGACATTATGAACAGAGATTTCTCTAATTAATGTCTCAGGACATTTAACCTGAGACAAAGCATGAGAAACAATCAGTCTTATGCAGATCTTCTAAGACAGAAAGAAAATATATCTGAGATCCTGAGTTGAGATTAGATCACGGAAGGTGTATCAGTTAGGTTGAAAAGTACAAACACCCAACTCAAAATGGCTGAGTGAAAAGGTAAATGTATTGGCTCACAAAACATAAAAGCCTTTAAAAAGGCTCATTTTAGATAAAGTGACTGAAAGTTTACAAAGGGCCTAATTTTTCTTTCCTCTCTTGGTTCTACTTCCTCAGACGGTCCCTTCCTTTCAGGTTTGTGGGACAAAAGTGTATCATCCTCCCTTACTAGTTCCAATAAAAATCCCCAAGTGGAATCTCTGTCTCTGATTAGTCTGACTTGCATCATGTGTCTTTCTTAACCAATCACTTAACCATCACCGTGTGGGAAATATGATATTTAGAGTATTAGATGAAAAAAAAAATTTGGTGTGGGGATCAACTTCAGGTAATGGTGTAGTAGTAGTGAAGTGGTCATCCATAGAAAATAATTACAAAAACTTGATTTAAAATAACAACAAAACTAAAGACACTGGGAAGCATCTGAAAGCAGAGAAAAGCCAGGGGCAAGTTTAATCTGGAAATGGCAATAAGAGGGGGTAAGAAGTGAGACTTTGTGGCTTTCCGGTCTGATAATGCTGTCTAAACCTCACAGCTTATAAAGATGAAACAACAGGCTTATCAACTAAAGGTGCCAGGGGTCAGACTCCAGGGCTAAGAAAACATCAGGAAATTAGGAAATTTAAAGGGGAAATCTTGGCAGTGATCAAGCCACAGGAAAAATGAGACCCAAATTCAGAGCTTAAACTTTCTGAGTGCCTAGCTGTAAGTATACTGTGCATGATTCGGGGAGGACTCCAAGAGCATCACAACAATATAGCTGGCAGAGAACATAGAGAAAAACAGAGCTATACACAGCAGATCTGTTGAGTTTGATGTATTTCTTAACTGAGTGCATACTTTAACTATGATTAGCTTAGGCAGCAGAAAGCCTAAAGTGTCAGAGAACAGAGTCCAAAGCTGGCAGAGCAGCTGGAAATCAGGGGGTAATGTTAGAACAAGGAAACCACAGAGAGAAAGAGACTCATCTCTGCCAGGTACTTGGCTGACCCAGCAATTTTCACAGGCACAGCGGAGACCCACAGGGGAATAGTCTAAAAAAAGCAGCAGTGGGAAGTGAAAAAACAGAGCACAGATTATCATGCTTATATTTTTTGGACCACAGTAAAGCTAAAATGTAATCAATTAAAAAAGCTGAATGTTAAATTACTGACTTTTAAACAAGTTATTAGTCAAAGAAGAATTCACAAAAGAAAACAGAAATATTTTTACTAGAATTATAATGAAGTTAAAACATATCAAAATTTGTGGGATGCAGCTATAGTAGTAATTTAAAGGGAAATTTATAGCATTAAATGCATATATAAGAAAAAGAAAAAGGTCCAACATAAATGATCTAAGCTTTCCCTTTAAAAAATAAGGAGAACAGAAGATGAAATCACACCCATGGAAAACCAGAAGGAAATAATAAATGACAGAAATCAATGAAACAGAATACTGGAAAAAAGTCAATGAAATCAAAAGCTAGTTTATCAAAAAGATTAATAAAACTTATAAAGCTCTAGTCAAAAGGAAAAAGAGAAAAGGCATAAATTACTATTATTAGTAATGAAAGAGAAGTTATCACTATAAATCCTACAGACATTCAACGGATAAGGTACTATTTGGAGCAACATTGTATCCATAAATTTAATGACTTCGATGAAATAGGAATTCTTTGAAAAACATCAACTACCAAAACTCACTCACAAAGAAAAAAAGATAACTTAAATAGTTTTATATTTCTATTTTAAAGTTGAATTCACGATTTAATATCTTCCAAACAACAACACTTAAAAAAACTACAACCACCACCTTCCCAGCCCCAAAGACTTTGTAGTGGAGTCTACCAAACTTTTAGAGAAGAAATATCAATTTGACACAAACTCTTTCCTTAAAAAAGGTTTTCAAGAAGGAAGGACTGGTCGACTGTGTCAGTTCTTCAGAGAGGCTGAGTGAGATGAGGATAGAAAAGTGACATTGGTGTGGGTTGAGATAGACATGAAAGACAAGGAAAAGGACAAAGCACATGCAGCTCCCTATTTTGAGAAGTTTGGTTATAAAGGGAGGGGGAAAAAAAGGTAACATCCAGAAAAGTGTTTGGGGTGAAAAAAGGAAGGGCTTTTGGTATGTATTATTTAAGATGGGGGATACTAAGAGCATGCTTTTATACTAATGGACATGATCCAATAAATAGAGAAAAATTAATGATACGGTATAAAAGGAATGGAGTCCTTGCAAAGTCTTTTATAATCTTGAAAAAGGAAATGATAGGTATTTGCTATTGTGAAGTTAAGAGCCATATCATTTTGAGTAAGGCACTTATTCTATTTGGTTTAATTTATATTATTATATACAATAGTATATCAAAAGAGATTTCTGGTAAGTATACATGAGCTATGAGATACACTAATGAAGTTTTTTTTTTTTTTTCGGAAGAAAAGAACCATGGAAATTGGAATAAGGCTCATGGATAGATATTACAAGTGTATTATAATACAAAGGTGGGGAGATTTGGCAGGAGGCTAACACCAGATGAGCTCAAATGGATAGATAAATGGCTCATTTAACATTTGTTCCAACCTCATTTTAGTATACCTTCCTGTGGCGCAGAAGCTGGGAAGCTGAAAAGTACATATACCAGTCTCTCTTGCATCCCGGATTCTGGATATAATTTAGATTCTGCCAGTCAGATGTATTTGGCACTGATGGATTAACTGAGTGAAGCTGGCAGACGGTAGCACATGAAGTGTCCTTTTTGCTGGTGTAGATCTAGAAGGCAGCACAGAACAGCCCTGGAGACAGTTATGTCAGTGGTTCCTGATCACTCGGATTGTAGCTGAGGTGGTATGATCCACAGAGCCATCAGTTAGAACAGTGGTGTCCTGACTGAACTGAAGGTACTTTCCTCAAGCAGGTCAATTCAACAGTAATGCTCTGAAATCATTCATGGGGGCCAGGGGCCAGCTCCTCAAAAATTTTATAAGTTTTATAATACTAATTCCTTGTATTAAATCTTTCTGCTTAAAACAGCATTAGTGGTTTATGTTATCTCCAGTGTGAACTCACTGATACATCAACCAACAACCCTACCTGGTGATAGTTCCAAAGCCAAAAAGTCAATTCAGTCTGTCACGACTGGCCTGATATCTGATAACCACACACTTTTCAAAGTAATATTAAATGAGAGGTAAGTGAAGTCTTCAAAATATAGATGGATGCATAACCTTGGAGGTAGAGGAGAATTTCTCAGAAAAGTAAAAAACATAACCATAAATAAAAATACTGATAAATCAGACTACATTAAAATTGGAAGTTCTATTCAAAAGACAATATAGAATTAAAAAAGACATATAATGTGTAAAAGCTATCTCCCACAAAAATAACTGAAAAAAGGACCAGTATCCAAAATATAAAAAGAACTCACAAATCTGTAAGAAAAATATTACAACTCAGTAGAAACATGCACCAAAACTGTAAACAATCACTTCAAAAAAAAGGAAACCCAAAAGACTACAAACTTATTAAAAGGCAACTTAATGGACACTATTTCATATTCATCATTGACAAAAATCAAAAAGTCTGACAATGACAAGTGTCAACACAGATGATAAGCATCAGGAATTATACAGCTGATAAGAAAATAAATTGGTACTACTGGTAAAGCTGAAGATATCTTCAGAAATGTATGCATTAAGACCCATGTATAATGATGGTAATAACATATTTTGTAATTGGCAAAAGTTGGAAACAACTCAAATATTTATCAGGAGTAGTGTGGCTATATATATACATGGATACATATTCCATTCAAATGTCACACGCAAAAGGATAAACAGGCCTTTTACCCTTTAAAATGTATTATTCCTCCACATTTTTCATTACATCACCCTTTTCCCAGTTATCCAGATCACATTGGGCTTCTCTCTCTCTAAACATCACTTTGTCCAAATTCAATCATTATAACCCATAAGAATCTACTCGTAAAATATCTCTGGAACCTTGTTTCTTTCTTCATCTCCAGTAACTCCTTAATTTTGGCCCTTATCATTTCTTACCCAGATAAATATAAGAACCTTCTAAAGATCTTTGCCTCTAGTTCCATCCTCATTGCAAACTGATGCTCTATATGCTGCTAGAGCTATAATTTTCAAAGCATGAAAACCTTTTCACTTGATCAAGTATGAATAAAAATAATGGTTCAAATTTACTAGGCACTTACTATATGTCAGGCATTATCTCATTTATCCTTATAAAATGAGTATTATTATATTTATTTTTTAAATGAGGCAGCCAAAGCTCAGAAAGGGGTAATTGACCCAAATTCACATAGCTAATAAGTGGACACGCCAAGATTCAATTTCAGGGCCTTTCAATTATGAAGTTCTTGCTTTTAATCAATACATCATTCTGTCTACACTCCTAAGCACATGGCACATGAAGTTCTAAATGATCTGACCTTAGCCTACTCCCCAGCTTGACCTTCTGTCCCTCAGTTCCACTTAGCCATAGCAGACACTGAGTATCCAGTATCTGGATAGTTTTCTCCTTATTCCTTACTAACAACCTCTATTTTCTTTAGGATGGCAATATGCTTAGCTACAAACTGGCCTTCCTTGAAGCTGAGAGTACCATTTATATAGTTATGACAAAGGAGATGTAAGTGGAAATCTCTGGATTGGGTTTCTGGGAAAGCTCTTATTTAAAAGGGGCCAAAATAAGCTAGCATATAACTTTTGTCCTCTTCCACTCCACCTTCTTCCTGGAAAACAGTGCTGTAAGTGGATCAGCCTGTAACAGCCATAAGATACACACATGAGCATGAAAGTCCCATACCTTAGAAAGACAGGGTATAAAAATTAGGAGCCTAGGTCCATGATGACATTAACCACCTCAGGACTGCCTGTCTATGGACTGGTGTGTTTATCTGCCATGTGTTCCTATTCACAGTTAATCACTGTCATAACTGACACATACCCTAAGTTGAGGCCTTACTGACCAACATGCAATTTCCTCAATATACCATGATTTGGCACACTTCTGCAGAGTTAGGTCTACAATTAAGATAAATATATAAATCAGTCTCTAACTTTAAAAGGAAAGTAGACATACTCCAGCTGTAACCAGAGAAGCTTTAAACAGTTCATCAGTTTTATACATTCAGGATTTTTACAAGCATTAGTTTGAAGGGTTCTACCTGAAAAAATGGATTGAAAACCTCTGCTCTATGGCACAGTTTAACTATCACTGAAATTTCTCAAAGTTCTACATTTGTATTAGGTCAAATGACCACAAATCTCAAACAAATCTCTGTAAAGTTTAACTGAGAAACTATGCTTAAATACTATTCTTTAAACTTTTACTCAGAGACAATATGTGAAATGATGTCTGAAAATCTGCATATATATATATATATAGAGAGAGAGAGAGAGAGTGCATCATGTGGCCTTTTATACAAAGGTTCTGGTGGTATATTCCCCACACCACTCAGGGCCAGAAAAAGTTTTCCCTGAGGAACTGATATGTTTACTGGCAGTAGTATGTGAGCCATGTAACCCATTATGTTTTCTTTTTATTCTTAGCAGCTAATTAAGTTCTTTGTTCAATATCCATGGCTTTCTTCAGCTAATACTTTTATACTTTTTAAAGCCTATCTTTTGATATTTTAGTTAATTGTTTTGTTTATTGTGCCAATATATTTATTGAAAGCTGTCCCAAATTTATTTAGTAGGCAAGTTATTTTTTAAAAATTATACTTTAAAGGTAAAAGAACTATAACTATCCTGATAAGACCAAGACTTATTATATATAGATAGCCTTAGATTAATCAATCTATATTGCAGTGTTATTTTCCATCCAAGTTACTGTAATAAACTTAAAGGTGTGTTGTAAGAGGCAATCCTCCAAGATCCCTGTATGCCGTTGCTGGATATGCCAAGAATGCAAGGCCTTGACCACTCTCTAAAACTGGGCCATTTCTCACAACAGTATTTGCAGGGCGCAACCCTGATGGATGAGGTGACATTTCCTTCCAGGCAAAGAGTGGTTTTACTTTCACTTATAAAAGCAGCCAGATGCCTAAGCTCAGTACTCTTTGGCTGTAACACAAACTCACTATATGTATAAGATCCCACTGGGCCCCTCTGTGTTGCCCCATGGGACTTGGGAGACATGGGGAGCCAATGCCAACATGATGCTTATGCTATTTGCTATGCCATAGTAAGAAAATCTCTGACCCAGGAGTCTCATGCCTTCTGCCAGCATTATGATAGTAACAGGCTAACTTGTAGGTAGGTATAATCCCAGACCCTGACAAGGTGTTGACTCAAAATAAATTAACTGATCATTCAACGTTCGAAAGCAGGTTGGAATTAAATCCTTTGTAACTCAGAGGAATTCCTATAGATAAATCATTAATGAAGAGGACAGAAAAAGGCCAATTAAAATACCTGCTTAAAACAACAGAATGTCCTCAAAGGGGCCATTAAAGAATTGTCGAGGTTTTGACATTTTAAAGATGAAATTTCTGTTTTATTGTCTCTATACATTAAAAGACATTGAGGAGATTCAAATTGTTTAAGATAAAAAAGCCAGGTCCTTCATCACTGTATCATTTCACTTTTAAAAGAAGAGAAATCAGACAATGAATGGGCCAAAAACAATGAATCAAATTTCATTCAGTGTAAGTGTCTACACATAAAAACTCTACAACCTTTTTTACTGGCAAATAAATATAAAAACTAATTACTTTTTAGATTAGGAAATTTCTTATGATATTTAGCAACAAAGCATACCCCACCCATCTGCAACTCCCAAATACCACTAACCAAAAATAGTGCCCAACATCTGACTAATCAGAATCGTAAGCAATTCAAATGCCATTTGCAATTTTAACTCTGAAAACTAAGTGAGAAATAGGTGACAGTAAAGTATCCAGAAAATTCAAGGCTCTGTACACAAGGATTGAAACCTTCAACATAAAAAAGGACATTTCTGTAGAAACACTATATATTTTAAAGACCAATTCAGAAGTAAATACAAAATGAGAAAGCAGTTTGGGAGAACACAATGAAAGGAGCTAACAACAAAGGAAAGGATAAGAGTTATAAAAAGCATGAAAGAATAATTACAACAGTACAGCTGTGTGCAGTCATTTAGACAAAGTAACTTAAGGTAAAATGCCAACTGTGGCATCACTATTTTTCAACACAGCATATCATCAAAGGCATTCATCATTTTATATATAGCCATCATCTTGTGCACAAGGGAAGTGCGGATGAAGTTGTTAAATGACTTAACCAAGATTGTACAGGGTGCAGGAGAAAAGAGATTTTATTTACTTTCTAAAAAATGTAATGCTATTTTTTTTAGTTATTTTGTAATCGTAAAGAAAATGTTAGAAAATTGTTTTGATAAAATAATGACAAAACGACATCCTTCTTGTCATTCCATTGATTAGAAGAAATCAAAATAATTCAACAAATACATATTTAACAATTTGCTAGGGAATTTTGCTAGCAGACATTCCATATTTATGCATCTTATTTACCCACAATTATAAAACTAACTTTGGAAAAGTGAAATATCATTTAGTTTTAATGCTTACACATATGAAATAATCTATAAGATAAAATATATTTAATATTAAAAATCTTCCTAGTGATAAAGGAATGAGTTAATCAAGTTTAGGTTTAAAAAAAAAAAAAGATGTATTCTACCAAATAAACAATTCAATCTGGGCAAAAAGTGATGGGGGGGTAATTAAAAATATCTTCTACATAAAACCAAAATTGAGGATATTTTCACTTCTGAAATAAAGTTTGTGAACTAGGGTAGTTGGGATTTCACAAAGGTCATTTCAAATACTGGAAGCAAATTTAAGGCAAAGGGTCCATGGCATTGGGACCTAATCTTACTACTGAGGATTCCTTTGTATTTCTTTACTCCCTCATGGGCCTACTGTTTTAAAACATTTTGCATGTATTAATTTATTAATTAAAATGGTCAATGTAAGACATGAAAATGAAACTCTCAAAGAGAGCTTGTTATAAGCCTGAAAAACATGGAATAGCCAGTGCTATCCCAGTGAGCTGATAAAATCCAGAAAATGCAGACACCAAATGTTTAACTTAGCCATTGTTCAACAGTTCAACGGAGATAATAAGAACATTTTATTCAGAGCTCAGTAAAACACTATGAATGCAAATCAGTAAAAGGATGGTATTCTAAAACTGAGTTAGTAAAAGGTATTCACCACATGGGTTGATTGTAGAGCTAAGTGAAGCAGCTCCAGTGGAAAGGCCGCCTTTTGAAACTGATGAAGCCACAGAAGGTATAGAAGATGGAGTTGGTGTAGTAGAGGAGGCTGTTGAGGATGGTAACCGTTCTCCAGACTCCATATCTACGAGAGGGAAAAAAATGTTAATTTTCAGTATTAAATGGTGGTATCATGCAAAAGAATTAAACATATTTAAAATAAGTCAGGCTTTTAGAAATACTTTTTAAAAATATGAAATAAGTTTAGAGATACATGTTCTTCAGAAAGATAAAATATGGAATAAATAAAAGCAATATAATGAGAAATATCAATTTATGAAATAAGTTTTTGTTAAGTATACCAAATCTTCTAATAGATTTACAGTTTCCTTATATAAAAAAATTAATAGTCATTTGAATATAATAATTTACACAAATGTATGTTGTCACAACCTTTTACCATACATATTAACTTCTTTTTCTTCTTAAATCACCTCATATCACGTACATGATAATACCCATATTATCTTAATGAATCAAGAAAACACTACCATATCTGAGTGGACTGTAAACCTGTCTTCTAAATCCAGATAACAATATACTTGTAGTTCTTAAGCATCCAAGAATCTGACCTGGTAATCCTCAATACAGTGAATCTTCACTCAAAAGACACATATATTTTAGAGTTTTTTTTACTAGAGTCAAGTTTGAACTATGGCTTCAAAATGGCCTTAGTATGGTCCATTTATAATAACCACTCCAAGCATCTTAATAAATTTGCATAACTATTTGGGTACAACCTTATATTGGTCTTACTATAATAGTTAAAAATTAAAATCTAGAATAGAAATTATATTAAAAATTTAAAATACTAAAAATCTAGAATAGTAATGGATGAAGGAGGTCAAAAGGTACAAACTTTCAGTTACAAAGCAAATAAGTCATGGGATGTAATGTACAGCATGATAAATATTGTTAATAATACTTTATTGTACACTTGAAAGTTGCTAAGAGACTAGATCTTAAAAGTTTTCATCACAGGAAAATAATGTGTTAACTGTGTGGAAATGGATATTAACTGGACTTACTATGGTGTTCATTTCACAACATATGCAAATATTAAAATCAATATGTTGTACACTCGAAATTAGTATGTTACATGTCAGTTTTATCTCAAAAAAGTTTTTTAATCTAGGAAAGTTATGGTCATTTTAATACTCTGCATACACTAATCTCACAATTAAGCAAGGAATTTGTGAAGTTCATAGTTACTTTAAGGAGTACACATATATAGAAAGAAACAAATAAGATACTACTCATTTATAAATGAACTTATGATCAACCATAAGTAAACCTGGACCATTTAAATAATCTAACCATAAAAAGACTTTTGTATGAAATTCTATAACCACTTCAACAATTTCTATACATTTTCTAAGAAAATAACTTGTTTTCATTTAAAAATATTGGCCAATTAAAATAATTCACGGTTAATGTCTCAATGTTGATTGAACCCATATGGTATATAGATAAATATGGTAAAGGTAGTCTCAGGTTGACACAACAGCATCATTAATAAGGCAATTTCAATGAGTTTTCTAATCATAAACAATTCAAAAACTTCTCTCCATATTCTGGCAGTGTTGTGAACCACCTCTATAGATAATGGTACTCCTATAGTGAGTATATCCATATTTTCAAAGAATTTTTTTTCTCTTTATCAACATCCAATATGGAAAGGCATGTTGATACTGATGGCTACATGGAATGAATAATTAAAAGGCAGCTTTTACAGATACTATAAAAATCCTAGAGGAAAACATAAGCAGAACACTCTTTGACATAAATCGCAGCAATACTTTTTTTGAACCAGCTCCTGAAGTAATGGAAATAAAAGCAAAAATAAACAAATGGGACCTAATTAAACTTAAAACCTTTTGCACAGCTAAGATATCATCAACAAAACAAAAAAGACAACCTACAGAATGAGAGAAAATATTTGCAAATGATGTGACCAACAAGGGAGTAATTTCCAAAATATACAAACAGCTTATACAGCTTAATATCCAAAAACAAAACAAAACAAGACAAAAAACAAAAACAAAAAAAGCAAGCAAACCAATCAAAAAGTGGGCAGAAGACCTAAATAGACATTTCTCCAAAGAAGACATCCAGATGGCCAACAGGCACATGAAAAGATGCTCAACTTCACTAATTATTAGAGAAATGCAAATCAAAACTACAGTGAGGTATTACCTCACACCAGTAAGAAGGATCATCATTAAAAAGTCCACAGAGGGAAGGGTACAGTTTAAGTGGCAGAGCACGTGTTTGGCATGCATGAGGTTCTGCGTTCAAACACCAGTACCTCTTCCAAAAATAAATAAATAAACCTAATTACCATCCCCCTCTAAAAACAAAACAAAACAAAACAAAAGGTGAATAAAAATTTTTTTAAATCCACATATAATAATTGCTGGAGAGAGTGTAGAGAAAAGAGAATCCTCCTAGACTATTGTTGGGAATATTAATTGGTGCAACCACATGGAGGACAGTCAGGAGGTTCCTTAAAAAACTAAAAATAGAGTTACCATATGATCCAGCAATCGCACTCCTGAGTATATATCCAGAGAAAACTACAATTCAAAAATACACATGCACTCCAATGTTCAAAGCAACACTATTCACAATACCCAAGACAAGGAAACAACCCAAATATCCATCAACAGATGAATGGATAAAGATGTGGTGTATATACATACATACACACACACACACAAACACACACATATACACACAATGGAATACTACTCAGCCATAAAAAAGAATGAAATAATGCCACTTGCAGCAACATGGATGGACCTAGAGATTATCATATTAAGTGAAGTAAGTCAGTCAGAGAAAGACAAAGATCATATGATGTCGCTTATATGTAGAATCCTAAAAAATACATAAATTATATTTACAAACCGGAAATAGACTCACAGACACAGAAAATAAACTGTGGTTACCAGGGTGGAAGGGAGGATAGATTAAGAGTTTGGGATTAACAGATACATATTACTGTATATAAAATACATAAACAACAAGAACCTATTGTTATAGCACAGGGAACTACATTCAATTTCTTGTAATGAGTTGTAAAGAAAAAGAAACTGAAAAAAAAATGTATGTATGTATAACAATCACTTTGCTGTAAACCTGAAACTAACACTATAAATTGACTATAGTTCAATAAAAAATAAGAATTTAAGAAATGGCCAATAGGCACATGAAAAAATGTTCAATATTGCTAATTATCAGAGAAATGCAAATCAAAACTACAGTAAGGTATCACTTCACACCAATCAGAATGGCCATTATGAAAAAGTCTACAAATGGTAAATGCTGGAGAGGGTATGAAGACCAGGGAATCCTCTTACACTGTTGGTGGGAATATAAAAGAGTATGGAGATTCCTTAAAAAAATTAAAACAGACTTACCATATGATCCACCAATCCCACTTCTAGGCATATGTCCAAAGGGAACTCTAATTCAAGAAGATACATGCACCTCAATGTTCATAGCAGCACTATCTACAATAGCCAAGACATTGAAACAAACTAAATGTCCATGGACAGATGACTAGATAAAGAAGTTGTGGTACAGTTATACAATGGAATACTACTCAGCCATAAAAAAGAATAAAATCATGCCACTTGTAGCAACATGGATGGACCAGGAGATCATGATACTAAGTGAAGTAAGCCAGAAACAGAAAGATAAATATCATATGATATCACTTGTATGTGGAACCTAAAAAAAAAAGACACACATGAACTTATTTACAAAACAGAAACAGATTCACAGATATAGTAAAGAAACTTATGGTTACCAGGGGGAAATGGGGGCATGAAGAGATAAATTGGGAGTTTGAGATTTGCAGATACTAACTACTATACATAAAATAAATAAACAACATATTTCTACTATAAAGCACAAGAACTATATTCAATACCTTGTAGTAACCTATAATGAAAAAGAAAATGAAAATGAATATATGAATGTTTATGTATGGCTGAAACATTATGCTGTATACCAGAAATTGATGCAACATTGTAAACTGACTAGACTTCAATAAAAAATAACATTTTATTTATAAGATATTTATCTTTATGAGCAAGATGAGAGTTTTTCTATTCCCTAGGTTAATTTGTATGAAATTGGACTAATTTATTCCTTGAATGTTACATAACCTCATTGACTAAACCATCTGGGGAAAAAAGCAGGTTTTAGGTCAACAAACAATTACTAAAAAGCTTTGAGACACATGGCAGTCTGATGGCAAGGTACATGACTGACAACTTTCTCTATAAAGTATCTTCACCAAGTCTCATTTCACTAAGTACAAAAACTGTATTTACAAAAAAATACAAAAACATAGAGTTTACAGGAAATGCTTTTTTTAAAAAATTTATAGCTAGTAACCTGTCTCAAAGAATTCTCAAATATACTATTTAAATGTATTTGGGGGCTTTTCAATGATTTTATTTTTTCATGTTTAAAATTAAATTTATTTTAAATTTACGTATAATTGACCTACAACACTGTATGAATTCTAGGTGCATACATAGTGATTCAATATTTCTATACATTACAAAACGATCACCATGAAAAGTCTAATTACCATCTGTCACCATATAAAGATATTATTGACTATATTCCCCATGCTGTACATTTCATTCTTGTGATTCATTTATTTCATAACTAGAAGTTTGTAAATGTATTTTTAATAATGAAAGGTTTTTTTTTTTTTAATTTGCCTTTGTACTTTACAGCAAAATTATTTGGGCTATAATATAGATAAGCACTTTAGCTGAGTAACTGGCATATAAGAGCCCAATGGATAGAAGTCATTACTTTTTTCTAGGATAAGTTATGAAATCTAGGTATATTTCTTTCTGTTGATGTTAACTTGACTCAGGACTCAAATAAGGAAAACCCACAAAGCATAATGAGCAGTTTCTAAATATTGCTCATTGGAGATTACTCTATCTGGAAATACTTATTAAAAAACATACATATACTTGGATCTTCCAATCTAATTTTGAGACTCTATTTTATAGAAATAAAGTACCGGTAGTTTATTATAACATTGTTTAAAGATAAAATAAAATCTAAACCTGGCAGCAACGAAAGGCAGAACTAGAGCTAGTAGTATGAAGTTAGGGGGCTTTTTTAGTTTCAGTAAAAGTGCAATTTTCTCTCTTATTCTTGTTGCCCTTGTTGTTCATTTAAGTGGGAAGAAATTTAATTCTTCTTTAAAAAAAACCTGCTTATACAGCCATTTTCCTTAGAAGTTCTATTACATATATTATTCATGTATTATTTTATTTCAACTATTTTTATCTTAGATATTTATTTTTTGGAAGGGAGAGGTAATTAGGTTTATTTATTTGATGGCAGTACTGGGGACTGAACCCAGGACCCTGTTCATGCTAAGCATGCACTCTACTACTGAGCTATAGCCCCTCCCCCACAACACCGATCTTAGATACTTTCAGCCAGTATGATCTGTTAGGTGTCTGAGTTTCTTCGTATATGTGAAGTACTCTTCTCTTACACTGGCCTTAAATTAAAAAATTTTTTTAATGTTTTAACAGGTATTTCTTAGTTCCAGTACACCAAAATTTGGTCAACTATTCCATATTCATCTGACACATAATCTTCTCTTCATTTTAAAGAAGTTTAACAAATCTACACTAGCCTTCACTATTCTAGAATGAAGATTGTTTTATGCTTGAATTAACACAGATTGGCTCTTCAAATTTTTGTTTTTAAGCTAAATATTACTGAATTCAGATTTTATTTACTATTGTCACCTGCTAAGCACAAACAGCTCTGGAAAGCATCCTAGCATTCAACTTGAAAGTTAAAAGGTAGAAAAGCAATGTCTTTATAATTGTGAAAAATCCACAAAACAATCATTGGCTTGCCATATTGTAGGAACTAGTCAATGAAGAAAGTTTAAAATACATGTGTGTACCAAGGGATGCTAAAAGCACTAGGTGGAAGTCTGAGGAGAAACAAGGTATTTGCATAGTATCCAAGTATCTTCTCTAAGACATTTACTAATTACAATGGGCAAGAGTAACTTCACAGTAGAGAAAAGGATATCACCTATAATAAAACATATGAATATCATGTATCCTCTGATGCCCTTAGAAGAGCATATCACCTCTCTGTGGTATTATTGGCAATGAAATATAACCTTAGTTGAATCATGAGAAAACATCAGACAAACCCAAATTGAGAGATCATATACAAAATAATTGACTAGTATTCATCAAGTGTCAAGGTTACGAAAGAAAAGGAAAGACTGAGGAACTGCCATAGGTTGAAGACTAAGGAGGTACAACAACTAAATGTAATGTGGGATCAGATTGGATTTTGAAACACAAAAAGGACATTAATGGAAAAACTCTCATATGTAGTCATATATGTAAAATTCATATATGTAGTTTATGGTTAATAGTATTATACTGATGTTAATTTTTCTGATTTTTATAATTTTAATAATTGCACTGTGATTATATAAATTAATAAAATTAGGCAAAGCTGGGTAAAAAAATAAGTGAATGTTCTATATTTGTTTTGTAACTGTTTTTTAAGTCTAAAATTACTTCAAAATAAAAAGTAAGGAAAACAAAAAACCCACAAAGTCTGGCATATGGTAAGCACTCAAAAAATATATATATATATGCATTGGGATTGAAGAGTGTAAATTTAAACCTTGAAGACATGAGATAGAGGTTACATGGTATCAGCAAGACATCTGATAACAGAAGTTATCTGGGTTCAGAAACTGTATCTGAAGCTTATCAGCTGTGACCTTGTATAAATCATGAATCTTCAGTGAACTTTCAATTGCTTCATGAGTAGTATGAATGTGTAGTTGGGAGGATTAAATGAGATAATGCATGCAAAGTTCTGAATACCCAGCATTCAATAATTACTAGCAATTGTTTTTAGTAAGTGAATGTCTTAATTACACATGTGTATGTTTGGAGGTAAAAGGTATTTTTAGATCATTCATTTCAAGTAAATATTTCTGAGTCATCTATTTATAGGTTTTATGTATGTATATGTGTGTGTGTATATATATATATTTGGCATGTTATTTCATTTTATCAATTGTGATAAGAATTTAAAATAAATGCCTCACAATTGTATAAGAACAAATGATAAGGTGTTTTACCTTAAAACTTTCAAAATAAACTGAAACACAAATACAAATAAAAACTAATACATTAATTTTCAATTGAAAAAATTTTCTTTATGACAACATGAGTTATTATTCATTATTCAAATGTATTACATAGAAGTTGGTAGAAATCCATTTATTCAGATCATTTAAGCAAAACATATTCATTAAGACAAAACTAGTTTAGGTGTCCAAGAACCATCTATTTCTGGATTTCTGTTATGGCCGGAGGATCCAGATCTGATACCTGCACACCTCTAATAGCTTCTCATTCTGATTCTGTGTGTTAAGAATACCACCTTCATATCAGGTTCCAAACCAACACCAGTCAAGCAATTTTTTGTAGCCAGAAACAGCTCAGATACAAGTTAAAATGAAAGGACTGTAATAACATGACCTTCCACCACAACACAGTCACCTATGGAAAAATATCAATTGGTACAATGTCATTTAGCTTATGGCCATTTATGAGAGGATATTTATAGAGTTGATCAGGTAGGGTAAAGATCACTACAACTGAAAATTACCACGTAACACTACAGTAAAAAAATTTTTTGTTGATGTGAACAGGAGAAAAATGTACAGAAGATAAGGAAGAGATTATAAATTATTTGATCCATCATAGATCTTTCCCATGATCTAAAGCAGTAGTTCTCAACCAGGGGTGACATTGTAAACCAGCCCCTTATTACTAGGAAACATTTGACAATGTCTGGGGACATTTTTGATTGCCACAACTGAGAGGGTGCTACTAGTAGAGCGTACGTACAGGCCAGGCTGGGACGCTGCTAATAAACACCCTACAATTCACAGGACATCACCCACACAGAGAGAATTACCTGGCCCAAAATGTTAGTAGTGCCAAGTTTGAGAAAGTATGACCCAAAGTATCAAAACCTGTATTACCTGGAATTCAATCAACCAAAACTTGCTGTTAAGTAGTAATTCTACATAATTATTATAATAAGCTATTTCAAGCTGGTTTATTGCCACTGCAATAAATGATAAAATTATATTCAACCTACCTTTATCTATCAGCAAACCTCTGCAGTTTATTATTTTACATTTTAAACTAATTGCTTAAAACTGATAGTGTATACATGCAACACATAATGTTTACTCATACGGGGTAATACAAAGTTACTGTATTTTGCTGAGATATTTTCCTACAACAATTCTGAGAACAGGCAAAAATCAGAATTACCACAAACAACTTCTTCCCTGCATGATGATTTTATACACTCCAAAAAATTCAATGATCAGTTGTTAATGATAATACTGTTCAAATTCATACATATCAAATGTTCCTTTTGTGTACTCTAAGAGTTTATAAACATCGACAGCTGCTAGGTGTAAACCCGAACAGGTGCAAATAGGGAAGGGCAAGACATGTTGGCTAAGAAATGTAAACATGATCAGCTGTCCTGTGTTTCACCGGCATGAATCCTTTAAAGTATAGCTTTAGAATAGACAGAAGATTCAGAAAATAAACATAAAAACATACTAAGATATTTCTCCTGCAAGGAGTTTTCTTAAAGAGTGTCTTTATCTTTGCTAGCAATACCCAAAGCTCTCTGTGGGAGTTCAAAGCACAGAATAGATTTGGTGAATTCTCACTTTTCCTTACAATGTAACCTCACATGAAAAATAATAATTAGGAAGAACATAAGGAGACAGTCACTATGAAGGCTGCTTCTTTTGCTTTAGCAGGACCACTAACAGTAGCGCTTTATAAATCAATATGTCCTCAAAGGTCTGACAAAGGCATTTATATAATTATTTTAAAAGTAACTTTGAGGAAACTGAACTTTTGGATAAATAATACTTCAAAATATTAAGCAGCAAAACAAAAAACAAGCAACAAATAAAAATTTTTCTGTTAAGGGATTTAGAGACATAGATGAGGGAGAAATACCTTATTAGACAGCAAACAAAATTATTTTCCAAATATAGCATGTCTGAAGGAAAATTATTCTGCTTATAAAATTATTTACTGACATTCTCAGAAATAGTTATTTCTAATCATTAAGTATAATATATTGTGGTTTAAAATATGAATATATGAAAGGGATCAAATTCCTTTGCTGCTTGACACATTGTAACCACCACTGTAAACAGTGAAACATTTACATCCTCAGACAGAAGTGGGCTGGCATTCAGGTGCTCTGGCTGCAGCCTCTGATCTGGGGCAACTCTCTGACAACACCTTTAAAATAATAGTTCCCTTATCTGAAAAAATGATGAGATTGAATTAAACTAGCCCTCAAGTCCATATCAAGAGTTTTACCAACTTGATAAAAACAAAAGCAAAAAACTTCACACCACATTAAAATATCTAACAATTTAATTCCACTTTTCCCTTATCCTCCCTACCACTTGCCTTAGTTCTATTTCCAAATGTGTCTCACTCTAAATTACAAATTCTGGTTAAATCTTTACAGATTTACTCATGTCTTATTTATACCTCAAGAGAGTTGATGATGAAAAAATTATCCAAGAGTAAAGCACTGATTTTCATAATGCACAGTAAATATCTATTCAGGGAGTATCCCTTTCCATCCAAAGGATTAAGTATTCCTTTGCAATGAGCTATCTGTGAGGAAGAGCTTATTCTAAGATACAAGAAAAGATATAAAGAAAATTAAAGGAAGATTTGAGCAAGATTTAACATATATAGATCAATGAAACTCTAGGTAGAGACTAGGTAGAGTCTGTGAACTTAAAAACTGGTGAGAATTAGAAAATTTTTAAAAGGATACAACTGTTAGGAGGATAAAAAGAGAGACACTGTCTGATTAATTGATCCTTTCATCTACAAATGCAAGAGGTTCTAAAGAACAAGAAGAAAGGCCTAAATCTTTGCTTAACCAAGAAACACAATTATAGTTAACTGGAATTTCTAACACATTTCTGGATAGTAGCTGAGGTGGATGAATAACAGACTGAGAAAATAAAGCAGGGTAACAAACAGGAGTTACTCTATGTAAAATATCCATATACACTCCCAAGTCAAGGAAAGAAAGATGCCAAGTACTACATGACTCATAAACTAGGATTAAAACTCTCTTTCAATGGGGAAGAAGCAGAGCTAACCTAACAGGGAAACAACACACTTCTTAAAGAACAAATGGGGGTAAAAGTTTATAAATACCATGGGTAAAGATATATGTAAAGGATATTTATTACAATGCATTAACTGCGAAAGACTTTTAAAAACAAAAAATTCCATCCATAAGGAACTGTTAAAAATATGGTGTATCCCTCTAACAGAATACTATGCAGCTGTTATAAAAGAATGAGGTAGCTCTATATAAGCTAATCTGCTGAATGAAAAGAATAAAATGAGGAAGAATACAAATAGCAAGATCTCATGTATGATAAAGAAAAAAGGAGATATACTCTTATGAAGAAAGTATGTGCAGAATATTTCTGGAAAAAATATGTAAGAAACTGGTAAGTGTATTTCCTTCTAGGTAAGGGGACTAGAGAATGGGAATCTTATGATGGGAGAATTCTTTTTCACTACATATCTTTTTGTACCACATGAATGATTCACAATGTGCTAATATTAATGACAGTTAAATTAATTTTAGAAAAGATTTCTACAGGTTTCTTATTGTAAGAAATTACCTTTCAAAATGTTTTGCAGAAGTTCCAGTTCAAGATGGTGACATAAGAAGACCCTGAACTCACCTCCTCCTACAGACACACTGAGTCCACAGCTAAATATGGACAAATTCCCTTCAAAAAAACTCTAAAGGATAGCTGAATGCTAGGTTCCAGTCTTTTTTCGATGGTTGTTTAGCATTCAGTTGTGGTTTCGTTGGAGTTGCAAGGAGACAAGCTGGTGGTCCAAGGCTAACTGAATGATGACTACATATCAGGCAAATAAGGAGAACACCACACTGAAGTGGGTAAGAGAGGCTGGGATGCAATCCCACTATAACCCCACACCCCTAGCACAGTGATCCAAAATCGGGAGGGAACTCAAACCCGGAGCTTCTCCCTGAGGGGCTGAGGGTTCAAAACTCACATCAGGCATCCCATATGCTTGACAGATGAACCCCTAAAATGTCTAACTTTGAAAAGCAATGAGGCTCCTGTCTTGACACCCACAAGACTGTAGAGACCTGAGAAAGCACTCTAAAAAGGCTCACATACTTGTACTCAGCCAGCCCAGGGCCCAGCTAAGAGAGCCTATGGTGCCCAGACTTAAAGTGAAGGAGGCTTTCCTGCTTATGTTAGAAAGTCAGCCTGAGGGGCAGGCATCTAATTTAATATATACATCTAGGTGAGTGCTGGAACACTCTCCTGGGATGGAGACTGGCAGGCACCATCTACACACTTTCCCTTTGCTGTGCTCCAGAGCATCAGTATCTACAGGAAGGAGTGTCTAGTGTCCCAACTTTTGTGGTTGTCACTTCAAGGACACCTCTACACTGCCTATTTCTAGTGGCCAACGGGGCTTAGGCTTGTGGGTCCCACAGGACTATAAACAGATTTTTTAGCAGAAATTTTGCATGCCAGAAAGGAGTGACAAGATATATTCAAAGTACTGAGAAAAAAAAAAAAAAAGAATCTTCAAGAATCTTCCAACTAAGAATACTCTAGCCCACAAATTTATCATTCAGAAGTGAAAGAGAGAGAAAGTTTTCCAGATAAGAAAAAGCTAAAAGAGTTAAAACTGCATTACAAGAAATATTAAAGAGACTTCTCTAAGCTGAAAAGAATGGGTGCTAATTAGTAACAAGAAAACATTTGAAAGAATAAATCTCACTGAAAAGGTAAATATATAGTAAAGGTAGTGGATTAATCACTTACAAAGCAAGCATAAAGGTTAAAAGACACAAGTAGTAAAAAAAATAACTAATAACACTGAGATCTACAATGAAATCAAACTTAAGTTGCTATCAACTTTAAAACAGGCTGTTATAGATAAGCCTCACAGTAATCACAAAGCAAAAATCTATAGTAAATACATAAGAAATAAACAGAAAGGAATATAAGCATACCACAAAAAAAGTCATCAAAACACAAAGGAAGAGAGCAAGAGAAGAAGAAATGAACAGAGAGCTACTGTAAGAACAGCCTCTATGGTATAGAAGGACCATATCTCAACATAATAAAAGCCATATATGACAAGTCTATAGCTGATATCATACTCAATGGTGAAAAGCTGAAAGCTTTGCCTCTAAGATTAGGAACAAGACAAGGATACCTAGTCTTACCACTTTTATTCAAAATAATGTATTGAAAATCCTAGCCACAGCAATCAGACAAGAAAAAAAGAAATAAAAAGAACCCAAATTGGAAAGAAAGAAGTAAAACTGTCAGTATTTGCAGATGATATGATACTATATATAGAAAAAATCTAGATTCCATCAAAAAACTATTAGAATAAATGAATTCAATAAAGTTGCAGGATACAAAATTGATACACAAAAATTCTATACACTAATAACAAACTATCCAAAATAGAAATTTAAGAAGCCATTCTATGTATAAGTGTATCTAAAAGCATAAAACCTACAAATAAATTTAACCAAGGAGATGAAAGATTTGTATACTAAAAACTTTAAGATATTATGGATAGAAGTTAAGGTATTTACAAATAAATGGAGAGATATTCTGTGCTCATGGGTTAGAAAAAGTAATATCGTTAAAATGTCCTTACTACCCAAAGCACTCTACATTCTCAACGCAATCTCTATCAAAATTCCAACTGCATTTTTTTACAGAAATAGAACAATCCTAAAATTTGTATGGAACCACAAAAAACCCTGCATAGCCACGGCAATCTTGAGAAAGAACAAAAAGCTGAAGGTATCATGCTCCCTGAATTCAAACTTTATTACAAAGCTATAATACTTAAAACAATTTTGTACTGGCTCAAAAAATATACACATAACCAATGGAACAGAGCACCCAGCAATAAATCCATATTATGGTCAATTAATTTATGACAAAGGAGCCAAGAACAAACAATGGAGAAAGAACAGTCTCTTTAATAAATGGTGTTGGGAAAACTAGAAAGCCATATGCAAAAGAATGAAACTGGACCACTAGCTTACACCATGCACAAAAATTTACCCAAAATGGATTAAAGACTTGAATGTAAGATCTGAAACCATAAAACTCCTAAAAGAAAACAAAGGCGGTAAATAATTCCCTTATTGGTCTTGGTGATGAATTTTTGAATCTGATACCAAAAGTAAAAGGAACAAAAGCAAAAACAAACAAGTGGGATTAAATGAAACTAAAATGCTTCTGCACAGCAACAGAAACCATCAACAAAACAAAATGGCTACCTACTGAATGGGAGAAAATATTTGTTAATCATCTATCTGATAAGAGGCTCAAAGCCAAAATATGTAAGGAACTCATAGAACTCAAAAACAAAAAAAAAATCTAATTAAAAAATGAGCAGAAGATGTGAACAGACATTTTTCCAAAGAAGACAAACAGGTGGTCTATAGTTAGATGAAAAGATTCTTAAGATCGCTAATTATCAGGGAAATGCATATCAAAATCACAATGAGATATCACATCACATCTGTTAGGATAGCTATTACCAAAAAATCAAAAATAGAACTACCATATGATCCAAGAATACTATTTCTGGGTGTTTATCCTAAGAAAATGAAGACACTAACTTGAAAATATATATACACCCCCATGTTCATTGCAGCACTATTTACAATAGTCAAGATATGGAAAATCCTAAGTGTCCATTAATGGATGAATGCATAAAGAAGTATGCATAAAGAAGTAACAATGGAATGTTATTCAGCATAAAAAAGAATGAAATCTTGCTATCTATAACACAATGGATAAACCTTGAGGACATTATGCTAGGTGAAGTAAGTCAGATAAAGAAAGACAAACACTGTATGATTTCTAATATGTGAATCTGAAAAACAAAACAAAACCAAGCTCATAGTTACAGGGAACAGAGTGGGAGAAATGGGTAAAGGGGGTCAAAAAGATTTAAAAAATGAGGGATCAGAAATGATAAGGGGTCAAGAAGATGTAATAACTGTAGAGAGTGAGAATGGAGGAGTGTACCCTCGTGACTGCAAGTGTCTCAGCAAAGATTTCAGCTCTTATGAGTATACGAAGTTAAGTCATAGGCCTGCAACATAGAAAAAAATAAATTTAAAAAAAATTATATTTCATTCTTTAAAAACAAAGGTTATGTCAACACTTTTTCAATTTAAACTCAGAACTATAGGATTTTTCTTGTACCTTATCAAATTTTACATTTGCATTTCTTGCCTTTAACTTGCTGAAAATCTCAGTTCTTGTGCCAAAAATCTCAGTTCTTGACACTTTCAGGACTCAACACAGAATTACTCATTTGATTTATGACACAATATACAAGCAACAGCCTCATAATAACAAAACCAAAACTAATACAAGAATATGATCACCGAAAACACAGTTCTCTTGGTCCTCAGAATATAGTCAAATTACTAGGGCTATATAATCTAACAACAATAATTAAAAGTCAGTTTAAATAGTTCTTCTCTGTGTGGTTATACCTTTCACTTGATAAAAAAAATCAAGTCGTTTCATTGCATTTCATTCCAGTTTTTAAGGACATCATTCAACTAGACAAGCAATTTTGATGAACCAAAGACCAATGTATCAAAAGCAATGTCTAAATCTGTACAGTCCAATGTGGTAGCCATTAACCAACTACATGCAGACAATTAAACTTTAAATTAATTAAAACTAAATAAAATTTAAAAGTCACACTATCCATATATCAAGTACTCAATAAATATCACATTTATCATTACAGAAAGTTCTGTTGTACAGCACTGGTCTAAATGATACTCCTTACTCAGACACTGAAACCTTGCTTAGTGAGGTAGCCTGCTTCATATTGAGTAACTAGAGCTATTAAAACTGTTAAAGCATGAGTTGGCAGCTTTAGGGCAGACACTACCTTATTAAAGTTTTCTAGAGGAAGGCTGAAGTACAAGAAATTATCTGGGTCAGTAATTACCTACATGAAGAAACTGAAACTGTTAACATGTTATCATGGTTTCTTTACAGAGTATATTACCAAAATATTGAAAATATCATTAAAATCACTTGGAGATTATTTAAAATGGAGTTTAGCTATTTATAAACTATTCACTTAAAAACTTGAACTATTCACTTAGAAGGTAATCTCAAATAATTCTATTGTTATATCCTGCATTACTTCTTAAATGTTTCCATCAAAATATCCCTCACACAACTCACAACAGTTTTGTTCTATTTGCAACATTGTAGGTCCAGTTATTATTGACAAAAGAGGCCATATGCATATACCAACTAAAAGTTCTTAATGCATTTAATTAGGGAGACAGAATTTAACAGAAAGAAAAGTGGCTTCAAAGAACAGGAGCAGATACAGGATTTCTTTGTCTGGTTTCCTCCTTGTCCGACCCTCCACTGATGCTGATCACATTTTACACAGGAAGGGTCTTTCAAGTGTTGGAAAAGAAGCTAAAGACTTAGTGTCCCACTATTCTTTACACTAGAACTTATATTAGAATTTCAAAAGAACCCACAACTCCAGTGAGAGAAGCAAAGATAATACATAGGAAACATTGCCTATCAACCCTAAAATTTTAAGTCATTTCTATTTACTTAATTCTTTCGTCCCAGTTACAGCCATATTTTTAAAACTGTGAGTCATAACCCATTAGAGGGTCATGAAATCCACATAGTGGGGTCATAAAAAATGAAATATTCTGGGTCAGAGTCAAAGAAGCTTTAAAAACACTGATCTATTTAGCTTCCCAGTAATGTATGGTTCTTACAGGCAAGCACAGAAGGATTTTACAATCCCTAATCATAGTAGTTGCTATGGAATACTGGAATAATTACCACTATATATATATATACTATATATATATATATACACCACTATATATATACTATATATATATAATATATATATATATACCACTATATATATATATACACTACTGCATGTAAGTGTGTGTGTATGCTACTATACTAACAGAAACCATGCTTTCTGTATACAGTCCATTAAAGCGAGAATGGTTATGCAAAACTTAGAATTCCTTTAGGACCTAGGGACTTATACTCTTAACTTTCCAGTCTATGACAAATATGGGACATTACATTAGCTGGGCAACTGAGATGCCACCTAAATACTAGAGTCTTCTATTCTGTATACTCAGCTAATTAAGAATAGATCAAAGTTCTTTCATCCAGATGCTATGTGATACCAATTATACAAAGTTTAACCATTTATTAAACATCCTATGTTCAGCCTTTCACTGCACTTATTAAACCATGAAGGATGCCAAGTGTTTGGGATATAACGAATAAGTCAATTAAGTTAAGTAGTCTACCTCAAGGTTTTATAGTCTAGTAGGTTGAAGCAATGGTGGAAACCTGATCAGAGCTAAACAGATTCTTACTTGCAAGAAATTGAGCTATGTGACAGCTATGGTCACATAGATGGTGGAAAATGGTATAGATTCAGGAATGGGGTGGCCTTTTGGGGGGCCATATATGCAGATGAGCAAACAGAGACATGGGAAAATAAGGTAGATATGCAGTGGGAACATATTACATTTATTCTTTATTTTGCTGATTTTAGGGATATCTACATTGAAAGCTACACATTTTCCCATATCCAGGAAAACATAAAAACATTTAGCATGAAAAAGTAAATGCTTCTGAAAATAAACTGCCTACTTAGAATTCAATTCTAAATACAGATTTACAATTGTCTTATTATATACAGGATATTATATAATTATTGTTCTTTAAGTATTACATTTATGTTCATCTGTACTTGTAAATTTTAGTATCTACAAAGACCACATGTTAGTATCTCATATTGTAGTAAAGTAGGAAAAACAGAGATGAGCACCTAAAACTATATCAAAGAAATAGTTAAAAAATAATACTTCTGAAGTTAAAGACAATGGGAATTTGAGAATTCTAATACAGTTTGAAGAAAAAATTATTATACATGAAGGATTCATTCTGCTCTTCTCCCACATCTGGGAAGTTGATGGTCCATTCCCCACTGAGCTTTCCCTGTGCTACAGTCATGCTTCCTCTATACAGACTATCTCATTTACCAGATAGGGCTTCTTGCTATTGAGGTAATCCTTGACCTCAACAGGGCATCATATGACCCACTCCTGTGGTCAGAACTGTCAGAATCAGGTGTGACCAAAGCAGATAATGGCTGGCCAGAAATCTATGTTAAATGCTATGATCTAATCAAATTCTCCCTGACACATGTCTTAACTAATAGAAAGAGGGCAAGTTGTTGAGTGGGAGATCATAAAGGCTGTGGGCCTAACGATATACATGCTAAAGAGAAGCAGGGTGGAAAAAATATTGAGAGAATAGATGTACAGAGAGCTGAGTGATCCAGAAGGAGAGAAGATAAGAGTATGGCCAATCTCAGGTTCTATTCCTTAGACCTCCTTTTTAATTTTCTTATATTCCCTGAGACCTCTCTGTAGCCTTCCAAATACCTAGCATTTAATCAAGTTTTAGTGGGTTACTGTTACCTGCAACCAAAAGAGACTGTTAGAAAACTGCTAACAAATGTCATGTTTAGTTTTCCTTTCTCTTCTCATCTTTACTCATGCTATTTACATATTCTGTTTTTCTCTTCCAACAACCTAAATATTATATTCCTTCAAATATAGGCCTAAGAATCACTTTATCCATAAAGCTGTATCTTACAAATCCTAGACCACAGCTATCCCATCTTTGAACTATAGAGCACTTTAGCTCCTACCCAGGAAGCTGCTAATTACCTTGACTTTTTACTGCTCTGTATTTGTTTTATGAATTCACTGTATTATTCAACACACAGCCAGTATGTCTGTTGAGTCTTAGTTTCTGAATCAGTAAAACAGATTAATTACACCTACTTCAAAGAGCTATTGTAAAGAGAGTATAGAACACACTTCCTGCTAGGTATTTTGTTCTTAAGAGTTTGGCCAAAATTCAGAAGCAAACATCTTTATTTTCTTCAAACTAAATGTACAAGAGTGGGAAATAGCTTATTAAAAGTCAAAACTATTTCTTTCATAAATTCAATGTGAAGAAAAAAAAGTTTAAAATGTCAAGAGCATTTTCATATCCAGGCAGATTACTTTCACAGGTAAACCTGAATAGATGTTCAGGAAGTATATTAGGCTGTAAATCTGCCTCTCAGAAGAGTGTTATCATTACTTTAACTTTAGATAATACAATAATTTAAAATTTCATTTTTAGATAACAGTGACATTTTCAGTTTAGCTTTTAGATAAGATTTTAGATAAGCAAAATAGTAAAACTGCTTTTATCTGAGAAGTCAATGCATAATTTTATAACTTACATTATTCAACAAATTAATTTTGTTCAGACCATAACTTAGTATTTTAGTAATTCAAGGACCAAGTTTCCTCCTTTATGGCATTGAAAATCTCTAAAAATGCACAAGTAATTACAATAATTCCCTACACCATTCTCTTAACTATAAAACTTAGTCAAGTGATACACTAACATCCTTTCAAATATGCCTCTTCCATTTTTCTCTTAATTTTTCATTTTTTAACTATATATAATTTGTCCATTTCTTACTGTACTGATGGGCCTAAATATTAATATAGTATGCCTAATGTTTTATTTCAAAGATTCAAGACCCTCTTTAATACTGCTCAGAGAGAATTTAACTGCCTGCTTTCATAATACAAGGCCCTAAGTAATATCCCAAACTTGTTTTTACATAACCTGCACTGAATACATGAAAACATCATTTAACTGTTAAATATAATGATATAAATGCAATTTTTTTGTGTATTTCTACAAAGTAAAACAAAGTGTCAACTCAATAAGATCATTAAAAAATGAGCATTAAAGTGATAAAAAAAATTTAAGTATCCTTTATAAACAGCTTACTGATTACTAAAATAAATGTAGTCTAGTGATAGAACCATACATACCTATTGAAACTACAAAACTGTGCTTTAAATGCTCATCTAAATATTCCATTTCAAATGTTCAAAGGGTAAGAATATTTGTGTTTCTCAAAAGGCTAAACATAGAGTTACCATGTGTCCCAGCAATTCTTTTCCTAATTATTTACCCATGAGAAATTGAAACACATGTCAACACAAAAACTCGTACACAAATGCAGAAGTAACCCAAATGACTGGTAATTAGGTAAATAGTGTTGTATCTATACAATGAAATATTATTCAACAATAAAAAGAATGAAGTATTGATACATGCTATAGCATGAAAGAACCTTGAAAATGTTACACTAAGTGGAAGAAGCCAGTCACAAAGGAACAAATATTGCATGATTCCATTTACATGAAATGCCCAGTGAGGGCAAATCTATAGAGACAGAAAGTAGATTAGTAGTTGCCTTGGGCAATGGGAATATATAGAAAAAATGTGAAGTGACTGCTAATGGAGGTACTGGGTTTATTTGGGGAATGATGAAAATATTTTAGTTGACTGTGACAATGGTTGTACAACTCTGGGAATACACTAAAAACTGAATTGTATACTTCAAATGGGTGAATTGTATGGTATGTGAATTATATGTCCATAAAGCTGTTATATTAAAAAAAAAAATTTGGATCTCATGTTGATAAAATGCTATTTGACTTAATGCATTCTCTACTGAAATTTAAAAATCAGTATTCTCAATTCTATAGCCTCTGTATCTTGGATATATAGCCTCTATATCCAAAACTAAATGTAGAATGTCCCTAAGTATGACCTTCCATTTTCACTTATCAAACTCAGGCACTCATCCATTTAGTTAATTCTGCATCTCTTTCTGTCTCCCCTCCTCCCTCCTTACTCTCTCTTTCTCTCCCTCGATATAGACACAGATAAAAAATTTTTTTAACCTGCTAAAGCTACATTAATTCACTTTGGGAACTAACAGGCTTCACCAGGGGGAGGGTATAGCTCAAGTGGTAGAGTGCATGCTTAGCCTGCACAAGGTCCTGGGTTCAATCCCTAGTACCTCCTCTAAAAAGAAATAAACCTAATTACCTCCTCCTCCAAAAATAAAAAAAAATACAATAATAGATAAACTATTGAAAAAAAAAAAAAACAGGCTTATCTAATGTATAAATTTCTAAGTACTTACCAGACTTGTTCCATAACTTCATTCCAATAGTCCCATGACTAGCTAGATTTTTAGAACAGAGGGATTTAATAGAGATAAATAATCCTGAGGTTCTAAACCACATAAACTATTCACTCTCTTCTGCTCATTCTGCTTCCTGAGTATCTTCTGTCTATTCCCGCCATCATCTTAGCATAACCCTAAATCAGTTCTTACTGGAAATACTGCAATAGCCTTCTAAGAGGTACCTCTACTTCTCTTTTCTCCAATTCTCCACCCAGACACAGGAATCCTATTTTTTAATAGTAATCGTTTTAACACAAAAATCTGATCCTGGCACTCTCCCACTTGAAAAATCTTTCAGTATCTCTACATCAAATATATGATAAAATCCTAGGTCCTCTGTTAGGCAGATAAAACTCTTCTTAATGACGCCTCTGACTTCATCTTTGATCTCACTCTCTTCTTATCTACTAAGTGACCAAACTGCTTGCCCTTTCCCCAAATACATTATGGTCTCCCATGCATCCGTGCCACGTATTTGGTAGATGGTGTTCACTTCCCTCAAATGTCCTTCCCTTATTCCCTGCTAAATTCCTACACATATTCTAAGTCTCATCTCATGTATTACCTACTCTGGGGAACCATTCTAATTCACCGAGGAAGTCTTAGGTACTACTTTCCTGTTGCTCTTATATATTTCCTAATGAAAGCACTTATAACACTGTACTGTACAGCAATTTTCTGTTTTGATATCTGACTTCCAACTACACTGTGAGATCCCTGAGAAGCAAGAACTATTGCTTATCACCTTTACAGCTTTAAAACCTAGAATATAAGGCCTTAATAAACGGCTTTGAATGAGAATGCACAATAATCATTAAAATGTATATGGAACTTGATAATTTACCAAAAAAGTGTGCACATATATTCTCATTTTACTCTAAGAATAAATCTTGCAGGTAGATTTATAGACTTGGCACTATTACTTCAATTTTACAGATGAGGAATTCTGAGTTAGTATCTATCACCAATTGCCAGTCTGTTTTAAAAAATGAGAAAGAAACTTAAAATTTTGAAAAGTCTCTCCTTATTTCCTAGAAACTTTTTATGTAGGAATAACTTTAAAATGCTTCCCTAAATATATTTGTCAACAACTATATCAAACTGCTTATCAACTTTCAACTTCTGAAGAAGAAGAATGTTAACCAAGGAGGCCTATACATTTCATTTAACCTATCATTCCAAAGTCAACAACAAATAGTAAGGACTTATAAGAGGGATAGACATATATACCTGTCAATTAAGATCCTAATGTTGAACTCACTCTCCTGTTTCTACTTGTTCTGTCAACTCTTATCAACTTTTCATTCTTCCTCATTTTTCTGATTTGATGTTTCCATTCACTGTTTGTGTAAGACCTTGGCTCCCCTTGATAACTATTTCGATATTCTATACTAGCTCCAACGTTTCCAGCTGCTTTGTCGGACAT
This sequence comes from Camelus bactrianus, assembly GCF_048773025.1. Classification (NCBI taxonomy): domain Eukaryota; kingdom Metazoa; phylum Chordata; class Mammalia; order Artiodactyla; family Camelidae; genus Camelus; species Camelus bactrianus. The sequence continues at coordinate 43,542,770 of NC_133543.1, forward strand.
CTCCCATATCCTTGTTAAAGTTAGTTAGTACAAAGTAGTCTTTGTCCTGCATTCCAAGTCTCTTATCAGTTAACCTAATCCCACTATAATAATAATAGAAAAAATTGCTCATCCTTATGTTGAAGCAGTCCCTGCTGTTTTAAGTATGAATATCAACTTACTCAATATGATCTTTTTTGGTCTTCTGTAATTCTTCACTTGGAAGCAACAAATTTTATAATTGCTTATGTTTTCTTTTTCATCTAAAATACCAATTTCTATTAGGTCTTATAAATAATAGCAGGAAGTTTTAACAATAATATATACAATAACTAACCATACTTCATCTTCATACCCCCTGCTGGTTATTTCAAACTCCCTATGCATCAAATATTCACATGTACACTCTTTGATAAGAAATTTAAAGAAAGCTTCTGATTAGTCTTCCCTTTAGAAATTAATCCTCTGATATCCTAAACAATATTCTTATCAGGATGACCCATTACATCTGTTATTATTATTTCCATATTGAGTCCATAAGTGTAATTCATTACTGCTTGTGATATTATACATCTTCCCTAGGGAAATTTGTAATTAGGTCAAAAAATTCCCCTACCCCAATATTACTTCTCATTTCCTGGGTCATAAGATCTTATCTAGCCAGTGAAATAAGCCTGCATTTTAGTTTAGTGGTACTTCATTGATCTACAAGAAGATTGGTAAACATTGTCCCCCTAAATCACACTGAATTCCAGAATTTACACTTCTAAGATTCATTTTTAAAATGTCAACTGAAATGCCTCTAGTCTTCTCTCTCAGACTTATAAAATATAAAATGTTATCATATGTGAAGTAAAGTAATATAAAATAACTAAAAAGAATATACTGGGAATATTTTCCAGTTAGATAGAATTACGAGTGATTTTACTTCATAATACAATACAACTAAAAATAAGTATCTTAAAATTGGGCAGAAATAAACTAAACTGCATTAATTACTTGTGGAAATACCTGTACCTAACCATTTACAATAGATGCCTAGGGCCTGAGAAATAGAAATTTGGACATGTTTTATAAAATATTACAGCAAAATTGGGATAATACACAACCAGAAGGCTTAATTATTTTATTAAAATTCACTTTAAGAGGTAGCTCTTTATGCATACACATTTCCTAATGCATAACACATGGCTGTTTCTTTTCTTTCCTTGTTCCTTTTAAGCAAAATATATCATATATGCTGAAGCCAGTATTCATTCAGTCTAATCTTTTACATACTGCATATCTATAATATAATAAAATAAAAATTAATGCTTGATAAGGCACTTGCTATGGAAAATAGTTTGACAGTTCCTCGAAAAGCTAAATTACCACATAACCTAGGAATTCCTCTTCAAGGTACATACATACCCAAAAGAACTGAAAGAAGAGATTTGAACAGATATTTGAACATCCCAAAATCCATCAATTGATGAATAAATAAATATAACATATAATATATATAATATTTGTTTATATATAAAATGGGATAATACTAAGCCTAAAGAGCAATGGAGTTCTGATACATCTATAATATGAGTAAACCCTGAAGACATTATACTATGTGAAATAAACCTGACATAAAAGGACAAATATTATACGATTCCACTTATAGGAAATACCCAGAATAGGCAAATTCATAGGGACAGAAAAGTGATTCAAGTTTATCAGGGGCAGGGGTTAGGAAGAAACCGGAGAGTCAGTGTTTAACAGATACAGAGTTTTTGTTTGGAGTGATGAAAAAGTTTTGGAAATAGACAGTGGTGATGTTTGCACAACATTGTGAATGTAATTAATGCCAATGAATTATACACTTCAAAAGGGTTAAAATGGCAACTTTTATGTTACATATTTTTATCACAATTTAAAAAACATGACTGTACACTTTAAATGGGTGAACTCTATGGCATATAAATTGTATCTCAACAAAAATGTTATAACAATTAATGCCTGAAGTCTTTCAATGCTTGAAGCTCAGGTCCTTTTTCCTTAAAGGAGCCTTTCCGGGTCATTTTGTGACTTTTCCATATCGTCAACTCATAGTATTTTATTTGTTTATATCACTCACTTAGCAATTAATTTCATCTTCCTTTTGAAATCTCTGGTGTTTTAAAATTACTACTACACATTGAATATTTGATTACGCTTTGTTTATAAAAGATTAGTTATCAAATTATCAACTCAAGACCCATATTTAATATTTGTTTGTACTTTGTTTACCAAACAAGATTAGTAGCAGCTCAAATTGTCACATCAGGACTCAATAGCCCTCTACCATCTTCAAACTATCAAAAAATAACTCGGTTTTATACTTGTACAAATACATTAAGTAAGAATTTCAATAACAATTATTAAGAGAAAGCATCCTGGGGGAAAGTAATCAGAATACTCATTCTCGGGGCACTCCAATTAACCAAGGATGCAACAGACTTAGTTCCATATAACTATTAAAAATAGGCAATGAGGGGGGAAAGTATAGTTCAAGTGGTAGAGTGCATGCTTAGCATGCACAAGGTCCTGGGTTCAATCCCCAGTACCTCCTCCAAAAAATAAATAACTAAACCTAATTACCTTCCTGCCAAAAAAAAAAAAAAAAAAAAAAAAAAAAGAATAATAATAATTTAATTAATTAAAAAAAAAGGCAATGAGATACTTTTAATAGAAAATTCTCTGATTGGCCAGTCATTTTTCTTTTTTCCCTAATGAATTAAGGATAAGACAACTGTCCAAATAAAAAAATAAAACAAAAAAAGGTGAGGAATACACAAATATTTAACACATGTACTAATATTTTTATGCCTAAGTAGAAATGTTCAGGATATACACTTCTAATGCTGAACAGGATTAGCTAAAATATGAAATTACACAGATAATTTAATTATAATAAAAAAGGGTGTTTGAGGGCAAACCAAAATTTTTGTTTACTTAGAAAGCTCATTTAATGACTATAGTGATATTAAAATAAATTATACATAAGAATTTGGGGTATAATAATGGAAGAGAAGGAAGACTTTAGAGAAAGGAATACAAAGGATAAATAAATATATATATAGTTCCTTTGAAAAGCTAGCATAAGAACTTAAGAAATGTATAATACAGCACACTTGGAATAAAGGCATATATTTATAGAACAGAAATATAAAGGCTAGGTAAATTTTCTACCTATGCCCTTAGTATATGCTTAAAGTTACCTTTGAGGCTTATAAGCTATTTTAATTCATAGCAAGTTTTTCTTTTTTTAATTGGTACTTTTAAAAATGTGTAACATGTGTTTACTAAAATACTTCTTTCCTGCAGAACGGCTGAATGATTTGCTCTTAAGTATGTCTTTAAAAACACATCATAAATGTAAATAGTGTTAACTCATATGAAATTTAAGAAATAACTTATATTTTGATCTAAATGCAAAAGGTTTAAGTTTTTAAAATATCGTATCATTACCTTAAAAGTAAATCTGTTCCAATGAACAACTGTATTTCTACTTCCTACCAAAGTAGAATGACTTATGTTCACTTTTACATTGAAAATATCTACTGGCAGTTCGGAGATATTGCTTTTCCAGTCAGAAACACAGCTATTTATCAAATTCAGCTGCCCCGAAAACAGTCAATAAAAAGAAGGAAACAAAAAATGGTTTCCATCAGACAAAATACATGAGTTAAAACTCATTCTTCATTAATTAGGAAGTCTTCATACCCTTAATCTCTGAGGTTTTATAATTTACATGTGATCCAACAAGCTTGGGTCAGGATTCCCAAGGTCACAGCTTGTTAGAAAGATGGGTAAAGATGATGATGATAGCAGCTATAAATTTCTAAGCACATATTAACCACTAAATATGAGAATGGGGGCTAGGAATGGAGGGAGTGTCTGTAATAGGTAACTGTACAGAAAGCTGTGCAGAAATTCAAAAAAGACCAACAAATGGCTTGACTGCATGATCAAGAATCTACAAATCTTATGTCCCAAGGGTATCACTATGCTACAATACAGAACAGCTAATGTTCAAAAAGACAACTCCTTGAGACCTTAGATAAATGTTTTAAAATTTGCAAAGTTAAAAATATCGTACATTTTTCAATTAAGGAGCACAGACAATAGAATCTAAAGACCTAGATTTGAATCCAGACCCATTACCTAGTATATCAATGACCTTAGGCAATTGTAATCTCCTTAAGACTCAATTTCCCCAAATGTAAAAATGGAAATAATATTTACCTATAGCACTATGGTGAGAATCAACATATGTAAAAGGACCCAGTATAACTCATGAATATAGTAGCCACTAAAATACTCTGAAAACTACTTAGAATAATTTGTTCTTTGAGTTAAATAATCTTATTACTTTTAAATGTTATTACTTTTGAAATGTTTAGATGTTACTGTGTAGTTTGTAAATACATAAAATAGAAAAAGCTAAGATTCACTTAAGTGTATAAAGAATGCTCTCAAATTCATCATAAACCACTACCAATATATTCTTCAGCCTCAAGTGGGATGGTATCACCTCTAGAAAACCTTCCCACAATCTCCACTTGCATATCGACTGAACACTCAAAACTCTACCACACCCAAAACCAAACTCCTGATTCCCCACCCCTATCCCAAACCTGCTCTTATGAAAACCTTCCCCATCTCACAGTTGAAAGCAACACAATCCTTCTAGTTGCACCAAAAACCTTGGCATCATCTTGCCTTCTTTTTTTCTCACATCCCACATCCAATCCATCAGAAAAACTCTGGTTGTATCTTAAAAATATCCAGAATTTAACTACTACCACCCCTACCTAAGCCACTACTGTCACTCAGTTAGATTTACTCGAAGAGTCTTCTAACTGGTGATCAATGCCTCCCTATAGTCTATTCTCAACATAGCAACTGGGTGATCCCTTAAAAATACAAGCCAGATTTACTGAAAGCCCTGCAACGGCTCCTTCAAAGTCCCTACAGTGGTCTGCAAAGTCCCAGTTACCTCTGTCAATATCTCCTCCTTCTCCCTCACTCTGCTCCAATCACTCTGGCCTCTGTTCATTACTCCGAACACACCAGGTATACTTTTGCCTCGGGCCCTCTGCCTAGAAGACTTTTCCCAAAGATAGCCACATAGTTAAGTTCCTTGCACTTTGTTTAAACATCATCTTCTCTGAAATCCTTTCTCAGCCTCTGCAACCCATCCCATCAAAGCCTTCTTATCCTTCTCTACTTTTTCTTTCCTCTATAATATTTGTCATCTTCTAACATGCTACATACTTATTTCTTATGCTTACTGTTGACTCCATCCCCAATATATGTTCCACAAGAGGAGAGATCTTTGTAAGTTTTATTTACTGATGTATACCTAGAACAGCACCCAAATTGCAAAATCAATCAATCAATCAATCTTTCTTACTTCCTTGTCACCTTTAGTACCTTGTGCTTACCCCTGTTATATCAGCTATCACACTGTACCATAACAGCGTTGTATTTCTGCCTCTTCCACTAAACTGTAAGTTTCCTGGAACAAGGGATTTTGTTTGCTTTCCACTATTATTGCAAGAACTTCCTTACAGTGCCTAACACTTAGTAAGGACTCTCTAATATTTAATAAATTGATGGAAAAAAAAACTACCTAAATCAAAGATGTAAGCACCTTATCTCCAAAATATAAATGCAATGCTTAAAGGCATGACACTGAAGACTGAGTTCTTTCTGGATTCTGGATTCTGTTAATGGTTTTTCTGGCTCTGGCACTTACTGGCTAAAGAACATTAATGAAATTATTTAAGCTCTCTACAACTATTTCCTTATCAGTAAAAATGAGGATAATGATGGTACCTACACTCATGTGATTATCACGAATATAAAATAAGGAAGGAATTCAGAACGTGGTACTTCAAAATACACCGCTTTGGCATAGTGAACATTTTGAGCTGAAGGCACTTGAAAAACAAGTACAAGAAAACACTCTGACCTTCTTTCTTTCTTTTTGTTTTGTTTTTTGAGGTTTTTTGTTTGTTTGTTTTCTTTTTTAATTTTTTTTTTATTGAACTGTAGTTGTTTTACAATCTTAGCTTCCTTCTTTTTCTTATAAAGCAGGAAGTAAAATCCCTATATGAAAGATGTCCTCCTTACACCAGAAGGAAAGTAACATTCTTATCATCAAGGATGAAAAGTTGACACACAGAATTCTAAACAAACAGACCTTGTTAAAATAATTCTTATCTTCCTCTAGTCTCCCCACATAGTTTAGTCACTTTTCCACATTGCTTCTCTTTGTTTAACCTAATGTAAAACAAACAGATTTCACCATTTCTTTGGATCTTCATTCCTTATGCAGAATCCCATGTCACACAAAAGTTATATTAAATAAATGTGTGTGCTTTTCTCCTGTTATCTGTCTCATGTCAATTTAATTCTCAGGCCCAGCCAAAAAGGACTGTAAGAGGGTAAAGTCAAAAGTTTGCCTCTCCTACAATAAAATTAGCCCAGTAGTTTGCACATATTAAGCATTCAATAAGTGACATCTATTATTTGTTATTACAAATGAAATAGAGGCACCACTGTAGGCCTACTTCAATAACTTGACTAAGCTAGAATATTCACTAAATATAATATTTAGAATCTCCTTCGAATGCACCAGTAATATATATTATGCACCAGTAATATATATTATAAATTACTGAGTTCCCTAAAATTTCTTTGATAAGCATTTTGCAAAAGAAAGCACCTTAAACTCTTTAAATAAAAGTATTTACATTATCCCAGAATAATTTAAAATATATCTGACTGTTAGGTTTTATGACTATCTTCAGTAACTGCCTTCAATGTTTAATAATTTCATAATATGTTTTCTTTTATACAACTAGGATACCTAATACCAGAGTTTAAAAATTAAACAACTTACTATTCAAATGAACTACACTTACAGGCCTATAATATATACACACATTCTTCCCTCTACTCTGAATAGTTTCATTTCCAGGAATGAGACTTTAAGAAAAAGTTAATTTAAGCATATTTGTGACTCTTTACTAAATCACCTCAAGCTTTTCACTTCTCATTTCAGTCATGTATCCAATTATATGTATAGTCTTTTGGCAATGTTATATTAAGGGTTGAGCAAAACTAACAATTCTGTTGAAATTAAAAGGGGAGTTATATGATGTTTATTTTAAACTTTACTTTCCATTATTTCATAATAGAAATAATTTTTCTAGTATTTCCTTGTCTACTGTGACTCCTAAATGTTTTCTTATTCTTTGTTCAGAGTCAGTTCTCCATTTTACAAAATACTTTTGAATGATCATTTTATTTACAGTTTTTACTACCATAAAGAAAAAAAAAACAAACATACGCATTTTACTTAGCACTCACGTGGACAGTAGATAAGAAAACTGAAGTAAGCAGTTTAAATGATTGTCCCAAGACCACAGATGGAGTGACTGCCCGCTTCAGGATTAAAACTAAGAAGCTCATTATTCCCCTTCTTTTATTCTGAGTACTTAATATCGTTTTTACATAACAAGGATCTCACAATTAATTTAAGAATAATAATTTATAATTAAACCAATTATCAACAATTATAGCAATATATGTAAATAGATTTGTGAAATTTATTAAATAAAAATAAAATTAGTTTATCCAAATATTTCCTGGAAAAATGAATCTGATTTACTACATAAGTTATTTTTTAAAAATTTTGCTTAGTATCAAGAAAGTGACAGCTTAATATAATTTATCATTTCAATGTCTTTTTTAAAAGCTAATTTCTTTAACCAAAATCTATAAGTATATAATATGGTTGGATTTACTACCAAACAAAAATATTTTTTCATTAAAAAAAAATCCTCCAAACTTAAAAACAGTAGTTTCTACTCTAATTGTAAACTTCAACTTCAGGATATATTTACAACAGATATATCTATGAAAAGACAGTGATTAAAAAGTAAAGAAAACATCAAATACTATTGCATTTACAGGAGAAAAAGGCATACAGTATAACATAAACAGCTTACTGTGGAGAGTGGGTTTAATCAGGAAGTAGCCATTATCCTTTCGATTCAGAGCAGTGACAGCACTCCAAAACAAGCAGCCGTGATATTTTTCAGTTAAAAGGCGTGAAAGAATACCTACTATTGTGTCCTACCTTTGCTGAGCTGACCCCAAAGGTCACCATATGTCTTTTGTCAAAATCTATCATGAAAACATAATCCAAGTAAGCATTTACAATGCATTATCTGTTAAAAACACCTAAAATCTACCTAACACAACCTCTCTCTCTGTTACTCACAAAACATGGCTGTCTTATTCAGAGATTAGCAATTATTGTAATGAGATACTGTCGGAGAGGGTCAAATAGTACTTCCTGCAGTTTACACATCTTGATTTCCTGGTAAACAAACTGAAAGGCAGGTGGAGCACTTAGATCACCAGTAAACGCGAATGCTCACGTGACAAAACTAAGCCAGGTAAGGTGGATGTCTCAAGTCATCGTTCTTTTCTTAATTTTATTAAAGTCAAAACAGACAATAAAGAGTTCTATCTTTCTTCCGTTTTTAAGGAAGGTTTATTCCTGACATGCGAAAGCACATAGTTTATAATAAGGGACGCTTGAAAAATGAATCTGTTTAAGCAGGTTTTAAAAATTCCTTCTTGGCACATAAATTTAAAAACAAGGCAATGCTAGCTAACACGGTTATAAAAAAAAAGAAAAACCTGAGGTTAATTGTTCAAAACCTGCTAAGTCTAAAAAAAAGTCCTTAAATTTCAACTGCTTCAAGAAAATAGGTAAAAGAAGTTACTGAATTATAAAGACCAAAATTAAATTTTTAGTGAAAGCATAAGCCTATTTTTATTAGAACAAGCCCTTACAAAGTGTGGTAGACTTTGGGAAAAAAATCTCAATTATGTGAATCAAAAAGTTCATATAACTTGAAGCTATTTCTTGCATCATTTAAAATTCATATTTCAAAAAGAAAACAAAATCTAAAATATTCCTGTGAGAATTTAAAAAATATATTGTTAGCTTGAAAATTAAGTTTCTGTCCTTAGTTTTTTCCCCAAAATTGCTGTTTTTCTGAAATTTCTAGTATAGTTGAATGAGGGTTGATTTAAATTAACTAAGGGTATAAAACAAACACAGTCCATCAAAATGGTGAACTAATTCACTAATTTAAAAATGTTTAGGAGATTTCTTTTAGGCTACAAACTGCATTATCTTTAAAATTCTATATACTAAGGCCCTACATCTATGTATGTATGCAACACAGCATACTTTAATTTTAATGCAAAGAGCCCTTAATCAGCAATATAATCATATCAAGGCATTAAATTATATAACTTAACAGGTGTATATTTATTCTATTTGAAAAATAAAATTCTAATGTATTGAAATAGAAAACAAAGTGACAATAAAATCAATAACAACAAAAAGAACACCCAAGTAGAAAGACTGTGCCAAGAATATTTAAAATCTCAGAACAGGTCTTGTTACAAACACTTAATATGTGTCATTTGAAAGGAGTATATATTCAGTACTGAACAACATTAACGCAAGTGCTAATCACCATCTTTACTATGATGACACATGAAACAGCAAATTTTCAGAAACCTATGACTTAAGGAGTTAATAGTTTCAGCTGGATTTCTTGGTGAAATTAAATAATTCAAATATCTTACAGTTATCTAGAATGCAAAACATAGCCCTTATTTCCTTTAAAGAAAAATTTAAAATATATTCCAACTAAATACGCAGCTTTACTATGTAAATTGTATGATAAAAAAACAAAATTTTAAGTTAGAAAATTATTATTTCAATTATTTCAAAGGCCCATGACTATCCCAGTTTCTCATAATGGGTCAAATTTAAAGGGATAATAAAATTAAAATACAGAGATAAAGAAAATAAATTTGAAATTTTGTTTCAGTCAAGGTAGCTTTTGCCTAGTGTCAGCAAATTTTGGTGTTAAGAGTTTACAATTCAGTTTTAAGGGCAGGGACAAAAACCAGGATAATATATTTGATACCCTGTGAGTAAGAAAAAGACTCCCTTGAATTAACATAGGAACGAGAAAAGGGAAACTTTTCCTCCCCTAGGTAGATTTCAGCCCTACTTGTTCTCTCAGTCAGGCACTCTTACATAGGGCATACATCCCAACGAACTATACCTGGCAGCTCTATACAGGGAAAAACTCTCAGAAAGGATTCCCCTGCCCCTTGCAGATCTAAGAAACCACAGAGGACATTACTCCTTCAGGACTTAAAAAATTTATACAAAACGAAAATGGAAGACAGGAACAAGGATAAGAAGGAAGAAAGGCTCCCACTTTTTTTGCTTACATTCTCCTGGCAATAAATAAGCTTTCCATAGTTATTTATAGCCCATCATATTCCAAAATAACTTAAGGTGACATATAGACATATGATTAGTAGAAAAGAATGCTTTCAAAATACAAATTAACACGAATAAAGGGAAAATAAGAGGAAGCAAGAAAGATGAAACACAAAGTTAATGCTAAAATACAAACGCCTATCATAAGGCCTTGCACAATTTAAGATGGGGGTGGTTCAGCTCTGAGCTTCCTAGCAATCAAACAAAGGAGGAAACAAGATTAAATTATAAAATTCTCATTCTGTATAAATTGTATTTTACAAATAAGCACCAAGACTTTTCTTAGTATTCAGAATTGAGAGGAATGTCTTCATACATTTCAATAATGCAACACTGGACAATACAATAATTTTCTCAAAGCATCTTTACAGAAATTAAATAACAAATTTCATATGAAATTCCTTTCAACCTTTCTCTAGGGAAAGCCAGAAAATTAGCCATCTTGCTAAGATGTCTTCTGCAATTTATCTAATCTGGATCTTTAAACAAACAGTAACAATCCCCAGGATCTTTTGTTAAATTCATAGTTCATTTTCATATTCCAAATTCCTATTTCATTTTCTAAACTCAGGTTCTTCTGCTGGATGAGTAAATAAAATGGACATGCAAGTGATAACTATGGTTCCAGATCAGATAAAGAAGACACAGGTAGTTAGGTTCACACTTAAAAGAGATCTCTCTTTTTAACTTAAAACAGTTCCTCTTTTCTTCTTTGTTTACCTTCTATGATCCTGCTCAATTCAACACCCTAGGAGCCCAATCTCTGATGATTTTTATTCCTCCTCAGTTTGGTATTTCTAACCATGGTAGAGAAATCTGACAGAATTTGTAGATTCCTACCTTCTCAGTCTGCACCAATTTCAATTTATTTTAGAGCATGAATCTTTGCATACTTTTACAGCATTTACTTTTTATATTATTGGTGGGATGGGGGAAGACAATAAAATTAATATAAAAGCAACTTCCTATCTCCCATTTTATTATACAAGATAAGTAGCAGCAAATGTATTCCATTACAGTTGGGTTGGTCTCTTCTCTGTCTCCTAAGGATGCCAAGTTATGGTCTCCTATCTAACCAGTTTATGTTGTTTCCCATTGCTTCCTTACCTCACTATCAGCTTAGATCTCCTCAGTTTCAAGGAACCCCTCTCTCAGAGCCTACCTATTTGAGCCCAGAAAACCTTTTTCTATATGATTTAGCCCAGTTATTAGTCTCTAATTATTTTAGGGATCTTCCTTACTAGATTTTGAAATTCCTTATTTTACATTACCCACAGTGAATAATAAAATGCAAACATTCTAAGTATGAATTAACATGATGCACTAATAAACTGCTGTACATATTTATAACAGCTAATGTTTGTCCAACATAACTATTTATTTATTGCATCAAGTAAGCCAGAAGACCAATTTTTACCATATGGATAATTTCTAAGTGATATACAATCAACCCATATTACATCAAACATTGGGCTTTCCTATTTTCAAGCTTGTCAAAAGAATTTCAGTTGTGATAACTTTTGAGAACACTACCAAAAATCAAATAGATTTTGTAAATTGTTGTCAGATACCAAAATGACTAAAATTAAATGACAATTGTGTCCAGTACAGTTTGATCCATATTTGAACTCACATACAGAACCCAAAGAGTCGGAGACTCTTCCCCTCACTAAATGAACTCTTCCAATGTGGAGCCGTTAAAATTTATTATTTCTGAATTTCCTGTTTTATGAGAATTCAAATCTAAGTATAGTAACCTCGACATACAATTTTTGCTATTGCAAAAGTTAGTAGCATTTACATTTAGCATAACATGTATACTTGCTTAACATTTTTCTTGCTATAAGAAAACCATTTCTAACACTTAAAAAATGTTAGAAAGCATATGCTTAAGCTCATATTATTTATCTGCTTAAATTAATCAAGATTATAGTTTATTCACTTAAAAAGTTATAGGATAATTAAAATGGTTCCATTATTAACCACCTTAGAATTATTTATTTCAGAAAACAAAAGTAGGAAACATATCTATAATATACACTGAAAAGCTTTGAAAAAATTTAACAAAAGAAAGAATTCAATTTTCTTTTTTTTCCTAAAAGACAAACTGAAAATAGTAAAGCAAAGAAAGCTACACAAATATATTTTTTCACTTACTGTAACATAATAGATACACACAGAGCCTGTAAAAATACAATATTCATTTTGCTGCAGAAGAACAGACATTGCATAACAATGAGATTTGCTAATGAAATCAACCATCAACCTGGAATACATATGTATTAAACCAAGACCTCAGTGTCATTTTCTTTTTGCATCGTTTGTTCTTTCTTTCATTTTTTCTTGACCTTGTCAATATTTTTGTCCTTTAGATTCTGGAACTTCGGTAAAGCAAAATCAAGACTATAATATTATAGTGTACTGGTTTTTATTCATCACATTTATTTTTAATGTAAATTCCAATTGTTCTGCTTCTATCAGCACTATTAATATATCTTTGGGGGAAAAAAAATCAATGAATGCTACCAGAAGAAACAAGGTTTATTTCTAAACAAAATTGTTGGATTAGGTCTAAAGAAAACTTATCAACATTTGACATAAATTCCATATAAAAACTTTTATAGCAATACTAGTGCTTATTTAATAAGAAATAAGAAAATAATAATATATTTTAAAGCACTTTCGTAATAATGTAATTCCTCCAGCAATTTCTACTACTGACGAATATTAAGTGAAATAATGCAAGGCTGATATAATAACCATGTTTTTAGATAAAAACTATAATTTTCCCCCCTAAAATGCTCTGCAGTCCTGGTCTACAAAGTTAATTACCAATTTCCATTTATCAAAAATAAGTAATTCTGAGAATTTTCTTAAAGATTTATTATTTAAATTTATGATTTAGTTCTTATAATTTTCTGTACAAGCCCAAAAAAGACTATGAAAGTATTTGATATTATATATCTTAAAGTATTAAAGTCCCTCAGAATTTATTTATATAGAGTATAAGCTATTTAACTAGATAACTATCTGTACTATTGGTTGTATACTCACACAAATTAGGGTTTCAATTCACATGTACTACAGATAAAATTAACAGCCTAACCTGCTGTGGTATATAATTGCTACTAATTCATGATAACAATAGTTTTTATTTTAAGCAGTACTTATACCAGCTAACCTTAGCCAAACAAAATTGTTTCCCATTTTTATTTTTTAAATAACTTAGTATCTAGCCCCAAACAATATCCTACAAAATAAAAGTCAATAAGTATTGCAGTTCTGTAAAAAAAGTAAACCAAACAGATATTCCTTATTAAACTTAAATTCTCTGAAAGTTGCCACTGACAGTCCAGTAGTTCTCAAGGCTATCTTAAAAACCTTGAAGGACGATTTTAAGAGCTGCATAATCACAGAGCAATCGTTAATCCACACGCAAAGTATTTTCCTATAAAACAGAAATTTCTATTGAAATGGCAAAATATAAATCAGACTACAGAGAAACAGACAGTTTAAACAAATGTCTATGGCAATACTGAAAACCTATTAAGGCAAAGGATGTAATCCTAATAAAATGTGATAGGCACTGGGAAGTTATCAAGCTCCTTGCTACTCAAAGTGCGGTCCACAGATCAGCAACACTGAAACCACTTGTCAGAAATAAATAATTTCAGCACTAGCCCAGACCTACTGAACTAGAATCCTATGCACATTAAAATTTAAGAAGCCAAGATCTAGAAAATTCTCTAGCCTACCTGCTTGTATATCAACTCTAGTAACTTCTGATATTCTAATAAATCCTCAAAATTCCATACTAAAATGGAGAATACTCAAAGAATAAATAATATATTTGTCGTGCTCAAAGTCCATTACCTACTATTTGCTTAATTATTTGAAGTTTCATATTCAAATGGACTACAGATTTGAAATTTGTGGTAATACAAAAAATAAGAGGGCCGCAGTAATACATTTTTGCAACATCTTGGAAAATATTAAATAAATGGATAAAATTGAAGCATTATACTCTCTTAGCAATTATTTTAAATTTTTTCAGCAGAAGAATCCTTTCTTAAATAAAATCCAGTGAAGAAACCCTGAATAGTAAAAAGTAAATAAAGGACTGCTCTTTGAGGCAGTAGTCAAGACATCTCACCAGAACCAACTTATATGATTCCTCCAAGTACAGTCTGAAAAACTGATTTAAGAGAACTACTGAAGAATCTAAAAATGAACTGAACAACTGTTACACTAATCACAAATAAAGTTAAATATTCATCAAAGTGAGTTGTAAAGATCCCTATATAGAAACCCATTGTTTAATTTAATTCTGTAGTGTTTTAAGGTAAGAACACTAGGTAAAATTACATAATTAAGCATTGTTTTCAAACTGATCTTTCCCCAAATAAATTTAAGTGATTAACTTGGATTTAATTACTATGTTATCTTCATTAAAATTATTTTAGTTAACAGTATGCCTACCATATATAAGACATTATGTTAAGTGCTATATAGGCAATACAGATGAATGGACAAAGTACTTCTCACCTTGGAAGGCTAAGCCAAATACATAGATGTGCCATAAAAGCATTCTGCTAAATGAAATAGGTCAGACAGAGAAAGACAGTGCTCTCACTTATATATGGAATCAAAAGCAAAAACAAAAAGCAATAGAAATATAGTACTAAAGGAAAAAAAAAATATAGTACTAAAGGAACAAAATTAACTGAGGATGTCAGAAAACACTTCACGTAAAGGTAAAATCTTAAGTAGGCCTTGTAAAGTGTGTAGGATTTGGAAAGGCAATGATGGCTCCGTGGAGGAACTAGGGGAAAAGGCATGGTAAATGGAGGGAAAACATATGCTGAGGGCAGAGGCTGAAAAGCATTGGGTGTGTTCAAAGAATAGCTTGAGGTAGCTTGCAAGTCTCGCAGTAACTAGAGTTACGAGTTGTTCATTTTTATAGCAGTAGCACTTGTAAAACTCAAGCGTTAACATACCTGTAAAGCATAATAAGGGCATTAAATATCTACTGTTTGAATTAATCAATAAATGAATGTAATCTAGTCTGGCTGGTATATAGGGCATATATAGAAAATAGTGGAAGATGAGGCTGAAAAGGTAGACTAAGAGCTTATTAGAGATAACCTTGAACATCACATTAAATGTTTAAATTTAACACTGAAAACAATGGTAAACTACTTGCATTAGAAATATTGATCTGGCAGTTTTAAGTAGGATGAATGGGAGCAGGAAGAGATTTCCAATAGGAATATTGCAATATTCAGTCTATTATAATAGTTTAGGCAAGAGGTAAGGGTCTAAACTAAAATTGTGGTAGTAGAGTCAGAAATACGGAGGTGAATATGAATACGAAAGATAAGATGAATCAATTCTTTTTAACTTCTTGACTGGTCAAAAGTAGAGCAAGAAACAAAAAATTATATTGTAGAAGTAAAATTTATTGGAACTTCATCGTAGATTCTACAAAGATAGAGTGGGAAAGCAAAAATTAAGGAAATCCCAAAGGCTGGGGAAAACATACAGCAGGAAATCTCTTATGCACTATGGTGTAAACTCATGTAACCACTGTAGAAAGAAATTAAGCAAAACATAGTAAAATCAAAGCTCTATGCAGTCACTATCACAGCAATTCCACTTCTAGATATGTAACCCAGAAAAATTCTCATACATGTGCATAGTCATATACAAAAATGTAAACTACAGCACTATTTGTATAGTGAAATACTAGAAAATAAGTAAAAGACTGTGGTGTATTTTTACAATGAAATATATAGCAGTTAAAATAAATGAACTAGAGCTACATATGTTAACATGGATATATATCTTTAACACACAAATACAACCACTTGAGGAAAGTAAAGGTTTTGTTGGTTTGTTTACTTCTATTTATCATTTTATTTAAGATAGGACAATCTGGAATAAATCAGTCAAGAAAGGATAAGATGGATATGTCTTATGAATGATCAATGAAACAAGTCTCTGGAGGACACAGAAGAGGATAAATATCAAAAAGCATGAATAACAAGTCTTTGGTTTAGTAAGGACACAAAACAGTTTTTGTTTGCTTTTACCAGGACTGATTTATTTTATAACTGGAAGTTTGTATTTTTTGACAACCTTCACCTATTTCACCCACCCTCCACCTGTGGCAACCATGAATCTGTTCTCTGTATCTATGAGTTAGTTTTTGTTTTTGTTTTTGTTTTTGATACCATATATAAGTGAGAGCACTGTCTTTCTCTGTCTGACCTATTTCATTTAGCAGAATGCCCTCAAGATCCATCCATGTTATTGTAAATAGAAGCATTTCCTTCTTTTTGTGGCTGAATAATATTCCATTGTATAAATATATAACACATTTTCTTTTACTCATTCATCCATCAAAGGACACTTGGGTTGTTTTCATGTCTTGGGAAACTTTTCCTCAGAGATGGGTAGAAAAGGTAAAACAACAACAGCAACAGCAACAACAACAACAACAACAACAACAACAACACCCAGACAATTTTTAAACTTTTTAATTTGAAATAACTATACATTTACAGAAAGTTGAAAAAAATAGTACAGTGAGGTTCCATGTACTCATCACTCAGTTCCCACCAATGGTTACACCTTAATGTAACTATAGTGCAATATAAAAACAAGGTAACAAATACCTACAACGTGTACATATAGTTCTATGTCATCTTATCACATGTGTAGATTCATGTAACCAACACTGCAATCAAGAGACAGGTCCATTCCGTCACCACAAAGATCTCTCTCATGCTACTCCTTTATAGTCATACCCAAACCCCTCTCTCCTCTACCATCCCTTACCCCTGGTACCACAAATTTGCTCTCTATCTCTGTACTTTTGTCTTTATATGAATGACATTATAGAGTGACCTTTTGAGATTAGCTTTTTTCACTGAGCCTAATGCCCTTGAGATCTGTGTATCAATAGTTGATACCTTTTTACTGCTGAGTAGTATTGCATGGTACAGACACACCATACTGTGTTTAGCAATTCATCTACAGTTAAGACATTTTGATTGTTTCCAATTTTGGCTATTACAAAAAAAGCTGCTATAAATAAATATATACAGTAATTTTGCTGGGAAAAATGCCCAGGATTGTAGTTGCTCTTCATGTAGTAAATATAGGTTTAGGTTTTTTGTTGTTGTTTTTTCTTTCTTTCTTTTTTTTTTTTTTTTTTTTTTTAAAGAAACTGCCAAACTCTTTTTCAGAGTGATGGTACCATTTTACTTTTCCACTGGCAATGTATAAGAGATCAGTTTCTCCACATTCTTTCCAGTGATTGATTATTTTCACTAATTTTTATTTAAGCGATTCTGTTAGGTAACCAGTGAGAGCTTGTTTTTGCATTTCTCTGACAGCTAGTGATACTAAACATCTTTTCATGTGCTCATTTGATACCCAGATATCCTCTTTGGTGAAATGTTACTTCATGTCTTTCGCCCATTTTTCTAATTAGACTGTTGGCATTTTTCTTGTTGATTTTTGAGAGTTTTTATATATCCTAGATATGAATCCTTTGTCAGATTTTCCCCTGGTATATAGCCTGTCTTTTCATCATCTTTACAGGGTGTTTTACAAAGCAAAGGGTTTTAATTTTTATAAAGTTCCAATTTATTGATGTTTTTCTTTTATGTATTGTGCTTTTTATGTCATGTATAAGAACATCAAGTTAGGACTCACAGATTTTTTTCCCTTATGCTTTCTTCTAAAAAGTTTATTACAGTTTTATGTTTTACATTTAAATCTATAATCTAAACAGAATTTGAACTGGAAAAAAAGAGGAAACTGTTTATCATCAGGTCTTCAACTACTTTAGTAGAGTTAATATCAACATTTATTGGGTATCTACTTGAAGTATGAAGCACTTAAGATATAGATACAAGTTATAGGATGCAGTGAGTAGAGAAAATACATATTTTTATTTCATTGTTTTAAGTGCCTTGACAGTATCGTATATCAGTGTTCTTGACTTAGCCAGGAAGAGATTGAGAGTATTCTTGGAGAAGATTATGATAGTTCTAAACTACTAAGAATGGAGGAATTAGGCAACTCACAAGGGGAAGACGGTGTCAGGAAGAAATAATAACACTGAACAAAGGCAAAAGGACTGTACACCCACTGCCTGCTTTAAGAAAGCATAAATGGTTTCAAAATTGAAGAGTACTAAGTATGGGAGATTTAGGCAAAATTTTTGATGTAGGCAGGAGACAGACTGTGGAAGATTTCATATGCTCTGCAAATGAGAATAAATTTTACTCTGTAGTAATGGGAAGCTAGTAAAGAATTTTAAGTAGATGAATAAGCTAGTTAAGATTTGTGATGCCAATTAAATTGTCACTGAGAAGAGGATGAACCTGGACACAGCAAGACTAGAGGCAGAGCCACCATTTAGGAGGCTACTGTGACAGCCCGAGTGAGGCATGATGCAAATCTACATAAAGATTAAGGCATCATGAATAGAAAAGAAAGGATGGATTTGAGAAATATTTAGGAAAACAAAAAAGAAACGTAGTCTTTACTGAAGAAGCAGGCAGGGAGAAATGTTGGCTTAAGGATAGTAGAGGTTATAAAACATCAGTTGTGGAAAATCCTTTCATTAACCAACAGTTAATCTGCAGGATTATATAACACAGCATTTACCAAACCACGAAAAACACTAACCCCTTAAGAGGCTTTGGAAGGAAGGGTCAAAAAGGTTGGAGATTCACAAAATACGTTAGCACATTAAAAGATGTGCCTAAACAGCTGTTAAACAAAACAAAACCCATTTACTCTTGTTTGACATTAACCCAGTGTTTTCCAAACTTACTTGACCATGGAATCTTTTTATCATACAATACTCACTCCACATAACCAATGCTCTACCAAAACTACCTTGGGTAACACTGGTTTAGCAACAATATGAGCTTTGGTTAAGCTTAGAGCATAGTTGTTTTTGTTTTCAATATTCTCTTAAAAAAAAAAAAAAAAGACTTAATTCTTGAATGTAGGTCCATGTGAAATCTCTCTAGCTTCATTTATTACTCCCTTTCACCACTCACACCTTTCCAGCCACGTTGGTTTCCTTACAGTTTTTGGAATACACCAACACAATCTCCCTCAATTTCTTGGCATTTGCTGTTTACTCTGGAACAGTCCTTACCCAGATATATACATGACTTGCTACTTCACTTTCTTAAAGATCTCTGTTAAACTGTCATCATCTTAGAAGAGCCTTCTCTGACCACCCAATAACAAATACTAACTCCATGACCCTGGCACTCATGACCCTTAATTTGCTTTATCTTTTTCACAGTGTTGGTTGCCATCTAACATATAAAATGTTCGTTTATTAACTATTATTTCTTTTGCTTATAGACTGTAAGCCCCATGAGTACAGAGTCTTGTTTTTTGTGCACTGCCTTATCCTCAGCACTTTCATGTACTAGGCACTCAGTAACTAGTTACTGAATAATTTAGTAATTGTCATTTAACCTCTATCTGAGTGTACTTACTTCATATTAAAGTAGATAATAGGTGAAATAGTTACATATCAACATATCCATTGATAGGAACAATATTGTCCTTTATGATGTTATGGTCAATATTTTTTATGCCCACTTTCTATTTAAAAGGTCTAACCAGTATTTTTCTTAGGGGAAAAAAAAAGGAAACAAAAGAAAAAAACTTACTTCAAGATTTCAACTTTTTCTTTCAACTTTCAACTTTTTCTCCTAATCAAAAACAACTATGTAATTGTATAATTTTATTTTTATCTTTAGAAAATGTACAGACACCATTTTGAATAATTGTTAAATTTCTCTTTAACTTTACTTCTTTAGACACTGGCTTATGAAAGACTACAAGTTGAAGCACTGAATGCAGCAACTTTGATGTTTTCTTCATGAAGTACAGTGATTTCTTTCTGTAACTTTAGCAATTGTCAAATGCTTTCGTAGGTTTTAGACGTGTACTGCTTCCATTTTTAATTTTAGCCATGACTTACTACTCTTCACTACAAGTCAGCTGTCCAATTGAATATACTCCACATGGTAGTATACTCTCAAAGGGACCGGTTTTCCTCTAAAAACTGGATTTCCCACTGATACATGCAACAATATTTCAAAATATCTCAGTATAAAATCTACAAAACTCTCAAATATTTTAGTATGAAACACACTACTTTTAAAAGAAAAGACTTTTTAAAATACACAAATAAATCAACACAAGATATATATTTGAATTGGTTCTGATTTAAACAAAATATTGTTTAAATATGTTCTTATTAAGAAATAAGAACACAGCTCATGTATATATAACTTTATAACCCAGGTATAACCTCTTCTTACAACAAACATTTTTCTGTACAGCAGTCTAGTGATGATTAAAATGAGAAACTTGAGTTCTTTTCCAATAAAAATATGCACAATTGAATAGTAAATAAAAGTAAATAATTATGTACTTTCATTATGCAGCTGTCATGAATAAATAGGTAAACTCTGTGGTATTCTAAGTTTTACTCAAAGAGAGTAGTTTCTTTCACCTTCATAACTAAAGCTATTATTATATGTATAACAAGTCATAATCTAAGAGTCATCCAATGTTTTTCATGAACTAGTTTAGTGATCTTGGTTAAATCACAGTCAATAAGACTCAGTCTCTTTGTCTGTAAAATGAGTAAGTTTGTCTAGGATTTTTAACATATTTTCTAGCTTTAATATTCTGTGATTCTAAAAATATATTTCTTCAATTAAACTCTATTGTTTTTATCCTTGCAAACTAACTGAGAAATGTTTCTGATACTAAGAAATGAATGTTCCCTCAAAAGCTTACTTCTTTGAAAACTAGATAATAAAACATATTTATGTTTCTCAGTAACAAAACACCTCAATTTGTACTGAAATATGATAAGTACTGTTTATCTACTTTAGGTGAATAAAAGCTGAGGGCAATTTATTAGAGCATAAGAAAGACTCCTGAATACTAGAAGGTCACACAGACTGTGTGCTGGGCTGTTAGCAAAACATCTATGATGCTCCAAAGCTGCCATTTTTCTTCCTTGACAAAGACTCCATCTGCCACTAAGCCATTTATAGCCTGCAAGTCAGAATATCAATGATTTCCAACCATTCTGCAAGCCTGCTTTCACCTTGACATCACCTCTGTAATACAGCTAAAGCAGATGATACATATATCCCCAACTGTAAGCATGAAGCCCATGCTTTACTCACCTGATAGTTATTTAAACTGCCCTCTAATGTACTATTTTTATTCATGCTGAGTTGTAAAGGAGTTTTAAAGTGTATATATTTGTTATAATTCTTGTTGCTTTACTCACATGCTTTAAATCAGATATATTCAGAAAACTGTAAAATCTGGACTGTACTAGGTAGTTTTCAACAATGATTTAATAACTAAGACAACAGAGCTATGTCATATTTCCATTTAATATAATCTGCTATAAAATTATTTCACACAAAACATTTTATTTACTTAAAAATTGAGACCATTAAAGCAATAAAGAAATGTTGATATAATTTCCAGTTTTATACCTGAATCTGTGTTCTTAACATTGTAAACAAGTGAAGCCTATTTACCTAGCAATGAGAGAAAAATTTTCATTTATAATTTGTTTCTTTTTTTTCATAAAGTCTTAGAAATAGATGCAAACTGCCAAAAACTATGAAATATTATTCTTCCATCTCTTTTAAATAAAAGCAGTATAATCTTTGGTCATTAACATTTGTTAAAAATGGAAATAATAACCTTACTTAAAATATTACTTTCACCTGAAAATAGGTCTCTACATAAATAATGAATTAAAGTCTATTATGTACAAAATATTAAGGGGAGTATAAAAAAGTCTAAAACAAGATTTTTGCCCTCAGAGGAAAGTAAAAATGCAGTCATGGTGGGGGAGCAAATAGCTCAATGGTAGAGTGCGTACTTAGCACGCACGAGGTCCTGGGTTCAATACCCAGTACCACCTCTGTCAAATAAATAAGTAAGTAAACAAATAAACCTAATTACCTCCCCCACTCCAAAAAAAAAAAAAAAAAACAACCACTCATGAAAAAGCATTTAAAAGACAAGGAACTTCACAGTGAGAGGAAGTGTGTTACACAATAAGAAATTCTGGATTACAGGTTAGGAGACTTAAGTCTAATTATATCTTTGCTCTGAACCCTCCAAGTACTGAGTCATTTGTCTAGGAAAACCACTTACTCACCTATAAAGTGAGGTGACAAGTAAGTGATATCTAAAGTTTCTTCCTGCTCTAGCACTCTACAATAATAGGACACCATGAGTCTAGATGTCAAATGATTACAGATACTAATTGACCTTAGACTTCCAAATGGCACTCCCTTTAGGTAGATAAAGCTAGTACTGAAAAGGAAATGAGATATGAATTGAGTTTGAAGGATGTGCAGCATTTGAATATATATGCAGAGGTAGAAAAAGAATCTTCCCCAAAAAAGGGAATAGCATAAACAAAGACATGAAAAAGAAATCATGATTTCAGATATGTTAATGCAGCAGGGCTAACCACAATGAGTAAGAAGATGAGACATCATAACAGAGACTGAGAAACTAGTAGGTAAACTAATATAGCAATCTAAACATGACCTAAATAGGGTGGTGGTGAGAATGACAGGAAAATAAAGAATGCAAAAAAATCTGAAGCTGCATCACAGCCACTTTTAAGTTTTGATTCTCTAGAGCCAGATGAAGGAGAGTAATGCAAACAGATACCAGGGTTCATACACTGATGTGGGAAATGGTGATACTATTAACAGAAATAGACCTGAAATGTGATCATCTTTCTAAAATAATATGAAAAAATATACAATACATTAAAAAGAAATAAAGTCATCCAATTTTCAGAAAAAGAACTGGATTAGGAATTAGCTACTGATGCTGGAGTCTCTGCCATAAACTGGCTGTGTAACACAGAGCCAGTCACTCTAAGGCTTGCTTTGCTAAACTGAGAGGACTGAAAGTAATATGATTTCAAGATTCTTTTCAGTGTTATATATAACATAGCTTCTTAATTTCTAACAAACTTGAAGTTGTAGAGGCAGTCTATTGAAATAGTCTTAATTCTGACTGATTGAAGATTTATCATTTTTTTGTACATATGAAAAGTTGAGAAATACAAAAGTAATTAAAATGATTATTTTCACCTACAAGTACAACCAAAAAACAAGTGCCACAAAACTAAAGGCAAAAGCAGTAATTTCAGAATTAACTATGCATTTTTTATCCTACATTACTTATTAACTAACTCATTAAATACCTTTTTACTGGAAACCATGGGAAAGCCAAGAGAATAGTTTCCATGTTTAAGCTTATCATTACTGGTGAGAGAAAATGAGTGTACATAAAATAATAAAAAATTGCCTTTTGATATAGACTAACTCACAGATCAAGAAAAATCATTATTTACCATTTCAAAGGGGAGATGAACTCTGATGTTCTAAAAAATGTAATGGATATAAACTTTGGTTAAAGCAGAAAGTATTCCTAGAAAGTTTCTTTAAAAAGAGATGCCATAATCAAATTAAATTTTATTCATATTTCATACTATTTTGTACAATGATTACTCATAATTTCAAGAAAAAAACCTTATATTTACTCCAAAGTCATGAATTAAAATATATGGAGTATTTCTGAAGTATGCTTCCAGAAGTATGTGTCAAATAAAATAAGACAGTTTTTTCCTAAACATCAAATTACAATTAAAAAAATATTCTGAAATAATTTGCACTCTAAAAATAATTTTTATATTAAGTTACAATTTAAGTTTTTTCAGGAAATTACTTAAATTTAAGAAACATACAAAAGAGGGAACTCAACTTCTAGTAACTTGTGTTGTCTCTTCCATTACGTATGCTTATAATAAATAATTAAAACAGCACATCGGAGCGTATTACTATTATAATTTCTCAGTACTTAACATTATAGTCAACTAAAGATATAATTAAATTGGCAGGTGCTCTACATGTTACAGTGTAGTAAATTTTTATTCTTGGGGAAAAATATTTCTATGCACTCATAGATTTTGATCTCTAAGATGATGTCTTTCTTATTAAAGTATGCCTTTATTTTATTTGAAGAGTATAATCACTGATAATAAACTTCTTTTATTTTGCCTAATAAGTCCAACATTCAACATGCAAAAATGATCACAATACAATACTTAAAATAGACAAAGAAAATGGATTAGAAATAGAGTGTTACTTATAAAAATGCAAGTATAACTTCAGATAATAATGAACTCAACTGTCTTCAAAGATACGACTATTCTTTTTTCATTATTAACATTTAACTAAAATAAAATCAATTCTTTTTCCACCTCTCCAAGTGAAATCCATATTAAAGTGGTCTGGAGTTACTGCAACTGTCCAATAGATTCTTTAGCCAATGCTGATGATAACTGTGTGGCAATGATCTAAATGTGGCAGCAGTCTAGTAGTTATTGCTTCTATAGTGATTTGATAATTGGTTTGGTCCCTGAAGTCCTCACATATTAATCCCTCTTTAAATGGTGCTTTTAAAAAGAAAAATTAATAGAAAGTAACTGGATCACAGTATGGGTAAAATTATATACAGATTTGCTGAATACATTAGCAAATAACTATGCATACACATTTAGAAATCTACTCAATCCAACACATACTGGAAACAAGTTTGAGGACTTAAGCTCCAACACTATGAACAGTCATATGTGAATAAAACAGTTTTGTCCACAAAGAGCTTACAATTGAATAGTGTAAATTGAAACTACTCAAGGAGTTTCATAAATTGTTTCACAGTGTTCATATTTTTAAATGAGGTAATAGTTAGCTTAAATACCTATTTTTAATAATAAAGAAAATAACTTTCTCAGTAAGCAAAAAAGAATAAGCTGAGAACCTTAAATGTGTATCATGTGTGGTAATGAGTGACAATGGTCAAGAATGCTCATGATGCTCAGTCTTATATCACACACACCTGAACACTGGTAGAGTTGCCATGATGGTTTTGATGCTTTTTTACATTTTTAAATTTGTTAAAAAATAGAAGCATGAGGCACATTAATAGAGAAATGAAAGCCAATGAGAACATAAACTGATAATCAGTAAAATCACCACAAGAAGATTTTCACCAAATCCCAGTTGCATTCATCTCATCAGAGTTCTTATACAGCATATTGAGATGTCTTTATTATTTCAAAAACTAATGTAAAGAGGAAAAACTGTAATGATAATTCTCTTTAAATGAAAAGCCAAACTGGATGCAATTATCTTTTTTTCTGAATTAGGACAAAAATTATAAAATTAAACTACTGCACTTGCTGATACTGTAAGAACTTCAAACATTAGCAAGTGAAAGTAATTTTGAACTTTTTAAACAGTTGTGATACTGTTACATTTAAATCTATGCTTAATGAATCTAATTAAAATGTCATTTCAAAATGTTGCTA
Organism: Camelus bactrianus; assembly: GCF_048773025.1. NCBI lineage: Eukaryota > Metazoa > Chordata > Mammalia > Artiodactyla > Camelidae > Camelus > Camelus bactrianus. Next base: position 43,568,644 of record NC_133543.1, read on the forward strand.
TCACAACAGTGAAGAATTGGAAGCAACTTAAGTGTCCACTGGAGGATGAATGGATAAAGAAAATGTGGTATATACATATAATGGAATATAATTCAGCTTTAAAAAAAAAAAAAAAGGAAATTCTGACACCCTACAATATGGATGAACCTTGATACATTATACTAAGTGAAATAAGCCAGTCAGAAAACAAAAAATTTTGTATGATCCCACTAATATGAGACATTTCAAGTAATCAAATTAAAAGAAACAGCAAGTAGAGTGGTGGTTACCAATGGCTGGACGCAGGGAGTCTTGGGAGTTCTTTCATGTGTATAGAGTTTCAGTTCTGCAAAATGAAAAAGCTCTGGAGCCTGGTTGCACAACAGTGTGAATGTACTTAACACTACTGAATTATACTATCAGAAGTGGTTAAGATGATAAATTTTTATGTTACACATTTTTATCAGTTTAAAAAAAAGACTTTGAGGTGCTTATGCAGAGATGCCTGGCTTAATTGATAAAGTATGTCTTATGTAATTCAAAATAAAATAAACTTGTGTCTTTTGCAAAGTAGAAAAAAAGTCTTTATACATTAAAAATTATCAAAGATAAAATTCAGATGATGATATTATATTATTATATTATATTTTTTATGTACTGATCAATAGAGTATTTTTACTGAAAATCAACTTATGTATCTCTAATCAGAAACTGATTAGAGATTACACTTACTAAAGAGATCCATAAGATTATACATTATTATAAAAAAAGTTTGAGGTTTTTAAAATATTAAAAATGATGTGAGGAAATAAATTATAAACAGCAATTAAATGAAGTAACAAAAGCAAAGTCAAGTTTCTCCATCCTAGAGAATAGCACAATGAAAGAACTGATATTTTATTCAATTTGGGAACATAAGAAAAGGCTTATTTGAGAAGGCAAGTAAGTTTTAAGAATGAATAGATTGTTCAATATAAGAAAATCAATCAATGTAACACACCACATTAGAACAAAGCAGGGAAAATCATGAGTATCTCAACCAACAAAGCAAAAATATTTGACAAAATCCACCAATCTTTCATAATTTAAAAAAACTCAGAAAACTAGTAATGTAGGGGAACCTTCTCAACATGAGAAGGACATACTGGAAAACCCACAGCTAATGTCATACCACATGGTGAAAGATCAAAAGCTTTCCGCCTAAATCAGAACGAAGAAAAGAATGCTCGCTTTCACCACTGAAAGTTCTAGCCAAAGCCAGAACCAAGAAAAAGAAATAAAAGACATCCAAATTAGAAAAGAAGTAAGCTATCTCTATTTTCAGTTAACATGATCCAAAAGATAGAAAAATCCCCCAAATTAAAAAAAATACTATTAGCACTGATAAACGAATTCAGTAGAGTACCTAATCAACACACACATGTACACAAACACAATCAGCTGTGTTTCTATATACCAACAGTGAACGATCTAAAAAGGAAATTAAGAAAATAATTCCATGTACAATAGCATCCAAAAGAATAAAATACCTAGGAATAACTTAATCAAGGAGGTAAAAGACCTAGACACTAAAAACCTCAAAGCACTGGTACAAAAAATTATTATTAAAGACAACCTGAATAAATGGAAAGATATTCAGTGTGAATGGATTATAAGACAATATTTTTTGTTTCGTTCTTCCTAAACATTTGTTTAAAAATAATTTATTTTAAAAATATTTAATGGAAAAACCATATTAAAATGATTAATTAAAAGTAATTTTACTAGGCACTTACCACTTCCTAAACTTCTTGGTTTGTAAATTCCTACAAGATCTGACTTTTAGGCTCATTTACTTCCCATATTTTACACTTCAACAATATTGGACTAAAATATTTTCATGTCCCTGAACATACATTCTTTCCAATCTATACGCCTGCTTCCTCTTTCTGGATTCTCTTCTAATTCATACCTCAAAAATCTAGCCTAGATGCCTCCCTTGTCTTTAAAGGTTTTAATCCTAGACAGAGTGAGTGAATCATTCCCTTTTCTGTTCTTCTCCTAAAATTCAAGCCATCAAAAAGTGACAACAAGGACCTACTGTATAGCACAGGGAACTATATTCAATTTCTTGTAATAACATATAATGGTAAAGAATATGAAAAGAAAAAATATGTATGTATGTATATGTATAACCAAATCACTTTGCTGTATATCTGGAACTAACACTGTAAATCAATAAAAAAAATTTTTTAAGTGATAATAGAGTTCAAGAAAAATAAACAAAATGTAAACAAATCAAAGACATTTAAACAACGGCATAAACTTCGTCAAATTATCTTGATGTAATCAAGATTAATTCTGGCCATGACTAACAGACCAAAACACAGTGGCTTACAAGATAGAAGCTTATCTCTGTCAAGTCAAAGCAGTCCAATGTAGGACAGATCACTATGGGCAGGGTAATATCCTAAAGTTACCAGGGACTTTCCATCTTATTGTTTTACCCATTCATAGTTTATGGTTTCCCCTCACTGCAACCCTTTCTTTAAGGATACAACTTGCGTACAATACTTCTGCTTATGTGTCTTTAGCCAAAACTTAGTTACAAGACCACATTTAGTTGTAAGAGAGACTGGAAGTGGTATTTTTACTCCAGGTATTGATAGGCTGGGAAAAATTTAGTAGTGGGGGAAAATTGATGTTAGGTTATAACTATCAGTCATTGCCATGCTTGGTTATATCTTATCTGTGGTAGGTACCTAACTGACACTTAAAATTTACTACCTAACACCAATATTTCTAATAGTGTGTACATTGTAAAATTATATAGTAATTCCTTCTAAATTTCAATCTTTAAGTTAAATATTTCTACTGGAAGAGATTAATCTCTATAAAATTTAAATAACATTCACAATAAAATTACCAAGGGAAAAAAAGCAATTTTAATAAAACAGAAAAAGCCACTTCAATTATTTAAAAAGTTGCTTTGTAACAGGTTACTAAATAAGTAGCAAAATGTTTTAAAAGAATATGTAAAATAAAATATAAGCCGTTGTATTAATAAAATTACATATAAACAAAACTACATGTAAGTAAAACTGTATAAATACTCCCAAACAAGATAGAGGATTTGGGGAGATTTAAAAAGAAACAAGTCTATGAGTTATTCTTTATAGTACCTATAAATGCTGTTTGGAGGATCCATATATTAAAACTTATAGATGAAAGGATCACAATGTGTGAGTGAGGTAAATTTGGATATATCCCTGACCTGTATAGTTGATGTCCTACCCCATCCCATATCTATAAAGAAGCAAATCATTAAATTAAACAAGTAAGAGGGAAGAAAGTTAATTAACATTTTTAACAATCTTTAAGATATATGCATATATCATTTTACAGGTGCAGACACTGAGGCACAAAGAGGCTGACTTGCCGAAGGTCGCATACACAGTATACGGCAGCATCAGTACTTGAAGTCTTTCTGGTTCTAAAACCTATGCTCTTTCCTACCCACCCTACTTCCTGTGGTTCAATTTTAGATATTCATGTATTACTATCCTTGTTTCAATTTTAATATAAGAAAACTAAAGACTACTAATTAATTTAACTCTTTCCAGGGTAACTTATGATTACTAGCAAACATTTCCTGAATACTCATTTGCTGAGTACAATTTGAAAATACATATTAAAATATGCAAAATACAAAGAAATATATGTTATCAGTCACACAGGAATAATAGAAATTAAGCATTACCAAACTACTCCGGAGAGGGAATCATTTTCAATTAGGATGATTAGGGAAGGCCTCAAAGAGATGATTACATGTGTATAGGGCATTAGAAGGGAGGTTTGATTTCATCAGGAGAAATAAAAAGCCTGAAAAAGAAAAAGAATATTCTAGGAAAAGGGAATGACATGAGTGTTAAGTATGGTGACAAAATGTATATTCAAGGTGGAGTATGCAGTCCACATTGGGTAGAGTATAGTGTTCTTCGTGAATAGTAAGATATTTGTCTGGGAAATATGTTAGAGCCAAACTGAGGAGGAGTCTTGAATACCAAGTTCAAAAATCTAGATTTGATTTTATAAGAAATGGAAAGTCACTAAACATCTTCAAGTACAGAAACAAGAGAATAAGAGCAATGTTTTAATAAAATTAAATTGAGGATGAGGCATAGGCTTGAATAGAATTGACAATGGCCAGGAAGAAAAAAGATCAGTTAGAAGATTTTGACATTTCTGTGAAATGTAACATGAGGGTAAAAACAGAAATTCTCCTAAATTCTGAAAATTTCTGAATAAAAAAATATATAAGGTATATATTAAATAATATATAAATATTACAGATTCAGCTCTGAAACAATCTATAATATCACCCTCTCTAACCACAACATTTTACTCTTTTAGTTCTTTATCATTCATTTTACCAGCTTGTCTACCTCTAACTAGTCCCTTAATCTCTCCATCTTCTCTGAATATATCAGCACTTCTCTGGCCTCATTTTATTCCAGTCCCATGGTCAACACTTGAATTACTCTCTCAATATCTCAGCCTGAGTCAGTGTCGAAATCTACCCTCTCTTCTTGACTCAAGGGGCTAGAGAAAGCTTCACAACCCTGACATTATTACAAAGAGTTTCTATTATCAGTCACTTATGAAACTCTCAAATGAATACTTCTCAGTCTTTAACTTAACATCCGATAATATTAAACACCACCTCTCTTCCTGAAATTCTTGAATTTAGAGGAGTTGTAATTAAATGTTCTCTTTATATTACCCTAAAAACATGCTGAGAGTCAGTATTTTTTAATAAAAAAAAAACTTTTTCATCCAATGTTAATTTTAACTTCCCTATTGTAAAACACTAGAGCTAAACAGAAGGTTACTACAAAAATATGTTAATATTTTGTTGTAAACTATTCAGTTAGGGCAATAAAGTTCTGATTTTAAAAAAAACAAGCAAGAAACGAGCTACAAATCAGGGCCAGCTAAAATGCTCCCTTAGGAAAATGAATAAATATGCCATAAACATTGTAGACTCAATGATGATGATAAAGCCTTTAAAAACATAATAAAAGTTCTCTCTGGCCTCTCTGAAAAATGTAAATTTAGCAAATGAACCAGTTTTCCAAGAAAAAATGTTAAAACATAAAGATTGTCTATATATGGATTTGCATTTCTGACAATTACTGCTTTTGATGAACAATTAAAACAGAATTAAAGAAACAGATTCACTGAATAAATAATTTACTCAATTTTTTTCTCTGCTATTTGAAAGGAATTTTTCAAAAAAGCTGTAAAATCTCATTATTGTAAATCAGATTTTACTAGTTACGATTTTCTAATAATGTGGATCAAAGTCTTGGATAAAGTTTTTCTTTAAGTAATATTTCCTTATACACAGTAGAAATTAACACTTCAAATAAAATTAAAGCGGAAAAGTATCAGTTTCTTAAGAGAACTATCCTTTTCAACAACTCTCCATATTTGGAAGACTCCTTATAAATCATTTAAATATCAATGAAAAATTTAAGCAAGAAGCCTAATAATTCTTTCAAGGCTGTTTTCACAGTCTTTCTTTAATATGTGATTACAGTCTCAAGTAATTTTATTTTGGTAATTTTTTTCCTAGTATGGAGTCACCTTAAATGTTTTGTGCCATATTTTAGTAAAATCAAAAACTAAATAAAGACAATGTTCTGATTATGATTCACACTGAAATATGTTAACATAATTAGGCATATATTTCAGTTACAAATTAAGTGTAATTTTCATTTTAAATGTTTTAAAATAATTTAAAGAAGTATTTAAATAACTAACAAGAGTGTGAGATGTGATTCACTAAAATTAAATATTCAATTGGCTGTTGAACAGAAGAATAACAATTTAAAATTACAAACATTTTCTAACTTAATTCTCATTCTCAGAGAAAACAAAACATCCTTAAAAGCTTAATTATCATTTTGGTCTTACTGTGATCAATGTGGTCAATCTTGTGACATCACTATTGAGCAATCTGCAATAGGAAAACAGAAATAGCATTCAGCTGAATCATACTTGAGTAAATCATTTCAGAAACTAAGAAGTTTGTTTAGAGTACTAGTCTTTCTTTATACTGTAAGTCATATTTAAATTAATATTGTCGGGAAAATTGTAATTGGCATGACACAAATAAGCATAAAACACATGGAGTTTATGTACAGGTTATTATTTATTATAATGTGGTAAATTATATTTTGTTTATAATCAGCAACACTCCAGGGTTAACATAACATATTAGTAAATAAACATAGGACATTTGGGTTAGTTTTACTTGTTTTCAAACATTTACTGAGAAGACAATCACAGTGTCTTAAATATATTACAAACAAAAGACAGCCAGGTATTGTTTATAGATACCTTTTCCTCTATGATTAGATTAGTAGCTTAGCTTATGGTTAGAACATGGATTTTCTTCTTACCAAGTAGGAGAAATTGCCACATGCTAACCCTTACGAATGGTAACAAAACTATTAAAGATTGAAAATATCATTGGAAAGGAACTATACACCATAAACCCAAGGGAAGTTGTAAGTTAAACTATTTTCTAAACTATGTATGGCTTAGAATTCTTATTCCTGTCAAATCTAAGCTTTTAGAAATTTCTTAACAAGGTATGATTTAAGGTAAGCTTTAAAATGTTTAGTGTTAAAATTAATACAATGTTTACAATGTTTTAAGATTCATAATTAGATTTCATGGATTATTTCATCAGATCCTCAGAACAATTCCTTCACAGAAGTGGGAAAGAGTTATTTCTTATTATACATTCAGGGAAAAATAGATGTTGGAGAGGAGACACGACTTGTCCAAGCACACAGAACTGAGTTTTCCTTGGTTCCTTTTTTAATTCACGCCTCCCATCAATTCATCCTGCCAACCATTCCTCCTCATTCTGCCCTTAATTCAAAAACATTACTGCTTTTAACCTCACTAGTTCAAGATATTGCCCTCCCACACTACTATTATAATCTCTCCACTTCTATTCTAGACAACAAATACATCAGCTCACATCACTTCCTACTCAGAACTGTCCAATGGCTTTCCCATAACTTAGAATAAAATCCATAATACCTACCATGGCCTATTAGTCCCTCTGTCACCTGGTCTCCTGACCACATCTCCTGTCACTGTCTCTCTACTAAGCTCCAGTCATAATGACCTTTTTGATATTCCATAAATATACCAAACTTGTCCCTCTTCTAATGGCCTTGACACTTGCTGTTCTCTCAGCCTGGAGCAACTGTTCCGCATATCTTTATAGGACTGGCTTTCTCTCTTCATTCGTGTCTGATAACAAGTGTCCCTTCCTCAGAAATGCTTTCCTTACCACCAGAGACTATTTTCAGACACCAGCTCCATGACAGAAGATCACTGGAGCACTAGTATAATAGCTGGAACCCAATAACTACTCAGGAGATAGCTGCTTAATGAATTAGTGAAAAATTACTTACTGATTTCCTACTGCATCTAGCACTATAGCCACTCAGAGGGACATATAAATAGAAATGCTTATGACTTCTATCTGTTTAAGGAAAATATGCCGTAACAACTCTGTATGTATTTTAGAAAGTTCACTGCAGAGACAGTCTGGGAAGCTCAAAAAAAAAAAAAAAAAAAAGCAAGGCAGTGGGTGGTGTGAGAGTGGGTGTGCTAAGTTACAGGTGTGGTACAATGACAATCTGGATAATGAAGATGAGGACTGCAAAGAGAATGGGAAACCCAAGAATCATCTTACATGTAGAAACAACAAACATGCTAAATTAAGAATTAGAGAAGGATAACAGGGAATGAAAGATTACCAGGGACACAATGAAAGAAATCTGAGGTGGCAGCATGGAGTGATTTTTATTTTGGAGAGTAAGTAAGCCCAGTGTTACAACCGGCTATTCAAATAGAGATGCTTCCCAACAACAGGTAGAAACTGGGATTTAGAATAGTCCAAGATTTAAAAATCAGTCATACAAAAAAGTACGATTCAAGACAAGAGAGTGGATGAGTTCACCAAGGGAATGAATACACAGAAAGGACAGACTATTCAGCAGAATTTGGGGAGATACCTATACATAAGGCTCATGGGAAGCAAGAGAGGGACATTGCACAGTGCTCTGATATAAGCCCAAGGAATAGAGAAATGAAAAATACGCCGATTAAAAGCAAAAGAGGAAAGATTTCTAAGGAGGAGAATGTGTTAGTTTTAAATGATACATGGAGGGATCAGAGAAGATGACTGGAAACTTACTTTCTCTAAACTACCCATGCTCCCACCAGATTAAATCAGGTTAGAAGAAGGCTACATAGATGGAATACATTACTCTCTGTATCCAAAGACCTGCCTTCAAGGAACTCTGTCCCAGCATTATGCTCTCAATTTCAATCAATACAAAAAAAAAAAAAAAAAAAAATCTTGTGATGGTAAAGTGTCAATACTAAAAGTCTTGTGAAAGAAGCAATTATAATTTCTATAAAACTGTCCAATTTAAAAAGGTATTCAATATTTAAAAACAGTTACATTCAAACACTGTTCATAACTGAATAAAAAGATAAATGTTCCATTTTATTTATTTTTTTTGAGGGAAAAAAGCAAGATATTTAAGACCAAACCCATAGTTTAAAATGCATACTTTATTTAAAGTCCTAAACCTCATGGTATAAAAACCTAGTAAAGGAATTCTTTCATCATGGTAGCAGTTTTTACACATAATTTCCTGGATATTTGCAAATGCATGAGGAAAAAAATACATGAAATTAAAATGACACTAGAGGTTAAAGCCAGACAAATCTAAGGGCTTCTCATAACAATCCAAAGTGGCTTTTACAAGGAAAAGATAATTCTTTAAAATCATCTTGAAACGAGGAATATATTCAAATTATACATATAAAAAGTAATATTACATTTTATGTAAATGTAATTCAACTATGTATTTTCCCCTACAAGACACCATTTTAGCAAATATGAACAGAGAAAATCTTAACTACACCTACCCTCAGAAAACATCTACCAATGTTAAAGTGTGAGAAAAGAATCTTAAGTCATGATATACAATTATATGACTGTTTCCAGTAATTAGAATGTAACTGTCTCTATTTTTCTTCTTCCTCTGTCCCCAAAGGGAAAAAGTCTTTCCTTATGTAATCAATTTCAGCATATTCAAGTCTTATCCTTCACTTTACAACCCTACATAAGTTTCAATATATACAAAGCAAGTATAGCTTATTGAAAATATTCAAAGGAATAAATGAATAGCAAATCTATACTGACTGTTTCTCACCTCACTCAAATTGAACATGGAAATCTATGCTAATTAATCCTAAAATTCACTTGAAGTAAAAGTCACTAAAATATTTAATCATTCATTTATATATCAGTTTAATGTTTTCTCTGTGCTCTATGCTCTTTTAAGAGCATAATTTAAAAATTATTTTAAAAATTTACATGTGAAAAGTAATCTCACAAACCATATGTTACCTGTAGGTTGTTTTAGTGTTGCAATCTTGTAGACATGTCTTTATCATTCCCTTCTTAGAGAATCACAACTATGCATATTTTGGCATATGTTTTTATGGTTTAATAAAAACGTTATAAAACTCTAAAACACGCTTCTAGCATCAACTAGCTATTTCAAATCCTTACTACTACTACTACTACTACTGAGGGAAATTATTCAGTAGGAAAAAATCACAAGCTTTGATAAGCAATACTTTTTTTGCGGAAGAATACTTGTAAATAATAGGGAACTATAAACCTGGGAAACCGGTGAAAATGTGACCTATTACTAATGGGATACAGCATCAATATCTGTGGGATGTGGGTTCTACAGTCCACAGATAACAGTGAACTGACTGTAGGAAGCTACTTTATGTAAGGGGTCTGAGCATCCACCGGTTTTGGTATCCATGGCAGATCCTGGAATCAATCCTCCACTGATATCAGGGGACAACTCTATCAAGAGCTGTGCAATGAAACTACGCAATAAAGGAAATGTTCAGTATCTGCACTGTCCAATACTTAGCCCAGAGCCAAATGTGGCTATTGAGTACTTGTAATACAGTTAGTGTGACTAAGGAATTGACTTTAAAATATTAATTAATTTTAATTTAAATATCCACATGTAGCTATACAACACTAGACAGTGCAAGTAGGCATTTCTAAAACTATACCAGGATCGAAGTATAAATGATCCTCCAGAAATATCTGAAAATTTACTTTCTCTATTTTTTTTAGACATAGGAAAAAACCCTTCTACTGTGTTGGGTTGGATATGTTCAGTTTAGGAACACTGCTCCAAATCTTGAGGGGAATATTTTATCTTCAAACAACCTTCAAGTTTATGTTGGGGGGAAAAGAAGATTCATTTTATTGCAGAATTCTAATGGTATCATAGTGTGTATAAAGGGGAATAGTCCTTGGTCTTGGAGAATTGAGTTTTAAATCTCCTTAAATTTAAATTTAAATCAGCTGGGTAGAAGTGGTTTACTTCATTTATTTGCACACTATTATGACTAAAACCTCAACAGAATTTAGAAAAAAGAAATTTATTTTATTAACAATATTAATAGCCCTGATCCTTGGGAATATCTTTTGTTATCAATTATTTTCCCTTTCTCATCATATTTTAAAGAAAAAACACGAGCAAGCTTTAACAGCAAGACAAGAGTTTTAACTAAGAATGTAACATGGTATGTATGAAAGAAGCCTGCCATCTAGTCTAGAGCAGGCATACAAATAGAAGACCTTATAAAACATTAACAGAACTTCTGTTAAGCTGTTGTGTCAAGTAAGAAAAGCACTAATCAATTTAGATACTTTATCTATAAGCACCAAAGCTTTAAAGTGATAGAAATCATATCCTGACCTGTACAGTGACTATGTTGGTGCCAAGCTAACTGTTGTTTTCCTCATTTCATTGGGGGGAAGATATCAAAAGCAGAGAAAAGAAGAAAAATAGGCAGCTTGAACGGATAGTTCCAATTCCAAGCAGTATTTTCGGTGCATAGTACTCACTGAATGCATTCTGTCCTCAGTTTCAACTGCAAGTCTAAGCAGGGTATGCAATAAAATATAAGATATGCTTCTTCCCTTAATGTTCAGAAAGGCTGTTAAGGTAGTACTTTCAATGACACTGCACATTAATTCATGTACATTAATCCAATCCCTCCGTACCCCACATACCAAGGGATGACTGTAATTCAATACCTGCTGTTAGAAATAATCAGAAGTGTAAACCACTATCTACACTAGAGATACCCAGAAAGCTAAAAAGTGCTGACTCTACAGCCTCCCAAGAAAGTCTAGAAATAAAGCAAATGACAGTTTCTCACTTTAAAACACCAAACTTTGTCATATCACAACTTAAAGTGAGTTTCCCCTTAAGACAACTGCCTTAAGTAATAAAGAAAACCAAAAGCAAAAACAAAAAAAGCATGTACAATCTCTTTAAAATCTTAAAGAGAAAATTTACCAGGATTCTAATTTTTTGTCACCCTCTCCAAACTACTACTCTCTTCTACTAAACAAACAGCACTTCAGGTAAAACCAAATATAAACAGATGGCATTTAAAAAAACACTTCTTGCAAAATCTCTAATTCGAAAAGATACATACACACTAATGTTCATAGCAGCGCCACTGACAGTAGCCAAGACATGGAAGCAATCTAAATGTCCATCGACAGATGACTGGATAAAGAAGTTGTTACACACACACACACACACACACACACACACACACACACAGTGGAATACCAGTCAGCCATAGGAAAGAATTAAATGATGCCATCTGCAGCAAAATGGGTGGACGGAGAGATTATCACACTAAGTGAAGTAAGTCAGACAGAGAAAGACAAGTACAATATGATACCACTTATATATGAAATCTAAAAAAAGATGCAAATGAATTTATTTACAAAAGAAACAGACTTGCAGACACAGAAAACAAACTTATAGGGGAAGTGGGGGAGGGATAAATTAGAAGTCTGGGATTAACATATACAACACTACTATATATATAAAACAGATAACAAACAAGGGCCTACTGTATAACACAGGGAACTATATTCAATGCCTTGTAATAACCTATAATGGAAAAGAATCTTAAAAAGAATAGATTTATATATGTATATAAATATCTATGTATAAATGAATCATTTTGCTGTATACCTAAAACTAACACAACATTGTAAATCAACTGAATGTCAATAAAAAAGTAAAATTTTAAAAATTAAAAAATTAAATTAAAAAAATTTAAGTGATGTAAATGAACTTACTAATAAGACAGAAATAGACTCACGGACATAGAAAACAAACTTATGGTTACCAAGGGGGTAGTGGGGGTGGGGAAGGAATTAGGAGCTTGTGATTATCAGATATGCACTATTAGATATAAAATAGATAAGTAACAAGGTCCTGCTGTACAGCATAGAGAACTATATTCAATATCTTGTAATAACTTATAATGGAAAATATATATATGTATAACTAAGTCACTTTGCTGTACACTTGAAACTATCACAACATTGTAAATCAATTATACTTCAATAATATAAATAATAAATATTTTTTAAAAGCCCTTGTCTTTTTGTTCATTTTTATTTGTATATATATTTTTATTGAAGTATAGTCAGTTTACACTGACTATAAGATATTGAATACATATCTACTGTATAGATATTGTGCTATACAGTATGAACTTGCTGTTTATCTATTTTATATATATATATTAGTTAGTATCTGCAAATCTCGAGCTCCCAATTTATCTCTTCCCACACCCTTACCCCCCAGTAACCGTAAGTTTGTTTTCTATGTCTGTGAGTCTGTCTCTGTTTTGTAAATAAGTTTGTCTGTCTTTTTTTTTTTTTTTGATTCCACATATGAGTAATACACGGTATTTTTCTTTGTCTTTCTGGCCTACTTCACTTAGAATGACAATCTCCAGCTCCATCCATGTTGCTGCAAATGCCATTATTTTATTCTTTTTTATGGCTGAGTAGTATTCCATTGTATACATATACTACAACTTCTTTATCCAGTCATCTGTTGACGGGCATTTAGGTTGTTTCCATGTCTTGGCTATTGTAAATAGTGTAAAAAGCACTTCTTGTATTGTCAATGATTTCACATTCCTTATAAAATAAAATTACATTTCCATAAATTACTAAAATGTGTCAATAATTTCATTATCCTTACTGCAAAAAGATGTCATTCCCTCAAAATGTATCATATTCTTCATTTGCAATTTGTCCTTACTATTCTGTGTGATTGAAACTTCTCTAGATAAGTTGTAATTCCCATAGGTTAACTCACAAAATTTTTAGATAATTAACATAAGCCTTATTACATGAAGTTTAGCTAGAGCTCAGATAGCAACTTCATAATTTTGCTGATAATAAAAACCATGCAAACAAAACACAAATGGCTATCTGACTTGGTGAATTTTTTAAAATTTAATTATATATAAAGCTGCATGTTTTTCTAACATTTACCACTAATTAGCACTTCTCAAAATCTTTATTCACTTGTTCATGGGTTTCTGCTTTAGAGCCATAAATGGCCAGCCAGTAGAGGAAGAAAGTGGTAGCACTGTCAACAGGTGTTGAAACATTCTTGAGGCTAATATACACAATATCCAAAAATGAACTAATCACTTGGTGAAGTAATATAATGAAGGGCTTCATTTAAGAAAAATTATATGCTGTTTTAGCTGTATTTTACTTCTCTAACTGTAAGTTTTTTAGGGAATTCAACTCAAACTGTAGCAATAGAAAGGTGAAGCTTTTAGGAATTACCTAAAATAAAATACATTACCTTATGTATTTTAACTAAAATAAAATACATTATCTGAGTATAAATTATGGGGAAATTTTAGTTTTCATGTAAATTAGAGTCCATCTTAGTCCTGTCAACAAAGACTAAATCAAAAGATAATCTGCCACTTATAAAACTGCCTTTAAAAAACCACCTCACTTGAACAAGAAAGCGATCAAGACAAACATAAGTTCATAGTTTTTATAAAGGTTTCATGTATCATAGCTGAAAAGACTTAAATGAAACTATTCTACTCCAAACCTTCAAAGATTGATATTCAGATTATGGCTATGAAGACTGGTGAAGCAATTAAGCAATTTAACAATATACAATCAAAAAAATATTTAGTTAGATACAATAACTAACGTTGCCATGACTAGTAAATACTAGATTTCAGATAATATATATTTTATTCTTTTCTATTAAAAGAACTTTGCTATGAATACTTAGGGATATTAAGTAATCATTACTGCTATATTATTTTTCTGAGAACTATTAAATATTTCATCATAAAAGAAATTTGGTCTCATTCTTTCAACAAGGGACCACATTGTCCTGGCCCACTTTCAGAATTTTGGGATACATGCATAAGGTATCTTAGGCAATCTCTTAGTACTTTAGTTTGCCATACCATAATTATCTACTTCACAAGGATGTTGTGAAGCTTTAGTTAATTATGCTTATAAATTTTTTTGAGGTATACAGATGAAAGAGAGGTGTAAAGTTCAGACACAATTAATTGCTATGTACTTGATGGAAAAAATGCCTTTTAAGAGCATTTAATAATAGCAACATGGATGAGACAGAGAAGACTGGGGTAGGAATAAGTTTGGTGATGGTGGTAATATTAAGAAATCAAGAATTTTGTTTTGGCAAATTACCTAAATGAAGAGTTTCAGAAAAAATGACATTATCAACTGTGATAAATGCTGCTGGAAAAATGATTAAGCTAAGGACTGAGAAATGGTCATTAATAAATTTCACTGGTGCCCGTGACAAGAATGGCATCAGCAGAGTGGTATACACAAAAGTATTGAATAACGTATGTAAAGCAGAGAAAGTATAATGAGGACGTTGAAGCAGCATATATATGGACAACTCTTTGAAGTTCTGCTACAAAAAACTGTAGAGAAATAGTACTGTAGCTTGAGGAGGATGTGGGGTCTTGAAAGGTTTTTGTATTAAAATGGAGGAATACTAGAGCATGTTTATATGCTGATGAGACTGATCTAGAGAAGGAAAAAAATGATGATGGGGAAAATTACAAAAGCAAACCAATGATTACCAAGCACCTGATAAATGCATAGATCTATCTTTGCTGCTGGAAATACAAAAAGAGTAAATATAAGATGTGAACTAATTTAATAATTCTATGGAAACAATATTAAAAATCATAGGGGAAGATACCACTATAATTAAATCAAAGATCCTTTAGGAACAATATTATTTTGTAATAGAGGCTGCCATGCTAAAAATATGAAAGCAATGTTGACGTATTTTACAATGTGACAGCAATGTCCTTCTAAGCTATACACAGCCATACACAGCTTTTATTTGATTATGCACAGTGGGGCTTAAATAGGATCAACATTAGACAAAAACTAAAGCAATCAATTTTAAAAAACATCTCCACTATAGTTTCCCATTTCCCTCCTCTGTACTGACCCCTTTTCCACTTTGGGATTTCCAGCACCATTCTATTCTACAACTTATCAATCTATTCAAAACAGAAAACAATTCATATTATCAATCATTTACACAAAACTTTATCATTTAAGTTCCATTCTCCCTGCTTATTAATTACTTTTCACCATGTTTCCTTGCCTCCTTAGCTAAAACGTATAGTTATAAAGAATTTGAAAGTTTTAAAGACAACTACTAATTACATATTAGTGTATATTAATTTAGATAAGTTACTCAAACAGATTTGCATCTTAGGCTTTTTTCCCTCTAATTGTAACATCCTTTATTTCTGTATATTTTTATACCCTGTCCTGTTCTAAAATATGAGGTAACATACTAAAATGAGGTAATACACTTAAAAAGTACATAATATCTAAAATAAAAATAAAAACTTGAAAGTGAGAAATATAAGATCAGGACAAGAAGGTTAGTTTCAAAACTGCATGCCATAAGGCCCTGTACCGTTTGCTCTGGAGGACCAAATATGTGGCTTTGAGTTTCCTGATAATCAATGCAAAGAAGAAATGACTGCTGTACATAGCTGTTGTTTGTATTTTGTTTGTATTATTCACAGTATTCATAAAGTGAAAAGAAATCATTTTCTTAAAGAGAGAACTGCTCTGTTTGTTACTGTGACCTAAGGAAAGTCATTCTATTGAGTGATCAAAAATATTCCAGCAATAAACAAAATAATGAGTTTTGAAGGACTATTTCTTTAAACTTCCCTCAGACTGGCCATTGGCATCATACTTGAGAACATTTTAGCAGCTCAGACATTATGGTTCACATAAGCTACACATAACTTTAATTCGAGGATAATGTATAAACTACCCAGAGCAGTATTCTACATGTTTCAGGTACTCCTTCCCCAAATATTAAAATTTTAGACTTCACAATGGATTTCAAAAACTGAGGTAAAATTTACATAAAATAAAGTTCACCATGTTAAAGTGTGCAATTCAGTGATTTTTTTGATGCAATTTTAAAAGGAATTTTTTTACTTTCCTTTTCTGATATTTCATTTTTATTGTAAGGAAATGCAATAGATTTCTGTATGTTAACCTTATATCCTGCTACCTTGCGGAATTTATCAATTCTAGTAGTTTTTGTGTGGAATCTTTAGGGTTTTCTACATATAGTATCATGTAATCTGCATATAGTAACAAGTTTACCTCTTCCCTTCCAACTTGGATCCCTTTTATTTCTTTTTCTTACCTGATTGCTATGGCTAGGACTTCTAATACTATGTTAAATAGAAGTGGTGACAGTGGACATCCTTGCCTTGTTCCAGATTTTAGCAGGAAGGCTTTCAACTTTTCACTGTTGAGTATTTTTTGGCTGTGGGCCATTTGTATATCTTCTTTAGAGAAATATTCAAATCCTTTGCCCAGTCTTTAATTGGGTTATTTATCATTTTTGTTGTGGAATCCACACTGTGAACACTGTTATGTTCATAATGAATTTTTAAAGATTGTCATCTGTTACCAGTTTTTAGATTGAGTGACAAAACATAAAAAATTATAATTTGTGAAAAGGCAAAGAAAGATGGCAGATCAAAATTACTTAGAGGCAAGAAAACATATCTCCATATTATAAGAATCTACTGTATAATATTAATATCAACACTAAATCCTTGTACTGCCTGCGAATTCTCTTCCTCTTCACCATCAAATGTACTACCTAGTTAATGAACAGTTGATATCCATAAGGAGACATACTGTTTTAACATTCAATGAAAAATGGCCCTTGTCATATATTCAGAAAAAGGGTAGATATTAAAACAGCTTGGAGGATTTCAAAAGAAAGTAACAAAATAAATAAAAGTAAAAGCATATAATATTTGTATGCTGAGTTCTATGCAGCTTAAAAAAATTAAAAGCTCTCTTATTTGGAGCTTTAAAGGAAATACTAGCCTGATTTTTTTCAAACACAGCCAAGGATATGCCAGTGCCTGGATTACTCTGGTCTGAACAGGTAACGCTTTTCTTTAAAGTCCTAGGAACAGAATGAATAACATTATTGATCATCAAACTAGTTAACCAGATTCAACCAGCTGGAATTCATGGTAAAAAGGATGGGGAAAAGAAGACTTCTGAGTTTAATGATTGTGATGCTTAAGAGCTAGAATCTGGAACAAAGATACTACTGAATTTGCTGGGAGAAGAGGGCAAAATCATGAAAAGTTGCTAAATTTTATCACTTGAATATCTAGGTTTTAGAAGATACAGTTTTAATTCACTACATCATAGTCAGTACATTTTATTATGCTATTTACTCTTTTTTTCCTTATACTGGGGTTTCCATGACTTGTCCCCTAACATGACTTGGCATGTTCTCTGTTCCACCTAGTGATGCACGGGCAGAATTTACCAAGTAACAATTTATGTCATCATTACATCATAACAAATATGTCTTAATTTATAATTTCAATATATATTGTTGTTATTATCTATGATACATAATCATTACATATTAAATACCACCCGGCTTTGTTCTCAAAATAATTTATAAAGATGATTTAAATGAAAAGTAGATTCTTATTCTCAAAACTGCTAGTGAATTAAACAAGCATAAAAGTTGGAATATTTCAAAGAGAATAGCTGCCTTCAGTTTCTCAAAAAAAATTGTGAAGTGAACTATTCAGGATGAAACAATGACTGTTTGGGGAGCAATCCAAAGAATAACCACATACTGCAAAATGTGTAGACTATGTTCTTCCTTTTCCTATTATATACCTAAACAAAATGGGCAAAGAAGCTTCAATAAAAGTATAAAAGGTTTAATGCTGAACTGCTACAGTTATGCACTTCATTAACAACTTTTCTAATATTAAGCAGAAATGGTATAAAAATATGCCAATACAATATAATGCTTGCTTTTTTAAAAAAAATTGGTTTAGAATTTTTAAAAACAAAAGTATATAAGACACTCAAATCTTTAATGATAAAAATGAATTTTTAGTTCAAAATTTAAATATGATTTCACTTTTCTATTTCATTTATTATCATAATATTTTAAATAAATATATATATAAATAAATATTTTAACATTTTCAGCAACTAATTCCTCTGGGAGATAATTTTTTCTATTGTCTACCTTCATCCAAAGAAGCTAGTTCAATACATTAAGCCACAAAAACTGTTCCATGATAAAATAATGTCTTGTACAGTGATACACAGTAGGTTTTCAATACCCATCTGTTAAACTAAGTTGTGTATCTTATCTGTGCCTTATCTTCCTCTGAGGTGCAGTACCATCTAAGTGGAGAATAAAAATTCTGATCATTGGTTTAAAATTTAAAATATTCTTACTTACAAATCAATTTCACATTAGAAAATGGACAATTTCATTCCAGCATAGAAAAGACAAGGGATAAAATAGTAGAGTAATACTCTATTTGAAAAATCTCCCCTATATATCACCCTGAGAAGAGAGTGACACTACCTTAAGTGATCTTTTTCTATCATTTAGAACTCTAGGACATTTCTAACTTTTCTGTCTTCCTTCCTTTTGTCAGGCAAAAAGCAACTTCCTCCAGAAACCCTTTCCTAACCTCTGCCATCTGGCCTCCAATTCCAACTCTCAGTACTCCTTGTAGCCTGGATAAGTGAGGTAATCTTAACATCTTATAAGATTCTGTGCATATGTCTATCACTGAATAACTTATCACATATTGTTAAGATTTTCTTTTTAATAGTTTGTTTCCTTTTACTAGACTCCAAGGTCCACACAAGCAATGCTTATGTCTAATATATAATAGATGCTTGTGGTATAATAACAAATAAATATTTAGTCTTAGCCCCTCGTTCCTGGCACAGAGCACCAAAAGCTCTGGAATTTAAACTTTCTGTCTTTGTATGCTACTTAGATGACTTATGGGGAAGGAGTAGGTAGACAGCTTCAGGATAGGGGCTGGTCACCAGAAAAACTAACTACTCAATTAGAGGATTAGAACTTTCAGCTCCACTCCAACCCCCATCTCTGGAGAGAAGATAGGGATTTGAGATTGAGTTCAGTCACTGATGGCCAATGATTTAATCAACCATGCCTAGATAATGAAATTTCCATAAAAGCCCCTAAACAATAGAGTTCAGGGAGCTTTCAAGTTATTGAACAGGTTCACATCCCAGGAGTGGTGTGTACTGACTCAAGGGTTCTGAGACAGAGGCTCCTGTGCTCAGGACCCTTCTGGATCGTACCCTATGTACCTCTTCATCTGGCTGTTCATTTGTATCCTTTATAATAAATGTAGTAATAAGTATAACACTTTTCTTGAATTCTGTTGAGTTCTGAGGGAGTAGTCATGGGAACCCCTGATTAGTAGTTGGCCAGGTATAAGTGTGGGTAGACTGAGGACCTCATTTGCAGCTGGCATTGGAAGTGGGGGCAGCCTTGTGGGACAGAGACCTCAATCTGTGGAATCTACACTAACTGAATAGTTCGTGTACGAACTGAATTAAACTGTTAGAGATGGTGTTAGAGAATTGGAGAATTTCTTGTTTGTTTTGGGGAAAAAAATCAACAATAATAAATTTATTTTGGAGAAATGAATGACTGAAAAGTAAATAAAAAAGAAGTAAATCACATTTATCTTATTTATTAACATGTATAGCCATTCTCGCATGAGTTTTTAGTTTGTTTTCCCTTTTTGCTATTCCTTTATATTCAATTTTTCTATATAGACAATGCTTCATTTTGTCTTTGATAATTATTGTAATTATTTTAACATAAACACCCTTTCAAAATGAGTATGACTTTCAAGTTTACCAAAACTTAAACCAAAGCATATTAGCAAAATCAAAATCAAAAATAAAAATCTGATTCTCCTTTATGAAAGAGAATATAACCTGTATCATATTATTTATCATAAAAAACTTGAGAATAAGGATTGTGTTTTAAAGAATTTTCTTTTCCAAATATTAACAGAGTGCTCAGGACACAAAGGGTACTCACTAACTAGCTGGAAGAGAAAAAGAAATATTGTGAAAGAAAAAAAGTTAGAAAAAACCCTGGAAATTGGAACAAAAGAGTGGAAAGATCTTACTAGAAAACTGGAAGAAAAAAAAAGTATAGGATAGGAGAGGGAAGTAAAGGGAATACTGAATTTGGCCAAAGAATATTTTAAGTGATCCTCAAGAAAGTAATGTTAGATAAAAAAAAAAAAAATCATGAAAGGTTGATCAGATCACACATAGATAAGACACGAAAGGGGAACCTGATGCAAGAAATCTGGTAATAAGAGACCCAGAGTCGCTAAAACAATCTCAAAGGAGAACAGTCAGAGTGCTCACACTTTCTGCATTCAAAACTTACTACAAATCTGCAGCAATCAAAGCAATGTGATATTGGTGATATTGGCTTAATGGTATGTATTTAGATCAATGAAATGGAGTTGAGAATCAAGAAATAAACTTTTACTTTTAGGTCAATTGATATCTGGTATCAGTGCCAAAACAACTCAGTGGGGAAAGAATGTCTTTTCAACAAAAAGTGCTGGGATAACTGGATAACCACAATGCAAAAGAATAAAGTTGGGCCCCTACCTCACACCATACATAAAAATTAACTCCGAATGGATCAATGACCCAAACATAAGAGCTACAATCAAAAAACTCTTAGGTGTAAATCTTATCTACGTAGGATTAGGCAATAATTTCTTATATATGAAATGAAAAGCAAAAGCAATCAGTCAAAAGCACAAGCAATCAAAGGAAAGATAAACTGAATTTTTTCTAAATGAAAAATTGTGAGTTTGAAAGCACACTATCAAGAAAGTGAAAAGACACTCAACATAAGAAAAAATATGTGCAAATTATATGCCTAAATAAGAAAATTGTATCCAAAATATATTATAAAAATTCTTAAAACTCAGTAATTAAAAACAATACAATTTTAAAATGAAGAAAAGATTTGAATAGACATTTATTCAAAGAAGATATAAAAATTACCAATGACCACATGAAAAGATGCTTAATATAATTAGCCATCAGGGAAATGCAAATCAAAAGCACAATGAGATACTACTTCACATCCACTAGAATGGCTAAAATGAACAAGGCAGAAAAAATAGCAAGTGTTGGTGAAGATGTAGAATAACTGGAATCTTCAAACATTGCTGGTGGGATTGTGAAATGTTACAGTCACTTTGGAAAATATCTGGCAGTTCCTCAGTAAGTTAAACATAGAGTTATGTCACCCAGTAATTCCATTCTTAGGTATATACCCCAAAAAACTGAAAACATATGTCCACACAAAAATCTACATGTATGTAGATTTTATACATGAGTGTTCATAGCAGCATTATTCATAACTGTTCAATATTTTAAATTACTCAAAAGTCTACCACTGACAAATAGACAAAATATGGTATATCCCTACAATGAAAGACTACTTGGGAATAAAGTGGAAGGAAGTAGTGATACATGCTACAACACAGATGAACCTAGAAAACATTATATTATATGAAGAAAGCCAGTCACAAAGAACACATATTGTAAGGTTCCATTTATATGTCCAGAATAGGGAAATCTATAGAGATAAAAAGTAAATTACTGGTTAACAGGGCCTGGGGAGTGGGAAATAGGGAGTGACTTCTGGTTTATATGAGATTTCTTCATGGGATGATGAAAACATTCTAAAATTAAACAGTCGTGATGTGTGCAAAGCCCTATGAATATATGAAAAACTACTGAATTGTATGTGTAGTTAAAAGGATGAATTTTATGATATGTGAATAATATCTCAAAAAACCTATTTTTTTTAAGTTCAAGAGACATGTGGGAGATATTAAGAGGCCCCAACATATAACTAATAGGAGAGCCGTAGGAAAGAAATGAAGGAAATGATTAAAGAAGCAGTATTTGAAGAATTAATGACTGGGTGTTTGTTAGAATTGAGGAAAGAATAAGTTTCTCAGATAGAAAGCATACTTTGTGTTTCAAAAAAGATAAAAATACACCCACAACTAGACCCTTCAAGATGAAGTTGCAAAATATTAGTATAAACAGGAAATCATAAAAGATGTCAAAGAGAAAAAAGACAGATGATCTCATAAGGAATAAAGGCATACTATTCTTCAGGAACAACAGAAACCAAAATACAGTATAAAGTATAGCTTCAAAGTGAAAAATTTTACATAAAATACAGTCATCTGTTCCTTAATGACTAGTTTGTTTATTTTTTCCTTATTTTAGGGGAGAGTAATTATAGTTGTTAATACTGTTTCTTTCTTGATTATTCATTTACTCAGGTCTTTAAAAATCCTGAGACAATTTTGCTACTTTGTTTTTCTAGGACATTATACATATTATATAAGATTTCAGATTTATTAAGATAAAGTTCTTCATTTTATTTGTTACTTTTTAGGTGCACGGAATTCTAGGATTTTTATGTCTTAATAATTCTTGATGAAAGCAACCCCTTATCATTAATTTGTCAGCCCTGATAATAGTCCTTGCTTTAATATATACTTTGCTTGAAATTAATATAATCAATCCAATTTTCTTTTAATAAGTATTTATAAAATATATATTTTATACCACTTTACTTTTAATCTACCTACGTCTTTATATTTCAAATGAGTTTCTCTTCAACAGCCTACAGTTACACTTTTACCCAGTCTGACAATGTCTTCCTCTTAATTAGAGTATTTAGATCCAATTAATGGATATGGCTGAATTTAAATCCACCCTCCTGCTAGTTGTTTTCCATTATCCCTATACGGTTTTTGTTCCTTTTCTCTCTTTCTGTCTTTTTTTTGGAGTAAGTATTTACTATTTATTATGAAAATGAGGAAAGACAGACAAAGAGAAAAAAACTCGTTTAATGCGGCCAGTTTAATTTTGAAAGCAAAATCAAACCAATTTCAGTTGCAAAATTCTAAATAAACTAGCAAATCAAATCCAGCAAAATATTAAAATACTATTAACAAATCATGATTAAGTGGGTTTCATTCAGAGAATACAATGATGGGTCTGTTTTTGAAAAGCTATTAAATATAGTCACAAGATTAACAAATTAAAAAGAGAAAATTGTAGTATCTTCTCAAAATGCAAAAAAAAAAAAGGCTTCAATAAAATTTAACTCTAACTTGTAATTAAAAACTCTTATCCAACTTAGTGGAACAGTAGAAAAGTTCTTTAGGAATACAACATACTGACAGTCACAAATAAGAATTAAAATAAAGCTAAGGTAAAAAGAAAAAGCTAAATGCTTGTTGTTACCACTTCTATTTAATATTATCCTGTAGTTCCAACTCAGTGAAATAAGTTAAATGTATAGGATTTCTGGCCAGCAACCAAGCAGAAGTCCCAGGCAACAACCAGCAACTGCCTAAAGACACCAGCAAAGGTATCTCCAGATAATTCCAGCCCACAGCTGTCAAGTCACCCTCCAACCCCCCAAGTCTTCCAGTCACTCCATTTGAGGCATGTGGAGCAGAGACAAGGCAACCTTGGTATACCCTGTCTGAATTCCTAATACACAGAAACCATGAAATACAATAAAATAATTGTTGTTTAAAGCCACTAAGTTTTGGGTTCTCATTGAAACAATGAAACAACAGGAAAACATCTTTTTTTAAAGCATAATCATAAAATAAAAAACTAACATTGAAAATTAACACTTTTTAAGCTTCTATACAAAAAAGACACTTTAACCAAAGTGAAGACAAGGCACTGAATGAGAAAGGACATCTCTAATGCATTTAGGATATATTCACTAGGATAAGAAACAGACAAACAACCTAATTTTGAAAAAATGGGCCAAGAATATGAACCAGCAATTCACAAACAAAGAAACTTAGATAATCAGTAAACACACGAAAGCTGTACAACCAGAAAATCAGAGAATTTAAAACAATCAGCTATCACTTAATAATCAATCAGACTGGTAAAAAAATATATACATATATAATAATTAAGTATGATAGTGTCAAATTCATTCAGGATCAAAAGAAATGGAAATACATTTTGTCATGGCAACTTCCCCTGCATGATGATGTACAGGAACGCTAGGGATCTACTGCCAGGACAGACTCTGTCCCCTGGTATGTGGACACTGGGAGCTTAGGGGTCACTTAGGAACAGTGACGGAGACATCCTAAGGGATCGGCGGATGTGGTCCACTGGCAGCCATGAGGTCAGAGCTGTCCCAAATCATTACACAGACCTGTGGCTTGTGGAATGTTAACTGTACAATCATCAGAGAGAGATCAATTCATCAACAGCTAATCATTCCAAAGTGAAAATTCAGTTCTACATATATACCCTTCAGAACTTCCACAGCTATGCATAAGAAGACAAGTACAAGAATGTTCCTTGTAACATTTATAGCAAAAAATTATAAACACTTTACCTATTATTAGGAGAACAGATAAATTAATTGTATTATATTCATAAAATGAAATACTGTTCAGCAATTAATGATGAATAACTTACAGTACATGAATAAAAATGGATAAATCCAAAAAGAATGAGTAATGAAAAAAGGAGTTTGGAAAATGATACATACAGTATAATGCTTTATAAGGTTTTAGAACATGTCAAACAATGCTGTGTATCATATACATGTGTGGTACAAAAATTTACAAATTCTTTCATAAGAGTGATCAACATAAATCACCTTACTGTGGAAAGAAGGAAGAGAGAGAATGGGGTTGGATTTCCCATTATATGAGGTTTCAAATGTATGTGTTTTTTTTTATTCAAAATAATAAGTTGAAGCATATGTGGCAAAGGTTAACTTTTATTAAAGCAAGGTAGTAGGTATAGTACATGCATTTTTATTGTATCATTTTATAGTCTGTAGGTTTGCAATGTTTTAAAATTTTTTAAGTTTTAAAAAATATTGCAAGAGACTGTGGAGGGGTTGAGGGATTGAAACAAGTGAAAAAGATTTGGAGTCTTTTTTTTTTTGATCTGGAGTCTTAATTGTGGAGAATGTACTAAATTCAGTTTATTGGAAATAAGTTATACAATTGCCAGTGAAATACAGTAACTGGACAGCATGGAAGCAATGTATGGAAAAATTCAAAACAGGGTTGTTTAGATAGCTGTTCCCTAAATCCATTTAATAATGTCTATTTACAAAACATTCTACTTGAATTTCTCTGCCCTAAAAAATAGACAATTGTATACTAATCAAAGATAAATCTCTGAAATCATAATATAAGTTTATATAAATATATTTTGTTTCTATTAGCAACTTTTAAGTTACCTCTACTTTATAAGACATATCTTCTCAAGGATACAGTAAGCAAAATGCTGTGGGTTCTGAAAGCCAGTATTTGAGTGGAAAATGCTTTGATTTGATTAACTAACTGACACAATTTAAAGGAGATCTATGAAAACCCTCTTGGGTCTTCCAAATTTTAAACCTCAAAATTATTGTATAGCTTCAGGCTATATTGAAAATGGCTATAATTTATTAAAAGACAAAAATTCATTATGAATGGCCCTACACTTAACAGAACAAAAAACCTACACTTCATCTCTATGATCTCTGGAGTCTAATCTTAACAGTAATTACCTGATCTGCAAGTGTGTATTTGTTCATTTTTCTCTACTCTTTGAGGGCAGGGAATGTGTTTTGTGCATCTTTGTTTCCCCAATGTCTAATCCATAATAGATGTTCAATAAATATTCATTTGTTGAATAAATGAAATGCATCTGGCCCCCTCCACAGACAAAGTCTCAAAATCTCTGCAACAGACTATACAGCCAAAGCAGTCATCATGGGACAGACCCACTGGCTCTTTCAGCTTAGGATTCAGGAAGTTACTTGGAGAGATTACCCATCCTCAGGTGCTGTACTCTTAATGCTATTCCCTACTGCCTCAGGCGGTAAGCAAATGATTTGGATCTACAATTCCTTTGAAAGTAGAGGAAAAATGGCTCTTTAAAATATGACTTCCTAAAAAAGGTTTATATATATATATGGGAATTTCATACTTCATGAACTAATTTTGCTTCAAAAAGCCAAGATTCATTGCTAATATAGGTAATGAGATAATGAAGACTGAGAGGTCACTAAATTTCAAAAAGAGAATGTAACTCATGATGCACAAAGGAACTATTTCAGTAAAGTAGTAAGAATAGAAGACAAATTAACCTTTATAAATATTATTATAATAATATAGTTTAGATTTCTTATATTTAGAGACTATGTGGCTGATTCTACTAATTGCTAATACAATACAGAAGCAATCTTAATAGAAAATTTCTACATATCTATATAATATAGGTCAAGCTAAAAGAGATGTTATCAACTTTTTGAGGTTAGTTTATTTCATATACATTTTTATCAGACAGGATACATTAAGAGCAGGATAACTTCTTTTTAAAGCATAGTAATTTAGTAAACAAACACTTTTTATTTTTCTGATTTTTGTCCTGAAACAGGAGGCAGTACCAAAAACATCTTAATTTTAATGCTGAGGATGAAAACTCCAAATTGCAAGGTACAGGATGGTTGGTGAGAAGTAAACAAAAAAGTAACAGTATATCATCATAGGAAAAGCAAGTCAAATACAGGATAAAATTTGTTCCTATATTATATCTACTAATTTAAATAACGATACTAATAATCATCAAATAACTACTAAGTATTTTTTAAGGATGTATTATATATATGAGACTATATTCTAGGCAACTAGTTCCTGATTGAGTTCACAAAAAATATAAAACCTAGATCTACCATATGTTCTTTTTTTCCCCTTTTTTATTGTGTTAAAATAAACATAATATTTACCATTCTTAAGTATACAGTTCAGTGGTATTAAATACATTTTCATTGTTGTGCAGCCATCACCACTATCCAACCCCATAACACCATATATTCCTTTAAGAGCACTCTTAAATAACAGCCTGATTGCATGCAGTACAACTAGAGTAAAAGGGCAAAGCAGAAAGAAAGTTTAATGAGTTAACTGCAATGGATGAAACATAGAGGTGGTCACAGACAACACAAGTATTCTGTGGTATTTTGGCCCAGAATGTGAAACCTGAATCTAACCATGAGGAGACATCAGGGAAACCCAAATTAGGGGCATTCAATTGAAAAGAGAGTGAGGGGGGATATTTTCATCAAAAACATCAATGTTAAAGATGGTAAAGAAAAGCTACAGAGAAGTTATAGCTAGAGAAAACCAAAGAGATATGACAATCACTTTCAAAGCTTGATCCTAGAATGGATTCTGTATTAAACGGAGGGAAAAAATACAAAGGACAATATTCCCTCAATAAAAACTGAAATATGCACAGGAGACTATAACTGTACCCTTATTTTTGAGGATTAAACACTGAAGCATTAGGGGTAAAGTGTCATTACTCTCACTTGGTTCAGAACAACAACAACAAAAACAAAAATAGATGAATTTGGAAAAAGGAATAAAGGCTATATTGAGTGTTCTTCACTATTCTTATTCTTGCAACTTTTCTGCAGTTTGAAGTTATATATAAATAAAAAGTTAAAAACTGTGCTTCATTAGGCAGAATCCATATACGGAACTCTCACAACAGTAAAGAATACAAGGAATCATTAACATACAACTCTTACAAAAGTAACTTTAAAACAATACAAAAATACACGTAATTTCAAAGTACTGTCAATTTATGAAACCTAATTGTGAACATGTCCAATCTGTGTCTTTCATGAAACTGGGCAAATATAATGGGATCATTTACATCAGGACATACTATATCTTGGTCAGTAATTTTGATTAAGATTCGGTACTTACAGGAAATTACCTCTAGCTATGTTTATTTATGTTATAAATGCTGAAAAAAAATTTTTTTACATCATTGAATTCAGTTCGTGCTGACTAACACTTCATAGGTCAAAATGGATTGGTTTTCTGTTGACTCAGCCAGTGTGATGATTGACAAATACAATTCAATATCAGCAGAATGAATAAAATGTCAACTTCTGTGTCTGATATTTATGAGACTCCATCAGTGATTGTTTTTATTCTATACATTTAAAATTATTTTATCTTACTTTTGTTTTACTTTCTTCCTTGCTAACTCATTGTGTTAATTTTTCAGTAGCCTTTTTGTGTTCTTTCATTATTTTTTAATTTCACTTTTCCTTTCAATTTTAAGTTTTACCTTATTTATTATTATTTGTTTAGTCTCAGTTTATAATGATGAGAAGGAAACAGGAAATATGGTTGATAGAAATCATGAACATATATAGCAAAGTAGATTAGAATGCTTTTTTCCATCTACTTCTATGTTAAGTTTCTACAAAATCTGAGCCTTAGGAAATTAGTTTGACATAGTTTGATATGTTATCATACAGAAAGATATTCATGACATACAGTTCAGTGAAAAGCAGGTATACAGCATAGAATGGATAGTAGGATATCTATCTATCTATATCTATAGCTATACCAGTATAGAAAAAAGTAAAATAATTTACACCAAAATATTTAGTAATTATCTCTGGAAAGTGAGATTTCTGTATTACCTGAAAAAAATTTTTTTAAATAATATACTCTTAAATACAAAAAAATACCCATCTTCATTTATTTTTTAAGGGGTAAGGAGAGGTCAATATGTCCATTTCTACAGAGAAGTCATGCATGAGAATTGAAAAATTCCCATAAGAATTTAGCAATGAGTAATTGTTAGGGATCTTCCTTGAGAACAGCTGCACTGGAATGATGGAAGACAAACTGCAGGAGAGTACAATAGTAACTATCATCTTCGAGTAGACCTTCATCTCTATGCCCAAACAGCTCAAAACCTATCATACTGTTATTATAACCTTCACAAGGATTTTAAGATTCAACAGGACTATCTATCATCAAGGACCACATACTCTAAGTCTACACATCTTTCCCATCCATCTGCCCTAGTCAAAATTATTTCTTTCTCTGTGGTTCCACAATATTTTACATATCTATTTATGGATATTTATGATTATTATTTATATTTCAATATATTATTTATATTTCTATGACACTCTATCATGTTATATGGTCCTTGATATCAAGCATAGAGTTATTCACATCTGTTCCTCAAAATTTTAAACATAGTATCTTTCATAGAGCCTAGGCACTCAGCTGATTTCCTATACATTTGAATTTAGTTACAAAGTTTCCAAATCACTGAGATAGTTTTAAAAGAGCTTCAAAAAAAGGTTGAAATTAAAGAACAAGTTCAGAGAGTGAATCCAAAAGAATTAAGCAAGGAATGACTGGGTTTTGCTATGGCTGTTACTTTCTATTTCATGACAAACTGCACATGGATAGTAGTAGTAGATAGTAGTCTACTTCCTGACTGGCTGTGAACACTTCAGTATTTTGTTTATTCTTCATAACTCAATTAATAGTATGTATGACTAGGCAATGAAATTAAAAAACTAACCCACAAGTGAATGATCACTGCAATGTGGTTTAGAGACTGTTATCCACCGATTCTTGAAACTTAATAAGTATAGAAAGTCATCTGACTTGACTTCATTATGCTATGCTTTACTCTAGACTATATCATTGTATAAAGTCTCTGAACAAGCAGCATTGATTTTTATGAAAAAGTTCTGAACAGGCATGCTGTAGTTCCAGAAATTATAAACCACCTTCCTTCTTGAAGCCTGACCGAACCAGCAAAGCTCTAAGAAATTTCATTCAGTCACAAAGCCACATAGTTACTGCCAGGGTAGCTCACTGTTGTTTTAATCTGCGTTTCCCTGATGACATATGATGTGGAGCATCTTTCCATATGTTTATTTGCCATCAGGGTCTCTTTGGTGAACTATCCATTAAGATATTTAGCCTGCTTTTTAATTAGGTTGTTTGTTTTTATATTGCTGAGTTTTAAGAGTTATCTGTATATTTTGTGTAACAGCTCTTTATCCGATGTGTCTTATAAATATTTTCTCCCACTCTGTGTGTGCCTTGTCTTCTCATTCTCTTGTAACTGTCTTTCATAGAACAGTTTTTAATTTTAATGAGATTCAGCTTATCAACTGTTTCTTTCATGAATCATGGCTTTCACATTTTATTTAAAACTGCATCCAAACCCAAGGTCATCTAGGTTTTTTTCCTATGTTATTCTCTAGGAATTTTAGAGTTTTGACTTTTACATTGAGGTTTGTGATTCATTTTAGGTTAATTTTTGTGAAGGTTGTAAGGTCTGATTCTAGATTAACTTTTGCATGTGGATATCCAGTTATCAAAGCACCATATGTTGAGAAGATTATGTTTGCTCCATTGTATTATTGTCTTTGCTCCTTTATCAAAGATTAGTTGCCTATGTGGATCTATTTCTGGGTTTTTCACTTTGTTCAATTGAGTTATTTGTCTATTATTTGGCCTATAGTATAGCACACTGTCTTGATTATTGTAGCTTTACAGTATGTTTTGAAGTTGGGTAGTATCAGTTCTCCAGCATTAACATGGAGCATATTAAATTTGAGATGCCTAATAAACATGTAGGTATAGATGTCAAAAAGGCAGCTGGCTATGAGAATCTGAGTTCAGGGGAAAAAATTTCAACTTATAAATTTCCTACTTTAAAAAAAAAAAAAAAAGGTCCTTTTCAAACTCTTCCAAAAAATAGAAGAGGAGGAAACTCACAAATTCATATGAGGCCAGCATTACCCTGATTCAAAAATCATACAAAGATACTGCAAGAAAAGAAAATTACTGGCCAATGATCTCTGGTGAACAAAGATGCAAAAATCCTCAACAAAATTTTACACTTTGTATTACAAAAATACATTATAAGAATTATACACCATGATCAAGTGTGGCTTACCCTGGAATGCAAGGATGGCTCAATATCTGGAAATCAATTAATGTGATACACCACATTAATGAAATGAAATATAGCAATTATGTCATAATCTCAAAGGTGCAGAAAAAGCATTTGACAAAATTCAACATCCATTTATGATAAAAACTCTCATCAAAATGGGCTTGGAAAGAACATATTTCACCATAATAAAGGCTGTATCTGACAAGCCCACAGCTAACATCACACTCAATGGAGAAAAGTTGAAAGCTTTTACTCTATGATCAGGAACAAGACAAGAGACAAGAATGCCCACTCTCACCACTTTTATTCAACATTGTATTAGAAACTCTAGCCAGAGTAGTTAGGCAAGAAAAAAAATAAAAGGCATCCAAATCAGAAAGGAAGAATTAAAACTGTCTCTATTTGCAGATGACATATTATATAGAAAACCATAAAAACTCCACAAAAAATCTGTCACAACTAATAAATGAATTCTGTAAGCTGTAGGATACAAAATCAATATACAAAAATCCGTTGTGTTTCAGCATGCTAAGAATAAACTACCAGAAAGAGAAATTAACAATCCCACTTACAATTGCATCAAAAAGAATAAAATATCTAGGAATAAATTTAACCAAGGAGGTGAAAGACCTGTACACTGAAAACTGTAAGATACTGAAAAGGCACAAAAAATGAAAAGATAGTCCGTGCACATGGATTGGAGGAATTAATATCATTAAAATGTCCATACTACCCAAAGCAATCTTCAGATTCAATGCAATCTCAATCAAAATTCCAATTTTGGCATTTTTCACAGAACTAGAACAATCCTAAAATTTGTATGAAACTACAAGAGATGCTAAATAGCCATAGCAAAATCTTGAGAAAAAAAGAACAAAGCTAAAAGCATCATGTTTCCTGATTCCAAACACTATTATTACAAAGCTTTAGTAATCAAACGGTTTGGTATTGGGATAAAAACAGACACATAGATAAATGGAACAGAAAAGAAAGCTCATCAATAAACCCACCCATATATAGTCAATTAATTTACTACAAAGGAGCAAAGAATATACACTGGGGAAAGGATAGCATCTTAAATAACTGGTGCTGGTAAAATTGGACAGCCATTTGCAAAAGAATGAAACTGGACCATTACCTTACATCATACACAAAAATTAGCTCAAAATAGATTAAAGACTTGAATGTAAGACCTCATACCATAAAATTCCTAAAAGAAAAGATAGGCAGTAAGCTTCTTGACAGGGGTCTTAACAATGACTTTTTGGATTTGACACCAAAAGCAAAGGCAACAAAAACAAAAATCAAGTAGGATTAAATCAAACTAAAAAGCTTCTACACAAGAAAGAAAACCACAAAAAGTATAAATAAAAAGGCAACTTACTGAATGGAAGAAAATATTTGCACATCATATATCTGACAAGGGGTTATTATTCAAAACATATAATGAACTCAAAACAACTCAAAAGTAAAAAAACAAACCATCTGATTAAAAAGGGGGCAGATGATCTGAATAGACATTTTTCCAAAGAAGACATACAGATGGCCAACAGATATATGAACAGGCACTCAACATCACCAATCATCAGAAAAATGAAATCAAAACAATGATATATCACCTCACACCTCTTAGAACAGCTATCACCAAAAAGACAAAATAATAATAAAGTGCTGGCAAGAATATGAAAAAAAAGGAATCTCTGTGCACTGTAGGTGGTATTGTAAATTAGTGCAGTCACAATGGAAAACAGTATGGAGGTTCCTCAAAAAATTAAAATCAGAACTACTATATGATCCAGCAATTCCAATTCCTGGGTGTTTATCCAAAGAAAATGAAAACACTAACTGGACAAGATATACACATCTCCATGTTCATTGCAGCAATATTTACAACAGCCAAGACGTGGAAACAACCTAAGTGTCTATCAATGGATAAGTACAATGTGTTTTTATATATCAATTATAATGTTCCTAGATAGATATCTAGGAATATTATTTAGGAATAAAAAGAAGAAAATCCTGCTATCTGTGATAACATGCATGAAACTTGAGGGCACTATGCTAATTAAAATAAGTCAGAGAAAGACAAATACCATGTTATATAGAGACTCTTTTAAAAACCCACAAAAACACAACAACAAAACTCATAGATATAGAGAACAGATTGGTGGTGTTGCTAAAGGTGAGGGATGGGGATGGTGGGCAAAATGGGTGAAGGGGATCAAACATAAAATAAATGTCATGGTATGTAATGTACAGTATGGTGACAATAGTTAATAATACTGTATTGTATATGTGACAGTTGCTAAGTGAAAAAATCTTAAAAGTTCCCAGCACAAGAAAAAAAAAATTTAACTATGTGTGGTGATGAATGTTAACCAGACTTATTGCAGTGATCATTTCACAATATACACAAATCTTGAATCATTATGTTGTACATCTCAAACTAAAATAATGTTATATGTCAATTATTTCTCAGTTTTAAAAATTCTTCTTTAAAAAATAAGGAACAAGCAAATTTGAGTTATTAGCATTTAGATGCTATCCTAACTCAGGGGATTGAATTATTTCACCAACAGAGTGATAACAGTGGAAGAACATTAGTTGTGCAAGGACTGAGGCCTGGGGCATAAATGGAGATGAAGAGAACCAGCAAAGAAAGGAGGAATAGAAAACTAGGAGGAAAAATAAAATATGAAGTTCTGGAAGGGAAACTAAAAAGAATGTTTCAAGGAGAACAGAGAGGTAAAATGTGTCAAATGGTACATGTTTTTTCAAGATGAGAACTGAGAACTGACCGAAGTCACAGCGGTCACCAGGAACACTGAAAAGAACAGTTTCAGTGAAGTTGATATGAAGCAAAAGCTTGACTGAAGCCAGATCAAAAAAAAAAAAAAAAAAAAAAGGTAGGACAGCATTACAGGTAGCAAATACAGAAAATTAGGGCAATAATGAGGGGAATGAAAAGGTCAAGAGA
Source organism: Camelus bactrianus (assembly GCF_048773025.1). Lineage (NCBI taxonomy): Eukaryota > Metazoa > Chordata > Mammalia > Artiodactyla > Camelidae > Camelus > Camelus bactrianus. The sequence goes on from NC_133543.1 coordinate 43,602,870, forward strand.
GCATTTTTTTTCCTAATAAGTTGATGGTAATAATCCAAGAAAGGGAAAAATTACGATGGGGTAGGAAGGTATGAGTAATTTGAAGGGACTATAGGAAAACAGAGGGGTTATATCCATCTAATAAAAACCTAGGGGTACGGGGAGAGGGAAAGCAAGGGTACCAAGACTGACCTCCCAGAACTACCTCAGGGCAGATCTCTTTGAGATAACTCTCAAAGATGACTGGAACAAAGAAGTTTTGCAAACGCAAAAATCTTAATGGCAGTTATTTCTTTCTCTTTCCAGCAGGCCATCATATTTGATTTGCAAGCCTAAGAAATTTTGTTTGCTCTCAAACCTATTAAGGCTAGTAATATCTGATACTATATTTATGTAATTTTATTAATTAAAACATAAAACAATGAGTGCAAAAAGAGAGGTATTTCCCCAAAAATTGAGAACTTCTGAAAATTTTGATAAAAGTGGGTTTTTTTTTTTAAAGTTACTGTTAAATTAGTTGTATGTAAATTAGATGTAGGAAAACAAGTATAAAATATTGGTAGAAAACATCATAAAAATATACAGGGACTCTGCACCCAGAAAGTTTAGTAAGTATCTAAGTTCTGGCTCCACTTAATTTAAAGAATCTGATACAAACCTATTTTGGAAGTTTGTTCAGGAAAACCAACATGTGTTCAAGGACAACAATGATTTTCAATTAGGGAATCTATCTGCAAAGAAAAAGTACAGATTGGCCCCCACAAACACATTTAAAAAAAATCACAGATGTGTAAGTTTTAATTTATTAAATGTTTACATCCATATGTGTCTTTTTTATGATTTTCCATTTTGAATTAAAAGTATTAAATGAACAGCTATCAGCTCCAACTGCATTGGATATGTCTTTGTTCCCATAAATTCAGCAAATAATAGTTAGAAGCCATTCTTTAAAATTTAAGTAGCAATAAATAAATAAAATGGTTAAGGTAACTCCCTTCTTCCTCAAAATATGAGTCTTTTTTCTGATTCTCAACAAATCAACTAGATATTTCCTATGTATTAATTTCACGGCTATAATATAGTGATGCCCTCATTAAATGACTAGGACTCTGTTCCTATGTTAAATGGCACCAGCCAGACTGCTTTCAAGTTTTCTAGTTAGTTCTCTTTTATCAGAAGGCTTGTCAGTTGTGATCTGCGTGCTGCCTGAATGCTTACTTAAAAATAATCTTTTTTACATTATTGACCTAAATAAATGGCTTTTTTCTTTATACACCTACTGATTCCATATTTTTAGCAAAAGTCATCTTTACATTGCTCACTAAGAAATTTAAGTATAAGTAAGGCAGATTTAATATTCAGAATTAAAATGTATTAGTAAGCCATTTTATGTGTGGTAAAGATGCAGATTGTTGTTTTCACAATACTATTTATTTCACAGTTTCAGACTTAACATTAAAAATCACATTAAACCCTGGGGGGAGAGTAACAGCTGAGTGGTAGAGCACATGTTTAGCATGCACAAGGCCCTGGGTTCTATCCCCAGTGTCTCCATTAAAAAAAAGAAAAAGAAAAAGAAATCACATTAAACCTAAAAATCCATCAATTTAATTCCTTGATGATCCAGAGTTTGTGGTAATTATATTATGACTAGAAGTTTACATTCAGCATAGCAAAAAAGGATTTGAGAGGATCTCAAGACTAAAAGTCATTACTTGACTCCTGAAAATATATATTTTCATTTTGTGGCCTAAATAGTTTTATTTGGGTTTTTTGTGTGGAAGGTGTTAGGCCATATACAAATCTGCTGGGTAGAAGTAATCAAATCACCTAATTATAAGTACAACTCAGAATTTTTCTTGCAAATTACTACTAAGCATGTTATCAAGCTGCCTTAAAAGTGTTAACTAATCTTCAGTTGAACTAATTTATCAACTTTAGACTTACAAATTTCTTACTTAAAAAAACACAAGCAAGATCACTAATTATTCTCCTTGTTCTGTAACCAAACACCACTGGTATAAATGAATTAGTTATTTTGAACATTAAAAAAACTGAATCAGGCATCATAAAGAATAACTAAAAATTTAATTGTTAAATAATAAAATATACTTAGACTGGAATAATACAAACTCAAAACTAAATAATATGAATTAATGTATAAAAGCCTGACTTTCAGTTAACATTTCAATCTTACAATGTTTTACATGTGTGAAGGTCACAACTAAGAAATGATAAGGACCCTCTCTCCTCCCTCAACTACATCTTCCACAATGCTAACAGATACCTTTCTAAAACATAAATCTGACTAAATCTAATCACATCTCCTCCCCTTTTATAAAAACTTAATTTAAAAAACCCGTAACTTTAATGATGCCCCATCGCTTGCAAGTTTCTCCACTGCTTTGCTTATCTAAGCCTTGTCTTCCAACATTATTTGCAACACGTCCTGCAATACCTGAGTTCTTTGAGTCCTTCCCCACTTTGCCTACCTGGACAGACTTCAATTCATCCTTCAAAAATTTGCTAAGATATCAGCTTGTTTAATCACTAGTATTTATTAACAATACTGTACTATCAAGTTTAAGGTCCAGTGCTATATGCTGTAAATATGTAACAGAAGAAAAGATGTGCTTATTCCTTGCCCTACATCTTTAACAATATGGTGACTTTCTTACCCATCTCAGAGCTACCCTTCTCAGAGCTATCTCTTTACATTAAATCTAATTCTTCTGATGCACTTATCATACTTTATTGTAATTATTTATATGACTCTTTCCCCCTCCTAGCCTATGAACAGGGAGAAAAGTAATTGTTATCCAACCCTATAGTCTCAGCACCTAGCCAAATATATTACCAATAGTAGATACTCAATGCTGCAATGAATTTTATGAGCAAAAACAATTTGCTAATGCAAGGAAAATAGCTTTTATAGTTATACTTAGCCATTATATAAACATATACAAATGAGCTTTAATTTTAATCTGTAGTATAAAAATATTAATCTATGCACTAATTGTGTCTTCTTAGCAAATGATAACTCTAAAATGTGACTTTAGCCCTGTGTTTTGCAGTTACTACTATCTTGGATGGAACAATTCTTCATTCAGGTAAGGCCACTCCAAACCCTGAAGACGGTTAATACTGCTGGCCCTGCCCTCTCAGTGTCAATAGCTGCCTTCCAAATCAAAACAGACTACATATCTGAAAATGCCCCCTAGGTGAATAATTCTCCCCTGAGATGATAACTCTTGCTTAGTTTTATAACTTTGTTCAATTTTATTTGCAAATAAATCTACTTCACAGAAAATAGTTGCTGTGCATCTCTATAACTAAAAATAAATATATGTAAAATTAAAAAATTAATATAAAATCAATTGCTCAGATGTGGGATACAGATGTAATATATTTAGGCTCTCTACCTTAGGGATATATACATAAAAAGACTAAACAATCTATTTAAATATAGGAAGAAATCACAGAGAGTCCAGTTTTGGGGGAAACATTGGCCATATTACCAAGTCTTCGACTGGAATGTCATATTTGAGAGAGATGTACATAGACTCAGATATGACCATATAGCTTCAAAGAAACTGCTTGGAAAAATCAACCTGGTACCTTGCTTATAAGGTTCCAGCAAAGCAGGTTTTAAAAAGAACTTAAATGGTCAATCAGTATTCTTGCTGTACTTACAAAAATAATCAGACCAAGTTTAATACAAGTAAATTAGTTTCACTGTGATTATCTTTGGGAAAAAATGGGGGTAATTGTAGAAAGAAAAGTTAGGTTTGCACCTTTTGTAGACATTAGATTGTAGTCTTGTTGATTGTCTTTGAAGTTTTATTATTTTCCTGGGAACTGCACTAGATCTGAATCCTTCTAACTTCCTCAAAAATCTGGCTAGACTCATCAAACTGATATTTCCCATTTTCTCCCACCCTTCTGACTTGGAATCACTAAGAATGAAGCCCAGTTGGAAGGGACCTTATCAAGTGCTCCTGACCACCGACACTGCTGTAAAACTAGAAGGTACCTGAGTCTTGGGTACACATCTCACAGCTGAAAAAGGCTCCACCTGATACCTGGTCCTGTACAAACAATGCAGACCTACAAGTCAAACTGACGAGGCAGAGAAGTAGCTGATATCGATGCAGCCTGCATCTGCTCAAGATGCTAGATCAAGACTTTCTACTTTGGCTAAATATGAAGAACCATTTCTTCTTTTCTTTCTTTCCTTTACTCTTGCATTATCCTGGAAAGATAACACCCTCATCTCTTATATCCAGGCCATTGCTAAGCGGGGTAATCGCTGGAATTTAGGATGATTCTTTATGCCAGGCTAGGAAAAAATCTAACTGACCCCTGGTTTGAATGGACAATTGTGCCGTGATAGTATTTATCTTTGTGGTGATTATCATTCTCCTTGGGTCTATGAGCATTTAGATGGCAGGCCTGCAGTTGGGGAATGCTCTTAAGTGATTTAACTAAAAAGGACCTATAAGGAGGCTTTTCATGATGCAGGGTTTGCTTCCGTTTGTAAGGCCGTATTTCCCTGGTTAGGAGTAACTATGAATGATAATATGATCCTTAACTGAAAGTACTGCAGAATCCACAGTTGCTAAAACATTAGCTGCCCAGTAAAGCTCCTAACACTCTCATCAGAGTTGTTCTTGATAAAATAATAGCTCTTGATTATCTTCTAGCTAAGCAAGGCGATATCTGTGCTATGGTCACCACCACCTGTTGGACCTGGATTGACATTTCTGACGAAGTTGAAAATCAGTTACATAAGATCATTGAGCAAGCCACATGACTTAAAACAGTGATTCTTAAAGAGTGTCTTTCTTTAATCGGTTTGGGACTTGGGGACCAGGGCTCTGAAGTACATTCCGAACAATGGAAATTATCCTGCTTATAGTTAAATCATAATAATCTCCTTGATGCTGTATCCTCTTAAAAACTTTCAATGCATTTTGCAGCAGCTAACTGCCAAGCAAATGATATCTCTAACACTGAAATGTTAGAAAAGTAACAAAGAGAATGGCTGACTTAAAATTCATAAATCTGGAAACATGATCTGTAGATGTCAAGGAGATTAAGCAAAAACGTTATGCCACGCCAAGGATCAATAAAGCTGCAGAGCAGTAGCTGAGTGTGATACTAATACATTAATTTTTGATCACATATTTCTGTTCTGAGAGTCTGATCAAAAAAAAGAGAGAATTGTTAAAGAGGAAACCATGGGCCCAAAATGGCATCACTTGTGCTAAGCCCATGATACCAACCTAGATTTAATACCTGACTTAATTGCAGTTATGCCCTTCCCCAGAAATGTAATCTTAATTAACTAGTTTAAAATTTTCTGGTCAGCACCAATGAGGTAATCAGTCACATGGGCCTTTCCTATCCCCTCCAAGAGGAAAAAGAAACAATCTGCATGTTAACAAACAAAACAAAACAAAAAACAAACAAAAAACAACCTGCCTTCCCTTCACTTCACCCACAGAATATGTCCTGGACTAAAAACAATTCTTTTCTTTTGCTAATAGTTTCCTTGCCCCACATTACCTCCTATGAAAATCTTCCATTTTTTACAATCCTTTTGAGCATCCTTCTAATGGGATGCTGCTCAATTCATTAATCGCCCAATATAGCCAGTTAGATCTTCCAAAAGAAGTATAATTTTTATTTAGGAAAAATAATAAAAATCTGCTAAATACTAACACTAATATTTAATATGCATATTGAGGCTGGAGCCACCCATGCCACTGAAGCATGTGCAGAGGAGAAAATTTTCACCTCCAATAAATCCGGAACCAATGTTTCTCCCCTGACTCATGGAACCAAAGGACCGGGACATGACCAGAACCTTAATGCTAGAACTCTTTTCAGAAGCAAAGGGTCGGTCATCCAGGAAGACCTATTGTTAAAGCCCTTTTACCATAAATGGCCAGGTTCCAAAGCCCTCCAATTGAAACCTTCACATACCAACCCTCCCTGCTAACTCATAAAAGACAGAACCCCACCTGATCTGGGAGACAGATTTGAGCCCTGCCTCCTGGCCAGTTGACCTCACAATAAAGCATTTTCTTTTCTCAAAAGCCTGTGCCAAAGTATTGGTTACTTTGTGAATTAGGCAGCGAGCCCTTGCTAAGGTAACATTAGCACATGAGGGCAGAGCCCTCATGAATGAATTAGTGCCCATATAAAAAGAGGCCCCAGAGAGCTCCTTTGCTCCCTCCACCTTGTGAGGATACAGCAAAACAAGATGGGTGTGGTCTATGAGCCAGGAAGTAGTCTGTCACCAGACTTGGAATCTGCTAGTGCCTTGATCTTGGACTTCTCAGCCTCCAAAACTATGAGAAATAAGTTTCTGTTATTTATAAGCCACCCAGGCAATGGTATTCTGTTACAGCCCAGACTGAATGGACTAAGATAGACTATAATACCAGTAATAAAATCACAAGAAACAACATGAAAATGCCAATGTTGCTGCTTCTGCTTCAAGTTATCAGCAACATTATGAGGCAAAAACAAGGGTGATCTCAGCCAAAAATAACTGAGTTTAAAAACACATTATTTGAAATCTACTATTGTTAGCAACTACCACCCTAAGTGTCCAATGCCCTGAGAAACTGGCTAACAATATAAAGTCTTCATCATCAGCAAAATATTTTAAGATACTATTTTATCATCTTTATCTCATTTTATTTTCATTTCTATTTATTAGTGTATTATATATCTTACATAATATATTAGAATATTATTAACTTTATATAATTCATAAACAAATGTACATATATTGGTGATCTACGCTCCAAAACATTTTTACTGATAGGGAAGCATAATCAAAAGAGTTCAGAACAAGACGATTAATACAGAAGACTAGAGCCTAAAAATTATGTAGTCTAAGAATGAGAGTGAACAAGACTTAAAGACAATACTCAAACAAAAGTCACCCAACAAGAAGCAACTACAGCCCACCCTCAGTATCCTACAGGTTCTGTATCTGCAGGTTCCACATATGCAGGTTCAACCAACCAGGGATCACCAAAAAAAAAAAAAAGGAAAAAAAAAATCCCGAAAGTTCCAAAAACCAAAACTTGAATTTGCCCCAAACCCAGCAATGATTTTCATAGCATTTACATTGTATTTACTAATATTTACATAGCATTTATATTGTATTAGGTAGTGTAAGTAATCTAGAGATGATTTAAAGTATATAGGAAGATGTGCATAGGTTATATGAAATTCTATGCAACTTTATATAAAGGACTTGAGGATCCACAGATTTTGGGTATCCACAGGGATCCTGGAATCAATGCCAAATGGATCCCTAGGGACCACTGTATTGTTAATTACCACTCTAAGGAAGGCCAAGTAAAAGTTCTTCAAAACCACACAAAAACACTGCCTCTTTGAGAACAGATTTAATACAAGAATTAAAAATTTTAAAGGTAACCACCAGAAAAAGGAAGCTTTAATTTAAGCTTCTAAAGCAAAAATTCCAAAAAGTGTGCAATTTTTTTAAATTGAAGTAGAGTCAATTTACAATGCTGTGTTAATTTCTGGTATATAGCATAATTTAGTTATATATATATATATATATTCCATTTCATTTTTTTTCCATTATAGGTTATTATAAAGTATTGAATATACTTCCGTGTGCTATACAGGAGGACCTTGCTCTTTATCTATTTTAGATATAGTAGTATTTGCAAATCCCAAACTCCCAATTTATCCCTCTACTCCCCCTCCTTTTCCCCCCTGGTAACCATAAGTTTATTTTCTATGTCTGTAAATCTGTTTCTGTTTTGTAAATAAGTTCATTTGTCTCATTTTTAAAGATTCCACATGTAAGTGATATCATATGGTATTTTTCTTTCTCTTTCTGGCTTACTTCACTTAGTATGACAATCTCCAGATCCAAAAATTGTGCCATTTCTTAATTGCAAAACAAAAGATGAGGGGAAATGAAGGAGGCAAACTTCTACCAATCTCTAATAATTTATCTATTTACAATATGGACATTATTGGACTTACCTACATTTCAAGAGGAAAACAAATAATGCAAAGAAGCACTTTTTAAAAGCCTCTAATTAGCCTTAAAAATAACATTTTACATTTTAAAATTTAACCATTCTAAAACATTTAGTTCTTGACAGGATAAACAACAGTCTGATTACATTTAATAGTATTTTTAATACCTTCTTCTCAGAGTTTAAGGTCTGTATCTATTTTTCAAGGTTTGTTTAAATAATGGGTAAAAACATTCTGACCACAGTAGGTAGCCTAACGTCAAATAACGTCAAAACTTATTCCCTAGAAAACATTTATTATTTTAATGCCTATAAATGAAAAGCATATTACAAACATTTAAATATTTATTAGTATGGAAAGTATAGTCTCACCATTCACAAGAATGAAAAGCTGTTCTCCAAGCTATTAGAAAAGCTCTTTCATAATAGCCTTCTAGACAAATGAGGAAATCTGAAGCAAATGAGAGTTAAGTTCCAGGCTTTTTTTCTCTCCGAATCAACAGGCCTTATGTTGCCTGCTTATTTCTATTAAAACAAGAGTTGTAATGGGACACGCCAACTACAGGTGACGAGTTAGAATGCTCATTAATTTCAGTTCCTAGCTGTCTTGAAAGTTCCCTAGTCCACTTCTGTTTCTATGGTAACAAAGGCAGAATCAGGAAGCAGAAACAAACACTTTAAGATAGCAGTTAAGTAGGGAGAGTCAAGTATTGAACAGCATATACAGTAATTCAACTTTAATCATCTAAAATGTAGAAAGAAAGGGAATCATAGTTCATACAATCTTAAAGATACTCAAAGGGAAAAACCTGCCAGTCCAGTATTTTTTCTTTGTTTTCATGGAAAATTACTTACATTTTACTTATAACTTTTCTAAAACTTTGATTCCAGTCCTACCATGAGTGGCCAAAAGACTAAACAAAACAAAACAAAAACCTAAAATCACCAAGTGTCCAGATTCACTTTCTAGTGCAAAATTCACAGTACTAGAATTAAGGCTTTTAAATATGGTAGCATATTTTGTGACCCTAATTAGAACTGTAAGACTTTTTCTTTGAAAAAGTTGATTCTAATATGCTTTTTAAGTCAAGCAAAGTAGCTACCTTTAAGAATGAAAATAAACCTTCTGTTAATACTGATATGAGCCTTTTATATCTATAAATACTGTATATCAATAAAATATATACAGTGTCTGAAATGGAAATTTCTTCAGTATATTTTCTAAGTTTTTCTGGGATTGTCTTAAATTTACGAGTGTCCAAAGTCATGACTATTAGACCTTTTAAACTGCTTATTCTTTTCCAAATTGTTTAAATTTTTCTTCTTCCTCTCTCACAACATTGTCACTCCCGAGAGTCTTTCATCACTCACTCTAAGGTAAGCAAGCTGCCATGTCAGAAGCAGCACTATGGAAATGACCATGTGACAAAGAATTGAGGCCTCCTGCCAAAGCCAACAAGGAACTGAGGCCTGCCAATAACCATGTGAGCTTGGCAGCAGATCCTCCAGCCCCAGTGGAGACTTAAGATGACTGCTGTCCCTACAGGAGGCTTGACAGCGCCTCGGGAGAGAACCTGAGCTAAAACAACCTAAATTAATCCCAGATGCCTGACTCACAGGAACTGAAATAAGTATTTGTTGTTTTAAACTGCTAAACAGAATTAGGTAATCAATAAGGTATCTTATTCACCTTTTTATTTTCTCCCACCTCATCTCTAAGAGTTCCTTGCCTACAGCAAATACTTGAGAAATAAATGACAAAACATTAAAATGTAATACAGTTTGGTCAAAACTCTACCAAATGGGCTTGCTCTCCCATTAAGAGAAACAGAAAAAATGTAAGCCCATACCTCCTGTGACAACTGAAATAATTTTTTAAATGGTCATTTATAAAACATATGATGTGCTAAGCTGTAAACATCAGAAAACGAAGAGTATGTCCCAAATCTATATTTCAATTCTATCTACCACTATTTTCCACAGTAAACATTCAAACTTTGGCCAAATTTTTGCACCTTATCTCTATCTATAGACAGTCTTAACCTGTACCTCTATTTAGTTCTGTGCATCCAAATCTTACTCCTCTTATAATAATGTTCCTTACAGAAAAAACTGTGGAAGACTTTAGGATAGGCATAGATTGCTGATGTCCTATCTAGGACATCTTATCAAGTTATCTGTGCCTTTCATTGTCCTTGTTTTTTTGGTGGTGGTGGTGGTAAAATACATATAACATATCAGTTACCATTTTAACAATTTTTAAATGTACATTTCAGTGGTATTAAATACATTCATAATGTTGTACACTATCCCCACTATTTCCAGGCTTTCCATTGTCTTTAAAACAAAATTCTCAAGAGAAAAAAAAAATTGAACTCATTTTAAATATGCTTTAGAAAGCAAATAAGCAAAATACTTACAAAAACAAAGTCAGGACCTTTTAAGAACCCAAGTTTGCATAATTAAGGCAAATCTTTGGTAAATTAGACTAATTTAATAAATATGGTTTTTAAAAAGTTATGCCTTTAACCAAGTAAGCTAAAATCAATCCCATACAAGGCTTATAGTTTTGAAAAATATAAATTCCTATGTTCAAATAAAAGGAATCATTATTCCGGCCAATTTTTTTTCAACAGTAACTTTTGTAGAATGGCAACTTGAAGGTAATTTTCAAGATCTTTAGGTAATCTAAAACCTTGGACTGATACTAAATTGAGTTAATCAAATGATGATTATTAAATACCTAGAAAATATCTAGTAAGATGAAATACTGAAATATTAATTACTAAGCATAGTTTTAAGCTTACATACATTTGCTTTTTAATACTGACAAGATATATAGATCTGGGTCATGTTAATGAAACTATCAATTTTTGCCACTTTACGGTGTAAAGGGATATATGTGGCTATAAAAAGTTGTATTGTGTGTGCTCAAGGGGTCTGCTAAATTCTCAATAATAATAAAGGCTCCTCCTCACGAATCAGCAAACATATTATCTTCTATATTTATTTTTATTGTTACTTTGATGAAATAAGTAATCAAGTCTTATTCCTCAGGTACCCATGATTCTATTTTTTTCAAGCCCCAAATAATCTAACAATTCTCTATTTTGCATTCTCCTAATCATATCCTTAATATAGACAATATAAAGCTTATTACAATATTCTACACTACACTATCTTTGAGATTTTCCAGTGTTCCTCAAAAAAACCAAAAAGATTTGTTGCTTTACTGCATAAAAACAGAGCTGTTAGAAAGAACTGGGTTTGTTTTGCATGTTACTATTCTAAGAGTTACATGGGAAAAGTTGTCAAATCAAGAAAGACACTTCTCCTTTCCTAGGTTAAGTCTGTATTGGTAAGTTGTTCATGTAAACATTTCAGAAATTTTGTGTTGTGAGAAGTCCCTGGAGATATGTCAATGCCCTCACAGTCTATTATATCTTCACCCTCAGGGGAAATTCCAATCAAAAGTTTTAGGAAATAGTTACATATCATACCCCAATAGAGAATTATACATGCTTCCATCCTGATACTATAAACTCGAGTAACAAATTAACCACAGCCATTAAGTCTCTGTTTTCCACGAAGAGCTTTTGTTTTTAACTCTGATGTTTTCTTGAAAGCTCTAAGCTATAAGTGAGTTTGTATCTTCAACAAAAAAGTTTCAGAACTTGTAGAAAGGATTATGCCAAGTACTTCTAACTATTAACACTTGAAAGAACAAGGTATCAGTAAGGCTTTTTGATGACATCTCTCAAACAACTTTCAGATCATTTTTGGACTAAATAAAAATTTCTAGGACTCCTTTTAGTCTAGAAGCAGATACCTTCCTAACTGTAGACAGCTAACTCAACTCTAGAGAAATGGCAACAAAAACTATATAGTACTGAATGATTTACAAAAGAAAGTTTACTTGACTGAAATATTGATGATAATATTTTAATGTTCTATTTCCTTTCTTCTGAAGTTATATATAACCACAACAATTTAGTAAACCCTGCTTATAAACCAAAATGAAACATTTAAAAATATTATCTGATTCTTACTAACCCTCAGAATTTAGAAACTCTTTAGAGAATCACCTTTTCATGGCAATAGAGATATTTGTATAGATTTAATAAGAATCTGCCCTCCTTTTTACTAGGATATAATTGAACAAACCTATTAAGCAACCAAAGTTTTACCTAGAGAATCACATTTGAGAACAATGATCATTTATACAGGTATCTGTAAGGAACTAAGGCTGACTTTACTTACAGATCCAATGCCTAGAGAGCCCTTTCAGAAAAACTGGCCTGGTCCCTGGCTTATAAGGGTGCATTACATGTGATAAGGAAGGTCACTTCCTGGCAGGATAGGAATCTTAAGAAATTCGAGGGATATTTAAGGGTACTACTGTAGGTGAATTCTGATAGCATCCTGGGCTTGCTTTCCTAGCTGAGGAAAGCAAATAACAATGGGTTTTAAATGTTTGAGATTCCCTATGAAAAGTTACAGTCAAGTTAATTTTGTAGCCTTAAGAGTTGTACAATAGTGTATAGGCTCTAAATTTGCAAAAGCAAACTCAAGGATGTGTATATGGCTAACACCCTTATGGCACCTATGAAAATAACCAGCCATACCTCATAAGGAGACCAGTTTTTTGGGGGGATCAAGAAAAATCTTTAAAATTATTATGATCATATCACTCCAAAAATCTTACGAAAACTACTCCTTCTAAACAATCCAAACACAAATACCATTCTCCAATATACTTAGGGATATATGATTATCTGTAACAATTAAGGATACACAAATTAAAATGAAGTTATACCTATTAATACAATGAAAAAAATTCTCAAAGTCCAGTGGCAGTGGTATAAAATGGTATGACGTCTTCTGAGGAGAATCTTACAGATATATGAAAAGAGCTTTAAAATCTGAATAAGGTGGCATCCATTCACATTCACATTCATTCACATCACCCCCAAAAATCTACCAAAAAGGACCAAAACTAGTGACGGAAATGCCATCATTAAAGCCAGGAAAATACCAATATTATAAGAAGACTATATCCCCCAAGAGTACAAGGCACAGATTTTAGAAAATAAGTGAGAATATTCTTAAATATCCTAACTCTTAACTTGCAGAATTAAAGTTTAGGGACATGGAAAGCCTGTAAGAAAATTGGGAATCACAGAGCTTGGGCCCCATGTTCACATAGCAGCAAAACATTTTGGCCTCCTTGTTTTAGTTTTCCTCAACCAGTTATTAGAGTTGAAAGGAGCCAGCTTTTTGCAGGTGATGATCAAGTTTGACTAGGCAGACATAAATAAGCACTAACTCACCATACAAAACTCATATTCCACAGTATTGCACAGTGTTCATTCTCTCCCACCTCATACCACCCCCGTCCCACCCACAGGTAGACCAGGTTGAAGCAGTAGAACTGCTAAAATCAAAGGTTGACACTCAAACACGGGATCATAGGCATACTCACAGCGCAGATCTCAAGAGATTCAGAGGAAAAAGTTCTAAGAGAAAACATATCTGAACTGTATTTTCTGTTGCCCAGTCGCCTGGTTGCTTACACCAAATATTAAAAACTATCAACATCTAAATCTCTAGCACAAATTATAAAACAAAAACCAACCAAACAAACTGAAACAACACTAAGATAGAGATAGTCATCAAGAATTACCAATTACGTGAGTGTGATGAGGACAGGGACGTGGGGACGTTGAGACCCACCCTCACCTCCTGCTCCAGGGAAGGCAGGGGCCTGTGTGGAGCGGCGCTGCCGGGGGACACCAACGTGGTCAGAAAAAAAAAAAAAAAAAAAAAAAGAATTACCAAGCTTTCTGTGCACTTAAATAAAATTCAACTTTCGTTACAAATTTTTTAAGTCTTAATAGAAATAAATGGACACTTGCTTAATATGATTTTCAAAACTACATAGAACAAACCAAAAGCCACCAAAAATACTGAGGGAAATGCCATCATGAAAGAAATCAATAATGATAAAATTTTTGAAACATTTCCATTCAGAAAAAAATAAGGATGCTCAATGCAAAAATTGCTTTGTAGGTACTGACTAACTTTATTTTATTCTTTACACAGAAGAATAAAGCTACAAATACTGGAATCGAGGCAACAAAATTATCTTTATTTGCAGAGTATTATTATATATCTAGAAAATCCTAGAGAATCAACTGAAAAATAATAGAAACAATAAGAGAGTTGAAAAATTCAATCAATTGTCAGTAGGAATTACTCAATAATGTTTTGGGGAAAACTGAATAGTCTTTTAGGGAAAAAAATACAGCTGGGAATCCAAATTTCACTTCTTTCACTCAAATAGAGTCCAACTCTACTATAAATTCCAGCGTAAAGCAAGACAACCTCAGAGCCATAAACAAAAAGACTAAGACATTGGTCTTCTAAGCATTTATGTCTTCCTATACTGAAAACAACACTTTTAGAAGAAAAAGTCCACCATAAACATCAGAAAAGGGAAGAAGGAAGGGGAAGAGGAAAGGAAAAGGAGGAGAAAAAAAAAAAGCCTAGCAGTGGTGTGCTGGAGCTTAACTACACTAACTCACAAAAGCCAACTGTTATATTTTCAGGAATTTTGCAACTCAGTTGTTAAACACAGTCATTATTAAAAATTAAATTATATAAACTTATCATTCAAAAAATTATACTAAAAATAAGGTTATAAACAATCAAAACTGATCACTCCCTAATTATTTTACTACATTGTATTATTATCTTTGCTGTTGAGGTTACTTACATCTATTGTTTCAGTTTGATGCAAATACTATATAACGGTTGTGTGACTGCACATCTCAACTCTGTTCAGTGGTATTAAGTCCCTGGATGGAAAAAGACCATGTTGGGAGTATTTACACTAAGGAAAACAGCACACACTACAAATCAGGGCTCCCTCTACCAGATACACAAGCCAGTTGTTATTTACCAAAATACCACTGTATGTATGTAAAATATTCATATGCTTTGACCCAGCAATTCAATCTCCAGGAATGTATCTTAAAAAAATAAATTAGAACATGCACAAAGGCTTAGGGATGTTTGATGTAATATTACTCTAATATATATTATAATATATGTTAATCAAAAACAATTTAAATATCTGAAACTTGAGTAGCTGAATAAATCATGATATGCTATTTCAAAATATTAAATGAGAAAATGTGCATGATATAATGTAAAAAGAAAATAAAGTGAGAGAAGCAGAATGCAAAACTACACATATTGCTGTTTTATAAAAATATATATATACATACATATATACATACTTTCACAGAAAAAGATTGGAAATTAAAACTTTGCTTTATTAAAAAACAGCAAAGAAGGGGTAAGGGTATATCTCAGTGGTAGACTGTATGCTTGGTATGCATACGGCCCTGGGTTCAATCCCCAGTACCCACCATTAAAACAAATAAATAAGTAAATCAAATTACCTCACCCAATCTCCAAAAAAAACCCCCAAAAAACCCCAAACCAAAACACAAAAACAGCAAAGAGCCACTTATGATTGAAGAATTTCTAGCATTTGGAAGCTGAACTCTTTGAAATTTCTTTCACGAAAGTGCTCCAATCTCATTGTTATACACACCCACAGATTTTCTCAATGCCCTCTAATTACAGAAGTACCCCTCCTTCTGGTCAATGTCAATCAGTCTGACATGGGTCAGGAACCTGCTTCTTCCCACTTCTCGAAAAATTTCTGAATTACATTCCTTGCCCCTGTATCTTAATTTTCATCATTAAGACAGTCATCTTCAAGCTCACAATTCCTTCCTAGTAACTTCCCAATTTACTTTCCTTTTCCCTTAAAAAAAAAGAAGAAAAAAAAAAACTACCTCAACTCCATGTTTTGATTTCTTTACCTTAAGTCCAAACCATTCCACTGAAATATTATTGCCAAGGTCAATAATGTCCTTGTTGCTTAATCCAATGGGTTTTTTTGTTTGTTTTTTTGGTTCTTTCCTGTTTGATACTACAAAACGATTTCACTCCATGCCTGGTCCCCTCATTTTCACTTTTTAGAGGGGAGGTTCATGACACTAAATAAACTTCAAAATAAAAATGCAATTAATAGAATTTGAACATTTGAAAGTTTTATCTTAATACTTTTCTGTATTTTTCAAAACTTGTCAGAATATTTTTAGTAAAAAAATATGCTTTTAATTTTAAGAAAAGTTATGTTGTACATCTGAAACTAATATTTTGTATGTCAATATATCTCAATTTTTTAAGAAGTCAGAAAATAAACTAAATGAATATAAAGAGAAAAAAGAAAAAGCAAAAGGTAATGAACATGATTAACTGTAAGAAGGAATAGCTGGCAAATTATAGAGCTGCATATACAACTTACTTTTATAATAAACAAGCAAACAGTGCAAATATAAGATAATATGAGAATTTATTTTTTAAAGGTCCAAGTTCTATTCTTAAATAGTCTTAATTCAAGCATCTAATAAGTAGTAGAATTATTTATCAGGATGATAACTATACCTTATCAAGAAAGATTTATTTTCAGTATGTTCAGTATTATCTAATAAAATTAATATTTTTTAGAAGGAGTCCTTTTACAAGAGGTAGAAACAAAACAATAAAAAAAAAAACCAATGCTTTAAAAAGTTGACCTTTACTTATCCAGTTCAACATTTCCTATAATAGAGATTTTGTGGAAATGTGGTATAGATAATAAGTGTTGATGGGAAATTGAGTCTTAATACGGGCATTACATGACAGTCTTACTAGCAAAAGGAACAGAGAAGAATTATATGTCAAAAATAAAACAAAGAACAAACCAGTGGTTACCGGTGGAGAGAGGGAACTGGGGAGGGACAAATAGGGGTATAGGATTAAGAGATACAAGCTACTCTGTATAAAATAAATAAGCAACAAGGATATATCGTACACCAGAGGGATATATAGCCATTATTTTGTAATAACTTTAGATGGAGTATCATCCATAAAAATACTGAATCAATATTTTGTACACCTGAAACTAATATAATATTGTAAATTGACTATACTTCAATAAAATAAATCTGAGGAAAAAGAAAAGCTGGAGGATAACCTTTCCAGACTTCATATAATACTACCAAGCTACAGTAATCAAAACATCATGGTACTGGTATAAAAACAGACATATAGATCAATGGAACACATTAGAGAGCTCAGAAATAAACCCAAACACCTACAGTCAATTAATCTACAACAAAGGAGGCAAGATTATACAATCAAGACAGTCTCTTCCACAAGTGGAAAAGTGGGAAAACTGCACAGCCACAGGCAAATCAATGAAATTAGAACACTCCTTCACAACCACACACCATATACAAAAATAAACTCAAAATGGTTTAAAGACCTGAATATAAGACATGACACCAAAACCTCCTAGAAGGGAACATAGACAAAACATTCTCAGACATAAATCGTAGCAATATTTTCTTAAGTCTCCCAAGGCAAAAGAAATAAAAGCAAAAATAAATAGGCCCTAATCAAACTTAAAAGTTTTTGCACAGCAAAGGAAACCATCAAGAAAACAAAAACACAACCTACAGAATGGGAGAAAATATTTGTACATGATGCAGCTGACAAGGGGTTAATATCCCAAATATACAAACAATTCATTCAACTCAATATCAAAAACATAAACAAACCCAATCAAAAATGGACAAATAAACAGACATTTCTCCAAAGAAGACATAGAGATGGGAAACAGGCACATGACAAGATGCTCAACACTGCTAATTATTACTGAAATGCAAATCAAAACCACAATGAGGTATCACCTCGCACCAGTCAAAATGGCTATCATTAAAAATTCTACAAATAATAAATGCTAGAGAGGGTGTGGAGAAAAGGAAACCCTAGTATACTGTTCATAGGAATGTAAACTGCAGTCATAATGGAAAACAGTATGAAGGGTTCTTTAAAAACTAGAAATAGACTTACCATATGATCCAGCAATCCCACTCCTGGGCATAATGTGGAAAAGATGAAAACTCTTAGTTTGAAAAGATATTTGCACCCCAATGTTCATAGCAGCACTATTTACAAATAGCCAAGATATGAAAACAACCCAAGTGTCCATCAACAGATGACTGGTTTAAGAAGATGTGGTATGTATATACAATGGAATATTACTCAGTGATAAAAAGAATGAAATATTGCCATTTGCAGCAACATAGATGGACACAGAGATTACCATACTAAGTGAAGTAAGTGAAAGTGATACTAAGTAGGTGACATGAAGTAAAGAGAAAGATACATTATATGTTATCACTATGTGAAACATAATAAATAATACAAATGAATCTATATACAAAGCAGAAACACTCACAGACATAGAAAACAAATTTATCATTACCAAAGGGGAAAGGGAGGTAAGGAAGGATAAAATAGGAGTAACAGATTAACAGATACAAACTCCTATACATAATACAGATAAGCAACAAGAATTTACTGTATAGCATAGGGAACTATATTCAGTATCTTGTAGTAATCTATAATGAAAAAGAATATATATATTTATAACTGAATCACTATGCTGTCACCAGAAACTAACACAACATGGTAAATCAATGATACTTCAATAAATAAAGTATTATTAATCAAAAAAATAAACCAGTTAAGACACTGAAAAACGGTCACTCTAATTAATTAGTCACAGAAACGCAGATTAAATAAGGTACAACTTTTTGCATCGCAATTGGCAAGAGCTAAAAATAATAAATATACCCATTCCAATGAAGGTGTGATAAATAGGTAAACTTATATATTTCCAGTGACATATAAAATCATGCAATCCTTTCAAAAGACAATCACAATACATATATTAAAAGCCTTAAAGTATTCCCAGCCCTTGACCCAGCAATTGCATTCCTGGGTATTTATCCTATGAAATAATGTCAAACAACATATAAAAGTATTATTA
This sequence comes from Camelus bactrianus, assembly GCF_048773025.1. NCBI lineage: Eukaryota > Metazoa > Chordata > Mammalia > Artiodactyla > Camelidae > Camelus > Camelus bactrianus. The sequence goes on from NC_133543.1 coordinate 43,621,845, forward strand.
ATAAAAAGTGTTCAGTGAAGCATTATTTATAAAGTTAGGAAGGAAGGAATCAATCTATTTGAACAACCATGCATCATCCACCATTAGCACTCAACTGGGTCACAGGGAAGAATCAGATAATCTTGTCAGGAGGCAGAGGGTTGGGAAGATTCACAAAAGAAACTCTTCAGAAGGGTATTAGAAAATAAGCAGATTTGACTAAGCAAAAAGAGAGGAAATAACTGCACACAGGAAACATCTTACGCAAAATCATAGAGTCATGAAAGTCTACACTCAGAAATCCATAACATATAGTATGTCTCTAATATACTTAAAACATGCTGCCTCCTATCTCCCAGTGGTTTACAGAAAGTGATGTTTGGCAGTGGTATAAACACATACAGAGTATAAACATAAATATAGTGAAAAATATTAGGCTAACTGGATTAACTATTCATCTATACAGAATGGGATATACCAGGAGTGAAGTAGAAGGGATTTAAAAAACAGATGGAGAGTTTGTCTTAAGGTAAACTCATCATGAGACTGTGTGATGTAGTGGAAACAATATTTAAGTACTGGCAAGTGGTAATCCACAGCTAATCTATTTCTCGCTTTCATCATCTGAAAAGGATAAAACAAGTGTTCAACTGTATCAAATTATTGTTATGGTCACATGAAACAGATTTGAATGTAAGGTAATATAATCTCCTACCTCCCCAAACTAGCTCCACCCCCTTCCTTTAAATTATGTACCTTTCTTTATCCTTCAGCCCATTCTCATTGCTGTTAGTCTAGTCAGTACCACCTGACATTGGAATTTCTGCAATTACTAGTGTTTCTTTTAATAGCCTCTTCTTTTTATACATTTTACACATTTCTTCCAAATCTGTCTTTCTAAAACACTCTTTAATCATGTCACACCTCTGCTTTAAAAATCTATTAGCTAATTCAAATTCCCCTTTCTAACTTTACCTCCCATTATTTTCAAACAAATTTTAGTTAGGTTTCCCTCCATCCTCTCCTTTGTTCAGGCTGCTGTTCTAAGCTAAAATATCTACTACTTCCCTCAAAGCCCAACTGAAGTTTCACCTTGAACTCTTTTAACTCCAAAGCAATTTCTTTTAACATTTTGAGGAATAACAATACTTAAGCGTATAAACTATCCCAAACCATGCAACCTTCATATAGAGTAGAAACTCATCTTATTGGCAAATTGGGGAGTGTGGGAGGTTCTAGTAGTAGGTTGTACTAAAATATAGTAAAATGTATTGCTGACATGGACCACACCAGAGATGGATTCTACCGTCTCTCAGTAAGTTTCACCACCAACACTAAAGCAGATGTCATTTACGTAGCAAGCCTGTATTTAGAAGCTATGATACACAAAAAATACTTAAAGACATAAGAGCCACATTTAGTTTAAGACGCCACATTGTGAGAGCTACCCAGGAACAGAACATTTGACTCATGTCACTGAGTGAATGACAGCTATTTAAATTGTTTTTCCTTTCCTACCCCCAGTTTTTTTCCTAACATAAATAATTGAATTTCTAATATAAAATCACAAAAGATGAGACTTCACTCTATATACATCCTTTCTAAGTAAACTGTGAACTCTTTAAGCATATTATGGGCCATGCATTTTATTTCTGGGCACCCTGAATTGTTTCTAGTCATTAAGAAATAGATGCTGACCTTATTCTTCTTCTCAAGTTAATGACCAATTTATTTAACTAATCACTACCACCTAATACAGAACTATTAGTACATCATAATAGTACTAAACATGAAAAACTAATAAGCGATTGTTTCGATGAGTGGCTACAGGATTATTTTTCTCTCACTTGTGAATTGCTGAGATTGCAAATACAGAAACAAACATTCATTTCTACCCATGCATGTGTAGTTAATTTAGTTGTATCTCTAGACTTCAGCTGCAACATATTAAATGCTACCTACAAAGAATAAAATTTCTGCAATAAATTGCAAAAAATGACCTATTTCACAAAAGGTGTTTCACATTAAAGTGAAAAAGGCCAAATTCAAGGTGCTATGTCATAGAACACTTCATTAAAAAACAAAAGCAGGGAAATTCTGGTCACTTTCTATTTAGCTCCTCCCCGCCTCCCCGCATGCCTTGCTCCTCTCCTCCACTCCCATTTCACACATAGTATAAAAGTATTTACATATTCTTTAAACAAGTTCTTCTCTTTTATGAGTTTTGGCAAGAACATCTCTTTCTGAAGAAAGAAAGGGACAGAGCTTTTACCTAAGTGGCCAAAGTTATTCCATGTTCTCTTCCTGGACCAACTGTGTACTGTTTACACAGCCCTTCCCTAACCCTTCAACTTCCCACTTGAAATCCCCAAGGTATGATTATAGTTAAGTCATTTTTTCAGTAAGCTGCTGAAAATATTAATAATGCACAGGAATCTAATGCTAAGATACTTAGAGCAGAAAGAAGAAAATCTTGATACTTTCCATGAGGACTCAATTACAGAACAATGCTCCACTTCTCCTAACCCCATTTAAAAGCCTTCTTTAAAATTATCTCCTCTTTTTCTTGTTATTCCCTAACAACATTTCTTTTAGCTCTGCAGTACCCTTTTAAAATAGATTTGACTCATAATCTCTGACTGTTACTGTTGCCTTGCAGACCTTATTGCTTTCAGTATGCTACACTAACAACCCAGAAAAGGAGCAATACATTATGCTGTGACTTACAGGCTGCTCCCTGATTTTTTCAGATGCTCAAGATAGACTTTGCTGCTTCTTACATCACTATAATGGTTTATGTTAACAATAATCCTTTTTCCAAGGGAGTCCAAATGTTATGTTTCAACGACACATCATGGAAGCCAGAAAATATAAGTACAGCTTCTCTCTAAATTTGGATACTAAATACCTATTGCCATTCATTTCCAAATTTCATTTACCTCAGAACTCACCATCATCAAGATAAGAATGATTACATAAAACTTTTAAGGTTTTCTTCTAACACATCCCTTCAAGTATATGTTCATCATAATATTGCAAATAAGGAAAATGAAAAAATTTCATTATCTTAGTGCAGCAACAATGAAGTTAGGGTAAATCTAACCATTGAAAATTAAGACTTTCTTTTACAGTTGTGTTTGAAGTTTTTTCATCTTTCCTTTTCAAACTCTAATCTTCATGAGATTTTAATTATTAGGGAAATCCAGTACTGATATAATTAAAGTAAGGGCTTATACATTTTGTTGCCTTCTGTCCTTATGGATAATACTATTACTGACAGTCCAGCCAGTCTGTCTGTCTTCTTTATTCATCCAACAGAAGTGTTTTTTGAGACAGAGGCATCAAATCAACTTGGAAAGCTAGTTCCTCACCATCAAATTTAGGAAAGGGAAACAGAGGTGGATGGCCTCTTTGCTCAATGTTCTTACTAAGTATTATGACCATGCATTAGGTTTCCAAAAAAAAATTTATAAAAGCATAGGAAAAGAATGAGGGAAAAGAGAGTGGTTCTGGTTAATCTCACATGAAGCACAATTATTTGAAAAACTCTGACCAGAAAGGGCAGTTTTGTCAGTTTTAACCTGGCTTCCACAAACAACAATCACTGACATGAGTGATTTGAAGCAGATTAACCCACCTCTCCAGAGAAAGCTAAACAATTTTGAAAGCAAAAAAGGAAAAACAAGAACCTGTAACATTTTTTCTTTCTGGGATGACCCCAAAAAGGTTGCACAACTACTCCAGATGCCCAATAGACCTCGCTTTAATTAATTTGTTTCCAGAGGGTGCTCATGCTGTCCTTCTTTAGTTGAATTCTTTCTTCTTGATCTCTGAATATTCAGTTTAATCATTCTCCTTGGTCTAATTTAATGTTACTTTACCTAAACCAAAGAGCATTTTCTAAAGATTCCAAACAAAAGTCATCTCTCTCCTACTCTGAGCTTTCACAAACTTTATTCTGCAGCTCTGTAAGAGTGTGCTTGAAGATAGCATTCAGTATAAATCTGATGAATGAAGGGATTCTCCTTTCCCCCTATTATTAGTACTAGAACAATACAAGTGTATAAAATATCTGTGGTTCTCCCATGGTCATCACTGAGTCAATTCATTTTTCAAGTAATGGCTAAATTTTCTACTGTTTTATTGGGTTACTAGTATTTTAAAAATTGAGTCCATTACCTCACATTTCTTTTTATCTAAATGTGATTGTCTGTTATAATAAGAACCAGAAAATGCAGACAAATAAAATTCCAAACCGTCATTTTGGTGAAAAGCTAAGGATTTTTCTCTATCTGATCTACCAAGAAGTGGGGGAGGAAAGGAAACTAGACTCATTTGAAATTTACTTCCTTGTATTTCCTCAGCTTATTCTGTGATACGATGCTAAAGAGCATGGAAATAACTGAAAGAACAATAATCAAAAGAAAAAAAGGGCACAGAATAATTCACAAAATGACTAATGCAACCTCAAATAATGGCAAATTAACTGTATATGTAAAGTTACTATCCTATGGAACTCAAAACTAAAATGTAACACATTGTCCTTTAATAACCTTCGAATTTATTATTTAGAAAAAAGTACAGCCTACTATCAGCTAGATTAAATTTGGCCATATATTCTGTTATATTACCAACATATCCAGCCATTTGTGAAGCTAAGAAAGAGTAAAATGCACTCTTAGGACTGGTACTCAACCTTGAAGTGCTGAAAGCTACTTCATCATCTAGTGTGGGGACAAACACATGCATGCACATGTGAATATAACACTATGTTGTGCGGACAGCTCAATATAATCACCACCATTATAAATCACTCAGATATCCACTTATTTTAACATACACAAATCAAGGCAGAGCTCTCCCTGTGATTCCTATCAGAATATCTGAAATCAAATTTAACATTTTCCTCTCCTACTCTTCTCACTGAAAGCTTAGTATATAGTGGTTTTCTCCTCTATCTTCAGTCACTACTGGCAGCACACCATGCAGGAAACTATTACAGCTGGACTAGCTCACACATGTCATTTAAATACTGTGACAGCACAGTTGTGCTTAATTTTCCAGAAGTGACCCAAAAAGTAGAAGAGACTTCTCACTAGATTTCTTCTAAAAAAATTAGAGTAGCTTTATGGTTTCAGGTTTAGCATTATTCTAATCCAATCATAATGTCTTGCTGATTTTCCTTTCTATTTTGCCTTACACCAGTCAAAATTAAAGTAATGTCACTTTTCTATATATTAGATGCAATGTTTCACAGGCTAATTAATCACAATCTATTGTTTGTGTTGTTTCTTAAAAGTATACCTAACTAGTTAAATATAATGACAATATTTTCAAATCAAAGATAATTTAGTTATTTATCTATTAGCAAAATCATAAAACATATTTTCCAAAAATTACAATGGTTGTATAATCTAAGTCTGTTTGTTTTAACCAAGATGAGACATACGATGGGTAACACATTATTGACCTTTTACACTTGTTTCCTTCAAAGATTCTTCATTTTATTCAGCATTTAGTTTAAATTAAATATTTAAAATTGAAGCTGTTCTATGTTGCAAACACAGCTAAAATGAAGAGCTTCTGTAGCAGCAGTGACCAGATTTTAAATGCAGGTAGATCAATAAAAAAAAAAATCCACCAAGCACAGGCTCCATGTGTGAGTGGAATGGTTTATAATAGCTTGCAAATGACTATGTGCTTGCTGTAACCAGCTGTTCTTAAATTATGAATATGCAACCAATTCATGTTAAAGCCAAATCCCAGTACTATTTCTACAGAGAAATCCCAGTAGTTTTGCTTGTTCTACATGTTAGCTCTGTTAAGGATACAAATAGCAGTAAGCTTCTGAACAAATAGGACCAAACTATTGGCATTTCACGCACTGGGTCCATTATCACAGTGGGGGATGTCAATCATTGGTACATTCCTATAACAGCTCAGGCAATATGACAATGATCTCGTAGGAAAAAAAACCCAAAATCTCTGCAGCATACTCAAAGTCCTTCTGACAACCTAATACTTTCTTACTTCAGCCAATCAGATTGTCAGACTTGACCTACTAGAAGACTTGCATCAAGCTTGAAACATTTAAAAACATCAATCATAAAAACAAAGACAGGACATTGAATTATACAGTATTAACCTCCAGGGTATGCATACAAAGACCTTAGATTTATTTATGTCCCAGCGAGTTAAGAGCTTCAGTACACCGTTTTTTACACCAAACTGACTGCCAATTTGATGAACCTCTCTGCCCTCAGCAGGAGTGCACTGTCTTTGATTAATGAGTGCATGCTTGTGGAAAAGTGTTAAGAGAAGAAAACAGAGGAAAAACACACAAATATGTCTACACATAGCTGATGTACCAATGCAATAATTATCTGCAAACCAAATGCTCCTTTTTCCTTACATACACATATACACAGTAAAGGTACCGATCTACATATTACCTTATTATAATATCTAACACTTAAGTTTTATTTGAAAGGCATTAAAGAATCAAAGTATAAGTCAAATTTCATAAATTATAAAAACTATTTTAAAGCATTAATTTGATTTTAAAAAAACAAATTAAAAACACCCTATCTTACACAGTAAATTTTTAAACACGTGTGATAAAAAATGTATTTTCACCTCATAATCTTATAAAAGCTATTCATTTAAAAAGCTCAATGTTTAACTTAGAAATATCAGGTCTCTTAAATATTTTACATCTCCAACTATATTATGACTTGCCACAAATCACATACCATTCAAAACAGATTTAAAAGTCATGTACATTCATTTTAGTTTAAGTTCCATATGTAACTGTAAATTAATTAGACATATTTATTGCCCATAATTTCAAAGTTAATAGGATCAACAGAAAAATTTATGAATGAAAGGTTAAACTTTTTATGACTCTTCTGTTTAGAACTGCTTTCCTTTGAAAAACCCAATTCCTACTTAAATTAAAAATTCCGACTTAAATTATGAGATGGTTATTTGCACTACAATTAAAATTATGTCATCTCTAAAAATGAGCTAAGCATTAAGATTCCTTTTTAAAAAGTTTACAGTTAATATACAACTCAATTTACCATTTAGTTTATATGAACATTGCCATGACACAAATATTTTATTAGTAAATGTATTTCTCAAAAATTTAATCATGATAACAGAACAGTTTTCTTTTTAAGGAATTGTATGGTGATTACATTAAAGTTATATAAAAGCATTATTATCTGAATATAAATTTTAGCTTTAGTCTCAGTACTATAAAATCTATTTTAAAGAAAAGCATCCCTATAAACCTAATGATTTTAGGAAATCATAATTCTAGAATCATTCAGCAGTATATTATGTTTAAATTTGTTTACATTATGTAAGTTCTTTTAATGGGATTTAACTCAGCAAATTATTCTAATCATCAATTTCACATTTTGAGAATTTCTTTTAAAGACACTACTTTAAACGTTATGCATTTTGTGCTTTTTGAAAAATTGTTAGTGTACTTAAATATTTAAAAATTAAAAATCAATAAATACTGGAACTAGAAAATATCCCTTAACATAGTGATAAGCTACATTTTATCCTCAAACTCATTGTCCTAAAGTTTTCTTGAAGAAATTTTTAGAAATGTGGTTTTTTTCTGTTGAGATTATCACTCTTTATTCTCCCTCTTTCCTATCTCATCTCCCACACACACACAAAAAAGGCAAATAATTACAAAAAGTAGAAAACACTTAGGTACCAATGGGATACCTGACACCATTTTAGTACCACAGTTTGATAGCTGAAACTATCAATAAAAGTTATCACTATAATAAAAATAAAATTTCAAATTTAAAAATCATTATATGACTACTAGCCAATTATTTAATGATACTTTCACCTCCTTATAAAGAAAAGTAAATCCTAAACAGCCATTTTCCTCAATAATTCTCTTCTCTTCTGATTATCTTCTGGAACAAAAGTTCAAAGAAATGTTTAATCAAACAAAATCAACATTTATTAAATAAAGCACAATCGTTTTAAAACCTCATGATATAAAATATTTAACTTTATATAAATCAAAAACTTCTACAATACCGCCATAAGTAATTTAATTAATCCCTCAGAACATCAAGTTTATTAAAAATAATTAAACCTTGATGAAACAATTTCATCTAGGGGTCAAAATCCCCACATTACTTTGTGCTAAATCATATCTTCTTTTGGTAGCTCTATCTAAGGACTAGGTCAAAAACTCAGAAACTACAACTTAAAATCTCTCTGAGAAATCTTTAAACCTAAAAGTAATCAAGTTCTAACACATACTTTCACTAATTCAAGGAAATAAGACTGAAAACATGAACTTTCATGCAACTGTGATATCCTATATCTTGTATGATAACACAAAAGTAGCAACAAAGACATTAACAATTGAAGTTCAAGCTAGGAGTGACTGTTCTGTTTCAATTCAATGACACCACTAATGGCTTCTTAGCAGCTCCATGAAATCAACCAGCTGTCAAGTTGATGCATCAGAAGGAACAGTTATGCACTCCCATAAGAAAAAGCAACACATCAGGATGTTTGGCAAAACATCTGCTCCTTTACACTGCAGTTCTATAATAAACATGCAAACAAAGAAATGGGAGAAAGGGCAACAGAATTAACATTCCAAGGTTTCCATTACAGTCTCATATGCATTTTAAAATAAATGGCTTATAAAATAAAAACAAATTTCTGCCTAGTTGAATACTTTAACTTATTTTAAATCTTTTGAAAATGCTAAATATAATCACCCAAATTCTTCTAGAAAGGCAAAACCTACATACAAATCTTTCCATTTTGAAAACTGAAAGATTTCAAACAAAACTAGTCACCAAGCAAAACCTTACCATTACGTTATGAACAAAACTGAAAAATTAATACTAAAATATATCCTTCCTGAATTAATATGTATTTAGTAACTCATGACAACAGTATTCTAATAAATGCATTTCCAAGACAGATAGTCTAAAAATATTTTTCAGTAGTGTTTGAAAGAGTAAATGCAGCTAAAATTCAGCCCTAGTTTAACATATAACAGTAAATACACTATTCTCTGCATTTCAAAATATGTATCTACTTCTACTTCTCTCCAAAGCATTATATGAATACAAAAATATTAAGTTCTCATAAATAACTTCTAGTTTTTAAAGCATACAATTTGATTTCCTAAAAAAAAAAAATAAACTCTTGTCATTATGGGCTTAAAGTAATTTTACATTCAACCATTCATTTCGAACATTTGTAAGATCTTTTTTCTACTTGAAACTTACAAGTACCTCAGTGTGTCTAAATTATTGATTATGCAGCACAGTGACAATATGTACAGTGTTTACAATAGGTGTGAGACATCAAATGTACTTAACTACCATTTTCTTAAACTGCTTATCCTCTGTTGCTTGCCATTTATAATCTGCCAAATCTTCTAGTCCTTTGTTGCATGTATAATTTAAAACCATCTGTTCTATGTGCTTTTAACTATTTAAACATTTTTTACCTACCTACAATTCACATAAATGGCAGACATTCAATTCAGTCAAGCTTTCTATATAGCGTTTTACATCAAGCAAATTCCTAAACAAATAGCATAGCAGGTAACACCAAAGAAGAGTGCTATAGATATAAAAACATACCACATAACAACGTAAGTTTTTATGTGTTAGACAAACCTTTTCAATGTACTCAGAATTGTTTCTATTAGCTTTTTTTTTTAACTTAATTGTAGTCAATGTTTTTCCCCAACCCAGAAGACAAAGAGAATGCAAATTAAATACAGACAGTTTCATGTCCTTGTTAGAAGTAAACATGCTGACTGAAAATGACTACAGGAGACAGAATTCCAGTTTTCCATTCAATTTACAGTGCCTCTTAGTCATATACCAGCCAGTGTATCATTAAGTTTTGTCACGTGACCAACCAAACTTTAGTGAGGTGAAGAACTATTTTAGACAAGCATATTAAAACACGTTTTTCGTTTATCTTTTTATAATGGCAGACAAAGAGCGTGTAGCTTGATGTTATAAAATATATTTTAAAATCAATTCTGCCTTTTGAATACTAACTACATTTTTACCAATCGTTTTACTTAGTATCTGCTACTAAATTTTTAAAGTATCCAGCATCTCCAATATTTTCAATAGTTACATCTTTTCAAAATGTAAAGAAATATGTTAAAAAAAAACATTTAATTACAAAAGGGGATCTAGGTCATCTAAAATAAGTATACGTAAATATTAACCAAGCTGATTAAAGAAAAATCCACAGAAGAAAGTGGAGTAAGTAAGAAAGGACATACGCTGACTAAAAATATTTGAATCCATTAAAGAATAAAAAAAACATGGAGACAAAAGCTAGGTGAATACTAAAGAACACTATAAAAGTTTACACCATTTTTTGCACATTATTTTCCACCTGTTACCAAAACATAAAATCTGCAGACACTGAGGCTTCATTTTGAGAGCAGAACACAAAAATAAGCAGCACAGCTTAATGTTAACCTGTAAGTTACATGGTACTTTACATGGTCCCTTAAAACAGGAAAAAAATTAAGCGAAAAACTTACTCCTGGGAAAATTCCTCGATAAAGTTTACATGACGTCACTGGGCCCCCTGAACATTCCCTAAACTTTGAGTCTTACCCAGACACACTTTTTGACTTTCTAAGGTTTCTTTTCATTCCTTAAAAAATAAAAAAAAGAGAGACTTGGGAATAAAAATTGCCCAAGATGGCGAAACGCTTGTTGTTTAGAGGGCAGGGGAAAAAATGGAGGATATTGTAATATACACAAAGGGATAAATTTCAACAACTCGGCCAAGGGCTGCAGCTGCTTCTCTCTTTATAAGGAAGCAACACACAAAAGATAAATACAGAGGGAGAGAAAAGAAGGGGAAATCTCCCAAACAGCAGGGCCAGCTCTGACTCTCCAAACACTTCCTTCGTTTCCTAAGTCTCAGTTCTGGGGTTCATGGAACTACTTTAAGGGGAGAGGAGCCGCAAAAGGGAAGGGGGGGAGGGGGAGCGACGAGAAGATTAAAAGAGCGAAGAAGAGTTGAGAGCAGAAGGCAGCTCCCGGGGAAGGACTGCTAGGAGACAGACATTACTGTAGGAAAAGCTATGCTCCTCTAACCCTCTGTGTACTGAAAAAGACCTTCCCAGGTATCTGGATCTTTTCCCAGTCCCACCTGCCCCCACTCCCACGCCACCCCCCAGTTCACTTTCTGAAAACTCCAGAGCTCCAAGATACTCTGGGAGAGAGAGCAAAAGAGGCCCGAATTGCGGGTTGGGGGGGGTGGGGGTAGGCGCAGCTAATCAGTCCTAGAGGGAAGAGGGGGCGGAGGCAAAAAAAAAGGGCAGCAGTAGGCGGACTGGGGGGTGGGGGGTATCTTGAAACTACCCCGGCGGGGATGGGGGGAGCAGCGGATATTCCCGGGTAGGAACCTCGATCGCAGGAGTGCCAGAGGTTGTATTTTGAGAAGCCAAACTGTTGGCGGCGACCTGAGCGCTGGAAACCGAAGGGAGGAAGAAGGAGACGCGAAGCCGGGGCGGCCGAGCAGGGCGGCCGGCACAAAGGAGACGGACTCGAGGCGGCAGCGTCCGCCCGCGCCGAGGGAGGCACGGCCCGCGGCCCTGCTAGACCGAAGTCCCGCACTGGCAGCTAGGAATAAAGTTTACATTCTCCTGAGACCGCACACCCCACCTCCCACCCAGGACCGCACATCTCCGCGTCTTCCTCCCCTAAACTGCACTCGGGACCCCGAGCACCACCCCAGCCTTCCAGCCAGCACAACAAAGAGACACACGGACCGGCGAGGGTAAACAGCCGCGGCAGGGCGAGCAGGGCGGGCAGGGCGAGCGCCTCGAGATAAGCAACTCCGGAGTATTCCCCGCTCGCAAGAGCGTAGTTTCTCCTTTTCTGTTTCAACCGGCTTTACAACATTTGGAATATTCATCCTCACCCGCACCCCTCATACCCGAGGATTTTAAACTCACCTTTACTTTCGAACTGAGAGTTGCAGTGGATGCGATTTTTGTCTTTCCCAGATGGTTGAAGGTTATGATTTTTGTTTTTGGAAACCCCACCGCCTCCTTATTTCTGTTATTATTTTTGCAATAAAAGTATAAAGAGAGTTGGAGTGGAGGTGAGATTTGTGATCGGGAAAGCCCTGGACTCCCTCCTTCTCCGTCTTCCGCCTCTCTCTCTCTGATTAGTTCCTATCCAGGAGCAGATTGAAGCAGGAGATGATTCTTCTCAAGGTTTGTTCAGCAGCTTCACTTCTAGGCGAAGGCTTCATGAACCAAGTGACGTCAACCAACAAGGCTTCTCTCTCTCTCCTCTCTCTAACAATGAAAGTTGCTGTTAACAAGGGAAAAAAGAGAGAATTGTTTATACCATTTCAGTTCCAATAATAAATGACCTATCAGCTCCTAAAGTAGCCAAGGGAGGGAGGGGGTTGCTTCTTCCTCCTAAGAATACTGTAGCTTTGAGTTTGCACCGTTCCTTGTCCCAGGAAAAAGTTAAGGAACTCAAATGTTTTGTTTTGCTTTTAAAAGTAGAGAAGACAGAAAATAGGATTGAAACCGTAATTTTAAAAAAAAGTACACTGGCGGATAGGGAGCATAGATTAACCATTTACACCTGAACTTTTTTTTGTCCGTAAACTCAAAATTCGGCTGAAGTCTAAAAGCCAACTAATTTAATATGCCAAGAATTCGTGGATGTTTGGAACTCAAAATAAAAAGCAGGACGCAAAATGGTCCGGGGATTAAGACGCTACTACCCTAACACGGGCAAGTTTTGTTGGCTGTAATGTTTATGCATTTTGTTAAAATTTAAATAAAACATTAAAATAGTAAATCATTTTAAAGTTGTAAGTTAAAACTGTAAAAGGTAACCTCATTAGTACCCCCCACCCCAATTTCTGAGATGGCAAAAAAAGGAGGATAACTAATTGTAGGAATTAGAAGACTTTAAAAAAACCAAGTTAAGGCTGGGTAACCCATTGCTCCATCTTTAAACTACACAGGAGGTATGTTATTTGTCTACCGGCAGAATCTCTTCCAACTCTGTTTTTCACCCTTCCATATTCCCCCACCAATTTCAACATCCTGAAACCAATAAAGTTAAACTAAAGGTGAAGTACACCTCATTCCCTCCTACAGCACACCACCCCTTAGGCTCCTTAAAAATGATTTTTTTAAGGCCTTAATCTCGGTAATGCTTTATTACCAAAGAAGATATATAATTAAAATTTTTTCATTGAGGTAGTATGTTCCCCCTGCAACACATTAAAGTCTCAAAAGTTCGTATGATTTAAAATTGCATAATTTAATTTTCAGGATGAAGATCAAGTGAAAGGCAAGCTGTAGAAGAATAATTTGACCATATATGTATATTTTGTACATGCATGTGTGGATAAATGTATCTTAAAAGATGCTATTGTTTTATGTTTCCTCTTCAGCCACTGGCTGTGATTTTAATTGTGCTGGAGGATCTTCATTAGTATTAACACATGGGGAGATTTCACAAAGCTGCTTCATTAGGAAAAAAAAAAGCTTGGCAGACTAGGTCTTTTTGCATGCGCTGAGAATGTCAGCCTTACCTCGGTCATTTGTAACATAATAAGTGCAAGTACAATGATTGCAATGCAGGAGCACTGGGGGAAGGGCAGAAATACTGCCTGTCTAATAGGGATATCTGAAAAGAAGGCTGCTCATTACATAGTAAAATGTATGCTAAAAATTAGTGAAGATGATGTCTCAGGAGACTGATGCTAAATAAATTAATGTGCTGATATGTTTTTAATTATTATTTTTGTAGTAGTTTATTTCATTCTCAGGAATCACATTGAGCAGCAAAGCTGTGCTAGCACTTATTGATTTTTTTCCCTGCCACATTCCCGGAATACAGATTTTAATCATTTCACTACACCACACTCAGTAATTTCATTAAAAACTGGAACCTTCCATCCCCAGAAAAGCATTTAATTTCAATGACATACAATTTCTCTCTTAGCAGAAAACTGTCTCTACAGTAAAAGCTGGCCTAAGGTTCAAATGCATAATTTAATCCTGAGTTTTCCATGCTCTGCATTCCTTTGAAGCTATAATTTGAGTAACTACCTAATAACTGTAATAAGGACAATAATTTCCTTATAATATATTATTAACTCATTTTTAATTAGCTCAGAGGCCAAGCTCTGTACATGTATGACTGGGTGAACAGTTCCACAATATCAAAATTTACTATTAATGTTCCAGAAGAAAAATATAGATTACAATGTAAGTATGGAAAACTAGCATTTGGATATTACTTTAGAATAGTAACATGCAAAAAATTTCATGCATTTTTATATAATAGTGGTCATTACTCAAAACAGTATTTTAAAATACTTAGATGTAAACAAGGCAGCTCACTGGTATTTTTATATATAAAGTATTTTAATATTAATATTTCAACAAGCCATTTCTGGCATTTTGCCTAATCACTAGCATTACTGTTGAAAATAATCAATTTTGAAAGGATGAAAAAAAAGGCCTAGATTCAAGTTGTCTCAATTTTCATAAAGAATTCCCTTAAAACATTTCTCTTGAAATAAAGTGGCACACTGGAATAAATTGAATAACTAAGGATATATCTTTTACTTAAATATTTTAAACAATATACTGCAAAGCATGGTTCAATTTTTGGTTCCAATAATATTTTGAAATAATATGCATTTGACGATGCCACATGGGTTTCCCAAACAAGTTTCATAAAAATATGTAATTTACATTACTTAGTTTTTAGGAAAAAAAAAACCTGTGGGGAAAACTATTTGACATAATAAAACTCATTTAGTAATTTAAATTTGGCATATGTGCCTAATCAATAGAAAAGTGATACGTAGATAATGAAAGTGATTAACTTATATAAAAATTCACATTAAAAATTCCTATCATTCCCCTAGGTGATTTTAGAACCAAAGTTCAAAAAAAAATTTAAAGACTGTGTGTGTGTGTATAATTTTAAATTGGAGTCATAATAACACAAAGTTGTCTTTTCCTTGGTTGAATGATGAAGTAACATAACAAACTAAGACTTTGTGTCATCAAAAGTTGGAATAAAGGATAAAAGTGGTAATAATAAAGAACTTGATTTTGGTGTCTTTAAAATATTTAAGAACTATATTATCATCAAAGGCTCTTCATACAGTTTGGAAAACATTTTTGCAACATTCTCACAGGTGAAAACCGCTGAATGGAAATTATTAAAATAGTTGACAAATGAAAAACTCACACAGATGATACCTAAAATTCATAAAATGAATTTATGTATTTCAATAAAAAAATAAAAGCTTCAATTTTTATATTAAAATATCTTTAAAATAATTTGGTTTTATTTGGCAATAATTAATTATCCAATTTATACTTTTAAAAATGATTTTTTAAAATAGTGATATACTAAAAATTTTAAACTGGATTACTCCAGTATTTGATACACACTTACTAAGAATTTGAACTTAAATTATTTTTTAATATGGTTCTTTCCCTTTTTTTCATGTTATCACACTTGATTGTTTTAGAGATGACAACATAGTCATAGAGTTGAGGGGGAAAAAAAGAGAAAACAATTACAAGTTATAAAATAACTTGTATCCCATAGCACCTAGTCTTCTGCTTAAGATTATCATCTAAATTAGTACTTGATCATGTACAGAACTGTAAAAGAATTTAATGATCGAACAGATCTTTTCCAATATTACTGTTAATTATTTCTGAAATTCTGTATGTTATATACCTATTCCATAAACTAACTATTCCACCACTATAGACTATATTTTTGCACTTTCCTCCATCAAGCATAATCTATTTTTAAGACCAAGACAGAACTTTTTAAATAGGTAGATATAAAGATGGACAAGTATCTAATTTACCACTATAGGTATTGTACATGGACCTTCAAAGAGTAAGAAATTACCATGTACAGAGAACAAAGTCTAGGCTGACTACAAAAAGCCAAACGAATGAGAGAACTTAATAGTAGAACAAGCTGGCCACTGTCATGTCTTGTTTCTGTTTCAATCGGTACAGACTAATGAAGCTTTATTTGTTTTCATTCACTGAACAAACATTTGAGTGCTTGCTATATACTATGCACTCTGCTAGAGGCTGGAAAAACATGAAAAGCTCACGTTCTGGTTGATGTTGAAAGTGTGAAATTCCTGGGAGATTAGAGACTTACAAAAATCACATTATAAAAATACAAATAATAAAGTTTTGCGAGAATAAAGAGGATGGGGCAACTAATTCTGACTGGGAGTCTGTAAAAAGCTTTATCAAAGAAAAGCCATTTGAACTGCATCTCAAATGCTGAGAGCTTACCAGGCAAAGAAGTAGGGGGAGGGCGGTGCAGATTCTAAGTGAAAGAAACCTTAAGTTTAAATACAAAGAGCTACTAGGTCTGATGTCCATCCACTAACGAGAAATTCAGTGCAACTGGAATATTCAGTGTGAGGTATGGAGTAACAGGGACAGAGGAGGAAAAGAAGACTAGGACCTGAAAATGAAAGGACTAATGTACCATGGTTGAATTCATCCTGAGAGCCAACAACGGTCAGCTAAGAAGTGACATGATCAACCTTATTTTTAGGGAAAAATAACTGTATAGGTAAAAGACTGCAGTATGAAGAAACGGCTTAACAGCCTATGAGAAAAATGGTTTAAAAAAAATAGTGGTATTAGAGGTTTAAAGCTAGATATTTTTCAGGTAAAATGTGGATTTGGTGATGAACTGAAAACAGAAAGTTAAGGGAGAGGAAGGACTAAAGGAAAACCAGAGAAATTGCTGGCTTAGAGAACTAGGTAAATGCTGGAATAATTAAGTAAGGTCCAGAATACATAAGGGAAAACAAACTATAAAGTAGTCTGGAATTAGAACTTGAATTTATGCTTTATAGTCATTTTTAAATGGGATTATTATAATTAACTGGAGAGCTTTTTAAAATTTACATACCCAGGTCAAATATGTAGAGGTAGGCTAGGTCTGGGGTAGGGGCCAAGTATTTATTTTCTCTTTTAAAAACTCTGACCATGCTTCTGATAAAACACTGCTGATTAAGAACACTATTACAAGCACAAGTTGATTATAAATTCATTTGGAATAAAAAACAAGAAAAACCCAGAAAACCCTGAAATAGAAGACCTTTGGGAGTAGGTGGAGGGTATCATATCAGATACTAAAATATGCTATGAAGCCTTTATAACTTAGCAGTTGGCATTGGCACGTGAAAAAAAAAAAAAGACCAATAAACAATAGAGAATTGAGAAATTGACCCAAGTGCATATGGAAATTTAACCTAGATAAAAGATACTTCTCAAAACAGTGAAGACAAGATGAACTTTTTCATAAGTGGTGTTGGAATAACTGGGTAGTCATAAGGAAAAACATGAATTTGGATTTATTCCAAGAATAAGTTTCAAAAAGATCAGATATTTAAATATAAAAATTTGAACCACACCACACAAGTACTGGGAAAAATTTGGGGTCAATTCCTCTATAATTGGAGAATAGGGAAAATGTTCCTAGCAATGGTCAAAACTAGATGCAATAAAGTAAAATATCAGTAAATATCAATACATAAAAAGGTTTTGTATGGCCAAAAAAAATACTGCAAATAAGTAAAACGACAAATGAAAAACTGTGAAAAGAATCTGTAACTTACATAAGAGACACTTTAATAACCTACATATAAAGAGTATCTAAAAATGAATAAAACAACACCACCCTGATAGAAAATGGCAAGATATATGAACAGACATTTCACAGAAAAAGAAATGCAAATGTCCCTTAAATAGAATTATTCTCAACCTTGTTCATAAGAGAAATGCAAATTAAGAATCACTGAGATACTATGTCTCACCCAACAAATTGGCAAAAATCCAAAAGTTTCACAACACAGCCTGTTAGAGAGGCAGTTGTGGGGAAAAGGAATACTCTCAAATATTGCTTGTTAGAGTGAAAAATAGAAAAACCCCAACAAGAGAGAATTTGATGGTATATAGCAAAGTTAAATATGCATTTATTTTTTTGACTAGCAAATCCCACTTCCAAGAATCTGACCAACACTGATAAAAAAAATAAAATAGGTGTATAAGAAGTTATTCATTGAAGCATTGTTTCTTATAGCAAAAGTCTGTGTGAAAATTAATAAAGAAAAACCTCACTAAAATGGAGTCCGAAGGCCAAATGAGGGAGCTCTCACCCGTGTATCAATCAAGGTCCGTACAGATCCAACAGGAATCTGTTGGAAAGAGGCATACGGTGCACCTTCAACTGGAAATGACACTAGTTTACTACCAATGCCAGCAGGAGGAAGAAAGATCTCTTCCTTGCCTGGCAACACCTCAGCTAAGGGGAGACTGTCACAATTCAGCCACTTAAGAGCATTATAGTATGAACTTCCAGTTTCCTCCAACGGACTTTTTGTTTTTCAAAGCCTCTTCCTACTTCCTCTTCTCCTTTATAAAAGAGCTGTTTTTCCTTTTCTTTATCGGACTTGCATGTGGTTCGCATAGTTGCATGTCCTGAATTGCAAGTCTTCGCTGCTCCCAAATAAACAAATTTTGCTGGTAAAATAATTGGTTGTTTATTGTTTTAGGTTAACATCTGGAAATAACCTAATGTCCATCATGGGGAAATGGTTGAATTGTGGTACACACATACAGTGGAGTACTATGCAATTTTTAAAAAGGAATGAGGAATGTATGTAGTAAAAAGTAATTCAGTCAACTTGAGTGTATACTGCTAAGTAAAAAAAACCAAGGTGGAGAAAACATCTGTCGTATGCTACCATTCACCTATATATTTACCTCATTTTAAAATTATTTTTTAAATTAAAAAAATTTTTTTTGTAGGGGGTAGGTAATTAGGTTTATTTATTTAGTTAGTTTTTCAATGAAGATGCTAAGGATTGACCAGGACCTCATGCATGCTTAGCATGCGCTCTACGCCCTGAGCTATACCCTCTGTCCTCACTTTTTTTTAAATAAAAGGAAGTCAAAAACTTAAAACACACAGTTACCTGTAAAAAGGAAGGGAAGTAGGGTAGTAAAGATAGAATAGGAGGAAATTTTCTCATAAAACTTGTTTTATAGATGTGATTTTGGAACCATATAAAATAAATTACATAATTATAAAACAAAAACACATTAAATTTTAAAAGCAATCCCATCAAAATGAAATAGATGAACTTAACTGTATATGGAGTAAGTGGCATAACCATACAGCAAAGAATATTCTAGGTAACTTTAAACACAGTAATTTTTTAAAACCACATACAAACACAATTTAACAGTATATTCCTCATAGGATTTAAACTAAGAAAATGAACTTTAAAGCAGCAACAACAAAATAGGAACTTATATTGTTATCACTAACCATAGTTTTGTGGTATTAATTGGCAATGCTATTGTCATATTACATGTATAGTCTGAGAAGAAGTAAATGGATCATTAAGTTGATGTTTTTGGTGTGGGACAAAAAAGAAACAGATGTAAAATCAATGAGTTTTTTACATAAAAATTCTGTGATCATGAATTTGAACTGGATGTGTTAGAATGCCACTCATTACACATTTTATATTTAAAAATAGACATTTCTTAGTTCTGCCCACTGTAAATGCCTAAAAACGGTGACCACTATAGTAGCAACAAGCACACACTTATGTATCCAGTTATGGTCACTAAACACCATTTGCCCCGAAATGAATTCCTTGAATAAAAGGCTGAGTCTAGACTTGGTATAGGAAATGTCCAAGGTAAGTCTAGAATACCCTATCATGCCATTAAGAAAGAAAACTATGAAAGATTATTGGGGTCATGTAAAAAGGACTTGAGAGTCAATTTGAAGAAGCCAATTTGAAGTGGCTCCTACTGGCCACAGATGAGACAATTTGAACTTGTTAAGAATAATTTCAATGGACTAAAACATAACAAATATATCTTAATATATGAGTTCATAATGATACTTAAAACCAAAACTATTGTTCACCTTTGAAGAATGCTAGAGAACCAACTCATTATTTTGAAAACTGGTAAATAAAGAAAACAAATTAAGACTTTATTTGATATTTCCTATCAAATGTACCTTAGAAAACCTAATTTGAAATTGTGTTTATATGTTTGTACGTATGTGTATTGTATGTATATATGTATACATACGTACATATGTGTGTGTGTACATATATATCTTTTTTTAAAGTTTTAAAATGTTATTGGTCTATACTAACAGTTATTGTGATCAAGCACACAATTTACCTGTGAGTTTCAAGACAGAAAAAATACGAGGAAATATGACACTATTCTTATCTGGTAAGAAAGTAATCAATTTATTAAGACAAACTTAAAAGATTGGAGTAACATCAAAGTTTTGAAGCACTCTTATAGGCAATGTGTAGACATCATTTGTATGGTCTTTCTCATAGCAATCCCCATAAAAGTCAAGGGCATAATAATGAATATAATTAAGTTGATTGAATTAACTCAATTAACAAAATGTTGCTCACCCAAGTCAGTCACATAAGGCTGTGCAGATTATGCATGGGACTGTTCTGGGGGCAGCAATGTACTGAATCCTACTCATACAAGCACATGGCAGTCAGAAGTTAAATTTTCAGGAATTTTGAAAGCTGGTTGCTAAACACAGCTACTCCCAAAAATAAGTATTTTCAAACTTAAATTGTATTAAAAACAAATAAATACCCACAACATATCATTTCTTACTTTATTATGGTTTACTATCATCAATGTCCTTGAGGTTATTAATGTCCATTGCAGTATGCAGAAGAAATTGTATAGTAGTGTGCCCATCTCTCCCCCAACTCTATTATCAGTGATACCACATTGGGAACTTGAAATAGATCACAGTGGGAATGTTAACAACACTACCAATCAGGGCATAAACAATATTTTGTTGATAGTCTAGACTTAAGAAAGTAATGGAAAAAATGTTAAACTAAATTTAAAGCGTTACATTGAAATAGCACAAAAATAGGAAAACAATAACCTTCTAATATTTTAAAACTATCAACAAGTTAGTGAGAAGTCACATCATTGATAAAAAGTAAGGTCATTTCATTTTCATCTTACTCTTTTACTTAGGCAAAAAAATCAATGACTATGTATGTTGGAACTACATTCTTCGACAATTGCACAACCATAGGTTGACTACAGATAGGGCTACAGAAGAAGAGTTGGTATAAAAAAAAAAAAAATCAACCAAAACATTCTATAAGAATCAATTGCCTATATGGATTTTACAATACAGTATTGTATATGTTATTATTTGTAAATTGTATTCATTTTTATTCCCAGAAAAATTTACCAGCATACCTCTGTTGGGGAGGGCCACCAATCACCAGCCTTTGAGGAATGCACTGTCCAAATGAGAGATGTAAATATCCCAAAATATCTGATATAATGTGATAAATACTCTAATAGAGGTAAAGGTATCCAAAGTGAAATGATTGCACATTAGAAGTGGTTATTTTTTCTCGGTGGAGATGGAGGAAAGAGAATACATATCCTAATTTGTGAAAGAGTCCATCTCATAGTAATTAAGTCTTCTTTGCATTAAAATTTGTCCTATTTGTCCTATATTATTTTTGGCATTAAACTTTGTAATAATTTAGTCCTGAGAGACATTTTTAAGTTCTTCAAGGTACTGAAACATGTCATTTGGTCACGTCCTCTGAAATCACAGAAATGGTCTTTTTTAGAGTCATGAAGAAATATTTTTATTTCATACTTGATTTCAAAAATTCATGACTACCTTCCCTTTTGACAGTCAGTATGTTTCAAGTTGGAAAACAAGAGGTTTGTATTCACTGCTCATTTATTTTCACAGCATTCTGAAGAATACACCCAAGGACCAACATTCAATCACAGGCACAATTTTCACCATTTCCTTTAAAAACTGAATCAAGATCAAAGTCTATATTGTTTATAGACAACTGTGCTCTGGAAATAATGGACTATGAGAAATAATATTCAAGTGTCAACTCTTAAACTAGCATAGTGATGTTGTTTCTTGTACTCTGCTTGTACTCTGTCAATACTGATTCCAACAAACCTCTTCCAGAAAATATTTTAGCCCCCTAGAAGAACCATAAACCAAATTTTAAAAATTTCCCCCTCTTTAAGCATGGATTTTCAATGATTAAAAAAATAAACCAAGAAGTTGTCCAGCACTTCTTCCTCATAAATAGTAAAACATTCATTCGTACTCTTCACATAGGTTTCATCCAACTGTAAGTCCAAGTATCTTTTAGCATGCACACGTTAAGAGTAGTTAGAGTAACTGTGCTTTCTTATTGTATATCATCGATAAGAGTCCAAAAGTATCACATTAAAGGAATTTTGCCAATAGTTGATTCTGAGTTCTTGCCAGACATAATATTTATTATTTTGCTAGTTTAATAAACTTGGCAACTGTGTGGTTTTATATCTGTTTTTGCTCTGAGAAGTGCAACATTAAATTAATACTTCCTTAGCTTTAGTGTCTTCACCTTTAGAGACAAAAATACTGGAAAGCATTATTTTGTGCTTATTCTGGGAAGCCTTTACTATTTTACCAGAATAGTTTACCAAAAAATGTCATTAGGTTTTGTTTAAAATACAGTCAGTGACTTTAAAATATCCTAGCCCAAGTGAATTAGTTACTTTTGTTAACTTCCCTCTCTCCCGATGTGTATTTATAACCTTTCTGTCTCCCATTCTTGACTGAAGAGAGGCTACTGGAGAGAGAGAGGGAGAGAGAAGAGAGAGAGAGAGAGAGAGAGAGAGAGAGAGAGAGAGAGAGAGAGAGAGAAATTATCCTGAGAGGCAAATCAAATGCTAGAAATCACCTGGAAACAATATAATTTGAATCTTTAAAAATGGCAAAAAAAAAAAAAAAAAAAAAAGAACAAAAAAAGAACTGAGTTTTTTAGTATAGCCAAAGAATAGGAAGAGAGGGAGACAATTCAGCTGGAGTAGCTTTTATGTGTCTTTTGCTGCAGGAATTAGGTTCAGATCTTTGATGTTTTCTTGGTGGTTCACACTAACTACTCAGGGAGGGAACATATCTCATTCCTAAAAGGAGATAGCCCTTGGAATTTAGACCATTCCCTCAATTCAGGAATCCTGAAACCTCTGTATCTGCCAGGAAATCATCCCTAATCCTCATTTTTTTCACCTTTCAGTCATCTCTTCCCAGCAGCTTTTTCTCCTTTCATATAGTAAGAAAAAGAAGAACCTACGGAGACTCTATACATCTATTCCTCTACTATTTAATTGTATTAATGATGAATCTTAAGATTATCATTAGTTTTGACATTAAGATTTTGGGGAGTAAAATAAAATAAAAGGGGCTGGGCACCATGCTATGTTTTGGCAAATCTTCTGTTTCTTTCGTTGGCTATCATCTTTTGAAATATATGGCATGAGATTCTATCCTGTTTCTTATTTCTAGTTACTGCTGATGAATGTTTTGCTTTCTTTTTTTCTTCAGGTTCTGCTGTTCTTATCTTTTTTTTTAACTGTTGAAGACCATATCATTAGATAACAGAGGAGAGAAATTCTGTAGCTTCTTTCTACCATCTTTACACAGGAATCTCTTTTCTTAATTAGAAACATGTTAATTCAAAGCATGTTAATTATTTTTAGATGATAATGATGCACAATTAACAGCTTATAATCTAGAGGAATTTTTGCCTTTAAAGCCTAAAATCCTTTAATATATGCTTTAATTACTAGTCCATATCATGTATTTTCTTTCATTGTCATGTAATTGTTCCTAAACAATTGTTACTGAACACCTATTAAATTGTGATAGGTACTATTCTAGGTGCTAAAGGATGCAGCAGTGAAAAAAATAATCTGCCCTCATAGGACTTACTTTCTTGTGGAAAGAGACAGGCAGTAAACACACAAGCAAATACATAGTGTGTATCAGAGTCAGCAACCTTTTTCTGTAAAGGGCCAAATAGTAAATGTTTTAGGCTTTATAGGCCACATGTCTCTGTTGCAACCACTCAACTTTGCCACTGTAGTGAAAAACTAGCCATAGGCAATATATAAAAAACTGGGCATAGCTGTGTTCCAAGAAAACTTTATGTACAAAAACAGGTGATAGCTAAGATTTAGCCTACTGGCTATAGTTCACACACTCTTGATATATATATACATACATATACATACATACATATATACACACACACACACATGATTGTGACAGATATTATGGAGAAAAGTAGGATAAGCAAGATAGATGTACAAGAATTTCTAGGAAAGGTGAAAAAGGGCCTCATTGATAAGGCATTTGAGTGAAGACTTTTAGAAAGCAAGGGAATTAGGCATATAGATATATGAGGGAAGAGCTTCCCAGGCAGAGGGAACAAGATTTACAAAGGTCCTGTGGCAGGAGCATGCTTAGTTTGTTCAACAAACAGTAAATAAGCTGATAAGGTCAAGAAGAAGAGCACCAAGAGATAAGGTCTGAAGAGTGTCATAGATGGTGCCATATTTTGCAGGACTTTTAAAGCCATTACATAAAGGCTTTGAATTTTTACCCTGAGTAGAAAACTGTTGTGTGGTTTTCAGCAAAGAAATGACATGGTATGACTTACTTTGAAAAAGTTCTCTCTGGTTTCAGTTTTAGAACAGACTGTAGTGAAACAACAATTAAAGTAAGACCATATAGGAGGTTGCTAAAAAATCCAAACTAAAGATGATCATATAAGCTTAGATCTGATGGTAGTGATTGAAGTGGTAGAAAGTGGTCAGATTCTTTATATATTTTGAAAGTAGAGGTAAAGGATCTGTTGATGGAATGGATATGTGCTATAAGAGAAAGATTTCAAGTAATAACCCCGTAGTTTCTGTTCTTAGGAACTAGAAGGCAAAAGTCAGTATTTATGTACATAGAGAGACTGAAAAAGAGCTACTTTGGGTGAAGGGGTTGGGGTTTGGTGCAAATCAATAGGTTTTTGGTATTTGTTAAACTGAAGATGCTAGCTAAATATCCAGATGGAGATGTCAAGCACAAAGATGGCTATATAATCTTGGAGTTCAGAGAAAGTTCCAGGCTGAAGATACAAATTTGGGAGTTACTTGCTTATAGTATTTAAAATATAAAATGATGAGATCATCAAAGAGTAACTGCAGGTAAACTAAGCCCTGTGATAGTGCAATGCTTAGAAGCTAGAGATATGAGGAAAAACCAGGAAAAGAAATTAAGGAGTGGCCAGTGAAATAAATGAAAAGCCAAGAACGATGTTCTAAAAATGGAGTTAAAAACATTTTCAAGAAGGACATAGTGATGAATTGTTTCAACTACCATTGATAAACTAAAGTAAAGTAAAGATTACAACTAACAATTGAATTTGCAAAACAGACATCACAGCTGTTTTATTGAAGTGTTAAGAGTTAAAAAAAATCACCTTTCAGTTAAGGAGTATGTCTTTATAAAGTTTTTTTCTATAGGGGTTTGGAAAATATATATTTTCTGAGCCTTTGAAAATCTGAGAATTTTTTATATTCTTTTTATACATGAAAGATAAATCAATTGAGCATAAAATTCTATCAGTGCATTTTTAATTACCTTAAAATCTTCCCTTACATCACTTAACTCCCTTTTTATCTAATCCTGAGATTTTTCTACTCTAATTTAGGTTTTCAACTTATCTTTTATCCAGATCATACTTATTCTCTCTCCTTATGACAGAAATTAAGTGTTTATAAAATGTTCTTCTAGTTAATTGTTTAATGACTACTTCCTAATTTTTTTCACTTTAATGAAGTGATGTCTACACCAATTTAGTGTTTGTCATAGGCTGTTGTATGGATTATTCCTTTGTGCACATCTAAATGATTTACAGCTTCACAGATTTATAGCTGGAAAGCAGGTTGATATATATATATATATATGGTACCTATATGTGTATATATTAGTGTGTGAGTGTGTATAGTTTATCATTCAATTCCCAGTATCAAATAGGTCTTCATAAAGTAGTGGAAATCTTTTAGGGATCAGTTGCAACCATGATCTCTTTATCAAACGGTTGTTCAGCCACACCGTTAGCATTTTCCTCAGAACAAGGTTTTCAGTTTTTGCAATATGGATAGGCTGAAATTTTTCCAAATCTCCAAATCTGGTTCCTTTTTGCTTAACAATTCTGTCTTCAACTCATCTCTCTCATCTCACATTTTACTGTAAGCAATAAAGAGGGCTCAAGCCACACCTTTAATGCTTTGCTTAGAAATCTCCTGTGATAAGTATCCAAATTCATGACTCACAAGTTCTATCTTCCACAAAACACAAGAACACAATTCAGCCAAGTTCTCTGCCACTTTATAACAAAGACTGCCTTTCCTACAGTTTCCAATAACCTTGTCCTCATTTCCACCAGAGACCTCACCAGAATGATTTAATAATCATTTTTATATCAATGTTATGTTCATGATTATTTATGTATTCTCTAAGAAGATGGAATCCCTCCCCTCAACTCTTCTCTTTTTTTTTTTTGAGTGCTCACCTGATTTGCCTTTAGTACCCATATTTCTAGCATTTACTTCAAGACTATTCTAGCCTCTACACATTACTCAATTCTAAAGCCACTACCACATTTTTAGGTATTTGATACAGCAGCACCCTAAGCTTGGTATCAAAATCTGTATTAATCAGGGATTTCCAGAGAAATAGAACTAACAGGATATATATAGAAAGAGATTTATTATAAAGAATTGACTTAAGCAATTATGGAGGCTGAGAAATCCCATGATCCGCAGTTGGCAAGCTGAAGACCCAGGAAAGCTGATAGTGTAGTTCTAGACTGAGTTCAAAGGCCTGAGAACCAGGAAAGTCAATGGTATAAGGTTCAGTCCAAAAGCTGGCAGAATCAAGAGCCAAAGGTAGGAAGAGACTCCTATCCTAGCTCAGCAGTCAGGCAGGAGTTTCCTCCTATTCAAGGGAGGGTCAGCCTCTCTGTTCTATTTCAGGCCTTCAGTCGATTGGATCAGGGACACAGCACATGAAGGAGGCAATCTGCTTTACTTATGTTAATCTCATCCCCAAACACCCTCACAGATACACCCAGAACAATGTTTGACCAAATATCTGGGCACTCCATGGCCCTGTAAAGTTGACATAAAATTAACCATTAACAGTCACCCAATTTCCTCTTTTGATTAACCATTTTGGGAAAGTGTCATGAGAGTTGATTGTTGAGAGGCAAAGAGGCAAAACAACTACAAGCTTTGTTCTTTGTGCATGAACTGAGTATCAGAAGTGCAGTGAAAAATCATCAATAGACTGAAAAAATAACACACTTGCTCATTAATCATGATGTACATCTGTTATTTAATAGTGATTTGTGAGCTGAAGGGCTAGCAGCAAAGTCTGTAATTCATGCAATTATTCACAGTAAATATTCTGTGGTAAATTAAATATGAACCATGTTTTTAGGGATAGGTGTAATTTAGTTGAACATGCTGGCTGAAATTTCTGCATATTAGAACCATGCAAAGTGAGGACTCCTTGTAATTTGCATATGATAAATTGTACACATTAAAAGTTCACAATTAGATCGTTTTTGTCATATGTATATACATATGTGAAATTTCAACATAATCAAGATTATGAACATAATTGCTACCCTCAAAAATTTCCTCATGAGCCTTTATAATAACACCTTTCCAATTCTTCCATGTTACATTTTTCCATGTTGCCCAACTCTATGATCCAAGGCAACCACTGATTTGCTTTCAATCACGATGGATTAGTTCACATTTTCTAGAATTTTACATAAATTGAATCATATGGTATACATTATTTTTTGTTTGGCTTCTTCCATTCATATAACTAGTTTGAGAGTCATTGATTTTGTTGCATGTATCAATTGTTCATTCCCTTTTATTGCTAAGTTATAGTCCATTGTATGAATACCAGATTTTATTTATCTATTCATTTGATTGATACTTGGATTGTAAAAGCCACTTTTTGGCTATTACAAATAAATGCTGCTATGAATGTTCATGCACACAATTTTATGCAGATGTATACTACCACTTTTTTTTTTTTTTTACCACTTCAAGTATTTATCAAGGAATGGAATAGCTAAGTCATACATAGTAGGTATATTTAATTTTTTTAAAAATTGCTAAATTGTTTTCCAATTTCCATTTTACATTTCCACCAGCAGTGAATGAATATTCCGTATCTTCTACATTCTAGCCAAAGCTTAGGGTGGTCTGTCTTTTTAATTTCAGTCATTCTAACTGATGGTATCTGATTATGTGTCAATTCATACTTCCCTCTGACTAATGATGTTGAGTATTTTTTCATATGCTTATTTACCAAGCTTATATCTTCATTGGTAAAGTATCTGTTCAAATTGTTTGCCCATTTTTAATTAGGTTGTAAGTTTTCTCATTACTGAGTTTTAAGAGTTCTTTATAAATTCTGAATACAAGTCCTCTTACTAGATACATGATTTACAAATATTTTATCCCAGACTGGTACATCTTTTCATTCCCTTAAGAGTATATTTTCAAGAGTAGAGTTTATTTTTCATCTTGATGAAAACTGATTTATCAGATTTTAGTTTTACAGTTCTAGCTTTTGGAAATCTTTGAAAAATCATGAAGATTTTCTACTTTTCTTATGTTTTCTTCTACAAGTTTTTTTTTTTTTTTTTTTTTTTTTTACTTCTAGAAGTTTTATAGTTGATGTTTAATTTACATTTAGGACTATGATCCATTTTCAGTTAGTTTTTACATATCATGCAAAGCATGGATGAAAATCCACTTCTGGCATATAGATATCCAATTTTCCCAGCTCTATCTAATGAAAAGACTATCCTTTCTTGTACGGTTAACAAAAAATACTGCAAACCATATCAGTAAACAAAGAATGCTGAAGCCACCAAGTCATCAGCAGCTGCTGCCACCCCTCCCTGTGAAGACAAGCCTGCGGCCCAGCCTCTGCAGCCACTTACAACGGTGCACTCTGAGGGGACTCAGAATAATAAAAGACAAGATACTGGCCCTAGATAGCTAGATGCTTGTCAAAGGAATGAATTCAGTGAGCCCAAATGTTTGCTTCCTCCCATACATAGAAAAGCACTAAATTCTTTTAACTTGAGATGTCTTTTTTTCTTTAGATGACAAGTAATCTTTTATTGTTCCATCTACCAGATCTTTGTTGTAAAGCTCCTATATATTTTAGCTCCTCCCCTACCTCTTTGGAGCAATCCCTCAGAGCAATCTGAGTATCTGAGAGGCTGTCATCCCGGCTCGAGTCCTCCCACCAAATAAAACATAACTCTCAACTTTTAGGCTGCACATTTTTTCATCATTTTAACTAACAAATAAGTGATAATGCGACAGTACCTTTATCAAAAATCACTTCTCTTTCAGCTTTTGTATGTCTAGATAAGACTTCATGTTCACATTTGAAAGATTTTTGCTAGGTATAGAATTCTAGGTTAATAGTTTTTTTTTAAACTATTTTAAAGATGTTGGCCTATGTTCTTCTTTACATTGTTTCTGATGATAAATCTGCTTAAATTCTTACATCTGTTGCTCTGTACATCATGTCTCTCTTTTCCTTAAACTGCTTTCAAGAATTTCTCTTTATCACCTGTTTTGAACAATTTCACAACAACCTACCTTGTCATGTTTTAGATGTTTTTTATTACTGAAATATAATTCACTTGCCATAAAATTCACCCTTTTAAAGTGTGCAATTCCTTTTTGTAGTGTATTCACAAATTTATGCAGTCATCACTACTGTCTAGTTTCAAATTTTCATCACTTTAAAAATACATCCCATACCCATTAGCAATCACTATCAACTCCCCTCTTCCCCCCCTCTCCCAGTTCCTGGAAACCACCAATTAACTTTCTCTATGGATTTGCTTATTATGGATATTACATATAAATGGAACCAAACAGTATGTGGTCTTTTGTGCTTCTTTCACATAGCATAATGTTTTTAAGATTCACCTACACTGCAACATGTATCAGTACTTCATTCCATTTTATTGTTGAATAATATTTCATTGTATGGATATCCCACATTTTATTTTTCCATTCATCAATCCATTTGGATTGTTTCCACCTTTTGGCTATTATGAATAATACTGCTATAAATGTTCATATAAAGGTTTCTGCATGAGTGTACATTTTCAGTTCTCTTGGGTATATACCTAGGAGTGAAAAAGCTAAGTCATATGGCAACTAAGTTTAACTTTTTGAGGAACTGGCAAACTATTGTCCAGAGTGGCTGTAGTGTGTGTATTTCCACCAGCAATGTATATGGGTAATAATTTCCCCATATCCTCACCATCATTTGCTGTTCTTTGTCTTTTTCATTGTAAGGATCACTAGTGGGTGTAGAGTGAAAAGTGGTATCTCATTGTGGTTTGTTTACATTTCACCATGATTAATGATGTTGAGTGTGTAAGATGTCATTTTCAAGTAACTTCCTATACTACCTGTTGATGAAAAATTCTGTAAAAATTTTAACCAACAAATAAGTGATAAACATTTGACATTAGTAGTCTCAAAAATGTCATTTCTGTAAGATTTCTCCTATTAGACTATTTTTGAATTTTTTCAAGTGTGTACATAATCTTAACTGTGCACAGCTGAGACAAATATTCTATAATTCCTTTAAAAGAGTCTATAAAAGAGTTGGAAAGAATCATAGCTTACAGGTTTGTGTCACCTAATACCTCTCACCAAAACTTAATCTTAACTTGGCATCTTATAAATAAAAACCACTTGGAATTGAATTTTAAAATTAAAAGAGATCTTAAAGGAAACCTGGATCCCCTGACTTACAGGACCCATTTTGTAATTAGAAAGTTCAGTAACTTCCAAACTTTTCAGCTAATTAATGGCACAGTTATAACTAAAAGCTAAATATGCTGACCCCTATATTAGTGTTCCTTCTAATGGAATTCATTGACAAATAATCTCAAATAATATGAAAAATAGCATGAAATATTGTCAAGGGCAGTGGATTGGTAATCAGAATATCCGCCTGTATCTTGTTACATTTAGTTGTTCCTAGGAGAATCCTAATTTAACCTCTTGACCATATCTTCATTGAACAGGAAATTCTGCTAGATAATCTCTAATTAATTCTTCTACATCTAAAATTCTTTGGGAGTCAGTGGAGTATTAAAAAGCATGAGTAACTACACCTGGGAGTTAACCTCAAAAAAAAGAGTACAGAAACTTTAAATAATAAAGGCAAAACTTTAGGGGGATTTTCACTGTTGTAACAATAGGAATGGAATCTAAAGTATATTTCATGGTTTAAGAGTAGCACAGACTAACACAGATAGGAAGAGAACTCAACAACCACCACATGTTGTAATGTATTGATCAATAAAAAGAGGCATTTCCCAATTGTACAGAATGATATGCTGAGGAAGCCAGAATCAGAAGCCTGACAAAGGTTCCACCTTAGCTTCTGTTCTTTGTAATATCTTCAGAGACTACAACTGCCAGTAGGAAATACATAAAGAAACAGAGGCATAGGGTGGGAACATAAACAATTTTGCATACTTGGAGTGGAAAAAAGATGGAAAGCCAGACTTGAATTTAGCACATACATTCTAAGCATTGTAAACTGAGGTCTAACACTAACTTAGAAAACCCAAGACAAAAAACACAAGACAGGCCAACTAATAGATACAGGATAAATGTCAGTAGGTGTTTCAATCTGAGGTAGAAACTTGCCCTCAAAGTTAAAGGTTAGAGGGCTATTCGCTAGCAGTTGTTTTAAGAATTTATAGGGGTCCTTCTTTAATGCTGTGTATTGAAAAAATGCCAGATGGAGTTAGATGAGTATGCAGCAAACAAACAAATAAACAGAAAAAGAAAGAAAAAGGGTGGAGGGAGAAAGCTTTGAAAAGACATTGCAGCAAATGTAAAACATGTAGAATAGCATATATTCTGTAAGTATGTTTTTAATGTAACATTATAATTCTGATTAAATTATTAGATATTGTTTGAAGTTTTTTTAGTCATTGATTTAGAAGTTACAAAATGAATCTTTAACTTCTGACAATCTGTTTCAGATAAATACTGACTTAATTCTTTTTTTCAACTGCACATATACATTATATTGCATGTAAATACATATATACAGTATATTGCACTTTTTTTTAGTTTACATATGTGTACTGATCATTGTTCTAAGAACAGATTAGAGCTTTAGCTTTCTAAACTTAGTTATCAAAGGAATAAAGCCAACTACAAAATAAGAATCAACAGAATGCAGTAATCCAATCATAAAGGATAGTCGTATGTGCTTACACATATTCAAGACATTAATCATCTAAGTTATAAATAATAAGTAGTTCATTTGTGCCCTTATTATTATTATTTGTTAGATTCCTCATATAAATGATGTCATATGGCATTTTTCTTTCTCTTTCCAGCCCACTTTACTTAGAATGACAGTCATCAGATGCATCCATATTGCTGCAAATGGCATTATTTTATTTTATTTTATGGCTGAGTAGTGTTCCATTATACCTATGTACCACATCTTCTTTATCCAGTCATCTGTTGATGGACATTTGGGTTGTTTCCATGTCTTGGCTATTGTAAATAGTGCTGCTATGAACATTGGGGTGCATGTGTCTTTTTGAATTTTATTTTTCTCTGGACATATGCCCAGGAGTGGGATTACTGGTTTACATGGTAAGTCTATTTTCAGTATGTTAAGGAACCTCCATACTGTCCTCATAGTAGCTGCACCAATCTACACTCCCACCAAAAGTATAGGAGGGTTCCCTTTTCTCCACACTCTCTCCAGCATCTATCATTTGTAGATTTTTCAATGATGACTTTTCAGAATGATGGCCATTCTGGCTGGTGTGAGGTGGTATCTCACTGTGGTTTTGATCTGCATTTCTCTGACAATTCACAATGCTGAGCATTTTTTCATGTGCCTATTGGCCACTTGTATGCCTTCACTGAAGAACTGCTTGTTTATGTCTTCTGCCCATTTTTGGATTGGGTGGCTTCTTTCTTTGATATTAAGATGTATGAGTTGTTTGTGTATTTTGGAAATTAGTCCCTTGTCAATCACATCATTTGCAAGTATTTTCTCTTTCTGTAGGTTGTCTTTTGATTTTGTTGATGGTATCCTTAGCTGTGCAAAAGCTTTTAAATTTAATTAGATGCCATTTGTTTATTTTTGCTTTTCTTTCCATTACTCCAGGAGCTGGTTCAAAAAATACATTACTGTAATGTATGTCCACAAGTGTTCTGCCTACGTTTTCCTCTAGGAGTTTTATAGTATCTGGTCTTACATTTAGGTCTTTAACCCATTTTGAGTTTATTTTTGTACATGGTATTAGACAATGTTCTAATTTCAGTCTTTTACAGGTAGCAGTCCAGTTTTCCCAGCACCATTTATTGAAGAGACTGTCTTTTCTCCATTGTATATTCTTGACTCCTTTGTCATAGATTAATTGACCATACATGCGTGGGTTATTCTGGACTTTCTATCCTGTTCCATTGATCTGTGTGTCTGTTTTGGTGAAATACTGACTTAATTCTATTATAGAAAATTTGCTCCTATATGGTCCATTTCCACCACCCTCATTAGTACTATTAATTATATTACTTTCATATGTATTATATACCTAACAATAAAGTGCTATCATTATTGCTTTAAACACTTTTATTCTTTGAAGAAATAAGATGAGGGATAATATTATACAGTCTTTTGTTTTTACCCCCCCCCCCACAATTTGTAGTGTTCTTCATTCTTTCATGTGGATGTGAGTTACCATCCAGTATCATTTCCATTTACCCTGAAGAATTTCATTAAATAATGCTTTGTAGTACAGGTCAGCTAAGCAATAAAATCTTAGTTTTTGTTTTCTTAGAAGGAGTGTTTTTCACTTTCATTACTGATGGATAATTTTGCTGTACATAGAATTCTAAAGTTGTCAGTTCCCATCCCAAACTCAACCTCAGGATCTTGAATATGTCATTACATTGTCTAAGAATGCCACTGTTTCTGATGAGAGAAGTTAGCTATTAATTGCACTTTTGCTGTCTTGTTCACGAGGAGTTGCTTTTCTCTTGCTTCTTTTAAGAGTTTCTTTTACTCTTTGTCTTTCAATAGTTTCACTATAAGGTATCTAGATGTGGTCCCTTGTCTTTTTCATGTTTGTGGTTTGTTGAGCTTCTGCAATCTGTAGGTTAATGTTTTTATCAAAATTGGGAGGTTTTCATTAATTAGTTCTTCAGTTATTTTTTTTCTCCCCAACCCCACCCTTTCTCTCATTTTAGGATGCCCATTACAAGCATGTTGGGATACTTCACATTGTTCTACAATTCTCTGAGATTCATTTTCTTCAATTTGTCTCCCTATTCATTGCACTGGAATATTTCTAATAATTTTCAAGTCCACTGAGTCTCTATCTGCTGCTGAGCCCACCTAGTGAATTTTTCATTATAGTTATGAATTTTAGCCTTTACAAGTTCTATTTGGTTCTTTTTCTATAGATTGTATTTCTTTATTTAGAGATGTATAGTGTATTTCTTAAATAAAATACTGAAAGTTTCCCTCAACATATGTGCAGTGATATTTGTATTTGGGAGGTTCTTACATTAAACACAGTCTAAGGGCCACAGTCACAAATCCACTTCTCCATAGTCCACTCCTTGATCCTTGATGCGTTGTCATTTAGCCAATAACCATGAAGTATATATTTTTGTATATTTTGTAATTGGGGATTATAGATCCCCAGACATATGCAGGTATGATTTTACTGAACACAATTTGTTCTTTCTGAGCATCATCATGGACTTAGGGCTTTTTCCAGATTCAACTAGTTCTAGCTATTATAATCATGGATTTCTTTTTCTTGTTTGAATTATCAAAATTCAGCCAGTTAAAGGTCTTGGAAGCTGGCATCTTTGTCAGCACTTCTAAACATCTTGGCAAGTATTCTTGCTCTCTCACAACAATAATATATTCCAGGCCAGTCTCATTTTCTCTAACTGTAAACATGAAATTAGTATCCTCCAAAGAATTCTGGCTCATTTTAGTGGACAATAGTATTTACAGAAGGCCAAAAAACAAGATCTTTTAACTCAGAGAGCCTTAGTTTCCTCTCTAAAGTGAGTATTTTAGAACACACCAAGTACCCAGATAATTTTGTTAAATACTGTTATCCATTATATAGAACCAGAGCTCCCTAGAGAAATGGCTCATTCTAAGCCTGGGTTAGGAAGCGTACAAGACAGGCATAGAGTGTCTTGTATCAAAAAGAAAGGAGGTACTAAAAAAAGCATACAAGACAGGCATAGAGTGTCTTGTATCAAAAAGAAAGGAGGTACTAAAAAAATGAGCTACCTGGAAACAAATTTAACAAAAGGAGCGCAAGACTTCTACACTTGAAACTATAAAACATTACTGAATGAGATTAAATAAACAAATAGACAGATATCCCATGTTCACAAATTGAAATAATTGCCATACTTAAAATGGCAACATTCCCCAAACTCATGAAGAGATTTAGCACAATCCCCATACAAAGCCAAGCTGCTTTTTTCAAACCCTGCCGAAATTGACAAGCTGACCCCAGTATTCATATGGAAATACAAGGGATATAGGAAAACCAAAAAAATCTTGTGAAGAAAGAAGGTTGGAAATTTCACACTTCCCAATTTTGAAGCTTTCTACAAAGCAACAGTAATCAAGGCAGTATGGTATTGGTCTAAGGATAGACTTACAGATCAACAAAAAGTAACTGAGAATCCAAAATTAAATCCTTATATCTATGGTAAATTGACTTTTGACAAGAGTACCATGAAAATTCAGTGTGAAAGAAGAACATTTTCAACAAATGGTGCTAAGAAAACTGGATAACCACATGCAAAAGAATTAGTTGGACCTCTACCTTGCACCATACACAAAAGTTAACTCAAAATGGATCACAGACCTAAATATAATAGTTAAAACTATAAAACTCCTAGAAGAAAGTATAAAAGTAAATCTTCATTACCTTGGGTTAGGCAATGGTTTCTTAGACACAACAACAAAAGGCAAAAGCAACTAAAAAAAATAGATGAATTGAACTGTATTAAAATTAAGAACTTTTGTGCTTCAAAGGACACAAATAAGAAAATGAAAAGACAACTCACAAAATAGGATAAAACATTTGCAAATTGTATCTCTAACAAGAGACTTTTATCCAGAATATATTAAAAAAAAACTTACCACTCCAAAAAAATAAAAATAAAAAATGGGCCAAGAATCTAAATAGATATTTCTCCAAAGAAGAAATGCAAATTTCCAATAAACATATGAAAAGATGCTCAACATCATAAGTTATTAGGGAAATGAAAATCCAAACCAATAAGATACCACTTGACACTCACTAGAATAGCAAAATTAAAACGACAGAAAATAACAAGTATTGGTGAAGATGTAGAGAAGTCAGAACCATCATATATTACTGGTGGGAAGGTAAAATGATTCAGCTGCTTTGGAAACAGTTTAGCAGTTCGTCAGAATGCTAAACAGAATTACCACGTGACCCAGAAATTCCACTCCTGGGTATGTACCTAGGATAATTAAAAATACATGCTCACACAAAATCTTGTGCATAAACATTCACAGAAACACTACTCATAATAGTCAAGAAGTAGAAACAAATTTGACACAACATTGTAAAATGATTATAAATCAATAAAAAATGTTTAAAAAAAAAAGGAAAAAATGTTATACAGGTACAGAACTGGCACTGGAGGATGAAGTGTTGGTGATTTCAGAGAAAATGGCTTCGACTCTAATTCCAGCCACTTATCACCTTGATAAGTCAATGAACCTGTGAGCTTCAAAAAAAAAAAAGAAGTAGAAACAACCTAAATGTCCATCAACTGATGAACTGATAAATAAAATGGGGTATATCTGTATACTGGGATATTAACTGGTAATAAAAATGAATGACATACCAGTGCATGCTTCAACAAGGATGAACCTTGAAATCACGTTAAATAAAAGAAACCAGTTTTTTTTAAAAACCCACATATTTATGATTCCATTTATATGCAGTGTCTAGAATAGGCAAATTCATAGAGACAGAAATAAATCAGTAGTTGCTTAGGACTGGGATGGTAGAGGTGACGTGCAGGAATTGGAAATGACTGCTAATGTCATTTTGGCGTCTGAAATGTTTTAAAGTTAGATAGTAGCGACAGCTATGCAACTCTATGAATATACTAAAACCCACCAAACTGTACACGTTAAGGGGGTTGATTTTATGGTATGTAAAATACATTTCAACAAAGCTATGAAAAATGCATAAACTGAATTTAATGAGAACACAACAAAACAAATCCAATTTTAAAGAAATTCTATAAACTACTGAACTATATACACTTCAAAATTTCACTTTCATAAAAAACAAAGGCTAAAAGTAGTTCAGGTTAGACTAACCAGACATGACAATTAATGGAATGTGGCTATACATGAGAAAATAATTGTTCTAAAGAACATTTGAGACAAAAGTGACAAATTTTGAATGAAGACTGCATATTATTAGATAGCAGTATTGGATCAATGGTGAATTTCCTGATCTTCTTCATTACACTATGGTAATGTAACAGAATATCCTTGTTTTTATGATACATATTGAAGTAGTGATAAGAGGTCATGATGTCTGCAACTATTCTTTAAAAGTCCATCAAAATCAATAATAGTAGTAATAATAATAATAGTAATAATGTGTGTTATACAAAGAGAAAGCAAATGTCGAAAATGTTAACAGTTATGAATTGAGATGAAAAGTATAAAATAGAATATTCTATAAGTTTGAAAGCTGGACTTTCTAGTTTTAAAAAAACTTATTTTTGAAAAATGAAGTTTGTTTTTCTATAATTATTTTATCAATAGTTTATTTTATTATCATGGGTAGGAAAGATTTATCTGCTCCTAGGTAAAAGAAATTAATACATGTTTTCTTCTAGCACCTGTACAGTTTCATTTTGTACATTTCCACTTTCACAGTTCAGTTTGGAATTTATTCTGGTTTGTGGCGTGAGAAACATTTCACTTAGAGCTTTTCTTATATGCCTGCCTAGCTTCTCCCAACAATACTTGTTTAAAAGCCCTTCTTTTACCCATTGATAGTAAATGCTATTTTTACAAATATGTTTGGATCTAATTATGGATCTTCTATTATATTAGTGAGCTGGAACCATTGTTTTAATTATGGTAGCTGTAGTGTATGTTTTAATATCTGGTAAATCTAGCCTCCCCTCATTGCTCTTTTTTTTCAGGATTTTCATAGTTATTCTTGCTTTTTGGTTCTTCCTAATAAACTTTATAATCTACTTTTCTAGCTGTAAATAAACAAGGAAACAAATAAGAGGATATCTGTACTGGTTTACATTTCAATTTGTAACTGAAGAAGAACTGAAGTTTTAATGATGTTTTTTATATCCAAAAACATAATATGCCTTTCTATTGGTTCATCTCATCTTTAGGATCTTTCTGAGTTTTTTGGGTTTTTTTTTTAAATATGGTTTTAAGCATTTTGTATTGAGTTTATGCTTAGGTTTTTTTGGGGGGGGGGATTGTTTTTGTTTTGTTATTAAAAATCTAGTTTCCTCTCCCATTATATCATCTAACTGCTTAATTTTGTGTCTATGTGAAGATGTTAATTTTTTATGTTGATTTTATAACCTAGTATTTACAACTCTCATTTTTCACTAGGTCTTCTACTCATTATTTTGGGGTTTTTTGGATATAGAATTATACCATCTACAAACCAAAACAGTTTCCCTCTTCCTTTCCAATTTTTAAGCCTGTAAATTCTCTACCTTTCTAAAACTTCCATGGCAATAGTAGGCATTCTTATCTTTTTCTGACTTGTGGCATTGCTTCAATTATTTCCCTATTGGCAGAGATATTTAACACAGGGAATTAGATGAATATGAAATTGCAGCAAGCGCTGGAGGAACAGGTTCTAAAAAGACTTTTTAAATGACTCTCAAACTAAACTGAGTATCTTGAACCTGCTGGCTAGTAGCAAAAACCAAGAGTTGCAGAAAAGGTAGCCTTCACTTCTTCCTTCTAGATTTCTTATTAGAAGAATTTAATGTGAATTCAGAACTCTAGAAGCAAGTGATTCAGGAAATACAATATTTAGCTTCCCAGTCACTTCAGTACAAGAAAGCACAACAGAATGTAATTTAATGGATGCTGAATGAGCCAAACAATTCTAAAATCCCTTTAATTCCTCAATCAGAGACAGGAAAAATTTGTATGCATTAGTGACCTAGTCTCCATTTCTACCCAAGACAGGACATGAAGGATAAGTTCAGGATAAAGATGTGATGGCAACGTAAGTGAAACATTATAAAGGAAAAAGCCTTTCCAGTTATAGAATTATGAAACCCAGAGAAAGGTCATTAAGGGATAGTAAAAAAAACAGATCAAACAATTATTTCTCTGGAATAATTAAGGTACATTTTACCTAAAATAAAGTACAGAAAACTAGTTCTCCAGATTTCCTCAACTGACTTCATTATTATCTGTTTTTATACTTACCAGTATATCAATTTATTAGAAAATATAACAAAATATTAGCTTGTCTAAGTGAAGGGCTTCAATTATCTCTTATCAACCAGTGTTAGTCAATATATCTGGTTATGATATGAATCAAATAATAATTTTGGCACAGAAAGTTCTAAAAGGATTCTGTTCACTTGTTGATCTATTTACTGTGTCTTCCCATTTAGCAACACCAAAATCTGAAGCTTTTAATTATGAATCATGTCTAAATTTTCCTCTTCAGAAAATTCTAGGTATTAACAGTTAATAGTTGACACCAGTTTTTACAATTCTCTGTTGACTCTTGTTTAGAAAAACTCCAGTGGCTATGTTTGGCTTATAGTGCAAAGCATTTCTTTAAAATAATTTCAACCGAGAGGCAGTTTCTTAAGATCAGTAAAAATATTTTTATGCCACTTTTTTGCTAATTCTGTTGATAGATTTAAACTAATGTGTCTTGTGTATAACTTGAAACACTTACACAAATGGAACAATCTTTAAAATGAAGCATGTTTTAAAAACTTTTTTCCTTCTAAATCACATGCCTCTATTTACTTTCTGTATTATATTATTTTATTATATTTGTCACCTTGGTGTGAATAAAATAGGGACCTTAATTACATATGTATGTATGTATGTACACGTGCTCCCTACTTTTTGTTTTAAGATAAAGTACATCATAATACAAAATAGTTGTAAGCTCACTTCATCCTGAAAATACTTAGGAAACCCTAAGGATAAGATGTTTAGTAAACTTATAGATACTAGTGACTTCTTTGCGATATTTTATAGCTATCTGTGTTTGAATATATGTACACAGTACTGTTCAGTGTTATATTTTATTTCTTCTACATGACAACAGTAGACCTTTACCACATGAAATGTTTTTCATCCAAGTAGAAAATCTAAAAATATACAATCATACTAAAATCAAGTCATTCAAGGCAAATTCAGAGACCGAAAGTAGATTAGAGGTTACCAGTAGCTGGGTAAAAATGGGGATTTATTGCTCAATAGTTACAGAGTTTCTGTTTGCGGTGATGAAAAACTTTCGGAAACAGCGGATGGTTGCACAACCGTGTGAATGTCATTAATGCCACTGAATTGCACAGTTAAAAATGGTAAAATTTATGTTATGTACTGTTACCACAATTTTTTAAAATAGAATGGTAAATTTTATGTTATATATGTTTTAATCACAGTCTTAAAAAAATGGACATTCGCCAGGGAGGGTATAGCTCAAGGGGTAGAGTGCATGCTTAGCATGCACAAGGTCCTGGGTTCAACCTCCAGTACCTTCTCTAAAAGTAAATAAATAAATAAATAAACCTAACCCCTCCACAAAAAAGTGGACATTCACTTACAAGAAGGGTTATTCCCTTAAAAATTATTACATTTACTCATCCAGGATATAAATATTAACTATATCATAGTCTCAGACCTCCTTTTCTGAGCTAGATTTTACCTGAGAATTTCACAAATATGTAATAATTGCAATTATGTCAGAAATTGGCATGAATTTCCCTATTGGATAAATTATATAAATTATAATATATATGTTAAAGCCTTTTGATTTTAGCTAAGTCAAAATACTGAGGATGAAACACTGAAAAACTAGAAATTTAAGACAGACTCTTAAAAGAAAACAAGGTGTCAGCCCTTATGGGATAGAAGTCCTGTACTGTGCTGACAGGGAACCTTCAATATTGATATAATGTATAGATACCAGAGCTCATATAATTATCAATAACCATGTCGATTTGCTTGAAAAGTAATAAAAATACAGTATGGGATAAGACAATTCTCAGGAAATAAGAAGGTTTCAACTTCCCTTATTACAGAGATAAGAAAGAAAAAAAGCCCTTCCCTTTCCCTAATTTTGTCCTAAGTACTCTTTAAAGAGGCTGCATAGTCTTTTAATATAGCACAATGGTGTTTTGTTTTAAGCAATTCTTTAAAGATATTCTTAATATTTTGTGTAACTGTGTTTTTGCTAAGTATATGTATAAATCTAAAAATTATGACTAAGCCATGAAATTAACACAATTTTTAGATGTATCTTTAAAGAAACAAATGATCACTCTTTTTTTAATAATATCAAAAAGAGGATGGAAAAATCCAGAAGAAGAAGTTACAATATCTTAATTGTTAAATTTTATTTCGGATTTCACATCCATCATTAAATATGTAGCAGGACAAAGTAAACCTATAAACAATGAATATCACATATTGTGACAATGGGGAATCATTCAAAGAAACCATGGTTTCATAATATACTATTTAAGCACAGATGACTTTATTCTTAATTGAGAAGATTAATTTTTCCCAAATCCAGATTACTGACATTTAGAAAGATAAAAACAAGTACTTGTGTGCATTTATTTTTGTTTTCTCCACTCTTTTCAGGGAATTACGCTTAAAACTGTATCAAGTTACTTCTGAGCACAAGACAAACAATAAACACTGTATTGTTTACAACCCCACCTAGTGGTCTTAAATTTCTGTCTGCATAGTATTTAAAAATGAATACTTAAAAAACGAAAACTGAAAAAAGTTATCTGGAAAAAAATTAAAACAAATCAACAATTTACAGCTAGCAGAGAGATTAGATTATCTAGAGTCTTGCTATTTCAACTAGGGGATGTAATATTATGTCAGGAACTATGTGAAGCCATCAGAAAAAAAAACCGTAAAGCATTTCCTAGAGCATCTATTTTGCTTAATGCTATATATTAAGGTAAACACATATTCTGGAGTAAAATACTTAATAGGAGTATCTCAGTTTCAAAAGGACAGGATCCAAACTTCTCATTCTATAGAAAAAGAACCTAGTGTCCTGAACAATTTAATGACTTTCTCAAGTTTACTAAACCAAATAATGACAGAATAATATCAATAATGCAGACATTTTATACCCTTTCCATTACAAAATACAAGTACATACAAAATACAGATTGAGTTCATTAGACACTAAATACTAGCCCGAAATGCCAAATAGCTATCACTGGTGGGGTTTTTGTTTTGTTTTTTTGTATATAGAATTTCTTAAATCTTCTAATCCTCAGAATTTTCCTTTCAATACATATTATAGCACACTTACAATGAAGCTAACTCAAAGTACTATTCCACATTCTTTTCTAATATTTGCCTAAAATTATAATGAATGGGGTAGATAATTCTACAAATTTTAACACATGTACAGATTCATATTATTACTACCACAATCAGAATACAGAACACTTCTATCACCCTGGACTATCAAAATTCTTTGTACTATCCATGTATAGTCACACATTCCCACAATACCTAGCTCCTAGCAACCACTGATTTGTTTTCTATCAATATAGGCTTGCTTTTTCAAGTATAGTTTATTAAGAGAATCATACAAAATGTAACCTCTCGAGAATGGCTTCTTCATTTCAGCATGTTGCCTTTGAGATTCATTCAGGTTGTCTAATGTATCCACAGTTCATTCCTTTTTATTGTTGAACAGTATTCTATAGTATATTATTATTATATGGGATGGTGTGTAGCATAGTATAGTATATAAAGAAAAGTACCATAGTTTGTTGATACATTCAGGCACTGAAGAACTTTTGGGTTGTCTCCAGTTTGTGGTGATTATGAATACAGAGTCCATAAGCACTTGTGTCTAGGCTCTTTTCTAATTTTAATGTAGTTGATCTACTATTAGAAGCCTTTCATAAGTCAGATATTTATACAGAAAATGTGACATGAAAATGTAACTTTCATAAGGGTAAGAATTTAAATAAACACCTTCAATGCCTAAGTCACTTTATTAGTATTCAGGAATTAGTATTAAGAGGACAATTATTCCTACTTATACATGGGAACCATGAACTAGAATGACTGAATAATCAAACTTCCTTTAAACATGGGCATACATCATAATTTACTTAAAAACATCGGAAGCAAACGGCAAATAATTGGTCCACTATTTCCTCTTCCTCTGCTTATGGCAATATGTCAATAATCAATCAAGGCACACTGCTGTAGAGCCCTGACATGGCCTCAGAATGCTCAATACAGTTCTAGTTTGCCACTACTACATAATCAGAGTTGGGACTCCAGCTACAACAAATTTTCCATCTCTGGTTTAGGGGAAATTATTCTCAACAAAGTGCAATCTCTATAAAATTATTTTATCTTGAGGGAAAAATTAATGTTCTGTAGCACTCTTAATCCTAGGACTATTACCTTCCAAAAGTGTGATTTTTCGTAAGACTGATGGGGTAGTTCTGGGCCATGATCAGTACCAGAAAGGAGCTTAATCTTGGAAAGGGGGAAAAGGGGAGGAGAAGGAAGAAGAAGAGGAATAGTAGGAAGAAGGGAGGAGGGGAAGAGAAGAAGGAGGGAG
Organism: Camelus bactrianus; assembly: GCF_048773025.1. NCBI lineage: Eukaryota > Metazoa > Chordata > Mammalia > Artiodactyla > Camelidae > Camelus > Camelus bactrianus. Next base: position 43,665,834 of record NC_133543.1, read on the forward strand.
AGGAGGAGGATGAGGAAGAAGAGGAGGAGGAGAAAGCGTCCATTTGTTGAAAATTTGTTAAGATATTATTTGTCACCGGCTGTATTAAGCTAATTCTTCCAGTTTTGTGTCTGGCCCTTGTTTGATAATAAGTCTGTGTTTTTCTGCTTTTATAGTATTTGTTAGACATCGATGTTAGATTATAATAGTGTAAATACATACTTGGACTCTCTTCTTTTATTTCAAACATTAAAAGGGCAGATAAAATTTTAAGAAGAGGTCGTGGAAAAAATGGCAACACAGGAGAATCCAGTAGCACATTTAGCCAGCTCTGAGAAATAAGGTTTAAGTAGCAATGTGGGAGCAAGGGAGTTGATAAAAGGCTCCAGAAGTTTCCACAGAGAAATGAAGAGATAGGGACATCATGGTAGGGAAGATCTGACAAGATGTACTTTGTTTGGAAGTTGCGAATTAGATCAGCACTTTGTATGATTTTGTTAACTTGTTTCTCTGAACTATTTGTGCAAAGAGTAGAAAGATGTTAAAGCTTCCAGACATTTTCTCCCAAAACCTCTCACTGCAAAAACCCTTCTCCTACTACTGAGAGGTCCACTCGTAAGTGTTCTTGATCTACAATTCTAGAACTATATTTTTCAAATACTATTTTTTGACTCAGACTCAAAATAAGAAATGCATTTTACATCACAACCTAGAAATCACTCAAATACAAACACTTGAAATAAATGTTTCAGTAATAGTAGTTACACTAATTATGTGCTAAATACTGACATTTTCCATTCTATTTGGTTTAATTTGAAAAAATGCTGGTTGTGACTTACTAAATTGATTTCATGACACACCAATGGTAGCAACCTGCAGACTGACAATGATGTAGAAATCTTCTATGTACAGTAAGCCCTCCATACCCACGGGTTCCATATCCATAGACTCAACCAACCATGGGTCAAAATATTTGAAAAAAAAATTCCAGAAAGTTTCAAAAAGCAAAACCTGAATTTGCCATTTGCCAGAAACTACTTACACACCATTTACATTGTATTAGGTATTCGAAGGTATTATAAGTAATTTAGAGATTATTTAAAGTATAGAGGAGGATGCACATCTGTATGTTGTATGTAAATATTATACCATTTTATATAAGGGACTTGAACATTTGTGGATTTTAGTATTCTCAGAAAGTCCTGGAACCAATCCCCTGTGGATACCAAGGAAAATCTATATAAAAGTGAGATTAGACTGTACAAATTGTATCTTTGTTACATTGTAACTGTCCTTATTCATATTCCTTTTGGTATTATTTATTAATATACTCAGTGTCGCTAAGAGATAAAGCATAGCTATATCTTCATTTGCACACTTTTTTTAAATTCATTCTTATATCCTGGAAGAAATCATTTATTTTCTAAAATGACTTTCTAAGATACAAACCAGAATCATCTGGTAAAGTAGGAACCTTCTTATATGTCATAGATCAAATAGGTATTTTTAAAACCTTCCCAAAGAAATTTTCATATGTAGAATTTCCTGTCAAACAGGCCAAGCTGTCCACATCACGCTTATTCACTAAAGCAGAATTTGAGAATGGAGGTATCATTGCCTGGAAGAATTATATGAGTAATGTCAAGATCCTTATGCCCCCACTATACTCTTTAATGTATGCATGCTGAATTAGATTGCTCATTAGCTTTGTAATGTAAAGTTTTATTAATTTAATCATAAACCTCCCTGTTTTTCATAAGAGGGAAATATGACAAAGTGTTTCCAGTCTATTAAAAAGCTGCAAATAAAATATCCAAAAATGGTCTACTGAGGTTGTAGTATAATTTATAGATACCAAGTAAAATATAAGTATAATTTATTTAGAAAGAATATGCATCTATGAATTTTAAAATGCAACATTTGATAACTGACAAAATAGTTTAACTAAGGCAGAACACTTAAGAATAATAAATACAAAGTGCTTCTTACAACTTTTAACTAAATTTAAAAAAATGTTTTACTTTGAAATGATTTCAGACTTACAGAGAAGTTACAAAACAGTACAAACCACTCAGTGCCGAGATCACGGCTTCTAAATATTGTTCTCCAATTTAAAAACCCAAGGGCTCTAAAGAAATAGCAGATTGTAGGGCTGGGCAGGGAAAATACGAGACAAGGCAGAATCATTTTGTAGTACCAGAAAGCAAGGGAATGCTCACAAACTGAAAGGATGGGGACATGTCAAAAGGCTATAGTTTACCAGAACTCCAGCTAGTCAAAGCTGGAACTATTCAAGTGACAAAATAAAGGATATATTAGATTATAACCCCCAAAATAAAATACACATGAATCTATACAAATACAGATAAATGATACATAAACAGGGGAGAAGAGTCAAATCTTTCTTACAGAGGAATTCACATAATGTAGAAACTATCCTGTCTAGAAAGTAAAGGTTAACCTGCCCCCTGCCACTGCCCCTGAGAGTGGCTGGACTCCCTAAAAAATATAGTTGGGAAAAGCTGGAACGTTACAGAGGAGAAACTGAGCCGATACTTCCATAACCAAGATGTATATCTCTAAAGTTACCCTGTTGATAGCACCTACTCTTTGATATAATGGGATGAGAAGGGCACTTTACCTCTGTAGTATTCTTTCTAAAAAATCCATAACCTCAGTCTAATTATGAGAAATACATAAGACTAACCAAAGTTGAGAGACATCCTAGAAATATTTCACCAGCTCAAAACTGTCAAAGTCATGAAAAATAAGGAAAGACCAAGACCGTCACAGACCAGAGATCGGAGAGATGACGAATAAATGCAATGTGGTACGCTGGACTGGATCTTGGAGCAGAAAGGAACATTAAAGGAAAAATTAGTGAAAGGTGATTAAAGTCTGGAGTTTAGAGGAACATTCATGGAAAATGGGTGAAATCTGAAAAAAGTCTGAGGTTAGTTAATAGTAATGTACCAATGTTGGTTTCTTAGTTTTGAGAAACATACTATAGTAATTTAAAATGACATCGGAGGAAACTTAAATTGGGTGAGGGATGTACTATCTTTTCAACTTTTCTGAAATCTTAAATTATTCCAAAGTAAAAAAGTTTCTATGTTTTAAGAAGTACAAAGGATTTCTATATACATTTCAGGGTGCCCTAAATCTTTAACATTTTGCTAAAGCAAACCACATTTGCTTTATTAGTCTCTTTCTCCTCCACTACAGATATTTTTTTCTGAATTTGATAACAAGCTGCAAACACCATCCCCCTTTACTCCTAAATATTTCAATGTATTTCTTTAAAAAGTACTTTCATCAAAATAAGGTAATTATCATTAACACAGTACTATCCAATCTACAGGACTTCACATTTCGCCAATTGTTCCACTAATGTCCTTTATAACAAAAATAGAATAAAATAATAAAATAAATCATTGTTTCTGTCCTGGCCTATGATCTATCCCAGGGTAAGAACTGTAGTTAATCGTTGTATATCTTTAGTATTTTTTGATCTGGAACAAGTTCCTCATTCTTTGTCTTTCCTGACCTTGACATTTTTGAAGAGAATAGGCCATTATTTTGTGAAACGTCCCTCAGTTTGGGTTTGACTGATGTTTCTTAAGTTCAGGTTATATATTTTTGCAGGAATACCACAGAAGTGATGTTATATTCTTCTCAGTGCACCCTATCAGGATGTATGGTGTCTGTCCCATTACTAATAACAATAATTTATAGTAATAAAGGCGATATCTCCAATATAAAGCTTCTATTCTTTTTCTGTTAGTAAATAGTAAGTATCTTGTGGGGAGGTTATTTGGAGACTGCAAAAATATCCTCCTTGTCATCAACTCTTCATGCATTAGTTGTAGGATCCATTGATGATTCCTGCCTGAAAAAATTCCTGGCTATTCTTACATATTTATATTTCCATATGAATTCCATATCAATTTGTCTAGCTCTATAAAAAAGCATATATGTATTTTTATCAAAATTATGTTAAAATTATAGATTAGAGAATTGTCTCTTCATCAGTTCAAATTAATTTCTGTGTCTTTCAGAAGTGTTTTAAAGCTTTTCTCAACTAGTTTTTGTACACTTGTTAAATTTATTCTTCAGGATTTTATCTTTTTTGTTGCTATTTAACTGGGGTTTTTCCTAACACTATATCCCCTAACTGGTAAATGTTTGTATATGTAAGGAATATTGAGTTCTAATGGTAATTTATAGCTTGCTAGTGACTGAATTATTTTATTGTTTGAGTTAGTTTTATTATTGATTCTCTAGAGTCCACAAACTTTTTCTGTACAATGTCAGACAGAGTTTTTCCAGCTTTGTACGCCAAACCATTTCTATCACAACTATCCAATTCTGCCAGTGCAGAGCAAAGGTAGCTACAAGCAATGCACAACAAAATAATGTGACCAGATTTGGCTTTCAGGATACTTTGATGATCTTTGCTCTAAGGTTTTCCACATATGCAAATATGCAGATAGATAGTTTTACTTCTTAATTTCTAATTATTTTTTTTACCTCTTCTGATTGTTCTTATTTAATTGCATATTTGCCTGATACCTCCAGTAAAATGTTGGACAGTAGTGGAGTTACGAGATATCCTTGCCTTGTTCCTGATGGTAGTAGTAAAAAATGCCCCTAATGTTTCCCACTAAGTAAAATGATGTTAAGAAAATATCTATCAATTCCTATTTTGTTGAGTGTTTTCATTAGGTGTTAAAGGTTGCTGAAGGTTATTTCAGCATCTATATATAATTTGTCTCCTTATATTCTTTAGTATGGTGTATTACATTAATGGGTTTCCTATTATTCAACCAATTTTGTGTGCTTAGACTAAATCCTACATGTTGATGGTGTATTATTTTCTTAATGTTGTATTATTTGTTAGCTAATATTTTTATGTAGTACTTTGCATCAGTACTAATAATTGATAGTTGTCTAATAAATTTCTTTTATGTACTGTCTTTGGTATTATCCACTTTCAGTACTCTGAAATAATTTATAGCACATTGAGACTACCTGGTCTTTGAATGCTTCATAAAATTTCCCTGTGGAACCATCTGGGCCCGGTGCTTTTTTAAAAGATAGTTCCTTGATGTCTTTCATTATTTCCTCTACAGAAATTGGGCTATCTTAAATGTGGTCAATATTGATAAACTATATTCACCTTGGAAATTACCTTTTTCATCTAAGTTTTCAATTGTATTTGGAGAGAGGTTTACAAAGTAGGTTCTTAACAATATTTTAAGAAATTAAGATGTAATTCACATACGATAAAATTCACATTTTTACAGTGTTATGGGCTGAACTGTGTTCCCCACGCCCTCTCCCAAATTCGTATGTTGAAGTTTTAACCCCTGGTACTTCCGAATGTGACTATTTTAAGACAGGGCCTTTAAAGAAGTAAAGTAAAATAAGGACATATGGATGGGCCCTAATCCAGTATGACTGATGTTTTTATCAGAAGAGGAAATTAAGACACAGACAACACACAGATGAAGGGGCGACCATGTAAGGACATAGAACACGGCCATCTGTGAGCCAAGGAGCAAGGCCTCAGAATGAAATCAACTCTGCTGACACCTTGATCTCAGACTTCTAGCATCCAGAACTATGAGAAATAAGTTCTGTTGTTTAATTCACCTAGTCTGTGGTTGTACTAGAAAACTGGTAGACAAAATTCATAATTCAGTGGTTTTTTAGTATATTCACAAGTTTATACAACCATCACCACTACCTAATTCCAGATAATTTTCATCACTCCAAAAATAAATTTTGTACCCATTAGATGTCACTCCAAATTCCTGCTTTCCTCAGTCCCTGGCAACCACTAATCTATTTTCTATCTCTGTGGATTTTCTTATTCTGGACATTTCATATAAATGGAATCATGCGACCTTTTGTTGCTGTTTTTGTGTGTGTGTGTGCTTCTTTCACTAAGCATAACATTTTCAAGGTTCATCTATGTTGCAATCGGTAGCAGAACTTCATCACTTTTTATTATGTATGGATATTGTACACTTTACTTATTCATTCATCCATTGGTAGAAATTTAGGTTGTTTCCACATTTTGGCTATTATGAATAACACTGCTCTGAACATTGATCTAATGGTTTTTGTGTGACATGTGTTTTCAATTATTTTTCGCATATACCTAGGAATGATATTGCTGAGTTACATGGTTACTACAGTTAACTTTTTTGAGGAAGTATCAAACTGTTTTCCAAAGCAGATGAACCATTTTAGATTCCCACCAGCAATGTATGAGAATTCTAATTTTCCACATCCTCACCAACACTTGATGTTGTTTTTTATTTTACTTTATTTTTTCTTATCTTGCTTAATTTCTTTTTTTTTTTTTAATACATTTTTCAAGTGGAGCTACTGGGATTGAACCCAGGACCTCGTACATGCTAGGCATGTGCTCTACCTCTGAGCTATTTCCCTCTCCTGATGTTGTTTGTCTTTTGATACAGCCATCCTATGTATGTGAAGTTGTATCCCAGTGGTATTGATTTGCATTTCCCGAATGAGTGATGATACTGAACATCTTTTAATGTGTTCATAGGTTTTGTCCTCTATGGAGAAATGTCTATTAAATCCTTTGCTCACTTTAAAATTAGGTTATTCTACTCTCATTGAGTTGGAAGAGGTTCTTCATATACACTGGATACACAGGAGTGTGTATGATGGCTTGCTATGATTTGGTATTTACTTTTTTACTTTTGGGATAATCTGAACTTTGAACATTCTCTGTGTTCTAGTTACATTAAGACATGGATTATGTTTAGTTTTATGCTCTTCTTGTTTTTTGAAGGATGTGTAGGGAAATTCAGATTCATGTATTTGCCATTATTTCAGTTACCCAGTCAATCTTTTAATATTTTAATGAGTATTTTGTTTGTTTTTCCTGGATTAAAGACTTTTGGGTTCTTAATGGTCTGGGATATATCTACCTAGCATTGCAATGGTAACATTACTTGAGGACAATACTGCAACTGGTTAATCTTCATTAACTCAATGGTTAATATACTACAAGGTGAATTCTAATTAAAGATATTATACTCCTACCATGACATTAAAACAGTTAATAAATCACATGCTATCTAATCAGTGATGACAACAGTGGAAGCAAAACACTGTTAACTAAAATTCAAAATAATGTAAAAGTCCTATATGCAAAAGAAACTACTTTCTTTTGTTTCCAGTTCTTTTGTCTTGTCTTTTCCACTTCTTGTCTTTTTCCACTAAGACAATTATTTTTCTTATAATAGTCAAGTTTAATAAATTAGTAGTTTATCATATAGCCTACACAAGAGACTATTTGATTCACAGTCTATGCTACTCTTGGCTTTTCTTGAGTTTGCTTACCAGAACAGAACCCATGTCAAAAACTCAAAGACTACGATATTAAAAATAAAATAGCAAGTGAAATTACTATCTCCTTAAATACAAATATCTTACAAAAATATATTTATCTATACTTAACAGAAATTAAACTGGCATACTTGATTTAGTAAAGATATTATTATTTTTAAATTGAAATACAGTTGATTTACAATATTATATTAGTTTCAAGTATACAGCATAGTGATTCAGTATTTTTACAGAATATACTCCATTAAAAGTTATTATAAGATAATGGCTACAATTCCCTGTGCTATATAATATATCCTTGTTGCTTATTTATTTTATACACTGTAGTTGGTATCTCTTAATTCCGTACCCCTAACTTGCCCCTTCCCTATCTCTTTTGATAACCATTAGTTTGCTTTCTATATTTGTCTTTTGGTTTTGTATTCTTTTTTAGATATCACATATAAGTGATATCAAACAGTATTTGTCTTCCTCTGTCTGACTTACTTCTCTAAGCATAATATTCTCTAGATCCATCCACACTGCTGCAAATGACAGAATTTCATTCTTTTTTTTGATTGAGTAATATTCCATTGTATACGTAAACCACATCTTCTTTATCCATTCATTTGTCTGTTGACTGGCACCTGGGTTGCTTCCATATCTTAGCTATTGTACACAGTGTTGCTATGAACACTGGGGTGCATGTAACTTTTCAAATTAGTGTTGTTGTTTTTTTCCAGATATATACCCAGGAGTGGAATTGCTGGATCATACAGTAGTTCTGTTTTTAGTTTTTTGAGAAAACTCCATTCTGTTTTCCACATTGTCTGCACCAATTTACATTCTTACCAACAGTGTAGGAGGGTTCCCTTTTCTCCACATCCTCTCCATCATTTATTATTTGTAAAGATATTTCTTTAAATTGCTATGACTTTGTATTTTTATTCTTGGAGCTACAACAGCATTCCTTAGGTGTTACTGCACTAATTTTATTTTATATAGAAGTTAGAATTGATTACCAGGAATTTGGAACTACTCATTTTCTATCTGTTAAATAGTATGTGATCTTAAGTAAATACACTTGCCACTCTCAGCTTTTGTTTTTTCATGAGATATGTAATTAATTTGATAATACCTATTATAAGAGAGGTTTTGAAAGGTTTAATTAGTGTTTGTAAGATACTTTGAATATTAGAATGAAAAGACTCAAAGCAAATTACCAATAATTATAATTTTGCCTAGTACATGTTACTATGCTAACCATCAATGCAAAAGCACTCATTGTATCTTATGAAACTAAGAGTATCTCTAACAATCCACTATTCTCTTCAATATAAAAATATTTTACTAAAAAGTACTGCTGTATCATATATATAAGAATGTTTACTTCTTTCTATCAAATACTATGCATTATATAGTATTACAGTTTACTTTTTTTCTTAATATAAAAATATTTTAATATGAGCTACTGCTACTTCAATGTAGTAATAATGTTTAGTCTTTCCTATTACATTTCTACATAATGGTAGGTTTACTTTTAATATGCCCTGAATCAATGTTTCCTTTTTTAATGTTCTTGGGAGTTAAAATCTGTCTATTCACTCTACAATTGTAAAAAAAAAAGCACTAAAGATAATTTAAAAATTTCTAATGGCTATAAATATTTCTTATATAATTAAATAGTATCTTGAACTAAAGATTTCTCAGCAACAATATTTACTGTCTAAAATGTATTTAATGCATATGCACTACTCCCAGATAACTACCACTTAAATACTTTAAAGCATCTTACACAAAACAAAACCCCAATATCTTCTTGCTTGCTCATTTGTTTAACATTTACTGAGTGCCTACAGCTTGTAAGGACTGTCTTCTGGTTATCCCTGATATTAGAAATAGTATGTACCAATAGAGCAAGGAATGTAGAATGGAGTTAGACATATCCATTATCCTCAGAGGATATGATGACATAAATACAACTGACGAACAGTCTCAAGTAACCCTTGCAAAACTGAGTGTGCTCTTTCATTAGAGATTTTTGAATTGCACAGATTAAATCAATATTTAAGTAGACCCAAGTACATCAATACTGTTATTAAAAAAAATGGTTAGAATTTAATATAGTTCTCTGTGCCATACAGTAAAACCCTGTTGTTTATTTTATATACAGTAGTGTGCATCTGCTATCTCATACTCCTAATTTACCCCTGCCCCTCCCCTACTTCCCCTATGGTAATCATAAGTTTTTTTTCTATGTCTGTGAGTCTCTTTCTGTTTTGTACATAAGTTTATTTGTACTATTTTTAGATTCCATATAAAAGTAATATTATATATTTGACTTTGTCTGATTTACTTAGTATGATAATGTCTAGGTACCTCCATATTGCTGCAAATGGCACTATATCATTCTTTTTTATGGCTAAGTAATATTCTACTGTGTATATATTTGTGAACACATTATGTTCCATTGTGTATATATTTGTGTACACACATACATTATGTGTATAGTCTACATCTTCTTTATCCATTCATCTACTGATGGACACTTAGGTTGCTTCCATGTCTTGGCTATTAGAAATAGTGCTGCTATGAACACTGAGGTGCATGTATCTTTCTGAATTAGAGCTTTCATGTTTTCTGGATATAAGCCCAGGAGTGGGATTGCTGGATCATATAGTAACTCTATTTTGAGTTTTTTTAAGGAATATCCATACTGTTTCCATAGTGGCTGCACCAGTTTACATTCTCATCAATAGTGTAGGAGGGTTCTCTGTTCTTTCTCTACGGCCTCTCCAGCATTTATCATTTGTGGACTTTTGAATGGTGGCCATTCTGACTGGTGTGAGGTGACACCTTATTGTAATTTTGATTTGCATTTCTCTAATAATTAGCTATGTTGAGCATTTTTTCCTGGCTTGTTGGCCATCTGGATGTCTTCATTGGAGAAATGTCTATTTAGGTCTTCTGCCTACTTTTTTTTATTGGGTTGCTTGTTTGTTATTGAATTTGTATGAGCTGTTTGTATATTTTGGAAGTTAGTCCCTTGTCCATTGCATCATTTGCAAATATTTTCTCCCAGTCCACAGACTGTCTTTTTGCTTTGTTTAGGGCTTCCTTTGTGTGCAAAAGCTTTTAAGTTTGATTAGGTCCCATTTGTTTGTTTTGCTTTTATTTTGATTACCTTGGGAGACTGACCTAAGAAAATATTGCTATGACATGTCAGAGGATGTGTTGCCTGTGTTCTCTTCTAGGAATTTTATGGTATCACAACTTACAAATTTAAGTCTTTAAGTCATTTTGAGTTTATTTTTGTTTATGGTTTGAGAGAATATTCTAACTTCATTAATTTACATGTAGCTGTCTAGCTTTCCCAATACCACCTGCTGAAGAGACTCTCTTTTCTCCATTGTCAATTCTTGACTCCTTTGTCATAGATTAATTGATTGTAGGTGTGTAGGTTTATTTCTGGGCTTTCAATTATGTTCCATTGATCTATATGTCTGTTTCTGTGCCATTATAACTGTTTTGATTACTGTGGCTTTGTAGTATTGTCTGAAGCCTGGGAGGGTTATGCCTCTAGATTTGTTCTTTTTCCTAGAATTGCTTTGGCAATTTCGGGTCTTTATGGTTTCATGTAAAGTTTAGGATTGTTTCAGTTCTGTAAAAATATCATGGGTAATTCGATTGGGATCTCATTAAATCTGCAGGTTGCCTTGGGTAGTATGGGCATTTTTAACTATACTAATTCTTCCAATCCAAGAGCATGGGATATCTTTCCACTTCTTTGAATCCTCTTTGATTTCCTTTATCAATGTTTTATAGTTCTCAGCATAAAAGTCTTCGGCTCCTTGGTTAGATTTATTCCTAGGTTATTTTTTTTAAGGGATTTTAAACAGGATTTTTTTTTTTAACTTTCTCTTTCTACTGTTTCATTGTTAGTGTAAAGAAATGCAACAGATTTCTGTATATTAATCTCATATACTGCTATGGAATTCATTTATCAGTTCTAATAGTTTTTGTGTGGAGTCTTCAGGGTTTTCTGTATAGTATATCGTATCATCTGCATATAACAACAACTTTACCTCTTCTCTTCTGATGGAATAAATTTTTATTTCTTTTTCTTGTTTGTTTGCTGTGGCTAGAAATTCCAATACTATGTTGAATAGAAGTGGTGAGAGTGGGTATCCTTGTCTTGTTTCAGAATTCAGCTGGAAGGCTCTCAGTTTTCCACTGTTCAGTATTACGCTGGCTGTGGGTTTGTCATATATACCTTTTATTATGTTGAGATATGTTCCCTCTACACTCATTTTGCAAGTGTTTTTATCATGAATGGATGTTGAATTTTATCAAAAGGCTTTTTCTGCATCTTTTGAGATGATCATGTGGTTTTTGTCTCTTCTTCTGTTGATGTGGTATATCACATTGATTGATTTGCATATGTTGAACCATCCTTGTGACCCTGGAATGAATCCAACTTGATTATGGTATATGATCCCTTTTATGTGTTGTTGGATTCAGTTTGCTAATAATTTGTTGAGAATTTTTACATCTATATTTATCAAAGATACCGGTCAGTAATTTTCTTTTTTGGTAGTGTCTCTGTCTGGTTTTGGTATGAGGTGGCTTCATAAAATGACTTTGGGAGTGTTCCCTCCTCTAATCTTCAGGAAGAGTTTGAGAAGAACAGGTATGTTTTTTCTATGTTTGGTAGAATTTCCCAGTGAAGCCATCTGGTCCCTGACTTTTGTTTGCAGAGAGTTTTTAAATTACAAATTCAATTTTACTTCTAGTGATCAATCTGTTCAAATTATCTATTTCTTCTTGATTCAGTTTAGGTAGGCTGCATGTTTCTAGAAACTTGTCCATTTCTTCTAGGTTGTCTAATTTGTTGACATATAACTGTTTATAGTATTCTCTTATGTACTTCTTGTGGTTTTAAATGAGTACTTTACATGTTTCCATTTCCCCTCCTTTCTTAGTATATCAGTTATAGGGTTGTTTCTTGTTTGTTTGGGTTTTTTTGCTTTTTTATTGGTTGTCTTAGAGTTTTCAATATATATTTACAACAACCCAAATCAACTTTCAAATTATACTACACCACATCACAGGTAGTATACCTCATAACAAAATAATCCCAATTCCTTCCACCCTTCCCTTGGATCATTGCTATTATTCATTTCACTTATATTTGAGAATACATAAGCATATATCTATATACACATAATATGACATATACATAACTATACATAATTGAATGTACTGTTGGTATTATTACTTTGAACAAACTGCTGTTACCTCAATTAAGAATAAGGAAAATAAAAGTTCTTGTTTCACCTTTACTTTTTCCTTCTTTGATGGTCTTCCTTTCTTTATGTAGATCTGAGTTTCTGAATTATATTATTTTCTTTCTCTGTACAGAACTTCTTTTAACATTTTTTTGCAAGGCAGGTCCACTGGCAACAAATTCTCTCAATTTATGTTTGTCAATTTTCCTTTCAGTTTTGAAGGTAATTTCACATGATACAGAATTCTAGGTTGGTGAGGTTTTTTCTCTCAACACTTTAAACATTTCATTATACTCTTCTTGTTGGCATAGTTTCTGAGGAGACGTTGGATATAATTCTTATTTCATTCCTTTATAGGTAAGGTGTTTTTTAACTCTGTCCTTTTTCAGGACTTTTCCTTTATCTTTGATAATTATAATTTGAAAGTAATATGCTGAAGTACAGTTTGGGGGGACATTGACCTGCTTGGTGTTCTCTGAGCTTCCTAGATCTGTGGTTTGGTGTGCAACATTTATTTGGTAGAAATACTCAGTAATTTTTGTTTCAAATATTTCTTCTGTTCATTTCTTTCTTCTCCTTCTGATAGTCCCATTACACCTGACTATGTTAAACCTTTTCTAGTTGTCCTACAGCCTTTGTATAAGCAGATAGGATAGGGGGAGTCCCTAAAGAAAGAGAACCAGGCATGGCTTTCTTGACATAAGGAAAGCCATTTTGGCCTAAGCCATTTTGTGATCTAAGCCTGGCTACAATGCTTGTCCTTGAACAGGTCTCAATAATTAACGATATAAAGGGAACAAAAGAATGCAGGAACAAAAAGCTGTTATCAGGCAAGAGAAGTAACAATAGCAAAGATAATGTATCTGCTGTGAAGACTCCCAATTCTATTTCAAAGGTAAAGATTAGCCTCAAGTGCTCAATGACCAGATCAGCTGGAACCTAAGAGATGCTGTTGCTGACTTTTTTTGATCCTTTGACTTCAATCAATTAAAGCTTGGATTCTATGGACCTTTGTCCCAATTCTATGCTGAATTCTCCTACTCAAGCCTCTTCACGAATATGCATGTACCTTTAGCTTAAAACTTTCCCAATTTTGCTGATAAGGAAGGCAGTGTTTTGGGAAAGATCCCCAGTGTTCTCCTTACTTGCTGCAATTAATAAATCCTTCCTTCTCCTGATCTTTGGCTTGGTTGTGTCTTTTGGCTCAACACCCACCAAGGGTTGAGCCCAGTTTTCAGGTAACATTTGGGTATTCTGTTCTGATTTTTTTTGTTTGGTTGGTTTTTAGGTTTTTTTTTTTTTAAGTTTCTGTTCTCCTTGATTTTTGGTTTTCAAGGGTTCTACTGATATATCTTTTAGTTCAGAGATGATTTCCTCAGATACATGTCCAGTCTACTAATAAATTTATCAAAGACATTCTTCATTTCTATTACAGTATTTATCTCTAGCATTTCTTTTTGGTTCTCTCCTAGGACGTTCATGTCTCTTACACTGCTTGGATGTTTTTGCATGCTGTCTACTTTATCCACTAGAGCCTTTAGCATATCAATCATAGTTGTTTTAAATTCCTGTACTGATAATTCCAAAATCTCTGCCATGTCTGGTTCTAATGCTTGCTCTGTTTCTTCAAATTGTGCTTTTTGCCTTTTGGTACGTCTTGTAATTTTTTCTTGATAGCCAGATACAATATATCGAGTAAAAGAAACTGCCATTAACAGGCCTTTATGAATGTAGTGGTAAGGTGTGGGGGGAGGGAAAGCATTCTATAGTCCTATGATTAGGTCTCAGTCTTTTAGTGAGCTTATGCCTCTGGACTATAAACTTCACAAGAGTTTCTGTCTTTTTTTTTTCCTACCTCCCTAGGTGGGACAAAATGGCTAGAGTTGCATATTCTCTTTCCTAGGTTAGTTAGGCTCTGATAATACCTCAGCAGGTTAGGTTCTAGTTAACTAGATTCCCTGAGGGCAGGGTTTGTTAAAAACAGATTCTCTGGAGTATTTCAGAATGGTTCCTTTTCCTTTCTTCCTGCCAGAAGTCTGAAGGGATTTTTCTTTGATACTGATTGTGGAAATCTGGTTGAGCTGCTGGAGGTAAATCTCACAATATTGTGGGGGCCATCCTGTTACTGGCAATTCTTCAGTTATACTACAGGTTTTCTTATCTAGCCCTGCTTCCTGTGGTGGCTTCAGCTCCTGAGTCTCTACTCCATAAGCCAGAACTCCTTGTATTCAAATGTCTGTCTGATTCTCCAATCTTGAGGGCAGTGGTTTGCCACCTCCCCTCTCTAATGGAGCCAAGAAGAGTTGTTGATTTTCAGTATGTTCCATCTTTTTACTTGTTGTTTGGATACAGTGAGGACTTCTAAGCTTTTTATGTGAAACTGGAAAATGGAACCACTATTCCTTCATTTTTAACAGGAATATATAGTCCCCTTCCTAGGGACTGGAGACCTGTGTCATTTGTTTTTTCATAAATAAAGGCAATTAACTCATTCATCTATAGGAAATGATGGAATGTGAAATTCAAAATATTTTTTTAAACTTCAGGAAAAATGGAAATGTTCTCTTACTAGTACTTTAAAATGTTTTAATAGTTCTATTTAATAGTTCTGTATTCTAAAAATCTACTTCACATTCTATTTATCTTAAAAGCATTTTTCTTCTTTCATCTACCTTATACTAATAATTTTTGTTCATTTCTTTTCCACCACACATTCTTTTCCTGTATAAAATAAGTTAGGAATATTGCAAAGATAGTCTATGCCAATTTTGCTGTGAAGAAAGCTTAAATTTCAAACGTGGTTCTGAGAGCAAGGAAACAAGTCTTCTAAACAAGGCGTGAACACTTCTATCAATGTCTAAGAGTTGCTTTTCTCTTACTTCAGTTGATTTAGAAGTGCTGTAGTATATTTATTTCTTTGTGTACATTTTTCTTTAATAAAGAGAAGAAATGGCAATAGTTTCTATGTGGCTTTCTTCCAAGCACAGGTAAGACTAAACACTAACATTTTGATTTCTGGACAAAATCAAGAAGAATTATTAAAATTTACCTTTAAACTCTTTACTCAAACTTTTTAGATACAAATTTTCATCTACCCAGTTAATTTTTAATGCCATAATTTGATTAGCATCTTATTTATTCAGATGAAAAGTTATTAACAAGGCCTATTAAAATCCTGGTATACAACTTCATAAAAATAATTGTATTTTAGAAGTACTCTAGCAATTTGTATTGCTGTGACTAGTAGCAAAATTAATGTACCAGGAAAACATTTAGTTATCAACCTACCAAAATGCTCATATTAATTTATTTATAAGAATGTTAAATGACATAGGAGAAAACCAAATATTCATTAAAATTATATTGTATATGTTCAGTCATATCCTATGACACTAATGTGCAAATACATGTTCAAAATCTTCAATTCAAGTAACTATTTGAGACAAACTTCATAAGATTTAAAAATATCTTACTAAATGGACTTGAAAAACAATGAAACAATCACTTTCCTGAGAAAAGCCTTCCTACAAATTTGGGCAAAATTAACTGTATGAAAACAAAACAAAAAAGTAGTGAATTAATATCCTCTAAAAACTAAATTAAAATATAATTTTTAAACTGAAGAGTTCTTAGCTTTGAAGAGAACAATATTCAAACCACAGCAACAAAATCAATCACCACCAACATGTTTATGTGATGTGCTAAAGCTAAGAATTACAAACATTAAATCTAAGTGAAATATTTAAAGCACATTACCAGTTTCATACTTTTTATGATGACATAATAGAGAAAAATGTAGGATTTCTTCTATATTGTCCATGGTGCAAATGGCCAACTTGTCAAGAGTGGCTAAGGCTCCACTGTAAAAAAACTTAGATCGGACTCTGGGATAGAGAATAGGTTATTTAAGAAGCTAAGTAGTATGTACGTGTGTATGCATATAGGTTTTAAAAAATTATTATGATATAAAAAAGTATTGATGAGATGTTTTTAAATACCTAAAGTGTATTCAATGGCTTTAGCAAATTGCTGAGTAAAGGAAACAAGAATAGTAGAAAAAAGAAATTAAGATAATTACTAGGCAGGCTGGTAGTATAACAGGCACAGTATAATGCAAGGTGGTTAAGTATATTGGGTGATTCTGGAGGAAATAGTTATCATTTCTTATAATTGAATATGTAGGTGACAGAAATGCAGAACAGTATTAATACACAAAAAAGATTCCAAAGGGAACTAAACGATATTTAGTTTTCTGCATAGTTAATAGTTCTGAATAGTACCATTTTCAAAATAGAAAATCCAGAAATAAATCCAGCATACACTTGAAAATTCAATGTATGATAAAAGTAATCTTTCTAATCACAAAGAACAGATTATTTAAGGAATGCTCCTGGCAAAAGTGGCTATCCATTGAGAAGAAAATAAAATTGGATCCTATTATCTCATTTCATATACAAACATCAGTTTGAGTTTAATTAAACATAATCTAGAAAATCTAGGATATTACATGATACAACCTAGGGATAGGTAATACTGTTTTAAGCTAAGCTAGAAACCCAAAAGTTATAAAAATTACAGACATGTTTTACCATATGAATGTATCTACAGCAAAAGATAATAAATGGCAAGTCAACAGACAATAGAGTTTAAAAAAACACTGAGAACCCAGGACAGAGTAGTAATACCTATGACCCTGAAAAAAAAAAAAAGGATAAACAACCAATATAAATAGGGATTTAGAGAAAAAAGTACTTTTGATTGAAAAATTAAGATGAATATGCATATTGAAATGTGATGCTGTTTTATAAAACATAAAAATCTCTACATGAGTATTTCTCTCTCTGCACCTGTGTGTTAAATAACTATTCTTTTAACACTGTATGACTGTGCAGAAAAAATGCAGACGGATACTCACTAATTTTGCAAGAATGCTTATGGAGTAGGAAATGAAGGTGGGAGAGCTAAATTAAAAAGGAAAAGAAAAGGGAAGAAAAGAAAAAAAGAAAAGAAAAGGAGGGAAAAAAAAGCAAAAGAAACAGTCTACTAAAATAGCTAGTATGTATAATCACATACATACACTGTTATAAAGTTCTACACAAGCGTGGACATGAAAAAAAAAGAAAAAGATTAAAAAGGATGTTGCAACCAGACTTGCCAGAGGGCATATCCAAGGAATTTATATCAGTATCAGTATTTAGATCTGCTTCTGCTTGCAATCTCACAAAATGTAGTCCAAAGTGGCCGTGGAGGCAGAGTATAGTCCTTGATTATTATCAATCTGAAGTTGTATGTATGTGTTTAGCTTGACTGTATTAAAGAAACAGGGGTAAATTCAATCTGGTTTTATGGTTTACTCCAGGGGTCAGCAAACTTTCTATGAAAAACCAAATAGTAAATACTTTAGGTCATCGGGGCCATATCATCTCTATCACAACTACTCAACTCTGCCACTGTAGGCTGAAAGCAGTCATAGACTGCAATGGTTAATTTTATGTGTTAAGTTGGCGAGACTAGAGTATCAAGTTCTTTAATCAAATGCTAACTTAGGCATTGTAGTGAAGACAGGTATTGTATACAATTGGTTGTTTCTCTGGAGAATCCTGACTAATACACAGACAATATATAAACTACACGGACAATATATAAACCAATGGGCCTGGCTGTGTTCCAATAAAACTATTTACAATAACAGGTGGTGAATTAGATTCGGCCTGTATACCATAGTTTTCCAATCTTGGTTGGATAATAATAAAAGATAGCTGCTTTTATTAAAAACTCAACATTTTAGGTAGTGTGAACAGTGCTTCACATATGGATTCTAAGTGTCCTATAAACTGAGAATTATTCCTGACCAGGCCAGATGTTCTGGATCAGCAATGTGAGCAGCAATGATCTTCCTAGAACCAATGAGATCTAGACCATAAGCTTAAGTTTAAGAGTTTCTCAGAGAAGTTTTATCTACTGGCTTTGGGGATTGAAAATTATTGCTGCTAATCCAACAGAAGTCAACCAACAGAATGTCTTAGATGCTCATTTATTAAATATGGCACCTTTCAATTAAAATTGGTAAGGGGAAATTAAAATTCACAAAATCTCTATCAGGGGGTTTATTATTTTTAAAATAAAAAATTTTTTACATCAAAGATTTACAGCTTAGAAGGAAGAGTCTTCAATCTATAGACTTATTAAATAATAACAAATACCATATTTTTAAATTTACCTGTAAGTTTAAATAGTAAATCCTCAATTTGGTCGATACCACAAGGTTCCTTTCTCCAGAGATCAATAAAATTCCCATTGAAGAAGAAATTGTCATCCTTTATTTTCAATTCAGGGACCTCCCTATAAGCACTCTTATCTCATTTCCACGTATTACCAGTTGTTTCTCAAAAGTTTAAGAAATAACCTACATTTTAAAATGATTTGATTTACAAAAAGCAAATATAACTATATCTTTTCAAGATCACATTATTTATGTAAAATAAAGAATATCTATAAAATTGCCCTTGCTATAGAGAAGTTTCTTACATTAGGTTGTGAATGATAAAAAGTAGGGAGAATGGGAACTTTGAAATTCAGTATCTGAAAGAGAATTCTAACCTATTAGGTAGTTGAAGAAATATTTAAGCATTAGAGTAAAGGGTTATTATGACCATGACCAAAGATTGATAAATTTATAAAGTAGAAGGCGGAAAATTAGTAACAGTAAAGAAGACCTTAAATTTAGAGAAGTCAAGTTCAAAAATGGAAACTAGTATGTTGGTGTGCCAAGAGGTGAACAAAGATATTTAGATACAAAAAGGAGTGTTAGAGTTGGTCATAAGGATAGAAAGATCAGCAAAGGTAGGTCAAGTGGGGGAACTCTGTGCAAAAAAGGCAACCATGGGGTCTACATTGGTCAGAACAGCTCTAATTTCAAGTATTTTGCCTGTCAAATCATCGGTCCTGATTTTAAGTTCAGAAAATATAGTTACTATCGTACCTACTTGTATCTACACTTCCTATCAAATTGTCTTTAACACAGAAAATCTCAGTATTTGCTGATAATGATAATTATCTGGAAACTCAAATCAGAGAAAGTACATTGAAAAACTGTATCAACTAATACTTCTTAAAGAATAAAAACATACTTATTTGTGGCCTTTATTTACTAGCATCAACAAGAAACTGGAGTCTGAAAGGTGTTTAGCATAGGAAATTGGTGCCACACTCACCTCTGCTGATATTATCAGTGTTGGGTGGGGATGAAGCTATAATCTGCCAAAATCTGAACCATCCTTGCCAGGTTTGGGGGTACTGTAGAAAAGTTACCTCTACCAGGTCTAATTGGTAGCTCAGCAAAATGGTGCAGTCATTCCTCTTCACGTAGAGTGTACTTGAGAAGAGGCTGTTTAAGGGACCTATGTAATAAGCCCCAGAAAGATAATATTAGTAGTGATTTAGACATGGAATGTAGCTAACAATTATGGAATGTTTACTATGTTCCGGAAACTGATGCATTTTCTTTTAATCCTCTCAACAACCCTATGGGTTATAGGTACTCTTATTAACCCAAGGTTAAGGAATTGCTCAAGACAACAAAGGCAGTAAGAGGCAAGGCTGATATTTGAACCCATGCAGTCTGGTGCTTCAGAGTGTGTATACCCATAGTCACAATGCTACAGGTTTACACTCAGACAGGCTGGAGAAAAAAAAAATCAGTTTTCTATAAAGGGCAAATTAATTTTCTCAAACTTAATCTCTATTCACTTTATCCCATACCAGATGGTTAATCTTCAAATCATATTTTAAAGTTACACTGGCATTTATGTGCCAATTTTAAATAATAATAATCTGTAATATTTTACAATTTACAATAGTGAAAATGGACAATCTGTTAGTCTCCAAGACACAGTGAAATAGGGATGATACTGACAGTGCACACCCTCCAAATGAAATGACAAAGAAATAATATAAATTTCATACTTCATTTATTAATTTTATTTAGAGCTAATGAATTGCTTAAAACAACCTAATTAAATAGGTCAGTTTCCAAATCAAGTGCCATCAGTATGCCTCCAAGTTTCAGTAACTTATTTTTATCGGTGAAGTTTTGTTTGATACATTATTCAAAGCCTACGTTATCACCTAACTCCACAGAAATTGTGGCTTTTTCCTCTAACCTACTTGTTTTTATTCATTAGTATTCATTTACATCTTGGTTTATCACATTTACAGTGTTTTAAAGTTTCTTCTCATTCTCATCAGACCATTTACCTCACAATTTTCCTCCCTCTTTTTTAAATGGATGCGTTTTTACTGTAAAACCTGTAGCTACACTACCAAAGATTAGTATCACGATTTTAAAAGACGACTGCAAAAGTACACCACCAGAAACACTGAATCACCACGAAGAACGAACAGTCCCGGATAAATCCGCTCTAACCCGTAAAGGGGAGGGCTCGCAGCCATCACATAGGGCAGGCAGGGAATGGGAGGAGGGGAGGTCGGAAAAGGCAGTGTTTGATTCAAGTCAGTAAACGTTCACTGCGCCACTCACCAAGCGCAAAAAAAAAAAAAAAAAAAAAAAAAGATGGGCGGAATTTCAAGCAGTGGGCCTGGCAGGTGTGCCGGGGGGCAAGCGCCTGTGGCGCGGACTCGGGCGCTCAGCAGCGGCAGGGTTGGATCGCCCCTCTCGCCCTTTGCCAGTCAGCTGAGGGCGGTCAACTAGGGCCTGGCCTCCAGAGCCCGGCTCCCGGGACCCGCACACTCGTCGGCCCAGCCGCCAGCCCGCCGGCCGACCAGCCGCAGCCGCTTACCGATGGCGCCTCGCTGCCTCCCCGGGGGCAGCCCTTCAACGGTTGCCGCAGTCAGAGCACCACCCCGTGGTGGGGTACGTCGAACCCTCCCGCAGCTCTCGGATCCACGCAGCGTCCCCACTCTCGCGAGAAGTCGGCGGAGTCCGCGAAGTGGGAGGAGGAGAAGGGAGGGGCATTTAACGGTGGCGGCTGGTTCTGCGCCGGATTCGGGAGAGGGGCGGGCGCCATTGTGTTTGTCTTACTACTGTTCTGCCTCGGTTAGAGGCCTAGAACTCCAGCAGGAAGGCGGTGGTGTGATCGCTGGGAGCGGGACGCGCCCTGTTCAGTACCAGCTCGGGAGCGAGGGTAATAAACTGCGGAGCTCGGGCTTCTCCCTCTTAGGGAGGTGGTTCTAGTCAAGGCCGCTGGTGGGGGAGGGGAGGAAACGAAGTGCAGGCCTGGTGACGCCGAGGCCGCTTCCTTCCTCTCGAGATGGGCGGAGGACCGTGATCCGGGACCGCGGGTACGAAGGGGGGCTGGGCGCAGGCCTCCTCTGTCGGTGGCCTTTCGTCCGACGGTGGAGTTTGTGACGGGTGGAGGGGGCAGGTTGTGCGTCTTCTTTACGGACGAGCGGCGGGTCAGGGCAAGGGGCTTGAGCCCTATTTTGGTCTTTGGCGGCCTCCTCTTCGATCCTGAGCCCTGCCGGGCAGTGTCACGAGTAAGATATTTAATGAGCGAGCTATTGACGGCGGGGGAGGCGTTGGGCTCTACTTACCCAGCCTCGAACCGAGAGGACTTTACCAACCTTAGATGGGGTAGAGATTTGCTTATTGATGATCGTCCCTGTTTTTGATATGCGTAATACTTTTGGATTTCTTTTGTGTTGTGGTAAGTTGTATGTTCCTCAAGTTGAAATAGGTGGTGGTATGTATAAAAGCGGACCTGTTGGCGTGAGAAGTAAGAATATGAAAGACCAGTAATAGAATACAATACTCCCTCATTTTGGTGAAACTGCGTAGTGAGGAAGAATGTGTACACACGCCAAAAATACTATACATTTTTCCCCTACGTACAGATGTAAATATATGGAGAACATCTCTGTCTTGGTAAAAAATTCATCGTGACTGATGTTTACTATTTAGAGTGAAGGTGCCAAGTGAAACCGAATTCAGTAAGGTTTTTGTTTTCGGTTTTGTAGGATGTTTTAGGTGTTTTTCTTTTTTCATTAGTAAAATAATTTAAAAATCTTCCCTTTTCTTGTTCCCATCCATCCGTTTCTGTCTAGAACTAAGAGGTAAGGTTAAAGGTGAATTTTTGATTTAAAAATCAAACGGTATACTGTTGTAAACAAAGAAGACACACAGTGTAACTAGATTTTTTTTCTTTACGTGGGCTAAAATTTTGTTTGAGAAATGGGATCTATATTTTATTTACAGCTCTACAGCGTTTTGTGAAACAGTGGTGTATGAGGCACTAGAGGCACGAAGATCTGGGTTTAAGTCTTGATTTCGCCAGTTACTTAACCTCTTTAAAATTCCTTAGAAGCATAGCAGTTAATTCCTAGAGTTGAGGTGAGGGTTAAATTACATAAAATAGTGTGTAGCAGTCAACACATAATACTTGCAGAGTGAAGTTTTGGTGAATATAAACAATTGGAGTTGATACTAAAGTCAAGTTGTTTGTATTTGTTCCTCCTGGTCAGAATTTTAAATTTTCCAATTTTACTCTCCGTGTAATACGTCCCTCAGAGTGCTGACTGCTTCTCCAACGCACAGTAATACATATTTATGTAAGTTCTGTACTACAGATATTTTTAGGTAAGAATTTTCCACAACTCTTCTTTTGCCCTAAACTATACCACAGGTGTAAGCATAGTCCTCTGTGTTTTTTCCAAAGTTGCAGCTGGGAACTGCTGGGTCAGATGTGTTGAATAAGAATGATTAAAAATTACTGCTTACTTAAATACAAGTGATTTCTTTTTCTGCCACGTTGACAAGAGAGCTTAATTTCCCAGAAAACACAAAGATGCCCCTGTATAGACATGCCCGTATAGAAATGTTCTACATGAAGGTCTCAGATGTGTGAACATTGAAAAGTCATCCATGGCCCCAGTTTTTAATCAGCTCCATATCCATTTCAACACAACTCTTCATTTAGTATATGTTCAAGAATTGCCTGCTTAATTTTAGGGAAATAATTTTAATGGTGCAAAACTATCAATACAAAACACTTATTGATAATTTGTTATTTGTTATGTTTTAGCTACTAAATTAGGGCTTCACATCTTTACAAGAAGGAGCTTGACACAGCTTCTGCCTCCACAGTTCACAGTGTAATCATCAGACTAATGAGTAAACAAAAACTGCTTTTATCTTAGCGTTTAAGTGTATGAATGTACTGTGGGAGCGCAGAGGATGGATGTTTAAACTTCGGGGAAATTTTTACAGGAAGTATTGCTTTTACTGAGATGTGAAGGATGATTAGGAATTTGATAAGGAAACTGCAAAGTCATAGTGTCATGGTTTGTTTTAGGACTGGCAAGTTTTTTCCCTGTAGCTGAAACAATTGAATGGAAGGTTAGAACATGACATGAAAGACCTTCTCTACTGTTTTGGAAAGTTAATGCTCAATGCTGTTGGGAATAAATAGCTCGTGTGTTCCTAAGCTAGATAAATGATTTTAAAATTATCTTTTTGGATACATCTTTCCGTTACTACAGACAATTAAGTGCTAGTTAATAACATTGGGAAATGGGTAAGTGAAATGCACAGGCTTTCATCAAATCCCATTTTTAACCAACAAATTAAACTTAACTGATTACCTCTACCATATTAAACCTTTTAACTGTTAAGTAACTGAATCAACAACTAATCATATTAGCGTGATCACAGTTTAAAAGGAGTAAGATTTTGAGTTCTTAACTGAGATCCACTTGAATTCACTAAAGCAGAATCATAGTGAAATGATTTACCTTCTCACAGTTATTATTTTATAAAAATTCTGTCTTTAATTCGGTTCCTGATCATAAGATGAACCCAAAAAGGGGGAGCCAGGATAAAATGATAGTTGGGGAGTGGGCTGGGTTTTAATTTTCACTGCTCTTAATTTTTAACTTTTCTACTCTGGTCTGAACTAATGTGGTCAAAGCTGGTTTTGCTTGTTCTCAAATATATTTCTCTGTGCTCTACAGGTTAGACTAGATAAGTTGAACATCTGGTTTTAAAATTACCTACTGTCATACACCACTTTTGTCAGCAGCTTTAAGAAGACAAATTTTGAGCCTTAAAACTAATTTTTATCTCTTCATTATGATCATTGCACTTCAGTGTAACATGTTTCCACTTTAAGAAAAAGCTGTAAAATTAGGTTTCCAATTATTGAATGAAGATTGAAACTTGACACAGATTTACAGATTAAATATAAATCTATTTTCAGATTAAGATATTGAACTTTTTTCTAGTTCTTTTTTTTAATTGAAGTATAATTGGTTTACAACGTTGTGTTAATTTTTGGTGTACAGCATAGTGATCCAGTTATACATATACATATTCCTTTTCATATTCTTTTTCATTATTGGCTGTTACTAGGTTTTGAATATACTTCCCTATACTATACAGTAGGATGTTGTTGTTTATTAGTTGTTATTTTTTAAGACTTGGGTATATCTTTGTATCTTAAATATTTGTCAACTAAAAATCAAGAGACTTTTTTTTAACACGTTGATTGCCATTTCACCCAAACCTAGGTAACAGTTGGGTTTCCTCAGGGGCACCCAATCCACAATGGGTGATCAACATTGAAAGACTCAAAAAGTTCTGTGCTTTCAAAGTGCTTTCCTCAGGTGACTGCCCTTGGTTCCTATGTCTCCATATTCACTAAGATCAGTAAAACACTAGGATTTCCCATTAAGAGAAAAAAAATTTTCCCCAGACCCAGGTTTTTTTAAACAAAAGAATATACCAGTTAGAGGTAAATAATGGAGTTGTAACTATGTATATATTTCTGGAAGACTTGACTATTGAAATACATTGGTATTTTGTGCAGTAACTCTGGCCTTCATACCACTGTATAGTAATATGCTTTTGGTAATTCAGTAACATCAACTCCCCTGGATATTTAAGACAAAATCTAGTTAGACCCTGATATAGAATCAGAGTTTCCTGAGACTGGCTGCATAATGATAATTGTAGGAAAGAAAAAGGATAAGTTATGAAGTTTTACTCTATTGCTACATAGCACACTACCTCAAAACCCTGAGGATTAAAACTACTGTTTACAATTTTTTTTTTTTTTTAATTCTTTGCACCTGTTGGGTAGTTCTGCTGATTTTGCCTGGATTCACTCATGTATCAGTATTCAGCTGGAGGATTTCTCAGGCTGGCAGGTCCAAGATGGTGTCACACTTCTAGTGCTTAGTGTTGGTTAAGATTTAGGCTTGCTCTATGTGATCTTTTATGACATGGGGGTCTCAAGACAGCATTCCAAGAGAGTGAACGTGGAAGCTATAAGACTTCTTATAGCCTAGGAAATCATGTGTCACTTACACTACATTCTGTTCGAGTAAGTCTCACAAGGGTTGCCCATACTCAGGGGATGAGGAAATAAGATACCACCTCTTCCTGGGCAGACCAGCAGCATCAAAATACAAAGGGATGTGGGTATTCAGCTGGGAGGGATGTATAGCCATATTTTGTAATTTACCTCAGATTGCTTAGAACATTTTAAGAACAGACATTCTTAAAGATGTCATGATTGTGGTTTGCTTTAAAACAGAGGATGGTAAAATCGTCATGTTGATAGTTGTTGAAGACTTGATTGGCACGTTGAGGCTCATTATTGTCTACTTTTGTGTATGTTTAAAAATTTTTCCTAGTTAAAAAAATTTTTAAGGCATATTCAGGTAATCTAAATTCCATTTTGTGAAGTGATTTTGACCTTATTTTCCATTTATTATTTACCAGAATAGTACTCCGTTGTTTAATGTTTACTACTTTGTGGTATGTTGATACTAGGGAGTATAAATCAGCAGTACTGCAATTTCGAAAGAGAATTATTCTTAGACATTTATAGATTTTATTGTAATGTGAGGTTAAAAAAGTGTACTTTTCATTTGCTAGTAATTGTTTCCCTTAATAAAGTTAAGCCAAGTACATTAAAGAAATTTTGGAAAACTAACTATAAAGTAGAAAACAAAACCCAAATGGATATACAGTAAAATGTTAATAATGGTTATTTTTTCCTAATTTTGTATGCATATACTTATATAAGTATGGTTATAAATTTTCTTTACTCCGCAACGGTTATCTTCCCATACATAAATCTGAATGACTTTGGGAAGTCTTTTTACTATGTGTTAAAGACAAATTTCAAATAATGAAAAAGCCAAAATAATGTCTACTAAGCTATCTGTATGAAAATCTTTTAGCACTGATAATATTGTTTAAAAATAGCTAGTATTTGCTGAATATATACTGTGTGCCAGCAAAGCTCATGGTGTACCTCTGAAGTGGGTACTATTATTATTCCCATTTTGTACATGTAGATATCAAGCATTAAGAGAGATTAGGCCTAGAGTCACACTAAGTAAGGGAGAGACTTCAAAGCTTGCATTCTCAACTATCTTGTTTTTACAAACAGATATTGGCTTAGTTGCTAAAAAAAAAAAAAATTGGGCAATTTATCTTGCCTATACTTTTTCCTGTTTTGGAAAAATTACCTTTATTAATGAATGCATTTAAAATAAAGGGAAAGTCTTAGGTATAGGCTGTACACCTACTTGTTAATATGGATGGGCCTGGGGCCTTTTTTTAGTCTGGTTATTTGGTTTATGACTACTGTGTGACTTTTGACAGATCCTGAACAAGACTGTTACTGTAGGAATGGGACACAGTGATCTATAGAGTGATAGAAGAGGATACATGTTATTTAAGAGATCCCTTTTTAAGCAGAATCATCGAAAAACCTTTGAGCATTACACTGCTGATTCTCTGATCTTAGGAATTAACAGCTTTCCAAATTTGGTAGACCAAAGATTCAAGTCCCAATTGGTAAGCAGCTTGTTGTGCTCAGAGAAAGCATTACTCTTGAGTAGGGTAATATGTAGAACTCCTTTGCTCCAAGTGTTTTTCTTACACTACCTGAAGTTTTTCAGTTTACTTTCTCATAGTGCCCTAAATTCTACTAATTAGACACTTAGTGGAGGGGGCCACTATGACTGACCAGATAAAAGGTACAGTTCAAGCAGAAGGCAAGGAATAGCATTTGTGTATAGGAAAAAGTAAAATCAGTATAAGTGTATTAACCCATATTGCTTTCCTGGGTTTTCAGAACTATTTCCAGCATGCTTCTAGACCTCTTTTGGGCACTTCAGGCTACCTGTTTTTTTAAAAACCAGCTCATCTTGGGTACTTCCTTGTCCTCCACTCCCAACTCCCTACAAAAAAAAAAAGAAAAAAAAAGAAAAGGGAAATGGAAAGGGGAGGGGGAAAGGGGGGCAAAGGGCAAATATTTGTTCTTCAGTACACTGAATAATCCCTCCCTCCCACCCCCCCCAACCCCGCCCAGTTGTTAGGTAAATTCTTTTCTACCTGTAATGTGTTGAACCTACTTTCTATCCATGTATTTGTGCCCTCACTAATTTGTCTTGGAGCAAGTGTGTCTCTTCCTAGTAACTTGTCCTTAATACTGATTTAGTTTAGGAAGTTTTTTGGTTTGTTTTAAGCT
Source organism: Camelus bactrianus (assembly GCF_048773025.1). Lineage (NCBI taxonomy): Eukaryota > Metazoa > Chordata > Mammalia > Artiodactyla > Camelidae > Camelus > Camelus bactrianus. Next base: position 43,693,969 of record NC_133543.1, read on the forward strand.
GACTCTTTTCCAAAAATTTTAGTAGCTACTGAGCCTGCTACAGCCTGTAGCAGTAGTCTGTTTCCCATGGTTTCACAGATACAGTAAGATACTGTAAGAAATGCAGGAAGCTATATAAACCTATTATTAGGGCTAGGCAAAACTAAATTTTTTTGGACTAATTGTTTCATCTTTGTACACTCTTTAATTGCTTGTCAGGAACATAATTTCTGGGGCTCTTAGAAAAATAGTATACAACTTACTGCTGGTTAAAAAGCTTCAAAATCTGAGCAAAGGACACAAGATTGCCTTAACAATTTAGATATAATCTACGTTATGTGTGTATTTCCTTGAGAGTCTTTTCTGTTCCTCTCTCCCCTTCCATGCCTTCAGTTTCATCCCTCACACTCACATTATTTTCTGTTTTCCAGTTCTTCATCGTTTAGCGTCTTTATGCTTTCTTCCTCTTCTTCTATTTTCAGTCTTCAAAAGTCAACTCATAGGTTACTTCATTTGAAGTCTTTCTCATCTTGTTGGACCTTTTGGTTCCCCATCCAGTGCTCCAATAGCATTTTATAATTTTCTTAAGTGTAATTTTCAGCAGTCTGGTATGAATATCTAATCTAGATGCTAGTATAATTGCTAATTATTTTAGTTGGCATTTTGAGGGCTTCTTGACTATGATCAAATCAACTCAGCCAGTTCTCTTCAAATTTTTATTCTCTGCTCTAGTTCTTTCCTTCTGTACTTGTAATTAAATGTACAGTAGACTTTCTTACTCTTTCCTCAGTGTCTCTTAAACCCTGTATTGTATTTACCATCATCTGTTTTTCCATCCTTCATTCTGGATAATTTTCCTCTAGCCTGTTTCCCAATTCCCTAGTTTTTCAGTTTTGCTAGGCTACTGGTAAAATGCATCAATTTCCCAGGTTGCTAAAATTAGGGCCATCTCTTCATCTGGTTCTGTTGACTCTTATCTTTTGACGATAAATTGATTTTTTTTTTCCGTTGTATTTTTGTGTCTTATAATTTTTGATTGAATGTGAAACATTGGAAATAATAGTAGAGACTGAGATAGATAATATTTATGCCTAGAAACAGGCATGCTCTTCTGTCAGACTGCTAGAGAGGTAGGTTGAGTTGGTTTAGTCTATAGTTGAGCTAGGTTTGAACTTTATTATTGCTTTATTTACTTTCAGAGTATTCCAGCAGCTACATGGTGCTTGGTATGAGGCTGGAGTGCTAGAGGATTTCTTTCAGCATTCTTTGATTAGCTTCAACTTCCTTCAGGTCCTGCGTATCTGCACCGTAGAGGAGTCCAAGGCACTAAGGCTGTTGTAACTCCCTTAGCAGTAGACTGCTCTTCTTATTTGGAGCAAAGCTCATGGTGAAAGGAGGTGTTCTTAGCTCTATGCATCCTTCTCCAGTTGTAGGCAGGGGCTCTGTGCCTGATCCTCAGACGTGGGGCTATCCCAAGATTTCTGCACTTCTCCCTGTCTCCTAGGATATAGAGTGCAGGCAGACCCTGCCATCTCCACCCTACCAGGGTGAACTGGAATTAGGATTTTTTTAAGGTGGTAGAAAACAGTTGAAAGTTTCATTGGGAAATGGTGCCGGTGTTGTTACTAGTAGGATAAAATAGAAAAGAGGAAAGTGTGTCAGTTAATGATGAGTTCCCTTTAGACAAGGCCTAGTGTGCTATTATTAGAGACAAACTTTGTTGTTTTACCCAGAGTAGGCCTGATACTCAAGTAAAGTCTTGCTGAAAAACATTGTAAAATTCAATTTAAATTTGTCTGCATTCTAGTATAAGTTGTGACATTAATTTTTCAGTTGCATTTAACATGTGACTGTGAGATCTTATTAACTTGAAGATAACACTGGGCACAGAAGTTTTTGCATGTCAGGTAATGACATTGAATTCTTTTAGGCTTTTTTAACCTAGACTAAAAGTTTAAGGTAAGATTATTTCTGTAGAACAGATTTGAATTGTACTGTTTATAGATAGGAGAAACTTTTTTTTGGTTTAAAGATTCTTTATAGTGTTTAACAAGCCACCAAAAACATCAGCTTGCTTAAAGAGTTCTTCAAAGGTTTCCTTGGAAACCAAGCAGAATGAAATTACTTATTAAAAATGTAGTTAAAAAGTTGTCAATTTTTTTAGTAGCTAACAAACCACAGGTTTATGAGATAGAGAGACTACATAAATGTTAGAAGTCGTGTGAATATCTGTTTTCTACTCTTGTTGCTCAGTGTCAGTCACTATTGAAATGCCTCAAGGTAAGGGAACACTTAACAGTAAAAGACTAGTTGGATAAACCAGCAGTTAAATATCAGCTTCAGAGAATCTTCACCCAAGAGACTTCATTTCAGAAGTTGAAAACTTCCATATAGTAAAATCTCAAATATTGATCATAAGATTTTTGTGGCTTTGTGACTCATTATATTCTTTCTGCGTTTGAAGTTGAAGTATGTTCTGGAGAATAAAAGATATGACCTCTCGGAGCTTTCAGTGCCTCAGCTTACACAGTTACAGATGTGTTGATAAGGAACATGAGCACACATGTCCTGTGGACCTTTGATGCCTAGGACTTGAGTGAGGCTCCAAAAGTAAAAATAAGTGTGTTAATGTAAGCTTCATAGCAATGATGAGTGCTAAATGCAAATTAAGTGACAAGGCATGGCAGACAGGCACATATCTCTTCTGCTCATGCTCCACTATTCTAACTGACTTCACTTGTGAAACACAAATTCTAAGATTAAATTACTGGTAATTTAAAGATGTCAACAGAAGAGCTTTTAATCAAGTTCAGGGCCCTGTATGTCTGTACACTTATAAAGCCAGCCCTGGTGATAAGTTTTTATCTTATCACTGAACAGAGGGAGCGCTCAACTATCCAACTGTGAGATCAGATCTAAAGAAATTTGTATTTAAAGCAACTACATAGTGACAGAAAGAAAGTAAGAGACCATTATATTGACCATTGAGGAAAGATTGTACACATAAACTTTTTTTGTGTGCTTTACTCTTTAAGTCTTGGTTAAAAAGCATTGGGTGGTTCAGATACTTTTTTTCCTGCTAGTCTTTTATTCTCTCTTAAACCTTATCCTTTAGAGCACTTACAGCTGTTTAAGTTGTATGGTTATTTGTGTAGTTTGTTCTTTACTAGGCTACAGCTTCTTCATAGTCACTATCTCAGTAGGTTCATTGTTGTCCCCTCTCCCCATCTCCTTGTTTAGTATTCAATTAATGTGCCTAGCACACATTAAGTATATAAAAAAACTATTGCTTAATAAATGAACTTGAAAAGATGCCTCATAGTACCTTGTAATTGGTCTGGTAGAATTTTTTAAAGACTGTACATTTTATTTTTTACTATTTTTGTGCTTTTGACCTACAACTTACACAATCAAATTATGTAAGTTTTTCTGGTAACACCCACATTGTGAAAACTCAATCAGTTTATGTAGAGAAGTTGCCAAAAATAGTTTCATGCAGTATAAATTATAGCTCTCAGAGGACTCTGCCTCTTTGCCTTCTCCCAAGAGGTTTGTTTTGAGCAGATTTTCTACCAGGTTAGTTTCATTCTGCAAGTAAGTCTGCAAGTAAGAATTGTGTGTAAATATAATCGAAGTAAACTATGAGAGGTATGATTAAGAAGCATTATTGTTGAAGAACCATCCATAGGCCTGTGTCTTAAAAAACATTGTCTCCCTGTTTAAAATCCTTAACAAGTACAGTTCTTGTTTAGTATTTTTATAGCCTCCTTGATAAAATAACACATCTGCTACTTGTAAAATTATTTATGGGCTTTTGCAGTCAGTTTTTAACTATTAATAATCTTTCTGCTAACGTATGCCTTCTTTAAATGTCCGATTCATGATTGACGTTTTTAATAAAAAATTTTTGTAGATGTATGTATAGAATTTATAAGAAGCTGAAGGTAGGAAAGATTTATGTTAGGTGATCATATGTGTGCTTTATCATCCAAACCAGGCCACTTTTAAGAGACAACACAAGCACTATTAATAATTGTCCCGGGATAATGAGTACAAATTAGGGCTTTTCTGACCACAAACTGTGGCTGTTCTACGCAAACCAGGAAATACGGTCATCCTACTTAAAAGGAAAACAGCAGTCCTTTGCCTTTACCTCATTACCAGTCCCACTTTCCATGGGCATCAGTCCTCACATTTTAGCTGTTTTAGGATTTACCTTCATATTTCTGAATGATGTGTTTATACTGTTGATGGTTTTTCGATATTATATATGTGCTTTTTTATTTATCCTGTCCTTCCCCTACCCACCTCCATCAGACAGCATGTTTGTAGCAAGACTGTTGATTCAGTAGTCTATGTTTACACTATTTCAAATATGTAAATATTAAAGAGATCACTCAAACACTGCAGTATTGCCTTTCTTGAACAGTAGCTCTATTTTCCCACATCACAATATTAATGTATTGAATTGCTATTTGCTTTAAGTACTCAGCAGTTTTTCCCATTGGTTCATCATCTCTGCCGTGTGCCAGAATAGCTTCCATACAATGCTATTTTTTCCTTAGAACTTTGCTTTGATTATCTGTGATACTGTTCCAGTCTTGATCATTTGCTCCCTATGCTTTCTACATACCTTTGTAACTATTTTCTGGTTTCTGTGTCTGACTCTTTCATTCTTTACACTCCCATTTTCCTAAGACATGATCTTCATTACCTTCCTATGGTTTTGTCTTCTTTTTTTGATTGTTTTTTAAAAGCTTGCATGTCCGAAAATTTGTTTTTCTCCACTTCACATTTCACCACTAGACTAGTTGTTTTTCTCAGTAGTACAAGCATTGCTTTTTGTCTTAAAAGTTTTTAAACTTGTGATTAAGAAGCCATTCTGATTGATTACTTTTCTTTTGTACATAACCCATTTTTTCACTCTTGTAAATTATAGGATCTTCTCTTTATTTCCAGTGTTCTGAAATTCAAGATGGTAATTTGTGCTTAGTGTTGGTCTTTTTTCTTTGATCCTACTAGTTACTCTTGACCTCTTTCAATGTGGAGATTCGTGTCCTTCAATTCTAGAAAGGTTCTTTCATTTCTTAGGTAATTTTCTCTCCATTTTCTTTTCTCTCTCTTTTACAAACATAATTATAGTCAAATGATAGATAACTATTCTTATTTTATGAATGAATGTCTTTTGATCTTTTTGAGGATGATTAATTAGCTCCTTTCCTCAAATTTTCTCTTAAGTTCCTTTTTTTGTTGTTTACTTTGGCTTTTGTTTTATATTGGAAGTTTTCCTTGGATACCTAGTCATCCTTGATGTTTGTCTATTAGAGGGAAGCACTAAAGAAGCTGATTAGAAACTTGGTTTCTAGTAGACTTTGCTGTGGGTAGGATGGTCAAATGACAAATTAACTTTGTAATTGGGAGCATTCCAAATGTCAGTATCAAGAAATCTTCTCTGGTGTTTTGTTTGGTGATCCAACAGTAAATCTCTTGGTTTTTGACAGCATTATAGAAGCAGGACCAGGAAAGCGTTTTTGGGTCTCAACATTGAGTATATGGATTTTCTTTTATTCCTTATACTTACCTGTGCAGAGATGATTATATATTTAGGGTGGGGGGGAAATTGCCTGGGAGATCCTTATTCTCTAGAGAATAAATATCCTATATTTGGAAGAGTGGAGCTTGGGAAGAATTATTTGGGGTTTTACTGCTCCAACTACAGATTTTAATTCAACAACTCATTTTCAACCCCATGCATCACTCCTTTTTTAATGTACCTTATATCTTCACATCTTGATTCTTCCTAGGATGCTAAGGTCAACTGCTTTGCTTCCAGTTCCTACCTCTTCTAAAAAGTATCTAGGGTGTAGTTTTATCCTCTCCTGAATTATTCTACCTCTCCTCCAACTTTGGATTTTCCAAATATACATTGAAACCTCTTGCCTTTTATGTTCTTTTCCTGTTTTTTTTTTTTTTCATGGTTAAAGTTTTTGGATTCATTTACTGTGGTTTTATAGAGGTTTTAGAAAGAGGGGCTAAAATAGATGCATAAGGGTAACCTGTTGTGTTTAACTGGAACTTAGAAGCTGACCTTTACTGATAAGTAAGCTTTCTTTGATTTAATCATGTCCCATAGTATAGCTTTTACTCTAGTTTCTCGTTAGCTGGATATCCTTAGTTGAATACTTTTAATTGATACTGGGCTTGTGTTATATCTTTTTGATGTTTGTTGTATATCTCCTACTGCAATAGACGATATGTTTTCTTGATGTTTTTGCTCTCTTCATCCTCTTTTCTGTCATTGTCTGATACTGTGTTTCTGAGACAAATATTATGGAAAATGGAAATCTTTTGTAGTAACTTTTAAGGTAAAAAGAGGTGACTGTTCCAAAACTTAGTTGATAAGTTAATGAGGTTACATGCTGAAAATGAATTAGATATTTTTAACTAAATTGTTTAAATTTGAATGTTTTAATAAAGTAAATGCACCTATCTAAGCTGCATATCAGACAAGTGAAGTGCATCTGCTTGTACTTTTCTTAATTTTAATCCACTACAAGAACAATAAGGGAACAATTTTTGACCTTGAACGTGGGTAATTGGGGGAATTGGAAGAGATTATTGTGGTTTCTTTTTATTGCTACTTTCTTTTGTCCTTCTCTTTTTACTCTCAAGACTGGTGGCATCTCAGTTGTCCAGAGGCCTCACTGTAAATTCTTTCCCCAGAAAACTTTAAAAGATTTTTTTAATTTATAAAATTAATATTTTTATAAAAGCTCTACTATCATAGCCTAAAGCTGGAAACAATCCAGTGTCCATCCACAGTAGAATAGACAAATAAATTGTATGTATTGATAATGGAATATTATATAAACCAATTAGGGTGAACTTACTATAGCTGCATGCAACAGCATGAATTAATCTCACAAATATAATGTTGAGCAAGTAAAACAAGATGTAAAAGAGTACATGTTGTATGAATCCTTTTATATGTAGAGTTAAAAATCAGCCATAGCTAATGGTGAATCTTGGCCTGTGTCAAGGAATATTTAGTGACGAAAACTTAGAAATTATTCTCAGATTTTGGAAGGGGAGACAGGAAAACAAATTACAGCATATAGTATGATGTCTTAATAAAAGTATATACAAAGTGGAAGCACACTTGATCTTGTTTTAAGACTATGACCAGGAATTGAATGGGGAAGTATAGACTTCACATGCACATACAAAGGCCTGTGAGAGCGTATTGTGTTAAGGAGTGTATAGATATTACAACATAGCTAATGTTCATGGTGAAAGTATTGAACTTTGAGAATAATAAGAGTCAAGGGCAGATTCATGTAGGATTTTATAGAGATACAGAGAATTGAACTGAGTAAGGAAAAGAGCTCAGGCTTTAGAAACAGCAAACCTCAGTTTTTTATTACACTTTAATCATATTTGCTTCATTTTATGGACCACGGGGGAAACTTTGATGGACTTCAGACCTTTGCCTTGTAGAGAAGGGCGATAATAGTCTCACAATTTCATACCGGATAAATTTGCATGGTTAATTCTTGGTTTGGGCTGATCATTAAGGAGAGGATTAAGAATCAAAAGTTTGCATGTTTTCCCAAACGCAGTTACTCAAAATTTGCATTTCACAGGAAACCTTAAGAATGGAGTCTAAACATTCAAGGATTCCAAGAAGAATTTCTGTTCAACCCTCTGACTCTTTAAGTGCTAGGATGATGTCTGGAAGCAGAGGAAGTAGTTTAAATGATACCTATCACTCAAGGGACTCTTCGTTTCGACTGGATTCTGAATATCAGGTAACATCTTAATTTGAAATACGGGTACAGCCTCATTTTCAAAATCCTTGGGGGCATGATTTTCCGGATTTTAAAAAAGTGGTAGAGTATGTTTATAACATTGAGCTGGATTTGAGGCATCCTGTAATCAAAATATTAATCTGTCTGCAGCAAAATGAATGAATGTTCACACCAAGTAGCAAAAGCTTAATGTTTTTCAATCTTTTTGGACTTAAGAATTATGAGTAAGGATTGTGGTCATATATAAAATGTTCATACTTTGCAAAGACATAGAAACCTTATTACTTAAAAACATTTAAGTATCAATTTAAATTAACAGGCTGTCTTTTGGTGAAGATACATCACTAACAGTCTTTTACATGAATTTTGGCATTTTATTTTTATGATTAGTAGTGAGTTTGCATTGGTTTATAATCTACATAAAGTCATAAACTATTCTTATGTAGCTAATTTTCCTTAGGACCAGTAGCACTTTGGTTTTTCAAATAGGTTATTAGTGTTATAACAAAATGGTTGTAGTATAAAACAGTATAAACCTCAGAAGGCATGGTTTGCAGGTGTAAAGAAATTTATCTTGCTTGTCTTTCAAATTTAAGTTTATTGCATAATTGATTGACCACCTAATTAAATCATGTGATTTGCGAAAGTCCAATGTTTAGGTAACTGAATCTAAGAATCCTTCAGTGAAAATGTATTTAAGTCTTACAAATGTATATATTTATATATCATGCAGTGTTCTATATGACAGAGTCATTTTAAAGTACTTCTGCACACATAAGCATTTTACAAAATGTTAAAAGAAAGACAAATGAAATAGAATGACTTCTCTAAAATGCCCCTATCTACTGCTCACTTGCTAACTTTATATGTACTGTTTACTTGGACTTTATTTTAAATGTTGTTTGATACTGTGTTTTGTTTTGTTTTGTTTTTTCACTCTGTTGCTAGGTAAGTGTATGCTTGCCAGAGGTACAGAATCACATATTTTGCATTCTATAGGAGTGTTGTAGGTTAAACGATTGACTTATTAAGAGCACAGAATTGGGGTTTTTTTTCCCCGTTTGATAAAATTTTGTCTACTGATCTATGTCAGATTTTTCACGTAGCTTATTAGTGAGGAACACAGACTCTGAAACCAGGCTAAAAGTCTTGAATATATTTTAAAAATGTATTGACATTCACTTTAAAATACAGCTATTTTCAGACTTTTTCTTAGAACTTGTTCTTAATGTCATAGATTATTCCAAAAGTGTAATTTTTCATTGTGGAAGTTTAATAAATAACAAGTGTGAAAAAAAAACACTTTTAAGTCTTTTATTGATTGATTTTAGCAAGATTAATCAGTTTTGTAAATTTGGGGGTTTTTCTTAAGGTTTTTCAGCTACTTTAAATGACTTCCAGTCTTTTTTTCTAAGTGTGTTATAAGAACATTTCCAATCTTAAGTATATTCCTAGGCTGCTTTGCTCTTTTAATTTTGATTTAGAAACTGAAATTCCTGTGTTCTTGAGCAAAATGCTTTACTTTTCTGTTTCCTCGCGATAATGGTAATTTCCTCATACAGTATACAGTTACTTTTAAGACTAATTTAAAGAAGTAATACTTGTAAACCACTTACAACAACAGTGCCTGGAATTTAGAGAAGAATTCGAATGTTACCAATTATAATGATGGTGATTGTTATTGCTACTCTTATCTCCTGGCTTTACATTGGTTTAAGTAGATAATATTTTTAGGGTATAGTATACTATGTTATCAGAATATTTAAATTATATCACACATTTAGTTTTATTTAATGTTCTTCTTAAGATTACTCAGCTAGATGTGTATTTAATGAATAAAAAAGACCTTTGAATTTCAAAGGGAACTTTTGTTAATTGCTGATTATTTTCTCACTCAAAACTGTCTGCAACACAACACTGTCCTTCTTTATCACACTTAGTGAACCTAAAGCTTCAGATAGGAGGGTCAGGCCAGGGCATAACAGAGCAATCTCATTTATATTAAGGATCAAATGATATGAAAATACCTTATTTATACAGTACTTGGCATTTGGCAGAACATTTTTCACTTTTAATTTTAGTTAAATAGGACAGATGCTTTTGTCATTTCATAAAAGGATCTGAAATCTGGAAAGATAAGTGGTATCTCCCAATCACATGATTTTTTATACTGTGTGCCTGAGCTTAAGAATCTAAGACTTATAGATAGCATTGTCTCTTTGAGCAATCTAGGTTCTAAGTTCCAAACAGTTGATTTTCTAAATATCTTTTGGTTCTTGGTCATTTGTAAACTAGGCTGCCTCTGTTATTAATCTTGCTGATATTTCTGTAATTCCATCTTTAAATCTTTTTTACAATTTGAATGGTGGAAAACTGATCATCTTATCGTTTGGTAACAGTAAGTAGAATTTTAGATATTTTTGGAAAGAAAATTTAATTTATGTAATTTATATTGTTAAAAGTAAAAATCTGGGATTATTCTGTGACTATGTAATTATTTTTGTTACTTTTATATATTTTTCGGTAACGTAAGCAACCCCTAATCCCACTTTTTGCTTTGTGGAGAGATTGATTACTTTTAATATGAAATAATAAAATAGGCTTTTTATGGAGGTTCTAGGTACTTTCTTACAATTATTTTTGTCTTTTTCTAGTTTATATATTAACTATTACAGATGTTAGTACCATTGCATATTTTGCAATAATAAGTATTCTCAAGAATTAGAAGAATCAGTGGCTATTAACATTTTTTTTTTTGTTTTGGCTTGTTTATCTGTTACAAAGGTAGCTGCCAAGGAAATACATACATGCATATGTACATATGTACACAGGTTAACAAGAAAATGAAAATAGTTTTAAATGGAATGGGGAAAAATACAGATAATACTGAGAGAGTGGGTCCAGGTTGGTTGTAACAATGATAGGCATTTATAAGTTCTGCACTACTCTAAAGTTAAACTTGGGCTCTTGTTTTGGGTGTCAGAGATATCACAGGGAAACACAATTCGGTCTGTAAGGTGTTTTGTTCATAAGGGAAGAGAAGCCATGTTTGGCAGTTTGGTCTGAAAGGTGACAGTGTTGAGATATAAATCAGAAACCCTGCAGCTTGCCTACTCAAAGTGTACAAGTCAGTGGTTTTTAGTGTATTCACAGAATTGTACAAACCATCATCATAGTCAATTTTAGAACCTTTCATTACCTCAAGAGAGTATCCTAGATCCTTTAGCTATCACTGCACTGTTTTCTTTACTCTCCCCGCTCGGAACTGAGCAACCACTAACCTACTTTCTGCCTCTAGATTTCCCTATTTTGGACTTTCACATTCATGAGTAGAAACATTCTGTATGGTCTTTATGTGACTAGCTTCTCTCACTTAGCATATTTTTTAAGGTTCATCTACATGACGATAGCATATATCAGCACTTCATTTCTTTTTATGGTTGAATAGCAGTTACGTATGAGGGTTCTGATCTCTATTCATCCTTGTCTGTACTTGCCTTACGTTTTGATTCTAACCATCCTGTCATGTGTGTGAAGTAGTATCTCATAGTTTTCATTTGGATTGCCTTGATGACTCATGGTGTTGAGCATCTCCTCATTGCTAATTGGCTATTTTTATATGTATAAAGAAATGTCTAGTCAGATCTTTTGCTCATTTTTAAGTTGGGTTGTTTGTCATTTTATTAATTAATTGTAAGAGCTTTTGATTTCAAATTCCACTTTTTCATTCTGGGTATAAAGAAAGGAAAACAATTGACTTCTGTATATTAACCTTGTATACTGCAACTGTACTATAATTATTTGTTAGTTCCAGGAGTTTTTTGGTCAGTTCTTTCAGATTTTCTACATAGATAATCATGTCACCTACAATCTTCCTTCCTAATTTGTATACATTTTATTTTTTTACCTTATTTCATTAGCTATAACTTTCAGTACAGTGTTGGAAAAGAGTGGTAAAATGAAAATAACAATGATTGGAACATAAGCAAATGAAATAGAGACTAAAAAGATACGTGAAACTAAGAGGTGGCCTTTTGAAAAGATAAACAAAATAGACATATCTTTAGCTAGACTCACCAAGAAAAAAATGACTCAAATAAAATAAAATATGAAAGAGGAGATGTTATAAATGATGCCACAAAAATAAAAAGAATCATAAGGGACTACTGTGAACAATTATACAGCAAAAGATTGGACAACCTATAAGAAATGGATAAATTCCTAGAAACACAAAACCTACGAAGACTGAATCATGAAGAAATAGAAGATCTAAACAGAGCAGTAATAAGTAAGGAGGTTTAATCATAATCAAAAACTCCCCGACAAAAAAGTCCAGGATCAGATCACTTCACTTGTGAATTCTACTGAACTCAGAAAAAGAATTTCTCAAACTCTTCCAAAAAATAGAAAGGGGATAATACTCCTAAACTCTTCCTGTGAAGCCAGTACTACCCTGATACCAACACTAGATAAAGACACTGCAAGAAAATAAAATTAAAGGCCAGTATCTGTGGTGAACATAAATGCAAAAGTCCTCAACAAATTAGCAAACTGAATTCAAAAATACATTAAAGGGATCATGTACCATGGTCAAGTGGAATTTATCCCTGGGGTGCAAGAAAGATGGTTTATAGTAAAAACTCAACAAAATGGGTGCTGAGGGAACGCACTTGAATGTAATAAAAGTCATATAGGACAAGCCCATAGCTAGTATCATATTAAATGGTGAAATCCAGAAAACTTTTCCCCTAAGATCAGAAACAAGATCAGATAATGATGCCCACTCTCACCACCTTTTTTCAGTGTATTATCAGAAGTCCTAGCCACGGCAGTCAGACAGAGAAGTAAAAGGAATTCAGATTGGAAAGGAAGAAGTAAAACTGTCATTTGCAGATGATACGATTCCATATATAGAAAAACCTAAAGGTTCCATCAAAAAACTGTTAGAACTAATAAATGAATTCAGTAAAGTTGCAAGATGCAAAGTTGGTACACAAAAATCTGTTGTGTTTCTATACACTAATACAAGCTATCAGAAAGAGAAATTAAGAAAACAGTCCAATTTACAGTTGCATGAAAAAAAATAAAGTACTTGGGAGTAAATTTAACCATGGAGATGAAAGACCTCTACCTTGAAAACTATAAAGACATTGATGAAAGAAATTAAAGAAAACACAAATAAATGGAAAGATATTCCATGCTTGTGGATTGGAAGAATTAATATTCTTAAAATATCCACACATACGTCAAAGTAATGTACAAAATGAGTGAAGGTCAAAAGGTACAGATTTCCAGTTATAAAATAAGTCATGGGGATGTTGTGTACAGAATGGTGACTATAATTAATAATACTATGTTACATATTTGAAAATTGCTAAAAGAGTAGACCTTAAAAATTCTCACAAGGAAAAAAACTGTAACTTTGTAATGGGGAATTTTAACTAGAATGATTATGTGATTGTGTTGTTCATTTCACCATATATATACACATGTATACACATGTATACACACATATATAGTTATTATGTGGTACAGGTGAAACTCATTATTGTTAATTATATGTCATTTTTAAACAAAGAAGAAAAAAGCAGTGCCTTGTACCTGATCTTAATGAAAAAGCTTTTAAGTTTCTCTCTATTAAATACAGTGTCTTATCTTAAGTTTAAGTCTTTAAGCCATTTGAGTTTATTTTTGTGTATGGTGTGAGATAGTGTTCTAATATAATTGATTTACATGTGGCTGTCCAGTTTTCCTGGACATTTTCTGACATAAATCTTAGCATTGTTCTCCTAGGGCAGTCTACTCAGGCATTAGAAATAAAAGCAAAAATAAACAAATGGGACCTAATTAAACTTACAAGCTTTTGCATAAAGGAAAGCATAAGCAAAACAAAAAGACAACCTATGGATTGGGAGAAAATACTTGCAAATGATGTGACTGACCAGGGCTTAATTTCCAGAATATATAAACAGCTCATACAACTTAATAGCAACAACAACAAAAAATAACCCAATCCAAAAATGGGCAGAAGACCTAAGTAAGCAGTGCTCTAATGAAGACATACGAATGGCCAAAAGGCACAGGAAAAAATGCTGTGTATCACTAATTATCAGAGAAATGCAAATCAAAACTACTGTGAGGTATCACTTCACACCAATCAGAATGGCCATCATTAAAAAGTCCACAAACAATAAATGCTGGAGGGGGTGTGGAGAACAGGGAACCCTCCTATACTGTGGGTAGGAATGTAATTTGGTGCCACCGTTACTGAAAACAGTATGGAGATTCCTCATAAAACTAAAAATAGACTTAACATATGATCCAGCAATCCTGCTCCTGGGCATATATTTGGAGGGGACTGTAATTAAGAAAGATAACATGTATCCTAATGTTCATAGCAGCACTATTTACAATAGCCAAGAAATGGAAGCAACGTAAATGTCCATCGACTGGATAAAGTTGTGTCACTCACACACACACACACACACACACGAATACTACTCAGCCATAAAAAAGAATAAAATAATACCATTTGCAACATGGATGGACCTGGGAATCCATTCTAAGTGAAATAAGCCAGAAGCAGAAAAATACCATATATCACTTATATGTGGAATCTTAAGAGAAAAAAAAAAAAAACCACACAAATGAACTTATTTACAAAACAGAAACAGACTCAACAGACATGGAAAACAACCTTAAGGTTACCAGGGGGAAAAGGGATAGGAAGGAATAAATTGGGAGTTTGAGATTTGCAAATACTTTTTAAACATAAAATAGATAATAAGTTTATACTGTATAGCACAGGGAACTATATTCAGTATCTCCTAGTAAACTATAATGAAAAAGAATCTGGAAAGGAATATTTGTATCTGTGTGATAGAAACATGCTGTACACCAGAAATTGACACAACATTATGAAATGGTCATAGTTCAGTTTTAAAAAGTGGGGACAAATAGTTATTTGTACATTTTTTTGCATTTATACAATTGAGGAAGTTATTCTCTATTTCTAGTTTGCTGAGAGTTTTTAATCATAAAGGGTGTTGTATTTTATACTTTTTGGATTCAGTTTGCTGATATTTTGTTCAGTATTTTTCCATCTATGTTCATGAGAGAGAATGGCCTATAGATTTCTTCTTATTTCTTTGTTTGATTTTGGTATTAGGGTAGTGCTATCTTCATGGATCGATTTAGGAAGTATTTTCTCTGCTGCTTTCCTCTGAAAGAGATTGTGGAGAGTCTGTTTAAATTCTTCCTTAAATGTTTGATAGAATTCATCAGTGAACTCATGTGGGCCTAGTGTTTTCTGTTTTGAAAACTTACTGATTATTGATTCAAATTATGAAGTGTAAGAGTTTTATATAGGTTCCTAATTTGATACATGATTTGCAAATATTTTCTCATTAAGGATCTTTTTTGCTGTACTGTTTTTAAGGTAGTTGCTTTGGGAATGGTTTAAAACTTTTTTTTTAGAAGCAATTATTTTCCAAATGCAGATATTGACTTGTACAATACTAATAGTAAATGAATAATGATTTCATTGGCTATGCTTCCAGTAAACTTCTTGTTGGAAGGGTAACCTAAATAAATATTATGAAGATAAAAATAAGTAAGTAAAATGAAAATTGGGTGCCCACTAGTTAGAGAATGTTTGTAAAATTCTCTTCCCTCCATTGTACATACATCTATAGCCATTAAGTTTTCAAACTGTTTTCATTGATTTCTCAGGTATACAATGTAGTGTTCAGCTCCTTTGTTGAGCTAGAAAGCCCCTATACCATACAATTCACCTTTCTAATCATAACCTTTTGAGTTGTAAGTAATTTATAAAAAATGTTTACTTCAGGAGCCAAATTTATTACTTGATTCTGGGTAGAGACTGAAATTTAGTGAAAATGAGAACTCTGTGAAACTCAAATGATATTTAGTAACTCTTTATCCACCTATTTTCATACGAATGTTCATAGTCTGGAGGTAACAAATGCAAAAAGATTAATTGGACTTAACCAAATTAAAAATTTTTAGTGTGTCAGAAGATACCATGGAGAGAGTTAAAAGACAACTTAGAGAATGGGAGAAAATATTTGTAAACCATATGCTATCTGACAAGGGAATTGTAACTAGACTATGTAATGAACTCTTACATTCTAACAATAAAAAGACAATTCAATTTAAAATGAGCAAAGGACCTGAATAGACATTTGCCCAAAGATATACAAATGGCCAGTTAACACATGAATAGATGCTCAGCATCATCAGCCATTAGGAAATGCAATTCAGCACTGTAATGAGACACTACTTTGTACCCACTAGAATGGCTAAAATGATAAAGAGACAATAGCAAGCGTTGACAAGGTTATGGAGAAATTTGAACCTTCATAAATCACTCATGGGATTTTAAACTGGTACAGCCGCTCTGGAAAACAGTATATTAATTTTTCTAAAAGAACTTCGAATTATTATATGAGCCGTCAGTTACACCCAAGAAAATTAGAAATATGTATCTACACAAAACTTGAACACAAATGTTCATAGTAGCATTATTCACAATAGCTAAAAAGTGGAAACAGCCCCACAACTACTTTTTAAAGCATCCAGTATCTATCTGCAAGGCAGTATACTTTGGAGACAGACTCTAATTTCTTTTGACCACTAATAGTTCTAGACAGCATAAGAGATTAATATAGAAATGAATCCCAAACTTCTTTAATTGTTAAAGGAATTCAGAAGGAAAAAAAGCTCATTGCTTCAGACTGAGAATATTTGAACAATGGACAAAATTGGATTGGTAAAAACCAGAGAAGGGTTTGATTTTGAATTTAAGCCAGCAGAAAAACTGATCAGGACTTTATCTCTCTTTTCCTATACTTACATTAACAAGTATTTCTGTCTCTGGGATGACACATAGGCTATCTTTTAGAGTTGTGAGTCATGAAAATTATTTGCCAAATAGTGTGTCATTATCTCACCAATAGCCAATGCCAGAAAACTGTGGAGTGACTGACTTTTGTTCAGTTTCTCACATTGTCTCTAAATTTGATAACTTTTTATCTTTTATAATGACTCCCTGTTTCCATTATTTTTACTCGCAAGAACTTATTTCTTACTAGTCCAATAACTGCCTGATTTTCCTACTTTTTGTCCATTCCACCCTTTTAATCTTCCACAGTGCTCTGAAGCTCTTTCCAAGTAATTGATCTGATGGTATTTTCTCCTTCAGTAGCTCCTAAAGTCATTATTTGTGGATGTGCTATTCAGTAACAGTTTGTCTAGTTTATGCAAAATGAGAAAAATAAGAACAAGTTAGGAATTCCATACAAGTAAAATTCATTCATTTTAAAAGTCTATTTTGTGTTAGTCTATTATGTCCTTCCTGTTTTAGGAGCATATAAAATGCCCCTTTTAAAAGATTGGGAGCAGAGTTGGATGATAATTGCTATTTGAAATTTCCTTACTTGTAAAAAGTGGCAGTTCTTTCTAAAATTTAAATTAAAACATTTTTTTATTTTGGTCTTTGAAATTCAAAGGTCTTAGAATCACTGGCCTGCAGGATTAGGTCCCTTAAACCCTGACAGTGGCACATAAAATGGTTTTTATTTTGAAATACTTAATGAATTTTATCTCTTGTGCTACTCCAGTTCATTGATTGCAGCTCAGTGGAAAACTTGGTTCAGAAGTCTTGTGAGACCAAGTTTGTGCTCAGCTGAAGTTTGCCACATTCATTTAGCAAAATATTCTGTGGGGCAAGGGGTGGATGAAATCCTGATCTGTCCATTCCTACTTTTTCAGTTTTGTGTCTTCTGCTTTTCCATGTAGTTTATTCTATAGAGTTCCATGGACTAATACAGTTCTCTGAATGCATGCAATATGCTTCTCATAATTAAAAGATAATAGATCAACGAAGTAGTAATCCCTTAAAAGAATTCCCATGGCAAAGTGGTTAATACATCTTTTTATCTTTTCTGTAAAACTTTCAACATTTATTTGTATTATAACTTTGTTATTTGTACTCAAACTCTTTGACGGAGCACATTATTTGGGCTCTTACGTTTGTCACGTATACATTAACAAACTGAATTTACGGCCCATGATAACATTCCAGTTTTAGCTTTCTTTTGTCAAGAAATATAACACTTATGAGAACATTGTTTTTTCATTTTAACATTCTTTAATAAAATGAACTACTTACCACATACTTGCATGTTAACATGGTTTTTAAATATCTTTTTTTCTTTATTTCCCAGAAATTACTTTTATGTTAGTGATAAGTATCTTCAAGCAGTTCAGAGATTACATGCCAAATGCATCCTTCTTGGTCTGTTTATGTGTGTGTGTTTGTGCATTGTGAGTGTCTTTTGTGTTATTTCATTTGTTGACCATATATTTGTATATTAAAAAAAAAAACCCTTGAGCTGAGAGTTTTAAAATATGTAATTTTAGCTGTTTCTTGTTGCTTCACTGATGAAGAAATTCCATATGTTAGGTTTTTTTTTTTTAACCACTTACATTGTTGGATGACTATTCCTGAGAATAGGCATAAGATCTAGGATAAATTTTTTTTTTATTACTCCAAAAATCTTATTTTTATAGTAGAGTATGCCTATCTTGGTATACCTCTAAGAAGAGGAAGCATTGTCCTCAGAACATTAATACCAAACCAAGAAAACAAAATGATTATGTCGTTTTTACTCTTCAGTGTTTCTTAACTACTGTTTGTATGCAGTTACATAGAAGATATAATCTAAATCAGATTGGTTACCTAGCAAAGTACAACTACAGTATAAAGTAAAGGGACAAGTGGTTTGAAGGAAACAGACTACAAAAAACCTGCCTGGTAGAAAAATTTGTGCTTGTGAGGAATGAAGGATACTTGGGAATTTCTTAGAGAATTGTAGATTAAATTTAATATTTAAAAATTGCCGGCATTTTTGTTACTTTAAAGAAAATTTTTAACTTAACAGTCTACATCAGCATCAGCGTCTGCATCGCCATTTCAGTCTGCATGGTACAGTGAGTCTGAGCTAAGTCAGGGAGCACGCTCAAGATTGCAAAACCAGCAACGGGATCACGACTCAAAAAGACCTAAACTTTCCTATACAAACTGTACATCTACCTCAGCTGGGAGAAGTGTTGGACATGGTTTAAATGCAGTATCAGGTAAGAATTAAACTTGTGTAAGAATTACTGTATATGTATTTTGGACAGAAGCCCTTTTTCCAAGATATAGTGTATTAAGCAAGTGGACTGCACATAAGATAGTGGGTCATAAATACAGTGCAGTTTCCAAAATACAGTGGAGTTACCTTAACTTAGTGTTAGAACTGAAATTAAATCTTTATTTTGGTTTTTTGTTCTGATTTTGTACAAATGTCTTACATAAACAGGATATTAGATTTTAATTAATTAAAATAGCTGGTATATATGGTAATAAAATTGGTAAAAGTGACATATATTCTGCTGGTTATTATAGTAGGTAAATTTTTAAATTGTTACTAGGAAAGCCAGATTTACTGATACATGTTTAAAATGTTTCCTAAGTGTACTTTTTGTAAATAATAAACATTGTGCTATATGACACTTATTTTCAGAAAATGTAGAAATTCTTTAGTTAAACAAAAAATAGTTGGTGATATTCTAGTGGGAGTTCTGTACTAGGAAGCAGAAAGCTGTGATTCTAGCCCTCTTGACTAACTGTGGCATTGGACAAGTTACTTAACCACACTAGTATTTAGATGACTTATGCATAAAGCTTCATGTTTAGTATCTTGTACTCAACAGATCCACATTTGCTCCACAAATTGAAAAGCTCTTTTGTTGAGAGGTACCTCCTGAGTTATACTTCTTCAAATGAAACACTAGCCAATGCCTGAAATAGTTCTAAGATAAGATAGAATTTGTAATGACACAGCTGGAGATACAATTCTTGAATTGCGTATGTACTACCAATTGAATTAGTGTAAACAGTTCCTTTCTGTTTGATAGGCAGGACTACCATGGGAAAGACATGGCCCTTCTGAAGGATATTGCGAGTAGTATGATGAGTAAGAGCAGACTGACCTTAACTTTGTAGACAAATTCCATTGCGTAGAGATCTTTCTTTGCTCTGCTCTGTGAAGGCATAGCATTAACCCTAGACCATTTCCTTTAATGAAGAGAAATGATTATGGCTTTTGGGACTAGGAGAGAAAGAACAAAAATTTTAAGGTAAATAGTGACGGGGAAAGTTTTGAGACTTTAAAAAAATTTTTAATTTACTTTTAAATGAAATCATATCTAACAAAATTCAGATTATAATCGCAACAAAACATTAATTCTTAACATAAGAATGAACCAAATATGGCAACAGTGATAATAGTTCTGACAAAATAGTTTTAAACCTACAGTATAGCATCTTTCATTTCACAATGGCTTTGATTTTTATTTCGGCTGTTCTTCAACATCACTTTCATTGACTTATAAAATTCTACATCTTTGGCAAGCTTTATATTTTTGTTTTGCTAACATTTTACAGCATGTTTATATTGTGTGGTCAGATATTCTAGAGAGTGACTGAGACATTGGCATCCTGAATGGGGATAGTTTGTAGTGTTAGAGAAGAATGTGTTTGAGTAGGAGATAATTTTATAAGTGATTAGTGAATAATTTTGTGTTATGCCAAATTTTGCTTTTGATTCCAACTAAAACTGGGGATTCCTATAATAAACCATATAACTGGAGATTCCTGTAATAAACCATAATTATCTCTCTGTGTAATACTGAAAATTTGTTGTCATCAGAAACCTTGAATGCTTTCTCTGAATTAAAACTTCTTCAATTATTTTAAGATTCTTCTTGGAGGCGTAGTCAAGTTCCCAGATCTTCATCAGTGGTACTTGGATCATTTGGAACTGACTTAATGAGAGAGAGGAGAGATTCAGAGAGGAGAGCAGATTCCTCCATTAGTAATCTTATGGATTATAGTCACCGAAGTGGTGATTTCACAACCTCATCATGTATGTATAAATTATTTTGTTATATATAGCTTACGTAATAATGTTTTGTTTTTCTCTCTGTGTGTATCATTAAAATCACAGTACAAAGGAGTTAATGAAGTGAATATTATGAAGATTTAAAATATAGGGTAGCTTGGTATGTTTTCTAGTACCTTTTTTGTCCTTTTGCTTTAAAAAATGTAAACAATTTAAGGTACATATACATGAGTATCCAGATTCTGTCTGCCTATAATTCTTTCACTTTTAAGATTGTATTATATCTTAAAATATACTTGATAGGTTCTTATATATTACAATATAATTTGCCTTATGAACTGACTAAAACTTGAAATCATTTTAAGACATAATTTAGAATTCCTTTAGTTTAACATGAATATATCTTTTTCATTTAGTTGAAATAAAGACCCATATTGTTTCTGTCAATATACATAAGCTTAAGCTCTTCAAAATAAATACTATAAAACAAGAACACTAAATAACTGAAGACAAAAAGTACTGATTAAAGTTGACAAATATAGCAGATAAAAGTGGAATTTGATTTACAGAGAAGAAAATAACATTTGTTTTTAAAGGTTTAGGTTATTTTAAATAATCTTAATGGGGGAAGGCTTTGCTTTATTTAAGACAAATAAAAGCATCTTTTTATTTACTTGGCTTTGGATGCAGAAGTTTTGGTAGATGGTGTCAATAGCTTCTAAGTTGAGGGGTATAAATACAGAATAGAATGGATTTAATCCCTAACAATTTATCCTTTTGTGAGACTCCATGTATTAGCAAAGTAGCGATCTAGCACTTAAACTAGATGCATGGATGACTATTCTTTATGAAGGGATGCTTTGGTATTTCTCATTCCATTTAAAGATTAGAACTACAAGTGGTGTACTATTAAAATTGCGGATGCCAGGGCTCTATTCTGACTCATAGTTCCCAGCCAGCGTTTTTTTTTTTTTTTTTTTTTTAATGCGTAAGTATCTCTGATGAGTAAACAGGGATGAGAAAGAATGACTGCTGTTAACTTAAAAGAAGTAAAAAAGCTGGAGAAATTTTGAGCTGTTAGCACAGTTTTCCATAAAATTACAAAGGTGATAGTATTTACGTGAAGTAAATTTTGTACTTACTGCAGAGTAAGGAAAATCTCCAAAACATCATCTCCCTATGATAATTTTGCTTTTACTTGTTATGAATTACTTACATTTGAATTTTTTGCCCCAGTTAAAATTCCTTATCCATTTAGATATTCTTCTACCATATCAATTTCTGATTAATAAATTCAGCTGTTTTACCTCCATCAAGTTGGTAGATTGATGTTTACCTCTCATAAGCTATGATACATTTCTTTTTTTTACTTGTAATGTTGACTTTATACAGCAGTACTGATTTTACCAAAAGTATAGAAAGACAGATAAATATGTTTGTTTTTTTCTGTAATAATAAAGCTATGTAGTTCTAATATACCAGTATTCAATTTGAATCCAGTGTTTCATTTTGGCAGCAGTTAGTGGTTAATAGACTCAAACTTAATAATACTCACATTATTCATATAATTGATTATCTTTCCTTTCTTTCAAAAATAGATGTTCAAGACAGAGTTCCTTCTTCATATTCACAGGGAGCAAGACCTAAAGAGAACTCATTGAGCACTTTACAGTTGAATACATCATCTACAAACCACCAAATGCCTTCTGAACATCATACCATACCATGTTCTAGGGACTCTGGTAGAAATTCTTTAAGATCCAATTTTTCTCCAAGAGAATTAGAATCTCCTCAAGGCAGTATACAGCCTGGATTTTCTTATATTTCAAATAGAGATGAAACCTCAGCTATAGGCAGTTCAGATAGGTTTGGTTCATCTCAAAGATCATTTCAAGAATCTTCTGACAATGAAGGTAGACGTACAACAAGAAGATTGCTGTCACGTATAGCTTCTAGTATGTCATCTACTTTTTTTTCACGAAGATCTAGTCAGGATTCCTTGAATACAAGATCACTGAGTTCTGAAAATTCTTACGTTTCTCCAAGAATCTTTACAGCTTCACAGTCTCGTAGTAATGCAGCATCAGCTTCTGATGCTCCTGATAATAGGGCATCTGAAGCTTCTCAGGGATTTCGATTTCTTCGGCGAAGATGGGGTTTGTCATCTCTTAGCCAAAATCATAGCTCTGAGCCAGATTCCCAGAATTTTAACCAAGAATCTGAAGGTAGAAATACAGGACCATGGTTATCTTCTTCACTTAGAAATAGATGCACACCTTTGTTCTCTAGAAGGAGACGAGAGGGACGAGATGAATCTTCAAGGATATCTACCTCTGATACACCATCTAGGTCTCATATTTTTAGAAGAGAATCAAATGAAGTGGTTCACCTTGAAGCACAGAGTGATCCCCTTGGGGCTACTGCCAGCAGACCACAAGCATCTGCAGCACCGAGCAGTGCTGCTACAGGTGGCTCCACTTCAGATTCGACTCACAGTGGACGAAATACAGGAATAACAGGGATACTTCCTGGTTCCTTATTCCGATTTGCAGTCCCCCCAGCACTTGGAAACAATTTGACCGACAATGTCATGATCACTGTAGATATTATTCCTTCAGGTTGGAGTTCATCTGATGGAAAAAGTGATAAATCTAAAAGTACACCTTCAAGAGACCCAGAAAGACTGCAAAAAATAAAAGAGAGGTAAATTTGAATACCCTTCTTAAGGCTATAAAGCAAGAGAAGATTAGAGAAAGAGCTCTTTTTTTCTAAAATGGTTTCTCATAACAGTGATATCTGAAATTTCTTCCCTTAAAATTTACATTCAGTGAGATGTTTAGTGTCTTGCTCAGAGATAAAATGGATGAAAATTAGTCGTGGAGGTAGGCACTGGGGATTGCATCAGGGAATAGTCTAATGGTTAATTTTAACCAGCTTTGGATGCAGACATATACAAAGACAACAATCTTAATCTCTTATCCTATTTCTTGGTAGATTAGTGCTAAATAGGATTGGTAAGGGGGCACAAGTGGTCATGGATTATCAAGACAATGTTTCAGCCTTTAATTAGATCATTTATTTACCATTTATTTGTATTTCTCATTTCAAATCTTTTTCGGAATGAGGTAAAATCATTTGCACAGATTTTTAATTTTGTTTTTAAAGTCCAAATGTATATTGAATATTCTTTATATGTTGTGACTAACAGAAATATCAGTTTAAATTCAGGGCTTAGAATCTTTTTATTCTTGTGAAATCTTTTGTAGAGTTGAGATTGCTTAAAAATCTCTAGTGAAAGATGAAAAAAATGAAAGATCAGAGATTTTAGCCTCAACTTGATTATCTTGTCATGTTAGTGTAGTTACTGAGTTTTTCCAGGTATTAAAATTACTTTTATGATAAAATGGGATAGGATAGTACACAGAAAGTATACTTGTAAGAAGAAAGACTTCAGTAAAACTAAGGTTGTTGGCTTTTTTTTTTTCCTTGTTCATAAAGATCCTTTGTAATGGAATTGTTGTGAAGCATAGCTGTTAGTATCATTTTAGGTTTTTTTGTTCTTTGAGAAGAAATCCATTCATATCTTACTCTGGGGATAAAAGAAAGGAGCTTCACCTGTTTTCTGAGACATGGGCATTGACTAATACATTTCCACTTTTCCTTATATAGGACAAATTGTTCCATGTGATTATTCTCTTATTTCAAAATTTTCTATTTTTCCTTTCTTAGAGGAAGATTTACTCTGCCCTGGTAGTGTTTAATGTTATTACAGCAGCTCCCTCTGATTGCAAGCTGTCTACAGAGTAATGTAGTAACTATTATATTTCTTGTACACAAAGTTAGATTAATTTGAGTGCAGTAGTGGCTGTAATGTAAGTAGGGCAAAGCACTAAGTTAGTGATTTTCAAGGAGAAACCAGTTAAGCCAGCACCACCCTGTCTGGTAGGTAGTTTAAAAACCAGCATTTGTTGACATTGAGTTTACATGTGTATGTTTTCCTCTATTACATATTTTGCTTATATGTGAGGATTATAAGACATTTGACAAATCAAATGAATAAGAGTATGAAAAACTTGAATCTCCCAAAATGAAAACTGTCAGCCCAAAGAAAGTTACATCTAAAGGTGAAAACATAAACATTAATAGTTGAAGTAGTATCTCTGGTTAAGCATAGGCATGAAAGTCACCTCTTGGCACACATCTTTTGTTAAAACTCATTTGGAACCCATATAATCCAGGTTGTATTTCAGTAACAGTTTAACATTCAGTATCATCAGTTTACTGAGTACCTTTTTCATGTCAGCAGTGGACTAAAGCAATAGAGATTTTAACAAAAAAATTATTTGTTTCGTAGTGATCATTCTGCATTTAAATTAAGCAGTACATGTTGGCCTGTGAAATAGAGGACATAGGTTAATGGAAATTGCTTCACTCTTTAAAAGCCTACCTTTGTAGAAATCAGGATGATTTAATAACGTTACTGGGGATGGGGAAAATGAAGAATTTAAAAATCTTTTTTTTTATTATGACTTAATATAAAAAGCCTATCAGTTTAAACATGTGGTTCTGATAACATGTAAATGAAAAATCACTAGTCAATATTTGTTTAATTCATCAAAGTTGTCTTAAAAGTTCTGGGCGGTATTGGGGAACAAAACCGATGGGTATGTAAGTACATTATACTGCTGGAATTGAAGTACTCTATGATACTGCAGAAATTAAAATCTCTTAGGGATATTTTTAAATTGATTGTGAAAATATGGAACTTAAACTGTGCCACCAAAGACAAAATTACGTAAATCATTTGAAGATAAAGAATAGGATAGCTATTTCCATTATAGTTTTCATTTTTATTGAAATGGTTTTTCATAGTAGTTGCTGTTTATTATTGTTGTTATTTGCCCTTTTTTTACCCAGAGAGATAATGATATTGTTTGGGGTTATGTGTGACTGGAAATGACCAACCAGGATGAATTACTATAGCTCTGTTCAGGAAATGTACTTTCTTTTCCAGCCTTCTTTTAGAGGACTCTGAAGAAGAAGATGGTGACTTATGTAGAATTTGTCAGATGGCAGCTGCATCATCCTCTAACTTGCTAATAGAACCATGCAAGTGCACAGGAAGTTTGCAGTATGTCCACCAAGAGTGTATGAAAAAGTGGTTGCAGGCCAAAATTAACTCTGGTAAGATTTACCCTTTGTGTATTCTGTTTTCACAATTCTTCCAAGAGATACATGTATGTATGCATTTTAGTTAGTAAATCTGATTATAATTTATTGTCAAATTTATACTCTTACAAATGTCAACCATTTTTGAAGCAAAAACATTAAAGAGCATTAGTCTTGCTTCATAAATTTAAAGTATAATAGTGTTACTTATATTTCATTTACCAATCTGTTTACTTTCATACATCTGTAATACAAGTGTAATTTGTTATCGTTGGTGACCCTTATATCATGTAAGATCATTTTGAATCAAAGAAATATTTTTACTATTTACCAGCTTTGTGTCCTTGAGAAAGATTATTGTCTCTAATGCTGTTATGCAGTAATAAGATTACTGTAGGGATTCATTGTTTATTGAATGCCTGTTATGGAGCCAGACACCTTTCTAGATATGGGATATAAAGAACAAGACTGATAAGGCACTTACTCTTGTGGTGGCATTAAGTGTTAAAGGAATGCCTTGTTGAGGTAAGGACATTTTAACTTAACGAAGAGGAACTGTCTAATCCAGAATGACGGCAAGAGCATTCCAACGGAAGGAACAACTAGTACAGAGACTTTAAGGTAGGAATGACTTAGGTGTGTTTGAGGAATTGAATGAAGAAGGCCCTGTAGGCTGGAGTATAATTAGCGGGAAAGGAGAGTGGTGATATAGTGGAGATAAGAGAGATTAGCAGAGGCTGACTTATTTAGAACTTTTAAAACTAATGTCAGAAGCTTAGATTTTTATCTCAGTATTATAGGAAGCCACTCAAGGTCAGAGGAATGAAATGATCTTATTTATGTTTTGTCTGCTCTGTGAAGAGTGGATTTTAGGAGGACAGGAGTAGAGAGAAGCAGGGAGGTCAACCAGGAATCTATTGTGGTGACCAACCAGTAATCTATCTTATAAGAGGCGGTCATGGTGTGGTAGAAATGGATGGATTCTGGTATATTTTGGAGGTAGATTCTTTAAGACTTGCCAGTGGATTGGACATGTTAGAGTGAAGGGGAAAGAACAATTAGGGAAGCTCATGTTTTGCCTTGAGCAATTAAGTAAATGGTAGGGCCATTTCCTGAAATAAAGAAGACTGAGAATGGAAAAAATTCGGGAGAGGAAACCAAGAGTTGTGTTTTAGAAATATCATATATGAACTATTTATTAGATAACCATATGGAGATGTCTGCTGGGAAGTTAGCAAGACAAGCATGATGTTTCACGGGTTTTAGTGCTGAAAGTTATAATTTTGGAAGTCATGAGCACACAAATAATATTTTAAGCTTTGGGATTAAATAAGATCACTAGAGCAAGAGCAGATATCAAAGAAATGAGCCCAGGACAGTCCTGAGGCACCCAAATGTTTAGTGGGAACAGAGAAGGAGATTTAAGGAGCAGCCTTAGTCTGGTAGGAAGAAAACTGAGAAAATGTAGTGTTGTGCAAGGCGAAAGAAGAAACCTTTTAAGAGGATGTACCCTGTCAGGTACTGCAAAGAAGTCAGAACAAAAAGATAAGACAAAGAAATGACAGTTGGATTTGGTAGCATGGATGTCCTTGGTGACTTCAGTCTCTGTGGAGTGGTGGTGGTGGGTGGGTGGGGGTGTGTGTGTGTGCACGTGCGCGAGCATCGGGAGTGGAGGTGAGTCATAAGCATAATTGAATTGGGCTGAGGAGAGAAAATGAGGTAATACTGGGGAAATAGCAACATAGCTCTCCCCTTACAATAAGCTTTACCATCAAGGAGTTTATAGATACAATAAGGTAGGAATTGGAGAATCTTACGGGGTCATGGTATGTCTTTATGTTTTGTTTTTTTGTTTCGAGGTAGCAGATTTGGAGGCATGTTTTTATTTTAACAAGAGATACAATGGAGAGGGAAAAAATTATGAAAAAGGAAGGGAGAGATGGGATCCAGAGCACAAGTTGAGTAGTTAGTCTTTGATGGGAGAAAGGGTACTTCATTTCTAGAGGGGTAGTGTAGGTTTGGATTATTGATCAGTTTGTTGCTTTGGTCTTAAGGTGCTTGAATTCTTCTGTAATTTTTCTGTTTTCTTAGTAAAGTCTTTAACTGATGAAGGGGTAGATTAAGATATTTTCACATGTGGGGATAACATTTTAAGATGTTTTCCGGTTTTTCAGGTAGTATTAGTGTTCATAAAAATCTGGCCATGAATATGATTTAAAAGTGGGATACATGTACGTTATTTAAGAAGCAGTTTTCAGATGCTTGGATACAGACAAGGATTTGAGTTCAGTGGGATTGGGACCTTTGCCAGACAAACATGATAGAAGAGAGTTAAGGGTATTTGTAAGGATATTTGTAAGGATGTAGCTGTGGTGAGCCTGGAAATTAGACAAAATCAGAAAGGGAGTAAGTACATCAGGAAGTGGATAGTGAAAAGTAGTAGGGTCAGTGTTTGAGTCTCATTGACACTGAAGAGAAATGCCAGAGTAGGTGAGGTAGAATGATGAGAAATTGAAGATACTCAGGAGAGGATACTTAAAATACAGATTTTAGGGGTAGTGCAGTAAGCTGCGATGACAGGGTCAAGAATACGACCATAAAGTGGGTGGACTGAGATGGGGAAGGGTATTGGAAGCAAGGATGCTGAGGAAGTCAGAATCAAATGTGAATGGTCTATGTGGGTGTTGAAATAGCCAAGAAATAGAGGGCCAGGTACTAAAGTCATTAATGAATGAGGAGGGACTTAGAGTTTCAAAACAGTAGTAGGTGTTGGGGTGGGGAGGGGGCCAGCTTTCCCTGTTCATTGGTCCTGAGGTATGAAGTGTTATGGGGGAAATATGGCTGCGGAAGAGTATTATCAGTCTGAGGCACTGTGGTTCAGGCTTGAAGTTGAAGAGAGAATTCATAAAGGAGACTGCTTAAGGGGAATTTACTTAAATCAGACAACATGAGTACCAGAGGACTTAGTGAAATGTGACTAGGAGGGTAAGAAATGTGGGAAACTAGATCTGAGTAATAAAGGTACATAATTGGATGAAATTGAAGGTCTTATGGTGACAGCTTGGTAACATAGGCAGACTGGTTTGAGATATGATGGTATTTTCATTTTAATAATCTGTTGTAGGAGTTGGGTAACCTGTTCAAACTAGGGACTATGAGGCTAGTGGGAAACTTTTCCTGCAGAAAGGTAGTGAAGGCCTCCTTGGTGTAGGAGTTTATCTTTTCTTCTAAGCTAACATGATCCCAAACCTGTGGGATGGGCCGTCATAACCTGTGGCAGCCTCTTCTTGGCTGTATCGTGTTATGACAGCCTCATAGGCTTTATTAGTCACTACCCTGAGGTGTTACTAAGATTTAATGAGTGCTCAGCATGGTTCTTGACACTTAGTAAGGACTCAGAAATGTTAGCTATTACCAAAATGAAAAACAGCTTGATTGACCTTCTGATGTATTTGCATTTGGATTGTTGGTATTGTATAGGTAGAAAAACATAATAGTATGTATTGCTTAAGAACATTGGATTTTTGAAGTTAGGTTGGAATAATGACTCCCAACACTTAATATAGGATTTTGAGTAAGTCTCTTAACATTGGTTCTCGACCCTGGTTGCTGATCAAAATTACCCGTTGGAGTTATAAAGAAAATGTAGATGCCTCCGATCTACTCCTGAACATTCTTAAGGTCTGGGGTTGGGCCTCAGTTCATCATGAGTAAAACTGAGTAATACTTAGATCATAGGGTTGTTGTGAAGGTCACATGAGATGTTTGTGAATAGTTTCTCACAATATTGAGCTCACAGTAAGTATTCAATTAAATGGCTTTTATGAGGTAATATTAAGTACTTTTAAAGACACAGTCAAATGAATGTAAAGATCTGAAGAGCTGAGCCTTCCTGATAAGTTTTCATAAGGCTTTCTCATATTTACATAAAGACTTCATCTGGTATTAAGCAGCTGCTATATATGGATTGTTAAACTCTACAGAGTATAAAAAGATGAATAGAGTTAAGTCTGGTACAAGCTTAAGCAAATGCAGTCAGAGTCTACTAAATGAGATAGGATGTAAAAGACAAGGCCCTGGATTAAAGACTGTAGGGATAAATGGGTTCCTCCCAGCTGCATATGGCCTTTTTGAACAACTGCTAAGGTCACTTGTTCCATAGAAGAGAAAAATGAAGCCCTAAGATGTGAAAGAATTTATACTAAATGATCTCCAATGTTCTTATTTTATGATCATCACACTTTTCCTGCTTCTGAAGCAGAGAATAAATGTCTGATAAGAGAAAGCCTTCTAAAGTTCCACATTCTTTATATTCTCCATCATGTCATGAACCTACCCTGAATTTAGTTCAGTGATATAATACTAATTTTTAAAATTAAGAAAATATTCCATATGTATTTTAATTTCAACATTTCCAGGTATGCTAGACTCCTAAAAAACTACTTAATCTTATTCATATACTTGAAATAAGTATCTTTTGTATTTTGACTCCAGCTCATTTTGAGACAACATAGACATGTTACTACCTCAAAATTGCACTCGTTTTCCTCTCAGCTATTTTCTAAAAAATGCATGTACGTTAACTATTACTGTCTTGGACTGTATGCTGATTTTTACTATTTTAAGAATTGTTAATGAAATAACACTATTTCTAAGAGTTTTATGAGCTCTTGAAGACAAGAGTGACTACCTCTTTCTAAATCTCCAGAACCGCTAATATTTTTGGCACATAACAAGCACTCAACAAATGTTAGTTTAATTTAATCTGAACCTTTATTTTGCTACTCACGTGACTTTTTCTGATTTTTTAGGACATCTTTTTTTCAATTTAAAAATCTTATCTAAAAATAAACACGGGGAGGGGGATGGCTATGTGTTTAATTAGACAAGACTACTACCTACTTAATTGGAGCCAAAAACTTATGGATAACCAAATGTTGAGTGCATATAGGACAGAAGGAGTTTTGCTTAACTGTGGTAAACTATGTATTTTATATATAAAATTTACCCTGTTAACCATCATTAAGTGTGTAATTTGTGGCGTTAAGTACGTTCAGAATGTTGTGGGACCATCACCACTATTTCCCAAAATTTTAAATCATCTTAAACAGAAACTCGGTACCCATTAAGCACTAATTCCCTTCTCCCCCTCACCCCAGTACTTGGTAATTTCTGATCTACTTTCTGTGTAAATTTGTTTATTCTGCATATTTCATACAAGTGCAATCATACAGTATTTATCCTTCATGTATCTTATTTGTGCCTTATTTTACTTAGCAGTTGTAGCATATGTCAGGACTTCATTCCTTTTATAGCTGAGGGGAGCTGTTTTTATCTTAACAAAAGTAGATTCCTTTTTTTTGCCTCCTAGCTTGTAGGGAAGGCACATTGCTGAGACCACAGAGGTCTTACTATATGTTGTCACATGAAAGGTACTGGCGTTGGTATATGTAACAAGTTCTTCTAGATACCATGTTTTCTGGGCATCTTGCTGGAATACTTAAGGAGGAAGTAGAAAGTACAGATAACATTCCATTGTCAGCTTCTCATGATCAGAAATGTAAGAGTATCTGGGAGGGGGAAAAAAACAACAGATACCTAAATAATGGGTGGAGGCATAGATACCACAGAGTTGGACTTGACATGCACATTAGGTATTACTGATTGCAATTTTAGGAGCTTTTACTGATTTATGGCAGTAACACAGTCTCCCTACCATCTCTTCCTACCTCCCTCCCTTCCTTTCAGTTTTCTGTATTCTAAGCTTAAAACCTACAAGGAAAAATATTTTGTGGAGACATAGCAAAATTAAGCTTTATTTGTAATTTTTTTACCAGGTTCTTCGCTAGAGGCTGTAACCACCTGTGAACTCTGTAAAGAGAAGTTGCAGCTTAACCTGGAGGATTTTGATATTCATGAACTACATAGAGCTCATGCAAATGAACAAGTTAGTATATTTTGCCTAATTTGGTAAGTGTCTATTCTATGCTTAAAGGACAACTCTTGAAGAAAAGATTAAATCATGGTCAGAAAACCTGCATTGAGATAATAAGAGTAATAATAATGTTAACAATTTTACTGCATTAGGTATAATTTTATAATTTTTCTTTATCTTCCTATAACTTTTTGTAACTGAAAGGCAAAAAAAAAAGCAAGTCACAGGTTTTAAATTATTAAGGTAAAATTTATTATATGCTTCCTAAATAAACCTAAAAATAAAGGCTTAGGAAAGTGATCCCAAAGCAAGCATGCTAATCTTACCTCCCTAGAACCATCTCAGTTGTGAATGTCTCTGTGTCCTGGAACATGATTGAAACACTAAGCTCTGGGCCTGCATCCTATTTCTTTCTTTTCTTTTTTTTCTTATAGGAATAGTTTCTCATGTGCCTGTCTACCCCCGTGTTCTTCTACTATTCTGATTCCCTTCACTCCCCATTCCTTCCTCCAACTTTATGTTGAACAAGTTATCTTATGAAATCTTTTATTCTAAGTTCACATTGTTTATAAACCTCTTTCTTTTAGTATTTGTGTCATTACACAGCCATTTATATAATAAATAGTCTCTGATCTTAATAATTAATTTTTTTCAAATATTTCTTATTTTTCAGTTTTGGTATGTATTGATAACTCTTCTCACAATCATTTATTTGTTCTCTAATTTTGTTTCATGAAGCTTTAAATATTAAAAAAATTTTTGAGATGCTTAAATTATATAATTAGAATGAAGAGTTAAATATTTCCCCCTTTTTTCCTTCCTAAAGGAAAATTTGGGAGTCAGGGGGGAGGTGTTACAGGAGATTACAAGAGTCAACTCAAGACCTGTACTATCCAAGTGTGCTTAATATTTGTTATAGAAAGAGATGTAATGGTGGGAGAATGCATGAGTGCTTGAAAAACATTTTTTAAATTAAGGAGTTATGGACGCTTTCACTTTTTAAAATTGAGCTAAAGTTAACATAAAACATAAAAATCTTTTAATACTGAAGAATTCAATATATTTGCAGTGTTGTGCAACCCCCACCTCTGTCTAGTTCCAATATACCTTCATCTCTCCAAAAGAAAATCCTGTACTCATTAACCTCTTCCTCCCTGTTCTCTTCCTCTGGCAACCACCAATCTGCATTCTGTCTCTATGGAATTACCAGTTCTGGATATTTCATACAAATGGAATCAAGCAATATGATCTCTTTTGGACACCCTTTATTTTTTAAATGTGGAAATAATGAATACTCTTTGAAAATCTGATTAAAACCACACTCCTTACAAAATATACAAAGACACAAAATTTATATATGATATAAGGGATGAGCCAGTTGTCCAAAGAGAATACCATTTTTAGCAGGGAATTGTCTTAAATCCCCAAGGAGTCTCTCTAGACAGCTGCTGAGTATTGTTATTTTAAGGAATGGCAGAAAGAATATGTAAAGGTAGAACAATATAAAGAAACTTGTTTTTTTAATCTTCTCAAAATGAGAATAGGTTTCAAAGGATTTTTTTTCCTACCATTCTTCCTTCTCTAGGTGCTCCAGGTCTCTTAAAGGTGGTTCTTTGGCTTTTCAATTCAACCAGGAATGTTTTTATGGTTTGCCAAGAATTTTAATGACCCACAGTCTTAAATGATGTATATAGGGTGTGAGGAAATACTAGCTGGAGTCGTCGTAAAAACAATGACCGTCTAGATTAAGTTTCCTGGTCTTTAGCTTCTTTGTTTTGTGTGAATCTTGGATTCTGGGGACCCAAGAACTACACTCATTTTAAATGATTAATTTAATACAGTTTATTTCCCCATTAGCCAGTGGCTTCATTTTTTTTTAAGATGTGATACCCATTAAAATTTTTTCTAACTTTTTGGACATAAATTTCCCTTTAAGTTAAAAATAAGAAAAGTAATTCAGTGAAGATTTAAGGAAATTTTTAAAACATCAATTTCACATTTCTTGAATGCTCTTTATAATCTGATAACCAGTTAGTTACTTGCTGAAGTTGGTACTAAGAATGTATAGTTCTTAACTTCAGATGAGTTATTTAAAAAATAGTACAACTTAAAGATAGTTCGCAGTATAACAATTACAGATTAGATTTTTTAATAACACTGTATTTATAACTTGTATTCTTAGCTTCAAAACAATGGAACAGTTTTGAATCAAAGGAATGTTTTTACCCACTATAAATTTCTATGTGAATGATAATGAGGAATAATTACTGTATTTTCTTTATTGATTCATTTTTATATTTACTGTTGCCTTAATTATATTACATAATAAATGCTTGACCCATTTGAATAGGTTTTAATTACATAGTTTATTGACTTAGCTATAGATGAAATGGTAATTTTTAAGTAAACATTTAGAGCCATTTGTATTAATAATATCTATTAGGAGCCTTTTAGAGAACCAGAGCCTTTATTCTATCATCAAATGAGTTAAAAGTCCCACTTTTATATAATTCATTACATAAAAGACATAATGAAAATAAGAAGGTATTCACACATATATTTAGATTCATTATAGCATTAGTGCAATTATGGAGGGTGTTTTTTATTTCTTGGTGTAATGGATGGTGCTATATCTCTTACTAGAAACTGGATATGAATACATTTCCTCTATCAGTACACTGTGAATATCAGTCCCTCATCTATTAATTTTTCACTCTTACTCTTTTTCTCATTTGCTTCCCTGTTAAAGGCTGAGTATGAGTTTATCAGCTCTGGTCTCTACCTAGTTGTGTTACTGCACTTGTGTGAACAAAGCTTTTCTGATATGATGGGAAATACGAATGAACCAAGCACACGTGTCCGAGTAAGTAATCTTGGAGCAGGGGAGAAGGGAGAATGTGATGGAACAAGTGTTTACTTTGGATAGGAAATTGTTTTATACATTCATATTCTATTTATTTTGGTTTGATTTGATGAGATCTTATATTAAAATCTTTCTTAAAAATAAAGATACTGTGGACTTAATAGAAATTACAGTCTTCCTTACTTCTGTATCAAGCAGCCTAATTTTCTCATAAAGCTATTTTAGAAAAAGAAGTAATTTTCCAGCTCTTGAAGGTAATTGGAATATGTTTCAATGAAAAATAGGGACAGAATTGAAAGTACTAAGGAAAAATGCTCTTTTTAATTAAAAAACAAAAATCAGACTCAGTATTACAACCTGCAATTGGACTCCAAAAACTGAAAGAGTATGGGAAATTAACTTCAATTCATTTGTAACTCTCGTGTAAAGCATTACCAGTGTAGTAGTTTTTAAGCATTCCTATTGCAAACTTAAGATTTGGACTGTTTGGTCTTTACTCTGTGCATTGTTTGTTGCATTAATTTAATACTTAGGCTGGTTGTTTGTTAGGTATCTGTAATTAAATGGTACTATTTCAGTGTACTAGTGGAAATTTATGCTCTATTGCCTTGCCCATTTTATGGTGCAGGGGCTAGAGTCTACATCTCATTGCAGTAGCATTCTGAACACTTCATATCTTGAAATGTGCTCATAAACATGTCTTTTAAACTATTTTTCATATAAATGTTCTTTGGTGATAAAAATTTAGTAGAGTTTATATGGTGGGGTATAGTGTTTGTTATATTTTGAAAATTACCAAATAACCAATTCAGTGTATATTGGTAAAAATTTTTCTGTAATGTAAACATTATTCCTGTGAGCCAGTTGACTGATTATTATCATTCAAAGAACTTTAAAGAGTGTTAAGCAAAAAGATCTCGATTTCTAAAAAGGCAGCATAATCTCTTCAGAATGATTGAACCATATATAGTATATAGTGAGATTATTGAATTCATGCCTTTGTAAAATGTATAGACAAGTTATTAAAGTGGAAGTCATTTTTATGACTTTTTAAAAAGTACAGAATTAAATGTAGTACTTCTGGAGCTAATGAATTTAGGGAGGAAAATACTGATTTTTTTTTCTTAAATCACTCAGGTTGAATTCTTTTGGGTCCAAATTGCAAAGGTTTAATTTTTTTCTCCATAGTTTTTGGAGGTGTTATATTTATGCAAGAAGACAGTGATATCATTGGATAAGATTATTATATTTATCTGCTCCCAGTTTCTATATGATAAATATATGATTTCTACATGGCTAATAATGATTATATGACATTAAAAAAAATCGTATCCTTAAGCTTATAATTTTTGATGTAGGGGGAGAAAGACACCCCCCCCTTTAAAGGCTTAAAATTATGTTTGACTTTTAAGTAAAAATGAATCTCTTATACTGATTCTCTCAATAGATCCATTTGCAACATTTAAACTACTGTATTTCTTTCTGCATTGTTTCTAGTTTATTAACCTTGCAAGAACTCTTCAGGCACATATGGAAGATCTCGAAAGTAGGTGGAATTACCCCTTCCCAGACTTGTTGAATTTACTTTTGCAAATTAAACCCACAGAGCAAAACCTAAGTATATATATTCTTTCTACCAAATTAAAGCTTCATTTATAGGCTTAATAATACCAAAATAATTGATTTGGGAAAATGGGTTGGGCAACTGACATTAGTTTTTTAAGAGCATGTATTTTAAAATTGTATTAATTTTAATGTATAAAAGGATGTTATATTAACCATCAATATTTTCCTTTTGTTTAAAATAAAAACATATATTTGATCACCTTAATTTTAACACTTTTAATCAAGAAAAAGACATGTTTAACTACTAATCCAAACCCACCTCTTAATTGGTTAGATTTTTTGTTTTGTATATGAAACTTTGTTATTTAGCTTTGTTAGATCATGAAAGGTGTTCCCGGGTTTATATATAGTTCTAGGAAATAGGGGTGAACGAGTCCTAATTCTGAGTCCCTAACAGAAGCCATAGTTTTTTTGTTTTTGTTTTTGTTTTTTTGTTTTTTTTTTGCTCCTTGTTCAGGTCCTCATGGACCTTTAATAGGCAGCCAGCTCGGCCAGCAGCTCCAATCTCTTAAGATCACGTTCCAGCATTAGGACTTCTGCCTGGGCTCCTTTGTGAAGGCACTTAATGCCCAAATCTTTACAGGCATCTGCACAGCTTACCCTCTTCTCAAAGTCCTACAACCTCCAGGGTGCTTCATACCAGGTGGGCACAGATATTGGTGGCTCTGGAACAGTTCCTGGGAATCCAAGATTACCCTACCTATTGTGCTTTTTCACCCAAAGCAACTAGCTCCCCATGATCAGATTCCAGTACGCTCTTTGAAGTGTTTTTAAATATGTATTCTCCAATTGATTATCTCCAGTACTCAATCTTCAAAATACTTGGAGTGTTATCTGTAGTGTGTATCACATTTTTATTTTTAAAGAAAGCTCAGCATCATTGATTGAAGATTTGAGAAGGACTTAATCCTCGTAAGAACCTTTTAATTCCTTGAATATTCTTAGACATGGATTTTTGTCATTAAGTTTGTACTATTTTTAACTTTTAAAGGGATTTGAGATACAACTAGATAATGCATTTTCACAATTTTAGTTTGTGTGGAAATAATATATAAAAGAGTCAAATGGTATAATAAAGCCTAAATGGAAATTCATTTAATGTAAATCTTTTTTTCCTTCAAACCTTCTTAGTTTAGATACCTCATGTTGGCTAATACAAGGATCTTTCTCTCTTTTGTAAATTATGATTTATACTTTGTCAGATGTGATGATAGTAATTTGTTGCAGTATACATTTTCCCCAGATTGCTTTTTTTTCTAATTAATGTTCTGATTTAGAATTTAGTTTTCTAAACATATAGGAGTGTCTACTCCCAACATGTGAATGAAAGGAGAAAAATAGAGTTAAAATATATATCTAAACTCAACTGAGAGGGAAAGATGAGGGTGCCACAAATTTAACTCTTCAATACCAGAGTATTAATATATTTTGAAAATAGGTTCTAACTGGATTTTCTTCTGTAGAGTTAATCCAGTTGAAAACATGAGAAATTCTCTGAAAAACTGTTCTATTTTTTAGTTTGACATTTCTCTGTGATACAGCATAAAACTTAAGCATAGAATTTACTCATCATGAACTAAGTATATGCTTGATATCATTTATTTAAAATGGATTTAAAATTTCTGCGAGATAACAGACTGAAGTATGGACACTGAAGTCTCATCTGTACTTGTTGCATAATTTTCTTGTTGATTCCTTTGCTGAGTGCTCTTAAATTGACCGGTATTAAATACAAGAGTATACATTTAACCTTTCTGCTCTTGATAGTAGGAGAAATACTGGTTAGATGTTTTTAAACTCTTTGAGTTGCTGATGACTCTAAATTGAGGTCAGAAATGTTGCAAGAGTGGTATGTTTCTGACAACGTGAAGGCACAGGAATAATCTCAACAAAAGGTTTTTACTAAATCAAGTTATTTTAATAGACTATGTCTATAGAAAGCTTTTTTGACTAGAGCTTTTTCTTGGCATTGTGTAGACATAGCTTTGATGTAAATTGCAAGAACACCCATAATCTATTATTCTGTGTACATTTTTAAAATTTTTCATTGGATACATCAAACATGCAGTGGTAATAAGCCAGATTCTACTCAAGTGTGTGAGAGCACGGGCTTTAAGTTCACTTTTTCTCATGTATATCATTAGCTACTATGAACACAGATTGATCTTAGAAACTTTTTAAATGTTCTTGAACCACATTTTAAAATGTTTTCATTTTAATAAAAACTAACATAACAGAAAGGTGTGGATGGGCATCACCCACAGTCAAACCACCCCAACCCTGTCATGATAACCTATCATTTTGACCGAACAGTATACTAAATTGGGATTTTTATTTTACAAGTCATTGCTGTTCTGGCTTCATATTTACACTTCCATTCTTCATCCCCCTTAAAATCATTCTTGATCATCCTATTTTCTTTCAACAGCTTCAGAGGATGATTCTGAAGAAGATGGAGACCATAACAGAACATTTGATATTGCCTAACTTCATATAAGACAAATGGATGATCTGTGAACAAGTGTTTATTAAAACTGGCAATTAAGTATGAATTTAATTTTGTGGGGGAATGCCTATTGAATACCTTTATTGTCTATCTATAGATAATGAATATATATATACACACATGTATGCATGTATATATATAATGAATATATATGTACACACATGTATGCATGTATATATATATTCATTCTCAAGTATTGCTGAATTAAAATTCTGCTGGCTTATTAACATGGCCAGTGAGTCTAATGTTTATAAACAGGTAATCAAAAGTATTTTTCTTTTAGCTGAATTGAGAAAATGTTATCCTTGTTTTAAATATCTAAGCAATGCTGCAGCCATTTTTTGTGTTCTGATTACCGTAGTCATATTTATGAAAAAAGGTTGACGTTTTAGTCTGTTAGTGAAAAAAGTGGGACAAAATATGCTTTCAGAATAAATTGCCAAATGGCACCTAATTATTTTTCTTTTTAAAATGCCTTAAGTTGCAGTCTCATTTTCATGATCATTTGCTTCCAGTGTTTAAAGAAAGTAAGAGCAGGGAAAAAGTTATGAAGAGCATTATATTAGGTTTCCAAATGTAACTTGAATTCTAAATTCACTTAGCAATAAAATCTAATTTAAAAAATATATAAATATAAAATGTACAAATGATGGGTAAATTTTTGTATTGATTTGCAAAATGCAGATTATATTTGATAGGCCATAGTATGTAGATGTTCCTTTTAGGAATATTACAGCTGTAAATTATATCAGGATTGCCAGTCAAATGCTATTTGATTTGAAAAAAAAATTATTGAAATCTCAAGTTAGTGAAATATTTTTAAATCCCACATTCAAAGTTTAAAACACTGGTTTTCAATGTTTTTTTAGTGTTGTAACTTCTTTATAGATAAATGTGATATAAATAACCTGTTTGGATCCTGGTCGTTTTTAACTGTTCCTTGGTAATTCTGAGCATTTATTTGATGACTTAATATTTTTCACTACCTTAAGAGAACAGATGAACATTTACCTGTTCACTTAAATAGATTTGCACTGTGGTTATGAGTTATGTACACTTCTATAACACTGTATATTTCCTCTTTCAACACCCTTAGGATACACTTAAAAACACCTTCAGTTGGTTTCAGGTTAAATAGTCTTATGTCATGGCAGCAGACTACTTTTTTGGAACCTAAGTAGAAACTGTAATTTCTCAAATGTGAATCAACAGTTTGCCTACGTTAAGTCAGTTTGTTGGTCTTAATGTAAAACCTTGGCTTGAAATAAAGTGCATACTGATTGATTTACTTTATAGTTTGAAATGTTTCCTTTTAAATTGGTGCTCAAAGAAGTCTTCAGACCTTATAACCAAGAATTTTATTATTTCAAGTCTCATTTAATATGAAATATAAATGTTTCTAAAACATTTGCTTAACGTTTGCTTATTTTTGCATAGCCTTCCTTAAAGCAAAAATACAAAATTTAAGGATGCCAGTATTAATATCTATTCCCTGAGTCTTTAAAGATGCTTTGAATTAGAAACATACTTTTAATAGAACTCAGTGTAAAAATGTAGTATCTTCTTTTTAACACACAAAGTGTTTTCTTTAAAATTTTTAAGTAAAAATCTAAATGGTAGAAAACATTCCATTGGTGTGCAGTTTATTTATAGTTTTGTTATATTAATTAAATGACAGGTACACAATGGCTTGAGCTTTATAGAATTCTCGTAATTCCTTAGTACCACTTAGTATTTCAGTATTCTGTTAGCTTCTCATACCCTGTAAATGTGGATTAGAGGGAGTAAGAAGTATCTTTCATTGGTATCGCTTTTAAATTCTAAACAAAAGAGACCATACACTTACTCAAATTCCTAAGAATTTAAGGATGCAAAATCCTGAGAAAATGTAGTTAAAAGTAATGGTAGCTAAAAGCAATGATAGTAGTAATAGCTGCCAAACATACGTTGTCAAGATGTTTGAAGAAAAGAAGTTTTATACATTCTGAATGTAAACAGACATGCTTGTGTTATTGTTAAAATTAAAACTAAATACAGACTTGAATGAGCCAGTTATCTGTTGACCACCAAATAGATAAAAGCCTATTCCAAATGTTCACATACATAAAGAAAATTAAGATTTAGTACTGTGTTACCAGGGGCCTTTAAGGACTTGTTTGAAAATGAAATCAAACATGGAAAATTAAATCGGTTTAAAACAGCCATTTTGGGAGAGCTACTACCATTATGTAGAAGTGATGGAAATGAACTGAAGAAAATAGTTGTATGGAAGTGGAGACTCTAGAACAGCATTGTCCAATAAAACCTCCTATGGTAATAGAAATAGTATGTAATTTATATTGTCCAAAATAGTAGCTACTGACTGCATGTGATTTGAGCATTTGAAATATGGCTTCAGTTGAGGAACTGAACTTCAATTTATTTAAATAGCCGCATGTGGCTAGTGGCTGCTGTATTGGATATTGTAGAGATCTGTGACAACTAGAGAAAGTTTTAAGGAACAAGTCAGTCTTAGTTCTTAAGAGGATTGGTAGAACTTGGAAAAGCAGGAAGGAATTCTGGTCTAATGTTCACGACTGGTAGCACTACTAACAGCCAATCAGTAGTAGACATCTCAGTCAATACACAAAATCTTAAAGCTTTTCAGAGTATAATTATGTGATGACACCCAGTATAAAATTTGTTCTTTTACTGTCACATAACCACAGTCATCACTTTGTTATTCATGTCTCATTAACAAAACTGCCACTAATTGTAATGAGGGATATTTCTGATTCATGGTGACCAATAGAAAGAGATGGTGCAAGCTAGGACTTTGTTGCCATTGGTCAAGCTTGAAAGACGGCTCTCTCTCTCCATAAGAAAACTTCCCATAAGATGACTTAGTGGGGTATGATTTACAGTAGAGGGATTACTTTCCTTGAGTCTTCAAGTTTCTAAGTATAGTAAATACAATTTCATGTGAAGTCTTATCTTTTCTAATACTGTTTTTAAGTTGTACAAGTTGCTAAAGAAAGAAATCCTCTCAGGATAAGGATTTTTTCCATTTTAAATTTTTTTTCATTTTCATTTTTTACCCCTAAAATAATTTTCACCATTGCCTGAAAATGTACATCTACTGAAAACTGAGCATCATCACTACAGTAATATGTAGTTTTTCTTTGCAGCTTTTGCTTACAGTTTTCATATCACTGATAAAGTTCATTGAGGCTTGAGGAGCATGAGACATCTTATATAGGAGCAGGTAAAGTGGCAGGAGAAAAATCCTTGAAGGGCACGGGCACTATGATCCAACACTTACACCCACATTTTCGACTTCCTCCACACCTTCCTGGTATGGCTGTAATCTTTTTTGTTTCAAAAAATGTATTAAACTTTACTGAAATTCTGACTAGTTGTGATCAGTGCTAAATACTATTTGTGGTCCAAAACAGTGTTCTGAAAGTACTGAAACTGTATAGTTATGTGGCATATGGGATGTTAAAATCTGTACAGTTTCTACATCTGAATCATGAAGGAAGATAGAAGTAGTATTGGATTTATCAGAGTTACTGTCATAAGTATTATCTAAATGTAGAGGATCTATTTTAAGATCAGGTTTTTTCTTCATATCTTATTGATAAACGGTCATAGAAATTGCTAAAGACCTAGCAGTGGTTGCTAAAATTATAGTGGTAAGTAGAATCTTTTCTTCATATTTTTTATTTTATTTTTAATTCAGCTATAAACTAAGGTCATTCAACTAAGTGGGAAGGAAGATAGAGGAGGCAAGACACGTAGACTGGGTTTTTATTTTTACCTGCTTTACTACTTGGGCTTTAAGCTTTCCTTCATTCAAATGAAAGGTGCATTTGGGGAGGTGGTTAAAACCATTAAATTATATCTAATATTTTTCCTTTCTTCAAAACTTTGTTCTTATAATGATCCTAAAAATTTTGTCACAATCAGTGATTACATGACAATCAATGAATGTTACTAGAATAGGGTAATATAAAAACTAATTTTCATTGCCAGGTTTTATATTAAATCTTGCACAGGAATCACAGTCAAGGTATTAGATGTCTTAATATGAGATTTCCAAAATTTTAGTCAAATTGAACAGCATATTCATTTTCCTCTGCAACTACCAAAACACAGTCGTCATCATAAGGTGACTGGGGTGCAGTTGAAAAAACTGTGGTGAAACCAGAATCCAGATTTCTTCTGTACAGGAACCAAACGATTGCTCCCAAGACTGTCAAAATTACTGTGCTAGCAATAACCAAAGCTGATACTAAAATGTGGTTATCTGAAAAGGAAAAGACAAAAGAAAATAAGGGAAAACAGGTGGTGCTTTGCTTGGTTTTCTTTAAAAGTTGTTGAATTTCCTCCTATAGAAGAGTGAGAATTTAACTCTCCTGTATACATGTGAACCCATAAACACTCCTTTCCTTCTCTTCTGTCATAGTTAT
The DNA here is from genome assembly GCF_048773025.1 of Camelus bactrianus. Taxonomy (NCBI): domain Eukaryota; kingdom Metazoa; phylum Chordata; class Mammalia; order Artiodactyla; family Camelidae; genus Camelus; species Camelus bactrianus. The sequence goes on from NC_133543.1 coordinate 43,737,277, forward strand.
AGCAAGCCCCAAACAAAGTATTCATGATACACATAGCTAACAAAGAACTCATCCAAATTTTTAAAAACCAAAAAATAACAATAAGAAAATCAAATACAAAATAAGGGCAAAAGAGTTGAAGAGACATTTCATAAGAGAAGATATCCAAGTGGCTTATAAATGTGTAAAGGTACTCAGCATCTGTTTTCATCAGGGAAATTAAAATTACAGTAAGATCACTACACACCCATCTGATGGCTAAAATTGACGGGACCATCATGGGATGCGTGTACAGCAAAAGGAACTTGTGTACACTGTCAGAGGAAATGTAACATGGTTCAACCGCTGTGAAATACTTGATTATTTCTAGTAATACTAAACATTAGCTACCCTTTGGCCCTGTAATTTCACTTTTGGAATTTCACTCAAGGAAAATGAGAATATAGGTCCAAAAAAGAAGTATGAGAATGTTCACGTGCAGCTCTTAGCACATTCATGCCAGACTAGTAATCAAATAGCCATAAAAAGGAGAATGAAATTATGGTATGTTTATAAAAATACTATGCAGAAATAGAAAAGTACAATACATGTATGTACAACATTGATGAATCTTAAAAAAAAAAAAAAAATCTTGATTGAAAGAAGCCAGCCAGTAGAGTTACATTCCTGTGAAACTCAGGAACAAACAACTCCAACCTATGGTAATAGAAATCAACAGTGGCTACTGTGGGGTGGATGGTGGCAGGGTGGACATTTTTGGGGAAGGGGCATGAGGGAATTTTGTGGTGTGATAGAAATGTTCCATATCTTGATTTGAGTGTTGGTTACACAGGTATATACACAGGCACCATCGAGGTGTACATTTAACATTGTGCATTTTACCCTGTTAATTATATATCAAAAATAACAGGTTAAAAATACCATCCAATTTTCAAAAATGCAGAAGTTTCATAACAGGCATTTATACATTTCTTTTGGGAATGCAGAATGGTACAATTTCTCTGAAACTGTTAGTATTGATCAAAGTTACATATTCATGTTCAATCCAGCAGTTACATTTCAGGGAGTCTAATCTACAGATAAACGTGTGTTTGTGCAAGGTGATTCATTCCTTATAGCATCGTTTATAATAGGAAATGTTTGGGAACAACCCAGCAGAATTCTAGAACTGGTAAATAACTATATGTCCATAAAGTGGAAGAGTAGGCAGTTGTAAAAAAGAATGAGGGTTTATATATAGTTAATGATATGGAGAGATATCTAGACTATATTAGTAAATAAGTCATGTATGTTAATTTGCTTATATTGGCAAAAAATGTTCATTTCATACATAACTTGCAGATGTATTTAAAATGCCAAGTCTTATTACTAAACTAAGATCTTTCCATGCTCTTAACAAAAGTTGTTCTACTTTACAGTGTTACATAATTCATTTTTAAAGGGGTCTTTAGTACTACTTTAATACACTAGAATCAGTGTATTTTTACTTGTGGGAAATTTTTAACAGAAGACCATTACTTACCTGATAAATATTTCTTTTCATATGGGACTAAAATACAAAAGAAAATCAAAATTAAAATGTAAGTATGCTTTATTCTAAGACTGCCTTTAAACACTTTCAAAGTAGTTAAAAATGAACCCTTTAATAGCTTAAAATTACTTATATTTCTTTTGCTTAGTCATATGTCTGTATTACTTAAAAAAGATGTAAAGGTCTAAAAATGCATTAGTTCGGATGGTGGAAAAACAATCAGGGAACTTAAGAAAAAGACAGTGTGATGCAGAGAGGGAAATAAGATTTTGGTTGGAAAGTCTGTAGAAAACTACAATTAAAGTATACAGCTGTGACCTTACCTCATTGGTACAGATTTGCTCACTATTTCTGATATTTTGAAGTTATAGTTTAATTAAAAATTTGGTTTCTGTAATGGTGCCCTGAGGCACAGTATATTAAAAGAACCAACTTAAAAAAAAAATCCAACAAATACTGGAAGGTGAATGCTACTACCATAAAACTGACTGATTAATCTAAAACCCCACTGAGACAGGTTAAAAAAAACAAAAACAAAAACCAACTGTAATTCCAGATGTAAAGAAAGGAAATAAAGATGTATAGTTGTATAGTTTTGGTTTACAGTCGAAACAGAAAAGATGTTAAGGATGCAATGTGGAGAATGACTGTTTCTGTCATGTTTCAAGCATCCCAAAATAATATTTTGAAATTCTAAGTGTCTTTAATGAGAAAACAGTTCTTTGTAAAACATAAAAGAACAAACTAATGTTTAACAGTAACATAAAAATACTGTGGGACAGGATAAATTTGTTCATTAGAAAGCACTGTGATGCATAAAAAGAAAACTTACATTTTAATCCAAAATAAATTATAAACTATTATGCAGATTTTCTTTGCCTAACCAGGATGTTCTTGTACTGAATCAGATTCTTTGTAAACATTAGAATTCTGGAATCAGCCATGAATAGTCTTCACCACTTCCACTGATTAATCAAATCACATTCAAAGAGACTGGTAATTCCTTTGAACAACAGGAAAATTTTTTGACTTACTGTAATCTCTAAGAATAAGCAGATAAAATAAAAGTATACCTGGTTCACATGATCTAGTCCTACATCTGAGATGTAACAGAAGTACATATTTGACTTCCAAGAGTTTCTTGGGAGCAAACCAACCTAATAGGAAGTCTTACTTCCTCTATGTATTGAGGCACGTATCTCAATTATTTTAAAACCAGCCCTACTTTCCCCACCCATTAGAACGGAAAAAAAGGCCTTCAGTTATACTTACTAGCTGCTTTACAAAGGGTTCCCTCCACAGAAGAAACTTCACAGTTTCCTTTTTTCCATTCACCTGTCTTGGTGTGCAAAAACGCACAGGTGTCAACTAGATCCTCGCCATCTTCTTGGTTTGACCACTTATTAAATGTCATATTTGATTTATCAAACCACTTGAAACTGGCATCTGTCAGTTAAGGAATATTTTCAACATTATGACAGCATAAAAAGATGTTAGAATGTCAAAGGGTTTAAAGGTGTCCTAAGGTATGTCTTGTCTGAACTTTTATAGGGTTTAAATTAGAAAGTGGAATATATCCTGTGTACAGGCAAGTAAAAGATAATGGTTCAAGAGGTTCTGAAGAAGATCCCATTTTTGTAAAAAAAAAAAAAAAAGTATATATATGTATATATAATTTTCATGGAGAAATAGCCAAGGCAATAGTTCAGATACTCATGGTAACCTTAGTAACTTCATTTCATTTTGAAAATAATTATATATATACTTTATATTTTCTACACTGACAAATACATTTACATAACATTACCTTGACAGCTGTCTATCCTATTAATTGTTGACACGTACCGACTTTATTACCCTACCATATTACAAAGTACTGAGTCTAGAATTACATTTTAATTCAGACAAAAGAATCAACTAACTGATACATTGAGCTGCTCTTGGAAAATCTGTGGTATATGGGTGCATACTGAAAATATAATACCTGGAGACCACAAAGAAACATCACCTTGAACTAGAGAATTGAAGAACCTAAAAGAAAGTCATCAGTTTTACTAAGATTAAGGGAAAAAAAGTGGTATCTCACAGATAAATATCACTTACCATCTGTGTCAAAAAACATGCCTAATAGGATCTCATCTGGACTTTTCCATTGCTTTTTCAAAGTATCCAGTATAAAAGCATTTTCTTCTTCATTATGTATGCTTATCATGTCTGCTCCTGAAATTATTTTAGGGAGAATAAATCAGCATGTTCCCAGAATCAGTGAAAATCACATGAGGTATATATAAATTATACATTATTATAATACATGTATTACACTTTTACATGTTAAAAAAATTAGCTTGAAAATATCATGCACATTTCTAAAGAATATACTCATGAGAAAAGTAACATGATAAACTGAAGAGAGTCACACTTCCTATTTCATTCACCTAAGGTTGGTAATCTCATAACGTGGAAACAAAACATCATGGGGAGGCTTGCGCAGTAAAACACTATCCATCTCTCCACTTTTCACTACCCCTTCCTCCAGCAGTCATGACCCCTCCCGCCCTCAGTTGAAGTAGCTCTGACCACACCCTGGATAGCTGAAAAGTACTAATAAGGCAACTTGCCAGAACAGTACCAAGACCTAGTCAAGTTCAAGTAATAAGCAGTCTCTGACCTGCCTCATTTAACTGGCTGCCATGCGCCTGCTGCCTGAAGCGTATGCCTTCCCAAATTTCTCTCTGGTCATCCTTAGAAAACTCCTTGTTAGGGAAAGTGATAAAGGAGGTCCTTCTTCCTTGTTCTCAATGGATAGTTGATTTTTTCCTAGGATTTTCACCTGGTTCAAGAGTAAACAGCAGCAGCCACATATATTTTATGTCTCACATTAACATTTTTTATCCTTTCAACCTATAAGCTACATAGCACCCTATAAAATGAGGTAACTTCACTTTTCCAGGATAATTTAATCTTGTTTCTTAACCCAACAAAGATCTTGCAAAGCAGAAAGTCATGCTACTCTCTTAATTCCACTTAGGAGAAAACGCTAATAGACTTAGTTTCTCTCATGATATTGTATGGTTTTTTTCTTTTTTTGTAAGTAAAAATGAATGATGACATCACAGCTTATAGCAACCAGAAACCTGGTGGGGAAGGTACATCCAACCCGTGGGAAAAATACATCCTTTCATCTGTATTCAGCTGGGGAGGAATACAACACCAAAATGTTCTTAAGGAACGTGACCCTCCACTCTCAGTAATTTTAGAAGTCAACAATTCTAATTGTGAAGGAGAAATTGTTGATCCTACACATTTTTAAAGTTATCTTGGGAGTTTGGGTACTGCAGTTAATTCAAATAATACATGGAGAGATGAGGAAGCCTTTCGTACTATTAAATTACATTATTCTAAAATTATCCTGACTTAACAGACTCCTGAAAACTTCAGAATGTTGTCTTAGATCATTGTCTCTCCAACTTTAGTCCGCATCAGAATCACCCAGGGGTGCGGGGCTTGTTAAAATAGTGCTGGGCCCTGAGTGTCTGATTTAGTAGGAGTAAGATGGGGCCGAGAATTTAAATTCCTAACCAGTTCCCAGGTGGCACTGATGCTGCTGATCCAGGGAACACACACTGAGAATTACAGGAAACTTAAATAGGCTGTTGCAAGACATCACCCTAAAATCGGTAATTTTTAGGTAATCAACATAAATGGAGAAGAGAAAGAGCTATCAGGTCATGAAGTAAGAAAAATTTGTACTAGGTGATTATTTTACATCTAATTTTTTTTTGTTTGTTAATGGAGGTACTGGGGATTGAACCCAGGCTTTATGTGTGCAAACTCTACCACTGAGCTATATCCCCCAACCCCACTTTTACATCTTTTAAAAGAGGCTTAAAAAAATAAATTTAACCACAGGGGAGAAGAAAACTATAGGGCCTAAAACCTCCCCCAAACATACCATATTGTTAAACAAGAGAATCACAAACTGGGCAGACTAAAGCTCTATTATAAAAATAATAGGCAAACACCTGAACAGAAGGAAAAAAAATGGTCTCCAACTGTTAAAAAGGCAATTCACACAGATACAGAGAACAAACTAGTGCTTACCAGTGGGGAGAGGGAAGGGGGAAGAGGTAATATAAGCACAGGGCATTAAAAGATGCAATTATGTAAAAAATAAGCTACAGGATATACTGTACAACACAGGGAATATACCCAATATTTTATAGTAACCAAAAATGGAATGTAACCTTTAAAGATTGTGAATCAGTATACTGTACACTTGTAACTTACATAATATTGTACATCAAGAATACAATTTAAAAAAGCAGTTCACACTCACAAAAGGAAAGGAAATATAACACAAGAAATATGTGAAAAGTGCAATCTCACTGGTAAAGAAATGAAAAAGCAAGCAGAGTTTCAGACGTGCAAACAGTGCTGGCTTTGGGTGTAGAAAAATAGGAACTTAAAAGTGGTTGGTTGGAGTAAAAATTAGTAAAACCTTTTTGGAGACAATTTGGCAAGATGTAGGGAAAGCCCTAAAAAAATGTCCTTATTCTTTGATCCAGCAATCTGAACAATTTATGCTAAGGCAGTCATTGGCTCTGTGCTCAAAAGGGGACAATCATTAATGTTCATCACATTTATGCACTGGAAGATTGAAAATAATTTAATGACCAATATTGGAAGATTAAATCAATTATCACATATCTATTTAGAGGAATAGTGTACAGTAATCAGGAAATATGCATCCTATCTGTACTGCCACAGAAAAATATTTTTAAGGGAAAATGCAGATTACAGAACAGTGCCTAATATGAACCCTGTCTCTATATATCAAGCATTTATTAAAATATATTTGCCTGGTGGGGAGGAAGTCTAGAAGGACACTTGCCAAAATGATAACACTGATTACATTTCCTCAGCATGGTACAATTTAGGGTAATTTTGTTTTTAAAAGAGTTGCATATGTTTTTCTACATAGTGATCATGCACTAACTGTGTAAGAAAGAACTTTTAAAAGAAAAGAAAAAAATAAGACTGACCTTTAAAATACTTAATATTTTAATTAATCCAAAGTTAGGATTCAGCAAGGTTCTTTCAGTCATAGGTCCATTTTTAAAAATTCTATGATGATTTTCTTATCAGTTCCAGCTGCTATCACTTCCTGTCTGTTAAATGTCATATAGACCTTTGATCTGTTTTACTCTAGTACTTGTACTTATTTGTGAAATGTAACCAAAATGTCATTTTAGAAAAATCCTCAAGGGAAGTATTTAACCAGGTTATAGTTTAGGCTTAAGTGTTCAGAGATGAGGTTTTCATTCTATTCTGACCTTGTGGCAGCCAACAGAACTTTAATGATTTTTAACATTGCAATTTAAGTAACTACCGTGTAAACTTAAATTACTATGTAAGGCAAGTAAGACACACTTTCATTTTGTTTAACAAATGACAGCATAAGTCCCTGAAGAACACATGTGCTCAAGCAAATTTTTTTACAATGAATTACCAGTGATGCTATGTGCTGAAATGTAATTCGGCCCTTTATGTTCTTTTTATGCTTAGTGACCCAGCTCATACATAGATCACAAAAAGGAAAGGTTGAAAATGTTTGTTTGTTCTCTTATAATCATACTATCAAAATCAAAGGTAAATGTTGCAAAATAAAAAATTTTCGCCTCTCACAATTATTTTCCTAAATAAACAATGACAGTACCCAAAATAAGGACATGTAACATCAAGTAAATTGGCACAAAGCACTGGGAATATTTCTAAATCTAGCTCTCTGCAGCCCGAAGGATAAGTCACTTATTTTCTATACCCCTAATTATAGGTTTAAGATAGGACTTTGTATAGCTGTGAAGATTTTATAAATCCAAATGTAAATATCCTAGTCTTCCTTATGCTCTTCCTTCTTCATAAATAGTAAACACTAAGTGCATGTCCACTTACTGTTCCAAAACAAAACATTACCCTAGCCAAAAAATGTAACAGTATTATTAACTAATTTTAGCTAATTTTCTGACTCATCAATGAAATTTCTGGGTATTTCCAGAGTGGAAGCAAATGTAGAGGATTATCAAATAAACTGTGAGTTTATCAGAAATGTATGAGAAATTTTAAAAAATCAAATCAGTAAGACAAGACTGAATTTATAAATTTTTAACTGGGGAAAAAGGACATATTTTTCTTTAGACACAAGGCAAACTTTATACGCAGATTTGTATACAGTAATTTAAAATTCCTAAATGGCTACCCTGCTTAAACAAGGAGGACTTCAAAACAAGTAATCAAAAATCAGGCTTCAAAATTCTGGATTTTTTTCCATTTTGTTTTGCTTCATTTGCTACAGAAAAATAGCAAATACAACTAACTCCAGTTCAGTTACAGAGGAAGTCAGTCAAAAGTATTAACTATGCCTCTGTACAGTATGTATTTCCTTAACTGCTTAAGTATTATAGCTGGACAGTAAAATTTGACCTTGTGGTTCATATAAGCTATTAAGAGTATAGGAACATGTCTTTTCTTGGCTCTGAGCATCAAATATAGTTTGTTTACTGAAATCTGTATTTATGTCTAAGTGTACCTGATATAAATTTTTTTTTAAAGAGAAAACAGTTGTGGGGGAAACACTTTAGAAAATCTTGTAAGACCAGCAAAATTCTCATTATTCAGTTTCCTTGAAGTGAAACCATACTGGCATGTTGGAAATGTCTTGTTTTCAAAGAGCCAATGTTCAACACCATTGAGCAAGTAAGGAAAACAATAAACGTATTGAGTATTACATGGCACTTCCTAGGATTTAAAAATCCTATCCTTACATTTATTCCTTCTATAATAGGTGAATATGATTTTAATTAAAGCATCCTAATGCAATTTGATATTCTTCCAAAATGTTACACTGGTGAGTTGTCAGAAATTTTTTTTTTTTTTTAGGTAAAGGGAATTTTTACAATGCAGGTGTTTATATATGTTTAAGACAAAATGTAATGAAATGATCAAGAGTCTGTTTTTTTCTTTTGGATCTCACACAGTAATAAAAAGCACTTTTAAATAATCATGGACTCTTATCGTTAAAGACGTCAGTTGAAAAAGATGCTAGCTCACACCACAGTCTTCATTTGAGCTGACGAGTATCACAATTAGAGGCTTAACAACAAGGATGCACTCTGAGACAAACAGCCAAAGATTGAAAGAGCACCCAAGCACATCTTTTTAAAAATCACATTTTTATTTAAAATATTTCACAATGTGAATATATAAATATCCTTCCCAGGACTACTGAGCGTATCATGTAGCAAACAGCCTTTTCCTCATTTTTATTTAATGGTATACTTCTTTACCACAGTCTCACATGATAGTCCCATGTAATCTGACTTCTGCCCACATGGCATGCCTGAGACAGTACTTTCAGGGCAGAAGAGCAGTGATTCAGAATGCTGCTCCTACAATCAGACAGGCCCTGGTTTGAATCCTGGCTCTGCCAATTATTTCCTGTGTGACCCTGAACAAGTAACTGAACTAGTTTTATTCTCTGGATAAAACAAGGCTAATAATAAACTATCTGATAGGTTTGCTATAATAATTAATGCCAGTTAAAGTACACTGTGTGCTTAAGAACAGTGCCTGACACAGAGCACTCACATTAAATAGACACTGCTGGTGCTAAGGTTCTGTCACAAGCATTTGGGAGGTACTGTCCAACAACTCTCTTCTACCTCAAAGGTTTACCCCAATTTCACTGCCTGTGGCTTGTGTATTATAGAGTAAAAGTCCACTTATTATAAGGACCAAGGTAAATGTGAGATATGACAAAACAATGTTTAAAAGAAATTAGTGAATACTCTTCAGTGATCTGTGAAAAAACAAAAAAGAATAAGCTCCTTACCATGGGCAGTACACTGATTTCTGACATCCTCTATGCTTTCTGCTTTGATGGCTTCTTGAAGAAAAATGTAACAACTGTCTTGGAACTGAACCCAGGTGGAAGAAGGGCAGTCTGTGGGAAGAGAAATACTGTTAGACAACTTGAGAATGAGAACTTCAAGAATTCCTAAAGGTAATGATATTAGATATTAAATTTTCACAAGAAAAAAAGAATGGCAATTTCCCCTGTTAATTTAGCCATTAGGCTCTTGGTCTTTGTTAAAATAAGAAATTGACTGGTGTGATAGGAATTTATTTTTCTTCACTGTACATGTGTGAAAAGAAATGTGCCACTGATTCTCTTCTGACTTGACAAAGTTACAAGTCTTTAAGTTGCTTAGGAATTCAGATTATGTAAGTGATAGCATATTACACATGATAATGACCAATGCAATAAACTACCAAGGAAGACAACCAATCAGAATTACAAGTTTTCTTTCAAGGTCACCTTTGCAGTATGTAGTAATAATTTCAAAAGTCTTAAGAGTCTTACAAGATCTTTTTGTTTGAAATATACTTTCAAGAACAGGGAAGAAAACTAGTTGCTAGATTATGGATATTCAGACACGTTTTCCTTTGCACAGGAAAACAACATTGATGTTCTTATGAATGCCCTTCATTTAACACCTCATCAAAGCAGATTCTTTGAATTAGTTTTATAAAACAGCTGCATCTCTTCCTCTATTGCTGTTGCATCTGCTTCATCTCTGCCTAGGTCTTTTTGTTGTTGTTCATAATGAAGGTGTACATTTTTCAGCCGTGGCTCTGGAATTGCATTAATTAGCCTCAGAAGCAAAAATAGGCCTGCAAGAGCTTGATTTCACTGACCAGAATGGAGAAAGGATACAAAGATTTTATTGAATTCCAGTGAAAAAAGGAGTTTAAGACATTAATCTTCCATATTTTCTTAGGGAAAATCACCATGATTTTACCTAATTTTATTTTAAAGTTCTCTGTGAATTACAGTTTTAATATAAAAAAGTAGAAGAATGGCTTACTACAGAGATCAGAATGTAACAGTCACCTATGCTGGTCTAAATTCAACCACCTCAATGTTACTAAGCTCAGAATATGACAAAGACCATTAGCTGTCTCTGGTACTTGACCTCAGGTGCTTTTTTATAGTACAGAGTACAGCCCACTGATGGATTATTTCCCAGTCTTCTGGTAACTTCTGGATAATGAGGTGTAAGCAGAAGTGAAATATAACTGGATTGGCCTGGCAGTCAATTCTAATACCTTTCCTGGTACAGCTGGCTCTCATTATCCGGGGATGTGGACCCTGTGGACACCAAGGATCAACTGCACTATGCCATCTTACATAAGGGACTTGAGCATCCGTGGATTTTGGTATCTGGGGGGGGGGGGGGGGTCCTGGGACTAGCCCCCTACGGATACAAAGAGACTACTGTATACTTTTTAAAAAGTAAACTTACTGAAATACAACATACAGTGTGCAAATCATATATATACAGCATGGTGAATGTGCATAGAATGAACATATCCATATAATCATCAGTGAGATGAAGAAACAGACCATTAACCAAACCCTTTCGGTCCACTCCCTTCCAAAGGTAATCACTCCTAACTTGTAACACCACAGATGAGTTCTGCCTGTTCTGGGACCCTAGATTAATGAACATATACAGTATGTACTCTTGCTATCTGGATTCTTTTGATAAACATTTTATGAGATTCATTTATGTTTTAGTGTATAGCTATAGTTTGTTCTTTCTCATTGCTATACAATATTATATGAATTTATTCATTCTTCTGTTAGTGAATGTGAGTAGTTTCTAGTTTGTGGCCATAACAGGTAATGCTGCTACAAACATGCTGTGCACATATTTTGGTACACACATGCATGCTTTCTTGTGGGTATACTTCTAGAAGTGAATTGCTGGGTCATAGAGGGTACGTGTGTCTAGCTTTGGCAGATACTGCCAAACACTTTTCCAAAGTGGTTATCCTTATCAGCAAGTAGGTTTTAAAAAAAAGTTTGATAATCTTTGTCTTTTAACTAGAATATTTCCAGAAATATTTAATATAGTTATTTGATGTATCTGAAATTGTATCTGCCATTTTACTATTTGTTTTCTAATTGTCTTGTTTTATTTTTTTCTCTCTTAAGATTGTTAAACATCTTTATATTCAATTTTTTTCGTTTATAAACTATAATTCTTTAACTTTATTTCTGTAATAGGTACCCTGAAAATTACAACATGCAACCTTAATTCATAAGTACCTAGAATAAATGGGTGCTTTTACCACTTCCTAGACAATGCCAGGATCTTACACTATTTTAACTTCCCTTCCTCTGGTTATTGTTGTTATTACTATTTTGCGTGGTCAGTGTCCTTTAGTTTGTTTCAGGGGGAAGGTAGGTAATTTGTTTGTTTTTGTTTTTTTTTTAATGGAGGTACTGGGGATTGAACCCAGGATCTCACGCCTGGTAGGCAAGCGCTCTACCACTGAGCTATACCCTCCCCAGTTTTTTTTTTCCCCATTCTTTTTTTATTGAAGTATAGTTTACAATATTCCTTTAGTTTTAAAAACACCTTTTCTGTTGCTCTTCTTTCCTTCTTAATTTCTCTGTTACCAACTGGAATAATCTTCTGTTTGCCTGAATAAATTCCTTTGGTGTTTCTTTAAGTGCATGTCTACTGCAAACTCCCTTGATTATTGATTTCCTGTGAATGTCTTGGTACTGCCTTCATGTTTGAAGGATACATTTGCAAAACCAAAATTCTAGAATGGCAGTTTATCTTTAACTTAAGATGTAATTTTATTGTTTGGCCTTCCATCATTCCTACTGAGAAATTGGCTGTCAGTCTGATCGTTGTTCTTTCTGGCTGCTTTCAAGATTTTCTTTGGTTTTTAGCAGTTTGACAGTGGTTTGCCTAGTATTTTTTTTTTAATCCTGCTAATAATTCAGTGCAATTGTTGAATCTGTAGCTTATTTTCATTGGTCACTTTTGGAACATTCTTGGTCATCATTACTTCAAATAATGCTTCTACTCCATTTTCTCTCTCTTCCCTTTCTGGGACTCAGATTATGTATATGTTAGATTTCTCACCATTTCTGATATGCTCCTTTTGCTCTTTTCTATATTTTTAATAATTTTAGCTCTCCATATTACAATCTTTTTCTTTCTGGTTTACTAATCTACTCCTTAGTTTTAAAAAATCTGCTGTGAAACCCATCTATTGAGTTCATAATGTCAGTGATTTTTCAGTTACAGAATTTCAACTTGTTTGCATTTTTATAGATCCTGGGTCTCTGGTGAAATTCTCAGTCTTACTAATATTCCTGAACTTACTACAGTTATTTTAAAGTCCATTTCTGAAAACTCTTAATTTCTGGGTCACCTGTTGGTCTTTATTTGTTCTTCCTTCTTTGGCCTGTTTCTTGTTATGCCTGGTAGTTCGTTGTTTGTTTGTTTTTAACATCAAATACCAGATACTGTGTAAGAAAACCTGCAGGGGCTCTATATGATGTTATTCTCTAGAAAGGATTCTGGAGGCAGCGAGAGTATTAAGGTAATCTTCAGTTCTCTAGCTGCCTAGAGTGTCAAGGACTGAGTCCGTCTGAGGGGGTGTTACAGCCTTTGTGAGGCCCAACACCCGTGGATTCCAACTGAAAGCCTGCATGTTAACTAGAGTCACTCCTCGTTGGCAAGTTAAAAACTCAAATTTTTGTCTCCTTAACACCATGAGAATGCCAAAGACTCTGCTCTGTTTTTAGCAGCTTAAAATTTGGGCAATTCTCCTAACGGGAAAATTAACACACAGAATACTGGGTTCACCTCAACAAGCTGCCTTAGCAGCTCTCTGATGCCTGCAAATACCATTCCTTCCAAATTTTATCTAGATTTTCTAGTTGTTAGTGGGAACATGAGTGTCCCACTCTGTTGTAGCCAGAAGCAAAATTCTCTCTTTCACACTTTTGAACAAGTTATCGATAACTGCTGCTACCATCATCCATCCAACAGACTTTTGCTGAGCAACTCCTACATGTCAGACACAGTGTAACCCTAGCTAAGGGGTAAGTATAAAGGGATTTAAGAGGAATGGGTCCTACACGTAAAGAGCTCAGTCTGATGGGCGAGTCAGACACATATACATATTAAAGGTACGAGGGGTTAAATGCTGTAAGACTATAGAAAAAAAGTAAATACCTCATAGAGCAAGGGAACATTTCAAAAAGGCAATATTTGAGCTGCAGTTCACAGGATAAATGAGTTTGCCATGTGGAAAAGGAAAAAAGAAAAAGAATTCCCAGGCAGAGGGAGCACCATAAAAAGCACAATGACAGGCACCTAGTAAGGAGTCAAATCTTGGTTGAATGAGTGAACTAGGCAGGCCCCTCCCTCCCCGCACTCCTCCACCATATGTTTCATGTATTCAGACATGATAGAGGAAAACCAAGCAGTCATTTCCAGAATGAAACTCAAACTGAAAGTCACAAGGGCAGATATTCTGAATTGCAAACTTTGACTTTCTTTTTATTCTTCTTCTTCTTCTTCTTCTTCTTTCTATTTTCTTCTGGTTCCTTTTGTGGTCTTTTCTTTAGCCTTATGGAATTTTTAAAAAACTGAAATGGAAACAGACTCCATTACTATGTTTAATGACACCTGAAACACCTTTATAAATCATTGGAATTTCTTGATCCATGGGTTGAGAAATGCTCTAGTCACAGCTACACAGAGGATTTTGTACTGATAATAAATAATTCAAGAATATAAAAAAATAGTTTTGAAATACTGTTTAAATGGAATAAAGCACATCTATAAGTACACAAAAATGTAATCAACACCAAGTGAAGTGACATTTACAAATTATTTCTTCGTATACTTGTAGTTCTTAGGCTTTAGAATTATAATGAACTGTGATCTCTAAACCATCTATTGACTAAAGTGTATGTTTTCCAGCAGCAGCTCATGTGTCAATTCTGCATGAAGTGTCCAACCCTCACCTTCTAGTAACCTCTGACCCCTGTGAACTTCCACAGGACTTTACACTACACTACATGTGAAAGGCCTTTTCTGGTTATAAGGACTAGAGATTTGCTCAGGTTACCCCAAATAATAGAGATTTTTTTTGTAAGGATACATGGGGTAATAAGAAATCTGATGATACTGTCTCAGCAGTCAACCAGGCCTCTTAGGGTTCTTATACCAGGTCCCCCACCTTGGATTGCTACCTAGCCTAGAGTAGTCAGCCTTTGATTTAGGAAATTATCCCTATTTTGATTAGTTGTGGCTTGGATGGTGAGCATAATATGACACAAACCACAGACCTATGCAGAAGCAGCACAGGTAGCCTCTTATTTTTTGGAAAAGGGGCTGTGTTACCCTTTGAACATCAGTACACATTCATGTGCATTGATCAAATTCTGCTCTGTATGGTAGTTATCTGACACTTATCCTGCTTTCCCAATTGGACTATTAACTGCATGACAGATAGATCATGTCTCAAATCTAACTGTACCACCAATAATATCTATCATAGAGTCTTGTACATCACACAAAACAGCCCGCAGAGAAGTGGGACAGTGCAGGGTTCTGATGAAGCATGTTAGGCTGTGGAGAAAAGTCTGGCTCTAACGACATGATCCTGGCTGTGTTACTTAACTTTACTGTGCTCCAGTTTCCCTATTTGTAAAATAACAGTACCTATCTCAGGGGGTGATTGTGAGAAAGTTGTTTTAGGTGCTAGGGATTCTGCAGTGAACAAAATGGAAGAAAAATCCTGCCATCCTAGAGTTTATATTCTAGGTGAGGCAGATACATAAAGGCAAGATAAATAGGTAAAATAATGTTAGGTGGTGTTTTATTTAGATAGTATACAACAATCTATTGCTATATATAGCAAATGAGCATCTTAAGAAAACAAAAACCTTTATTATCTCACACAATTTCTCTGGATTAGGAATTTAGAAACAGCTGCTTAGCTAGAGGATTTTGGCTTGGTGCCTCTCATAAAGTTTCAGTGAAGATCCTGGCCAGGGCCGCCTCTATCTGAAAAGTGAACTGGGGCTGGAAGACCCGCCTCCAAGAAGGCTCCCTCACGTGGACAGTGAGTTGGTGCTGGCTGTGGGCGCGGGGCCTCAGTTCCACAGGTGAAGGTCCTATGACTTGGCAGGTGGCTTCCCTCAGAGCAAGTCATTCAAATGAGAACAAGGCAGAAGTGCAGTGTCTTTTACAGTCCAGCCTTGGGAGTCACACTCCATTAGTTCAACGATATCCCATTGGCTACACAGGTCAGCCCTATTCAGTGTAGGGGTGAGCTACACAATGGCAGGAGTACCAGGAGGCAAGAATCAGCAGGGCCATCCTGGAGGTTAGCAACCACAGATAAGTTAAAACAGAGAGGTAAGATCCTGACTGGAGGGTAGGGACTGGGGTTGAAACTTTAGAAGTGTGTCTAAGAAAGAGTCCATTATAAAGGTGACATATACAAAAGAGATCTGAATGAGCTGAAGGAAAGAAGCCGAGTGGTTACCTAGATCACACAGGCCCATGGGATGGGAGTGAGTGTGATGATAATGAGAACTGTAGCAACTCAAAGACCACTGTAATTAAATAAGCAAAATGTCATAAGAAAAAAAAAAAAAACAACAAAAGTAAAAACAAAAAGCTATAGGCAGAAAAAGTAGAAAACAAATTGTTAACTTGACATCCTCAAAGCTTTCAGCTGCCTTCTCCTTAGGCTCATTTCGGCATTAGCAGTAAATGCAGTGAATTTAGCACTGAGCCCTTCTTCGCATGTTCCCGGTCAGAGTGTGCGCCCCAGAAACAAGCTTCAAGTACTACTCACGAGATCTGTTCCTACTTTGAGAAGAGTGTTCAAATAGAGGCCGATACCTCCTGTGAGGGAAGTTACTGAGGCTCGTGCACTTCACGAGCAGAAGGGCTAAACCACGGCTTTTTCAGTGCCAAGTATCTTCACTGTGATCCTGTTACAGTGAAAAACCTGGCTCCCCAAAATACTGCCATAGGTTTTTCAATTACAGGTTCTGTTAAATTTTCTAGAAAATATAATTTAATATACTTTGCTCAAAAAAAAAAAAAAAAAAAAAAAAAAAGGCCTGCCCACAATGCTCTCTCCAAAGTGCTTTTCTGTTACTCTCAGGTCTTCACAGCTGTCCTGAAAGATAGGTTGTTATTAATAATGCACCTAAATGACTCTCCATGGATTTATAGTTTTATCATTCTATTTATTTAATATTTACAGAAATTTAGGAGCCTGATGCAAACTTTAAAACCTAGTACTTAACTCCAAAAGTTTCCACATAGATCCTCTGCCTAAAATGATCATATGCTAAAAGAATAAAATGGCATATCCACAGGAATATTTTGCATTACCAGTCCGTTCTAATAGAACTCTTTGTTCCCTTGTCATTTATTTTTTAAAGCGCCAGGCACAGCATAAGAGGACATACTTGGGACATACTTGTTCTGAATGTTAATGAAGGAAAGGCAAGATTCTATTTTTTTTGCCTTGTCAATAATAAGACCTTTGCCCCTTGTCCCATTAAGATATGAGTCAGTCACTTACCTTCCACAAGGGCAGCTGGGGAGAGCAAGAAAAGAGACATTTATTACGTTTATTATGTATGGAGGAGAATGTGGTATTCCAGGTCCCTGACTAACCCAGCAGGCAAGATCTCCCTGATCGAAGGAAATTCCACCACTCTGACATTCCATCTCCTCTCCACGTCATCCTTCCCCACCTAGCTTCCAAGATGTCCACCCCCATCTTCTCTCTTCAAGTCCCTTCTCAGAAAAGCTGTCATCACATTTATTCACAGAGTGGGGGAGCCAGTGTTACTCTGCACCCTTCTCATTGGGCATCACTGGTCCATTTTCTTACAGAAGCAACCTCAAGATCTGCCCTCAAAATCTAAAAGAATCTGAAATACTTGCTATGTATCATAAAGACTATGGACGATAACCCTGTTGCAAAACTAGTTTTCAACACATAAGCACATTTTTAAGAGCTTCTCAAACAATGAAGTCCTGAAAAAATACCTTAATCATAATTTCACTTTTTTGTTGGAAGAAAAATAAACATTAACATTTCAAATTTTACAACAATACTTCCCCAAAAACAACACTGTGCCATCCACAAAGGTCAGAAAAAGTCACATCAATAGATTAAGATGATTTAATGCTTTGAATTCAATTATGAGTTCACAGCAGAAGTAAAAATAATTTGAAAAAAATTGCAATCCCATTTCCCCCCTAATTTTTAAATCATTCACATAAATTTTTCGGCCTTTTCTTATAAATTAGAATAGAGTACAGAGACACATTTCAAAACAAAACAGAAATCCATAACATAGTAAAGTTTCTGCTGTTACGGAGCTTCCCTGGTAAGGGGAGTGACAAGCAAGAAGATAATGAATAATGAGGATTCATTCTGAGAATAGTAAGTGCCCTGAAGAAGAAAAAACGTAGAGATGTGAGAGAGAAGGGGGTTGTCCAGGGAAGGCCTAAGGAGGTGACAGATGAACTGAGATCTGAATGATGTGAGAGAGGGCAGCCATGCCAAGGAATGGGGAAGGGGAGGGCAGTCTGGGCAGAAGAACCGGAGGGTGGCTGAGTCCCCCAGATGTCAGTGTGTATAAACAGCACGAAGGGCAGGAAGGGTGGTAAGAGCTAACATCAGGGAAGAAAGCAGGGCCTTGTAGGTGATGGCGATTCAAAATTAGTGACCTATACTGTGACCCATGGAATGACCATAAAAGAAGGGTTACTCTAACATGTTTATATTCACTTAGACTCATGCTGCCTATGGGAAGTCACTGGTCCAAGAAACATACACTGATCACCTATTATATAGGGAAAGCACCATTTCAGAAGCATTTTTGAAAAGAGGTGCCACAGAGCCTTACTCAGGAATTTTAAGAATGTTTTGTTCATTGCAGTTTTCCTGATAATAGCTAAGAACAACATGAGATCAGTTACACTAATAAACTCGAACATAACAGAG
The DNA here is from genome assembly GCF_048773025.1 of Camelus bactrianus. Classification (NCBI taxonomy): domain Eukaryota; kingdom Metazoa; phylum Chordata; class Mammalia; order Artiodactyla; family Camelidae; genus Camelus; species Camelus bactrianus. Next base: position 43,755,710 of record NC_133543.1, read on the forward strand.
ACCAATAACAATAATTTCCATTTCAACATTACATTTCTACTTTATGCAATCCCATGGGAGCTTTTCTGTTCAGAGCTTGCCATTCAGCAAATTCTGTGATAACCCTGAAAAGCTCTTTCTTGACTTATTTCTAAGCTATGATTCCCGATCTTGTCTAGATATGAAATTTGTGTAGTATTATGATGAAACCCAGACACAGTTTTTCAGCCCTGTATCAACATGTGTGGGAATGTGCTCAATAACCATCCAACACACGGAAAGTGGCACTCATGACATTTCCTCACTGCAGTAATTACCCTTCATTTCATGTGAAGAGAACAAAGGGAAGGACAGCAAGATTTACCAGGCCTGGGATAGGGGCTGGACCGAGTTCGCACTGACTGCTCATGACAGCGCTCTGGGTATCACCTCCATTTTACTGAAGTGCAATAGTTGGGTAATTTGATCAAGGCCACACAGTCTGTACCTCACTCCAAATCTTGTGCTCTTTCTAAATTAATCCTTAAAGCCTCCTGAGAGAAGTTGATTAATTAATAGCGTTAATTTATTCAACATGCATTTCTTCTTCAGCTCTTGAAAAGTCTATTTAATCACACTGGAGTTATAAAAGGAAAAAGACCAAAACTTTCCAAAGATAGTTTTGAGACAGACTGAGATTATGGGACCCTTTACTGCAGTGCTCGCACCTGGACAAATGTCTCTTCCAGTAACAGAATACAAAGAAACCATAAGGGACTAAAAGTAACTGCACGCATGATCGCAATTGGGGCAAATGAGTAACAAGATACAAAAAGACCAAAGCCCAAATGCTACTTCTAAGATGTCAGAGCAAAAGCAGGGCACTGCGTGTGATCCCTGCCCATAGCACCACAAAGGGGTGGGCAGGCCACCTACGTCACCCCTCTGCCCTGGCTCACAGGTCCTCCTCTACCCTCACCCCATTTAAGGGACCAGCTCGCCCCTCCTTAGGGAGCCAGCAAGGGCACCTGTTACTTATTCTTGTTCCCTCGTTCTGCAGCACGAGTCCCAATTAAAGCCTTGCCTGAATTCCTCTGCTGGCCTCTTACCAATTTCTATTGATTAAGGAATCCAAGAACCCAGGTTGGTAACAGATGTCCTCTAATGCTGATCAAAACAGTTTCTCTGAAGAGAGATATCAAGATCTAGAAATCGACTTTTTAAAAAAAAATCTGACAAGAAAAGTATTTTTTAACTTGGCCTGATGTATGAAGGCATGGCAACCCAGAAAGTGGCTTAAATGGGCATTTAGATGTTACTGGCAAACATGAGGGCATGCATAAGGAGGGTTCACAGAATCTCTAGTCCAGCCTTGTCTTAGACAAAACTAACGTGCTCAGTCTGAACAGTATGAAAATTTTGTTTCTGTTCCTCCATAGGTAGCAGATGGCCTGCTATTTACTGGTCATAAATGCTGGTGGACAACAGGTTTCAGAGAAGGGGCTTTGAGTTTGTAAGCAAGTTCGGAGCTGCTTACTCCACTGCTGCCTCCAATACTGAGATCCTTTAACATATTCCGGCCTGTCACCAGGCTTCCCACAGGAATTTATAAAATGGCAGTGAAATTCAGGGGAAGAAAAGCCAAACTCTGGCATAATCATTTTATTCAAAACCATGCAAGTATTCACTTAGTTCTTGTTTATTTTGCTCCTTAACTCCTGGAATTGTTCAATCAATGGTGGTTCTGGATGGAAGTCTTTCCACAGAGTTTCTCCCATCAACGTTTCTGACGTGCTTGCATGGGAAACTTGTTAAAAACAAACAAATAAATATATTCAGTAGAACTGTCTCTTCTCAGTCATTTTGGAAATGAGTAGTTTTGCAGATGTCACTTGCACAACAACAGACTAGACTGAAAGATTTAAGCCACACGCCTTAAGTGGAATCCAAGCCTCCCTGTTCACATTCCACTTTCACCCAGGGGTTATTTCCCTGAACTGTTTTCCTGTTTCAACAACTTGAACATCAACCAATTGGACAAACAACTCTGAGAGCAAGAGGGCCAGCTTCCCCCCACCCCCGCCCCCGCTGCACACGAGCTGGGGAAATCTCCGCAGCCAACTTCCCCACTTCTCCTTTCAGTCCGAATGGCTCTGAAACGATACTCGTCCTGGGACTCAAGTCCCCCTACTCGCCTGTCAATTAGCCACCAGCTTGGGGACCCCTCCCCGTGAGTGGGGTCTGCGCCGAGGAGGCGGACATGGTGGGAGAGGGAGGGAGCTCGCAGGTCCTCGGCGACCCCCTCCCGGGGGCGTTCTCTCGGAACCCACGGAACGCGGAGGAGAAGGGGGATGACCAGGCCCCGGGGGCGCACGGGGTGGGCGTGCAGGCGAGCGCGAGATGCCAGGCGGGGACGGTGCCCAGGGACGCCGACGAAGTTGGTTGCGGGGAAGGACAGGGTCTCCGCGGGCCGCGGGGAAGCGGTCGCTCCGGGTCCCGGCTCCCAGGCCGAGGAGGGGGCGCGACGAGGGGGCGGCTTACCCGCGGCGGCGGCGGCGGCGAGGCCCAGCAGCGGCAGCAGGAGAGCGGGCGGCGCGGCCCGGCGCATGACGGCGGCTGCGGGCGCCCGGCGCGCGGCTCGGAAGTGCGGAGCCGCCGCCCGACCCCTCCCACCCGCCGCCTCGACCCCGCCGCCAGATCCCGCCCGCGCTGCCTTCCGGCCGGCGCTCCGGCTCTCCGTGGCTTTTAGAACTTTTAATCTGAACTGATTTCAGACTCTGAAAAATGTTGCCAAAGTAGTAAGGAATTTCCGTAACCCTCCAGCCAGTTTTTCTAAATATTGACGTCGTATGTAACCCCAGTACAATGGTCAAATGATTAACACTGATAAGATACTACGAACTAATCTACAGCCCTTATCACATTTCAACAACTGTCTCTCTGATGTTCTTTTTCTGTTCTAAGAGCCAACCCCGGGTCATACACTGCATTGAGGTGTCCTCAGTCTCTTTAATGTGGGACCTGAACAGAGGTTTGAAGAGTACTGGCCAGTTGCTGGGTAAAATGTCCTTTAGTTTCGGTTTGTCTGATGTTTCCTCTTGAGGGAGACTGGAAGAACAGGATTCAGGTTATGTTTTTGTTTTTTTCTTTATTGTTTGTTTGGTTTTTAGCAAGAGTACCACAGAAGTGGTATGTCCCGCCCCCGCGGGACACGAGGTCATTCTGTCTCATCATTGGTGATGTTAACTTTGATCACTTGCTTAAAATGGTGTTTGTCCTTTGAACTCAATGGCCTGAAAGCTTTTCAAAGGCTTCTCTCTCAGTGGACTGTGTCCCTCGGACAATTTTTCTGTCACCAGCTCCTGGATTAAGGGTTCTATACTTGCACAGTCCTTGGAAGGAACTGACTCTCAAGGATACCTTGATCTTGAACTTTTAACCTCCAGAACCGTGAGACAATGCATTTCCTTGTTTAAGGAAAAACAAAAAACAAACAAAAAACACCAAACTGTACTTGTATTATATGTATAAAATATGCAGCTATCACTTGACTGGTGAGGGCCTCTGGAACCAAACAATCAGGGCCCAATAGGCTGCTTGTTTAAGCTCTGACATAGCCTCATGCCATTAGCAAAAGAGTGCTTTAATTTCAAGTCTAAACTCAATTATAAAAACACAAACAATTCAATTTAAAAATGCACAAATGATCTGAACAGACCCCTCACCAAAGAAGATGTACAGATGGCAAAAAGCATAAGAAAACACACTCAACATCATATGTCACTACGAAATTGCAAATTAAAACAAAAATGAGATTTCACTATACACGTATTAGAATGGCTTTTGAAAGCTCAAACACTGAAAACACCAAATGCTGATGAAGATGCAGAGCAAAAGTAACTCTCATCCATTGCTGGCGAGAATGCAAAATGGTACAGCCACTTTGGAAGACAGTTGGGCAGCTTCTCACAAAACTAAATATACTTTACTGTACGGTTCAGTGATCATGTTCTTTGGTATTTACCCAAACAAGCTGAAGTCTTACATATAACTAAAAATTTGTCCACAGATACTTATTTATAGCAGATTTATTTATAATTGCCAAAACCTGGAAGCAACCAAGATGTCCTTCAGTAGGTATATGGATAAACAAACTGTGGTACATCCAGATAGTGCAATGTTGTTCAGCACCAAAAAGAAATCAATTGTCAAGCTGTGAAAAGACCTGGAGGAACCTTAAACACATATGGCTAAGTGAAAGAAGCCAATCTGTAAAGGCTAAATACCCTATGATTTCAACTGTATATTTTGGAAAAGGCAAAACTGGTGATAGTAAAAAAGGATCAGTGGGTGCCGGGGTTGGAGGAGGAAGGGAAGGGAGGCCTGAATAGGTGGAGCACAGAGAAATTTTAAGGCAGTGAAACGTATGATACTGTAATGATGGATACACGTCATTATACCTTTGTCAGAACCCACATACAACATAAAGAAGAGCTCTAATGTCAACTATGTGCTTTAGTGAATAATAACATATCAATTTTGGATCATCAGTTTTAACAAATGTACCACACTAATGCAAGATGCTAATAATAAGGGAAAGGTGGAGAGAGGTAAGGAGGTATATGGGAACTTTCTGTACTTTCTGCTCAGTTTTTTTAAATAAGCCTAAGACTGTTCAAAAATTGAAGTCTATTCTTAAAAAAAATCAAGTCTAACCCTTTCCATGCCTCTGAAGTTCTAGTCTGAAATGGCATGATTGCACCAATGAAATCTCTCTGACCAAAGGGGTCTGTAAGGAGAGTCAAGAGTGCTAGGTCACAGGGACCGTCTTCATTTACTGTTAAGGAAAGTGAGGCCCAGAGAAGGGACGTGGCTTACCCAGGGGCATGCAGTGAATGCCAAACAATGCTGTTCCAGGTGCAGTCTCTGCCAAAGTATCAAGGTCTTGCTCAACTTATTTATTTCCGTTGTTCCTCTCAGACTGTTAATATGGGTTTATACACTAAACCCAAACCCAAAACAAATCCTTCCAAATGTATGCCATGCTTAAAGATTGAAACATCCTGATTCTGGACTCCTCTGTCCTGCTAACAAGTAAGATGAATAGTTTGATGCAGTCCTGTATTTGAAAAAATCATCTCCACCCTCACCGCAGACACCAATGTATATTGTGTCCATGTGGATTACTTCCTGTTAAACAAATTTTCAAATAATGGTTAGATTTACAATTGAAGTGGCACCTTAATGAATCAATCTAATTTAGGCAAATAACCCCTTTCAGCAGTCTTTTATTTTTAAGTCATTTGAACTAAAGGGAGGTATATTTTCCCCGCTGTTAACTCTGGTGCACACTTCCTCATTTTTTATGCTAATATGTCAAAACAGACTACTTATTGCTTCTGCATGGAATAATACGGTATTTCATTCAAATTTCTCATTATGATGTCCTACTTTCCAATCACACCTTATATTTTTTATTTTTCTTTCTCTTTCACTCCAACTTACTTCGTCTTTGACCTCATTCCAGACTCCAGTTCCTTAACTTCATTTTTTTTTGGCCTTTTATTTCTCCCTTCTACATCCAGCCTGGATACCACACCCTCTCTTGTTCCTCTGTTGCATCTACCTGGCCAACTCTAAACCTGGGGTCTCTTCCTCTTTTTTTCCTCTTTATTAAAATTTAAAAAATTTAAAAATAATTTCCAGCTTTATTGAAATATAATCGACATATAACACTGTGTAAATTTAAGGTGCACGATGTGTTGACTTGATATATACTGCAAAAGGATTACCACCATGGCATTCCACCCGGTCATATAATTACCATTTTTTTCTGTGGTGAGAAAATTTAAGATCCACTCTCTTAGCAACTTTTAAGTATATTACACAATATTGTTAACTCTAATCACTATGCTGTATATTTGATCCCCAGAACTCACTCATCTTATAACTGGAAGTTTGTACCCTTAAGCCACGTCTCCCTTTCCACCCAAGCCCCTACCCCTGGAAACCACCGTGCTACTCTCTGTTTCTATGAGTTTGGCTCTTTTAGATTCCACATACGAGTGATATGGTATAGTATCCCTTTCTTTGTCTGACATTTCACTTAGCATAATGCCCCCCAGATTCACCCATGTGGTTGCAAATGGCATGATTCCCTTTTTCTTATGGCTGAACGATATTCCATTATACACACACACACACACACACACACACACACACACACACCCCATATCTTCTTTAACCATTTATTCATTGATGGACACTTAGGTTATTCCCAGATCTTGGCTATTGTGAATAATGCTGCAATGAACATGGGGGTGAAGCTATCTCTCTGAGATCCTGTTTCCACTTCCTTTGGATATATACCCAGAAGTGGGATTGCTGGATCACATGGGAGATGTATTTTTAATTTTCCGAGGATGGGGGTGTCTTCTTTCTTTTTCATAATTTCCTTCCCCTCAGCTTTACTCGAGTAACTGAGCACACGTAGAGGAAATCTGCTAGTTCTCCTGATGGTTGTCACTACTGATATATGGCTTTTAATTTCATCTGGGCCTTGTATGCCTCTTCTGCCATCCTTTTATTTTGTCTTGGTTATTCTCCTCTCTCATTTCCCACATAGAATATTTCGATTTCAAGTTTTATTATTCTCTTCAAACTGAAACCCCATTCAATATCTATCTTTCTTAGCAGACTTTGCCTTTTACTCAATAGGAAAATGGGGGCCATCAGGCATAGACAGACATCTTCAAATACTCATCTGCTTCCCTTTCTCTTTCACACAGGTCTTCCTCTTTTGTGCTCCCATCCCCTCCAAGCCCGGTTCCTCTTTCTGTGGGTTTAGAACTGCCCCTCTCATCCCATCTTCTCCAAGATCTTCTTCCACTAGTGGCCCCCCTCCTCCCCTGCATTGTCCACTTCTCTCTGTCCACTGTTTTTGGTTTTGGATTTGTTTTGTTTTCTTTCCTCTCAGCTTTTAAACCTGTGAATCTCTTTTCCCCTCCTTTGGGGAAAAATCTTCTTCAAACCTCCTTCTCTCTCTAGCTCCATCTCTGCCGTACTTCCCAAAATTTCATGTTCTCTATTTCTTCATTTCCCTTTCACTCATCGGCTCACTTCCATCTGGATTCTGGCCTCACCACTCCACTGCATTTCCACTGGCTAAGATCACCAATGTTTTCCCAGTTTCTGGATTCCAATTTTATCTGGCTTTGCCTCTTTGTTGTTTAGCAACTGGAGTAATAAGGACTTGATCCTATGTTGCATTAAAAGTATGTTTGGCCAGGGAACCAGAACTGTAGGACTTCTCAGCACTGACGTCAATCCACATAAGGTCGCTGGGGAAGGCCCTGGCTGGGCATTGTTGTGCTCCTTTTTGGCCTGAGATAGTCAGGCCTAGATAACTTTAGGCTGAAACAGGGGGCGGCGGGGGGGTTCTCCTCTGTGAATTTCAGCTCCCCAAGGCCCAGGAATGGGAAAAATGGGATGAAGAGGAAAGGCTGATGAGGAAGACCAGTGAAGAGCCTCATGCACATAACCTAGGGAGAAAAAAAGGATAAAGGTCTGAATTAAGACAGCCAGCAATGGAGACAGCCACTCAGAAGTGTGGGGTAAAACTGACAGAATTGTTCATTTAGAGAGATGTAAAAGAGAGGATTTAAGGATGACTTCTGAGTTTCTAGCTTAGGAAACAAGGGGTATGCTGTCTTCATATTAATTTAAAGAGAATATAAACAAGACTTTGGGAGAATAGAAAAAATGTCTCAAATTCTGATGATGATTAATTTCGCTTGGAAAAGAGAAATACCTGCATACTAAATTTGTTGAGATGTACTACTGTGAGAATGTTTTAACTTAGAATATACAATGAATTAGAGTTAACTTTGCATAGATCATGTGGTCTAGTTTAAAAAAAAAGGTCTTTGAGATCTAGTTAAAATTTGTCTTTTTAGGTAAAGTTTGTTGAGCTAACAACAATTAGGTCTTTGTGTCTCCAAGGGGATTTTAGGGTTAAATGAACGTAGGATAAAGGAATCTGAATCTCTGGCTTCCCCTTGCATCAACTCAGCAGTGGGGTCAGGACGGTGGGAGCCAACACTGCAGCAGCCATTTGCTGGGCAATCTCCCAGATAATGAGACATCTTGCCCTGGGATCCGGGAAGGGAACAAGCTGCGAGGGGATAGTCATTGGTGTCACTTCTAAATGTGTCCCCTGTACCTGATCATCAGGTGTATTTGCCTGGTATTTTAAGTGCCTGGTTTTGAAAGATCACTTTTGTCAGACCACATGTAGGGGCTGGATTGGTTAGGAAGATTGGAAAAGGCAGTCTTCAGTTCTAGACATCTGGGACAGGGGAAAAGAGGAAGGAGCACAGTATGGTCCATTTTGGTCATGTTGAGATGGACCTCATGAGGATTGTTCAGTGGGAGTTAGAAACATGAACCTGGAGAACTAGATGTTTGAACGACTCACTCAGAAGCCATTGTTGAGCGGTTGATGTGGGGGGGGAGGTGGTGCACAGGTCCCCTTAGGGGAGCACAGAGTGAGAAGTAAGTGGATCATAGGTGAAATCTCTGCTGATCCAGTAGTTAAAAGAATCGCTGAGTCAGAGGAACCCAAGAAGAGGCCTAAAATCAAGCATTCAGAGATGTAGGAATGATTATGTTTGTTCTTTTATAAATGCACACAAAATCTTAAGGACGCCTTGCTTTACAATAGCTGGACACTTTATTTCTTGTCATGCTATATGACTAAGATAATAAGCCCAATTTAGAGATTTTTTCCCCCACAAGGATCAATAACACTTTTACTTAAAAAAATAAAAGAAAACAACTTTACTATGGCATCACTACTATATAAACCTGTACTTTTTGCATCAAGTTGGTTTAGTTCTTTGAAGAAAGTCTTATTAACCAAAACTTTACAGATCATAGAGCAAGAAAATCAGTTCTGCAAATTCAATAATAAAAAAAAAAGCTCAGGACAATTATACTATAGAGTTTTAGACTACACTAAAATCGTCTTAGAAAATTATTTACAATGTTATCATAGTATAAACACTCTAAATTTTAAAATAAATCTGTGGACTTTATACAAAAATATTCTAAAGTACAAATATAAGTTAAACACTGAGTAAAACATTCACCATATCCAGTGGAAGCTACTATTAATATATTCTAGATGGTAAAATTTAAAATGATAAACCACAAAACAGTGTTTCCTTAACCGTTCATAATTTTAATTATTTTAGTAGTAATCACAGGTTTAGAATTTCATTGTAAAATTTTCATTTTTACAGAAGTAAGATATACAGTTTCCTTCACAGACTCCTTCTCTCTTTAGCTTATGTTAAAAGGCAACAAAATAATAAAAATTTCTTAGTCAGAAGTTGCCATACCATGTAAAGTACATAAATTGTGAAATTTAAAAAAATCAGCTGATTCCCTTTAAAAAGAAAACAGTGTATGTGGTACATAAGACAAAAAACACACTGCTGCAGGGTATTTAATCAATCTAAAAATAATGTTCCCACACTTCAGAAAAATGTTAGGTACTGAATCTTCTTTAAAAGCCTTTTAAAAAATAAGTATAACAGAACAAAACATTTTCACTTAAATAATTTTGGTGTGAAGTATCTTTGGAACAGTTTAAGAAAAGCTTGCCAAGATGCATCATTTTGCTGTGTAAAAAGTAAGCATGTTTCATTGTTCAATAATTTCCCCCAAATGTTACAAATGACTTTTAAAACAATGTTGATGTTATTTAGTTATGTTTTCACTTTGAGATACCAATTTTGCATTTGGCTTGGATGTTCTTAAAAATTAAAAGGTAGATGTGTGACCTAGTAATATGCTAATTTTGATTTCCTAAGACATTGTGTTAAAATGCTATTAAAATATACATATCCTAGTTAGCAGCCACATTCTTACAGAGAAAATGCACATTAAACTTATTACCCTATGAACAATTAGGACTTTAGTTCCAGCTTTGGTTCTTTTTTATTCTATTAAGTAGAGTTATTAACATGGCATTTTGTGGGTAATTGTGATTACAGGCATAGCAATTCAACAACAACAACAAAAAAAAAAAAAAGAAAAAGTCCTTAAGACTGCTGCTTTGAAACAAAGTAAATACTGACCCTGGGAAAGCTTTAATGGCTCATTTTTCTTAAACCATCAGTGCAAATTAGCAAACCTTTAGAAGAGTTTAATCATGGAGAGAAGGAAGCATAATCTCATCTTCGTTGGCTCCATGTTGATACCGAACTGAAGAGAAGCCCGCCCAGTGAAAACGGTTCCTTCGGAAGAGGAACCAAATCAGCCCGCTGATGAGAGCTAAGACACAGAGCACAGCAAGCGCGACACCCATTCCTCTGTAATCAGGGCCTGGTGTAGGGAGAGGTTTGACAGTGGCGGGGAGGGTAGAAGAGTGATCATTATTGATTTTATACATTAGGCGTGTGTCACATATGCGAACCCTGTACCACCAACTAGATACAGGAAGTAACTGATGTTTCATAGCATTAACACAGACTCCAAACTCACCATCAAACACTTAAGTGCCTTCTTTTCCAATTTAACTGTTTTTCTTTTCGTTCAAATCCTCTTCATTGCTATAGCAATTCTCTTCCAAAGACATTAAAGCACTAGCATGATTCTCACTTTCCCTTCCCATCACCCATTTGAGACGATCACTCCCAGTATATTACCTTAGTTTGATAACAAATTGCTTAAGGTTGCAAATGTTTGTTTGACTTACCTAGGGCCAAATAATGTATTATTCGCTTTAAAGGAATTTAAGTCTTCAGGATGATCTCATTCAGTTCCTAGCTATTCAGATTCAAATACTGTCCCAGCCCCTTGTCTACCCGCTGCTGAGATGGACTTGTTTTGTCCTGTGTGGCTTTGATACCATCGTTCTGTTGGCCTCCCTTCTTTCTCATATGTCCAGTTGCACACTAGACATTCCATATGGTCCATATGTACAGCTCATCTCCGTATGGATGGCTCGAAATGCTAAAATAGAACTCTTGATTTATACCACCCTAACCCTGCTCCCACCCATCCCCAAAACCTGCTGGTCACTTTCCATTCCACTCAGAACAGAACCTGGATTCCAGGGCCCCAAGTGGCTAGAACCTGTCTACCTTCTAGCTCTTCCTGAGTCCACATCAAGCTTGTTCTGCCTTGGGCTGTTTGCTCCAACTGGTACCTCTGCCTGGTATGCCTCTTCCCCTGATCCCCAGGGCTTGGCTGGCCTTTCAGATTTCAGCTTCAATGTCTCCTGCACTAAGATGTCTTCCCTGATAACCTGATCTAGAGTAGTCATTCCCCTGGTCAATCACATAGCGTTTATAACTATTTGATATTTTCCTCTCTTTTAAAAATGGGCCTGCTTGGTAACTCATTATCTATCTTCCTTCATTAGACTGTAAGCTCTGTGAGGAAAGGAGTCTTATCTGTCTTATTTACAGGTGCACCCCAGTACCTAGAACAGGGCAGGACACAGACACTAAAAATTTGCTAAATCGATGCATAACTATATAGATATTGATCACCAAGGGCTGGAGTTTTATTTTAATATTTGTACACCAAAATGGACATTTTAATACTAATCTTTAAAAATGTTGATGTGAAAATTTTAGAGCTTATTACAATAAGATTTTCATAGTTATTTTATGTATGAACTGTGATGAAACAGAAGTTCAAACTATGATTTCCTATAGATACTCAGGACATTTTAAGTAATTAAATATGGTTTTGCATTGTTAAGTTAATCATGAGTTTTATAAGAATGAGGAGAAAGAAAGCAAACTAACTTCAGAATTAGACCTTTGAGCTTTTACATTATTTGAATTATAGAATAAAATACATCTTAACATTTTCAAATAAATGACTTCTCCAATACTCTGGCAGCTTCTATTTTTCTTAGGAAAGAGTTACACAAATTATAGACAGTTTAGAACTTCCCTCTGGGCATCCTAGACATCTTGTGCATTTACTGTCTCTTATAATCTGTTTTTCCAAGGGAGAAAAGACTTAATATTGTTTGGATGTACAGTAAGGACTAAGTACTTCAGAATGAAGTACAAAACTTTGCACATAATTGAATTGCACATTTATTTCCTGACCTGTTCTGCAAAAATATTCCTTAAGAACAGATTACATACTTACCCAAGGGAACTTTGCAGACAATTCTTCCATAGCCACGTGAACATTCAACTTTTATCCAAGTCTCATTTGAAGCTAACAAAATGCTACATTGTCCACCACCACTCTTAATTTTATTTGCCCATTTGGCAAATGTCACTTTTGATCCATCTAACCAATTCCAAGATTGATCTAAAGAAAGAAATTAAGTACAACTATGTTTATCGCAACATAACTAAGGTAAAAAGGCATGTAACTCATACAATTTATTTATTTAGAACTGCATTATGCCACTATTTAAAATAAAATTTATTAAAAGTGAACGAATGAAAAAAATCACTTTGTCAGATGCACTTGTCACATATCAAGTGCTCAGTAGCCCTACCTGGCTAGTGGCTACTACCTTGGACAGTGCAGTGGACCAATTGCATCTTTGTATAAAGTTCTGGTAGACAGCACTAACATAGAATATGGTGTTTTGATTAAAGGGCAAAATGCCTGCACATTTATTGTGTGATAGATTTCTAAAGACCTGTATCCCTTTCCCCATCCCTCCACCCCCATCATTCACAATGTGCTGCTGGGGGAGGTAGCACCACCTTGTGGTGATAGTATAAAGTCAATTTATAATTCATTTAGATGGCCAACTTTGAATTCGTTCACTTTTTGACACATACTTGATATTCTGGAATTCACATTTATTTCAATTATTTAGAATTCAACTTTGCATAAAATGTGAAATAGACTTCCTAATCTTCTATCAAATTTCTACTCTTAATTCATTCTTTATCAATTCCAAGTGCACTTAAACCCTGTATCTAGTATTCCCTATTGAAAAATACTTCCACAAATCTTTTTGAACCAAATATCTGCAATTTTACTAAGACAGTATAAAAAAATCACTATTAAGGCTTAATTTCACTCTATGGTAAAAAAAAAAAGTTCCAACAAGAAGGGAACTGTCTGAATAACAGAGTTATAAGCTACAGAAACACTGGGTAATAGAGACTAAAACTCTAAGGGAAGTAAGTGAGATGGGTTCCTTGTGGGGACACAGGGGGCACAGATATTGCCACAGGAGAAAAAAATATCCTGTTGACCCAACTATCTTATGCCTCTAAAACACTTTCTGTTGATTTTAATCTGACTTTCTATTTCATTAGTGTTTCCATCATTACTAATAAGCTACTCATTTATTCATCAGGAATTTTTAAGCCTCTAAAACAGCAGACCTAGCTTATTCATCAATAAGAAGCATTTGAATTGGCCACCAGTTGACATTCTTCAGTGAGGCTGACACGGTATTTAGGACAAGTTTGAATGCTCTTTGCACACTGCACACACAGATATGTCATTTACCAGCAGAAAGTTGAAATAATCCAAGCCAAACTCTCATGGTAATATTATTATTTTCCCTCATCAGTCTGCTCACAAATTTATTCTCATCTTCATCCTCTATGGTAACGAGAGTTGCAGAATGAGCTGTTGAAGGAAAACAAACCCCAAACCAATCAGCTTTATGAAAACTAGGGAAGTGGTTTATTTTCAACCAGGCATTGAAAAAAACGATCATGATCAAGATCATGGAGAAATTCAAATTTGATACAGAGAATGTTCTGAAAATCTGGTATTTAGGTCAGGTTTTTGAAAGTATAGCAGTAATAGCTTCCAAAAAAGTTGGAAATATTTCTAGATTGAAATTGTGTATATAGAAATTTTGTATTTCCTCAAAATATGTCCCTGGTAATAGTTTGGATGTTGGAACTGCCTAACCAGTGAGACCTTCATGTATGAACAGCTAGCTAGTCGGAAGAAGTGGGCTGTGTAATGGTAGAAATCTGTGTGCCCCTCTAGATTTTTAACACTCTCTCCTTCTGTATCATAACTCTGCTTTAAATTTGCTTCTGTTAAAATGAAAATAAAAACAAATAGGTTTGGGATGCTGGAGAGTGTTAGCCTTCCTTTTAATACTATTTTATATACATAAGCATACTTGGTCATGCAATTGTAAGTTCCTAAATACAGTATAGAATTGAACAGGTGAGTATTCTTGAAGTGTGATTGGTTGCTCTAAACCCACAGAGAAAAAAAAGTGTTATTATCATCGTCAGGAAAGGGATAGAAATAAAATAATAACTAGATTTGGAAATCAATCCTAAATGGAATCAAATAGTCTTCAAGCCCAACAAGACTTGAATTAAGCATTTCTTTTGAGATGTGGGGTATTTAAAAAAGGACAAAAGAAAGCCTTTACTCCTTTACAGATCCCCACACTGTGCAGGCACGTCACACGTTACCTTGTTTAACACTACATAATCCCGTAGAAGAAGGTACTACTACTATTTTACAGATGATGAAATGGAGGGGCAAGGAGATTAGGTAAATTGGTCAGGTTTACACAGCTAGCCAGTTTTAGAATTACAAAGTCAATCTCAATCCTAATGATAAGAATAGTTTTGAATGCTATTTGCAGGGCACTGTCTCATTTCTTTCATTCCTACAACAACCCAACATTTACCCAAACTTTGAAGTGAGTACTCTTCATTCTCATTGTTCAGATGAGAAAGAGAAACAATTATGTAGCTTCCACAATATCACTCAGCTAGTAAGTGTGGGAGCTGGGATTGCAACCCAGACCTGTCTGCCTCCAAAGCTTAAGTGCTTAACTCCCACACGACAAAGACAGTAAACCTTTCTCTTCTCTCTTCTAGGAGCAAGAGGCTTCCTTCTTTCAGAACATATATAGAGAGAGCTCAGAGTAGTTCCCATCACGTGCATACATAAACATGTATAACACACAACCAGTCCCCACACAAAAGTTCCCACCATGTAGTGAAGCCGTCACAAGGAGATTTTTAAATCAGTTAAGTGTCTCCACCAGTAGCAAAATAAATGAGATAAATGTCATCTGCCTGGCTAAATGGCTGTCCAAGGCTGCAGGTCTTTGAAATACCCTAGATGGTCTCCCCAGAAGTCATTTCACAGTTTGACTATATGCTAAGTTTATCATGGGAGAGAGTCAATCATTGCTGCTCTTTCTAAAAATAGTTAAATCTGAAGACAAAAAGTCCCGTCCCTTACAATGTTCAGAAATGTGGGCCATTCCTTTTGCAGAATGGATGAACAATCCATGCTTCTTGGATTTCGTTACCCTGGTCAGGCTAAGCTTACTTATTGATAACTAAGTATGAAAAAAATCTATGATTTTGTATTTATTGCTTAACAGACTGTACAAAAAAATCTATCACTTAATACCTTCATCTAAGCATATCTAGCTATATTTAAAATGGTTCATTTGTCAGTGTTTTCACACACAGTTTACTTAGCAATTTTTTATTCTACTTCTTCCCATTTACTTTTATTTCCTATGCACTTAATCTTCCACTGATCATTTTAAATGGCTGTACCAATAGTCCATTGAGCTCATGTATTATAAAATACTTAACCATTTCCCCACCACTGGGCAATTAGATTATGGTGCTATTATAGTTAGTGAGTGCTTCAGAAATATTTTTTAAAATGTGATTTTTATTTTAAAGGATTTCCTTAAGAAAAAACCCCAATGATTGAATCAAGTCAAAGAAAATCAACATATTTTAACTCACCAAGTTCTGGACAAAACCACCTGGCTTCTAGGAAACTGTGCAATGCCTGGTCAGACGTGTAACAGTGGTCCCTGTACTGGATCCACTGTGACTGACTCCCTTTTACTGCTGGACATCTTGACGAGTATGTATGAGAAGACACCTCTTTAGCTATAAAAATGTTAGACACAACTGTAAAAACGCACAGAAAGAATGACTGACTTTTAAATCTCATTAAACATCCCTATTTGACACTGTGGGTAAGAAGCATTCATCTCAATACACAGCAGAGAAAGCTACAGTCCACTCTCTAAGAGTGTGCATTCTAGTTAGCCTTTTGGAATACCATTTATAAAACTGAGAATACAGAAGGACGTACCTAGCCCTCTGAGATGGATTTAGACTAAAGTAGAAACAATTAGGAAGACAGAATAGGAAAAGAAGAAAAGACAGGTTGGGTAGGCCTGTAACTACTTTGAAATAGTAATTAAAATTCTTTCTTTCTGTCTTTGCATTCCTTTCACTTTGATAATAAAAACCTAGTTTTGCTTTGCTATAAAAAAAATCACACCCACAAGTGAAATTTGGTAATTTGTTTACAAAGTGCAACATATCTGCACAGCAAAATCTTTCTCAAACAAAAAAAGTAGGTGTGGCTTCTCAGATTTTAACAATTCCCAATGGTTTCCATTTAAACTATTTAATTTTTAATTGTGCTTTATAACACAAGAAGTCTGCGTTATAAAGCCCGTGCCCCTTAACACCATTGTTAATTCTAACAGAGGAGAGTGTGAGAATTGGAAAGTAAACTGTCAACATCCTGTTGGTGGGGTGCTGATGATCTGAATCAACTTTCTGAGCTGGTATGGCCAGTAATCTCAACCCACATCACTGCTCTGTAACATTTTGTATAATTGGAATGTCCTTTAGTCACTGAAGGCTTTTCTTGCTTTTTTCTCCTCGTCTGAAGATAAGATGTCAGCAGGATTGGTTCTTTCTGGAGGCTCTGAGGGAGAATTGGTTTCATGCCTGTCTCCTAGCTTCTCATGGTTCTGGAAATCCTTGGCTTGTAGCTGCCTCACTGTAATCTTTGCTACTGTCATCAAATGGCCTTCTTCCTGTGTGTCTGTCTGTCCTCTTATGAGGACACCAGTCTTTGGATTTAGGGCTCATCTTCATCAAGTATGACCTCATCTGAACTAATTACATCTGCAAAGACTATTTCTAAGTAAGGTCACATTCTGAACTTTTGGGTGGACATGCATTTGGGGGGACACTATTCAACTCAGTACAGCACTGAATTTGTGTCTCAGCTGTTACCATTCTCCTTCATCCTATAAAGTCTGTTTCTCTAACACAGATGTCCTCTCCATTTCTACATGCTTTACCATATTTCTCCTGTATGTTTTCTAAGAGATTACATTGATTTTCTGTATCAAACAACTAAGATGTCAGTTCTTGATTGTGCCTTTATTCCTTATTCTCTATATCATTCTCCTTTTCTAATATTCGCTTATTTCTCTAGATAAGGTTTTCACATTTTCTTCTGCTTAAATCTGTTGAATGTGGATGTTAAATCTTCTCTTGAGGATTCTTCAGAGCAGAAAACATGACAGGCACTGAGAACCAGAAGCTTCAGACACCAGTACCGCCAGCATCTCGTGGCCTGCCCAACGGGCCTCTGCAGCCCCTGGGGGGTCTAGGTCCTTGTGCTTTTCCTCATAGCTCGTGCTCCACCCACCAAGGATGACCCTCAAATCCAGCCTCTGCTGGAAGGGGCTCTTCCCTCAGATATTAAGGCTCATATAAGTTTGGAAAATGTTTAGTTACACAAAACATTTCTTTACTATAGAAACTCCTAGAGACATCCATGTGGTAAATCATCTGAGATATTTCCCAAATTTACATGCTGTGAAACTCTTTTTTAAATGGAGCACCTCAGCCTTTGAAAAAACTGCTAAGTGAAATTAAAATGAACAAATTCAAGAGTAAAACTAACCTAGGGATAGAACAATTGAACAGCTTTAGGAAAAACAATTCCCTGAATAGGTATATCATATTTGTTTCTCTTCCCAAAGTAACAAAATTATTTTGATAGAATTTGTGAATAAACCTGATTTAAAATCTATAAAACATTCCTTTGAGTATTTAATCATGTACATAAAACAAATACGTTTTAGTAAATACACAGTTATTTGAAATCAAGTCTTACATTTTGTAGGTTTATAACAAATAGCCCCATCCATAACCAAGTTGCATTTTTCATGCTTCCAAATTCCTTTTGGATCCAAGACAACACAATTTCCAGCAGATTTTTTATCTTTCCATGGGATATAGTCAAATGTACTGCCATCAGACCATTCAAAGCTTGATTCACGTCCCTGTTTTAATAATAATAGAGATAACCTGAATTCAGATATATGCTTTCAAAAAGAACAATAAGAAGAATGTACATACTTTAAGAAATATAGGAATAGGGTATTAATTATTTGCTTATAAGTATTACAGGTCTGGCCTTATGTGTAAAATCAGGGGTTTACTTTTGATGCACTGATTTGAGACATTTGCTCTGGCATAATTTAAACAGGATTTTAAAATGTACTATAGTAACTATCTCTAGATTTATTTTTTAGTTGCTTTCTTTTTTTAAATTAAATTATTCAAAATATTTTTTTTGAAGTACAGTCAGTTTACAATGTTACGTCAATTTCTGGTGTACCGCATAGTACTTTGGTCATATAGGAACATACATATATTTGTGTTCATATTCTTTTAAACCATAAGTTACTACAAGATATTGAATATAGTTCCCTCTGCTATACAGTATAAACTTGTTGTTTAGATTTATTTTTTAAAGGAAGAGTTTATATACATTTGAAATTAAATGACATGCAAATGGCTTCCATTTCACAATTACAGATTTACAATCCCAACCTTCACATTATTCTGAATATTGTTTTTTTATGTTTTACAGTTTTGTGGCTTGTGTCTTTGGCTAGATTTTTTCATATTACAGAAGCCATCAAGCAGCAGGAGGCTAGAAGAGGAAAATACTTCCTAAGAAACTCATATGGGAAGATTACTTTTGATTTTCCTTTGACTCTATAATCCTAATTTGTCATCCTTATGTTTTCCCTAGTTTGTTCTAAAGAGTATTTAAATTAAGCCTTCAATTCTAATCTCAATAGATGTCTATTTTTTGAATACTAGACATTATTATCAGTACATGAATATATTAATTAATAGGATTCAAACTGTGGCACAAAAGATGTATTTACCAGCAGATTACTCTCAAATAGTGCTCATTTCTAGAGGGAATGTGGGAAGAAACTATGCATTCATTAGTCCTAACATTAAGAATTACTTGGCACCTTATATAAATTTTTGTGTTAATCTTCACTATAATCCTAGATTAAGAAAAATACTATCACCGTAACTTTATAGATGAGGTAATAAGCTTGCAAAGGTTAAATAACTTGTTCATGATCATCCAACATGCAAATGGAAGACATGTCACTAGTACTGGAACTCAGGCTTTTCTGATCCTGTGCTATTCCCTTTCACCAGCTTTCCAACTGGTCTGCCCCAAATAGGTTAAAGAGGTGGTGTTGAGACGTGCATCTGGTGGGCCCTTGGGATGGCCTGGCAGTGTCGGGGGCAGCTGCAGTCCTGGCTGTTTGCCCTAATGCCTCCGACAATTACAATTTTCTATTTGTTCTATGTTATAAAAAGATAAGAAAGTACAATGCTATGCAAATTCAGGCCCCAGACTTAAACTGATGTTATACTTTGAATTAATATTTTGTGCTTAAATTTCCAACCTTCTAACGTATTTGGAAAATTTCTGGAAAACAACACAAGACTTACATCATGACTTGAGAGTCCAACCCACAGTGGAAACCCGTCACGCTTTACGATATCTTCCAGAAAAAGCTGGCCATTTTGGTCATGAACACTTGCCAACTGACCTCCACTTTGGGAACACATATTTAATGCTTCATACCATGTTACCTTTTTTTGAATAACATTATAAATGCCATCTTCATATGGAATAAACTGTGGCAGAGTAGTATTATATTCTTCCTTGTAGTCAACTATAATATTTAAATGAAAAGTGTTAGTAATTAAATTTAAATTATTTAAAATATATATTTTGGGTAAGGCTGGACATGCAAACATTTCAAATTTAAAATAAAACTGAATTTCTCATTAATAATGGAAGTCAAATCATACTCTCTTTTTCTTATTGCCACAGCATATGTAATAGGCTCTCACATATTACAATTGTCTGGGTGATTCAAAAAAGACATAAATAGCATCTTTCATTTAAGGAGCTCATGTATTAGTTAAGCACAGAAAACAACAACACTTGAAATGAGGGCAAAACAATTAACTACTAGAATATGTGTGACTGACTAGAGAAGGAAAGATTCATCTGAATTAAGGGTGTCAGAAAGCCTGCTTGATAAATGAGGTCTCCAGAGTCTAGGTTAGGTGAAATTAGGGCCAAAAAGAAGTAAGGTTACCAAAGAGTCAGCTGAAAACAAACAACAACAACAAAACCACAATGATGAGGGTATTTCAAAGGAATACAGGAGCCAAGTAAAAGATCTCCCAATGGCCAAATCTGGAACAATTTGAGCCAAATATTAAATAATGAAGTTTATCAGATTATAACTCAAAGTATAAAAAAACTAGGAGCCCATAAAGATATAAATAAATATAAATAAATGACAGATATAAATAAATGACTAAATAAAGTTTTAAATGGGAGAGAATAGACAAATCTTCTGTGCAGAATTCCAAGTAATTTATATAGACACTCCCCACCTCCAGAAGGCAGAGAATAACTCTCCATTCCATAAGAGTGGCCTGAGTATGGTGACTTCGTTGCAGAGGGTACAGGATGAGAAGGGGGAAAAAGAGTATCTGCAGTAGAGAAAACTGAGAGACATTATAAGAGCCAGGTGACCAGTGACAGGTAAGTCATG
This sequence comes from Camelus bactrianus, assembly GCF_048773025.1. Taxonomy (NCBI): domain Eukaryota; kingdom Metazoa; phylum Chordata; class Mammalia; order Artiodactyla; family Camelidae; genus Camelus; species Camelus bactrianus. Next base: position 43,776,396 of record NC_133543.1, read on the forward strand.
TCGACATTATATACCCTTCATAGGATGTGATGACAATGACTACCTCTGTATTTTTCCCCCAAACCCATAACCCCAGTTTAACCATGAGAATAACATCGGCCAACTCAAATCGAGGGACATTCTATAAAATACATGACAGGTGCTCCTCAAAACTGTCAAGGTCATCAAAAACAAGAAAAGTCTGAGAAATCATCATAGCCAAGAGGAAGCTAAGGAGACACGATGACTAAATGTAAAATAACATGAAGTAAAAATTAAGGAAATCTGAACAATGTATGGATTTTAGGTAGTAATAATCTACCAGTATTGGTTTATCAGTTGTGACAAATGTACCATACTAACATTAGATGTCAGTGACAGGGGAAACTGTTATGTTGTATATGCGAACTGACTGTACTATCTTTCCAAATTTGTAAATTTAAAACTTTCCTAAAATAAAAATTTTATTTAAAAAGAAAAAAAAAAGAAAGAAGGTAGAATATTTCCTGGCAGAGTTAAAAATAAATAAATAAAGGTGCAAATGAGAATGAGTATACACTGTACATGGGACAATTAAGAGATCAGCGTGGCAGAAAAAGATCCTTACTGAACCAAAAATGGGGGAAAGAATGGAGACTGAGAGAAAATGTAGAATTTTAAGAAGGAGACACTGGTTTCTAAAAAAAGTCTCAAAAGCTTACATGAACTCAAAGTAATTGATAACAGGAAATCCCTGGAGATTGTTGATGAAAATGGTATGTCAGAAAGTTATTCCGCAGGACTATGAAGGGAGAAAATTGGCTTGGATGGGACTGTGATGGGCTCCATGTTAGCAGAGGGTTTAAAGCAGAATGGCCGTAATAACAGTTTTTAAGCTGTGAAAAATTTAAAACTGACATGCATTTAAAAATAGACTTATTTGAGGAATCAGGCAAGGTTGGGGGACATTCATTTTCAGCATGGAATGTCAAAACTCTACCCAAATCCACTTTCCTATTTATAGAAATCTTATCCATCCTTCAAGGCCCCAGCAAGTTTTTCCTCCTCCTCAACGTATTCTTTGTTTTCATTACCCGTGTTTTCATTGATCTCTTTGACTTCCCAACAAATGTAAGCCTGGACCAAATAATCTAAGACTAACCTTTGTAAGACAAATATAAAGAATTTAATGCTGTCTCCCCAGTTACATTTTACTCCCTGAGATCAAGACCATGACACCAGAGACTGTGTCTTTTCCTTCCTTGGTAACGCCTGTAGCACCTCTCAAAGGACTGAATACAGAGGAGCCACTCAAAAAATACAATTGCTGGTTCCCACTAGTGGAGTGAATAATGGTTTTATATTCTCCTTCCCTGGAGTGGGAACTCTACGTTAGCATACTTACCCACTTCAATTTTGCAAGCAAGAATGCTGTGCTGGTGAAAGTAAAGCACGTCTTCAACAACATTAAAGGTGTGAATATCCCAGAAGCCATCTGTATTCAAGCCAGCAAAAAATTTTCCATTTTTTATAGCTGGTCTTCCTGATCTCCAGTGTGTATATGACAGCATGGTCTTATCAGACCACATAAGAGAATTATCTAGAGAAGAAACATTTTTTTTTCTATGCTTCGAGATTAAATCAAGACTTGAATTTTGGTTATGAGGTTAATATTTCAAACTCAACTAATTTCTTTCTTCTTTCCCCACCTTCTAAAAGGTTGTATGATTATATGTATCCTTCTAAAATATTTTCTAATTATAACAGTAAATCATGCTTATTTTTAATACAGAAAGTGCAAACTATAAATATAAAAATTGAAATTTACTTGTAATTCCACCATCTTGCAACAAGTTTATATTTTGCTACTTTTTTATTCAATATTCCTTTCTCCTACATATATGTTTAACTGCAATGGAAATGAATATAACTATTTTATTTAAGTAATTAACATATCATAATACTAGTGATAGAAATCTCTTCTCTGGACCTAAACCATGGACAATTTATGTCATTTGTTTTTTGACAAGGGTGCCAAGACAATTCAATGGGGAAAGAATAGTTCCTGGGACAATAGGATATCTACATGCAAAAAAAAAAAAAAAAGAAAAAAGAAGTTGGACCCTCTCCTTTCACCATACAAAAAATCCTCAAAATTGATCATAGAGCTACATGTAAGACCTAAAACTGTAAAATCTTTAGAAGAAAACACAGGAGTATGTCTTCATGACCCTAGGATAGGGCAAAGCCTTCTTAGATATCCATGTGATAAAACAAAAAATAAACTTCATTAAAATTAAAAGGTTTTGTTTCACAAAGTATGCTACCAAGAAGGTGATGGGAGAAAATATTTGCAAATCCTTTCTTTGACAAAGCACTTATACCCAGATCTGAAAGTGCTTTTTAGAATACAGTGTACATTTTCAGTTGTTTCCGATAATATAACTAACAAGGTACATCAGTGGGTATAACTGCAATCTCTATTTCCTGGGTCTGATCTCTGCTGCTCCATAGGGGACCACTGTTTCCCCAGTCACTTTTACATAAATCTGAGAACCCTTTTTTCCATTCCTAAATTTAAGAATATTCAAGTGTCACTGGAGAAATTACTTGGGCACCTCTGAGTCCTACCATAATGAACTCATCTTCAGCTGAGAACCCAAGTCTTACCCAGGGCTTGACAGCTTAATTTTCATTAACTCATCTGCAAGCCATAAACATTTAAGAAAAACCTGAGTAGTTATAAGAAAGAGAGAGGTTAGAGAGCTAAGAGAAGGCTATTTTTAAAATGGTCAGATTTGAGTAATTTATCTTCTCTGCCTACCCTGCCTTTAGCTACCACTGTCCTGTGCCCTGTATTAAGCCCCTTTTTTTTGGATAAATGTATACTTTTGACATTTTATGCACATAGAGTGATTTTTTCCCTAATGCTGAAACTATGAATTTCAGGACATCTCTAATTTCTAAACTGGTCTTATTTCCCCTATTATTAGAGTCTGTTTTTAAAAATTTCATAGCAATTATATCTTGGATTTATGGTATTTACAGTTCCAAACACTTTATCCCAGTGGCCGACTATATGTCTCATTTTTCTAAGTGTACCCCGAGCCAATGGCATAAATCCAAAGATGCAACATTAGTAGAAGTGTATTTCTGTTCTTACTCATCCCACATCCATAGAGATTTAAAGTAAGTACTGGAGATTTATGTGGGAGTGTGGTCATTTTTAGTTAGTTTTGAATTGCTAAAAGGGAGAGTGGAGAAAGGAAATTATTTTCCACCATTTAACTCTAAGTTTGGTGGTGAAGGCATTTTAATGGCAGAGCAGAGACACAAAAACTATCTTGATATTTATATAAGTTATGCTAATAATAATTGTAATTTTATATATTGATAAACATGTACTCTGAAGAACTATTCTTTAATAGCTTGATAAACAAGTAGTTTATAATGAACTATGAACATAAATAGCGAAAATTAGCAAATTTACAACTTACTTTCATAAATTATACCTAACATGACCCAGGAAGCCATATAATTGTAGTGTAGCAGTTGCTCAAGAACAAAGTTATTCTCTTTTTCATCTCGAATACTCAGAATCCGTGATTTTGGATCTATTAAATAAAAAATAGACAGTAATTGAAATAACTACTTATTTGGAACACTTTGATATATTTAATAATTTTTATTTCCCAGTTTAATATACTCCAAAACTAAAACAATAGTAGAAAGAAAGAATGTAAATTGAAACTATCTTGTTGTACTAAAATAACTAGGTTAAGACATTTTGACGTTGAATTTGGTCTTAAAGAGCACTAGGAAACTAGTAGCAGAGTAAAGAATTTGAAACATTGAGTTACTTTACTCTTTCTCACTTAAAGCTTATTTTGAGGTGGTACAAATCCAACTATATTAATGATACACTGTCAAAGACTATAATAAATAAAACCTCTTGGATGGGCTGTAAGACACATCTTCCTTTTCCTTAAAGTTTTCCTTAAACTGTTATATCAGAGTTTAAAAAGTTTAATAAGTGGGTTCCTCAGGAAATTAACAGGGGTTCCTCAGAAAATGGCTACATGGAAAAAAACCTTACCAACATTGGTTAAACAAAATTAAGCTAGTCCATTCATGCCAGTATTTCTTAAAGCATATACTAATGTACATTTGATAATCTTTAACATGTGAAGTGAAGATGTGTGGTGTTTCTCAACTTTGTTATTTTACCAAGGATCTTTTTTGGGGCACAGCACATCTCTTAAAACTAGTGTTCTACAGAGCACACATTGGGGAATGATGGTTTGATATTTTTCTTAGGAAATTCCTACAAAGTTGATAGGTCCACTGTTCAGAAGTCACAAATCCTCAGTGGATCTCACAGGAAGTATCTGGAGAGTCTTGAGAGCTGAAAGCATGTAACATGTATTTCTTTTAAGCACAGCTGCTTCTTTGTGGCTTACTTGGTTTCAACCACTCAAACTGACCTATTTTCACTTTGCCCGCAGCCTAACTTAGTTGAACATCCAGCTCTCTGCTCCCCAGTGTAATTTTTTTTTTTTCCTTTTTGAAGTGGAACCCATTATGTTTATAAAGTGTAAAGACAGGCTAGATCTCTAATGGGTGGGCAAAAAAAAAGAGATAATTCCTATACTTTCCATTTTAACTAAACACAAATTTCAATACTTTGTCATCGGTAATGTAGAAATTAGGAGGTGAACATCTTTGAGATCTAGTTACTAGTGCTAATTAGAAATATTTATAATATACTCAGGTGAGATTTGTTTTTGAATGCGCATATGCAATGCATAACAGTCATGTAACATACTTACTCAACGTCTGACATTTAGAATGAACTTCATCTGGTGCTGTTACTATATATCTACTCTTTGTTATCATGAAATTGTAGCAGGAGTTCTGAAATGGTATCCAGGGAGTATTAAGAACAGGAGATGGACACTGAATACTGTCAAATGGTTTGACCTCTTTTTCAGTCTCATCTAGAAGAGAATTAATGGTAAGAATTCTAATTTCAGATATAAATGTTAAATCCTGTTCATCACAGTTAGACTTGATTTGTAGGAAATAGTCAGGAAGCCAAGAAATAATAGCCTGGTGATACTTGTCCTGTTTATGCTCAAATAAAACACCACCTCTTAACTAGCTTTCTGTAGGAAGGAAATTATTTAGTATTTTCTTTCCCCTGATGAGGAATGAGAGGAAGAACGTAAAAAATGAGGTGTTATTAGGTTAAGTGCAGTTTATCTCCCTGCATCGCCAACATTCAAATACAAGGGGCCACTTCAGAGAAACTACGCTAACATAATGACAGGCACCTAAGCACAACTGTGAGAATTCACCTTCAAGTTTCTGGTTACTGATATCTTCTCTAACTTTAAAGGAACATTTTATGAAATAATTGATGTTCTAAATAAGTTATTGCTTTAACCAAAGCAGACAGAAATAATTTAAAATCTGACATCTAGAAAATCTGAATTTGTTTTTTTTCCCTATTTTATGAAAAGGCCATATATTCAAAAAAGATGCAAATAGAGATATTCTTCACTCAAAGCCAATCAGACTGATTCCGTATGTGGTAAAGGCCTTTCAGTATTTCTCCCAGCTAACAACACCCTTTGTCTCTGAAGCAGTCTTCTTTCTAACCACAAACCTACCGATGTGAGCCCCTGGAAGTAGCTGTGAAACCACTTTCCTCTGACTAGGCTAGAGATTGCATACTTGACTCAAGCTGACTCCATCAGATTCTCTCTACAAATCTGGAAAGTGTAACTCAAAGACGGTCAACTCACCTCCAGATATGGCTATAATTGAAAGTCACCATGTTTTGCCTCGTGCAGAGAGAAGCAGAAAGTGTGTAAAGGGAAGAGTGCAGCTCCACAGGGAAACGGAGAGGAGAGGTAGAGGACGCTATCTCTGGCCTGATTTCCTCTCCTCAGGGGGCTCAGCTCTGTCCCCATTTTTGAGGATCTAAATTTCCCCTTTAGCTTAAGCTAGCCTGAGCTAATTACCATTACTTGCAACCAAATGAACCTTAACAATGACTCATAATAGAAATGTTAGTTGTTGATGATAAGAATTATAGAAGAATTCCCACAAATGTAAGTTTTCCATAAGAATATAAACACAAAATGTATGCAAAATGAGCCAAAGGTCAATTATTATCATCAGTTGACAAAAATAGATAAAATATGTTTAAATTAACAAATGAATGACAAAATACTTAATATATGATAATTCTCCTTGGATACAAATTTTTGCAACAAATTTTGTTGTAAAAAGGAAATGATTATCATTGCTTTGTAATTTTAAAACCAAATTTTACAAGACCATCTCTCCAAATTCCACTACTCATGAGACTGATAGCAATTTAAGAATTAAAATATTTGAAATTAGCGTACTTCCTGAATAATAGCAAATAGCGCCTGGCTGATCATCATCACAATCAGATGTTTTCCAGAATCCATCAGTGTCCAATACTACACAGTCTTCAAGTTGCTCATTATTTTCAGCCCAGCGATTAAACTGAAGACGTTTCCCATCTGACCAACCAAAGTTGAGTTCATCCTGTAAGGAGCAGAAATACATTTTAAGTGGTAATACTTCATGTTATTCTTATTGTATGATTTTGACCCTAAAGACTTTTAATTTTATCTTATATTTAACACACATTTACATAGCTCTTACTAGGTGTCAGGCACTGTTTTAAGTACTCTGCAAATATTAACTTACATAATCCTCATAACAACCATCTGAGATAGGTACTATTATTACATGCATTCTATCGATGAGGAAACTGAAGCCATATAACATGCACAAAGTCATACAGCCTGTAAACCACAGTGCTGGGATTCTAATCCAAGCCCTCAGGTCCTGGAGTCCATGCCTGAACCATTATGCTTTGCTGCCTCACACGTAACTGGAACCCTTGGTGGTTGCAAATCAGCAAGCTAAAATGAAGTGAGGACCCTGTAAGCACTGACTAAGTGAGAGACAACATGTAGTAGTGGAAAGAACATGGGCTTTGGAGCGAAGCATATCTAGTTTTGAATTCTGGCTCAGTCACTTATCAGCTTTTAATTGTGCTATTACTTCGCCAAGTTTCCACCCCCCTCATCTGTTAAATGGAAGTGACACTTTACCTCACAGGGCTGGAACTTTCGGGGCAAGGTGTACACACAGAACCCAGTGGCTAGGTGGCACCCAGGAAGAGCTACCTAGATGTCAGCTCCCTTCCTCTTAAACTCTCAGGCCCCATGGATCTTACACCACTCTTTTCACTCTTGTCTTTGAAGAGAAGCTTCCTCATTCACTATATTCTGTTGTGTGCTAGAGGTCTATGAACATTTATCTTTACATCCTGACAAGGGCCTGACCACCCACCTGTTAGAGAGAGGCTTTACAGAGAAGGCACAGAAGTACAGGGAATGCACTGCAAAGTCCAGGCCTGTCTCAGTGTCCCTGTGGTGCTGCCACAGTACCAGACCTTACACGCTGACCCACTGAGCTAAGCTTTCCTGAGGCCCAAGGCAATTTCACATCACTGGGTTGTGTGTGGTTTTTTGGTTTTTTTTTTTAGAATACTGGGCAAAGGCTACAGACAGTCTCTTAGTGAACCAAAAATAGCAAACGTGGCCAAACCTCAACACCACCAACTGTTTATTTCTGTACTGTTCTCCACCAGAGTTCCAGTCGTAACCTTGTGGCCTCTAAGCCAAGAGGCCTCAGGCATGGCCCTCGGGCCTGGGACATTGCATGTACATAGTATGACCCTGGGTTCCTTCCCTTTTGCTGCTCTCCCAACTAACCCAGGGCCCTGGGCCTTTGGAACCTCTATTCCTTCTAGACAAGTTAGCCCACTCTCTCCATCTCTTTACTGAATACTATATCTCTTTATTCTTTTTTTATTTTATTGAAGTACAGTCAGTTACAATGTGTCAATTTCTGGTGTACAGCACAATGTCCCAGTCATGCATATATGTACATGTAGTCATTTTCATATTCTTTTTCATTAAAGGTTATTACAAGATATTGAATATAGTTCCCTGTGTATATCTCTTTATTAAGACTGTAACTATCTCTCTACTAAATCCTAGACCTTGATTGACGTTAATTAAAATCTGTCTTTTCCAACAGAGTAAGTTCCTTTCAGCACCCACAAGGGAAAGCTATTTGTTTTTCTAGTCTCAGATACCACAGGGCCATGAAAATGAGGTAGTGGGTATTTTTATTTCCTGCAGTCATTTCCTTTCAGGTTTATGCCCTTCTTATCACCACAGATTCCTACTAGAGTCCTTGCTTCTCTCTGACATTCAGTGAGGACTTGGCCCCCTTGCTCCTCCTTGACATTCACTAAGGAGATGCCCCATGTCTTGCTCTGTCCTCTTGGTCTTATTAACACTGACTTTAGGGACGTCTGTGTTCACGTGGATGACTCGCCCCATTCCCAAGACTTCTTGACTTCCTCTTCTTCTACATACTTTCACTTCTGTGTACTTGAGTGACCCACCACCCCAGCCGCACTCTGAACTTTCTATAACCCAGAACTGCTGCAACACAGACGCTGTACACATGCCTCAGTCCAGGCCAACGTCACCTCCTGCGTGAGTGTCTATAAGAAACTAACTGGTCTTCTATATCTAGACTGCTCACTTCCTTCCCCAACTTCTGCCCAGCACAATTTTTCTCAAGTCAAAATCTAATACTGTTACTACCATGTTTAATATCTTTCCCATTGCTTTCAATGTAAAGTTTTATTTATTTATATCCTGTCATGTGCCAAAGATTTAAGGCAGCTTATGAAGATACATAAAAAAGAGCTACACAGAATATGTTAAAGAGCAAAAGGACTAAACTGTCTTCAGCCACATTTTGTCCCTGCAGCCCTAAAACCATCTTGGTATACCAAGGGTTATCCTCAGCTCTGCATAACTTAGGTTTGCTTCAGAATGCAGTGGACTCGTCTCTCCTACTCTGGCGATTACCTTCTCTCTGAGAGTGGATTGGGAATACTGGTCTAGGTGACATTTATCTAACTAGGAATTCACCAGTCATGCACTGCACAGATGCAGGGGACAAAGTTCACATCATAAACTTTGTAAATGGCACCTCTATCAGTGTGCAGTGTATGCAGGTTTATACACCAGCCCTATATTGTACCCCTCAAAACATCTCAGGGGGCAGAGCATCAAATAATTACAGAGAAGGCTCAGAAAAGAGGCAAAAAATGGCCTACAATGCTGGGAAGAATACTACAGTTTTATTTTTAATAATAATAATATTTTAATAATATTTTAATTTAAATCTTTAATAATAAAGATTCACTATTAATTATAGCCAAAAGCTTTCATAGCATAGACATTCCTGTTTGTGCTACATACATACGTAATTTACAATGTTGGGAACTAATAGGAGACCAGCATTCTTTGCTGGGCTATGAGATGAATGAGAAGTACCCAAGACCTCTATCCAGGATCAGGGTTTGAGATGTGGTGAAACACTATGCTAATCCCTTTGTAGAGCAGCTTAATTTCACTCTGCTGATTCTGAAAGGGATAAAAAGCCCTTTAACAATATCCACAGGGCTTCCAGTCACACAGCCCCATCTGATTTTTTAATTCTTCCCTTCCTCTCTTCTTTTCATCAGCTGAGGAGACTCGGCAGCTCCTGATGAAAGCTCAGTCTCTGACTGGAGTAAATAAAATGAAGGGCTCAGCTATGTGTGCCCACTAGAACCTTCTCTTAATCTGAACAATAAAGCATCAGATCTTTCAACAGTAGAAAGATGGATGCCCCCCCCCAAAATTAAATAACTCACGAAATTTATTCACTGGGGTAAGATTTTAGGATTTCTGGTCTAAAATTTTAGACAGATTTTAATTAACACCAATCAAGGTTTCTTTTAGTCTGACATGAGGGATGCCGTGTGCAATAAAAAAAAAAATGTCACATTCCATCACCCAATCCTGGCAGCTGGGACTGAAAACTTACGTCATGACTGGACAGTCCAATCCATAAAGAAGAGTTCTGAAGCACCGCCTGCACGGTCAGGAACGCCTGCTGGTAAGGGTCCGTGATGCTCACCAGGTGCATGTTTTCCTTCTGACACTCCCTTAGAGCATCGGACCAAGTCAGAGTCTTCAGGATGATTTTGTACAAATTATTTTGATACTTTATAGTTTCTGAAGTATTCTGCAAGGTCTGTCTGCCTTCAATTTCTGTGGATTAAAAAGAAACAAACACAAAAACCACCCACTTGGCAAGTCATGGGACATTTTTTTGAATTTCTCCTCCCAGTAACATCCTTTAGATATTATTTATCTATTCATTTCTTTTAGACTTTGGGTGGAAGAACTAACTGTGCTTGTCGTATACCTTGGGTAGAATGTGTGAGCCACAAATTTGTTTTCTAAAATTAAAACAAAATTCTGTTTTAGTTGCACTGATTTAGGAAGAAGAAAGGCTATATATAAAAGTAGCTTGCAATAAGATTGCCACTTCAGACTGGTGTCAAATATCTCCTTTGTTTGAACTGCTTCAACAAGAGGTGTTAGGTGTTCCCTTACAAGTTTTCACCTGGGAGAGCTCCCATGAAAAAATGTACAAAACCACCCATAAGAGGGTATATTTCAATTACTGCTTTACAGTACTTCTCAATAAGACAGTTACTAAAAAGTATGAGACAAATGAGCAAAAATTAATTGAGCAAAAATTTCTTCAGAAGCACCTGTATTATTGAGGTTCTCATGACATGACAAAGGTTTTTTTTAAATCATTTGTTAAAAACTTACTGTGATCAATGAAAACAACTTAATACCTCTTAAAAATATCTTTTTGAAAATATAGATGATTTTTATTTTTAAGTGCACATTTTACTTTTTCTGGGATTATAGGAAGGCATAGACAGTGATCCATTTATAAAGCTTCATATTCTTTTTTTTAGTGCTAAAATTAACCATGAATGGTTATACTGAACTCAGTCAAAACCATTGTTTTTCTCCTCCTTTCCTCATGATAGAAAGTAAAATCTGAAAAATGCCAGAAGAGAAGGGAGAACAAAATGCAACCATAACTTAACTATCATTAGACAACTCCTATTAACAAATTCCATTAGATGCTTAATTTTGACATTTAATTAAGTATGGCAATGATCTTGAAAAAAAAATCACATTCCATTTGAGCTAATCTGACCCACTGAGCCAATGTGGATTTGCCATGCTGAAATTTTAAGGAAGCTATATGATTATAAATTAATATTAATTCATTTATAAGATTTTTTTTTGTGAAAAAGTACTGTACATACCTAACAGCATAAAGTACCATAGTTATCTAAATAATAATCTATACCTGAATATTTCTGACAGAGAGACACAGTATGGTGCTCACTGCAGGAAGTAAAATTCCATGTCCCTGTAAAAGGTGACCTTTGGAGGTTGAGCATGACAGCACAGTGGTAGGATGACTCTTCATCAAAAATCTAAAAAAGGCAAATATGTACAAGCAATCATGAAACCAACAGTCTGAAGATCCCAGCAAGAAAACTTTATATTCCAAATTGGGGTTTTCCTCCTATAAAAAATAAATCCATTAAGGACCTGACCATGAAATTACTAAGAAAATCCCGTTAAACTTTTAAAACATGGGAAAAGGGCAATTAACCTTAGAAATTATAAAAGCAAATAGTGGCAATATTGATAAATATATCTTCAAAATAGGTAAAGAAAAACTGTTAGAAATAAGATGAAAATACAATTACAGTAAAATTTAGCACTCTGCTCTCATTCTTGACATTGCAAGTAAGCAACAAAGTAATGACTATCAGTTCAACTTATTAGATGTTTATAAACTTTATAATGACAAATGATGTACCACATAATAGAGAACTTACCTTAAAGTTTTGATCCTATACTAGACACTATAAAAACATCCATAAAGAAAAGTGTCTACCTAGATTTCATTCTCTGACCACAAATCAATAATACTAGACATGAAAATTTATCCAAAGTATATTGTCCCTATAATCTTCTCTATGTTTGAACATATCATACTTAGAAAAACAAGAAAAATTAGCTTATCCCAGGAGCTATAGATTTTTTAAAAATCACATACTCACATACTATTCAATAAACATTAAACTAAAAATGAAATAATTACAGGAAGGAATAATATGAGAAATATTACAAGAGATATGAGTAAAATTTTATGTGAAGGCAAACATGTATTATTAAATGCATTCTGATTTTTAAAGGAAAGATGAACTAAGAATTCAATATGAGATTAGAAAATCAGGAAAATATAACTCCAGGAAAAACAGGATAGAAAAGCAGTAAGAGCAGAGGGTGGACAAGAGGGAGGAGAAACACAGTAACATACACTAGTTTTTGTAAAAATCTATATAAGCAAAAAATTAAGAATAGAACTACCATATGAACCAGCTAAATATCTAATTTTTATTGATTTCTAATTTAATTATTTTGTGACCAAGAAAATATACTCCATAGGATTTCAAGTTTGGAAATTCATTGAGATGTTTTTATGGCTCAGTTTGTTTTACTTGGTGAGTGTACTGTACACCTTGGAAAGAAAGCCTGTTCTGCTTTTACTGGACGTGGTTTTCTATAAATGACAATTAGGTCAAAGTGGTTAATAGTTTTGTGAATATTGTATATTCCCATCTATTAAGGTCAGAAAGTACACTCTGTATGATTTCAATTTTTAAAAAATTTTGAAGTTTGTTTTTTGATTCAGTATGTGGTTTATCTTGGTGAATGTTCCATGTGCATTTGAAAAGAATGGATATTCTGCTGTTCAGTGGAGCATTCTATAAACGTCAATTAAATTCTTTTGGCTGGAAAAAAATCTACATTAGAAAAAGTAAAAACAATCAAAATAAGATATAGTGATTTTAAAAGACTAATAGCATACACAATTGAAAATCTAAATAAAATAGACAATGTTCTTGAAAAATACAAATTTGCATAATTATTATAAGAAGAACTAAAAACACCAAAACGTACCAGTAACTTTGGAGGAAATTGAAAATTAATAATACTAAAACCTCATTTTAAAAAACTATGTGTCAGGGACTGTGCTAAAAGCTTTAAGTGAATTATCCTATGTAACACTCACACTGCATTGTAGGTATAACAGTATCAGAACTTACAGATGAAACATCGAGGCTTAAGAAAAGTTAAGAGAACTTCCAAAGGCATACTGAATGGCTGAATGGAATTCAAACCCAGCAGTCTGACTCTAGAGTTTAGCCCTCAACTACTGCACCAAATCTGTTTATTACTAAAGAATGATCTCTGAAAAGGGTTCTAATATCACATAGTTTTGTACATAGCTCCTTCAAACTTTCAAGGAAAGATAATTTCCCAGGCTGAGTCATAATTTCAAAACACAAAGGCAGAAAACTCCTCAGTTCATCTTATAAAGCTGACATGATCAGAAAAAAAAATCTGACAATATGGCATAAAAAATTAACTATGAACAGAGATGAAAACATTTCCAAATAAAATTCTAACAGATCTAATTCAGTAGAATAATAAAATAACAATCCACTCTGAGCAACTAGATTTTATGACAAGAAGATAAAAATGGTTTAATATAACATCCATTAATGTATGATGCCACATATCAATAGGCCTAATGAAGAAACATGACAGTTTCAATAGATGTTGAAAACAAGTTTTGGAAAATCCACCTCTTATTCCTGAATAAAAATTCTAAATAAGCTAGTTACAGAATGGTATATCTTAAACAAAAAGCCCAGATCAAATATAATAATGAAAGACTGCAGGCAGTCCTGTTAAAGTCTAGATCAAGTCTAAGATGTTGTTTATTACTCTTGGTATTTACCATGGTTCTGAAAGTCTTATCGTATCCAATGAGGCATTAACTGTTATTTGCAAATTATGATTATCTAATCAGAAAACCCAAGAAACTCTAGTGAAAAACTCTGAGAAGTAATAAGAGCTTTTAGTAAGGTGGATGTCTGTGGAATAAATATATAAAAATCCCCGAATAATATGTTTCCTACATATCAGTAAGAAAATCAAGAAAAAGCTGCGATTCTCAATGGCAATAAGAAAAAAACTATTAAAACTTCACTTACAGATGAAAAATCGAGGCTTAAGAAAAGTTAAGTGAACTTCCAAAGGCATACTAAATGGCTGAATGGAATTCAAACCCAGACCATCTGACTCTAGAGTTTAGGGATCTAAAGGAAGACTTGAATAAATAGATATACAATATTCTTGAATTGGAAGATAAATAAAAAGATGTCAGTTCTCCCCCAAATGTTGTCAAATTTTCACCACAAGTTTTCTATTTAATTGTTTAGGTTGGAAATTCACTAAATAATTCTAGTTTGCCTTGAAGAATGGAAAAAAGTAGCAAAAAAAAAATTTGTTAAAAGGCATACAAGTAAAGGATAATTAATCCAATTATTTCTTTTGAAATATGACAACGTTACAGTATTTAGATCAGTGTAGTAGTTATACAAGAGTATAACACACACACACATTTTGTGTATGATAAAGGTGGCACTCTATATTGCTTTTAACAAATAGAAGTATATGCAACGAATAATGCTAGACAATTGGCCAAGATTAGGGAAAAGGATTAAGTATCCATTGACAACATATACCAGATACCATGGATGTATCATGTTGTCAGAAAAAAAAAACCAGGAAAGCTATAAAACAAAATGAAGGAAATAAAGGCATATATTTAAATAACATTTACGTGAGGGATTCTGTAGCCTAAAAGCAACAGAGGAAAAAAAAGGAAATAAACAGACTTGAACATATGCAAAAAAAATAAAACTTCGCCTCTCTAATATTTTTGGCATTCAGATCTAAAGAAAGAAAGCCTACAGAAATATTTGCAATAAATGGAAGACACTCAAGTTCAGCACATTTAATATTTACATAGTCATAAAATCAGTAAGAAATACATGAAGGCTTTAATGGATAAATCGTTAAAGAATAAACACCTGATGAAATTCAAACTATTACTGAATTTACAGAAGTCTGTTTTCATTAGAAATCAGAACAATATAAATGAAAATACGAAATCATTTAAACTGCTGAATTAGTGATAATTTTTAGAAGGCAATGCACCGAGAACACTATAGCAGAGAAGCTGAGAAGGTCTGCAGACTCTCGGACTTGGATTTAAATCTGACTCTGCACACGTAGGCTGCGTGATCTCTGCCAAGGTACATGACTCTGTTTGTCTCCGCATTAAGACAAGAGAGGAGTCACAGACTGTCTCACATCTATTGCTCGGGTTAAATGAAATGATGCATGTGATGCATTAGCAGAGTGCCTGACACATATTAGCTGCTCAATAAATGTCAGAAATTATCAATATACTGGTATGAATAGAAGAGTAATCACAACATATTGCTGACAAAAAGATAAACTCATAAAACTTTCTGGGAAGCAATTTGGTAACTGGAGTTTAATAACTACTCATATCTTTTGATCTGGCTATATTACTTCCTAAATCTACCTTGAGGAGGTAACCTGAAATACAAACAAAGATTGTACACAAAGATGTTAATTGTAGCACTATTTAGGATTATGCAAAACTGGAAACAACCTCAATACCTAGCACTGTTTAGGTAAATGATGGCGCATCTACCAAGAAATGTTGTGCAACCATCAAAATGCTTATCAAGTACATCTTTTAATGACATAAGAAACTACTTATAATACAAAGTGAGAAAAGTAGACACAATAGTATACATACTATGATCTTATCTATATGAAGAAGACAACGTATAGAAAAGCCCTAAAAGAAAAATGCTGAAATACTCATTGTGGTTTCCTAGATCAGGATTCAAATATGGTTTGAGACTCATTTAGTAGGTCATGAAATCAGTTCAGTGGATCTTGACTCTTATTTGTGATAATGAAATAGAACAGAATAGAATCTGATATGGAGAATAGGTTGTCTAGAGACTAGACCAGACTAGAACAGAATAGAAAGAAATATAAGCTCTAAGGGTAAGTACTGTTTCCTGAAACTTTTGTTTCAATTCAATATTATATTTACATCTATGTGCTGAATGGTGATTTAAATGTATTTCTTATTATGGGTCATAGTTAAAAGTTGAAAACCTACTAGCCTAAGTATAAGTGGGATAAGGGTTGATATTCTTAAAAATTTTATTTACTCTTCTATAATTTCTAAATTTTCTACAATAACCAAGCATTATTTTGACATTTACTTTGTTCATTATGATACATGTTTCAGATTTCCCTTTGTCACCGTCAACCTTGAGCAAAGTTACAATGCATCAGAAACATCAGTTGATTATTGTCTAGGATGTACTTTTGGAATTCAGCTTTACAGTTAATTTCTTAATCTTTGTCTTTTGTGCAAAACGGGGTTTGTATCCAGCAAATAGGGAAGACAGAAGCAGTGGGCAGCAATATCGAGGTATAGGATAACTATTGTTAATATAATGACTTCTTCCCTTCTATAGCTTCTTTATATCTAACTCTTAGGGAAAAGTGATCACTAATCACAAATTTTGTACTTTTTACCTCAGGAGACAGAGGCTGATACCTCCAAATTCTAAGATGATAAAGTAAAGCATTCCATATTAGCTTTTATCTGCAACTCATTACTTGATGGCTTTACATGGTTCTGAAATAAGTGCTATGGAATCTGATGCTACAATGAAACCCAGGGCATCTACATGAAGGCTGGGGAAGCTCCTGTAGTTGCTCTTCCTTTGACAGCTTTATTGATATAATTCATACATGGTATCACTTACTCATTTAAAAGATATATTCCATAGTTTTTAGTACATTCATAGAGTCGTGCAACCATCACCCCCAAACAATTTCAGAACATTTTCACCACCCCAAAAGAAACCCCACAGAAAAATTCTAGCCATCACCCCCAAGCCTTCCATCCTCCTTAGCCTCTGGCAACCACTGATCTACTTTCTATCTTTATAGATTTGCCTATTTGGATGTTTCATATAAACGGACTCATAGAATAGGCCCTTGCTCTTAATCATATAATGTGTGGAAGGCTCAGGTATTTCATAGAGCTACATAGTTTATTGATGAAAGAAAAACTTACACTTATTGGTATTCTTAGCCTTCGACCAATCAATAATGGGTGAAAGTTACTGTATGTCAGCTCTCTGTTATCCATCCACTTGTTTATCTTTTCATAGGCAGTCCAGCGCAAACCAATCCAAAAAGTGGCTTCCATATCCGGAAACAAGGATGTAATAAAATCTGTCAGAAAGAATTTTTTTTTAAAAAAGCATTTGACTTATTCAAATGAAAGATATACTAAAAATGCTCTTTTTACATACACTCTTGCTTATCTAACTACCAAGATAGCCTTTCACCTACTCTGTAAAAAAGTAACTTAATCAGATGATTTTTATATGTTAATTCCCCACAGCCTCCCAACATGAACTTGGCCACCAGATCAGAACAAAACATGTTTACAAACAATTCTGCTACCTTGTTCTCGCTGGCTCAACACTGAAGGAAGGGTGCCACCATAGGTGTGACAAATATCACTGGCTTCAGAAAAGGTGACAGACTTGGGTTTGACCTTTAGAAAACACTGCAAACAGAGAACACGTATGAAGCATAAGATTCCAAACCCAGGAAAGCTCACAAAGGAAGTAAATGCCTCATCTTTTAGAGGGCTGTTAATTTTCTGTTTGTGAGTACAGAAACTTACAAAGTAGTACTATAAGAATGCAGATCTACACTCTTGATGTGAACAACAGCAGAACAGTCTTTAAACTATTTTTAAAAAAATCTCCTGTTTTTTGAGTGCTTTCTTGTGCTAAACACTTTGTACACTATTATCTCATTTAATTCTCACAACAAATGGCAAAACTGAAGCAGAGGGACATTAAGTAACTTTACCCGTGAGTAAAATAGCCATAGAATGGTAATGGTCAGCATTTAGACTCTGCTCCATCTGATTTGAAATATGTACTCTTCACCACTACCTCCTTATATAAAAAACACATTTTTAAAGAAATCATCCCCTGTTTCTTGGCAGGAAATCTCTAATTCAAATGGGGTAAAGGGGGTTAAGAGGTACAAACTACCACTTATAAAATAAATAAGTAACAGGGATATAATGCACAGCACAGGGAAGATAGTCAATAATTTTATAATAATTTGTATGATGTGTAATCTATAGAAATATCAGATCACTGTGTTTTAAACCTAAAACTAATATAATACTTTCAGTCAACTATACTCTAATAAAAACAAACAAAACCCCCCAAACCCCACAAATTTACATCAACTATGTAAATTAATCTAGACTTAATAACTTAGGGGGAAAAAAGATTATCTTAACTTTAAAAAGTCAAAATGTATCTCTAATGTTTTGACTTTATTATACTTCCAGCTGTCAGACACATCTCTCTCTCTTTTCCTTCCTTCCTCCTTTCCTTCCTTCCTTCCTTCCTTCCTTCCTTCCTTCCTTCCTTCCTTCCTCCCTCCTTCCCTCTCTTTCTCTCTTTCTTTCTTTCTTTTGATATTATGATCATGTTAGTGTGGAACAGTATGTCCCAAATTGCATTCCTTGAAACACTGTACAAAACTTTTTTTTTTTTTCCAAACTCCTTACAGACTGGGGTGGCCAAAGAGATATGTTACTGAGTGGCTTCTAGAAAAGACTCTAGAGAGAACACCCTGAACTTGAGCTTGGACGCCCTTAGTTAAGGATGACAGAGTAGAAAGACAAAAGCAGCCTCATTTTGGAGACTTCACAGAGCTTCCATACCAACCCCAGACTGCTTATCTTCAAACTTCTTTCATATGACAGAATAAATGTTTTAGCACACTGTAGCAATCTCTTTGTTCAGTAGTCAAATGCACTTCCTAAGAGATACATATACCAATATAAATTATGCATCTCAAGGAGGCAAATATAGAATGCAGAATTTCCCAAACCTATCTAATCATAAACCCCGCTTTGGAAGCAAGGTCAATGATTAGCATTTTGTTAGCATATGTGTATAGCCCCAAAAAGTATGGGAAACACAGGTCTAATTTCATTGGTAAATGCTGCTTAGATGTTTTCCTTAAGAGAAAAAATTTATCAGCCAGAAATTAAGTCAGTTTCCTACATGTCATAGAGATAGTCCTGGCTATTCAATGTCTTACTATTCATTGAAAGATCAACTTCAGCAATTTAAGTGTTAGTAGCAACAGAATAGGAACACAATACTCTGAAAGACCTGTAGGCATGACTAACTTGAGAGTTAACCTGGTTTCTGAAAATGTCTATAATCAGGTGGGATACTGAAATACACAGAGTCTATGGGACTGAAGTTATTTTGTGGGATACCACTCTGCCACAGCCATACAATCATCACGAAAGCAATAATCATTTGCACAATGTAGCAATTCTCTTTTTACCTTATTCTGAAAAGTAATCCAATCCCCAGAGCACTGTATTTTAGCTGCAGGATCTGGGCTATATTTCTCTAATGAAGATACATTATATTTTTCACAGATGAAGGGCAACTTGATACTACAGTCTGCTGGTTTATTTAAGTCTGAGAAACGAAAAGCAGGATTACTGTGGTGAGAATTTTCCATTCAGCACATTTGAAAAACAATCCAGTAGTAAAGAAAGTCTCTTTAAGTCAATCTTTCAAAATGGTAAAAATATACTCCTTTTCTTCCCCAGCCATTTTCGTCTTGGATTGTTATTCATATCAGTAGGTTGTAGCATACCAATATTACCTACAAAACCTCACATATTTGGTATAACAACCGCAGTTATTACCACAGTTCCTGGATGGAGGAAACAGAGTTGAAGAAGGCTAATGGCGGGGAAGGGGATCTAAACTACACCTTAGAACTGCTGCCTTGTCATCTTTGCAAATTTGTCTTTATCCTTCCCAGTTATGAATGTGGTAAGTTTATTTTTTAAGTAACTGCTTTAGGATAAAGGAAATCAAAATATTCACAGTGAAAAGCATCTTTATTTGCATTTGGAATTTGAGCTACTGCCATTAGCAATAAATCAGAATAAGATGAAGCTACCAAACATATAATCAAAAGGAAAACAAGATTAAGCTAGTAACTGAACTTGAAGTTCACATATTACATAATCAACATGAAGGATTTGTAATTAACCTTACCGCTAAACCAAGACTTGGCAGACATGTAAAAGCATTCCTCCCCAAGTGTTATAGGAAAATGACGCCATGGATGTCGTGAGCTGAAAGGAAATGAGAGATGTGACAGCTCATAATACAGTGACATGTTCCATTCTGGTTTTTACTGTAAGTAATTTTAATTCAAAATTTAATGTTATGCCATTATTTTACACTACTTTTTCCTTGATGCTCATATGCAAAAGGATTTGGTTTCTCTAGCTTAGGTATTTTATGAATTAATGTTCAAAATTAATTATAAATAATAATCTATTTAGTAAAAGGGGCCTTGAGACTACTTCTCTTAAATGATAATTTCACAAAGGCAGCATCAAGGATGTCACATACTATATAAAAGGATCTATTGGCTGCTCAGTAGTTCTCATCCACCACTTCTGCTCATCACCAGATATCTGGAAAAAAAAAACAACACAAAAACAAAACAAACAAACAAAAAAACCAACTAAACACCCATCCTTACAAGTGCTGGGTTTTCTAGGGAAGTTTTGATTTAAATACCCTGGCCCATCATAATCACAAATCATTAACATTTCCAGATGTTCCATCACTTTGGTCTCTAAAGTACACAAACCAGATCTTTTCACCAAAAAAGTACTTTGAAAACTCTTTGTATATTCCCAGGCCCTATTGTGCACACAGAAAATATGGTCACTGTAATTATGGGCATATATTAATTGGACATATAGCATCCTACTGCAAGTAATTATAAATTTTAAAATACATAAATTATTTTCCTCTGAAAAACTATTTTGCAAAGTTAGCTATTATTAGAAATAGAAACTCAAGCTAACTATAAAGTTAACTCTTAGTAAAAAATGTGACAAGGAATTAGAATAATTTATATTATCTATTGATGCTTATCTTATCAATTGACATTCATTTTTTGGGGGGGTTAGGTAATTAGGTTTATTTATTTTTTAATGGCTGTACTGGGAACTGACCCCAGGACCTTGTGTATGCTAGGCATGCACTCTACCACTGAGCTATAACCCCCACATCACCAACTGACATTTATAATTAATCTTGAATATTTTAAAACATTAAGCAATCCTATTTAACTTTTCTAACATGAAGTGACGAATTTAGATATTGTTAGGTACATTTTCCTTGAGAGGAACACTTAACTTTTATAGACTGTTGAAATTTTTTTTAATAGAATAAATATAAAAATAAAGAAAAATTAAATACTTTTAAATTACATTTGCTATTTTGTTTTTGATGGCTTTCAGTCCTGCAAAAGATGTTAAAGTAGCCAGAGAGCTGTGATTGCTAGCACAGTACAGGACGGCTTCTTCATAGTTTAAGTGGGGATCAGCAACAAACCAATATTCACTCCCTTCTATGACAACTGGAGGTCCATGAATTCCAGCACGCTCTGAAGAAGAAAAATAGCAGAGTTATGACTGCACAAACCAAACTGTGCCCTCTCAGCATGGACTCATGTTCAAAACTATTTGTAAATAGCCATCCACTTAGATTCCTGGCTCTCTTTGGCCAGGGCAGGCCTGGCCTAGAACAATCCAAGGATTCTTGAGCCAGTGAATGACTCCACTACCCTCATATACTCACAGAGAAGGATAAACCCAGCCTCATAGCCTCATCCCACACCAGCCAATCACCTTCCCTGCTTGGAGGTACTTCATCTCATGTGAAGACATGATAACAAGAAGCTGGGACTTAGGCCCGGGCTTAAATCATTAACTAAATACATCGTTGAAAAAGTAAAAGCGGCTTTGGATAAATTTCAGTTTTTTTAACTCACCTGGATTGTACCAGTCTGGTATTTTTGGAGTACGACCTGTGTAAGAAAGCAAGTGGCTTAAGTTTAGTATTCATTACAGATCATGGCCATAGTATAATTAAGTGCCTTCCATCTAATTCAAGAGGCCTTGCAATATTGCTGAGGCTTGTCCATTTCTGGCTGAACCATCTCCTTTCACGTTATGAATACTTCATTTTGAATTTTGTGGGGCCTATGCTAAAGTTCCTTTTGTGGCAATCAGAAAGGCAGATTTGTTACGTATTAATAAAGTATTACTAGCAGTTTCCTACTTTATATCATGGATGTCACAAAGGAAGACTAGATGGATAAAATGCAGCTAATAATTAGGAAGTACAAATAAGTAAATGAATGTATGGTATACATTACACAGAAGCATCAAGGACTATGCACCAAGATAGTCATCATTGTAGGATGAGGTTATTCAGGAATCATGTCTCCATCTAATGCAATTTGAATAAACCAGGTTGGTAGAGTTTACTGTCTCCCAAGATATCCTTGGGAAAAAGTGTACCATGATCCAGTACTGAAAATTTTGAGAAGCTGAGACACAAAACTGGGAGGGAAATAATAAAATGAACCCAGGATTCCTCGATGAAACAGGAAATATGTACTGTACAAAGAATTATCGACTCTGAAGTTGGGTGAGTCAGTGTCCTGATGCCCTCAGACCCTGCTGCTGTGGTACTTTGGATCAGTTGCTTGACTCCCTGAACCTCAACTTTCTATTCTATAGAAATGAAACTCTCCTACCTAACTCGCAAAGTCAGTGCAAGGATCACTTAAGATCACCCCTATGGGAGCACTTGGCACAGTGAGCTCTCAGGATGCCAGCTGCTTTCCTCTACCTTTCCACTCCAGTCGTAGGTCACACTGCTTTCAAGTCAAAGACATACTTTGGTGAATTTTAGAAATTTCAGGGTAAAATAGCTGTTCTTAACTTTGCTGCTGTATCAGGGCCTAGTGCGTGGGAGGACCCTCCTCAGAGGACTGCCCACCTATCCAGCATCTTTGCTTTCTCTCCAAGTCAGTCCTCTGTATTAGATAATTTGCATTAATAATACTGCAAGTCAGTTAAAAAACAGACATAGTTTCCTGTTTGTAATCTTGTCAACGACTTCTGTTCATTTGTGTATTGGGGGGAAGCTATTATCTAACCTTTAACATTCTTTAAATTAGTGAGAAAAGCAAAATGCATGTTTTTTTTACATGAAATACAAATATGTATGTATGTACAAGGTTTCAGTGATCTGTTTATACTCACTTAGAAATTTATTTTGGAACTTCCTGTGCATTTACCACTTATTAATTTAACATATACAATATCTACTTTAAAAAATTCGGGATTAAAATCGTCTTAGCATTTCCCCTAATATATCCTTGACATTTTCCACTAAAAAGCTAAGGAAATTAATATCTATTTATTCTCCTTTCCTTCTTTTTTGTCATCAAAGGCTCTTCCAGCAAGCTAACTGATTTCCTGAATTTGAATGAGATAAACTATTAGCAATTTTTGAGCTCACTGAAAATTGTTTCTAAATTTTACAGGGACTTGTCAAATTTTTATTTCTTGACTTTTGCTTCATTCTTCCCAAGCTTGTCTTCATTTTGTCCTTCATTTTCCAACAAAATAAAAATTAAAATGATTCCCTCTGCTTCATCTCTCCTTTCAACTGAAATAATCTTTCATTCCAAGATCTAATCTCCCTAAATTAGCCTTAAACGTTATCTTCTGTACAAATTCTTTCATGATAAAAGAGGAAGGTAGCATTTAATTTCAATAAGCCAGCCCTCTACTAGGAGTAGGAGTCAGCCAGGATGGAGCTTAATATCTTAACCACATTGCCAAAGGCTTTTTAAAATTATAATTATAGACTAAGATGTTCTTAGAGCTACTTTTGGCTCAGGATTTACAATGTTCACATGAGAAGATCGTGAAAATGAATAACTACTACTTACCTTTTGGAATCTGGCATATCCATTCAAGTTTTGTATCACAAGCAAAAGGCCTTAAATAAATAAATTCTCTGTCATCATAGAAATACCAGCTTCTTCGCCATGCCCTATGAACCGCCTAAAGGAGGAAGAGAATTGCAGAATATTTCCAAGATGATGCAGCCTTATAAAACTCTAAACTGTAAGCCCTATCTATGGTCTTTAACTCTACATTAGCTCTAGCACCTAACATACTTGCTTATGAGTAAACATATGAATGAATGAATGAATGAATGCAGTGTTTAAGCAGTCAGTAATAGCTATGCACTAGGCTTCAAAGGGGCAGATAAAAGAAATATATCATAGGGTTATGTTTGTGTCCAAAATGCAAATTACTGGGTTTTTTTTTTCTATTTTTGTTGATTTGAAATTGTAGAATATTGCACCTTTAAATTTTGGAAAGATCAAGCTAGAAAAGAATATTTGGTTCAGTGGTTTCCAAACACCAGGCTGTGATTACAGCAGATCTGTGGAAAAGTGACATAAAAGACTCACATCAGGGCCCCAGGCTCCTTCTGTGGTGCTGTGTTGTGTTTCTGGGACACTTCCCTCCTCCATCTGGTCCAGGATGGCTCTCTACAAATTCCAGCCAGCGAGCAGGGGAGAAAAGGAAGGGGAGAGCACGACCTGGGAGAAGTAGCCATCACTTGTCGGACTGTTTTCTATCAAGGCCAAGATTCTGGTGGGTGATGTGGCAGGGGAAGTAAGATTCGCCCTCCAGACACTGCCCTAGCTGGCCGTGCTCCTGACGCAGGCTGGTCAGTGCCTCTTTCATTTAGTTTTTTGGATAAAATTTCCAATTTCTTCCTACATAGGGATTCAACTTACACAGAACATAGTGAATTGCACTATGGAATACTTCTGAAAACTTCACAAGCTTCTCTGAAGTTTTCACCCTTTCATGTGTTAAACTGGGAATTCTGTAAGAATGGCATGCTACTGTAGTGTTTTACTAAAATCATTACATTGAAAATAATGCTTTCCAATGGACTTCTCAGTTCTTTGTCTCAAACTTCCTGTAACATTTCTGGTCAATCACCTTCTTGAATCTCTTTCTTGGGCTCACATTGCAAAGACACTATCTAGATGTGTCCTCCTTCTTTGTTGTCTTACATTTTATGTTGTTGGCAATTACCCCAAACCCACTTTGTGGCCCTTTGCACTTTTTTTTTTTTTAATGTGCATTTTCCCTTTAACTCTAGTCTCTTGATTTCAACTTTCTACAAGATATTTCTTACAGCTAGCTTGTATTCAAAATGTCTAAACTAAAATTTACTACTAGTTTCTCCATAGACAAGTACCTCTTCTGACTGTTTTCACCAATGCCATACAGCAGAGTAGACTCAGATACTGGGTTTATATTTCAGTTCTGTAACCATGTAAGCTACTCAGAACTCATGTTTCTTCCTCATGAGATGGATATAGTAACAGTATCTGCCTCACAAGGTTGCTTAAGTATTTAATGAGATATTACATGTGACAAGCCTAGTACTGTGCCTGGCTCACAGGTCAACAGTGTCCACTGCTACCATCATCACCACCATCACTATCATTATTACTCTCTCACAACATTCTTTTTCTTGCATAAAACTTATACTTTGTCTGCATAGCCCTTGTAATTACTTATTTACTTGTCTTTACCTCCTACTAGTTTGTAAGTTCTGTGAAGACAACGACTGTTTTATACCTTATCGTTGTTGCACTCCCCAGAATCACAGACTACTTGGACACATTACTTATGGAACAAATAAACAAAGAAAGTCTGCAAAGGAAGACGCCTAACTGGTCTTTTATGTCTTCTGGTCCTATCCATTGCATCCTGACATCTGTTTCAAGATGAATCTTCTCATACCCTCCTTAGCTCACGTCAAGAACCTTAAACTAATGCACTGTTGTCTACCCAAAAATGTACAAACTCCTTAACCTGGCATCATTCTAATTTTCCAGCTTTGTTTTCAACCACAGCACCAGTTAAAATTTCTTCATCTGTCTTCCAGTCCCCCCACTGCCTCTGGGTCTCCCTTCCACTGCCACTTTCTTGTATGCCACCTCCTTATACCATCCCCCCATTAGAAAGCCTTTCCCTATTGTAACTGGACGAACTATCCATCCTTAAAGGTCCAATTCAAGTCCCACCTCTTTCTGAAAACAGGCCACACGAATCATTTCCTCTTCTGAGTTTCATTAGCACTCCTCAGCCCACTCATTTGGAGCTTATTACTGCATAGTAATAAGAGCCATCTTTCTTGAATATGAATTTTATCTTCTCAAATTAAGTGTAAGTTAGGTTGCTTGAGGGCTGGCCCATGGGTGTGCTTCTAACCTCCCATCGCACCTAAAATCATGTGCCACAGGCAAAAGGCACTTGTGGATCTGTTGCCTGACTGCACACACTGCCAGATTTACTTTTTAAATATGCAGATTTTCTACCATTGTACTGACCTTGACAGCAGCACAGTCTCTGATATCATAGTCCTGCTGAAACTCATTTGCCATGATAATAGTAGACACCTTAAAAGACAAGAGAGGCTTGAGAATTTAAGACTGATGCATAAATATTTGCAATTTAGATGTAATTTAGGCAGCTTTAATAACTCAAGCTTGTTCATATGCCAAGGGATGAAAACTTTTTCATTTCTTTTTTTATGTCAGGATCCTAAATCATGAGAGGACTTAGAAAATGTCATAATGTCATCAGTTTCCAAACAAAGGAAGCTACAGTTTCAGAAATGGACGTTATCATGTATTAAGTTCACAACTGGAGTTACAAAGTATCAGGAACTTGCAAAATATCTTTTTTTTTTTTTTTTTGCATGTGTTGAAATGTGAGTTATTCAATTAACTATTCTCAGATGGATGTGCTCAAATTTGAAAATGAAGCCAAGGAATTTTACATTTAGAAAGAATATACGATGATTTGACACAATGATAATGTGGAGCAAATATTTAACATTTTGAGAATAATTTGCTCCTCTAAATGTTACCTAAAACCTCTCCTTAGGATAGTGTAAACATTTGAAATAATATTTAAGGTTCCCACAAATTGTTTCCCCCAATAAAGTTATTTTCTTTTTTACAAAACTCATATTTTTAGATAATAAAGGTTTCTCATTATGAAAAAAAGGAAAAATATACAAAGAAAAAGAAAAAAAATCACTTGTACTACCCCAAAATTACAACTATATTTACACATCTATATATTATGTTTTTTAGACTATATATGGAAAGGCTATACATATGGTTATTTATTTTTTGTGATAAAAATGAGATTAGTAACATGTTTCCCCCGCCACTTCATATATGTGAATCTATTTCCACTTCAATAAAGATGCATCTACATAATTTTAATGGTTGCATGGCTGTATTCATTAACAAAACACTCATTTGTTACTGAAACAAATACTCTTTCCATCTTACCCCGAACGAGGAAGATTACACTTACTGGTGTATGATCACTCCATTGCCAGGATCCTTGTAGATCAGGGCTCCTTTTATTCAAACCTATCCACAGCCAACGCTGGTTACTATGTAAAAAGGAAGTGTTAAAATCTGAGCACAGCACTTGGCAAAAACATTTAGGTATTCACATGTCTAAAATGCTTAAGACATGTAAGTTTATTCAGAAGACCTTGTCATGAACTGAAAAGCAGTTTCAAGCTATACAAAAAGTCTTCTGAAATGAAACTGAATCCTAATTATGGGGAAGCTATCAAAAAAGTACCAGACATTTTTAAACTAAATTTTAAGCTACTTTCTTCACATAAAAGGCAAAAACTATTCTGCTTTGAAGAACTTAAGAGGAAGAAAAAGTGTATGATTATTTCAAAACTTTCACCACAGAGCTTCAATTAGATAATTATTAGACAATGTTTTCAGATACCAGAACAACAAGGGCATTTCCTTAAAGCATTCGTCTATAACACTATCAAACAGTTCTTCTTTAAAATGCAGAACCACTTGCCTAACATTTTATTAAAAAAGATTTAAAAAATTTAATTTCCACTGACCATTAAGTTTAAAGTAAAACAAGTATTCAAGTATTTTTAAATGCCAAACTCCTTGGATTATACCAGAGCAATACAATCCAGCAATCACTAAGTGAATGTATTTAACACTCATAACTATTATACTTTCAAGGCACTGAGCTATGTACAATAGTGCTTCAGAGATGTAGAAGACGTAATATCTACCCTCAAATGACATATAAACTAGTAAGAGAGACAAGATACATATATATAAGCAAAGGAAATATAAGCCCATTTTTGAAAAACATTGAATGATATAAAATTTGTATACATTGTAAGTGCTACAAAAGTTCAGAAAAAGGAGAGGTCATTGTAGTCCATAGGAAGTCAGGAAATATTTTGTAGGGTTGGTAAGACAAGAGATAGTCTTCAGAGGATACCTGACATCTCTTTTGAGCCATAATCTGAGTGTTTACCACATGCCAGTATTCAGATCGGCTGAGAGAAGAAAGGATGGGCATTCCAAGGAAGAACATATACAACCACATATAGAGGCAGGGACACACATTGTAAGTGATCCCTTCCCCTCAATTAAATGCATGCACTAGCCAGGGAGATAATTTCAGTATAAATAGAGGTAATATAACCATAAAAAATTTCTCCACTTCTAACTTCACTTGAAGATATTCTCTGACATATATTATACTTTTTAGGCTTCAATAAGTAGACTATTTTCCATGTAATTTTTTTTTGCAGGGGTGATGCTAGTTACTTTCCATATATTTAACCTTCTGATTGCATATGGCATGTACCATCAGTACGTGAGTGACTATTATACATGCAAAATAGTAGCTATAGAAATGTTACATAAATATAAATAGAACACACATTAGAGAAGTGGCAGAAACCAAATCTAAAATTAATCCCTACTCTCAAGCTCAGAAGAATATATGGAATATATGCAATGTACAGTTACAGGATAATTGGGAAATATAGTAAGTCTGCATTTAAAAATATTTGCTAGTGAATCAAAGGCAGGAACAAACTTAATTTTGAATTGATTTCCTACTTTTTAATGAAATATCTGCTTTTCTTTATCTTTTTCCTCTGTTCAACATTCCCTCATATTTTAACATCAATAAGCACTTTTTTTTTAAACCTTGCTGACCTCAAGCTTTTCAACTCATTACAATGGGATATGAGACAGTCTCCTTTTAGTTTTTATTGTTATACTGTTTTCTTTCATAAAGAAAGATCACCAATTTATAGAGTTAAGATAAACCCAGTGGAGACAATTAAGTCCAGTCTGAATTTAGCAGCTAAAAAAGGAATCTGCAGTTTGTGTCTTCAACTAATCAGAGCTTTCTCACAGGCATTAAAATGTATCATAGTTTCCGACTGTTGGATTTCTAAACCACAAGGTCTGGATAGTTTCCATATACATTATAATTGAAGTCAGATGGCTAAAATAAAGAGGAGGTCAAGTTTGCCTCCTCATACTTTATTACTTTCTAATCTTTGCAGATTATATATTTGGGCCTGCAGAATTTGTGCAGAATTTTGTGTTTCCCTAAAGAAAGCATTAGATATTTTATTTTCTTTACACAGTCAACAGTACAACCTGGAAAATGATCAAAGATCATTTGCCATCTGCACTGACTTTATAAGCTCCCACAGAAAGCCTCTTTAGAAGCCTGCCCCAAAATTTCCACCCAGTCCGTTCTCACCTCCATGTCTTCCTACTTAGAAACCTCTGCTTTCAAGCCCGTTTCTGCCTCCTCTGCTGCATCTCAGAGAAGTTTCCTAGAGAGCAGTCTGCCCCATTGTCCAAAATTTCTAATCTTCACACTTTCTGAGATTGAACTTCATTTTAACCCAGACCTTTCTAGTTTTCAGCTTCCATTTCCAGAGATTTATTAGTGTGCTATAAATACAGAACAGAGTAGCTATTTGTGTGGGTTTTCTTTTCTTTCTTTCTTTCTTTTTTTTTTTTTTTTTGGTGTGTGTGTGGTAAGAGGTGGAAAATATTTCCTCATTTGTAACTTATTCTTGGTTTGACCTGTATCAGTAGGCAGATAAAGAGAAGAAGTTGGAAATCACATTAATCCTTGCATATCTCTCATGTGGATTTTAGAAAATTTGAGGGGAAAATGGATTATAATTGAGGAATTGAATCAAACTGAAATTTTCTCTCTAAATATAGATTTCTTCTACTCCAAGCACTAAGCATATGGTTTTAAGGCTATTAGGTTAAGAAGAAATTGCATGAAAGTTTAATATGTTTATTTGTGTTAATATTTCTACTCTCAATCAAATTTCCTGCTCTATCTGGTTTCTAAGAAAACAGTACCTCAGCCATAACCCCCAATAAACACTATTTGATGAGGGCACTTAGTCTGCAAAGCCTTCAATTTATATCTAAATCTATTCATGCCACATCACTGGAGGTAGCACACACAGCAGCAAGAGCACTGCAAACAACACTTTCTTCCCTAATCCTAAGACTATTTTTGTTCTACAGTGGCTTTCCCTGGTGGGCTGCTGTCACGAATTGCAAAGATCTTAGAGTCCTAGTGACTTAGGGTACTATGAACCCTTTTCATGGAAATACAAACAGAGATGGGGAACTTAGATGGTGAGAAGTGTAGCAGTCATCTGACTTCGCTCCTTGGCAGGGAGTACACAATTTGGGCAATGGACATCTTGCTGAGAAAGGTCAGTTCCTGCAATAAAAAGCTAAAGTGTTCAAGGAGTAAACTTTAGAATCATTTTCTGATATAAATGGGTTTGCTTCCTTTCTTCCCATCAAGCCAATATTGAATAGGTTTTATAATATGTTGTCTAAGTATGGTATGGGCAAATGATTTCTTTACTAATGGGGCGTGTATTAAGCAGACATTACAGTTTGCTTAATATGGCATTATATTAACTACTGGGATGAGTACAAATAAAATATGATCCCTATGAGTGAAAGGATTATGGTGATTTGTTTTTAATGTGTGATATCCTGCTTTTCTTTGTGCTTTTCTAAATTCGATACGTATTACTTTTGTGATCAGAAAAAAATTAAACATTGTATATTCTGTGAAAAATAACCTATATATATAGGAATGGAAAAAAATGGAAAGGATTTATACTAAATGTTAACTATGTTTATAACTAGGAGCTAGGATTTGAGGTGATTTTAATTTTCTTCATTATCATTTTTTATATTTCCCAAATTTTACATAATAAACTTGTATTAATTTTTAATGGGGGGGAACTCAGCAAGTGTGATTAGAAATAAAGAAATCAAGAAAAATTCTCTCTCAGACTTTTGTTTTCTAGCGTACTCTATTTTGTATATAGAAGCTCTTAATGATCATTTATATCACATAAGATACTCAATTTTTCATCAGGTGATTCCCACAAATACAACTGTCCCTTGGTATCCATGAAGGATTAGTTCCATGACCTCTCCACATACCAAAATCTGAGGATGCTCAAGTCCCTTATATAAAATGATGTAGTATTTGCATATAACCTATACACACCTTCCCATATACTTTAAATTATCTCTAGATTACTTATAATACCCAATATGGTGTAAATGTTTATGTAAATAGTTGCTAGCATGAGACAAATTCAAGTTTTGCTTTTTTGGAACTTTCTGGAATATTTTTCCAAATATTTTCGATTGAATCTACAGAAGTGAAACCTGAAGATATGGAGGGCTGATGGTATCTTCAACCTTATTGCTTAGTACTTACCAATGGCTCCCTGAACCAGTTAAAGTTTTCTAGCCTCTTGCTTGGGGTTATTCAAAGTCCAGTTTGTTTATGCCAGTATTGCCAGTATTTTCCTTAAAAATACCTTGGCCTAGACAGTATGATATTTTGTGTGTCAAGCTTGAGATCCTTGAGATCTAAGGGCTAGTAAATTGCCCTGCTCAAAATTCTCTCTTCAGCGAGGATCAGCAGGGTATTAGAGAGGTTATGCTCCAGAGGTGGCCACCACAAGGCCCTCTGTGATCCAAAAGCCATACCTGAGGCTTTGGTCATTAGCAAAGTGAATTTCAGAAATAAGTTTACATCAGCAAAATTAGATGCTTGTTTATCAGCAAGATGTTAGAAATGGGCTTTTACTGGTAAAAATTCAAGTTATTCAAGACGTGAGGAATAGCTAAAAATACTTAGCGACACTCTCACTCCTCATGAAAGGGTAGTAGAATCTCGTGAAGCTGGTAGTCTGTATCATTAGAAATGTATCTGTGGCCTGATCTCTAACTGGTCCCATGTCCAGTCTTTGGGTCAGGTATTGGGACTGCCTTATGCCACTTACAATGGGAACAGAATGAATCCTGCCTCTGGAACATCAGCACAGTTACTTTAAATGAAACTTCCACACAAGATGGTCATTGGAACACCTAAAGGGACAGACTACTGGGATGTTGTAAGCTTACAAAACAGATTGTATGACATGTTTTGTGCCCATTTCAATGAATGTTTAATAAATGTGTATCTGGAAAGACTGGTCTGAATTTTGCATTCATTATACTCTACTATCAAGGTTGTGGGGAGTAGCCAAGAAACAGTAGCCTGAAAAAGAACTTAAGAGTTTGTATATCCAAATTAGCTTAGTTAGCGTGCAATGAAGTTTTGTATATTAATTTCTAATGCTAAAAAATGAAGTCTAATATATCTGAAATTATACAATAGATGCTTAATAAATGAATATTTATGGAACACATGTATTGTATTTTACATCAGGTTCCCAGCACACTAAAATGGGACTTCACTTCCTTTAATGAGGAAAACATAATAGTGAGTATGCTAATACAAATCTGGAAAATGTAAAATGTTCAAACATTTAAAACCTCATTCAAAATCTTACCTCCCAGAGGTAACAACGATGATCTTTTCTGTCTACTTTTTGATATAAATAGTATATTTTTTACCCTTTTAAAATTTGCCTTTCTTCTCACTTAATATATTATAAACATTTGCATGTTCTTTTCATGCATACTGTTTTTTAAATCTTAATGTTCAGGGGCTAAATTCCAAATCAAGATAAACAAAAGTGATGACACTGGGGATCTTTACCTTTTTCTGACTTTCACAGAAATGCATTTAATGTTTAACCATTGTGTGGTATGACTATAGCTTGAATTACACTTCTATTCTTAATTTAATAAAATTTATGTTAATTATATTAATTAAATATGCTAAGTATATGATATATTCATATATTAAGCCAGGTATGAACAGTGAATTTTACCAGATGCATTTTCAGCACCTATTAAGATGATCACTTATTTGACTAAATATAGAGAGTTCCTAGTAATGATCCAAACTTGTACTCGTTGAAGAAATCCTACGTTGTCAAATATGTTATTTTGAGGTAGTGTAATGTAGTGGGTTAAGAAAGTGAGCTCTAATGGGTTCATATATTGGATCTTTTACTTACTTGTTATATAAATTTGGGCAAGTTATTTTACTTCTCTGTGTCTCCATCTCCCCATTTAGATAAAATGGGCATAGTAACAGGACCCACTTCACAGGCTGTTGTAAGGATTAATTAATAGAAACCACTTAGGACATTATCTGGCACATGATAAAACACTATATTAGTGTTTGTTATTATGTCACTTGTTAGTATTAACATTTTCACATGTCTAGTCATGAAGTTGGCTGATAATTCTTTGTGCTATCTTTGACAGGCTGTGATATCAGAACTAGACTAGTTTGTGAAACCGGATGCTTGCATTAGCTCCCATGTAATGGAATGCAAGCTCTTGCCTGTACTATTGAAACACATGGTAATGATCTCTTTTTAAAAATATAAAGTAATTCACATACAGTATCAGATACGTAGTTCCCATCTCTTTCTTGGAAGAAATTCTTTGTCAACTTTTCCATTTTTTTCCATGGCTATTGGATTACTGGATTTCTATTTATTAAATCAACTGTAAACTAATTTATATTTCTCTAAAAATTGTTCACTTTAATAATTTCATGTAGAATAGCATAGAATTATGCATAGGCTTCTTACCAATTAAAAATTTCTCCATTAAATGGGTTTCATATTTTATAATCCCTTACTCAGGTTTCATTTTAAGTATCTGTTGTCTTTTCTGTTTTCATGATTTAGTCATCAGTAGATTTTTTTTCTTATATTTTGTGGTTTTATTTCTAGAGATATACCTCTAGGATTTATCAGTTCTACTGCTTTTCTATTTTCTAGTTCATTAATTTCACTTTTATCTTTATTAGGTTCTTTTTTATGGTTTCCTTGTATCTATATTGATAAATATTTTCACTCTTAGGTGAATGCTTATTTTCATTATTTTTGTTTAATAATGAAAGCCCTTAAAGCTATTAATGTACCTCCAACTATAGCTTTGGCTATATCTCATGCATTTCAGAATGAGTGTTTTTATTATCATCCATACAGTTTCAATTTACTTGCCAAAAGACTCCTTAAAAACACTAAATTTACAAGTGGAGAGGATTTGATTTCACTGCTAATGTAACCTGTATAATTATACCACTTTGGAATTTTAGGGTTTTGGGTTTTTTTTGGCTTAGTATCAACTATTTTAAGTGATCCAGGCAAAGAGCTTGAAGACGAAGTATATATAGACTTTTTAATCTACAAAGAAAATATTATTAAACCAACTTTAATTACACTATGCACATATTCTATATTATTTCTATTTTGCCTGTCTCATTTGTTGATAAATGAGATGAGCATTTAAAGTCTCCTATTACCATTATTTACTGGAAATTTTTACTAATTAATTTTTTGCCTTATATATTTTGAAGCTATTTATTTTAAATGCATAAATTTCTTGACTGTAATAACTTCATTGTAGATTGTACCTTTAATCAAGGGTAAGTAGATCTCATTTAATGCATTTTTATTTTTACTGTATTTTATCTAATATTAATACTGTGACTCTAGCTTTTTTGTTCACATTTGCACAATATAATTTTGCCCATTCTTTTAATTTTTCCATTCTAGTTTTTGTATTACATTTGTGATTATCAACTCAATCCTATTTAGGTTAATATGGGACAAACACATAACATAAACAAGTGAAGTGGTCAAGGAGTACTAAATTAGAGAACACAAAAAATTGGAGGGTGATGCCCTATTTTGCTGTCCACTGGCTGCTCAGCACTAACTAATTATTGCTGCAATATGAAAATGTTGCCAGTTGTTTTAATTTAAAAGAAGGGTAAAAAATACAGACTTTTATCAAAATGTCTTGATTTTGAAACACTTTGTGGCTTGTTCCTTCCAGGAGAAGGTGATTTCTTTTCCATAATTTTGCCTGGTATACCCTGAATCCTTGATTTACAGATTTGGGCCTTCTTTTTGGTTCAACAAATGAAGGGTAAAATTAATTGTGATGTTGAATTCCATTGTACCCATGATCGTCCCCAAAGCTTCAGAAAAAAATTTCCTCCTATGATAGCAACACCTGGCTCCTATTTCTCCGCATTATCCTCAAGGACATCAGGAAAACTGCTCAGGAGCCCTCCTACCTCAACGTCAAGATCACAGTGGCTGACTCTGAAACGTCTCTGATCACTTCCTTACTGCCCCAACTTACTGCCCTTCTTCAATGTGGTTTTCCACCAGAGGGTCTGTGATAGCCTTATAACTAGTTGCCCTGCATCTACCTACCATGTCTGTCTGTCTTTCTCTTTCTCTCTCTCTCTCTCCCCCGACACACACACACAAACACACACACTTTGTTTTTGTTTGTTTGTTTTCTGCTTATTGATTTAAGATCAAACTCCTTCCCTGGCAAGACAAAACATTCCAATTTCATATCCAAATTCCATTTTCTAGCTAGGTTGTATGGCTCATTTCTCTCTGACCATATCTGTATATTTTGGTCTCAGTTTCTTTGCTTAGGTTCTGTTTTCCCTGGATCCTTCTCCCATCTTACCTTTCAAACGTTACCTTACTTCCAAAGAACATCCTTCTTCATAACATTTTCCCCAATTATACCTCCCCAAAACACTTTCTCCCTCCTCTGAATTCCCATGGCCTCTCTTGGCCTATGTTCTATATTTTTCACCATATCTTTCTTCTCCTCACTGTTGGACTTCATTACACCACACAAAGGGTGGTGACTCTGTCCCCCTCATCTCTGATCTCCCTCATAGTGTCTTGCACATAAAAATTCTTGATGTTGAATGACTGTTAAAGTACTGAATGATCCTTTTAGAGAATAAAACATGTCAATTCTGAATACCTAGAGGACATCAAATTTAGCATAGAAGATCTCATTCTGAAAGTATTACCTGAACTGGTCCATTAAAAAGTGAAGAAATTCCTTTATTTCATTCATATGACTGAAGCTAGGAAGGTGTCCTCCAAGTGCTTGACAGAATCTCTCGGCTTCTTCCCAGTTCCTCTTTCTTACAATTCTTTCTACGTGAAATAGCTTAACAAAATATAATGTTAATTTGTTTTCTGGTATAATCATAAAGTATTCATAACTTTATAGTCAATCACAGTCAAGAATGTTGGCCCCTGAAATGAATCTTTACAGGTGTCATAAAGACAGAGGTAAAGGCACACATACTGTGACACAGAAAGTGCCCACTAAAGGCCAGCACAGGTGCCAGCCCCTGCTATCAGGCGGATGGCCTTCCTCAGCCAGCCTGGGGAACCGCGCCAATATGATACCATATTCTCCTGCCTCGCAAGGACCTTGAGAGATAAAATGACCAGCAGGCAAGGTTGTAAAGAGCACACATGAATGCTTTGGGAGAAGACTTCTGCAAAGAAACGTGCTAACAACATAATTTTGAACAAAATACATTGAGACATGCACAAGTTCAGGATTATTTTCTGATAAGAAGACTCAAAGGGCAGGCTGCACTGGTGTGCGAATGATCACAGGAGGTAGCAAAACAAAACTTGCCACTTTGGACTGTTTCTTTGGTTTGTGATGACTGATTTTATGCCAAAGGAGCCATAGTCATTTTAAAAGAAGAAGGAGCAGATGACACAATGGTAGGTTGAGTTACTGGTCCTGATTCTTCAGTGCCTACTATATAGTTATGTGTTCTTGCCATCATGGCCTCCTGGTGGATGAAGTGTACATCCCTGTGCCTTGACTTGGGGCTCAGCCATGTGACTTGCTGTGATCGATGGGGCAGTAGTGTAAGTAAAGTGAGCAGAAACCTGAAATATGCTTATGGGTTAGGCTTGCTTCTCAGGTTCTAGTAACTGAGTAAGAAGAAAACAAGCCCCTGCCAGCTGTTGCCGCTTCGGCCTGAGACCCAGGTTGAAGGGCAGCAGACCCCAACTTACAGCCTGGAGCCCAGCACAGCTGAAAGCAGAGCTGACCGTTCAAGCCCCAACGCGATCAGTCACACCCTATCTGACCTAGAGATCTGTAAGCATGTGACTAAATGTTTGTTGTCACAGCCACTGAACTTTGGGATGGTAAGTAACAATTTCTTTGTGGCAACAGTTGATTGATTGATACAGACCCTAAAATAAATTCTTTG
This sequence comes from Camelus bactrianus, assembly GCF_048773025.1. Taxonomy (NCBI): domain Eukaryota; kingdom Metazoa; phylum Chordata; class Mammalia; order Artiodactyla; family Camelidae; genus Camelus; species Camelus bactrianus. Next base: position 43,813,821 of record NC_133543.1, read on the forward strand.
ACTTGTAAAAGGTGATAAGACAACAATAATTAGAGGGATTTGAGAATCATAAGCAAAGTATCAGCATGGCATGCAGCTCACCCAACTTCCCAGAACCAAAGAACTCTAGGAAAGAGCCAGTTCTCACTCTGGCCCTGCTCTTTGGGGTAGCACATAAGTTTGCATGGGAATGAGTTATCCAACACCAGAGGTTCGACGATGTCCTGACAAGGACTCTGTGCTCCCAAACACTTTGGTAGGTGAGGTATGTGTCTGGGGAGGAGCCTGGTTTGTACAAGGACCTGGACTAGGATAGTAGAGAGATAACTTCATTCAAGGATTGAATGAGAATATTACTTTACCTTATAACAAGAAAGACCTGAGGGGAAACTATGCCAGCCTTCAGGACAGGGGTCTTCAGGCTTGGGGGCTGCTTTTTCAGGCTTAGGGGGCTCACTTATTTTCTTGCAAATTGAAAGTGCTCTGAAGCTTCTGCAGTCTTTTACCTCCCACTTTCCAAGAGACTTTCCAGTAGCCATGGCCACACACCCTCCTGGAGAAGCTGGGGTTGAATTAAAAAGTATAATTAAAAATTACATTTAAAAATTAAAGTCCAAACATTTTCTAGTGCCTACACTCTATGTTTGACTCAAGGTGAGGAGAGAGAGTAGGAAAGCAAATGGAGGAAATAAATGTGTTGTTCACAATAGTAATGATGATGGTAATATAGAGGAGTGTTTACTTTTTGCTGGGTACTATTCTAAGAGGATTAAGTGAATTGATCCTCACAAAAAAACTATAGAGTAGATTCTACTGTCATACTGAGGTACAGCGAGGATTCGTGATTTGTCCAAGGTTGCATGTTAGTAAATGGTTGACCCGGGATTGCAATCCAGGCAGTGTGTGTGCAGAGCTGTACCCTAAACCACAATGATGCTCAGAATAGCCTAAGTCGCTCATAGTCACCTGACAACTTTCAACAGTTTTTAAGCACCTTAGTAAACTTCAAAACAAAACTCTCCCAGGTTCAGATCCAAAGCCAGGGCTGGTCCGATAAAGGTAGAAGGAGGTGTGTAGGTAACATACATTTGTTTACTATTTATTTTACAGCAGCCAGAATTTTATTTATTCACGACAACATTTAACGACAGTTTGTACTGCCAGACCCATTTCCAGAGGGAGAATGAGTGGCTTGCCCACAACCATAGTTAGTGAATGGTGGTGTCAGAACTTGAACCCAGATTTGTCCGGCAAAATGCCATTCTCCCTTTTCCATTCCGTCACACTGTCTAAAGTGGGCACAGGACAAGAAGAGCACATGTTGCAAAGTGATGAGAACAACTTCCATTCCATCACACAGAAAAGCTGTATGGTTTCATGTCTCATCATACATGGACAGCAAGAGGAACAAGGAACTGGGAAAAACAATGCTGTGTTACCCTGGAAGGGGGTGCTATGCTCCCCTGGTCTGCCCCCTACCCATGTCTTGCCTACTGCAGACCAAGCTGGCTGAATTTGGGAGTAATAATGGTAAAGAGGGCTTAAGGGCAGTCTTTCTGGCTACAGGACTGAGAGAATAGACGTTATAGCTCCTTCCTGAGCACCCTTCCAACCACTGAGGCTTATCCGTGAAGAATGTGACATTGACTCTAGGACATCTAAGTGTCTATAAAAGAAATCATGTGTTTTCTCTACCAGACTTCCCTAATTTAAGATGAAATTTAACCTGGATTAGCATCTGTATCCTCCATCTTCTACAAGTAAAAAAATGAGCTTGTTATTATCAGTGGCACTTACTTTATGTGATGACCCTATGTTACAAATTTTATGGGCATAATCTATTTCAAATATTGTGCTTAACTACATACTCACACATTCGTTTCTCTGTGATAAAAAATGGTCTTCATGATCACATTATACAAACACAAGAAAATATAAATAATTCAGAGGAAGAAAAGTCAAATGCTTTACAACTGCTGTCTCATACAAAGCCAAAATCCTCTAACAAGCATTGGATTAAAAACCAGGAGATCTGGATTTTACCAATTCAATAACCAGGTAACCTTTGTCAAGTAAATCACCTTTCTAAGCTTCTCTGCCTTCTTAACGCTAAAATCAGAAGGGACTTCTGAAGCCTTTCCTGGTTCAAATGTTCTGATTCTATGGCTAATTATGGTCAGTACTTTTAGGCTGGTTAAAGAAGGATAAACTAACTTCCAGAATAAACAGAATCTACATTGCCTCCTTAATTCTCACCCACTGAGAATAGTGGAAATAAACACACTCAATTTTGGAGAAAGAGGTTAGGAGGCAGAGAGATGAAAATGTAAAATGCTCCACAATGAAGCTTCCAGATGCTGTTTGAGACTTACATGGAAAAGATAAAAATGTCGCACTGACTCTTCTAGCTCTGTGCCATTAGGTGGTGGTTTTTGAGAACCAAGTTTTCTGGTTTTTGTTGGGCAGTTTCCGAGGATTTCACAGGGAAGATGCAGTCACTGCTTCTATTTATGGTTCCGTAGATAGACTCTGTGACAGCCCTGAAGATCATCACCCCCTTCATATTTCAAAGGTAAGTGAAGACCAGATTTGGGAGGAGAGCTGCATCTCCCAAGTCACTGTGTTCTGCTACTTTAAGGGCCAAGGCACTCACCTGGCTCAAGATAATTCCAGTTGGAAAAGGTAACAGCCCGCTTTACTCCACCGACACTTGCCCAGCTATACTCTCCACTTGCATCTGTATCTCTCAGGCCAGTCCAGAAGTATTTGCCTGGAGACTTAGTATACTTTTTAATCATATCATTCAGGTATTCTTGCTCAAATCTACAAAACGAGAGTCAAATCAGTAGGTGTTTTCAGAATGGCTGAATTACTATATAAATTGAAGATGCACCTTTTTTGTTTTTCTTTTTTTTTTTAACTTTTTTTTTATTGAGTTATAGTCATTTTACAATGTTGTGTCAAATTCCAGTGTAGAGCACCTTTCTCTTATGAAGATTATTTAGAAAAGGAACTAGGAGTTAAAAGTTCACTAGTACATGTTTACGGATGGTCACACCTGCTAGTTATAGTCAGATTGCAGTTGGTTCCAAAAGGGACCTCATCCTTGTAAATCTTGTAACAGGTTTCTCCATGCCTTTTCCAGTCCTGTATCAGAGGAAAAATACCATCATACTGTCTTCCAGATTTGATTATGTCCCCCTCTGACATGCAAGGTTCTGCTACGTTGGTAATGTCTTACAACTTACAGAAATGAAGGACATGATGAGGGTGGGATACAATTTCATGGATAACGTCCATAAGACTGGGAGCCTGTGTCAGACAGCGGGTATGTCCTAATTTTCTTTACCCCCTAGTGCCTAGCTCATCATAAGAGTATAACAGTCATTGGTTCAATGATTTTTGAATAAGAATAATATAAGTAGAAGTAAGAAATCAGCATTGAGGATAGTAATCATATACATTTTTATAGAAATTCATTAGTAAGTAATTTTTTTCCTATAACTCTTCTTTCTTTTCTAAGAATGCTGATACACTATGACTCATTCATTGCCTTCTGGCTTGCTCTAATGTCAATGAACAGAAGCTAGTGAATTCTTCTATTTCCCAAGTCTAAATTGTTTAAGTCTCAACTACCATCTCTAACCAAGAAGGTATAATACTGCTTAGAAAAATTTATACAGGGGTTTTACGTACCTCATCTGGAGGACACATCTTATCAGATCTTGTATCATTCAATTTTTGTCCCTTTTTCTTACATACATATTTAAGTTTCTCTTCACATGATTGGACCTTCCACTGACCTAGCTTTTAAAAAACAGAAAATAATTTTTCCCACAAGAGAAATTATCTGCCACATATTTAGAACTTAACTCATTTTAATCAAGATAGCTTCTTCTCACATCTAAAGGGAGGGAGAGGAGGAGGAGGAGGGGAAGGAGGAAAGGGAGGGGGAGAGAATGAATATAAATGAATGATTAAATCTGAGAACAGACTCCTAGAAAATGCTACCCCCAGGCCTGGAAGCCTATTATTTCAGCATCACCTCAAGGTCACAGTGGGGATGAATTTCATTTTCTTATGAGAGTAACAATAAAACCATCAAAGGACACTTAGTATAGAGGTTGAAGAGAGAAGGACCCAGCTCACAAAGAGCTGCCAGTGCTCTCATCGTCCTCCATGACACGGCCAGAGTTTGTCCAGAGGTTCACAACTTTTGGGCAGGTCACCTAACCACCCTGTCTCAGTTTCCTCATATGTAAGGTGAGGATGGTGATTAGAATAGTTACTCTCTAAGAATTTTAGAATCAAAAGTTTCTTCTAACTGTACTTCAGTCTAGATGTGAAAGTTCTGTCTTTCAAATATGCTGCTTAATATTCGTTTTGCTTAAGTCACTCTGCTTTCTTTCAATTAAATTTTAGTAAGTCACTTGTGATCAGGGTCAGTTTTGAACGTTGGAATGCTGTCTAGGTATGCCATCAGTTTGCTCTGGCCTATGGGACCTCATTTCTATCTTTGACACTCTTTTAAAGATATCCTGTGTATCCTCTTAAGTAGAATAGCAAATGTGATACCCTTTTAAATTCAGCTTTACACCTTTCTAAATACACCTTTACTGTGGAAACACTTCTAAACAGCCCTACCATTTATTGCTTACATTTAAGTCTCTCTAGAAGTTTGGGTGACACAATCAGCCTCCTAGAAACAATTAGGAGGCCACAGGAAAGTGGTACAAACAAAAATATAGGGGTGCATACGTCCTTTTGGCTCAAGATACAGCTTATTTTGGACTCTTAACTGAAGCATGTTCAATAAATATTTATGCATTCTATAGGCGTAAGATGTTCTCTGAACAAAGTCAGACCTAATATTTTTTAAAACAAATATTATTTTACTTCTCCAAGTAGTATTAACATTACACTTGATCTAAACATGAGAAGATAGGGTTTTTCAGGTTAAACTGTGGCTACACGTTAAATATTGCCCTGATGGTCCTGGGAGAAAGCAGCTTATCAGAACCAATCCGGCACAAGAACTGGAGCTCTAAAGGGATTCTCTTGATCTGTTTCACACCAGAGCAGATGCTCTCCAACAGGAACTGGACTGCTGCTTTAGAGGTTGCTTCATTTACCTTTTTCAGCAGCTCCTACAAAGACAATCTACAGTGCTGTTACTTTTATTTCCCAGTTCAAACAAAAATACCCCAACCAAAGTCATCTTCATGTTATTATTAGACTACTGGCTGTAACAATGAGGCTATAAATAAACCCAAGGCAGTTTCCTACCTCTCCTGAATAGGAAACGCAGTTGGGAGTCTTATTGTAGGGAACATCTGGCTCATTCTCATCCCAGTAAGTTAGAGTAACTTCAGTACCATCTGACCACTGAAATAGAGTCGGTGTATTTATGTTCCTGAGGCCTGTCCATATTTCTTCTTTGGCATCTGAAAGAAAAATGTTTTATTGGTTTGGTTATCAATTCCATACTTTAATATGTACACTGTTACTGATTTTTACATTCTGATATGGGGTGTGAAGAGCCTAGAAGGTTTTAGTTCAGAAGATGTTATTCTTAACTAATCTATAAAAATGCTGACAAGTTAGGCAGGCCCGGTGACGAGGGCTTTTCAGGTCACTTATGCAGGTCGAGTACCCAGCGGGAAGAGCTGTGCTATGATCCGTAGGCTGAGGCTTCCTGATACCTGGTTTAGATAAAACTTGCTTTATGGGAAATAATGACATTCTACAAATACAATTATAGATACTAGAATTAAAATGGGAATATTGTCCAGCCCTGCCATGGAATGGCTATACTGTCCTCCCAGGTGAAACAGCTGGCACCACATTGGCACGGAACAGGTGTTATTTGCTATTACTGTTGGAGAATCCTAGGACAAGGTTACAATGTGGCTGTCTAGTGTTTTGTTCTTCATTCTTCAGCTTTCAAGTAATTACAAAAGTGAAATAACCATCACTTACGTGTTTGGAGCAATTTGAATAGTATTTAGCTTATAAATTATTCAATCAATGGTTGTACTGCCAAATTGGTAGCCACTAGCCACCTGTGGCTATTTAAATTTGTAAATCAGTTAAAATTAAATAAAGTAAAACTTTAGTTCTCCAGTTGCCCTAGTTACATTTCAAGGGCTCAAAAGCTGCAAGTGGCTGGCGGCTACTGAACTGGACAGCACAGATTAAAGAGTGGGTCCAGCATTGCAGAAAACTTTATCGGACAATGCTGATGTTCAGGATCAAACTGCAAGCTTCTCATTCCTGCTAAGTGCCTGAAAATAGAGATATTTTTAAATGTTTCAAACCTCTCAAAGAGAATATTTTAAAAACTTACCCCCATTATGGAGTTTTGTGACAACCACCTCCACATCTGCTAAAGAATGAATGCTGATGAGGTCACTGCTGAAAGTTTTGCATTTCATACGTGCCTTCCCCCAGGAATCACTTTCATTTACCAGCAGATAGCAAAATCCATCATTCGGCAGCCAGTCTGCTGCATCACAGCGGGTATCGGAGTATGTCCAAACATCTGAGGGAAAAGAAGCTATTTATATTCTAGTAAAGACATATCTACCTTGAATCAATAACACTGCAAATCCTTCTTTCTTGAATCATAGTGTTCTGGAACACTGGAGAATGTGATGTCAGATAGCACAGTGACATGAATTTATGTGCTGCCTAATGTGTACACAGTATCATAAGAGTGACTGCAGGGATTCAGTTAATAATGTGACTTTAAAGTGATACAGATGTGCAAAATGGCTGGGCACAGACTATTTAGAGAGGTATTGCCCTTGGTCCTAGTAGACAGAAGAAAGGTGTGCGGTTGCTAACAAGTCTTTGCCTGGGTACAGGATTTGTTAGGTTCCTCTCCATTCTCTGTCTTTGAGAGATTATGAAGTTGAGCCTCTTTTTCATGTATGGTCAGCTTAGCAAGGGAATGTTCATTAATGTCCACTGCTGAACAAAGAACAGGCAGAAATTTAAGGAACAGAGTAAGACATTTATATACTTCATATCCAAAAAATGGCAGCATATCCAAATGGACCTCTTCCTTCCTCCCCTCTGCTAGACCTGTAGTCCTCGTGGAACAAGGGATTCATTGTTTTGACTATAATAAAACTCACTCAAGTGATGGTCAAGAAAGATTAAAGAAAAAGAGTGAGGTAAAAACCATATAAAATATTTCTACCCCTCTTAACAGAACTAGAAAGTAGTTCAATTATTCAGGCTTCATGGATTTGGAACCATTTGGAATGTTGGTTATAAGAAAATACAGTATCTTAAAAATGTGGTCAGTTTGTTTTTTTCTAAAGGATAAAATTCAGATTTAGCTTCTCACACTTGCAAAGTAACTTAATTAACTTTAAGGTTCTGAAATAGCACTTACTATATTTTACAATTATAAGAAAGGAACAGAGGGGAAAAACACCCATAATGGAACTTAAAATAATTATTCTCATATTCTAGTCTTTGTCTCTATGAATACATGTTTTCACAAGATTAAAATGATAAGAACACATATGAGTTTGTTCTGCTTTTTGTATTTTCCTGCTGGCACACTTATTTTAATAAGTGCATATTATTCAATCATGTGGAAACATCATGATTTACTTAATAATTGCTACTACAGGGTATTTATTTGATCCATCATCAGTCACCCTGGTTTATTTTCATCTGTGCTGTCGTTTCTGCTCTGCCTTTTGTTGTATGGACTACATTTGGTTTGAATCAACTTGGAAGATGAATGTTCATTTTCCCCTATTATTTCTTAATCTTAAAAATTGGCTTTATGTGCCTATTTGGATGATACGAAATTTTATGCTTCATTCTCTTCCCCCAACATTTCTTAAAGCAAGACATTTTAAAACCTCCTCTTTTTCTCCCAGTTTTAAGTATTAGTTTTTCTTATTCAGTGAGGATTTAATCAAACACCAGGTATACGGTGGGCCCTGTGCCAGACAGTAAGGGCATTTCTCTTCTCTATTCTTTCAAAGACTCCTCGAACTTTTCTGCACCTCAAAAGCTTCAGCTGTCCTGTGTCTCACCCCAAACTCCCTGAGAAAAACTCCTCTGTGTACGTATTTCATCCATCTGTACCACTCCTTTCCCCTTGATTTAGCAACACAAAGACCTAAAGAACCAGCCTGGAAGAAGGAGAGAGGTGGATGGGTGGGCTCTGGGCGGGGCAGGGGGGTAGAAAAGCCTAGGAACGTGCCTGTGTCCATCATTTTTCACTTCTCACAGAGGCAGTGGCTCTCATACTTGAGTCTGTGTCAGGACCCCCTGGAAGTTTTTTTTTTTTTTTTTTTAAACATAGATCACTGGGGCCCACCCTTAGAGTTTGATTCAGTACATCTGGAGTAGGTCCTAAGCATTTGCAATTCTAACAGGTGCAGATGAAGCTGATGCTCACGGTCTGGGGAACCACTGCTCCAGAGCAAGACAAACCACCTGTGAACAGAAATCTATTTCCTGTCTAGACCACCTCTGCCTTCTTATGGGCATATACCAAACCAAAGCCTTATTCACGCATAGTTGATAGTCTCTAACACAGGGTCAAAATCAAAGGTTTTCCTGCACTGGCAGTATCAGGTGAAAGAGAGGGAAATGAGGTATCTGGAATGATTTACTTGACTTCACAAAACTAATTTCGAGACCTCTTCGTCAGAGAAGTGAGGAGGTACCTGTCAACTGCGCTGTATGATTTAGCGATTTCTTGCAGATGTAGGGCAGCTGGGCCTCACAGGAAAAGCCCTGCCACAGACCTGAGTCAGCATCCATTCTTGCACAGCTCGATCCGCCGATTGTAGGTGTGCTCCGCATACCTTAAACAGGAGGATTTCCAAAGAGTTACAAGAAGGAGGTTAGGGCCAGGATGGTGGTTAGAAAAATTAATTTGTATTCCTAATTTTCAGCTTTTATGGAAACTCATAACATAGTTAACACTGTTTCCAAAGTTGAAATGTATTAGCCTCCATGGACAATCATGTGCTGATTTATGTCTTCTCAAATATAGGATACAGGGGGGAAACATTCTGAAATGTTGGAGTTAATTAAAAAAAAACAAACAAATTCAAACCTCTGCCCCTAAACAACTTGTATGCCATATCCTGTGGTCAGTAGCTCTTAATTGCTACCCTGTACAATAAAAATACTAACTTCTGATTCCGTCATGCCTTTAAGGTCTGGAATTAAAGATTGAATAATCTTTAAAGATTCTATTTACTGAGATAACAGAGAATTTATTTACTACTAATAAAATTCTCTTAATGAAAATGACCTATATACTGGTATTTCATTGTGCTTAACTCATTTTTCTTGTATGAATACACAATACTTTTGTACTGAAGTTAGTGTTACCTTTTACATTCCATATTTGTCAGAAGCCTAAGATTTTATTTTTTTAAAAAAGCATCTAAACCTTCTTTTTGGGGGAAAAAAACCTTTTGGCTAACTAGGGTTTTGTTTTATTCACTATAAAATTTTCTTTAAAGTATTTATTTGTGTATTAAACTAGAACCATTATGTTGTCAGTACTTGTGGGCTGCAGTGGAAGACTCTAAGAGTTTGATTATGAGGGACTATTTCCATATTAGACTTATGCTGCAGATGAGACACAACATGGGTCAGTCATAGACATGTCAGGTCCTCTTAGGGACACAGAATGGTTCCTGGGCCATGGAGGGGGGCTCATTCTGCTCCTACCTAAAAATACAGGGTCCCTCTAAAGATTAGGAACAAATGCTCAGTTGGCCCTCGTAAGGGTCAACTTGGCTATAATGGTATCACAATAAAGAAGGTCTTTGGAAACAAAATTCTGCTGAGAGGTAACCATAATAAAGAGTTGTCAAGGTTTAGAATTTGTATCAGCTCTCAGGGAGTGGGACGCTTTTATTTTTTTTTGAAGCTAATGCTTTGTGCACAGGAAGTGGAGGAGGGAGCAGTTACCTGGTTCCCAGTTGAGAAAGTTTAATGGCTTGTGGTCTGACCATTCCCAGCCTCTAGCAGAGTACAGCTGATTTAAACCAATCCAGAAAATTCTGGTAATGCCTTCTTTTTCTGTAAGAATTAGACAATTTTAAAAAGTGAAAAAATTACTTGTTATTTTCTAAGACTTCAGTTTCCACTAATAGCAAAAATATCTGAAGGCTTTGATTATAAGGCAGGAACCCTGTAGGAGGCTGTCAATCGAACAAAGGCAGGTGATGCTGAGAGGCAACAAAATTTCAGTCTCTTGAGAAAGCCAGAGGCTGCTCAGTTAATTCAATTCTGCTTTCCCATTAGCTTGTCCAATTCCCTTTCATCTAAGGTAAGGACAGAATCTTCTCAGAGTAGCTGTTTCACTATCTTTTTAACCCTCTTGTACTGATATGGAAAAAGCAGATTCCATTCCATACCTAGATTTTGAAGGCGTGATTACATTTCAGACCGGCAGTTTAAATTCATTAAGCACATATTATTTGCCAGGTGCTAAGGATGTAAAAACCAAAACAACAAAGTCCCTGCCTTCATGAGGATTTCGATCTAGTAGAAGGAAACAGATACGGGTCCCCAAAATGGTGAAGAGTTACCAGTACTGTTTCAGAAATAAGTGCAGAGCTGTTTCATAGGCAAAGGATATACAACTCTAGAGCCCAAAGGAGACATTAAGGCCAGAGAAACAGAATGGGGGACACACACACACACACACACACACACACACGTGTTACAGTGGAGATGCATCATTCGAATTTATTATTTGACAACTAAATGACATTAGCATAAAAGAGAAAAAAGAGAAATAATTTAAATAGTGAAGCTAATTGCTGATGTGCCACTCAATATGCACATGCTCATAAGCACTGGATGCAATTATGTTTGTTGTATGGGTCCACGTGTATTGAAAAAAGAATGAAAAGAACATATGAATGACTGTAAGGATTCTCACACCACTCTCAAGGAAATCAATACTATTATTCAAGAACCTGGTAAGACTTTGTCAACATCATGAAGAATTTGAAGATATTGAGGGCCAGGTAGAAGATATAAATCAACTAATGAAATGGTCTACAGAAGGCAAGGATGATGCTGACAAACAAACAGGAAGAACTCACAGGTTAGAATCTCTATAAATTTCTTCAAATATTCCCAGCAGTAAAACACTTCATAACAGTTTCTTAATTCCTCCCAGAGAATTATACTCAATGTATTACAGTATTTTATATACATATATATATATATATGTATATAATATTTATATCTCTCAACCATATGATGGATACCTCCAGCTTTGTTCTTTCTCAGGATTGCTTTGGCTATTTGGGGTCTTTTGTGGTTCCATATAAATCATAGGATTTTTTTGTTCTATTTCTATGGAAAATGTCATTGGGAGACCTTGACAGTATTGTGCTAAGTGAAATTAGTCAAATGGAAAAAGACAAATATCACATGATTTCACTCATATGTGAAATATTTTTAAAATAACAAATAAAATAAATGAATAAACCAAGCCATGCAAAAACAAACACAAAGATACAGAGAACAGAGTAATGACTACCAGAGGGGGAGCAGGGAGAGAAGTGGGTGAAAGGGTTCAATGCCCACCTCTTATCAAACCCTTTCATGTAGGCTTCGGTAGCAGTTTAACCTTGCTACCTTACCTCGTTTTCTGAATATTAACCTCTCTTTGGTCTCTATCATGAAATCCATTTTCAGTGGATAGAATAGGATTATATTTAGTACTTTTTGCTTGTAGGCTTCAATGTTGAAGTTTAAATCCCAAGAAAAGACAGAGAAATATATACACAAAACAACATACCTAGATATGAAAGCAGAAGGCAGACAGCACCTTTATATTCTCAGCAATGTGCTCTACCACCAAGGGAAACCTACCTTTAAGATAAGTTAACTCAGCAGCACTGTGGATGCTCAGTAAGTCAGCTCCTTGATTCTGACATGAAACATAAGCTTCTTTCCAAGAAAGAGCTGCCTGAGTATTAAATTGGTAGCAACCTCCAATCTGCTCGTCTTTTTCCCAATTATCTTCACAGCCATTTTCTGTTGATAAAAAGACACGTTAGTGAACATAAAGTAAGGGTACAGTGTTGTCTATTACTTAGAATGCTTACAAATACCACAATTCAATTTGCATACTTGTAGGACACACTAAAATTGAGGCTGTCATTGCTCAACTAGACAACATTTTGATTCTTTGTTTACATGAAGAAACTGAAGCCATAAGACAGCACATGACTTGGGCTGGTTAAAGCTTCCACTCTCCTATCCTCTACTCTCCCTTTATCCCCATCATCTACAATGCCATGTTTTAGCCCATGCCTATCCTCTGCCTAAAAGTAGGAGTCGTCACCTGTGCTCACTCTGTCAACCCTGAGCTGACTTGACGATGGTGGCAGACTGCAGAGGGGTTTGCCCCTGGTTTGCAGTGAAACCACTGAATGTACATGTGTGTGTGCAGACACACTGCTTCAGTGCCCAAGATTTAGATCCCTAGTGATACCTTATTTGGGAAACTCAGTCCAAGTTTCTCCTTAATATTTTAATAGATGACTAATATTATATAAGTAACATTATTATACATTATATATCTACCTGTACATATATGTGTGCATATATATGTATGTAAGCATACATGCACACATGTGAACATTATTTTCTTTAATAAAATATCTGAAAAGCGTGTATAATTTCAGATGAAGAAACTACAAGTTGTTTCTGGGACAAAATATATACATCTTGATACAACTGGTTCAAAAATATACTCAGAGCCTCCCACATACTCCCTACAAGAGGGGAAAACCAGTGCAGGCTGTGCCAAGTGTATCCCAGGCTCTGGGTTTTCTCCCAGAGTCTCCCATAACTAGTTGGACTTATACACCTTCAACCTGGAAGGGTGCTTAGAGATCATCCTGTCTAATGTCTTCACTTCACAGATGGGAACAAAGATCTAGGGGTGTTGGCGGCAAAGCCATAACCAGAGAACTGGTGTCTGAGTCTGGTGGTTTTAATCTTCTGAAAGGCACACCTGGCTTCTTCAGCCACTTTCAAATGTCCTAAATAACAACAGAGGTTGTTCTGATATTTGGTAAAAGCAAAATAGTTGGATTTGCAAGCTCATTGCCTGAAGGTTCCTTATACCACTAAGGCCAAATGCCTATAAATCTGGAAGCTTCTAGTGAGATGGCAGTGCATTTGCTATAAAATACAATCTCTGTGGTTTAGCAGTCCTCAGGTCTGAGAAACTCACACTCCTGCTTCTTCTGTAAAAAGTAACTCTAGGAGGCGTATGAATGCGCTGACAATTCCCCCTTTCACCCAAAGTAGTCTGAAGGCACATGTCCGTCAAGGCAGCAAGGTAGAGTGAGATAAGTATGCTGGGGAATGAGGGTCAGGAGGCCTGGGATCGCCACCAGGCTCCACACGAATGTGGTCTGATCCCGACAGGACGTTTCATCAGTCCAGGTCTGCTGCTTCTCCTCTGAGAAATGACCTGGGTAATCTCTAAGCTCCCTTTCACAATCCCTAAAATTTCTGATTCAGACTATAGTAAGATTTAAATGAAATTGGTGCCTCGTTGACCAAACTCTGCTTATCAATTACAGCTGAAGCAAATAGTGGCTTTTCATCTTCCAGTGGGTTCTAAGTGCTGAAAAGCCTGTGCCTCTGCCTAGAAAAGTAATTCTCAAAGTGGGGATAAATAATGGTACCTACCTTATAGAACTGTGTGAGGATTGAATGAGTTAATGAAGGTTGAGTACTTAGAATAGTACCTGACACTTGGCAGGGCCCTATAATAATGACTATTACTACTTAGGTCTGTAGGTTTTCCCTTTCTCTTTACTGTAGATTCTTTCAACTTAATTGTCCATTAAAAAATATTTCTTGAGCACCTATCACATGTTGGCTACTGTGATCCCCGTAACTCTGACCTAACTGGTGAGAATATACGTCTGTTATATACCAGATAATGATACAGCTGTTGCTTCAGTCAGTCTCTTTCTAAAGAACAGTAAACTTTTTAGCACACCCTGAAGAGTATGCTTCAAGTAAGAAGCAATTAGAAAAAAATGCTTTGATCAATATACAGGTACAGCTGAGGGAAGTATGTCACCGATTTTGAGAGGGCCAGAGGTATCTCTCTCTTTTGTCCTCCACTCTTTGCTTCAGGTTCTAAACATACATAAGTCTCCACAGTCTTGAAAGACACTTATTCTCCTTCAGTCCACTATAACCGACCTTCCACAGCCATTAGGTTTTTGAAACTGCTGTATTAAAGGCCAGCAGCAATTTCCTGACTGCTTCTGCCTGGTCCACTTCCTCTTCCTGAGGTATCCGTGCTACAGAACACTTCCTTATCCTTTGTCTTCCGTGACAACGTCCTGTCTTGGCTCTCTTCCTGACCTACTTCTGAAAGTAAGTTCAGAGCCACACACAACTTCTCCCTCCTCAAGTATAGCCTCCTTCTCTAGGATATCTGTTGTAGTCATTTTTGAGTCATCATGGACTCGTCCTTCTCCATTTTGCCTCATAGGAATGGAATCCTTCTCTTCCCACATGTAAAGTTTACCAGCCCATACATACCTGGTTGTAAGCAGATGCCCCACTTTTGATCATACTCATAATTTAAGGTGGTTGCACACCACGGCCCACTGTGATCTCCACCACGAACGCACTCATGATGCCAGGTCCCATTCACTAAGAATGGAAATTCACAAGGTCTCCCATAGGAGTTCCCACCTCTAGTATAGATCTCTGTGTGTTGGGGAGAAAGTAGAAGATGGAAGAGTTAAAAACTGGTTAATCAGCTTTAGTTTAATTTCTAAAACTGTTTTGAAAGAAAGATGTTTTCACTGATGAGAATATAGTATCTGGATAGGCTGCACAGTGTGGCGTGGATGCTGACTGCCCAGGTCTGGACTTGAATGCTGGTCCCCCCACTGATCAATAGTGCAGCAGTGGGCAAGTTCTCCATCCATGATCAGTCTCAGTTTCTGTATTTGCAAATTAGGAATAATAGTATCTTGCTCATAGGGTTGTTCATGATGCTCAATGAGATAATCCACGTAAAGCTTTATTGTGGTGGGAAGTGGGACTAAAAGATCCTGGCTTTATCAAGTAAGGATCACTTGACTACCATGGTGGCACAGTACTTCACCAGAAAAGTGCCCCACCTGAGATCAAACATACGTTCTATTTTATTTAGTAAGAGTGAGGCCAGAAAAAATATTATGGAAACACTGAAGTTGGGTGTGGACTTTGGAACCAACTGTGGCAATGGAGATGGACAAATAGCTGTGTTGTTTACAGACTGGTGGTAGAATTGAGGCTGTGGGTTTTGAGAAAGTGGGAGGAAGGGCTGCTGGGTCTCTGAGTGGATTCCTGAAAACAGCCAGGGCATGGAAATTCAGGTTATGAAAGAAGAACCAGCTTTAGCTGGGCAGTCATGGGACCAGCTGGTGGCCACCAAGGTAGCAGAAGTAACTTTTCTTTCTATCAAATTTCCCTGGTACATGGAGAGGAACTAAAAAATTATTCCTATCTCAAATATGCCTGGAAATGCTAGAGGCAGTGCTAAATATTTATATTGATAACAGTTCTCTTGGAGAGGTGTTTTATAGGACAGCTGACCCCATTAACTATTTCAGTAACCTTCTTCCATATCCTTAATTTGTTTAAAATGATGGTTTTACCAGATCAAATGGCTAATAGGTAAAGCATAGTAATCAGCTCTCCTCACTTTTACCAGGCTATTAGGGTCCCTCAAAAATGTCCCATAGATTTGCTTAAAATCCTGCTTAAGATAGAATTTGATTCCACATCCTTTATTATTCTCAAAGGTTCACTTAAGTGTGAGACTTAACAGTTTAGAAGTACTAAGCAGCAGTACAGTGAAGGAGGAATAAATCTAGACGCCTTTATTTGCAAACAATCTTTTGAGGATATTGGTTTTGTTTTCCTCTGACGTACAAGTGGTTTTCAACAGGGTACTTTTGTTAAAGAGTAATTTGACCTTATATTTTATAAGCATCTCGCTTACTGCCTACATTTTATATTTAACCATACTCCCAACAGCTCATTACCCAATTTCTCTTCCCCTATTACAATACTTAAAAGGAGAGTCCCTGAGCACAATGACTATTACTTGCAGAAACAACAGGATTTTTTTTTTTTTTTTGGTAAACCTTGTGATTCAGGATATAAAGTGGTTTCACTTGCTCTTTACCATCAGCCAATTAGTGGGGCAAGTATTACACTTGTTTGTGAAATCCCCATTTTTGCAGAGTTGTTAAATGAAACACCCAGTCACTCAGCTGTAAATGACAGGAATGAGAACTGGCTCTCTGATTAGGGTCCCCGACATGTAAGGACAACTTGTGACATCAATGGCTGCCTTCTCAGTTGCCAAGTTACATTTCATAGCCCAAAGTGGGGCTTCAATTAAAAAGCTCTCCTGTTCACAGTATGCTTTGAAGAGTGATAAGCATATAACGAGCGCCACAGCAGCAGCAGATACATTATGCTATTCACTAAGAGTTTTACTCTTACATATTCTTCCCTGCTACCGGACCTCGTAAGTCCCATGGGTCTCCCCGGAGAGACAGGCTTTCCTGTGAAGACTCTTTTCTGAATGTATCCATTTATGGCATTGGCAGCCTTAAAACAACAGCTTATTCTGCAATAGGCGCAACTTTTGTGAGATGAGACCCTTACATGGAAAACTAACATTATTTTCTTCGGTAACACAGGACAAAATAGCGTCAATGGTTAAAGAGTTTGGCAGGCTTCTAAGAGCTGCTCAGAATTCAGTTCCACAGCCACCCCTCCACTGAAAGTCCATTTCCTCTGCATGATTCACCAAATATTCAAAACCTGAAGACTGCTAGTGAGGTCCAGATATCTTAGTGATAGAAATGCATATTTGGATGCTAGTTAAGGGCACTTTATTCATAACATTTATACAACTGAAATTTTCTCTGAGAGGAGCATGACTCACACAGGATGGGGGTTTGGGAGAGAAGCAACCCAGGACATGATGACAAATAAATGTTCTTATGTTAGAAGTGAAAAAAAAATTATATAGCAAAAGCTAAGGGGAAATAAAGATGCTGTGTTTGGGGAGTGCAATCCTGGTTTTGAGCCTTAGCTTCGCTGTAACAAGCTGGGCTACCTTGAACTTCGCTTTGTTGGACTCAGGTATCTTACCTTTCTTATCTCTATACAATTAGACAAGAAGGAGGGGGCAGGGACCAATATGAGGAGTCTGAGAGAGCAGCCCCAGAGAAAGTTCCTAACTTAAGACAGCAGTGTCTAACCCAAGAACAGGAAGGGATTATATAAATTTAAAAGGGTAAAATTGCCAGGACTTAATATTTGATTAAATTCAAATGGTGGGAGAGGAAAGCAGAAAACTCCAGGGTGACCTGAAGATTCCTGACATATGCAACTTGGATGGTGCCTGTCGCCTGGAGAGGAATGGGTGAGAGGCAATTTGGTCTCTGTGCAAATCAAAACTCGAGGTATGTGTTGACAAGTCAGAACTACATGTGTCTTTCCTTAGAAATTTCTGAATTTCTTATTTGGAAATTAAGTGTTCCAAATGCTTTATTTGGTAAGGTCAAGAAACACTTTATACCTGTGGGCTCCTGCTGGTAGGCACTGTTCAGCTTTCTCTGGGGTGATGCCTTAGGTGGGTTCCTAACCTTTTTTGGGCACAGGAGCCCACTTCTCAGAAGAATATTATAGATGCATAAAATAAAACACATAGGATTACAAAGAAAACCAAGTTATTTTGAAATGAAGGCATTTTGGGGACTGAGGAATTTAATTACAACTATGTCCCTCAAAAGAATTAGGGGCAGGATACAGAAAGAGCCCTGCCAGGAAAATTATCCTTGCTGATCCCCGAGAAAATACAAGGAAGCAAGTCAAATCCAGTTCAAAAGACATTCTGTGTGGTTCCATGTTTTCTCTTAGCTGCCAACTTAGAGAAAGGCTTTTCTAGCACAAAATTTAAGTTTGCCATTAAGTAGTATTCAGAATGCGACTGCTTTTTAAGGTTAGGAGGAAGCTGGCTCACAGAAACAGACTTGTTCAGCTACTTAAGGGTCGAGGACTGAAGAAAAGGCAAATCCCATCTCTGGTTCTCTAATATTTCCCCATAACAGCAGAACCTGCCATCTCAGAAGCTGCTGCGTCTTCCCTAGGAAACAGGAAGACGTTCCCCCCGGAGAAGAACCTGTGCAGATAGCAAGAAGGATGGGAGGCTTAAGAGATGTGGAAAATCTTTGTAAAACTGTGTAAATGACAGAAAAGAGCACAGATGAGATAATAGTTAAGACTTAGATAAGACAATTAAAAATATACATATACTCAACATTTGATGCAATTTAGAGCAACATAATGAAAAATGATTTGCTTGGGCGAGAGCTAATTATATTTAGAGTTTAAAAAATAAGTCTACTCTTTCTTTTTAAACTCAGAAATTTGTTGTAACTGAGTCTTTAGACTCAGAACAAAGTTCATGATCAGCTCCCCCAAAGGCAATGCAGACAGTTCCCCGACTTATGACAGTTTGACTGATAATTTTTTGACTTTATGATGGTGTGAAAGCGATACTCATTCGGTGGCAACTGTACTTTGAATTTTGATCTTTTTCTGGGCCAGAGACACATGGTGTGATCCTCTCTCATGATGCTGGGCAACAGCAGCCCCAGCTCCCAGGCAGCCATGCGATCAAGAGGGTGAACAGCTGATACGCTTACAAGCCTTCTGTACCCAATTACTCTTTCACTTTCAGTATTCAATAAATTACATGAGGTATTCAATACTTTATTATAAAACAGGTTTGTGTTAGATAATTTTTCCTAACTGTAGGCTGATGTAAGTGTTCTGAGCACATTTAAAGTCAGCTAGGCTCAGCTATGATGTTCGTTATGGATGTAGTAAATGCATTTTTGACTTATGATATTTTTAATTTACGATGGGTTTATTGGGGCATTACCCCATTGTAAGTTGAGGAAGATCTGTATTCACATAATTATTTTTGGAAGCAAGTAAGGAAAAAGTCCACTCTTAAAATGCTGAATCACAAACATCAAAATGTGATAGCCACATCAAAAATAAAAATAAATAAAGCCACACAAGATTCTTAAAGTTTTTCCATTACGTCCAAATCTGCAGACAAGAAAAAATACATTTCCTTTTTTTCTTTTTCTTTTTTCTTCTTCTTTTTTAACTCAGAATAGGTTCAGTGGGGGAGGGTATACCTCAGTGGTAGAGCGCATGCTTAGCATGCACAAGGTCCTGGGCTCAATCCCCAGTACCTCCACTAAAAAATTAAATTAAAAATAATTAAAAAATACATAAAGAAATCTAGTTATCCACCCCCTCAAAAAAATTTAAAAAAAAAAAGGAGAGCAGTCCCTCAGAGTGTCTGGGAGGCTGTCATCCCAGGCTCGAAGAGGTTCGAAGTCCTCAGAAATGTCCACCAAGTAAAACATAACTATCAACTTTTAGGTTGTGCATTTTATTTCAGTCAACAGTTTTGGCGACCACATGGGACCTAGAGCAGACTTCTCTCCTTGGCCTGAACTCTATGAGGATCCGGAGCCTTGGTACCAGCAGAGGCTTCTTGGGCCCATCCGACTCCTCAGAGAGCCCAGATGAGTTTAGGTTAGTTATGATGTTCCTTGATTCATCTAGTATGAAAGTACACAGGCAGTATGAACCCAGAAACTCAATAACTACAGGAGGAGAACTTAAACCCATAAGGTTGCAGCTACAAGTCGCCAGAAGACACTGCTTTGAGAATGTCTGGTGGCATCCCAAGTTTGACGCTGTTCAGAAAACTCAAGTTTTTGGCATTACAGAAACTTGTCTGAAATCACATCTACAATGGTTACCTAGTTTTACCTTGGATATCTGAACTACAGTTATTCCATTTTGATTTTTAAATGCATTTTTCTCCTTAATGGCTAAAAAAAAAAAAAAAGAATAGATTCAGCTTTACTAGATCATTTGGCTTTTATCCTGTGTGAAGGATTTCCTGTTACTCTAACATTTCCTTTCCTCTGGAGTGCAGGAATCATAGGAAGTACAGATGCTCAGGTATCAGAGGGATTTTAAACCCCAGGGTGCCACACAGCGGCTATGGAACCTCTGACAAGGCACTTAACCTCCCCTAGCTTAACCTGTGAAAGCGAGTGAATAGCACCGACCTCACAGAAGTAGCTCAACGTTTCCGCACAGCGCCTGGAACTGAGCGCTAGCTCACCACCCTTACCAGTGTATGGCTTCATCTGTGATCAGTGGTCCACGTTCAGTGCCACTTTTACCAAACACAGCAGCAGTCCTTCTCCAACACTCACCATGGTAAGGCTGGTCACAGAGGTTTTCCCCCGAGCCTCCTTTCATCCAGACGTCAGATGAATTTGTGCTTGCTATGGCATGTCCATCCTTCAGAGCCAACCTGAACTGGGCAGCCCCATACAGAGACTGGTGCTCACACTTCCACCACAGCATGACATTCGAGTCGCAGCTGAACATTCTCAAGGAATCTGTGGATTTGGTGATATCAAGGCCGAGGCACTTCTGGGACTGCAAATGGAAGAGCCGATGCTGGGACACCCATTTCCAAAACATGTCCTTGGTTTGGTCACAGTCCACGGCTACTATCCAGTTGTTCAGTGGCTTGATGCACTTGCCTGTGTTTCCATTGACGATGGTGAATGAATCATTACCTGAGACAAGACAGGTAGTCAGAGAAGACATCTTAGGATTCTGAATTATGTGGTCGATGTACCTTGGCCCCTGCTTGCTAAGGAGAGTCTGAGCATGACTGAACTGTTTCCGCTCCCCAAGCTGTATAACTGCACTGCACTGCACAAGGTCAGAGGACAGTGACAGCCAGAGAGGCAGTTCAGTGTGGGGTAAGAGCATGTGCTTTGCAGCCAGTCTGCCTGGGTTTAGAGTCTGCTTCCACTACTTACTGGCCATGTGTGATCAGGGCAAGTTATTTACCTGTGGGGCCTCAGTTTCCTCCTTTGTAAAACTGTACTTTGTATGGTAGATGTGAGGATAAAATGTGCTCATACGTGCTACTGCCAATCAATGAAATATCTCCCCTCCCCCCTTATTTAATGAGATGAAGAAGCTCCTCAATTTCGACAGGTGGCCTATAGTCAATGAAAAACTTCCTGAGCCTATTCAGGACACAGTTCCGCCTTGCTTACTTACACTTTAGCTACCATGGCAGGGTAAATTATTATATGACATTAATGTGTCTCAGAGGAGATGGGGGAGAAGTAAAAGTGTGGCGTAAAGAGATGAGAGGAAATGGAGGTCTGGGCTCTGAGGGCAGCTCCACTGACCCATCTCCAGGAAGGTGACGGGAGGCTCTGGGGAAAGGCTCTGGGGACTGACTGTCTGGATTACCTATGGCAGCCAAACCTGAGCTTCAGGAATCCCCTGAGCTATGGATTCAAGGCCCAGTAGGTTCGGACAACAGAAAACTCAGAAGTAGCCAGTGTGAACTGAGGGAAAAGGGAAGAATGTACCTGAATATCCCCTTGGCAGTTTTGCATGACCGGGAGAAGTAATGACAGAAACTGAAGTTCTGTTAACCTGGTGGAATGGGGACCTCAGAACAAAATTTAACTGGGTTTTATGCAAATAAAGTAATGCACTGTTTCTTGCACACATGAGTTCGTGGATCAAGATTCACGCCCGTTATTTATAAACTACAATTGAACAATTTGGTCAGTGCTTTTACAAGGAAACATTTTTTGAAGTTATAGCACAGAACCTCACATTGAGGAGCATAAAGTGAAACGGTTTAGACAGACGTAAGCAGTCTTTGTCAATAAACCAAAGGGTTCAGCAGAAGGAGCTGCAAAAATTTTACTTCCCTAAAGACACTTTCATTTTGATGCTAGCTTCACATTCAGTAGTTTTACTAACACTAAACACCTTTTCTAACAATAATTCACAGGCTTGAGGAGTTAAAAATTTTCATACTAAGGACTTGAGGGGAAATTCCACCATGTAAATAACAACTATAAAATTAAGTCCAATTCCAGTTTGAAATTAGGGCAAAATTTTTGTTTTTAATAGCAGTAGCAGCACCGAAGGAACCAACAGAAAGAGCAGCAACAAAATCTTTTAAAACTTTAAGTTATTTCTGATTTCAAATCTGTATTTTAAAATACTGCCTAGGGTTATCGCCTGGTATGTTTGGATAGCAGCTTCCACCTCTCATCTTCTTTGACATCACTCTATCATTCTCTACTTTATGAACACAGTTCAGGAAGATGGTTAACAAAAAGGGAAACTATACTATCTTAGAAGATTACCACTCACACTTTCTCTAATGTCCTTCTCCCACCTATCCAATAGCCACTCAGACCTTGAGGTACCTCTTCCCCAACCTATTCCCTCTCCCCTCTTCAAAGTAAATCTTGCGTTCCAAAGTATCAGGAATTACTGCAGAGAAAAAGAAGTCTGCTTCTGCAGGACAGTGGGCGGTGGCCATCTTTGTTGGAACCTTCCCCATTCCTGCCCTGTAATCTCTCCGCTCTCTTTCCTGGGCACTTTGCACTGTGCCCTTTAACCCTAAGCAGATAAACTGGGCAAGCAGCAGTGTTGCCTACCTTTGCGGTTTGGAGTGCTAGATTTTCCAACTTGCCTTTGCAGAATCCAGTGGATTAGCTACAGCCCTTAGAACAGTGGAAAGAGCAGTGGAATAAGGTGTGAGTGGTCCTAGATTGAAGACCTACCTCTGTGACTGGTTAGCTGGGAGTCCTTGGGGATGTCACTTAATCTCTCCAGGGTCTTCTTATGTTTTTTTTTTGGGGGGGGATTAGGTTTATTTATTTATTTTTAATGGAGGTACTGGGGATTGAACCCAGGACCTCATGCATGCCAAGCACTCTACCACTGAGCTATACACGGGCCTGCCCCCCAGGGTCTTCTAATCTCCAAATTTCAGATGAAAGCAGAGGAGTATGATATTTAAGTCTCTTCCAGTACTGACATCCTATGCTTCCAAAAGTGCTCAGTCTCCCTAGCCTTGCAGGCTTTACTAGTCTCTGCTAAGTTCATCGCATATTGTTCTTGAACATATGTCCACAACTTTGTCATGTCATGCTAACGCTAGGAGCACTTTAGGTCATTCAAATCCCATTTGTACTGGGCACGTGCACCTAGGTGACAGTGCTGCTTTATAAATACTCTTTGGAGGAAAAAATTTTACCCTTTCCCATTTAGTATATGTTTAACTTCAAGGACACCTGTAGACTTAACAAGCTTATAGGACCTCTGAAAGACTATAGGAGAGGTGTGGAGTAGCTATGTTGAGGAGGAGACGCCAAACTTCTCACCTAACTGCAGACATCTATGATTGTAGATACTTGCCTCATTCTAAATTTGTCTTTCAACCAAGTATATAATATCGATGCTTAATACCTATAGTGGTCACTTAGCAAAGACATTAATTATTGATATGATTTAAGGAAACTTGTTATTAACTTTCATACATAACGTACATGCAAGCATTCATACATAATATAAAACCTAGGGAGAGTCTTGTAGTCTCATGATGTTTCCCCATATCTTTCTTTACCCTTAGCAGAAGCTTTTCAGTCTGCCCCAGTCTTGTGACCTATTTGGATGGTAGGTTGAAGAGTGGGAAGAAAGACTGAAAAAGTGTGAAAGTAATTTCTTATTTAGAAAATCTGTTAAATAAGGATGTATAAAATATGTCAGGAATGCATTACATTTTGAAATGGTGACTGTAGAGCAATTTATCAAACAGATTCTTTATTGGTAGTCATATAACACATCTTGTTCACTTTACAGCCTCATGCTGGTCTTAAATGGAATTCTAATGTTTACCTCCAAATACAATATTGGGACAAGTCTAAAAGGCAGAGGTTGATGAAATGAAGCCTCATCACTCTTAGCACAACTTTCTTTGGGTTTCATTTTATAGAAACATTCTACTGGTGTTTGAGAGGAAATGGCTACTTAGCATTATCATAACTGAAAATGAATTTTTAGACCATCACAGGAAGAGGATCTCTTATTGTCTGATTGTTAAGTAACTCCTGTGCTACAAGCCCTAAACCAAAGAGCCTGGCACATTCTAAAGAGAAGCTAGACATAAACATTTTGTAATCACAGACAAGGGGAGAGGAGATGGCTTGGGAAGGCAAGAAGAATAAATATTGAAGCTTTTTCAGTTTCAGGGGAATTGCCACAGCCCACACTGTCAAACATTTTGCAGAGATGCTACCATGTGTGCAGGGTAGATGCTACCATGTGTGCAGAGTATACAGTAGAAGAGAATCAGAAGTCTGGATTTGCCAGTTCAAAAACAGGTCCTGAAGTGACAGTTGGGTCCACAGCAGTGTAGTAGGAGTCACAAAGTCCTGGTGTTCAGACTAGATGGTGTGGGCTGGTGAGAACCTCAGGAGTCCCTGAAGGATTAGTTTACTTCAAGCTGTTAGCTCTCCAAGGAGGCAAAGAAATAAACTAACCAACTGGCATTTCCCCAAGGACACAAAGGTACTCCTCCAGCATCTGAGCAACTGAGACCACCTGCGCAAACCTAGCCACATAGATGTGATGTAGGGCACGCCATCACCAGCATTGTGAAGCTGACACACTGCCAAACAAGCTACCCAAATGGCTGGGGTTTCAAAATTCCAGTGCTTCCCTTAATAGGGCCACCAGTCTGGTCTGAGGATGTGTGTAAGCTGACCAGAGAAGCTTCTAAGGGTGAGGAAGGATGCAGGAAAACAAACACCTATGAGGACCTAATGTAGGAAGAATGGCGTTAAGCTGGTGCTCTTTGCTTTGGGTATGAGAAAGGCCAGGCATTGCAGAGATTGCAAAAATTAAGGACATCTTGAGTTCTATGGGGGAGAGACAACAAGTAAGACTAAAGTAAATGTAGATGGAAGCCAAGAGTTTAGTGATTGAAAGACTAGTGTGTTTGGCTATAGTTAGTTGCTGCAGTGATAATTTTCTCCCCGGATTTATGGGGCAGGCAGAATAGAATTCTCATAGCAAGAAAAGGCCGGTAGTTTCCAACATGGAAAATAGAAGAATGCAGAGAGTGAATCACAACAGGGTCAACTAAAAGGTTCTTGATGTAGATGAGGTGATGCTGCTCATACTCTGAATGAGGTTTAAATCAGACAGTAACTTAGTCTAGCTGCAAAGAAAGTAAGTGCCACAAGCAAACTGAAGTTTTCCAGAAAACTCCCTTGACCATCCTTTACTTCCTCATTCTCTCAAGATAACAGAAGTGGTAAGTGGGGACGGCTCATTGATTGCTTGTTAAGCAGCCAGACGAAGGAATAAAGTCCTCAGCACACCTTTTGTCAAGGCAAAAAGAGAAAGTAAAAGCAAATTCCGGCTGCTGCCAAGCGGGGTGGTGGGGCAGGCACTACCCAGAGCATCAGCCGAGGGTGTCTGCTCCTGGTACTGCTTCTGAAGTCAGAGGCTGGAGGTCTCCCAGCAAGCGACCCGAGATCCACCAAGGGACCTTTGGCGTTTTGGGGGTCGTTTGGAGCCGATAAGCCAATTAGAAGAAAGGGTCGCTGCTCCAGGCATTGGGGGAGGGCATCATAAGAGAATCATGATCATGGTCACTATAGGATACATGGCTTTTTGACGTGCACCATGGACGCAGTGAAGTTGGGGAACCGTTACTCTTTCTTGGCGCTGTGGGTGGAAAGCGCCTCTTCACGGTGAGGAGCCAAGGTAACCAAGGGGAGAAGTTGGGGCGAGATGGGAAGGATGGAGAGTGGGGGATGGGTGTTGAGAAGCCCTATCCTCTAGGGAAGCAAGATTTTAGAGGAGAGAGGACGAAGAAAGCAGGAGACTCGTCCAGTAAAGGCTGGGTGCTTCCTCTATAGTGGGCTACTTGCCCTCAGCACGAAAAAGCCCTGCCCTCCCACATCCCACCCCGTCCTCCTCCCGGACCCCCCATGGCAGTGGAGCGCCTTCTCCCCAGACCTCCTTTCGGCTCACTTGTCCCGCTCCAGCCCCGAGCAAAGCAGAGGTGACGTGACCCTGAAGCGCAGTCCTAACCCGAACCAAGGAAAGTCGGCCGACCTGGCGGCGTCGAGGTCCCCAGCCGGCCGGCGGGCGGACGCGTCTGCGGTTACCTGCGCGGCCAGAGGGCTCCACCAGCCCGAAGCACGGGAGGAGCAGCACAAGGAGCTTCGCCGCACGGGGAGGGGTCGCCCAGCGCATCCTCATCCTGAGCGGGCCCAAGCAAGCGGTTCAGCCGGTCCTCAGGGGCACTCGTCACCCACCCCTCCTAATAAGCCCAGCCAACCAAGCCAGCGCCTTTGCTCCGGGCCTCCAGGAGCCCCGGCTCCGCCCCCGCCGCCCTCGGCCAATCAGATCAGCAGATCTTCCGTCCCGGGGCGGGGCAGGCGGGGAAGGGGGTGGGGGATACCAGGCGGGAAGACGACGCGCGAGGAACTCGGCGCACCTGTAGTGGGTGGCCCCGTGAGGAGGCGGGCGGTCGCGCGAGCCCGAGAGCAGAGCGCGGCGCAGACTAGCGAGCCTGGGGGTCCTAGGCCCCGCCATTTCTTCAGTAAAATTGAGTAGACGCGGTCCTTGTTGGGATTTGGCACCGCCCTGGTGGGTTTAGGACCTTGCTCTCTGCCTGACGCACCTCAGTCAGGGGTGACTTCTTCCTTTTGCACCGTCGGTCTGGAGGGGCACCCACGTCCCCTTGTACTCCAAAGAGGGAAGTGTGCACCCATCCTGTTGCGGCTGTGGTCGAGCCGAAGAATTCTGTCGTCCTTGGCAACGTCTTGCACATTTTGGTAGTGCAAACAAAGGTGAGGTAATGGCACAATGAAGTTCTTCGACTCGCAGTTGTTAAAGAATTAAAAGCAAGAGCTATTCGAGTGGCCCTGTAATACTTCCAAGGCTGATTTAGGCTTTTTAAGCATTTGGCCTTTGCAAGTAAGCTTTTTTTTTTTTTCTTAATAATTAAACAACAACAACAACAACAACAATAATAATCCAATAGAAATGTGGAAGTCTGAGTCCAAAACTGGTAATTGTGAGAGTAGAACTTATCGTCGCCCTGTGGGAACTGCTACCATGATAAATAGGGTGATCTAAGTTACCTAGATATGAATGTCCTGTGTTTTAAAACCTGTATTTACTGAGCACATGGTGTGTGCGTGGGGTGGCCTCCCCCCTCCCTCTAAGGGTGAATTCTTCCAGGAGGAGGGGAACATGAAGTTAACCTTTCCTGATTCCAACCACCAAGGCTTCGCTGATGGCTCCCAAGTGTCCCTTGACACTTTTCTTTCCCCAGTTCTCTCACCCCCACCCCTTTTAGCTAAGTGTATATATTGAGCACCTGCCAGCACAGGAACTGGGCACCTCCCAGAATAAGGTAAAAGGACAACACCCTGCCCTCTCCAGCTTACTGAGTACTAGGGGAGACTGAGGCACACCCAATAACTCGGGCAGAATGAATGGGGAGATTCCACAGAGCTTCAAGGAATGCAGTACCTCAGCTGGGCCTTGAAGAGTAGGTAACAGGCATTTGACCAGACACAGCTGGTGGGAGGAAAATAGTGACAGAAGGGAGACAGGAAAAGGCAAAGTAGTGTCAAGACAGTCAAGAGTCCAGTGTGGCCACCTTGCAGGATGCATGTGAGTCCGTGGATGTTGAAAGTAGCTCTGCTGGGGAACTAAGTGGAAATGACAGCAGAAAGGTGAGTGGTGGCTATTTTGTGAAGCACTTTGAATGTGAGAGTAAAGGCTTTGACTTGATTCTCTAGGGAATGGGCAGTGGAAAGTTCTAAGAAAGACCATCGCTGCTGCTCTGATTCCCTCCACATCCGTGGCTGCTTGCCTTTCTGATCCTGCCCAGCTTTGAGCTCCTGAGAGAGTGGTCTTACCTTCTTCATTAACACTGAGCACCAGGCCTGTCCCAGAGTGAATTCTCAGTAAATATTAGTTTACTTAATTAATGAATTCCTAGAGCCGCTGCCTTAGCCTAGGGCCATATGAGCTCTGGCTTGCATGTATTGTGGTAGTTTCTCAATTGACCTCCCTGCCAACTGCTGTTATCCTCTCAAGTGAGTCGTGCTAAACGGGGTTTAGAATATGCCTTTCTTACACTCACATCCTTTCAGCGAAACTTGCTTATAGAAGGGGTTCCTAAATGGGAGTTCATGGGGATTGTGAACCCCCAAAATTGTATGCAGCTTTAAGAATGCATGAATGTGATTTCTTTTTCTTTTCTTTCTTTTTTTTTTTTTTTGGTGAGGAGGAGTCCAAGACTTTCATGAGAGTCTCAAAGAATGCCACTTTTTTATTCCATCCAAGATAAAACAAGCTCCCCTACAAGCTGAACCTTTATCCTTAATTACCTTCCTACATCTCTCCTTGATTTAAGCAACTTGTCTAAATCTGTCTTGCCTTTTCCTATCTCTGCCCATATATTTATATTTTGCCCTTATTATCAAGAATGCCTCTTTTCCCCCTCCCTTCTCTTAGTTCCAACTTTCTTGTTAAGGCCCTGCTCAAATCTCATGTTTTACATAAAATGTTTCTAAGATGGTCTATAACCCTTGGAGATTCCAAACATCTGTATAAGGTACATTCTGTTCATTTGGTACTAACACGTGCTACCCCCTGCTGCTGTTTTTTCTGTAGGTACATGCGCATTGACATTCCACCTGGGTTATAGATCCTAAATAAATATTTATTGTTTATGGTGACAATAAGCAGTGTATCCTTTAAGTCTCAACTTGAATGTCACTTCCTCAAAGACATCTTTCTTGACTCTGCAAGCTAGGTGAGCTTCCTCTGTGACAGGTTCTCAATGCACCCCACACTTTGTCTTGATAGCCCTTAGCACAGCTGGATTAAATAATTATGTGCTTGCTCGTCTGTTGAATGTCTGCCTCCCTCCCCAGGCTACAGGATCCATGGATGTGATGACTCTATCTGTTTTAGTCACTTCTGTGCCAAGGTCAGTAGCCATAAGTAAAGATACCAAGGTGGAAATTTAACCATAGAATTTGCATGAGTGTGTATGATTTTTACTATTATTTTATCCTCCGTTGCAATTAGAGAGAGGAACATAGCTTTTAAGACCCCTAAAATCATGTTTTTAGTTATAAAGTATCTAATACCTAAAAAAGAGTAGCTATGTTTGTGGGACTCCTCCTGATCATATCCACCTTACTCCCATGCAGAGGTAACCACTCCTCTGACTTGCTTATCATTCTTTACAGTTTCCTGCATATGATTCATTTCTTAAACAGTATATATAACTCTACATGTTTTATGTAAATAAAGTTAGTTCACGTTTTTTACCTACTTATCCTTTTTGCTCAGAATTATGCCTGTGACATTCATCTGTGTTGGCGTGTGTAGGTATACTTCATTCATTTTTACATATATTCCATTATAAGAATAAAACACACTTTGTCCATTCTCTTGTTGGTGGACATTTGGGTAGGTTCTAGCTGGGTGGTTTGCTGTCCTTAGCAATTCTTCTGTGAACATTTTTGTACGTCTCCTGATGCACATTGCTGGATTTTCCTGAGGGTGCGTTCTTAGAAGTGGAAGTCCTGGAGCACACGGTATGTTCTGCACAACATTTTTAGATGACGCCAATGTCCTTTCCAGTCTACACTCCCAGTGGTGTGTACAAGTGTTCCCACTGCTGAACATCTTCATCAACACTTATTGTGTTAACATTTTTGGTGTATGTGTGGGGGAAATGGTATCTCACTATGGTTTAAAGTTGCATTTCCCTGGTTACTAATGAGGATGAATATATTTTCCTATGTCTATTGGTTATTTGTATTTCATTTCCCAATTCTTATACAGGTTATTTGCCTGTTTTCTCTTAGATTCATTCCCAGCCATTCCCTGCCTTGACTCCCAAGGGGCTGCTCTGCATTTTTCAGGCTCCCTCACTCACTGCCTCCTGGTTAAGTTCAGCTAATGGGACTTCCTGGCAGAAGATGAAGTTTGGGAAGGGGAGGCCCTCGGTGTTTCCTCTCTGCTTTAGGAGTATGTCTAGCAGTGCTGTGTCTCTTCTGTGGTTCCCGCTCCGGGCTAGAGGCCTCACCCTTTGTGGTCCAGTTCCCACGAGGCAACCCTGCCGTTTCCAGCTCCTTTTGGGTGGTTCCTTCTCCAAGGTTCTAGCTCCCACAGGGTAGCCCTGGCTCTTGTGCTGATAACACCAGCCCTTTTCTGTCCCTCAAGCCAAATGGATAGTAGTAGCTGGTTGTAGTCTTTACTTTCTGAGTGGCCTCATTAGCACTTGTTTTTAGCTCCTCCAACACCTCTGTGACTAGTTATTTCCCAAGATTACATTTCTTTTTTTTAATCGAGTTATAATCAGTTTACAATGTTGTGTCAATTTCTAGTGTAGAGCACAATTTTTCAGTTATACATGAACATACATATATTCATTGTCACATTCTTTTTCGCTGTGAGCTACCACAAGATCTTGTATATAGTTCCCTGGGCTATATGGTATAATTTTGTTTATCTATTCTACATATGCCTGTCAGTATCTACAAATTTTGAACTCCCAGTCAGTCTGTCCCTTTCTAGATTACATTTCTTGTTTTGAACTACTTAGCATGGATTTTGTTCTCCTTATTGGACCTTGAGAATACTGATTCAACATGCAAAAAAAATTGTGCCTGAGACAGCATCCAAAATTGAGTAAGCTGAAAACAAGAAAAACTATAAATGGAGCATATTCAGCTGCATGAAGAGTTATGACATAAGGAGAGCCGGTGTGGCATGCATTTAAAGTGTGGTTATGATGATGCCCAGAGATGGTCCCTAGTGTAGTAAGGCGGACCCAGGGGGCCTAGGCAAGGGCTTGGTCTAAGAATAAATTCTCAACAATTCACACTACACTGTGAGAATAAAGGTCTGTACTTGTTCTTGGTCATAACTAAATTCATGAGGACTATAGTCATGGACATAGACCCCAAAGGGCAAATATAAGGGTTTAATTCTTCCACTTAAAAACTGCAAAATTAAACAACTCATCTTGTTAAAGTAAACTGAACTTCCTTCACAGGCTTTAAACTGTAAGATTCTCAGATGAGGAAATGTTCCGCTAGGATGTCTATAGAACATTGACACAAGAACCTGGATAGGAGCCAATGTGGTT
The DNA here is from genome assembly GCF_048773025.1 of Camelus bactrianus. Taxonomy (NCBI): domain Eukaryota; kingdom Metazoa; phylum Chordata; class Mammalia; order Artiodactyla; family Camelidae; genus Camelus; species Camelus bactrianus. The sequence continues at coordinate 43,845,004 of NC_133543.1, forward strand.
GACTTATTCACTCACTCAGCTTAACCTCATGCACAGACACTAAGGAACTGTGAAATTACAGAGCTCATAGAGATCTTGGAGTCCAGCATGTGCCTTCTCACCTTATAGATGAGGAAGCTGAGGCTCAGAGGGTTCTCTGATCATTGTGGATATGAGAAGCATTAGAGGGCTTAGATATAGACTCCCGAGATTCATGGGAATAGTCCAAAACACCAGTGAGAGCACCTTAGGGCTAGTAAGCTGCTTCTGATTGGGGGCAGAGGCAAAATGTGGGTGTGAGGTGATGGTGCAAGGGTGGGTCACAGATCAAGGGGATTCTGTTGTTGGTAGGAGTTGTGTAGCTGGTAAAAGTGTGTTGCAGAGATCAGTAATGTGTCTCAGGTAGAAGTGCAATATCTCATGCATGGTGAGAATTCTCTAGGAAACAAACATTTTCATCAAATGTGCCTACTTCGAAGAATAAGGAAATAATTGTAGTGGTACGTATGATTTTCTGGATATGGGAAATGCAATGAAGGGGTAAGTTTTGACTGTGGCAGAGACATGCATTCACTATGTTTTGTCAAAGAGGCAAGAACTGAAGAGATGTGTTTGCTTTTTACTTATATAATTGGAGGCGCTTTCCTCAGATTAACTAAATCCATTGCTCAAATTTGTTCTAAGAAAACAACACTTCAAATGATAAATAACCAAAGCCAGGAGTCCTTACTCCTCAGGGAAACTGATTAGGTTTACACTTTAGAATAACTATTTCCCCAATTTTAGCAGAAGATAAAGACGTTTAGGTTTTCCAGCTTTGGAAATCAGAGGTGATCTGACCATCTACCAAAGCTGACTTGTAACCCAGGGACAAAGTTCAGGACCATCTAACCTGTTAATTAAGGGGGAAGTTAAGAATGCTGGCTTGCTAATTTTTAAAAACGTTTCTAAAGTGTAGTAGTGAGAATCCTAAGAAATTCTAGTACTGAGAGGTATGACGCTACTGTATTTATCAATTTTACCATTTTTTCTCCTTCGGTCAACTCACTGCAATCTCCATGAAGCAGATGGTCCAGACCTTTTCCTCTTCAGGACCCAGTTCCATCTCTCCCTGGGCTTCCTTCGGGGGGAGAGGAACGTGCTCTTACTTTGCTGATAGGCTAGAGGCCATCTGATGTGAATTCTCTATTTTTCTGTCAGTAAGCTTGTCTTTTTCTCAGCCTTGGAGGAAAAGCCAGCCCCACTTTTCTTACTGTAACTGTTTAAAGAGAAATCTTCCCTTCTCAACTATTTGGTTGCCCAGAGCTACAGATTATACAGGAAAGGCAGGAAAGTACTTGATTATTTCCTTTTATTTATTAGTTTTGAAAATAAGTAGGTGGTCCCTAGCATCCTCCAAAGGCGAACCAATGAGATTTTAATTTTCTTTTTATCATTTAGACATATTTGATGTGTTTCAGTCCCTTGCAGTTATTATATTTTTTGATGTTCCACTTTGGCCAGCAGAGACATGGCCATAGGCATCTTTCATAGTTTCCTTGTGATCTGGAATGACAAGATGTTTCAGTTTCAGCCCATGCATTTCCTGTCCCAGACGTGGAATCAGCCACTTCTCTACAGATTTTTGCTTCATTAAGTAAGAAATGGCATTTAGAGACCGCAACTCTGTACTAGGAATACTCACTCCTGATGGGTGGGTCTTTATTTCCATTGTGGGTTTTGAAATCAAAATATGTGGGTTTGAGTCCTCACCCTACTACTTGCTAGCCGTGTCCTGAGGCAAGATAGAGTGGTGCCGTGACATCTGCAAGGGACTGGTTCTAGGACCCCCCTTGAATACCGAAATCCACAGATGCTCAAGTTCCTTATACAAAATGATGTAGTATTTGCATATAACCTATGCATATCTTCCTGTATACTTTAAATCGTTGTATTGGATTACTTGTAATACCTAATACAATGTAAATGCTATGTCAGCAGTTACCGGAGCATGTGACAAATTTAAGTTTTGCTTTTTGGAATTTTCTGGAATTTTTATTTCAAATATTTTCTGTCTGTGGTTGGTTGAATCATGAAGAACTCATGTGTATGAAGGGCCCGCTGTTCTTAATTTGAGCCTCAGTGTCCTCATTTGAAGAAAGAATACTGTTTATTGGTTGCTTATTTTTGTGCTAGGCAATTCAAGGCTTGCAATAATCTTATGACTAAGTATCTTTATTCTTTCTTCATTAACACAGATGTGCATGTTATCAAATAAAGAGATCTCACTAAACTTGTTCAATGCTACCTATTCAACCTTGTCATTCATTACTTTTCCATGCTAACCACTGGAAGTTTGACTATGCAAGTTATGTTCACGTTGTTCCTCCAACCTGGACTGTCCTTTCTCTTCTGTGCAGTTTGATTCTTCAAAGCCTATTCCTTTAGACCTCCTACAGCAGTACCTCCTCTCTTTGGTATTTGATCATATGTTTTGTATTGTTTCAATAATTTTTCCCACATATATATGTCTTCTCTCAAGAATACTGTCATATCATTGATGGCAGAGATGTCTTGTTATTTTTTATTTTGAAGCATATGAAACAGTCTGTAGCATAAATATACAGTATAATAAATTACAAAGTGAATATGCATGTAACCACCACCAGGCAAAATATATATAACAGCTGCCCTTATGGAACTGATGTTCTAGTTGGAGAGGTAGACTATAAAACAGTAAAAGAAAAAAACTTTCATTAAAAAAATATATAACATTTCCAGTACTCCAGAAGCCTCTCTGTGTCCCTTTTCTTTTTTCTTTTTTTAAATTTAAATCATGCACTCTTCCCTTCTCTCTTAAGGTAGCCACTGTTTTCATTTTCATGGAAATAATAACCTTGATTTACTTTGTAATTGGACTCCTTACAAATAGACCCCTTAGATGTTGCCTGTTTTTGACCTACACATGGATGGGTCATCATATATGTATTCTTTTGTATCTGATTTCTTTTGCTCAGCACTGTATTTATAAGATTTATTCACATTGTCGTATGTAGCTGAGTGTTTTTTCTTTTTCATTGCTATATATATCTTATTGTATGGGTACACCACAATTTGTTTATCTAGTTGATGATGTTTCCAGTTTTTCACAAGCACAAATAAGACATTTTGAGCATTGTTGTACAAATATTCTGATGTACAAGTGTATATGTTTGTTTTGAGTATATTGACAAAGTGGAATTTCTTGGTCACAGGGTATGCACTTACCAGATTTTAACAGATAACGTCATACTACTTTCCAAAGTTATCTTGCCAATTTCCTTTCTCAGCAGAAGGGTTTTGTAGCTCTGCAATCTCACCAACACTTATATCTTCTGACTTTTTAAGTTTTGCCAATTCCGTATATGTGTGGTTGTATCTTATTGTGATTTTAATTTGCTTTTCTATGATGACTGATGAGATTGTGCACCCACTCATGTGTTTACTGGCTGAGTGGATATCCACGTTTGTGAAATATTTGTTCCAGTGTTTTGCTCATTTGAAAAAATTTAGTTGTGTGTTGTTTTCTTATTGGTTTGTAGAAGCTCTTTGTATGTTTGGAAATTAGCCCTTTCTCAATTATAAATATTATAAATACCTTCTCCTACTTTGTGGTTTATATTTTTAAGCCTTAGAGATATTTAAATTGTTTATATGTGTTGTGTTATATAACATTGTATATAAAACCTGTGTATATATGTAATATATAGCACATATATAACTATTTAGTTATACTTCAACTTAATATATATCCATATATATTTATATACATATATATCTGCAGTAATTTAGTGTACAACTTGATGAATTATCACAAAACGAAAAATCTAGGTAATTAAGTATCACCAATAATGAGACATGTTGATATCACGTACCCGCTATATGATGTAATGAATGAGACTCATGAGTTCTGGGGTATGTTTTTCCTCAAAATCCATAATTTTAGTCTAATCATGCAAACATATCAGACAAACCCCTGTTGAGAGATATTCTTCAAAATACTTGACCACTACCCTTCAAAAGTGCCAAGGTCATGAAAGATAGGGAATAATTGAGGAATTGTCCCAAAAAGGAGGAGACTAAAGAGATAAGGCGACTAAAGAGATAAGGCAACTAAAGACACTGTGATATCCTGGATTGGATTTTAGGGAAAGGATATCAGGAAAAAACTGGGGACATCCAAATAAAATCTATAGTTTACTTATCAGTATTGCAGCAATGTTAATTTCTTGGTTTTGAAGTGGATTTTATTAGCCCTTCTTTACAATTGAGGAAATGAGGCTTAGATTAAAAAATTTTCCCAAGGCTACGTGGTTAGCAAATGGCAGAGCTATGACTCAAGGCCAGGTAAGAGCCACTGCAAAGCTGCTTTTTTCCCCTCTATTTTGCAATATACATTCATTTGTCTGATTTTTTAGATTCCATGTATAAGTGACAACAGAGTATTTGTCTTTCACTGTCTGACTTATTTCACAAAGCATGATACACTTCAGGCCTATCCACATTGTTGCAAATGGCAGAATTCCATTCTTTTTTATAGCTGAGTAATATTCCATTGTATATATATGCCACAACTGCTTTATCCATTCATCTGCCCCTGGACGCTTGGGTTGCTTCCATATCTTGGCTGTTGTAAATAATGCTGCTGTGAACATTGGGGTACATGTACCTTTCTGAGTTAATGTTTTCAGTTTTTAAAAAAATGTATACCCAGGAGTGGAATTGCTGGATCATATCGTAGTTCTATTTTTAGTTTTTTGAGAAACCTCCATAAGGGAGGGTTTCTATAGTGGCTGCACCAATTTACAATCACACTGACGTATACAAGGGTTCCCTTTTCTCCACAGCCTCAACAGCATGTATTATTTGTAGACTTATTGATGTTAGCCATTCTGACAGGTGTGGGATGTATCTCATGGTTTTGATTTGCATTTCTGTAATAATTAGTGATGTTGAGCATCTTTTCATGTGCCTGTTAGCCATCTGTATGCCTTCTTAGAAAAAATATTTATTCAGATCTTCTGCCCATTTCTTAATTGAGTTGTGCTTTTTGATATTGAGTTGTATGAGTTATTTACATATTTTAGGCATTAACCCCTCATGGATCCTATCATTTACAAATATTTTCTCCAATGTAGTAGACTGTCTTTTTGTTTTCTTGATGGCTTCCTTTGCTGTGCAAAAACTTTTGGATTTAATTAAGTCCTATTTGTTTATTTTTGCTTTTGTTTCTTTTGCATTATATATATATGTGTGTGTGTGTGTGTGTGTGTGTGTGTGTATAACAAAACAGGAGATAGATCTAAAAAATATTGCTACAAGTTATGTCAAAGAGTGTTCTGCCTATGTTCTCTTCTAGATTTATGGATTCAGGTCTTACATTTAGATTTTAATCTACTTTAAGTTTATTTTTGTACATGGTGTGAGGAACAAAGCTTCTTTCTTTACTATAATATATGCGTGCAGAGCAACCCGGAGGGTTCAAAATCTTTTCCCTCACAACTTCCACACCTCATTGCCCTCACCCTAAAAGAGAGATAAGGGCTAGAGAAGCTTCACTACAAAGAAAACAATGGAGATTGTTGAATACATGATGAGGAAACTGGTGACCACGTGACTCCTTGGTTTTCCTAAAATGTACAGCTGGGAGGGAAATTGCTGGGTACTGAGGTATGTGTGTTCAGTTTGTTTCAGCGTTGCCACTTACTTACCAAAATTGTACCAACGTGAACTCCCAGTTTCCACTGCTCTACATTGTCATCAGCAATTGGTTGAGCATTCTGTGTTCATTGCCTTTTGAGCTCCCTCCTTTGTGAGCTGATATTCATTGTTTTGCCTGTCTTTCTACTGATTGTCTTTTTCTTATTGTTTTTTAGAAGTTCTTTATATATTCTGGATCCCAAACCTTTGCCAGTTATATTACAAGTGTCTTTTCCAAATTTGAGGTGTATCTTTTTTCTTTAAGGTACCTTACAGACATTTTAAACTTTAATTTAGTCAAATGTATTAATCTTTTCCTTTTTGATGAATGCTTTTCATTCTTGTTTAAGGAATCCTTTCCTACTTGAAGATAAAATTATTTTATACTTTCTTGTACACATTAAAATTTGTCCTTAACACATTTAGATCTTTAATCCACCTAGGGCGCATTTAAGTATATTGTTCTCTGAAGTTTAGTTCAAATATGTAGACCTCTTCCTTGAAGCCAACCCTGATTCCATCAGCTAGAATGAGAATATGTGACATGTTTTCCTTTGTATTATGATTATGTGCATGCTCACGATGCCCACAGGACCAAGCACCAAGTCTTACCATTTTTTATTCCCTGCTCTCTGGCACAATTCCTTTCAATGCAAAGAAAAAAATCCTGTCAGACAACAATGGGTAATAATTCAAAAATAAAAATTAAAACTGTTGCTTGTTCTGTAAAGAACACTGGGGTTTTTTTCCTACCTTTTGTGGGTAGAGTTTGGATCACTGTGTTATGTGAGGTCATCACAAACAAATTTAGGTAGAATATTTTTGGGGGGAGTGGAATATTTGTGGACCTTCTCGTTTCCTTCAGAGGTGCCTTGTCTGTTTTGAGATTTCATTCACTTCATGGCTGTTTTAGAGTGTTACTGTTGTATTGTGACATCTGTGTGAGTTAAGGTAAGTAGTTATTGAGTCTAAAGGGTTTTTTAGTGTTTTATTATTCTTACAATTAAATAATTTAATCTGCACATCACCTCCCAGGTTGCTGTATGCGATTTACAGAATGAAAGACAGATACCTAACAATTCAAAAATTAAAAGCAGAATACAAGCATGAGTAGAGGTGTACCCTTGCTACCTTATAAATAGCTGTAATCAGTTTCTGCCTCATGGGTGGTCAGACTTCCTCTGTGAGTGAGTTGATGGAAAACTAAGGAGATGCTGTTAAGATTCTTAAATGTGGTTCAACCTCACGTTACTCTTAGTGAGAGGGTTGATTTCTGGAGCCTTTATATGTGTATGTGTGTGTCTGTGTGTGTGTGCTCACTCATACCTGCAGGTGTGGCTTCCCTCTTGATAACTATACTTCCAAATTTATTTCTTACATCTTTATTTTTCACATTTTAAAGTCCTGCCTTATGACTACAAATGATGCATCATCATTTCCATACATCATCACTTCCACTATAGAGAGCACTTTGGTTCCTTCAGTTTGACATACACAGTTTGCAGTTGTTGCCCTTACTTGTTATTACCTTGCCGTATTTATGCCCAGCTGGCGTTATCCAAATGGATATGAATGTATTATCAGGAGAGATCTCTGGCCCTGGGATTCTGCTTCTCATACTCAGAGAGGCTGCTAAGGCCCATGACCAAAGCTCCTGATAAAGGGCATGTGCCAGTTACAATGCTCTGTTCCACATGACCCTGTAGCCCTCATCACAGCAGATTAGGTCAAAGACAGGCTTCTGCCTCAAAGACAGTCAGTCGCTACACGGCTTAGTAGAATACAAAATGGCCTTTTCTGAGATGGGTTCCCCTGAAGCAGGCCTTCAGATAGTTTATGTGAAAGTGCCCTGGTGAAAAAAAAATCTTCAAGTAGAATGTAGAGCTTGTCTCGCTGTAACAGGACTCTTGTAATAAGAAGTATTGTGAGAAAAATCTAGAGCAGTGGGGATATGAGACAAGGAAAGACAGTAAGACAAACAAGGGTGGGATGTCAAGCAAAGCCCTAGAGAAAGTAACTCTGTCACAGTTCTGCAGAGAGGTTTGGAGACATGTGGGTCACATCACAGACAATCCCATCAGGGGTGAGGGAGCTGGGGGACTTACACTCCCACACTCATCAGTCATTGGCTGAGAGCTGAGACTGGGAGGGATATAAATTCCCAGGCACTGTCTGCTCTCTGTGCAGGCAGAAAATTCTGGGTCTCATGCAACCTGAGGGCAGCCCCCTGGCAAAGAGATACAGGGGCTGGCTGTTGGGAGTGAAAGCACTCCAGGACTGAAGTATACTGACAAAGCACAGCCATCAGAGGTGATCTGCACAGAACACTGTCACTGGGTTCTGCAGGCCTGGTGTGACAAGTTGTTCAGCAGAGACTATTGTGAGTCATGGAACTAATCAGATCCTCTCTCTTAGGGATCTGGGGATGATAAACACAGACACTTAACAAGAATTCATGAGGTAGCAGGACCCAAGAGCAAGAAGAAGCAGAGAGTTGGAAAGAATAGAAGCAAAGGTATACAGAATCCATATTCTTTATGTGTGGGTATATGTTCTCGTTTCACTTAGCTGTACTCTCTCATTCCTCTGGGGACGTGGTCTTTTATTATTCTACCACTGCTTTTTGTAATGACAGACTACCTTAAGTATAAAGTACGGATAACAGGCATGATTCCCCCACAGAAGAACCAAATAGTCAAATCGTTGGGTTCAACTGCTTTATAATTCTGCTTTTGTTTTCCCTTTTTCTCGCTTGTCTATGTCAGGTGAGGTGTGATTCCACCTGGAACACTAACTAGATTATTAATGATTTTATTCTTCTGTGATTTTCAATATGGGTTTTGGGTATCTCTGATGAATTAGTCTAGAGAGTGTTTTTGTAACTCTATCTCACTGGCAGGGCCAGCTTTATGGTGGGCAGTAGGTACTTGCTACGAACTGTGTGATTTGGCAACAATCTTTGGACTACCAATACCTTAGCCTTTCGTCTTCCACCTAGCCCCCAGTTCCCCATTTATTTTGCATATGAGTTCAGCATATTGGAGCTATTAAAATGAAAATGTTTTCTGGAAATAACCTATATTGATTAACAATCTAAGTTCATGTGCTCATGTGCAGGGATGTAGCTAAAGAATTGCAAAACTGTAGTTCCACAGAACGTTCTTTCTCACAAGTGAGGATAACTATCAAGTCTGTCTTAGTAGTGAGACTTGTTGGAGAGAGGACTTAAACCAGATAAGTATTAAATTAGCACAGAAACTGCTCACTTAGTGGTATTGAGGTGGACATTTTTTTTTTCTTTCCAGGCCTGGCAACCATATCTCTGTATCTGATGTTTTAAAGAATATACAGTTAATACCAGTGCTAACCACTCATGGTGGTTAGGTATGGATGAGATTAGGGAAGGAAGGTTTACAAAAGCCAGTATAGCATGTGAAAAGAAAATAAAAACAAAAACAAAGCAGTTAATCTTGAAGTCCAGTATATGTGGAGTTGAATTCGGTTTAGCACATAATCTAGATCTTCTAAAACCAAATATACTCATGCCATTGCATACACCCTGCTGCACCAAGGCATCCACTTCCAATTGTAATAGAATCTGGGAGCTCTCAGGAGTAATGATGATATGACTATGTTAATTTTTTTTTAAAGCAACAATATTCATTAACTAGCATTTATTGAGCACCTACTTTGTGCTTTACTTTTCTTATCTATAAAATGGGGCTAATAATATTACCTACTTCTTAAAGGTATTGTGAGAATTAAATGAGGGAAGCATTTAGATTAGCACCTGAGACAGTTCTAATGAGCAATCACTGATATTATTATTATTAGGTACTCAGACAGAAATAAAAGTGACAAAGTACAGTCCTTGTCTTCTCTTCTCTCTGAGCCTAATGAAAAATGAGATATGTGAAGAAGCATTTATGATTTGGTAGGGTTCAGTGCCACAATAGAGACACATTAACAACAGGGTCCTGGCTTTAAAGAAGGAATGGAAGATTTTCCAGAGTAGGAGACCCTGGGGGCTGAGAATGGTTGCCATATGGGAGCGGGGTTAAGGGCTTTCTAGTAGTGAGACCTGTATATGCAGTGTAAGAAAGACATGACACAGTGCTGAGCAACTGGGAGCTTGAGTGGATACCCAGGAGTGGGCAAGGTCTGTCGGTGCAGAAGCGGCCAAAGGTGATGCTGGATGGTAAGATGGAGCCATGTCAAGAGAAGGTTCTGTGTGTAGCATTCAGGAACTTGGACTTTGTCCTCTGTATACTGCAGACCACTGAAAGGGTTTGCCCAAAAGCAACAATAAAAAGATTTAACCAGATTTATGCTTTACAAAGATGACAAGATGATTGGCAGCCGTGGATACATTTAAAGTTGGTTAAGACTGGAAGGGGTGTTAGAGATGGGAGAGTGTTAACTAGGACAGTAACTATGGGAATAAAGAGGAGATGAAATATAAGGGAGATCACCCAGGGAAATAAAATAGTAAAAGCTGCTGTTGAAAAGACTAGAGATAGAATTGTTATTTATAGTACAATTAGGTCTCCTAGTTATTCTAAAGAAATTTCTCATTTTAATGACTCTTAATCCATGTACAATTTAGATTCTTTGCATTTCTCTTCAAACTGTGTACTGTGGTCTTCTTGCTTTTGTACTTTCCAACCAAACTTGTCTGCATTTAAATTGTAAATATTGGAAGAGGAGAATAAAGTCGACAATAAAGCTGCAATCATTATTGTAGCTTATCTTGGTTTTTTTTTTTTTAATTTAATGGAGGTACTGGGGATTGAACCCTGGGCCTTGCACATGATAAGCATGCACTCTACCTCTGAGCTACACCTTCCCCCCAATAGCTTATCTTGTATTTGCCACAGTCCATCATTGCAGAAAGGTGTCAGAATGAAGAATTTAGGAATATGGTCAAGATAAAAATGGGAAATTCTGCAGGCATAAAGAAAAAAGTGGGATGGTAATGGTAATATGTAAGGATTGTATTGATACATGTTATTGAATAGCTCTATTAGAATATGGCACTATTTGGAAAGCTGTCAACGTCATCTCATATTTAAACTATTAAGTACATATTTAAGCCGTGCAGATCACTTGCATTCATTTCATGGCTAATCAATCCACTCTGAAATTGTTTGCCAAATAATAATGGGATTTTCTCTAACAGCCAGATACTTAAGTCACTAGACACCAAATTATGGGATAAAAAAATCAATTCAGAATCCTAGTTAATTATTGGCTTAAAACAATATTGTGTTGAGTCCTGGCACACACCTTCTAACAGCAGATGTCTTTGTTTTGGACCATTTTGATGATCTCAGTAACTCTAGCATGATAAACTAATGATGCAAATTATTTTTTCATTTTAATTTCCCATTGTGTATGGAGCTATTGGCCATTAATGTAACATATTTTATGTTGCAGCCAGGGCCTAAATTAGAACAGTAACAGTGGAGAAGGAGAGCAGGTGACATATTCTAGAGCTATTTGGAAGGTATGATATCTGAAAATGGAAAATGGGAGTTGAAAGAATAAATTCTAGGCTTCTGAAGGGGGCAACTGGCAAGTGATGGTACCATTTGCTGTGATAAGGGAGACAGGAGGAGGGGGACAATTTAAGGGAAATAATTTTTGTTTTAGATTTGTTGAAAGTATTCATGGTATGGATGTGGAGAAGTTCACTGAGTATGGGATTCAGGGGGGAATCTATGTTGGAGACAAGAGATTTGAGAGTCATCAGCATATAGGGAGTAGATGAAATTACAGGACTGTCTAAACAATGAAGAATTCTAGGGAATACTAACATGGAAGGAAAAGGAGAGAGGAAGTGGAGAGACGCGGCATGAAGACAGTCAAAAAGAAAAGGTGGGAAGGTGGGCATAGCTCAGTGATAAAGCACATGCTTAACATGCATGAGGTCCTGGGTTCAATCCCCAGTACCTCCTCTAAAAATAAATAAATAAATGAACCTAATTACCTTCCCCTGCCAAAAAAGAAAAAAAAAATTTTTTTTAAAGGAAAAAAAAGAAAAGGTGGAAGAAGAAAACCATGAGACTATTACTTACTGAAGATGGCTTAAATCAGTGGTCTCCAAACTTAAAAAATTGTATATCCAATCAATAGTTTTTTTAAATAATCCTCATATTTTTATTTAGTTATAAGTTATATACAAATGATATTTTCAATCCATATAGTAACTATTAGTAAAACTCAGTTTCTTTAAGTTTTAGATATAAACTAAATATATTTTACTCAGTAAAAGATGCACATTTTCCCCATTTTAATGTCTGTCCATCAGGGAGCTGAAATGACATCAATGTCCGTACATATATGAATTTAGAACAACAAGTCATACTGCCATTATTTGTAAGTTTAAATAAATGTATAAGTTTAAATCTGAAAGAATTCTTGTAAGATATATTAACTAAACTTGTAAATGACATGAAAGCTGTATCATATTTAATTGTCAGTGTTTTTCCTTTTCACTGATACCTAAAATAATGGTGCATCTTATAATCAATAGAAGTTGCAACATTTTCTTTTCCCACCCAAGTGAATCATCTTGTGTCCCCCACTTTGGAGGCTGAAGAGGGGGCAGCCAGATCGTGAAGGTTCAAGGAGTAAGCAGTATCAGGCTACACTTATACATGCCCGACTCTGTGCTAACTAAGCACTTTCCGTATAACCCTGAGAAGAAGTTGTGATTAGCCCCAATTTAAGGTAATAGAGACTTTCAGAATTTAAGTGACTTGCACTAGGTCGCACAGCTAAGTAAGCGGTCCTAGCAAAAATTTTAACACACATTGACCATCTCAAAAGCTGACTTCATAGTAATATGCTGTATTGTCTCCCAGTGTGAGGTTAGTCAGTGGAGATGAAGACTGAGTGTAGACAGCTACTCTTCCAGGTAACCAGGTATCTTGCCTAGGGACAAGAGCAGAAAGAAAGGGAAATGGCTAAGTGTATGGTTAAAAAGGTCTTCCTTTTTTAAAGATGAGTGCGAATTGAGGATTCTTACATGGTGAAGGGAATGAGGCAGGAAGAGAGAAAAGCAAGACAGATGGCAACTGATAACTAACTCCTTAAGGATCTAGACCACAGGTGGCAAGTTCAGCCTTGAGCAGGAGGAGGTTGCCTCCTCCACTAAGAGGAGGAAAGTGGTGGGAACTGGAAACATGTACAGATAGGTATGGAAGTTTTATGTGGGGAGGAGGAAGGGAAGACATGGAAATTCCAAGTTTATGTTACTTATTTTCTCTGTGGAATAGGCGACAAGGCCATTGCTTAGAGTGTGTGTGGGGTGGAGAGCAAATGGGTAGTAGTCAGACCTGATAGGAGTATTATTAAGCGTTAAACAGTAGCTGTGGGGAATGGGAGCTGTAACTCACTCGGGACTTGTCAGCAGCTGTAAACTACTCATGAGTCCATTCTGCATGATACAAGAATTTTTCCCCCCACCGATGTCTGCCAGCTTGGACCTAAGAACCTGGCAGTTGGATTGGTACAATGTTGGGATTGGTACAATGCTGGGATAGAGAGGCAATGGTTGAAGACAAGGGGGCAAGGAAATCGAAGATAGCAAGAAAAGTGGAGGGAGCTGAGAGACTGGAGTAAATTGAGGTATCAAAGTCTTGGAAGTCTTGAGGAGGTTATTGGTTTGGCAGATGTAGGGGGAGTAGGAGAGTGAAGGAGAGAAGAGAGTTGGACCCAGCCGTTTGAGCCTTCACTGTGGGCACAGTTATCTCCCATCTTCCAATGACCATTCTTCTAAATGCTCTCTTTAAGGGCAGGACTGGAAATTTGGAAATTACATTTGTAGAACTCCCTTGCCAGTGGAGTTGCAGTTTAGAATCTTCATTTGAGAGGCACTGGATGGAGATTTGCATGGAGGAAGAGAAGAAGCCATTGTCCTCCAGCTGCAGGGGTGTGCAGGTGCATGAGCATCGGCAGATGGCAGACCTCTGGGCAGACAGGCCAAGATTTTAGAATCACCTACTTTGGTTCTGCAGAGGGCTGAGATCCTCAGGAATGGTTTCTGCAGTTCTACAAAAAGAATTTCTAAATTTCTTGAATTCCAACAGTGGCAATGAAAGTATAGCTGATTTAAAAAGAAAAGAAATGTACTGAATGGATTCAAACAGCGTGTAGAATTGCTGGGAGGGTTGGAAAACCAGGCTCTGAGGATGAACCTAGGCACTGGATGGGAAACAGATAAAATTATGTCACAGAGCCAGTGCAGTGACTACCACTGCTGCAGCCAGTGGTGGGTCTGCCTAATTGATGAAACTAACCCATGCCCCTCTGTCCTAGACTTAAAGGTGGCAGGGAACTTGAGGATCTGACCTTTTAGCTTTTGGAGTGACAGCTCTGCCTCATAATTTAGAGGAAACTCAAACAGGAGATTCAAATGCTGGGAAGCCTCGTAACTGATGCATGTCTAACATCCAGTTTTTTTGTGTGCTCTTATTTATACCTTTTATTTTCTCTGGCAAACCCTCCAAATGCTCATCATCCATGTTTACTTATCCTTTAAGATCCAGCTCCCTCCTGGAAACCTTCGCAGCTGCAAGTGTCTGCTTCCTGCCCTGAACTCCTATAGCAATTTGTATCTTGTTTGACCTTGTTAAATTCTGACTTGTTTTTATTGATATTTTCAGTTACATGTATTGAAGTTACAGTGTATGTCAAGCTGAATGAACATTTGAGGTCATCTAATGTGGCTAGCTAATCAGCTCATTGAGATTGTGGCTTGTCTTACTAAAATTTGTAAACCCACAGTTCCCAGTAGAGTACTTGCTTATGGTAGACACATCATGAATATTAGTTAAATTGAACTACAGGAGCCATACTAAGATGTGCTTGTCCCCATTTCCATCCTCTCCTCTAGCCACCTCCCTCCACCACCACTTGCTTGTCTTTGATCCCAACTCCTCCCACATCTTCTAGGATCTTATTTCACCCCTTTTCTTTTTCTGCAATTTTCAACCCCCCACTTCACAGATTCCTGCCCAGTGGCCTGAAATACATTGAAATGTCCCCTGTTCTAAAACAACCTTTCTTGGTTATCTTTATTTACACTTCCACATTTAAAAAAAGGTTTATATACAGCCTCCATGTTGTCACCTCACTTGGCCTCTCTCTTTCTCTTAAAATCTGGCTTGTTTCCTCTTGAAGGTGCCCGTGACCACAGTGGGCTGATCCAGGAACCAGTTGCCCGCATCCTCTTTGGCTTCCCGGTTTTTTGCCTCTGGTGACCATGTGTCTGCTGCTCTCTCCTCTCCCGAGAGACTGTACACTTGAGTCCTTTGCTGCCTTTCCTGGCCCTGGCTCCCCTTCTCCTCCCCTCCCCGACTCGGGCAGCTAGCCTGCTGGCACATGGCCTGAGCCCTGCCAATCAGAGGCTCCTGCCCAGGACTGTCAGAAATGTTTCTGCAGGTGGAAGTGGCACAAAAATTTCCCACCCCTCACAGCGGCAGGAGTGCACCCTGCAGTCGCTTTCTTACCAAACAGCTCATATGGCCTGTGTGAGCTTGTCCTAGCTCACAGCTGCTGGCCTCATTTGGTCCTTATTTTCTGGGCCTGATTCCCCGCTTCTCACTCTCTGTGAGCAAGCCCATAGCCTATTGGTAAATTCCTCTTCTACTTAAGTGAGCCAGAATTGGGTTCTGTGGTTTGCTCCCAGGATCCCTGCCTAGTACATTTTCTTTTCTTCCTCTTTCTGTTCCCTAAGTGAAGGTATTCCTTCCACTTTCCTTGCCTGCCTATTTTCACCATCCACACTTTTTTTTTTTAATGCTGGCTGGCAAGCTCATCTATTTCCCAGGTATCAGTTATCACCTTTATGCTGATTTCTCCCAAATCTTTTTTCGAGGCTCTACTTCTCTCCTGAGCGCTAATCTAACCTCGTGTTTCCATATACACACCCACTGCATGTCCCGATGCACCCAAATCAATAAGACTAAAACTCAGAATCACCAGTTTTTATCTTCTCCAGATTTCTCTTTTTCTTGCTGAACACCCAACTTTGGATTTTTTTTCTCTGCCATCCCTCACATCTCCAAACAGTACCAAGTTCTTTTAATTTTTTCCTGGACCAGTACTTCTCAGATCATGTCTTTCCCTCATACTGTCACTAACCTGTTGTTGCCTGAATGACTGTCATGTGGTCCTGCCTTTAGTTGTGCCTCTGAATCAACTTGACACGTGTGGTCAGATGAAATTTCCTAAAACACAGTTCTGGACATATCACCCTCTCTCCTGCCCCTTCGTACATCCTGTGTCTCCAGGCTAAAGTGAAAACCTATAGAACCCAACTCTCAAGCCATCCACATCCTAACTTACTTCACCCTTCTTTATCCTGTATGTGGGATTTTAAAAAATACTTCATAATCCATGGTCATGTTCCACACTCTCCCACTCTCATGCCTTTACTTAGGGTATTTTCTTTACATGGAGTTTCTTTCTCTATATAGCTCAACCCAAGAGTCAACTTAATTGCCAAACCAAATGCTATCTCCTCCGTGAAGTCCTCATCCTTGTCCCCTTGTAAAGTGCTTCTCAGCCTTTAATATGCACATGAATCAGCTGGGTATCTTGTTAGAATGTAGGTTCTGATTCAGTAGGTCTCAGGTAAGGTCTGGGATTCTGCATTTCTAATAAACTCTTCTCCGATGCTGACGGCCCCTGGGCCACACTTGGAGTAGCAAAGCCCTGGAGAGAAGCTTGTTCCTTCACTCAACCACAGGGCAAGACACCAGGATAGGAGCTCTATATTATTTATTTACACTATTCTACAATCCTTAAAGTACTCATTTTGTCTGAAAGACAGGGATTGGGCTTGGCATATTGTTATTTTGGTTGAATTCAGTAACTCAGTCAATTTATTTTAATTGAATATGTTTCTCATTACACCTTCTTTTCTTTTCTACTCCATGCTTATCTGCAATTCGTAGCTTACTTGGATTTCAAATGGATAAATATGTGGAAAGAAGGGGATGCTCCTTATGTGATTTGTTGTAAGGATGACCAACATTTTTAAGATAATGCTAATTTAATTACTGTTATAGCTCAGCTCTTAAATGCAAAAAACTGAACTAGCTTAAGCAGAAATTAATTTATGAAAGTATATTAGGCAACTCACAGAATCGCTGAGAGAGTCAGAGACTACGCAGCAAACGCAGTGCATAAATTATACCAGAGGACTCCACCGCCACCCTCTCTGGGCTCAGCTGCTCACAGTGTACTTGGCCGTACTTCTGGAACTTCAGCCACTTCAGCTGTGTGTGTCTGTCATCGCCCTCCCCACAGTGGATTCTGTGCAGGGCCTCCTTGCTGTTTGTATTAGTTTCTGGTGTGTAACAAATGACTACAAACTGAGTGGTTTAAAACAAAAATTAATTTGCTCACAATTCTGGAGGCCAGAAGCTGGAAATCAGTATCATCGGGTGGCAATCAAGGAAGGTGTGGGCAGAGCTGTGCTCCGTCTCGTGGTTCTAGAGCCAGACCCATTCCTTGCCTCTTCCAGCTTTTGATGGCTTCTAGCATTACTTGGCTTGGCTGCATAAATGCAGTCTTCAAGGCGAGCATCTTCACATCCCTCTCTGCTCTGTCATCACATTGTCTTCTCCTCCTTGTATGTGCCACATCTCCCTCTGCCCTCCTCTTTTCAGGATACGTGCAGTTTTGTGTGTGGCCCACCTGGATAATGTAGGTTACTCTCCCTGTCTCAACACCTTTAATTTAACCACATCTGTGAAGTCTGTACCTCATGCTGTAACATTCACAGGTTCCGGGTGTTAGGACCTGGTATCTCTGGGGGCCATTATAAAGCCCACTATTTGCTTCTGAGCTGAAGTCTCACTTGTGGACAATTCATTGGTGGAGCCCATGTCACATACCTGCTCCTGGGCTTCAGGGGAGGCTGGGAAGTGAACTTATCAGAGAAGGTGTTCAAAGATGATAGATGGACAAAATGTATGTCAAATATCAACTAAAATAGTCTCCAAGGTGTCATAAAATGAACTTGGTGCCACAATCCTTGAACTGAGAGAAGCTACTTACGGTTGACTGTTTTCAGCACCAAATTTCAAGCCATGCAACTATGGACAAAGAAGACCATCAACCTGGAAAATCATTTTCTTTGACTTGGGAGTGGGAGGGTAGGTGGCAAAAATAAAATAAAATCATCAGGTATGGCTTTGGGCTGTGTTCCTCTTGATCACAGGAAAAATCTTCCCCAGGACCCTACTATGGAGAGTTCAGTTAAATCTTGTATTTTATTAAGAATGACATTTTGTTATAATGTCATGGTAAATTTCATTTCCTGTCTGGTCTGCTGCTGTATTGCTCTCTTGGTGCCTCACATTGTCTAACACATTTATGGCAAAAAGAGTCTAGGAGGTGGACAGCTTCTGTTTCTGCAGCTCCTTGATGAGTGATTTTCAAATACACCACAAGGTCCTTCTTGAAGCACCCCATTTTTTGCACAGGTGTGCCTCTATGTCAGCAATTAGTTTCCCAGCCCCTCTCACCTGTGTACACTAATGGTGCCAACTCTTATTTCCTAATCAGTCTGTCAAAAAAACCCCACAAATAATCTGGTAAGAAATGCCATGCCTTAATAGTGTTTCAGTGATGGTAGGCATCTTACAGGTTGCCCAGCGTCCAAATTACTGTGGCAGGAAAACAATAATGCTACATGTTGAGGTGTATGTGTATTTAACAGGAGGAGGGGACCATGTAAAAGTTATTGAGATTAGCATTTATAGCAACTACGTAGATGTCAATATAAATACATCTTGGGCTCTTCTGTATAAATAATCTTCTGAGAATATCGTTTTTTCTTGTTGACACTTTATTGCCAGTTTCCAAGACGTACTTAAAATTCAGTTTGTTCCCTTGAGTGTTTTTTTTTGTTTTTTTGTTGTTTTTTTTGGTGAATCTGACAGCGTAACAAAAACTTTCTCTAAGAAGGCCCGGACTCAAAGTGATGGAAAAAAATTAAAGTTGTGGAAAAGAATATTTTTTTCTCTAACCTTGGGGGCTTCCTATTTCTTTGTTTAGAGATTTTATTCAGGAAGAGATTGTTGTGATCTGAGTGACAGTGATCCCAGCTTCTCCAAACACTAACTGAAAAGTTTGGGGCAAATTCCTGACCCTTTCTGGCACTCTGTTTTTCATTATAAGATGAGAATAATAACCATGTTACCTTCTTACTTCCCAGTACCAGTTACTTTTTCCTTTCTTAGATATGATTGGCATTTTTAGAAAAGTGTATTTCAGTGCTTGCCTCTCCCTTGGACTCCAGAGTGCTTTTGCGTGTGTTGCACATTCACAAAATGTTCATCTCTGTTTTGTCCCCAAGCCCCTGATTTGAGGTGACCTCTGTTGGGGTGAAGGGAAGGAAGGATGAAGGAGAACTGGGGAGGTTTTGGAGGCTTCACTCTATGAATTAATACTTCTGCTTCAGCATAATGTTGGTATTTGATCAAACATAAAAAGCTTCAAGCTTTTAATGTCCTGCTGACACCAGTATCAACAAAGCATTGAAGCGGAAGCTTTCTGGCTGCTGATTAGAGGGCGATTTTATTTCACTAGCTCTAAGACTAAGTATACCTTTTAGTAGATTTTCCTCAAGGATAAGCTGCATCATGCATTATAAATCAAATTCAAGAGCTTTAATAAAGGGCCCTTGATAATTTGGTAATATATTATCACTATGTTTTGGAAAGGCGATAAATGACTGCTTTTTATAGTGTAATTTAAAATAATAATATGGATTACAGTTGTGTTCAGCCATGAAAGTATAATTTAACAGTTTGGGTTTATAATAACCTTTTTTCCCTTGATAGTGTCCACTCTTATTTTGGCCCAAGAATTGCTTACTTGGGAATGATTTACCACGCTTGCTTTTTGAGTCTAGGAGGGCTGAACATGTGTTTAATTGGAATTTTATGTTGTTGTCTTGGAAAAGCTTCACACAAAAACGAAATTGAAAGCTGGAGGATAAAGGCTGCTAAAGTTGAGCTACTCCAGTATTAAGGGCAAGTGTGAGCCACTCCAGTACCAAAGGCGAGACCCTGCATTTGCAAGCTTGCTGTACCAGTAGGGGCCCTCCAGGAAGTGGGGGGCTCATGAGAAGAGAAATTGAGAAGAGTTTAATGAGGGAACTATTTGTAAAGGTGTGGAAGGTGCCAGGGAGCAACATGGGACAATGAAACACCCAGGAAATCATGCAGTAGGAGCCTTTACCCATCCTCCTACTCCCCTACCCGTGGCCTGAAGTGACCAGCGCTTTAGCTATTCCTGGATCTGGAAAAGGCTGGAGCTGTGGGAGAAGGGGCAGGTGATGGATGCTGTGGCCTCAGGGGAGGAATGTGGCCACTGTTTGGTTGCATTTAGGCAGGGAGGGAGTCAAGGAGATTAAAATCCTCCATTTATTTTTCCCCACCTTTGAATCTCCTTGTGGATTCTCCTATTAAGCTGGACCCAACCCAAGCTGGAAGGAAAGTCCAAGTAATATAGTCCGAGGCACAGTGCAGAGTGAAGACAGGCAGGGCGTGAATTTGGAAGAATACCCAGCACACATACCAGACTGGCAGTGGCGAAAGATGAGCAAAACTGATGCTAGGAGAATTTGCATTTTTAACTGATATGTATGTGACCAGTTAGAACCTAAACTCAATGATCTTCTGGTTTACGAGTTTTTCTGCTTTCTAGCCATTTCTCATAAAAAAGGGGCTCTTTCAAAATTCTCTTTTTCCTGAAGTTATGTGATTTTCAGAGCTGTTTGTTTTCTATCTTTAATCAAATTGGAACGCAATTCACTAGCTTTTAATAAGAATACATTGATCTCTAGGAACAGGGAACTAAACAGAAATGGCCCAATGTGTCACCTTCACAGGTGTCTGAGTTAGCTGAGAAGCTTATTTGCCCTTCTCTGATTTTACAGCATGGCCTCTTTCATTGTCCTTGGTCTACCATGCCCCCTGCTCCTCTGGACCTCCACTTGTCTTGCAGTGCTCTGGGCAGGCAACGCAGACTGTCAGTGAGAGCTTGGAACTTGGAATTACGAGATTGGTTCTAATTCCAACTTTGCCACAAATTTGCCATGTTTCATTCATTGGTTAAATTAAAGTATATTTCTAAGCCTTGTTTTTGTCATCTGGAAAGCAGAGTGCTTGAAACAGACCTATGGTCCCTCAGACACAACCATGAAATAAATGGAATCAGAGCTGGTGGAATAAACCTAGGTGTCTTCACAGGAAGCAGAGGCTAAGTGGATATGGGTTGGACCTTGAAGATCACAATTGTGCCCTGGGATCTGGTTCATGGTTTTAAGCCACAGAAACACACTCTTGTTTGGGGCTAGGGGAGGAGCCATCACTGCCACAAAAAAATCACACAGGGGACTGAAGTAGCTGTTGCAATGCTGATGTATTAATTTACAATTAGAAATTTAAGACGAGTACTTACACAATCAGCACCTTTTCTCAAGCTGCATCAGAAACTTAATCATAATCACAAGCCATTTCCGTTACCGTAGGCAACCCCTTTCCTAGGGGCCTAATCTACTCAAAGTCTGGGAGGCCAGACATTCTCTCAACGCCAGACAAATCTACACTAAGGAGATTTTTGTTGGGCATGGAATGTAACAAAGGAAGTTATGCTTATAACACTAGGTCAGATGGTTGATAATACATTCATCTCACACAGAGATATCTTTAGAACCCTAAAATCCTTGGGCTATTCATACTGTTAGGAGACTTGCCATTAAGAAGTGGAAATATACTCTACTCCGCCCGTTATCCAGGTCCCCATATCCCCAACACTGCTGAGGATATCTATCTCTGGGCCTGCTTCCATAGGGTGCTCCCTACCCTCTTCCTCAGCACCTTCTGCTTTCTTTCCTCAGACATGTTTAATCAAGTTGGCAATCTAGACAGTAGACAGTTCGCCTGGGGAGCTGTTTTCTCTCCTGTAGATGACTTGTTTATTTATGCTCAGATCCATCCTGTGTGGATTTCAGTGTTAAGTTCTGAGTGAAATTCTCACTTCTTGTGTTTGGAGTAAACCTCACATATTAATAGCTGAAGAAGCAGCAGCTGAAGGCTTCACTGAAGGCCAGTCAAGCCCTCTGTGAAAGATGATATTAAAATAAAGGCAAGGCTGCTTTCCTGCTGGTTCCTTCAGGTACATGGTAAATGAGATTGGTTATGTTTGTTCCCAAATCCATTTATGCCAAATGTACTAGGTGTTGTAGTTTTATAGTTTAAATAAATTATAAAACAAAAAAATGAATATAAAAGGAATTCTTTTAGGAAAACTAAAAGCTTTGCAAAGACTCAATAAAGGTAAATGGCTAAGAACTCTGTTGTTGAGTGATAGTGTCACAAGGCTCTATGATCCTTCTCTGTGGCCAGGAGGTGTTGTTTCACTCAGGTGTGCCCCCTGCTGGGCAGTGAGTAGAGAGACTGGTTTTCCTTTGCACCTTTAGGCGTTGTGGGGACTGAAACAGGAGTAAAACAATTTTAAGCTGGACCAGAGGAGGACGTCTATTCAAGGATGCTCAATCTTAAACAAGTTTCTCCTTAATCTACACAAATCAAACTTTCAATCAGGAACTCCAAAGCTCTTGCTGACACATGAAGTAACCCTTCCTTAACAGTCCCCATTCCTCCTAAATCCTTTCAGTGAGTTTTCCCTGATTCTGCCTTCTGGTTCTGGGTCTTCCCCTCTCCCCAAAGTCCATAGGGGTAAGAGTCCTGATGATTCTTACATCTTTGAGTTGGGTTTCCAACTCCTGCCAAGTTCCACTCTCTGAGAAGGTGAAGAATAGTTTAACATAGGCAACATTATCTCACATATATCTCAGCAACGTTCTCCTAGAGCAGCCTACCCAAGCAATAGAAATAAAAGCAAAAATAAACAAATGGGACCTAATTAAACTTACAAGCTTTTGCACAACAAAGGAAACCATAAGCAAAACAAAATGACAACCTATGGAATGGGAGAAAGTATTTGCAAAAGATGAGAATGACAAGGGCTTTATTTCCAGAATATATAAATAGCTCATATGACTTAATAAGAAAAAATCAAACAACCCGATCCAAAAATGGAAAGAAGACCTAAACAGGCAATTCTCCAATGAAGACATACAAATGGCCAATAGGCACATGAAAAAATGCTCAATATCACTAATTATCAGAGAAATGCAAATCAAAACTACAATGAGGTATCACCTCACACCAGTCAGAATGGCCGTCATTAAAAAGTCCACAAACAATAAATGCTGGAGAGGGTGTGAAGAAAAGGGACCCCTCCTACACTGTTGGTAGGAATGCAGTTTGGTGCAGCCATTGTGGAAAACAGTATGGAGATTCTTCAAAAGACTAAAAATAGACTTACCAAATGATCCAGCAATTCCACTCCTGGGCATATATCCAGAGAGGTCCTTAATTCAAAAAGACACCTGCACCCCAATGTTCATAACAGCACTATTTACAATAGCCAAGACGTGGAAACAACCTAAATGTCCATCAACAGATGACTGGATAAAGAAGATGTGGTATATTTATACAATGGAATACTACTCAGCCATAAAAAATAATAAAGTAATGCCATTTACAGCAACATGGATGGCCCTGGAGAATGTCATTCTAAGTGAAGTAAACCAGAAAGAGAAATAAAAATACCATATTTTATCACTTATATGTGGAATCTAAAAAAAAAGACAAATGAACTTATATGTAAAATGGAAACAGACTCATAGACATAGAAAACAAACATGGTTATGAGGAGGGGTAAGGGGTGGGAAGGGATAAATTGGGAGTTCAAGATTTGCAGATACTGACTGATAATATATAAAATAGATAAACAGGTTTATACTGTATAGCACAGGGAACTATATTCGATATCTTGTAGTAGCATACAGTGAAAAAGAATATGAAAGCAAATATATATATATATTCATGTATAACTGAAACATTGTGCTGTACACCAGAAGTTGACACAACATTGTAAACTGACTATACTTCAATAATAATAATAAAAAAGAATAAAATTTGAACAACCTCCTGGGGACATGACCTCCTACATTGAGACTAAAGGAGCTCAAGCTAATTCATAAAGTACTGAATGGAGACAATACTAAAGTCACAATTTCAGGGTTGGAGGAGGGACAGGGGAAAATACTTAAACGGCCCTTTAAGTAATTTGCTCTGTTAAATTAAAAACAAATTTGAGAAATACCCAGGACAATATACAATGCTTGAATATAATATAAATGAGAGACTTATTAGGAGAAATGGAAAAGAGTATTTTATATTAGTTTTTAAAATACATTTCCATTTTCAAATAGAAATCCAGGAAACAAACTGAAAACAGCATAGATCAGGATTTTTTTTTTTTTTTTTTTTGCAAAAAAGAAAAATGGTATTGCTGCTCATAATTACAAGAAAAGGATGACAGTATTTTAAGTGAGTTAGCTTTGGCCCATCATGATCACTTCATGGTGTGAAGAAAACAGCACTTGAATAATTTTTTTCCCCTTAATTTGTTCTAAATTACAGCAAAGTGAGCAAAGTGCTCTGTGAGAAGCAAGTGCTCTTGTTAATTAACTCTGCCTAAAGAAGGTCACTGGTATACATAGGACTCTGTGGTTTTAGTTGTAGATTTTTTCTTCTGCAATTAGAATTCTCCATTAGGCATTATAAGCACATGCAGATAGTCACTTTTTAATCTAGCATTTTGGATTTAGGCACATTTGTTATTTTTCTCTAAAAAACTTTAAAATGCAACAATACTAATGGAATTGACTTAAGAATTAAAACATGGTTCAACATATTTATAGGTTTTCCTAAAATATTGCCCTTTAAAAAAGCCTGAATATTATAGCTGATTGTTTAAAACTGCATGCACTATTGTACTTCAAATTTCACAGCATAAAAATGAACAAATCTGAGTTTTCAGTTGTATATTGAATTGTAAACATTGAAGATAAAATTCTAAATGCAGTAAATTCTTGTAAATAATTCAAGATACCAAAAGTTTCATCAGGCTTTAGAGAACCATGAACAGCTAAGTCAATGTTTCTAAAATAGATAAAACTTTTAAATGTTTATTTCTAATGTTCAATTATAAGAGCTTTATTTTTTTGAGCATAAGCCGTTATTTTTATGACTAAGAATTAAAAGAGCCATGGTATGTGTTAATTATGTTGCTCATATAACACATGCTACAGATTTTAAACTGAAATTGTTTATGGAAGTAAACATTAATGCCATGGTATGATCAGCAATGTGTATTTGCTCGTCCTTTCCATTCTACTCCAGTAATAACATATTATAGGAATAACTATAATCAAGTTGGCTTTAAATGGATTTAGCCATAGTGTAAAGGTAATAATGTGTGCCATTCTTGTGATTGTCTTTTTTCTGAGGATTCAAAAGTTAGGTGTGTGTAAATTAGGTCCATCTTTTTTTCAGTATTGTCCCCAGACTAAAAAACGTCTTCAGTATTGTTCCAAAACTAAAAAATAAGAATGTTTTATCTAAAATTTCCTACTATATAACAGGCATTGCTCTCTCTTATTTCTCTTTCTCTACCTGACAGAATTAATCAGTACCCTTTCTTTCTGATTCTTTTTATCCTGTAATTGTATCACATTGTATTACACTTTTAATTTACATATTCCTCTTCCCCTGAGACCTCGTGAGTGCAGAGATGGGGTTTTATTCATACTACCGGCTCCAGAGCCCAGGGCCCTCCCTGGGCCGCAGTAGGCTCTCAATAGATATTTACTGATCAGAACTGATTATCGATGCACTGAAGTGCTGCCCATTTATGTAACAGTGCTCGTAAGACATATCAAAGGATGTCAGACTTCCCACTGGGTGTGTATGATCTAAAGCTGGGGCGGGCACACTTTTCCTGTAAAGGTGTGAGATGGTAAATATCATAGTATCCTTTTAGACTCTGCTTTTGCAGTCTGGAAGCTATGTTCCACTAACTTTATTTACAGAAACAGGCAGCAGGCTGGATTTAGCCCTGCCAATCGCTGCTCTATGTCATTGTTTTGGGGGGTGGAGGAAGAGGAAATAAAGATTCCAACCATGTATCATAATAATCACCACAAAGTTTCTAATAAATGTTGGCAGCAAGAATTATGGTGGATGTAACATTTTGAAATACCTCCCAAGTTTTGTTCCCTAAGAACAAAGAAGAAACTCAGAAGTTTTCTTTTTTCCTCTTCTGTACCCCGCCTCCCATGAAGACTTAGCTCAGAGGTTGTAGTGAATAAGCAACAGGAAGAGAATTAGAAGTGCTGACAAGACACTTGGGAGGCGAAATAAGAGTGTAGAGACAGGAAAGCAAATAGAAATAAATGTGGCTGACAGCAAGACATATGTTAGTCCAAGTCCTCCTGTGTGTGGGGGTGGGGTGGGGATTGGCTTTTAGACTGAAGAAAAGCTGGGTTTTGCTTGCTTCTCATTTGGGACAGAAGAGAAAGAATGTCATATAGCAGTGGTCCTCAAACGTTTTTGCTTGCATACTTCCTGAAAGAATTTTGAAAAAAAAACATGTATGTTATCCCTTCATACATTTCTAATTTGACATCTAAAATTTTTTTTATAATCAGGGTGTAATTATCATCATATATAAATAATTTCATTTAAAAATAAAAACGTCATGTTGCCCTTTCTATATATCCAACAGAGTCTAACATCATCACAGATTTTAAACTTTTATTTTGAAATAATTTTAGATTTACAGAAAAGTTGCCGATGTAGTACAGAGAATTCCTATACACCATTCACTCAACTTCCTCAAATGGTACATATCACATGACCGTATTACAATCATTAAAACTAAGACATTAATACTGATACAATACTACCAACTAAACTATAGATTTTATTCTAATTTCACATTTTCCCATATGTCCATTTTCCATTCCAGGATCCTACCTTGCATTTAGTTATCATGGCTCCTTACCTTACTCCCATCTGTGACGTTTTCTTAAGTCTTTCCTTATCTTTCATGACCTGGACACTTTTGAAGCCATCAGTTATTTGTGTAATGTTCCTCAATTTGGATTTGTCTAATGTTTTTTATTATTAAATTGAGATTATGCATTAATGGGGAGGATACCAAAAAAGACATGTGTCCTTCTAGGGGGTACATGATGCTGGTGTGGCTTATTACTGCTTCAGTTAACCTTTTTCACTTGCTTAAGTTTTCTCTATTGTAAAGTTAGTACTTTCCAATTATGATTAATGAGTATCTTGGAGGCAATATTTTAAGGCTCTGAAATTTTCCCATTTCTCTTCAAATGTTCATCCATGGATTTTAGCACCCACTGGTGGATCTGTCCTGCAACAATTATTGCTGTAGTGTTTGCCTAATTTTTGTTTCTCTCATTTCTTCTGCATTTTTCAATTGAAATTCTTCTGTAGAAAAGAACTGTTGCTTCTCCCCAGTTCGTTCATTCATTCATTTATATCAAAAAGGACTCATAGATATTTATTCTATGCTTACAATCCAATATTATTATTGTTCTGTTACACAAAGTATTCCAACTTTGGCTATTGGGAGCTCCTTCAGGTTGGTCCTGTGTCCTTTGGACATTACCCCATCTTTTTGTGAACATTTCCTTACTTTCTGGCATCACAAGATGGTCCAGTTTCATTTTGTATTTTCACTGTCCCAGACCTGGAATCAATCACTTCACCAAGGAGCCCTACTTCCTTTGATTGGGGATACCATGACAATTTGAATTCTATTATAATCCATTTTAAAATAGAAATACAAACAAAGGAGTAGAGAACTTCTAAATTTCTGGGTCCAGAAGCACTCGGTCTTTTTAGCAGTCAGAGATTTTTGTTTTGTTTTCCCTTTAATCTTATTTCCCATTCCAACTCCCATCCCATAGAATTTTTTCCTAATATATTTTTATTCTTGGAAGTATCTTATTCATTGTCATATTTCCCTGAAGTAAAAAATATATATATATGTAAGCTGAAATTATTTTAAAAAAACTTCCCTGTGAGCATAGGCTGTGTTACACATTTTCTGTATCCAGTTGCCATTTCAATTACTGTTAGTACACAGCTGATCAAAACAACATGAACATATTACAATGGCTAATAAATAATTAGTATGTATCAAACTAAAATGTTATAGTGGTGCATCTCTTAATGAAATGGGTGTATCATAGATCAAATTAATCAATATCAATTTAAAATTGCTAGAATGAGTCAGGATTCAGCACAAATTCTATTCCCCTCTACCTTTTTTGTAGCTATATGTGCAGAGAAAATCTGGCAGAGATCACTGTTGCTCACCGTGGTCGGTTACTCTCCTTCCTAACACCCTGGGAAACCTCCCAGACTGACTTGCAGTTGGGTTGGACCCTGTGACTACTGGCCAATGATATGTGAGTGGAAGTGCCATGTTGTGCTTCTGGACCCAGAAACTTAGGAGTTCTCTACTGCTTTTTAAAATGACTATTAACTATGCCTGTTACTCTTTCACTTATAGGCACTTTGTTTTACCTGGCATGCAAAGTAAGTTTGGGAAAAATAAAAATAAAAATAAAAATAGTTAATTTTATGCTTTTGTCAATACTATTTTTCTATTAAAATATCTTTATCTTTGCATATGCTTTAATCAGAACACTAGAACTGCACATATAGTTCATCTAATTTAATGAAAATGTTCATCATAAAACTTAATTGGTAAAACCAATCCTCACTGTTAAACAAATGAGCCAAATAAGACAATGTTCAGAAAAAGTCTGATTTCATTTTTTCAATTCAAATAAGCATAATACTTATCCTCAGAGCTCAGTTAGGAATCTAAGATAAATAAAGCTACAGAGCTTTTCACCCAAAGTAACACTTCAAGTCCTTATCAATAGTTACACTTTCTTTACTTTGCTCTCCCCAGATTTTCTTTCCAGAAGTAGTCTTTTATTATAGACAGGGGCTGGATGAGATAAAGTCTCAAAGGAAGGTACTTAGCACTTCTGCATTTATATATATATAATTATATATACATTTGTATATACACATATATAATTATATATATATATATAAGTATATATACACATGCGCAAAGTGTATTAATTTAGACTATCCCAACGTGGGGCAAAATAACTCATTTCTAACTCATCACTTCATCCTTAACAGAAAGATGTATGAACACAGGGAAAGACTTGAGAATTTACACTGGGTTTATAAATTTCTTTATTAAAAGAAGTTTCACTGACATCATTATTTTGAAATTTTTTCTTTGTTTGATGCCATGAAGGATTTTCCCAAGATAGGACATCATAGTAATATTTGAGGTGAAAGCCATTTTTTAAAGATAGAAATGGGCATTTCTGCAAATCGAGGTAGGAAAGAAGAACCAGCATGACACCTTGATCTTAGGCAAGTCAGTTCTAAGAAAGAATATATATGATGGTCAAAGAGTCTGGAAACTGAGCTCCTTAAAGATACCCATGCCCCGGTATCCCTCGGAAATCTTTATGTACCCTCAGGGCACATGTCCTCAACTTAAAGACTGTTAACTTAGAGAATGTATTTCTGTAGCCCACAGAAGTAACATAATTAGTCAAAGACAGATCTCTAACTCCTTCTGTCAGGCAGAGATAGGGAACCCACTGGGGACACCCAAGGCCTTAGGAGATGTAAGCTCTACTGTATTGCAGGAGCCTGACCTGATGACTGAATAAAGGAGAGTCTTTCTGCTAGCCCGTGTTGGTGTGGATGAGAAACGTACCTTTGCTGTGTTAAGCCAATGAGATTTTGGGACTGTCTGCTACAGGATTAAGCCTCCCCTGACTAAGAGAGTAGCTGATGGCGTGCTGGGCGGGGTCTCACTGCTGCAGAAGTGATTTAGCCTTATTGCCAAGAACTGTAATGTCCAGGTAGGGGATTGAATGGGAGTCATGGCCAATTCTCCGGGGATAAGGCAATACCAGGGAGAGCCAGGATGGGGCCAAACCAAAGAGAACAGACTAAAAGTTACACTAACTATAGATTTTATAGAGATGCCAGCAGAATTCCCAGGTATGGGCCAGACAACTACCCTCAGTGGACACCAGGTAACACATCTACAGCGAGTTATCACCTGCTCCCCACAATACCACAAGGACAGAACAAGTTCTCATATATCCAACCACCATTTTGAGGAGGGAATGGAAACTCCAGAAGACTGAATGTCCATCTAAAGAGACCATCTACTCCACTCTTGATAGGGAGTGGAACTTTCAATAGAAGAAACATTTAAACTGAAAGAAGGCTGTTGGAATTGGATCAGCCCTGGTTATCTTTAAGTGGAAAATCCAAGATTTTCCATTACTCAGAGTTATAGAAAATAATTGATTCTTTTTTTGGAGGGGGCACATTAATGGTATGTGAATGAGTTTGTGACCCTGCTACTTTTTTTTTTCTTTTCAAGAGTAGCTATGAAATCTAGTTCAGATTAAAAAGAGATGTGGAAAAAAGTTTTCAAAAGTGCCTGTATACAGATAAAACAGTGTATTTCAGTACTTCCCATTTCTGAAATTTCAGTACTGAGAAGTAGTGCATGATCTGTCCATGGGGATGCGGTTCAATACTAAATATCAAGGTACAGAGCATTGATGAGCAGTACAGGTTTTTTCCTGCAAAACCACTTTACTAATGACATACTTTGTCAGATTTTTATGTGTGATTGACTACTCCACTTCAATATACCTTGACTAGAAGGATAATTGATTAGCAGTTTTTACCAAGCTCACTAAAAAGATCAGAACTTTAATTTCACTTGACAGATTGTTAATTTGGGCTTTTATAACTGTTAGTCCAGGCCAGTTATTCTTTTGAGTCGTAAATATACAACGGCCACATGATGTAATATTAAAAAAAATAAAGTTCCAAAACTTGAACAAAACTGTGGACATAGATTGTCTCAATGTGTAAATTACACAGTAGTAGCAAAGAGCTGCTTTTGGAAGCTGCATTAACTGTTTCAGGCCATGAGGACTCTATTCTTAAGACATGTTCTTCAAACTGTATTTCTGATGATGATGGTTTTCCACTTAGAAATTTATTCATACTTTCTCCTGAGGAACACCTTGTGACTTGTGGCCACTAGTTCTGAGGCAACTGGTTGTAATAATTAAAATGCACATTCTAGGCAGATCCCCCCAGTTTCTCTCTATTGCAAGGCCTTACTTAACTTTCATAACCACCTGATACTTTCTCTATGCATTTCTTTACTGGTTTACTGTCACTTTTCCTTCATTAGAAAGTAAGTGCTCACTCTGATACCCCCAGTGTCTAGAATGACTCTTGGTTCTTAATAGGAACTTGATAAACATTTATGTAATGAGTAAACTTTTGAATATTGATTGGGAAGTCATTTTTCTTTATAAGAAATTAATGAAGGAAGATCAAATCTGTGATTTTTAATTTGTGTATAATATCATACTTTGAATCACTTTTTAGTGACTACACTGACTAGTCCAATGCAAATAGAGTTGGTTCCCCCAAACCATAGTTTACTAAATAGAAATCCCCAAATAAACTCCTTTATATAGCAAAGGTGTCTGGATTACAACTGGACAGTAATTTATTTAGTACTTCTCAACATATCCTCTAGTCTAGTTCTAATGAAACTGTAATTCAGAACTTAAATTTTTCCCCTTTAAATTCAAGCTATATTTTGTATCTTTTGGTTGCTAGGAGTGGTATATATTTTATACCTTTAGGTTTTAATAAAGCTCATGAGTTTTAACAGTATTAATATCTCAGTAAATTCCTTTGAGCTAACTATAAGATCGTTTTAACTATCTAAATTTGTCATCATTTAGTAACATAATTTTAGGCCACATTGTGTAGTTGCTTATGAAAGTGTCCTGCTAACCAAGATCTTTACTATTTAAAGAAAGATTATTTTTCTTCTCCTTTAGTTTGAGAAGTCAGAACTAATAAAAATAAATGTCACTTTAAGTACTATAGTCCATAACCTGTGAGTTTTAAGCTTAGAAATTAGTGTTTTCCAAACCCTGCTGTTAAATGACTGAATCAAAACCCAAACAAACAAGAAACCTCTTAGGAGCCTTTTTTCCACTCTTATACAAGTGTAGGGCTTTAAAATTTGTTTTGCTCACTCTCTCTTTTAGTAGAATGAGATTGGGTAAATGTCTGAATAGATACCAGATTATTTTTAAAATTTGCAGAAATTTTTGGTAGAAGCACATTAATGCAACAACTGTTACTCACATTGGTTTGAGAGTTTTCAACTGGGAGTTTCTTTTAATAGTTCTTGTTTTCTGAATAATAACCGTTGTAAAATTCCCCCCTTTTAATAATAGATCACAGTTTGAGGAAATGAATAAATCAACACCCATCTGATCTGGTTACAATTCAAAACCAGTAATCACTTTAAGAATAATTAAACTGGTGACACAATTCACATTATAGTGGCATCTGGTCTATAAAGGAAGGTACTCTTCTTGACTCATTCTCATGGCTGTGGCATTCTCTCACTTCATTATTATTAATCATTCTTCTCAAGATCAGAAATGAGAATATTTTCTTCTAAATGTACTCTTCTAAAGTTCGTTGTAGGATAGTAAGGATTTCCAAACTCTGCAAGTCTCCTGAAGATAACCCTACTATGTTTGTATATGCAGAAGGAAAGTGTGGAGATTGCCAGAATTACTATCAGTGTCATTGCTACTGCAAGAGGTATAATGCTGTGACTTGGTCCTAAAAGAAGGTGAAAAAAAAAAAAAAAAAAGAAAAGAAAAGAAAACTTAAATGACAATGAAGTAAAATAGATACTGTCACATAGTTACTTTCTATTTTGTTATTTCTGTGAAAAATCAAATTGTTTTCTACTGTTCCAAACCTACCTTTTCCTGGATGTTCCTTTACTGTGTGAATATCTAAAATCAAATACAAAAAATATTGAGATGAATTTTCCTTTTAATTCAGCAAAGTTATGTCACTATTTATAGCAGGGCTCAGCCAACTATGACCCATGGATCAAATCTGGGCCTGTTTTTATAAATAATGTTTTATTAGAACTCAGCCACACTAATTTGCTTCTGTTGTCTTTGACTGCTTTTCTGCTATAATGGCAGTGTGACAGGGACCATATGGCCCCCACAGGCTAAAATATTTACTACCAGGTCCTTTACAAGAAAAGTTTGCTGACCCTGATTTATAGTAATCATTATTAGTGCTCACAAACACGCTCACTGTTTGTTTTTTTTAAGTGGAAGAATCCCCATCCAGTCTCAGCACTGTGCTGCAATAAAAATATGAGTAACATATAGTCCCTGCCAGCAAGGAACTCAGTTTGGTTGGGACTTGATGTGGAGTTTGTCCAGCAATGATAACCTCCCTGGCTTTTTTGCAAAGATTTTAAAAAATCAGCAGCTTCTCATCTTTTAGATCTCCAGAATCTTGGGAAATGAGTAATACCTTCTTCCCTCAGAAAGTTAAGAGAGTTCCTGTTTGAGGATCTTCTACTGTAAGAATACATACTTTTCAGGTAGACTTTATGTCAAAATTTGAACTCTGCTATTTTGATCTAGGTAAAGATCCAGAGAAATATGTAGGGAATGACCCAGAGGAAGAGCAATAAAGATTTGTGAGTGGATTAAGTGTCTTGGTGCAGGACTTATGCCCATTTACCCTTATAGACTTGAAAGAAATGTCAACATTGTTACCAATAGCAAAGCCATATTTAAAAAAAAAAAACCCTTGACCTTGTAATTTAAAAATAATATTGTATACTTTTGCATAATATTATTGAGAACATCTATTATTGTATATGTGCAAAGATACTTTTTAAACAAAGACTATTAAATGAGCATTCATTCTCAGGATTGAGGCAGTGGGCAGGTATAGAAGGGGCATGTGGATTCAGAAAACTTGGAGTGTAGTCCTCCAGGTACATGTTTGGACAAGTACTCTTCTCATCTGTAAAATAGGAATATTGTATTGGCTCCACTGCCTTGGAAGGTTGCTGTGAAGGATGAAACAGGTGTCCTATGTAGTACAGTGAGCTTTAAAGTCCCGTACAGACTCGAGGTATTTCTGATTTGTTCTTGATATGCTAGTAGTCGCTTGGGCACACTACTAGGTTAGTTGTGTTTTCCACACAGAGTTGATATCCACACTATTGGAGTTTCTTCTTTGTTTCCCATACCTACCAGTTTTTGTTGCTTCACTCCCAGGATCCAATCAGTCACCAAAGCCTGATGATTCTTTTTTTTTCATTTCCACCCTTCCTTTTTGTTCCATTCAAATTACAATAGTCTCCTTTTACATTGGATGGATATGACTCCACTGTAGGTGTCTACAGAGCACAGAGGAGTTCCCTGTGTCCTTTACCATGAAGTTTAGCTCTTTAGGCTAGCCTGCTCTGTGGATGGATCCTACAGTAATATGGATTTATTCCCATCACTGCCTGACGTGAGCCCTTCACTTGAGTCTAACCTCATTCTCAACTGCTGCCTTTAGTCATACTGGAATCTTTGTCTGATACTCCTTCCCTCCTCTCTTCTCTTCATCTTTTGTGATTCCAAAGCCTCATCTGCTCTCTGAAGCCTTCTCCAGGGGCCCAGGCCACATCAATCCCTCCTTCTCTATAATACTGGCATTTAGAAACTATTATGATTATTATAAACACCTTCCCACTGTTAATGATCCTTGTTAACATCGTATTTTCGAAATCTCTGCTATTATTTGCAACTGACTAGAATTTTCTGGCTTCGAATTTCAACTGACTAAAATTATTTTTATCATCACAAACTAAGTATATAGCTCAAGATGAAGTTAAAATATGATTTTTATAACATATTATGGCTTGGAACAGAGAATCACATCTACTTATCCACAACAAGGATACCGAGGCCTGGATTATATTTCCTGGGAACTAAGATGAAGCTTAAAAATTCTGAGTACCAGTTGCCAGAATGAGGGTTGCTGGTATACGTTTCCAGCTCCATTTGCTTGAGGTTAAACTGCTTGTTTGCCCATTAGTTTAACAGCTGGGGTGACACAAGAAAGTCATAGTCTTTGAGATGATTTATAATGATTTTTTCTTCATATCAGAGAAAGAAAGAGCTGAAATGTTGTTCTCTTGTTTTCTGACTCGTTTGATATAGAACAAGATGATAATGTCAGAATCGATCTGAATAGTTTCTTATTACTTGGGTTTTAAAAGCTTTCAGTGCTAAAGAGAGGGGTCAACTTTAGTCAGGGGAGAATCAAAATGAAGAATTACCTTCTGACTTTACCTACCTGCTTCCATTTTACATATAAATCCCTTTTTTTCTTGGCATGAGGATAATTGCCACACTCCTTCGGGAATCCTCAGGGCCACACACAGATGGGGTTTGACGTGGTTCATCTCTGGCTTCCGAATCCCCCAGTTTGACTGGTCTGTGGGAGTTCCATCAAACCACTTTATGGTTTCATCTGTGGAAAACATGTTGACTTATTATGAATTATGTACATGGTTATCAAACATATTAAGACTGGAATAAACCATAAAAAGCAGCCCCTAATTTAATGAGACTCTCTCCTTGTCTGATGCATTCAGCTCAGTAGGTACAGTCATGAACTCCACATCTAGAGGCAGGTATTAAAAGTTGCCTTGTGACCGACTCCCTTGATTTTAAGTATATTGTTCTAATTAAGTTCATTTAAGATAACACGTTTCTTAATGTAACAGTTTGAATTTTGAAAAATTCCCTTTAAATAACCAATTTAAAGAAATAATTTGAAGTCCTAACATCGATATGACAAAATGGCTCACTTTCTGAAGAGAATTTTGCAGTGAATTTCTTTAAAAAGCAAACAGTGGTTTACCAAGGGGTGGAGGCAATGGTAGAGTCCATCTACCTGTGGATGATAAGGGGGTAAATTGTCTGAAAAGGATGTAAAACCAACAATAAAACTAAGTAAAAGTCTGTCAGCTTTTTATTATCACCATGTGCTAGAAATTTTAAGCAACATCAGTGATTGAAATACTCTTCCTTACCAGGGCAGACCCATCCTCCACCCTGGTACACCACTGTACCAAGTTCTCCGTGCCAATAAAAATAATTTTCTTTACAAGTAATTTCAATAACCATCAGTTACACAGAGAAAAGAATACCATGCTCTTATCTGATTACAAACTCTGGTTTTTATAAGTAGCAAATAATAATCCTAATAGTACTATTTATCATGGAAACACTTCCATAACTCTGTTGTGCTTTTATAGCATTTACGAACTGGGAGTATTTTCAAGTCCATATGGTTTTGGTGTCCATGAACACAAAGTTCCAGCCAAGCATCTTCGTGATGTGAGATTACGTATAAGATAAATTTATTTGTTTTCATGGATCATTTCAGAGGACAAGAGGGTATAAAACAGGGTTAGCTATGTTGTTTTTGGGAGAAATGGCTTTAGGATTTATGCTATTTTTTCATGGCAGATGTATCTAAGGCAAGTTTTCTGGTTTGCAGATGCCATTTCCACCAACCTTGACACTGTATATTTATTTACACCCTCTCCTCTACCCAAATCACTTACGGTCACCATCAAACTGAGCATTCAGCCAAACCATCTGGACAGAAGAACTGAAAGCAATAAGCTCTTCTAGGAGAAATGAATTTTCAGCCTCATCTTTGATTGTTAAAAGATTAGATCCTATAAAAAAGACAAACAGCAAATGAATAAGCATTTGTGTTTACATGTAAATACAATTAAAATAATGTCTTCTGTACCTAATTTGTAAAGTTCAGCCTTTGAAAAGTGAAAAGTTCCATTGTACATAGGTGATTTTTGATTAAGATTTTAAAAGTAGTATGGTATTTATTAAAAGATGCAAGCTTGTACCTAAAGTATAGAATATTAATTTTAGGAAATATTAAAGATTCGTAATTCAAATCTATTCAAAGGGAACATTTTCTTAGGAAAGTGCAGTATTCTGAGACATCATTTTGGGTTTTTAATTCTATACTGGACATTGCACATACTGGCCATTGCCCAAATGCAACAACATTTATTTTTTCAATTGTTTTTGTTGCTCCTAAAGTCACTATATAATCAGACAAAAAACAATACATTGAATGTCAAGAAGGAACACATTGAAAGCATTTTACCACCACAAAAGTATTACCTTCCTTTTTGCAAAATTCATGAGCAGCCTCAAAACTTGTACTGTCTAGGACTGTAGAAAAACTGTAGCAATTACTTTTGAATTTTATCCAGGGAATAGATGTTTCTGAGCACAACTCTGGGTCTTCATATGGTCTTGTTTCTATGAACAAAATCAGTTATGATTTCAGGGTGGTGACTGGGTTCATTTATTGAGATAAACATTGCATTGAATTCTGTGAAAGACCAAGATAAAGATATGTAATGAGATTTTCATGATAATACTCTGAAAGAGAGGGTTTAATGTGAGTGATTACAAAACTAGAAATGGTTTATGGCATGTCTGACAGAAATAATCTTTATCTATGCATACCAGGGTATATTAATGTATAGCTTCATAGGCTTAGTTTGGGTGCTGCCTGGGTGAAGGTGGCTATCTTTCATATTTACAATTAGTATCCTAAAGGTTGGGAAAACTGGGAGATGTGATTTGTAGATTACTGGTAGCTGAATGAAGTTGGCAAAATGTACTTCCAAGTGTGCAAAATGTGTTCCATTCAGTGCTGAATATTACAGAATCAGTAAATCCTTACCTGCTAATCAACCTATGAGAGAAAATAAGGCATTCAGTAAAGTATCATAGCATAGCATAGCATAGCATAGCATAGCATAGCATAGCATAGCATAAAACACATAACTAAGGAAAATTTGGTGTAGACTTTGTTCCAGAGGGCAAGCCTGAGAGTCAGACACACCCACACTGAGAGTCTGGGTGTGTGGCTATGAGCATGTTATCTATCCTCCCAACACTTTGGTTTCTTTATCTATAAAAGAGAGCTAACAATAACATCCTTCTTACAACTTGAGAAGTTTAAGTGAGCTAGAGCCTGACACTTAAGCACTCAATAAATGCAGTGTTATTGAAAGAAGAAGGCTAATTTTTATTGTATTTTAGAAGCAGAAATAGCTCTTTCAATATATATGGCTATCATTTACATTTCTGTCCTGAATTGTTTTGATCTGAAGTTGCATAATATATATGCTATTTGACTTACAATATCCAGAGTATAAGGAAATAAATGCACACTTACTAAATGAGAGATTTTAAAAAGAGACCAGCTAGTGTTAAGGAACTCTCTTTTTGTACACCATAGCAACCAAGGGGAAGGGGACCTGGTGTAATGGGATAAACATCACATCAGAGAGTGAGAAAACTTGTCTTCTAACCCTGCCGCTCTTGACACACATCTGTGAGATCTTCAGGAAGCTATTTAATGCTCTGAGTTTAAGTTTTATGTTTAAAATAAAGTTAACCGGGTTGGGTCACGTGAACTTTAAGTGTGATGAGATATCATTATCATTATTATATATATATAACCATGATCATGATGATGATGACAATGGCTCTAGAATCCTATTACTCTTTGACTTAAATATAAACCCTCAGTCTGGTGTTCAAGGTCCTCCACACATGCACCTAAGCTATGTTTCTAGCCTAATTTCCTACCCTTCCCTTACCCAAAACCTGCAATGCAGGGAAGTATTAATACCACCTTTGCGTTATACATGCCCAGTCTTTTCTTCCTTCTGTGTCTTTGCCCAAGCTTTTCTGCGCAGAATGCCTCTCCATGTCCCATAATTGCCTGATTACATCCCACCCATTCTTTAAGGCCAGTCTCCACAGTCACGTCCTTCAGGACGCCTTTCTGCTTTCCCCCAAGTGGATATGATGTGTCTTTTCCTTGCTAACCCCCACAATACTTGCTGCATCTCTTATATCATTTGGTAGCACTGCCTTGTGTAACATTTATTTATCTGTGCATCACCTACCAGGCCAAATGCTTCTCGAAGGCAGCTGCTCTTCCTCATAGCTCCTGCTTAGCACAGTGTCTTGCATACGTTAGATGCATCGTACACATTTCTTGAGTTGCATAGATTTGTACCTACCAGTGGGCACATGACAAATGGCCCCTTGCAGAAACGACTCGCAGTCTGTGCTACTCCAGTGTCCACTCGTGTCGGCAAAAACACAGTCACCCAGGAAGGATGACTCATCGTCTTTCCAAAAAGTGAAGGAGAATTTGGTGCCATCTGTCCAGTCAAAATGAAGACCATTCTGTGGAGGGAAATTAAACCATCATTTCCTTGCCACAACTGCTGGTGGCATCACCCAATGATGTCTGAACAGCCCTCAATTCACACAAAGATTTGCATTTCCACATCTAGACTTACACTTCAGTGGGTAGGACAGCTTGTGATGATGGCCTAACAAAAAAGACTACCTGCCACAAGTAATATCTTTTTTAGTTTTTGGGAATCCTTAAATCCCTGCCACCATAATTTCCCAGTAAGCAATCAGAGTGAAGTTGAATCAATAGCTTGTCCTTTACACACAAATAAATTTGATTGATCAAAGATTCAAACATAAAATTGAAAACATAAAAGTGCTAAAGAAAACTTGGTGAAATATATTATACTCTTGACGTTGGGAAAATCTTTCTAGGTCTGATAAAAAAAATCCAGAGGCCACAAAGTAAAATTGACTACATAAAGTTAAAACATTCTGTAATATAAAACTACAATAAACAACCACAAAATAACATCCATTCAACCATCCCACTGACAAGGATTAAAATTTTGACATACCCAGTGTTGGCAAGGATGTGAAAAAAAACTAGATGTTATCACACACCATTGTTAGCATGTAAATTGGCACAGACTTTTGGAAGGCAATCTGGCACCACTTGTTAAAGTGTACTTAGTGACTTCATTTCTGGGGATTTATCCTACTTGTACAAGGATATTTGTTGTGCATTGTTTGGAGTTGTGAACTGGGAAGAACCCAAATGTTGATTCACAGCAGAATGGTTTAATAAATTGTGGTATGTCCTTATATGCTGCTGTCCCAAAGAATGTATTAGATTTTTATGTGCTGACATGGAAAGCTATACAAGGTATATTAAATAAAAAAGCAAGTTTAAGTGCAGCGCGTATAGTATGAACTCATTTGTATTTAAAAAACAGTATACAAATTAATCCATTACATGTGTATATGTGCACATAGAAGATTTCTAAATGATGCACAAGAAACTGTCTATGGTGATTGACACTGGGGAGTAGAACTAGAGGTCAGGATAGAATAGATTTACTTTGCAGTAAACTGAGTATGTAACACTTATTTAAAAAAAGAAAATTAAAAAAATATTACTTTTCAAACCACATTCCTGGAGTGGGGGAAGAATAATCCACATGTTAAATTCCAAAGGGTACTGAATTAATTAATAACCAAATTTCTAGGCAGGAAGCATGGTTCATTTTTCTTAGGGATTCCTTAAATGCAACAAATTACCCAAACTGCAGGTGCTTGAGTTTAAGATGCGTTCCAGCTCGCATATTGAGGCAGTATCCTGAAATGGCTCAGAGATTTTCAGAGAACCTTTGAAGGGCTTTAATTTTCAGAAATTAGGCAAGTAGATGTTTACTCTAAAAAGGTGTGCAGCTTTATTTTATAGTCATAGGCTGCTCATAAGTTTGGTCAGTAGTGATTGTAGAATTCAATTACTTAAATGTATTATTTTGGTCATTTTTTTCTGTGCTAATTTCAGTGGCTATATCACTAAGGAAGTAGATGAGAAACTTAATCATGGCAAGATTGTCCAAGAGATTTTAGGACACCTACATCTTCAGTGAACAGTCCAATCCAGTGTGCATGTCCCAGCCGGCTGAGGATAACGGTGAGGAAGGACTGGTGGTACTGGTCTGTAATGCTGACCAGTTCTGCTCCATGCATTAGGCAGGTTTTCATCGCTGTATACCAAGTCATGTTCGCATTAATTATTTTGTAAGTTCTGTTTCCATATTCTAAGGTACTGGGGATTGGATACATATCAGATGTATTTACACTGTGTCCAGAAGAATCTAGAATAAGAAGGACAAAAATTATTTGTAGCATCTGGCTGAGAAAGGGGGAGGCCAAGCTTAGCATGGAGCTCTGTCACAGAGAGCCATGCTGTTGTTAACATCAGAGGTTTTCTTCCCAGAATTGACTAAAAATGAAGGCAGTACCTGTAAGCGTAGGTGATGCTAAAGGATAAAAACTCTTGGGAAATTTAATGAATGAGTTTTAGAAAATATAAACATATATTGAATAATTTCTAGAAGATTTCCCATTTTTGACCACTTTTTGGCGGAACTGATGGTGATCTCCTTAGACAGGTTTAATTTTATTGATTATGCTCAGCCTAACACATGCTGTTGGCAGAACTTAATACTCACTAAAAGAATACTGACACATATAATGTAGTCAAATACTGCAATGCAAACATAATTTTATAATTGCATATTCTCAAATATAATACTTTATTAAACTTTTAAGACTATGTGATAGTTGCTATCATGTTTAATATTAGCATGTATAAATTCTAAAAAGAAGTTTAAAAATTAAGTTGATAAATGCTTAGAAAATACATACAGTTCTTATAAATCATTACTATTAATATGTCACCTAGCAGAGTCAAGACTGATAAATTAAAAGGTGAGGTTTTCCCACACATGATCATTGGTGCTTTGTATTCATGAGTGGCTGTGATCATGTGAGAACCAAGCTTGTGTGTTACATATGGATGCTTCCTCTTTCATATATGTATTTGCCTTCTTGTTCCATACTACATTTAGGCTAAATATAAGAGTCCTAAAACACAGAAACAGGGTAAGAATTCCTGAATTTTCTGATCCAAAGTATCTGGTTTTCTCTCTGTATACTGGTTTTTATCCCTTTTGGAGTTGAAAAGGAGCATGGTGAGGTGTGGATAAGGCCAAAGACCTTGGCCTCAATTCTAGTCCTGACCCTAAATGGCAAAGAGACCTCTGTAGACTTCAAATTTCTGGTCTATAAGAGGTTACTAAGGTCTTCATCAGAGTGTGGGTAAAATTCAAGGAGATATTCATATAGAGCACTTACTGTAGGATCTGGAACACAGCAGGCACTCAATAAATGCTGCTTCTTACTCTCCCCTCCTCCTGTTGTCACACTCTCCCAAATAAAAATGGCAGAGTGGAGATCTGACTTTTCTTAACACTGTCACCTCCATATAGTAGTAGTACGTATTGTAAAACCAAAGTGAAATTAATCTATTCACCAATTAAATTGAGATGGAGCGCTTTTCATCATCTGTTCTTCTTTGCTAGAAGTCTGTTAGCCAGCCGAAATACCGAGTCTAAACATTATTTACACAAAACTGATATAATAACAAAGTAGCTATTTAAAAATGATGATAATTATTAAAGTTAAAGTAATTCAAACTCTTTGTATATGTAACTCAAATGCCAGTTTAACTGTTTTATCCCCAATAAGTTCTGTACCTGTATTTTCACATATGTGAATTTCTCCCTTTGTAATTGATTTCATCAAGTTTCAAAACATACATGATTTTGAGCAATGACTGCCATCTGCTGCCCTGAGAAAGGCAGATCCATTGGAAACCAAGTTCAAAATTGGGGTCTTGACTTTGCCCTTGTCTCTGTCTTTTTTTTCAGGTATCTTTATTCTCTCAGGTAGATCAGAGGCTTTAAGTTCTAAACCCAATGTAAATACATATTCATATGGCACATAAAAAAGAGGGGACAGAATTTGGGTATTCATTGTAGATTGCAAGAATTTGTGTAGTTGAATAATAATACAATAAAAAACAATAATAATGCAAACAACAGTTGTTTGTTAAACATATGCTGGGAAACTTAATAAGCAGGGTATATATGTAGAGTCTGTGAGATAGTTCTTACCCCCATTTTACAGATATAGAAATCAAAGTACAGAGAAGAAAAGAAATTTGACTGACAGTTTATTTACAGAGGTGGGATAGGAACTCAGGTGGGATTTGGACCCCGGTACCCATGCACTCCACCACCACTACTCTATACTATACTATTGCCAAAAGAACATGCACATTGTTAGCCCCAAAAATATCAAAGAGAGAAAGTGGTCAGGTCAATATCAAGGTCCTATAATAGAATCATTGTATTTAACTGAGAGACCTTGAGTGTGTTACTTCTATTTTCTAAGCCTCAAGCTCCTCATCTGTAAAATGGGGAGACTTTAACCTAGAATAGAATTGTCATGAGGATTTTATGGTATAGTGCTTATAAAGCCAAGACACAGTGCCAGACACTCACAGTGCATCGTGAGTGTGCGAATAATGATATGATTTCTTTTCCTACAAGACTCTGCTCTTCTCATAATACTCTCGCTATAACTAATCTGGTATCTTCTTCCAGTTCCTGACCACTATTATGCTTAAGTGATAGCTGTGAACTAGGGAACAGGGTTTCCTGGTAACTGTTCTGTCTGAGGATGGGTTGATACTTAGTATCATCAAAGAGTTCACGTGTATGCAAAACTAAGAGGTATAATTCATATTCCAAGTAAGCATATATATCCTAGGCTGCCTAGGATTCCACACAGCTCCAGACACAAATTACAGCCTTCTAGGGAAGCCTGGGATTCAGTAAAAGCATAAGGTGTGAGCTATTGTTGTTGTTTTTATTTTTATTACTCAAGGTCACTTACGCTGCATTCACGCTGGTCATTGACCTCATT
The DNA here is from genome assembly GCF_048773025.1 of Camelus bactrianus. Lineage (NCBI taxonomy): Eukaryota > Metazoa > Chordata > Mammalia > Artiodactyla > Camelidae > Camelus > Camelus bactrianus. Next base: position 43,888,463 of record NC_133543.1, read on the forward strand.
GGCTCCTTGTAATAATATAGCTTTGGTATTTCAAACCAGAAGTCACTGGGGGTTCTGATGATCAGATCTAGAAATGTGCCGCGTGTAATATTTAGCCACAGCCACTCCTTTTAGGGTTCCAAGAAAGGAGTGAGTGTTGAGTTGGTTTATTTTCTTGACTCTTTTCCGCCATTTTCTCAATGTCTTTTTTATTGTCTGAACAGACACATCATCCCAGAACAAAGCAGTAAAGCCTTTTAATATGACCAAAAGGGATGCATAAACTTGGTCATCACTCAAGTGGTCTCTGCAGTCCTTAGAACCCCAAAAGAGGGCATAACCCTGAGGTAGAGGAGATTAAATGGCCATATATATATATGTGAAGCTCAAAGAATATGAGCTGGCACTGTTAGTTATGAAACTGTCCTCTATACAGCATGTAAAACAAATTTGGAAGAGAAGAGTGGGCCATGGGAATGAAAGGAATAAAAAAGCAAATATTTCTTACCCTGCATTTTTTCACAAACAAACCCATAACCTTCTTTTCCACAGTCTTCAAAATACCATTTTCCAGTGAAATGAAAATTAGGATTACTTGACAGCAAGGCACAGAGAGGAATGTGTTTTTGAAATTCAGTGGTGTTACGACTTGGAACCTTAAAAGAATACACGTTTTCAAAAAAGGTGGTAACATATAACATTATTACAACATTGACATTTTTACTAAGGATATAATTTTTAAAATTCAAACACCATTATTCCTTCACTTGCTTTTAATAAACCTATTCACAGATCACTTCATAACCTACAAAATAAATAAGTATTGTGATGAGTAAAGTAATTACATTTATGGAACATATGAAAATTGCATGAAATTACATTATTAAAAATTAATATATTAATAACCAACTAATAAAAATTTATGCCTACAAAATATAGGAAGTGGAAAAGAACTTCAGTAAACAAGTCTCAAATAAGATCTCTTGGTAAAATGATTTCCAAAAGATAAATCTTAAAACTTACATTTATTATATCAAATGGAGACCAATTAGAAAATGACACAGGCCTTCCATTTAGCCATTTTTCATAATCATCATTTTGTAACCCTATCCACATGTTAGTGGTCTGGCCAAAAAGATTCATAGTAATGAATGCTGAAAAATAAGAATATGTTATCAAATTTAATACCATTTAAACCATTTGGGTAATCACTGAATTCTATTTATAGCTATGATTTTATTTAAATGACAGCAAGACTTAATTAAAAATCAATTGTAGGAATTTTTTACTTTGTCCTTATTAAAGTGATGCAGACTCTCACTTTTGTCCAGTTTAAGTTGACAGAAATTAGCTGACTAAGCCTGGGATTTCATCACACTGTTAACAAAACAACTTCCAGTGTTCATTCAACGCTCTTCTAAACAAAAGAGATTTATCTACTATAGTTAAACTAAAGCATACAATTATTGCCTAAATAGCAAATAAAAGTGTCTAGGTAAATCTAAAGGGATCTAAAAAATTATACCATGCAATTATACTCAGTTATACTTTAGATTACTTTAGCCATTTTGAAATACAGATCATAAATATGTCCTTATTCTTTCCACTACTCCTGGTGAGACAAAAACTCCAAAAATTCAGCAGTTTGTAAGCAATGGAGTGTATTAACTTTTACAGATGTCATCATATAAACCTTATATGTCAAACTGAAAATGTATGTGTTACCAGCAATATAATACTTAATATGTTGATTTGAAAATGTTAGTGTTTTGGAGGAATATCTTAATAGACATGTCAATAAAAATGGCTATTTTTGCCTGATTGTACACTGAGTACTCTACCTTGTTCCACCTCATTTTCAATGGCAACCAGCGTCCCCCCTTCTTCGACACAGAAGTCTTGAGCAGAAGTCCAGTTCTTCCAGTCGCTTGGGTCTTTGGGGATTTTCATCAAAAGGCACTATAAAAAATGTCCAAAAAAGCATTCATTTCCGTATTTTTCTAAATGAATTAAAAATTTCATAAAGACACAGAGGATCAGCCTTGAAAATTTTTTTGTAATTTCCTTGGACAGAAACAACTCTTTTTTTTTTTTTTTTTTTCAGGTGCTTCAGAGGTGTGAAAGTAAAACAAAGAAGACCAGCTTTCTGGGTGAGTCAGTGTCTTTTGTGCATTTGCAGCAGGTGGGAACAGAAGCAAGGATGTGTTTTGCCATGCGAATGGGATGTCAGAACGATGTCTTCTGCTCAATGAAAAGTAGTATTCCTTCTAAAAAGGAGCCAGCCTTACTGCAAAGCTTACAGTGGAGGATTTAATCTAAAAAAAAATTTCTGTGAATGGCACCTAATAACTTCATTCACTTTTATTGACAAATATACTTCTGCATTTTATGTGAGAGAGGAATATTAGGGCATCACAACATATCAGGTATTTAAATTCACTAAATATTTGGAGTCAGCAATGTGATCCAAACGCCAAAGAGGAAGAGCTAGACAAGAAGAAATGAGCCCAGTGGGAAGAGAGCAAGGACAGGACCAAGGAAACCTAGAAAGGAAAAACGAAGGGGAGGGTCGCCAACAGGGTCAAAGGGAACACAGAAAGAGGCTGTGGGGTTTGGCAGTGAGTGTTGATTGTTATGCATGAGAGAATCGGGTCTGTGGCATGACAGGGCTTACTCATTAGGGGATGAGAAATATGGAATGGTAACTCCTAGGCAGGACAGGCAGGGTTGAAGAAAAACACCTCCTCACCAAGCTTAATGGAATTGAAACATGTTAGTAGCGTCAGATGGAGTCAGGGGAGAGGGAGAGATAGAAAGAAAGGCTGTGACAGATCAGGCAAAGTTCCAGAGAAGTCAGGAGAGAGTTTGTACAGAAAATATTCTATGTGGATTATTTTCTCATTAATGAACATAGACAACCCTGGTCATTGATAGATCAAATCTTGAGATCTTGCCACTGAGAAAAATTCCAGCTGCAAGATAATTCTATCTGATGCAGCAGCTTACACTTCAGAGAGCATCCTTTCCCATCCTTCTTTAATCTCTTCAGTTCATCTGTCCCCATTCCTTCCCCACCTATCATAAATTCCTTAAAAAGCAGAGAGACTAAGTGTTGCTCCTCTTTGAACATCACAACCAAGAAGGGCCAACTTGCTCCTCAGGTGACATTTTGATAATTTCCGGAGACATTTTTGTTGTCACAACATGAGCAGGGGGCTGCTGTTGGCATCTAGTGAGTAGAGACCAGGATGCTGCTAAACGTTCTATAAGGCACTGGTCAGTCACTCACAACAAGAATATATCCAGCCCCAAATATCAGTAGTGCTCAGGTAATTCTTTTCAGAACTCAGTCCTGAACACATCACTCGTTAGTATAAACACTTCAGGGATTTTCCACTGTTCTTAGGATAAAAACCAGAAATCCTGATCTAGCCTGAGGTTGAGTTGCCAACTAAGAGAGGAAGTACATTTTCAATTCTTCTGGACCCCTTTACCTTGTTTGCTTCACAAAGAAATGGAATTGGCTTTAAAGGATTTTAATTTTCTAACAACTATCCTTTTATCTATTTTCTTTCTTTTTGCCTCTTTCCTCTAATTACAAGTTCTGAAGAGTGGCACATACTAATTATTAGGAAGTCTTATCATTTAATGTGAATTCACCTTGTGTTCAGATAGTCACACTAATGAACCATTCATAAATACCAATGAACCTCACTGGTTCATTTAGCTCATTACATCTCTCCAGAAAACACATGCAGCCCCTTCCCACCCAGTGCCACTGCTACCCTGTTTGCTTCAGCCAGGATTTACTAGCTTGACTCTGGGAGTATAGCCTCCCATTACCACAGCTTCATTGTTTCTAAAAATATAACATGTTTACTAAAGCACTTTGGAATGGTGTCATTAATAATTAAAGCACAGCAGCAAGATGAAGTACAACACCCTTAATTTTAAATTGTTTATTTACTTACTAATTTGCAAAATGTGATCAAGTTTAATGCATCTCTAATCATTATCATGAATTAAGGATATCTTTTGTATTCCAAACAAGTTTTGACTATAAAATTCTTTTTTTCTCCAAGTCATTTCCAGCTCAAAATTTGAAAATGGAATTCATGGTCTTCTCCCCAGATTGGGTCCTTTTTTAGTGGTCTTACTGACTTTGAATGGCACAGTCAGTCATGCATCTACACAAGCCTGAAACCTGGGCGTCTTCTCACCCTTCAGGCACCTCCATCACCCTTCAGTCCTTCCATCTGGACATCCCATTTCTGAGTCCTTCACCACTCTTCCTGTTCCCACTGCCTCTCAGTCTCTGCAAACACGACTTAGCCAAAACGACTTCTCTCTTGCCTGGACTATAGCTTCCTAAGTGCTCTTACTTTCCTCACTCTTGCCTTCCTCCAGTCTGTCTTTGGTACTGCAGCCTGAATGATTCTTTTCAAAACTCAATCCTGATCATGTCCTTCTTCAGTTAAAACCCTCTGGGGTTTCCCATTGCTCTTAGGATAAAAACCAGAAACTCTTAACACAATATCGCCCTTGCCTGCTTCTTTTGTCTCACTTTCCACATTCTAGTTCTTTACACCTCTTTTTGTTTCTTCAGTATGTCACATCCTTCCCACCACAAGACCTTAGCACATGTTGTTTCCCCTACTTCTAATGCCTCCTGTCCTTCTGACCCCCTCAGTCAGGTCCTCCTGTTACATACTTCTATGGAACCGTGTGTCTCTCCATCACTTGTGTCACAGGTGTAGATTAGACTTATTTTCCTGATTGATTTACTAATGTTTTTTCCCCTCTAGTCTGTAAGCTCCAGAAGAGAAGGGATTGTATTTTTTCCTCACCATTGAATCATCAGTATCCAACATAGTTAAATGGAATGAATGAATAAAGTGCTAAGAATTTGAATAATTCAAAAGAGGAGAGAATTTTTTTAAAGGAAAAACTATGTTGTACATGAAATGAAATATTGGCTAATTCCAAACTAGATATTACAAAGCAGCCTTTCACATTAAATCCAGATCCTTGAATAAAAATGTGTAAGTAGAAGCAGGAGTTAATCTAATACACACACACACACACACACACACACACACACAGAATTTCTTTCTCTTACACACAGCTCTGCTGTGACAAGCATCTTGGATGCCTCACTCTTCCTGGGGTAATCCCTGGCCAAGCCTCTTTCACATCATCAAACCTGGGGGAATAATTTATGAGACATGAGAAAAGATGCTTAACTTCTGATATCTCAGTTTTAAAACTCTTAAAGGTGGATAGTCAACCAACCAACTAGGATTTTTTTTTCCTAGAAATAACCAATAAAAATTAGTCCTAGGAAGTTGACAAACAAGAAAAGGTTTAGTAGAACATAATATATTGACGCTCATTCAGAACTGTGAAGTGAGTGATGTTTGTCATTTGCTATCTACCAGTTTTCCTTCCATAGCTTTTGTTTGTTTGTTTGCTATCAGAACCATCCCCACTGGGCTTTCTACTCTCCCCAACTATCAGTCCTATTCCCAGCTTTTCTAAAGATCTGATAAACCCACTTATTCCAAAATGTAGATGATAGAAGAGGCAATCTCAGAAATACGTCCCTGAAAACACGTCAAATGTTCAGGCAAAGGAATGAGACTCCCATGGTGGGATTTTAGCCATTAAGATGCATAGGAAATCAGTGTGGGTGGGGAGACACACTTGGGGACCCTGAAACCTCACTCTGTGAAGCCTGCTGTGACAGTATAATAACAAAAATACAAGTAACCCAAATAAAATAATGGGCAAAGGACTTGAATATACATTTTTCCCAAAGACAATATACAAATTGCCAATAAGCACACGTGAAAATGCTCAACATCATTATTCATTAGGGAAAAGCAAATCAAACGACAATGAGCTAACACTAGACTCTACTGTTGGCAAAAATCAAAAAGACAGGTAACAACAAGTGTTGTCAAGGATGTGGAGAAAATGCTAGCATACATGTTGGCAGGACTGTAAAATGGTTTAGCCACTGTGGAAAAAAGTTTGCTGGTTCTTCAAAAAGTTAAACATAGAACTAGCATATGATGCAGCAATTCCACTCCTAGGTATATACCCCAGAGAAGTGAAAACAGGGACTCCAACAGATACTTGTATGCCAATGTTTATGGCAGATTTATTCACAATAGTTAAAAAGTGGAAACAACTGAAGTCCATCAACAGATGACTGGATAAAGAAAATGTGGCATGGAATATTATCCAGTCATAAAAAGGAATGAATTTCTGATGCATGCTACTCAAGTTTTATTGAATATTTGCTATGTTTCTCATATTGAAATGTATAAATAATTTCTACTTGGTAGAACGATTTTACAGTCTGAGAAAATAAGCAGTTGAAAGTATCAACTATTAAAAATAGTGTTTCTCAGTACTATGTAACATTTTAGAGAATGACTATATTATTTTAGAAAATATATCCCAATACCACTGGACTGGCTGTACCATGGGACTAAGATGGTGTGGTAATTCTTAAGTTCTTATATGAAGTGGCAGCTGTAGGAAGGGGACAAGTCTCAAGACTCAGGGTCAGAAAACCTAAGGTTGATTCTCAGCTTGACACTTATTCATTGTAAGTTTCAGAAAAACCACACAATTTTGTTAGCCTCAGTCTTTCATATGTAAGATGGGATAGCAGTTCGGTATATTTTAAGAATTCAATTATTTGTATATATATATATTTATATATTCATATATATATATATATGAAATCAACAGTAAAAACAGCTATAAGGTGGAAGAAATCCATCAATGGATAAGTGGAAAAACAAAATGTGGTATTTGCATATCATGGAATATTATTCAGTTTTAAAAAGTAAGAAAACTCTGACACATGCTACACATGGGTGAACCTGGAGGACATTATGCTAAGTGAAATAAACCAGGCACTAAAGGACAAGCACTGTATGATTCCACTTACATGCAGTATCTGATGTAGTCAAATTAACAGTGATAGAAAGTAGAATGGAGGTTGCCAGGGGCTGTGGGGAGGGAGAATGAGGGATTGTCGTTTAATGGGTTTAGAGTTTCAGTTTTACAAGATGAAAAAAGTCTACAGAGTCATCGCACAGCAGTGTGCTCGTACTTAACACTACTGCGCTACGCATTTAAACATGGTTAAGATGGTAAATTCTATATTATGTGAATTTACCACAATTAAAAATACTAGTGCCAAATATGTGGTGGATACTCACTAAATGTGTGTTAAATACAAATAGCCCTGTTTCACAAGTTAGCAATGAGAGGAAGATCAAAGGGAGGGAATGCCCTGCCAATATAACTAAACATATAGCCTGACAATTGGCTGTCCACGATGGAGGAGCAATTTCATATTCACATATGAAATTATGACACCGTTTGAGTTTTTTAATTATCAAAGAGTTAAACATTTATAATTTGAGATGTATTTTTAATTACTTCCACCTAAGTCCTATAAAGTTACTTTATTTTAAAACATAAGGAGTAGAGGGGCAGTCTCAGCCTTAATTGGAAATAGTATCAGAAATAATAAATCTGGTTTACAATATCCCCACTGGCCATTTAAAAAAAGTCAATTCTGCATGGAAGCACCAGCTTTATGAGGTTCGAGCTATGTTGTTCGTCTGTCAGTTCACAAGGTGGGCAGAGCTCTCTGCTGGTTCCAGGCAGGGAAGACACAAAAACAAGATTATGGAGACTGGGTCCTCTGGAGTTGACAGCTCATTTGGGAACAGGGCCTAGATACTCATGCACATGTGCACACACACGTGTGCACACACACTCATCACACCTAACGAAAGTCATACAGCACAATGAATGACAATGTTAGTAGCAAAAAATGAGTATACAAAGGAAGGGTGGTGCCAAGGCTGTTTTTGACAAAAATGTTTTATTCTAGGAGATCTGTCCCTAAATAGAAAACTTCTCAAATCTCTTGAAAATTGTGACCAAAAAAGTTCTAGGTCCAATGGACATCTCATGGTTTTTCAAAGCCACATCTACTTTTGTTTACTTTCTAAATTTAACATCTACAAAAGAGAAACAAAAGCAATTTTTTGAAAACAAATTTACCTTATAATTGAAATACAGCCATCCCTTGGGACACGTTCCATGTTGTTTTGGTATATCTCTCTCTTTCTCTATGACCCAAAACTTTTTTCTCTTACAGATGCTAGGCATAGAAACTGAGCACTCTTCACTAGCCCAGAGTCCTGGAGGAGAAAATGGAGTAGAAATGACTAGAAACAATGGTGACTCTTTGTAGGCATTTTCTATTGGTCACTAATTTTTTATGACTGCTGTGGTTTCCCATACTTTGTTAAATCTAGAAATTGAACTAAATTTGACTATAATCACAGAGTTCTCTAGTGATAAGAGCTTACTGGGCAAGGTGCCAAATCAGTCATTCTATTCAAAAATTTAGAAATTTTGCAAATGCAAAAAACCCACAACTAAACAAATACTGCAATTGAAATAACAAAACTGACTAAAAGTTCTAAGAATATTTGACTTGGTTAGCAAATGAATACTTTGTAATCTTTTTGTTTTAAAATATTCAACTTCAAAGTAAATAGAGAAAAAAAGACTAAAACAATATATGATCATTTCTACTTTATATTTCTTAAGAAAATACAATAATTTAGAAAAAATAACTCAGGAACTTATAAGGAAGAAGCACTTCTCAACACTAACACTCAAACAAAACACACACACCTAGAGACATGCCCTCAGGAAGATATATCCCAAAGCCCTTAGCCTCCTGGAAATTTTTTTTTTTTTAATTTAGAAGAGCTATATTTTCAGAGTAAAGGTTATAGAATGCATTTCATTAGCATTCAAATTATAAATTCCAGAATAGGGCAAGGATGCATGTAAATTGCAAAGGCAGATTCAGTTTTCCAGTGTGAGGGGTATGAGCCAAAAATATGTTGGCATTTTGAAGGAGGGGCTGGAATGCTATTTTCAATGCAGATTAGCTGCTATTCTTCCAGAATCACCAAACAGCCTTTATGTAGGCTGTTGTGACACCTGCTGGCAAAAGCAAGCTGATTAACAGCATGGTTTTTCCCCTCCTAACTTTCTGCAGCTGCCCTTACACCACAGATTGCTTTCCAAGTTTATCCTCCTCCTCATTTGGGGCACAGGTTCTTTATGAATCTGTTAATAGTCAAGAGCATCATTACCTTTTATGGGATAGAAAGAGTGGGGTGGATATGAGTGGACAATCAACCCAAATAACAACTGTACTTATGAACAGAATTTTAAAAACCCGTCTTAAATGTACACGTACTTCTAAATCCAACTTGCAAACAGTTGCTGTTCTAAAGCAAGCAGCAATGAATGCCAGGTATTTTTAAAAAATACTGAATTCAATGATAATTTTTCTTAAATGGGAAAATGGAAGTAAATTTCAGAGTTTAAAATTCTAGCCAGTTTAAACTGGATACTAGAAAGATTTTTTTAAAAATGGTCACATACTGAAATTTCATAGAGAATAGTATTTGTCAGGCATACTTTTGACCAATTTCAATGGGTGCACTTTTGGTGATGTTTTGGTATAAGAGGAAGGACTTATCTGGATGTAAATTGCTTTCAAGAACAAGAATACATGGAATAAGCTGTAGCAATGATCATCCTTAAGACTTAAGACTGATGAAATTAAGTATATTCAGTTGAAAAGCAAAATACCCAAATAAAACCTTCTCACTGAACTAATGCAATGAAAAGGAGACTTCAAGCCTCCCGAAAATTATGTTTGTATTGTAAACCCCAAAAGTGGATAAACAAAATAACCTGTTATGGATGAAATGAAGCCACATCTCTGGCTCTGATTATTCATAGATCCTTCTATTCCTTTGTCCCAGTTCTGGTATATTACAGGTGACCCATCTCTCCAGCTGTAGGAAAATTAAAAAATTAAAAGTCTTCTCTCATCCTGCGTGTTGAATCTCCAATACCATTTTTGGAGTTCTGGGGCATGGATTGAAGGCATAATATTTTATTGAATTAAAAAAAATACTCATCTCTTTGGTTAGGGAAATGAAAATTTATAAGTTAAAGATAATATTTGAAGGCTATTCAACAAATTAACCACTAACATCTAGTCCAATCATTCTGCAGATAAAAACCTGTCAAACAAAGTTAAATGCAAATTAATCTAGGTCCATACCGAAATTCATCATTGGCTCTTTCTTCTCGAAGTCCAATCCACCAATTTACACCATACTTTGATAGCTATTTAGAAAAAGAGAGAGAATGTCAGCATTTATTCCACTAGTTTTCCCTTTTCACTATTAAGATTAATGGGGTTGCTGTTAATAGCTTTCTGTTCTTCAGTATTTTATGCAATTATCTAAAAAAGAGTACTCTAAGGCCTAGCATCGTGAGAAAACCTGCAACTTCATTATTCTAAGCTATTCCCTCCTCATCCTGGAGGAAAATTGGAACAAAATATTGAAAATAATTTTACTTTCATACAACATGCCATGACTTTATTACAATGTTTCCTATATATTTAAAAGTAAAATTTCTAACTCTCCTAATAGGGATTTTAAAAGCAGCACTGTAAAGTAAAATAGAATGTGGATTCCTTTATGTGACTGAAAATTGAGTGGTTTATCCTCTCAGTGATTTATAGAAGTTCACTGTGAATGCCCCACTACTTGAAAAACAATTCAAGGCACAAAGACCTCAATAGTGAAAAGAACTTGTAGTCTAGGTGTTAGTCTGATTGGTGAGCTTCTGAATTAAGTATTATCACCCTCCCTATTCACGTAGAAACCACAACACAGGACAAGAGAATACCACAGTATTTCTAGTGCTTGACAGCAGGAAAACTATCCTTTGTATATTTTATTAATTTACACCACTATTTATCACATAAATCTCAGTGCAATAAAGACCAGACTTGAAACACCACACACATGCACGTGCACACACACATTAGAGCAGATGTAATACTGGACTTACGACCCAGGAAACTGAAATTCCCTCTTTAACTATAAAAGAAGAAGAGGCAGTAAGGATTTCTCTAAGACCTCTGAATCAATATACTTTACTGTGTGTGTGTTGTGTGTGAAATGTAACTTAATTTTTTATGCTGAAAACCTGTTAATTTGAAGGCATTATACTCTTAAATTTGCAATTCCATTTCTTCCGTAAAGACTTGGGAATGCATTTTAAGATGTATATATTTTTTTCCATATGAATTTCAGGTCATCATACAACAGAACCTAATAGCTCTCTAACATTCTGATTTATAAACAGGTATTTTCACTCTTTAACCAGGGTGGCTGTCTGCCATATCAGCAATTTGAGAACAATATAAGATGGAGCAACTATAATTTTGGATCCCTGAGGTGTTGTTTCATGGACGTGTTCTTACATGCTGAATTTAGATTCCTATTGTCAGACGTTGGAATGGGTCCATGGAGACTGGCTGGGAACTCAGTGGGAGAACCACAACAATTTCATTCATTCTAAAGAGGTCTCATATGCAGGAATGGTGGAAATCATGGCCTGCTAGTTCACTGCCCCAATTAAGGACCTTAAAGAGAAATTATAACTACTGTATTCTAAGTGGCATATTTATTACCACCTCAATTATAGTGTGGAATTCTCCAAATGGCACATCACAACCTGTTGTAATATGGAACAGAACTTCATAGTACAAGCTAGAAGACACCCAGAGTGAAAAATCCAATGTGAAAAATAGATGTTGTAAATTTTAGTTTAGGTATGAAACAACAACAATAGAAGACGTAAGTATTTGTATAAAGAAATGTGTTACACTCATGGACTTTATAATATCAATTATGTTTTGTTACAGTAATTATTGATAGCATGATATGAGAAGAACATTTACCAAAAAGAAATAAACCATAGTAATAGCCAATATATTAATCTTCTAAGCAATATGAGGAATAACAACCCATCATCTCTTAAAATATTTCCATAAAAATAGCAAAACAAAGTTATTTTAAGGATTTAAAACACTAGACTTTAGAAGATGACTACTAGATTTGATATATTTTTGTTAGAAATATTTTGAAATAAAATTTTAAAAATAAAAGTAAATTACAATTTTCAAATGCAAATACTGTACAACACAGCATAAAAATGTTAGCTTGTGTCAAACAACTCCTTAAGTGCTTGTGGTTTTTTACTTTTTTGGCATTGATGTGAAGAACAAAATGGCTCAAAAACTAGTACTCAAAAATTCCCTCTCATCATGCCTTGTGGTCTTCTGTTAGTCAAAGAGAAAATTCTGACTCATTTTTCCAAGATGGAAATATTCTCTTAAAAAATTCTGCTCCAGATTTAAAAAAATCCATCCAGCTTCTTTTTTAATAATTAGTTTTCTATTCCCCTCAACTGAATGCTGTTTTTGTCTTTCACGTTCCCGAGTTACTACTCTTCGTAGAGGAGCTATACAACACATATGCAATTATAGGATGAGTGTGCCATGAAAATGAGTAGTATGACCTTTATATGTTTACTTCCTCATCCTGGACTTCTGGACTGACCCATTCCAGTAGGATGTTCTTAGATATGGGATTTCTTCCTTAAGAATTTTAAATGGTCACCAAAAATACCACCACTACCACCAGCAAAAATTGCCTAATAGTTACAAATTATGCAAAAGGAAGAACTGCTTTAGAAACACACAGCATTCTTTTTTCTAAATTGATATCCTTTCCCTTTGGCTCTCTTGCCCTAATCTCAGTCTCCACATTCTGTACTCTCCAATAACTTTCTTCTGTAGCACAGTGTGGTATTAGATAAGTCAGCCGCTCACTCATAATACTGACAGGGCATTCTGTATTAACATGGTCATAGGCTGGGTAACCATTTTGCCATATAAGACACCACAAGGTTGGTCTGGTTTGAGATCACTAGATCTAGTCCTCAACTAGATCATGGCACTGGCTGTATCTTCTCAAATGGCTAAGCCTGTGGGATTTTACTTTTCCCTTCAATGGGTAGTATTAATTCTGCCGTTCCCACTGGCTTCCCAAACACCAAAGATTAGGAGAGTGAATTAAGGGAAAGGTGAAGAGAGAAGACCTGCAGAGTTTCCCCCAAAAGAGCTAAGCTCTGTTGGAAAGATCAAAGAAGCCCTTCATTGTTCATGTCTGAGACAGAGCTGGCAGCCATCTTTTGGGGAGGGATTTTATTTTGTTTTATTTATTATTAAGTAATTAATTGAAGTATAGTTTATTTATAATACTATATTAGTTTTAACATAGTGATTTTTCAAATTTTTATAGATTATATCCCATTTAAAATTATAAAATAATGGCTATATTTCCTTGTGCTGTACAACATAGCCTTGTAGCTTATTTATTTTATATATAGTAGGTTATACCTTTTAATCCTCTACCCCATCTTGCCTCTCCCCCTTTCTCCTTGACTGATAATCACTGTTTGCTCTCTATATCTGTGAGTCTGTTTCTGTTTTGTTATATTCAATTATTGTTTCATTTTTTAGATTCCACATACGAGTGACAATGTTTAGTGTGTATCTTTCTCTGTTTGCCTTATTTCACCAAGCACAATATCCTCCAGGTCTATACATGTTGTTGCAAATGGAAAAATTTCATTTTTTTTATGACTAATATTCCATTGCATGTATATGCCACATGTTCTTTATCCATTCATCTGTTGGTGAACACTTAGATTGACTCCATATCGTGGCTATTATAAATAATGTTGCTATGAACATTGCGGTGCGTGTATCTTTTTGAATTAATGTTTTCATTTTTTTCCCCAGATATATACCTAGGAATGGAATTGCTGGGTTTAGTTCTCTGAGGAAACTTCATACTATTTTCCATAGTGGTTCCATCAATTTACATTTCCACCAACAGTGCACAAGGGTTTCCTTTTGGGGGAGGGATTTTAGAACTAGCATTTTAATATAATGAACGTAATATTCTGCTGCCCATCATGGTTTTTTTAAATGACGTAAGTCAGATGACCTGGGTTCACTTCCAAATTCCACTACTTAGCTGTTGTGTAACAAAGTTGCTTCACTTCTTTGGAGTTCTAGCTTCCTCATCTATAAAATGTAACTGATGATAGACTTCCTATAGAGAGCTCTTGGAAAGATTAAATGCCATTAAATGTTAGTGCTTAGCAATGCCTGACACTGTTACAATAAGTATTGGCCAAATATCAGCTCCTTTTGGGACGTGCACTTTGTCATTTTGATAGATTCATTTTTAATAATTCACCTGATTTCTTGTAATTGCCACCAGGGGTGAGAAAAGAAACAAATATATTTTCTGACATTATCATATGTAATATGTTGATACTTAATATTACAGTTTTGGCTTGTGTGTTCCATGTGTAGGAGATGAAGAGCGGTAAAATAATTCATGAACTAATAGTAGGGAACATCTGGTTTCCATGGTTGGTCTGCCACTGAGTCTCTGTGGGATCATGGGGTTGTCACCCAACCCCCCTGTTTCTTGGCTTTTCCATGAAAACTCAGTAGTAGTTTCAACCTGCTTGTAGCTCACAGGCTGCATGTATGTCAAACAAAAGTACAGAAACAGGAAAGCCCTATGAGCTGTGAGGGAAGGCATTTCTCTTACAAGTCAAGATGCTTTCATACAGAGCTTCATTTTAACAGTCAACTTACAAACATATGAAAAGATGATAGAGTGAGAAAGGATTCCTGGAGACCATGAAATAATGTTCAATTATGGGGAAAAAAGGCTTTTTCTTACCTTCAACAATTTCCTGGGGGAAATTGGGAATGAGGTTTTCCCTCCCTGGGTGCCCCCTTTGTAATTTGCACATACTTCTCCCTTTTCACTTACTACATCATATTATTTCCAGCTTTTAAAAACAGTGACCGTATCTCATTTCTGTGTCCTTGACATCTTTCTGTCCTTGACAAACACCACAGTGCCTGAGACATATCTAATGTTCAATAAATGCTTGTTGAAGAAATACACTGAAAATCAACACTATTCCTTGCCAGTCTATTTCATTATTTAACAGATTTTGCATGTTCCTTTCTAATTAGCCTAGCTCCTCAAAGGATTAAGTCCAGTCTTTCTTAAGTTGAAATAGAGAACCACTCGTTACCATTTTCTGTAGAGTATTAAAAAATATTGTACCCTTATAAGTAAAATTTGAAACTTTAAAACAGCCATGCACTTCCCAGTACTCCTTGTCCTTCGTTTGTGTTTTATTTTCCTCCATGGAATTTACCCTATATTTATCTTTTTCTAATATTACATAATTCTATTTACTTATATTGATCACAGTCTTCCTCCCCAGACTAGACCACAAACTCCAGGAGGGCAGGAATTTTGGTCTGTTTTAATCCCTGATAGAGCCTCAGCCCCTGGAAAAGTAGACTCTGAATAAATACGTGTTGAGTGATGGAATGAGCCTCACAAAAACAATGAAACTCTACTTACTCATTATTGTTGCTAATAAAGCATTGAGGAGAAGTGAAATGACTGACCAGCGTAGTAAGCCTGTGTTTCCATTATTTTCTCTAAATCTCTATAACGGGAAGGAAAAACAGTTCTCAAAACTCTAAAGCTTTTAACGAAACTTAGATGTCTGAAGTCATATAAAAACAAAATCCCGCAGGACAGAAGAAGTTGCTAAACTCTGAATTTCTCATAGTTAATCGTATTTAAGTACCGCTCTTATTTTGCTGTGGATGAATTCTTGCTCACGGGCAGAATGAATAGTGAGGATATCACTGCGCAGCCAGCCACAGACAAACTCAAAGGAGGACCATTCCGAGGCAGAGGTGTGAAAAAGGTACTCTGCATCCTGATAGAAGAGCCAGGGTGCATCTGAGAGAGAAATAAGCAATGCAGATGATGTAACAATTACTGAGCAGTATAATGCAGATTTAGATAGGGTATGCTATGATTGACCCCAAATGTGTAATTTGGTCACTCAGCATTAAGAAAATATGTGTGTATGTATCCACCCTCCCACATAAATAAGTATATAATTTGCTCCTCTCTCTTGGCTTATTTCATATACAAAACTTTCATGTGTATTCAAAGGCCTGGAATAGATGCATATTTTAAAATCATGTGTCATGAAAACAGAGTTTAGTTATGATATTAGTCTTTGACATGTTTAATATTTATTAATTTGATTATTTATTAATGATTAATTTGTTAATTTGAACAAATTAGCTCTGGATAGACTTGACTGGAGGAATGTAATAACACAGTTATGGTACATTATAGCACATAATCAGAAATTCAAGAATGGCCAGAATAGTTCTTACCATACTGGTACCAGGGTGGAATCTTGGGTCTCACATCTGCAAAGTGAAAGCAAACCAGTTTGAATGACCTTTATTTATATGTGTACTATCTCTGAGTTACTTCAGGTCTAAACACAATATTTTGGACTTTGATTTTTAAAAGATCATTTAAGAGCCAGGTACTCTGTGTTGTTAGGAAAATTATTAGTTCTCATACTGGAAGAGGTGCCTTAAGCGAGACTTCTGGTTAAAGAAAAAAGGATGTGAACACTTGCTGAGGGCCTACTGTGTGTTACACACTGTTCCAGGTGTTTTCACTTGCTCAGTTGATAAGTAGTTTTGTTTGCTCCTAATATCATACTGACATTTCTTCCAGATTGTACTTGCAAAATACAATATTCCACAACATAAGCAGTTATCCTCCTTTCCTAATAACTAAGCATACTGTGCTTCGGTCATCTTTTTTCATTCCTCCATGATACATTTTTTGCTAAAATAGCACAAATGGTTCATCATAAAGGTTGTTGGTACTGTGGTCCAGGGTGCCTAAATTTTAGACCTCTGTAACTGTTGACTTGGGAAAGTGCTATATATTGTTAGAAAGCAAACAAACACTAAGGATCTTATTAATATTTTTACCTCTTGGAATTTTGCATATCCATTCGTGTTTGGAACCACAGTGGGAGGGTAGCAATGTTTTATTTGCCTTATAAACAGCACAATTTCTTGCATCTTCTCCAAAATCAGTATTGTCTAAAAATGAAGAGACAACCTGCAGCAGATGAAGTTCATTATTCCTTAACAATGATCCCCCACAAAACGTTTCAAAAGATCAAAAAGGCATCCTTGTAAATAAATCACAATAGACTTCTGGAAGAAAGTCTGGTTATGATGCCAGTTAAAGGTTGCTCCATATTTGTGCAAGGTAAGCTAATGAAAATTCTAGCATTTTTTTGAAGATGCTCTTAAAAAAAAAAAGTATGCTACTCCTTTTTCCAGAAGGAACAAGTCAGATAAACTTTCACTGTTTTTCACCGGCAGATTTAGCCTAGCCCTGGGATATACTGGGTAAACTCTGTAACGGCTCAGGGATCTGTCAGAATTGGGTCTCACTTTTGATGTAAATGCTTTTGGGTAACCATGAAGCTTTTAGTCTCTAATCACTAAATTATAAGTCAACCTTAGCTTCAGTCAGGAGTCTATCCAATGCTTTCCATGAATGATCACAAAACAGGGGTATTAATTACAGATTCAACCTTCAGTGATTTAATGACTACCTGACAGAAGAGTAGATGGACCACGAGTAAAATTGAGGTAAAAAAGAATGTTTTGAAACCATCTGTACTCCTCCTCAAGCATGTACACAGTCATACAACAATTCATGTAACTTAAATATATATAAGCTCAGATTCAGAGAATGGCATGAGTCTGATATTTATTCTGTCCAGAGGGAAGTGGCGAGGGACTCAGTCAACTGCTCCGTGGCTTTACCTCATTGGTCCTGAACCAAACTGTCTCCTCCTCTCCTATGACTAATGACTTTGTTTTACCAAAACGCATTCTCAATCTCTACGTACCATATTTTATTTTTCAAGTGCTGCACTGACATTAACCACCCAACTGTGCCCTGTGGTGGCTTCCATTAAAGGGGCAGGTCGACCCTGCTGTGCCCTCTCCGCTTTCTGGGCCTTGGTTTCTTTGTCAGCAAAATAGATGGGTGGGGCTGGGTGATGGCTAAGATCTCTTCCCACTCTCTGGTCCTGATGCCCTTTGCAAAGAATAAGCACTGGGGTGGAAACGTTATCTTTTTAAAACTAGCACATTTGTATTATTTTTGTTCCCACTGTGAGCATATAGCTTTTCCACCAACCCTTTCCTTGCTACAAATTTGAACATCATCTATGTAGCAGGCCTTGAGGTCCCTTTTCTCTACTGATCTTTACTGTTTCCAAGTTCAGCTGCTGATATTTTGCCAACAAGGAGACATTATGACATTGTGGCTTTGGAGGCAGACAACCTGTGTACAAATACTGTCTTTCTTAGGTATTATTTTAGGCAAACTATTTAATCATTCTAATACCCACTATATGGAATCATTGTAAGGATGAGATGAGATCGTGCAGGTGTGCACTCAGCCCAGTGCTCAGAACATAGTTAGGGCTCAGTGAACAGGAGCTGCATTAAATGCTCACTGCAGGCGGTTGCTAGCTCCCAGTTCACAGGTGAAACTGAATAATTTTGGCACGTGCCCTCAGATGGATCTCATTTAATCTAGGATGCTGCTTCTGTGTTTTTCCCCTATCATCTTGAGGAAAACCTGAGAGTTCCTCATTGCACCTGAAAAAAAATATAATTCTGAGTTCCCTCTTTCCTTCATAGAGGTTTTTACACACATGAGACTGAATAAAAAAACTAGTCCTTTTTTTTCCTTCCAAGTAACCTGTTCTGGCTGAGAAGGAGGTGATATTTCTAAGGCTGGCCTTGTTGTCCTTCTAGAGTGACAGAAACTGAAATGCTCTTTTCACTGTAACACAGATAAGAGTCACACACTCACACAATCAGGTGCTGTGCAGGAGTGGGGAGGGCAAAGGAAGCCGGGTATTATTTTGTAGAATAGTTGCTTCTCAGCTGGAGATTCTTCACATGGGAGATGGTTTGGGGGCTTTTCCTGAGATTCTGATTCCTTTTTAAGATGAAATCTTATAGCTGGCCTCAGAACTATCTGGCTAGCTAAGGTTTCTCAGGACCTTGCCAAAATAACTCTTTCAGTACCAAGGTTAGGTCTGAGTCATGGGAAACATGGTCATTATTTCCAGGTTCTCTTGGTTGGTTTACCAAGTGGTTCCAGGACCACCTGCTTTGAATTCACTTCCTTTTCTCTAGTTTGGAAAGACTTACAGGAGTTCCATCAGACCACTCCCAAGAGCCAGCATTCAGTGGGTTTCTTTTATTAAATCCAATCCAGAACTGCCTTTCTTCTGTCCTAAGAAGAGAAGAAACAAAACGTTGGCCCTTCCCATTGAATTACAGCATTATGTAAAAGGTTCAAGAAATATTTTAAAGTACTCAGGTGTGCAGGAAACAGCTGGTGCCACTGGTAGAACTGATAAAGTCAACAAACATTTACTGAACATTTCCTAAAGCAGAACCTGAGCTATGAAATGAACTGAGAGAAGATTTAATCTCACTTCCCATTTCTCTTAGTTTGTATAGTGTGCTCACTGGTGATGGGCAGCTAGGGGAAAGTCAGCCCATATGGAGAACGTGGCTCTCTCATGTTCATTAGGAATGGCAATGCCTTTCAGTTAGGATAGGAACACATGAAAGCAAGTTGGTAAGAAATTAGGGAACATCTTTTCCCTGTAGGACTATTTGTTGACTATTTTACTATTTATACTAATTACTTCGTTTTGATTTGTTGCTCTTTTGTCAAATGTTCATGTCTTCTTTGAAGGTTAATTGCCACCACCCCCATTTAATAATAGGTACACAGCAGATTTGGGGTTTTATTCAGGTCCCAACATAAATAATTCCACAATGAATCAGTCTGAGGCACGGTAGATTAACTTCAGCAGTCCCAACTGGTTAGACTTGGCGAGAAGCCCCATGGAGAACCATCTTCCCTCCTATTAGGTGGAGGACAAATACGTCAAACCTCAGAGCACTCAATAAATCAAGCAATAAAGCCTAATTGTACAACGAACAATCTCACTAAGATAATTTTCTGAGAATAATTTTGAAGAATTAAAGGTTTAAAAGATTCAGAAGTCATGACAGATGCTTTATTTTCCTTAGTGCACAGAGGCAAGCCTCTTCGGAAGCATCCCTTTGTCAGATATTTGAGTTCCTCTGCCCGAACAACACAAATGAAAGTAAAATGTTGCTGAGGAAATGCCAGAATCACTGAGGCCTGTTGCTCACTGCTGTGATTCTAACTCACACGTGAGGTTCTGGCAAGGTGAGAATGCGGCCTTAAAGTTATGCCAGGCGTGTTAATCTCAACGGCCAGGCTGCAGACCCACATCACTCTCCCCAGGTTCAGAACTATTTATTCCTTTCCTCACTGGATTCAGAGTTCTCTATTTTTCCTGCTATTCACTGGCTCCTAGAAGATGAACTGGTATTTATTTCCTCTCTACCAGTTTCCTAAAACTGTATAATTTTAAATAATTGACATAATATAATATGAATATAATAAAGTAGAAATAGAAGAACAGTGCTGTGGGAAGGAGAAGAGGCATATACACTATCTATGAAAATTGGTCTATTTGCTATAATTCAGCATCAGATTTGGCTGAACTCCCTGGCAGTCTGGGCAAAATGTAAAACATACATGATATGGCTTTTGGGATTAGGTGCTAAAGATCAGTAATCTGATAGTCGCTTGACATTCCAAATGTGAGAATTTATATAAATAGAAATCATACAATGATATTTGACGTTACAGCAAACTTGGAAGCACTTTGCATGTGTTGTTTCATGAGGCAAACCTTACAGTATGCCAGTATGAAAGGATGTTTTGCAAGGGGCTGAAGTCAGGAAGCCAAGTTACCATTTAGAACAATGGAGACTATCACATATCCCTTGGATCTGAGGCCCTACATCAGACTAACAATCCAATCAACCAGGAAGCTTCTTGAACTCTTCATCAGCCTCAGAGAATCTGACTCAGTAGCTCTGGTGTGAGACCCGATGGTTCCATGTGAAAAAGTCTCCCAAGTGAGTATGACAATCAGCCAGGTTTAGGAACCACAGTCTCAGTTCAGCGTTTCCTGCAGGGACTAGCAGTTCCATGGGATGTTAAGTGGTCTCAAAAAAAAAAATTTTTTTTTTCTGTCAAAGAAAGTGCTTCCTTCCAGAAGCCTTTACAATGCTAATGTATATGGCAAATTTCCAAGATTAGGCTTTGTTTTGCAAACATATTTGACCACCAAATTCCTGTTTTCCCATGGAGTATTGCATGGGACACATACTGGGAGACGTTGTTAGACTCCCACCTTTGAGGTCATTTTTGTAGATGCTGGAGGTGAATAATTTGATAGATGTTACATATTGACCTTCCTATGGAGTATCCTAAAGAAAACTTATAGGAGAAGGTCAGGATTTTCTCCAAAAAGGGATTCTGGGTTTTCTCTGAGTTTTAGGCAAGTGTTTCACCGAGATTTCAGATTTCCAGAGCTTAGAGCAGAGTACCTGGTATATTAGTTTGTATTAAATAAATGTATGGAGGCATGCACCCCTCCACTCCCAGGGGCGGTATTTTGTCTGTCATGTCTATTGGATTCTCCAGTCAACAATGCTTATAATAGTGTCCCTTCCATAGCAGACATTCCTAAAATATACACTTACTGACAAGAACATTCTAGGTAAAGAGGCCAAGGGTTGGGAAAGTCACTAAAAGAGAACATGATGTATGTCTTTAAATATTTGAAAATAGAATAGATTTGATCTGTATTGCTCTGGTGTACTAGAAAGTTGACATTTGAAACTAGCCTCTAGCAATGGAATGGACTTTATCCCAAGTAAGGAGCACTTTGAAACTGAAAGGAATTATGCAGACAGTAGATGACCACAGGAATGTAGAGGAAGAAATTCCTGTAATGAGTCAGAGGTTCTCCAAGCCCTCTTAAGTTAGTTCAGATTTAAATTTAATTGATTTTCTAACTTCATGGAATTCAAGATTCTGTTAACTTGCAAGATGGATGCAGACAAGTGAACGTCTGTTTCCCCAAATGTAAAATTAGAAGGTTGACTGGATTTTTTTTTTTTTTGAGGATGATGAGTATATGCTGATGGAGTTTTTTTTTTTTAATTAGTGGGTCTTTTTTTCAAACAAAACTTTACATGGACTCCTGTTATATAACAATACAACTAGAAGCGGAGTTGTTTGGACCTGCTCTGGTGAGTTAAGTCAGTGAGCAAGAAACCAGGAGCTCCATCCACTTGGGCCCTCCTGACCTTGGGGCTCTTGGACCCTCAGGATCCTCAGATAACACTTCAAAAACCACTGGGCTAGATAATTTCTGAGTTTGACAGAAAACCTCTAACATTCTGACTTGAGGCACACATAAAAGATTTCAAATATCAAAATTATCATCACGCTGTTCTTTGTTTTATGGAATGAGGAGTTGGTTTCATATAAATATAAAACTAGAGGTATATATTTTTCTTTCACAGCTAGAGGCTAGTTGGTTTTAGACTTAAAACAAATACCTGAGATTTCGAATATCCCAAATACCCCAAGAAGCCATTACCGGGAGACAGAATATTTGCCTGCAACTTTTCCAAAATAACAAGCATTTACCGATTAAATTTTGAATGTAGAAGCTCATTCACAAAATTCTCTTCCTCAATATGGGCAAAGCTTGCAAGATGAGCTCCAAATTCCTCACAAAATGCTTCAGCATCTCTCCATGTTCTTTTCATCAGGACTTTTTCACTATGAAATACCTGTGTAGTAAAAGGGGAAAAAAGTTGACACAACCATAAATAAGGTGAGGCTGTTTAATTCTGGACAAGAAGATTTCAATAATAGAATAGTTGTCATTATTTCTACATTAAAAGCTTGACCCAGTAGGGAAAAATGAACTGGAATGTGTCTAGTCATTGTAAAGCTATTATCTCATTTTATTCTCACGACAAATTCATGAGGAGGCTACGATAGGCTCAGTTTTATAGATGAGTTCCTTGAAGACCCTTTTCCCCCTCTAAATTTCCTGGCATATACTTGTCCCTTAATAAAATGTTTGTCAAGAGGTGAGGAGAATCAGAGGGGTTACAAATTTCAGGTCACACAGCCACAGACTGGCAGAGCTAGGGTTAGACCAGTAGTCCTTAGCTGGGTGATCATGAATCTGTCTGATCTATGGCCGGAAATGAGAAATGAGACCTGGGACCTATGGCAGGTGTGTTTCTAGGGTCTTTGGGTCTTAGCTATGCCTGAATTCTCTGCTGTTTCCCAGCTGTCCTTGCAGTAGCAAGAAGAAGTCAATCAAATGGAGGGTCTGCTTTTGACTTTCCTTAGTATCAAGCGTGAGGGACTGAAGACCCAGAGCTGCAGATCCTGGGCCTCTGCACCTTCCTCATTTTTAACTGCCTGATGCTGTGTCTCAGTCTCTGATGCCAGGTAGGCACCCTGCGGCCAGGCTTCGCCAGACTGATTTGCTGAGACCTGAATGAATAACCCTCCCAGTCCCATGGACCACAGCACAGCCTTTCCATCTTTTAAATTATATGTCAAAACTCACCTCCTCTGGGAAT
This sequence comes from Camelus bactrianus, assembly GCF_048773025.1. Lineage (NCBI taxonomy): Eukaryota > Metazoa > Chordata > Mammalia > Artiodactyla > Camelidae > Camelus > Camelus bactrianus. The sequence goes on from NC_133543.1 coordinate 43,911,978, forward strand.
CTTTTCTTGAATCACTTTAGATTTATAAGTCCTACCACTATGCCCATCAAACACATTGTATATCTGTTGATATATCAGGGTGATACACAGTAGAAAAAGCACTGCCCTGGGAGTCCCAAGACCAGAGATTTATTCCAACTCTGTCAATAAATAATTGTGATCTTGGGCAAATCACTTCACCTTGCTGCCTTAGTTTACTCATTTCTAAGGTTTAATTTATTGCTCTGTGAGGTCACTTCTGGGCCTATTATTCCGTGAATTTAATGTAGGATTATACACTTGGACATTTAAACTGAGTGCATTCACAGGTGCTTCAGGCTATAGACTGCAGTATTTCTAGAGATAGAGGCTGTCTCCATTCTGCTCTGCACGTGCCCAGGTGCCAGAGAGCTTTCTGCCAGGATTTTGGAAATCTCTATTTGTAAAATGAACCAAAGACAAAACCACCAAACAAAAACATCATATTTCAAAAATGTATTTCTGAGAAGATTGTAGATACTGATTTAAATCTAGAATCTATAAGCCGATTTGCAAAAAGACATTTCTTCACACACATATATACATATACAGCATATGTATGCATATATACATATATCTGTATATAAACTGTACATGTTAATTTAATCATCAAAGCTGGAAAAGCTATTCTTTGCAGCAGAATAATATTATTCTGTAATAAGGGCTTTATTGATTTGCTTACAAACAATATGGAATTGTACCATTTCAATACCTAGTGAGTGTCTGCCTTGTTCATTTGGTATATGCAGTAAGAAAAATATTGATTGTGGCCTTGTTATCAGTCCTCATGAGGAGGCCTTCAGTGTCACCAGGGATCTGTCAATCCTCTGATTTAAAAATTATTTTGGAATATAACGGAATGGATAGAGACAGCCTACAAATGTTAATTGAGTACCTGCTGTATGCCAGGCACTGTTCTGGAATAAAGGAATTTCGGATACATGGACAGAACTGAAAGAATGTTGGTCTCATTGAGGATGCCCATGTAGCCTTGGCATTACCTTGAAGCAACTGGCCAGGCCAGGCCCTGACTCCCAGTCCAAATAGCAGGGGTGAAAGGGCCATCTCTCTTCCTGCTCAGTTTTCTCCCGATTTTCCACTGACTGCTTGCACAGGGACATTGCCTTAAAGTGCCTACAGTCCTTCACTTCCCAGCGACCAGCGGGACTCCTTCCTCGCATGACAACACAGCCACCACGGTAGCCTGAAAGCAGAAAACAACACTTTTTAGTATCAGATGACTAGAACATTCTGTGCCTGAAAGATGGCTCTTTAGAGTGTTGAATAATTGACATCTTCTAATGAAGCACCCAGACAAGAACAATAAAGGCAAAAAAGGATGCTTTCTTGGCATGGTTATCTCATTTCTCTTCAACTTTGGAGAAAAGAATAGAAGATGGAAAAGTGAGAGAAGAGAGACTGTGGAGCCTGAAATTTGGGCATTTTGAGCTCAGATAGCAAATGATGAGAAATGAGGAGCTATTCCAACTTGGGACCGAGATATCCCCCATATATCATCAAATGCCAACATCTCTCTACTTTGAATTATTGAGCTTTTTAACTGTGCAGAGGAAAATTTAACTTACCATTAGTTGAGCACCTACCTTGTACACTGTGCTTTGAAACCTTACTGTGAAAAATCGGCACTGAAAAATGCACAGTGCTGATTCTCTGGGAAATAGATTCAATAGGAAACATACAGAAATGATGCAATAAGGCAGGCTGCAAGGTACATGACATAAAACCAAACTGTAAACCATGGGAGAGTGGAGAGAATGAGGTCTATTTCAACTGGGATGAAACTCTGGGGGCAGGAAGGGGGGCAGATATCACGGGAAGGGGAAAGACCAGCTAGCTGTAGGCAGAACTCCATTTTATTCTTTTGTGTATGTTTGAGCATTTTGGAAAATGAAATATATTTTTCCATAGAAACAGTTTCTAAATTAAGATTCTCCTGTTTGTCATCAAATCTATATGACTCATAAGACTGCTAAAAATTACACTTTAAATTTCAGTGAATAGTAGAAAACAATCCCATTCCAAAAATAGGATGAAAGTTGAGTAAAAATGAACTTCTTTTTTCTTGAATAGAGTGATCATTCAATTAACTAAATCAATATTCAACAACAACAAGAAACTTTTGCATCTACATCTGCCAGGCTAGGCTGTATATTATTAGCTGCTAGAGATAGAAGGATGAAACAAGGCCAAAAACAAACAAACAAACAAACAACAACAACAAAAAAAACCAAACACCAACTCTTAGTTTAGTGTGAGGTATAGATACATAAATACTTAATTGCAATAAATATAACGTGTGAAGTGCTATAGTAATGGTGTGTTCAAATTTCTGTGAGGAGACGTCAGAAGGGGTGATGGAGTCTGACTTAGGATGTCAGTAAAGGATTTACAGGAAGTGACATTTGAGCTGAGTTTTGAAGGATGAAAAGGAGAAAGGAGTTTTCAAAGGGAAGTGGGGAATTTAAAAAAAGCAAGCGATTATAGATGAAGCATCTGAAGACTTGCAATGATTCTGGACCCAAAGGCACTTTTTAAAATGTAGTCACTTGGTACTACATATTTGTCTTGCTTAACTTCCCTTCAGAAATAACGGCTTCCGTTTTTGTAGATACGGGGTAACTGGCATTATCCTTATCAGCCATATTTTGGTTGTTTTATGCTGATAGAAAGACTAGGGAGACGAAAAATGAAGGGTGGAAGTGAGAAGGAAGAAGGCGGAAGATGTACAAAAAGCCTCTTATAAAGGAATGGAAAAGAGTTTGTGAAAGAGGAGAAAGAATAAGGATGCTAAAGAACGAGGATTTGTGTCTTCAGCTACCTGGGTGCACACCCTGTGTTAGGTACTGGGCATCACGGCCATCTGCAGTAAGTCACACTCTCATATGTGTGTGCACACTGATCATCAAGGAGACCATCGAAGGTGTAAATGACCAGTCGTAAATAAGAAAACAAGACTGTATGACATATGGAAGAAACGGAAGTCAAGAGAGAGTTGGTGCATACAATGCCATCAGTCAGCTCCATTGGCCAGAAGAGCTAATCAGTGGTCAAGATGAAGGGATGGGAGTGAGGCAGGGGTCAGAGAGCAGGGCATGCCACTACCCCTACCATGGATGGAGCGTTGCAAGACTAGCGAGTGTAATTTTGGAATGCAGCTCACAATCTAGCTGAGTCATGAACAATAGAGGAGATGCTGCCTGCTCTGTGCAATGAAATTCTAATGAAATTCAACTGTGAAAATCCATGTGGAAGCCCCAAACCTAATATGTATGTTAATGGAGTTGTTCTAGTTGAAAGAGCAGGGACCAGATTCCTCCATCCTTCCTTCCCAGCAGACTTTGACTTAGAGCCTGAAGTCTGGGGTTCTAGTCCCAGCACAAACATTTAGTAACTCGAAACTCAGACAGGTTAATTAACCACAAGAAACCTTGTCTAAAACCTGGGGGCAATCATTCTTTTTCTTCTTGTGGGTTTTCATGAAGATCAAATAAAGTAATGTATTAAAAAGCTTCCCGAAAGATACAAAGAGCTAAAACCATCTCTAAGATGTTGCTTCTATTCTTATTTTGACTGTTTTCACTGCAAAGGCTGAAATTTTGTGGCATGAGTTCTGCCTGAATGTTCAAAGAATTTTTAAAAAGCTCAAATCAGCAAGTTTAAAATGTAATACACTGTTTTTTGTTGGTCTTGCATTTTGTCTTACTTTCCCACATCAGACAATGATTAAATAGCTTTGGTTTTAGACACTATAGATATTCAACTCATCTTCATTAGCGGAGAAGGAGATGTTTGTGAACAGCTATGAAGATGAAAAGTGCTGCAGGAGTGTTATTGGTATTTTAAAGTGGTTAACTTAATGGAACATTTGACCTAAATTTTACAGTCTCAGCCCCAAAGAAGCAGTAAAGTGGTATAATAAAGGGAGACTGGGCTAAGGGAGTTATAAACCAAATTTATAATCTTATGTTGTGGGGATGCTTGCAAAGCCAAGTAATAAGGGTAGGGTGTGGGAAGGAGCATAGGTGGTTTTTCTCCCAGAGAAAATTGTTCTCAAATTTGATAACTCATTTCCCATTGGGGAAGAAAAGCTATCATCCTATTCCTGAGTGGTGAATCTCACATTTGAACTGATTCTCCTTACCTATCTTTTCCTCCCTCTACCCCGCTTCCCTCTCTCTGGCAAACATGAATGGGAATATTTTCAGTCAATTAAGAAATTCCAATTCACTATCCTAGTCTCTTCAATCTGGCAAAGCAATTTAGCCATTTAGGAAATTGAACCGAGCTGGGAAAGCCTCCATCTTCCACTTCTTGGACCATATACCTAAAAACAAACAAAATCTACTTGTGGTCTCAGGGCAGGAGGGAACCATAACTGGGTCTTCTGATAAATATTTGACTCGAGCTCACTGTCCAGTAAGCAGGTGGAGACTACCTACTTAGTTTTCCATTCCCTGCAACAACCCTTTCACATCCTTAATCTCAAGCCCTGTGCCCTCCCGTCTCTCTCCTATCCTTCCACGGAGAAGAGTGAAGCTATTGAGGCAGGGAAGGTGAGCGTTCATGGAGTTCTGCATATCTGCCCAATACTGCGTTAGGCATTTTATAGTCTTTTCCCTATTTAACTTCAAAAACTCTTTGAGGTGGATGTTCGTATCTACAGTTTGCTAGTGGAAGAACCGAGGCACAAAAATGTAGGAACTTGCCTCGGACTGCATAATGCTTGACGGTTTGATCTAGAATTTGAAGTCAGATTTAACTGAAGCTCCATGAGACAATGTCAAGACACAGAGGAGTCGGGCATTCAATAAACAGCTGTTGAAGGGATGATTGAATCTTCCCCTTGTATTCTGCTCCTCCATTTCCGTGGAGCTCCCTCTCTTTCCCCGGGTAAGGCTTCTCTCCTTCATGTGACCATAGCATTTCCTTGAAGATCTACTGTCACATTTTTTACCATGTATGATAGTTACTTATATAATTATAAAAGGACATAGAAATACCAAAAGGGTGCTCAGAAATGAGACCAAGTTTGTCCTCATTTATGTGTTGGTTCATTTCATAATCTGATGAGCCTTGAAATGGATAACTATCCATCTACCTGCTCACTGGACAGGCTTCTTGTTGCCACGCGTAAGGCACTTTCAAGAAAACAGATCTGACTTGCTCTACTGGGATCCCATTTTCCTTGTTACTGATGGAAGATTCCATTGATGTGGGACAGGTGGGTAAATGCTCTGGAGTTCACCCATATGAGTGAAACATGCCCTTTCTGCAGTAATATCTAGATCTAGACACAAAACTTCAGTCACAGAGCCGGAGTTATGGATAGATGCAAAATTGTGGTCTCAGTTTCTTTTTCTCTATGAAACACCTGTGAAACTCTAATATGACCTGGAAAAGCTTTTTTTGAGTACCTTAAAGGATGGACTAACCTGATTTCCTTCACAATAGAGCAGCCTCCATTTGTGTTGAGTCTTTAAACTAAGTACAAAGTACATTTGAATTTTGAATTCATTATCTTCTCCGTAAATGAGAAAGGCCCTATTTATCATCGTTCCCTTTAATCGGTGGCACTAGTTTGTGTGGTTCAAAACTGTTTTTCCTGTTTTACCTGAATAGTTACTTCTCTTAAAATACCTAGTGCCATAATCTCTTTGTTATTGTTGTTTTCATAAGAATAGCAGGAAATTATCTCTTTATAGAAATATCCCAGCTATGAAGCTTTGAAAAATCCCTAATTAATTGATGGGTCTAGGTATTGATCATTAATAGCTGCTAACATTGCAAATAGTGAGAAAACTGGACACTGTGTGCCTCCAGATAGATCACACAACACCTATGAAATGGTCTTTCCAAAAAAGATAAATAGAAAGTCTGAATTGGATCAGGCCTCTGATTATAACTTTTAAAAAATAGAAATGTCAATTTTATGAAAAATAAAGAGATTAACACGTTTTAATGTGTTATGGGGATACAGTCAAAAAGCCCAGACTGCAGGAGACTCAACGGGATAAGCAACACATTTGCACCAATAAATTAATTTTTTAAAAAATGTCAGGGGGCAAGGAAGAGGGAAATCTAGAGATGAAAATAGACTTTAGGAGGTCTATCAACCCATGGCAATGGTAGAATCTTTTTTCAATCTTGATTCAAGCAACTGTAAAATACATTATATAATATTTATGAATCATTTAGAAATTTGAGCATTAACTGAAGATTTATGATGCTACAGAATTATAGTTAGATAATTTTATTATATTCATGTTTCTGAAAAAGGAGTCTATCTTTTATAGATAATAGTGAAATATTTATGTATGAAACAATATAATATCTGAGGTTTTCTATGAAAAAATATGAGAAGTTGGGAGAGTGGGCAGGGGTAGAGATGAAACAAGATTGACCACAGGTTGATAGTTGATGACCCTGGGTGATAGGTATATATGGTGGTTCATTTTACTACTTGGTGAATATAATACACAGTTGAAAAAAAATGGCAGAACTATGGTTCTACCACAGATTGAGTATTTTGATGATATGACATAAGGATAGAGTCTTCACTGAGTTTATAAAAAGCTACAGGCTTCCTGTTCACTGGTCAATTTATATAGTCACTATGGGCTGGATTAAGATTCTGACACGGGGACCAAGCTAATGGATTCTTTTGTGACAGGCAGGAAAAAAAAATGTGATTTAGGATGGTGTTTCTGCAAACTGCAATTTAAAAGAAAAAAGGAAACACAGGAGCTTTTATATTGCTATTTTCTTCAAAAAAAAGATTTACATTTTCATCTTATTCAGAGACAATTTACTCAATGTCAATCAGCCTGAGCAGCCAAACGGAGCATCACGATATTATTTTTTCTTCAGGGAAAAAAGAAAAAGAGTAGTGCCACTCAAATAAATTACAGCAGAAACTTATGAATGACAAGGAGTTATGCTTCAGTTCCAAATTTTAGACATCTAAATATGCCCCAAGGAAGGTAACATTAAAAACTAAGCATTTTGTCTACTCAAAATGTATTAATTTATTGTGACAGGTATAGATATTCCCAACAAAATTCCAAAGTATATTAGAAATGATACCTGAGGTTTTTTTTTCCAGTAATAGTATGACATGGAACCTTACTATTCTCTGCATTTTAATAATATTCATAGATTTGTAGAATGAGAAGATTGTCTATTGAGTGAATTGTGATGTTTCTTGTTTAGAGCTATGCAGTCTGGTTTCTATACAAATTTCCTAAACTGATATTTATACGCAGAAAATCTAATTTGTCTTAAGTTCACCTTGCATGCACTTAGTTTTTTTTTTTTTTTAAGAATGAACTATATATTTTAGAACATTTTAGGTTCACAGAAAAATTGAGTGGAAAGTACAGACTTCCCTTTACCTCATGCCCCACATACCTCACTATTGACATCCCATACCAGAATGGTACATTTGTTAAAACCTACATTGACACATCACTATCACCCCAAGTCCATGGTTTACATTAGGGTTCACTCTTGGTGGTGTACATTCTATTGGTTTGGACAAATGTATAATGACATATATCCACCATTGTGGTATCATACAGAATGGTTTCACTGCCCCCCAAATCCTCTGTGTTCTGCCTATAAATCCCTTCCTCCCCTCAACCCCCGGAAACCAATAATCTTTTTACTGTCTCCATAGTTTTGCCTTTTCCAGAATGTCATGTGATTGGAATCATACAGTATGTAGCCTTTTCAGTTGGGCTTCTTTCACTTAGTAATACACATTTAAGTTTCCTCCATGTCTTTTTCTGACTTGATAGCTTATTTCTTTTTAGCACTGAATAATATTCCATTGTCTACATGTAACACAGTTTATTCATCCATCTACTGAAGGACATCTTGATTGCTTGCAAGTTTTGGCAAGCATGAATAGAGCTTCTATAGAAAAAAATCTGTATGCAGGTTTTTGTCTGGACATTATTTTTCAGTTCATTTGGGTAAACGCCAAACAGTGCAAGTGCTGGATTGTGTGGTTAAGAGTATGTTTACTTTCGCAAGAAACTGCCAAACTGTCTTTGAAAGTGTCCATACTGTTCTGCATTCTCACTATCAGTGTATGATTGTTTCTGTTGCTCCATATCCTAGACAGCATTTGGTGTTGTCAGTGATTTGTGTTTTGGTCATTCTAATAAATGTGTAGCAGTATTTCATTTCAGTGTCTTGATGACATATGATGTTGAACGTATTTTCATATGCTTACTTTCCATCTATATATCTTCTTTGTTTAAGATCTTTTGTCCGTTTTAAAATTGGGTTCTTCATTTACTTATTGTTGAGTTTTAAGAGTTCTCTGTATATTTTGGATAACAGTCCTTTATCAAATGTGGTTTCTACAAGTATTTTCTCCCAGTCTGTGGCTTGTCATCTCATTCTCTCCACATTGTCTTTCTCAGAGTATAAAATTTAATGAAGTTTTAGTTTTAATGAAGTCCAGTTCATCAGTTATTTCTTTCATGGATTTGCCTTTGGTAGTGTGTCTAAAAATCATCACCATATCCAAGGTCATGTAGGTTTTCTATTACCAATAGAAATCCTCTAGGAATTATCCTCTAGGAATGTGACAGCTTTATGTTCTACATGTAGGTCTATGATTCATTTTCAGTTAATTTTGTGAAAGGTGTAAGCTCTGTGTCTAGATTTTTTTTTTTTGCATGTGAATATTTGATTGTCCAAGCACCATTTGTCAAAAAGACTATATTTTTTCGCATTGTATTGCTTTTGCTTCTTTATCAAAAACCAGTAAACTATTTTGTATCAGTCTATTTCTGGATTCTTTAGTCTGTTGTATTATTTATTTGCTTTTTTTTTTTTTTTTTTTTGCCAAAACCACATTGATTACCTGCAGACTTATAGTAAGTCTTGAAGTCAGGTAGTGTCAGTCCTCTGATTTTATTATTCTCCTTCAATACTGAGTTGGCTATCCTCTGTCTTTTGCCTCTCCATATAAGCTTTAGAATCAGTTTGTCAGTATCCACAAAATAGCTTGCCAGTTTTTTGATTGAGATAGCATTGAATCAATAGGTCAGTTTGTGTAGAACTGACATCTTGACAATATTGAGTCTTTCTATCCATGAACATGGAATCTCTCTATTTAGTACTTCTTTGATTTCTTTCATTAAAGTTTATAGTTTTCCTCATACAGATCTTGTACATATCATTAGATTTGTACCTGAGAATTTCATTTTGGAGGTGCTAATGTAAATGATAATATACTTTAATTTTAAATTCCCCTTTTCATTGCTGATATACAGAAAAGCAATTGATTTTTGTACATCAATCTTGTATCCTGCTATCTTGCAATAATTGCTTATTAGTTACAGGAATTTTTTATTGATTTTTTAAAATTTTCTATGTAGACGATCATGTCATGTGTGAACAAAATTTTGTTTCTTTTCAATCTGTATACCTTTATTTGCTCTTCTTGTTTTATTGCATTTGCTAGGACTTCTAGTATGATGTTTAAAAGAAGTGTTGATCAGGGACATCCTTGCCTTAAGGCCTGATCTTAGTGGGAAAGCTTCTAGTTTCTCACCATTAAGTATGATATCTGTGGGTCTACTGTAGATGTTCTTTATCAAGTTGGGGAAATTCTCCTCTACTCCTTGTTTGCTAATAGCTTTTAACATGAATGGGTGTTGAATTTTATAAAATGCTTTTTCTGCATCTATTGATATGATCATGTGATTTTTCTTTTTTAGCCTGTTGATGTGATAGGTAACACTAGTAGATTTTGGAATGTTGAACTAGCCTTGCATACTTGGGATAAATCTCACTTACTTGTGGTGTATAATTCTCTTTATACTTTGTTGGATTCAATTAGTTAATATTTTGTTGAAGATTTTTGTGTCTATGTTCATGAGAAATATTGATCTGTAGTTTTCTTTTCTTGTAATATCTTTGTATGACTTTGGTATTAGGCTCATGCTAGCATTATAGAATGAGTTATGAAGTAGTCTCTCTGCTTCTGTCTTCTGGAAGAGATTATAAAGAACTGGTATAATATTTGGTAGAATTGACCAGTTAAACCCATGTGGGCCTAATGCTTTCTGTTTTGGAAGGTTATGATTTATTGGTTCAATTTCTTTAATAGATATAGACATATTCAGATAGTCTAGATCTTCTTGTGTGAATTTTGATAGATTGTGTCTTTAAATTATTGTTCTGTTTCATATAGGTTATCAAATTTGTGGCTATAGAGTTATTCTTAATATTCTATTATTATCTTTTTAATGTCCATAGATCTGTAGTGATATCCTCTTTTTCATTTATGATATTAATTTGTGTCTTCTCTCTTTCTTCTTAGTGAGCCTAGCTAGAGGCTTTTCAATTTCATCGATCTTTTCAAAGAACCAGCTTTTGGTTTCATTAATTTTCTCTACTGATTTCCTGTTTTCAATTTCATTGATTTCTGCTCTAATTCTCATTTCTTTTTTTCTATCTACTTTGAATTTAATTTGCTCTTCTTTTTCCAGTTTCCTAAGACGGAAGCTTAGATGATTAATTTTAGAGATTTCTTCTTTTCTAATACATGCATTCAGTGCTATAAATTTCTTTCTCTGCATCTCACGAATTTTGATAAATCACATTCTCATATTCATTTAATTTAAAATATTTAAAAATTTCTCTTGAGAATTCTTCTTTGACTCATGTGTTATTTAAAAGTGCACTGCTTGATCTCCAAGTATTTTGGAATTTTCCAGCTATCTTTCCATTATCGATTTCTAGTTTAATTTCATTGTCATCTGAGAGCAGACATTGTATGATTTCTATTTTTTTTAAATTTGTTAAGGTGTGTATTACAGCACAGAATGTCATCTGTTTTAGTAAATGTTCCATTTGAGTTTGAGAAGAATGTGTACTCTATTGTTGTTGGATGAAGTAGTCTATAGATGTCAATCATATCCAGTTGATTGATGCTGCTGTTGAGTTCAGCTTTATCCTTACTGATTTTCTGTCTGCTGGATCTGTCCATTCTTGATACAGGGGTGTTAAAGTCTCCAACTATAATAGTAGATTCATCTGTTTCTCCTTGCAGTTCTATGCATTTTTCCCTCATGTATTTTACCTCTCTGTTATTAGGTGCATAAACATTAAGGATTGTTATGTCTTCTTAGAGTACTGATTCCTTTATCTTTATGTCATGTCCCTTTATATCCATGGAAACATTTCTTGTACTGAAGTCTACTCTATGTCATGTTAATATAGCTATTCTTGCTTTCTTTTGATTAATGTTAGCATGGTATGTCTTTCTCCATCACTTTACTTTTAATCTATATGTCTTTATATTTAAAGTGGGTTTCTTGTAGATAACATATAGTTGGGTCCTGTTTATTGAACCACTCTGAAAATCTCTGTCTTTTAATTGATATATATACAGTCTTTTGACTAATTATTGCTATGTATTTTATATATTATTATCATTATTATAATATTATAGTAATAATTATCTATCCTCAGGAAAGAGCCTGAAGCTCCTAACCCATTTCCCCCAGATACAAATTTAGTGGCAACCTACTGCCTATTGTTTAATGGGGTAGCCCTGATTGATATTCACAGGCAAGAAAGAGACCAATGCATCCAAACAGGGGCTCACACTGAGGTAAAGGGATGTTGGATCTAGGTTGGTGACTAAGATTAACACAGGGCCTAAAATTTGTTCCACAGGGCCTGGTTCTAGTGTTGATTGTGGCTGAAGCCATTAGCTTCTCTGGAACTGACTAACTGGCATGGCTTCACGCATTAGGATCCAGAGCTGAGCTTCATCCAGAAGGGTGAACTAATAGAGCTGTAACTCTGAAATCCTGGCTAAGGTACCACAGACATCCATGGAGGAGACAGGCTAGCAAGGTAACCGTTCAGTATTCCGCAGCAAAGTCACGTGGCAGTGACTGAGGACTGATTAGTTTTGCTCAAATGTGCCAATTTACCGTGCTTTGAAGTCTAACAGACTATTCTGGGACTGAGCAAGCCCCCGAGATTCTTGGACAATGAGGGCAGTTGGGGAAGAGACTTTAGGAGGGAGAAATTGGACATCCTGCTAATAAAGGCATGTGTGGTCTTGAGCATTGAATTTATAGCTTGAACCTGTCAAGTGACTCATATGGATTATACTTTTTTAAATGACCAGTCATATATCATCCCCTGAGAGCCTGTGGTAATTGTTTTAGTTGATTTAGGCATTAAGAAAACATTAAGAAAGAATCAAAGGAGGTGGACTGTGAGGTGGAAGGAATTTTGGGCAAAGAAAACAGGCGGGAGAAGTGGTGTCACAGTCCCCTCTACTCACGGGGCTGACGGGCGTTCCAGTGTGTGTACTGCACGGGCTCCGACTTCTGTCCTGCTGTCTTCCAAGTGTATTCTCCTGTGTCATTTTGGTCTTGAAGAGCTATCCAAAAATAAGTGTCCTTTGTTTTTACCACACTACTGATCAAACTGGTGATGAAAGCCTGTTCAAACCTTAAGAAGGGAAAAAGGAAATGATTATAGTAAGTTTCTGGGCAATTAAAAAATGTCATTAAAACATAACGAGGTGCACAGAATGGCACCAGAGTATGCACTTTTCGTGAATTCTTGAGAACATGGAGCAGCAAAATACTCAAAGACCTTGAAGATTACTCACAAGTGCTAAATGCCAGTGCAGTTCCCAGAAATATATAAGTGAGGAGAATTTGATTCTCAAAGCTGGGGCTTGATTCTTTCGAGGAGTAGAGTCCAGCTCCAGTTTTGGACTGTAGGCAGTGAAGTCCAGAAAGCTAGCAATACATTTCTTGGAGTAACACATGCCCTATTTTGTAGTTAGACCACACAGCACACACCATGCCGTAATGTACGTGCGGTGGGGAGTTGACAGTGGGAAAGAGGAGAGATATTATGCTTTTCTGAATGAGCATCTGCCAGCAGAGTCCACATGCACCCCCTCTCCCTGCCAACACCACACTTGCCTGGTGAGAATGGCACAGAGATTGGAGTAGCAATTTTATGTCTCCCAAATCAGTTTGTTCACAGGCACATAGAGTCACTGGTTATTCAGATGTGCATATTCATTGAAGATAAATATAAAACCCGAGAAAGTTATCTGAAGAACCACACCCACTTTATTTCCCAAACAGCTGAATGAATTCATTGATTGGTGGCAGTGCTCCCTTCACAACATGAATGCATTGAAAGCAGAATCTAGAAAACGTGGGTATATGCTTCCCCATGAACACCTAACAGAAAGATGTATGAAAATTTAACTAGCATTGAAATCTTAAGCTAAGTTGGAAACAGTCTTGAAAAATTTAGTTTCAATACATATTAAGTTTTGAAGAAACACCTTTCAAACAGTGGTGAATTTTGGCCAGACCTGCTGAGTCACTGAGAAAGGAAAGGCCTTATTAAAATTACCTGGGAAACCCAAGGAGAAAGCAAATTAGAATTTTTCATCCAAGTTTAGATTTTTTTTCATTGCCATGCATCCTGGACTTCCTAAGGGAACCTAAAGTAACGGGGTCATTCAAGAATAGAGGAGTCTCAAAGGAAACAGGGGAGGAAATAAAACCCCAAAAAACAAAAAGAGGCAAACTTTTTAACTGCCTTATGAACATCACAAGCAACAGTTAGTGATATTAGGCATCCAGGGACTAATCTTGGCAGAACATATGCTTTAGTAAATATTTTCTGCAGATACTTTATTAATAATCCAAATAGCACACTCTGAAACTAGGAAAGTTCTTTTAAACCAGACTGCAGTGGCAGAACTTTATGGAACTATGCTTCAAAAGGAAGGTATATAAAGCTAAACACTGTCCAGATGCTGCTGTGCTTTTCCTTACACTTCCACTGATTTGTGCTCTCGCAGCATGGGATCCTCTTTTCCTTCTCGCCTCTGAGGCAGAGTAGCATCATTATCACGCCCACCTGGTGCCTGAAACTGCAATGCTAGGAGGTCAGCAAGGGTCTGCACTGTGGAGGCTGTGGCCAGGATCACCATTCACAGTGCTGGTTCTAAACCCAGGGGACATGGCTGGCTCTTCCATTACCTTGCACTATGGCATTTATTGGATAATGGAGAGAGAATGTTGTCTGTCAGCCTGGCCTCTGGTATCATTATTCATGACAACATTTTGCTTTTGTCCCCTGTTGGTTTTAGATTGATTTAGTCTACTCTGATTGTCTATTTTATAACTATTTATCATTGCTTAAAACGATACAAACCTGCTTTTTTGAATTGGCAAGTGTATCTTTTAAGCAGTTGCATATAATACTCATACATTAAATCCTATAAACTTCAAATAAAAACAGGACTAGTTTTTCTGGTCAAGTTTAGAAGATGGCATTGTTAATAAAGAAATTCAGCAACTGTATCTTTCCTCTAAGCCATATACTTTAAGAAAGTAACTCTGGATAACAGCATGCAATCTCTTGAGTGTTTGTTTCCAACTGACTCCAACAATTGAACACTTTATATCCTTATTAACTCACTATTTGGTTTCAAACACTAAAAGTGTTGTGAAAACTCTGGCTTATGGTAATACAGGAGATGACCTTTTAAAGTCTTTTTTGGCCCTGTGTTTCAGAATTCTTTGTTTGAGAATATTCCAGAGTTTCATATATGGACTTTTTGTCTGGTTTCACTGAGATTGCATAATTCAAATGTTGTTATAGTTTAAGAAACAAAAATAACCACACGTATATATTTTATATATTTTTTTGAACCAGGATAATGTGTTATTTCTAAGGAATTCAGTAAAATAAAAATTGTTATTCTTTAGAAGAACAAATGATAAAATATTTTGCTTTTGTGTACCTACTTATAAAATAAGATTTTGTAGGAGATTAATTCTTAAAATCAGAAAAAAAAATTTCCCATCAACTGTTTAAAAAAGTTAAGAAGTCAAATATGTATTCTCAGTGTAAACAAGAAAAATATATCTTGAACTTCCACCAGTTTGAGGAGAAACTATTGCTGATGGTGCTAAACATTAAATTTTAATTTCAAAGATGCAATTTGAAGACAACAATACATATTTTTAGCATACATTGACATTTTTTCATTTCAAAATATGTGCATTTCAAAAATGCACACTTCAAAAAAGCTATTTTATACTTAAATATCTAATTGAATATTATATTTCTTCATCAGTTTAGCCATTGAGATATGCACATAAATAACACAGTACTCAGCAGAAAGCAGTATTTAATGATTGTGTTTGTAGTATGTAAAACAAAAGACTGAAAAAAATAATGCATTGGAAGCAGCTTAACTAGAGAGCCATTTCAATTAAAAAAAAATATATATATATGTAATAATCTGGTTAGGAGGGACTCAGCTTTGAGCTGAGTAATTGCAATTGCATTTCTCCCAATAAAACATTTTTTAACATTTTTGATGCCATTTTCAAATAAATAATTCTATTGCTGAACTAGTACAAACACGATAAATTTCTTTCTCTTTCTTTGAAATAAAGAATGGCAATAGAATATAAGTAGTTTTCGAATGGGAGACACGCATCATGATTGCTATTGTGAGAAGTTTCTGGCGGCATTCCCCAAGAACTAAAAATGTTAAGTTTTTGAATATTGTTTATTTCAAAAGACAAGAAGAAAAATATAGAATTAGAAAATACGCCTAATATATACACAAAAAATAAACCTAGGAGAGCAGAAGGGGGGACGAGTGAAAGTGAGGGGACACTTTCACTTTTTAGTTGATATTCTTCTGGCTTGCTTGAATTTATACCAATGAGAATGTTTCTACTGCATAATTTAAAAGGGTAATCAAAATGTGTTTTTAAAAAGAAAGTTACCTGCATTCTATAAAACAAAGAAACAAACAAAAAGCCCAAACCAACCTGTCAGAATTAATAAATGAATTCAGCAAATTGCTGGATAAAAATCAACACACAAAAATCAGTTGCATTTCTATATACTAAAAATGAACAATATGAAAAGAAAAACAATTTCATTTACAGTAGCATCAAAAAGAATAAAGTACTTGGGAATAAACTTGACCAAGGAGGCAAAAGACTTATTATACATTAAAAACTACAAAACATTGCTGAAAGAAATTAAACAAGACACAAACAAATGGAAAGATGTCCCATGTTCATGGATTGAAAGACTTATTGTTAAAAATGTCCATACTACCCAAAGTGATCTACAAATTGAATGCAATCCCTGTCAAAATCCCAATAATAGTTTTTTTGCAGAAATAGAAAAATCCATCTTAAAATTCATATGGAATTGCAAGAGATCCTGAATAGCAAAACAAATATGAAAAAGAAGAATAAAGTTGGAGGTCTCATACTTCTTGATTTCAAAACTTACTAAAAAGTACAGTAATCAAAACAGTGTGATATTGGCATAAAAACAGACATATAAACCAGTGGGTTAGGATAGAGAATCCAGAAATAAACCCTTGCATATATGGTCAAGTGATTTTCCACAAGGGTGCCAAGACTGTTTAATGAGGAAAGGACAGTCTTCTCAACAATAATGTTGGGAAAACTTCATATCTACCTACAAAAGAATGCAGTTGGACTCTGACCCTATACCATTTACAAAACTAACTCGAAGCGGATCAAAGACCTAAACCTATGAGCTAGAACTATAAAACACTTTAGAAGAAAACACAGGGGAAATTTTTCATGACACTGAATGTGGCAGTGATTTCTTGGATAAGACACCAAAAACACAGGCAACAAAATAAGACAGGCTAAACTGCACTTAATCAAAATTAAAAACTTTTGTGCATCAAAGGACACTAGTCAATAGAGTGAAAAGGCAACCCACAGAATAGGAGAAAGCATTTGCAAATTATGTCTCTGATATCCAATTAATATCCAGAATGTATAAAGAACTACAACTCAATGACAGAGAACACTCCAATTCAGAAATGGGTAAAAGACTTGAATAGACATTTCTCCAAAGGAGACATAGAGATGCCAATAAGCACGTGAAAAGATGCTCATCATCACTAATCATCAAAACCACAGTGCAAATCAAAACCACAGTGAGATACCACCTCATACCCATTAGGATAGCTATTATGTAAATACTGAAAATAACAAGTATTGGCCAGGATGTGGAAGAATTGGAACCCTTGTGCACTGCTGGTTGGAATGTAAAATGGTGCAGCTGCTATGGAAGACAGTATGGCTGTTCCTCCAAAATTAAAAATAGAATTATTTATATGATCCAGAAATTTCACTTCTGGATATATTACGCAAAATAACTGATAGCAGGGACATGAAAAATATTTGTACATTCATATTTATAGCAGCATTATACACAATAGCCAAAAGGTAGAAGCATCTCATGTCTACCAATGGATGAATCAATAAACAAAATGTAGTATGTACATATTATGGAATATTATTCAGCCTTAAAAGAGAAGGAAATTCCTGCACATGCTACAACATGGATTAACCTGGAGAACATTAGGCTAAGTGAAATAAACCAGGCACAATAGGACAATGACTGTATGATTCCAGTTATGAGGTAATGAGAGTAGCCAGCTTCATACAGATAGAAGGTAGAATGGTGGGTGACAAAGGCTGGAGGCAGGGGAAATGGGGAATTAGTGTTTAATGGATATAGAATTTTAGATTGGGAAGATGAAAAATGTTCTGGAGATGGATGGTGGTGATGGTTGTACAATCATATGAATGTACTTAATGCCACTTATAAGGGTTAAAATGATAAGTTTTATGTTGTGTATATTTTAGCACCATAAAAAAAAGTTAACTGCAAAAGTCTTTGGGGCATATGGTGGGTGCAAGAAAATGGCAGAGCTGTAAAAATATTTGAAAATAATGCATGTTTAAACTTAGGAGAAAATGAGATATTGCAGCATTTCTCACTTTCGGCAAATTTCTCAAAATCAAATATCATTTTAATTATTTTGTACCAAATATTCCATGGCTGATTGATTCGAGGTTTAGATAAACATGCACATAGACAATTATCCATGGTAATTCTGAAACTCAAGTTTTGCATTCGTGTTCTGTCTGAAAGCAAAGTGATCAAGCCTGAAAAAAATTTTGTAACAGCAAGCAAAGAAAATTCTGTTATCGGTGATAAGGGTTTGTTTTTCTTTCCTTCTCCATTCCACAAAGTGTTAAAAGTCCTAGACCAGGAGCAGTTGCCTGATAACAAAAGAAATACGTAATTTGTAGCAGGTGGTTCTAATTGTGCCCATCAAATCTGTCGCTCAATTGTGCAGAAGAGTGGAAAATCAATTAGTGACTACAAGCTTGGGTACCGGTGAGTGACAGGAGTGCCTTAACTCAAACAGGAAATCAGTAATGGAAGAAAATGATTACCAAGGTTACTAGTGGATAGTCTTGGATCTGAGGAGACTTTCCATCTTCTGCCCAACCTTCTCAGACAAAAGATGCTGTTGAAAAATATCCGAATGTGTATTGTCACTCAAAGAACAGTATGGTGTGGGTCTTCGTTTCTTATCTGATAAAGTCTGAGTGAATAAAAATCAAGAGCATAGGGCCCTTCCTTTCCTCAACTTGCATGTCCCATGTTGGAGTCACTGCTTTGGGTGTAGACACGTTTGCAGGGCCTTGTGCCTACTTGTAAACTGCCTGGGAGAGCTCCTCCCTGGGGTAACGTGTAGTAGCTCGGGGGCTTGGCTGGTGACTGAGTAGCATGACAGCGCAAGGTCACCTGGGGGGCCTAGGAGGCTGGGATGGGATGAAAACAAATTTACCTATGCTATTGTTCTGCTTGGGAGCTGGACCACGCATTAGCTTTGGCTACTGAATACAGTTTATCAAAGAAAAAGTTTGTGGTAGTCACAGCATACTCTTGTATCCAGCTTTGGGAAAATGAAACAGAGTAGATTTTTTCCAGACACTTTCTATCATTTGCATAAGGTTCCCGAAGGATTCTCAGAAAGTGAAGTGTTTGAACTCCAACAGATGTCTGCCTTACTGGGGTCACTTAGGCACTATGAGCTTTCTGTAATGTCACTTTGAATTTATCCATTTACTGTTTTATTTCACTTTCTTCAGTTGTTTCATGTGTCTCTTTATCTGCTGGCCTGCTAGTAGCACGAGGACAATTGCACCATGACTTTTATTTGTTTTGTGCAGCATGCCAGTGTTTAATATGATGCCTCTCACAATAGAGATATTCAGTATGTATTTTTCTAATAAACTCTTGACTGTTGATTGTTTGCGTAGTCAGATAACATATGAAAGTAATTAACACAGTGCCAGGTATGTGAGGCACTCAATGAATATTACACAAAAAAAGAAATGAGAGAATAAGACATAAAAACAGGTGAAATAATTAGACCTTGTTCTTCACTGGAAAAAAAATAATTGTAATTAACGAAAGAGCACAGCTTCATTGGTCAGACTCCTGAAAAAAGTCCAATGTTGACACACTGACTGGAGGACTTACCAACCCAAGGTGGTCTTGAAGCCTTTTGGGTGGGTGAGCAGGCAGAAGATAAAGGTCCTTCCACCTGGTAGCTATTCTGGGAAGGAGGAAAGTAGAACTAAAAACAACATTGAGATATATCAGAGGTCGTGCTATCCCCCAAAGAAAGGGTCTCCTGACCATAAAATGTTTCACCAGGCAATTTATTTTGCAAATGCTATCAATCTATTCATGTGTGTGTGTGTGTGTGTGTGTGTGTGCAGGTGCATTCCTGTGCATGGTTTGGAGGAAAGACTGGGAAAGAAGTTAAGAGGTAAGAGGAGAAAGGAAATTTGTGTGGCTTTGAATGTTGATTTCCTATGTGGAGAAAGCAGAGAAGTCACACAGAATTCCTCCTGGGGGTTAGACCTACATGTGAAGGGTCTCTAGATAAAACCATAGCACCAGTTGTCCTCTTTCCTGGTCTTCAATGAATATTTTTAGAGACCATTGCCTCAGTTAAAAAAAAAAAAGCAAGTGACTAGCCTTGTGGTGATAGTTTTCTGTGGAACCACTGAAGAATTCTACCTTGCTTTTGTCTTTGGCTTGGAGGAGTCATTCTCCTAGCCCTTATTGTCCTCCTGAGATTGATAGTGACACTGAGGTCACTTCTGATGTTGGTACTTTCATTCCCTGCTACACATCTGAAGCATGTTGCAAATTGTATGGAGTGTAAAAGGGACACAGATTCTCTGCATGGAGAAGACATCTATGCACAGAGAAATCTAAATCTAAACAAACACAGACCTAGGAAGCAATGGGGAAGCATTTGAAAATCCTCCACAGTTTAGTTTTACTTATTTTTGTTCTAAAAAACCCCACATGACTCACACACATTACATTTCAAAAATACTTCATTTTTAAATGGCATATTTTTTCTGTAAGCACTTAGACGAAATAGAAATACACCTGAATAAATTAACAAGCTAGATAATTAATAAATCTTTATGGAAAGTAAAAGTCATCTTCAATTTTACTGTTTGTTACTAAAGTATACTATACATTAAAGCATTAAATTATTTAATTTAATACTCTAAATTATTGATCATTTTAAGAACAACATTGTATGATTTAAATTCATCTAAATCAACAATTTAAATAATTTAATACCCTAATGTATAGTACACTTTAGATTTTGGCAAGTGACTGATTATGGATAAATTTGACCATTCCAAGAGCCCTCAAAAAAAAAAGCATAGTCATGTTTCTGATAGAAAACTTCTATTTTACCTGTTTGTAATGGTTACAAGTGCAGGAGGACAGTAGTAACCACTGGAGGCATGGTCAAAGCTTCGAAGGACAGTGTCAATTTTGTAACAGAATCCGCCATGTCTCTTCCATCCCTTAAAGAAGGAAAAGAAAACTTAAGGACATAATCTGATTTAGTTAAATAGCAAAATATATATTTGTGTGTGTATTCTTATTTACCATTTATACAACTTTCTTTTCTGAGCCACTCAAAACTTGAATTTTTGTCTTGATATCTTTATATTTATTCTATCTGATAATGCCATTTGCTACAGCCACTTCTACATTTATTTAATTAATTCTTAAAACCTAAAAGCTTTAACTTAAAATCTTAAAACCTAAAACCTTAAAAGCAAATGAAAATAAAGGGACATGCACTCAAGATCTCTCCTCCCCACTCCCCACTTTCTCTCTGTCTGTTTATAGACTTATAGGATTTCATGTAAATGGTTCCTACAGGGTTATAGAAATCAAATCTTGGCTTTGAGGACAGAATGCATAGGTTTGAACCCAGGCTGTACCATCGTGTGACCTTATTTAACTCGCCATGTCTTAGTTTTCTCCTCTGTAAATGGAGATAATAATAGTATCCACGGGGTTGTTCTGAGAATCAAAGGGAGACAGTGCAGGCAGAGACTGTGGAATAGAGCCAGGAATTTAGTACGAGCAAAGAGGGCATAAGTATCTAGATAACAACATGTTATATTTTTTCAACTTTCTCTCACATTGCTTATTTCATGTTATCCCACTGAGATTCATTGAGATTACAGAGATGGATAAAGTCAGAGACTAGTGGAGACGGTGGCCTGGAACCCAATTCTCATGCAATCCAGGATGGTCTTGACTGGATCATCATGCTCCCAAATAGAGATTGGTGAAAATACATTTTTTTTGGTAGATATTATTCCTAAATTAATTGGCTAGACTTTTAGAGAGAAAGCAAACAAGCTTTGGCACTCAGACAAAAATGACAAATGTGTAGCTGTGTAGCTCAGCCCTGGGAGCGATGAAGGGTGGCTCTATTCTTTAAAATCATACAATGCAGGAGACATGGATTCATTAGTCTTCTCTATTTCAACTGAGTTAGTTTAGTTCTTTTTTTCCCCAATATTAGAAAATCATATCACTTCTATCAATCTATTTTTATGTATTCACCAGTTTTAAAATACACTTCACTTTGTGTCATGCCAAAACTTACCAGATTTTGATCAGATATAAAATGATTTCTGCTATACTATTCAGAAAAGGTCTTGGTCTTGCAGTAAATTAGAGAAAAATCTTGTTTTAGAAATAAGCTATTTTAGTTCAAAACATTATTAAATGAGGCGTGGATCACAGGAGTGCCTGCTGCATCCAGCCCACCAGGATGTGCTCTGAACTCACCCCCTTAACTTCTCTCCTCAACCTTATCTGTGTGAGTAATTGACAGTGTCAGCCGAACCCCTCCATAGGTCACTCCAGATGGGGCAGGGAGGTTAGACTGCTTTTGTATTTGGAAGGACAGGAGGAGAAAGGCTGACAATTTGACCTTTCTGACAAAGTATTCCTTCTTCATTAGTGGTTTTTAGATCATAGGCTGCTTAGCAAAACAAAAAATCCAAGAACTGAACTGGCTCAAGAGAAGAGGGGAAAATGTGGCATTGTAATAACCAGAAAAACAAAGACTCTTTACTACAAGCCTTTGCTCACACAATGAAAGTGGGAAGAATAACTGATTGTATTTGTGAATATCCTTTGTACACGAGGTGCCATTTCATTTTAAATGAAATGATGGTGGTGACAATACTGAAACAATTGCTTATATTATCCAGTCCCAAAAAAGTGACTCTGATAGAAATAAATTGTTAAAAAATTTCTGCTTTGAAATTACCAAGACATTTTATAAGTTGATTGTGCATGTGCAGACTGTTTAGAGAATTGCATTGAAGCAACTGGCTAAAAGAAAAGAAACTTTTGAAACCATATTCATACACAGATGCATAAAGAAATTAATGGAATTTCACCATAAAGTTAGACAACTGGCTCTGAACTCAGGATCTTTAAATATTGGTAAGGCTACCCAGAAAAAGGGAAGCAGTATACAAAAGTTTGAATAGAACATCAGTTGTTTCTGCTGTGTAAGAAGCTAATTACCCTTTCAACATAAATAAAACATGTTGAGTTGCCTTGAAAGCCACTGTAAGACAGAATTTTTTTCAATATTTCTGGTCAGATAGAGATTAGGTCAATGATCAGCTTTAACTCAGTAGTTGTAATCATTAGCTACAATGTTTGGTCACATGTCAGCTATGGTACATGTATTATTCAGCTAAAGTATGAAGAGTAACTGATTAATGAATCAAATGCAGTTTCTGGAGAGATGGGTCATCATTTAATTGGAACATAAGTAACTGGATTAGAAGAGAAAATAATGAAAAGAGAACTGAATAAAAACCAGATCTGTAAAAAATTTGAGATTCACACAGCATAAAAATCTCCAGTACTTAAATCCAAAATATTTAGGGGTGTGTGTGTGAGAGAGAGAGAGAACACATGTGTTGAGGACACTGATAGGTAAATTTTTTGTAACTTACTGCAGAATACTGAATGTATTTCAAGAAGTTTAAAAAAGATTATTTTCTAACTTTAAGCCTAAAGTATTAAGTATTTTTTAAGTACTGAAAATAGTACTTTAAAAACCAAAAGTAGTTTATTACTTAAAATACTAAGTAATACTTCTATTATCCCTTTCCTAAATAATAGATATATTGCAAGCATGCACCTCTCTTCATTACTGTATTTTATTCAAATATTCAAGTTGAAGACAAGTGAAAAGGAAAGCAAGACTCTAGGTGCAGAAGGTCACTCTCTGACTCAAAGGAATACATTTGTTTTCACTCTGACAGTCTTCATTGGAAGACAATGAAAACCACGTGTGAGACAGGGCATCTCATGACAGGCATTGTTTGTACAGATGGTAGAACAGGATCATTTACATTTTTTATCTCAAAAGAAAACTAGTCTTGGGTGGAAGTAGATGGTAAGACAACAGTGCTTTGCAGAGCTGTAAATCCTTCAAGTGACTAGCTGATAATTGTCTGGTTTGTTAAAAGTAGCCCACATTCAGGAAAAGAGAGAAGGAAAGGAAAGAAGGAAGGAAGAGAGGGAGGGGAAAGAGAGGGAGGAGAGAACAAAGGCAGGAGAGAGAGGGAGAGAGAGATTAATTCATTTTAAATTGATGGTGGATAAATTATTCTGGTTGTGAAGTCTTTGCAATGTTAAGAGCTCTTACCTCTTGACAGCCTGATTCAGTGTTAGAAAGGATATGGCCTGCTTTCTTACAAACGTAAAAATGTGTTTCTTCGCAATTTTTAACTTTCCAGTGTCCCTCCTAAGGGGAAAAAATGTTACAAGATGAATGAATACACTCTGTTACTAATACTGATAGGCAACACCAATTATTTTGAATAAAAATATGATTAATAATAAGTGTTTCAGGGTGGGGTACAGTGTCAGGATCTTATGCTGTCATTAGAAAAGGTTGATTCTCTGCATACGAGTGGGAGGTCTGGCTTTACATTAAGCTACTCTCAATTTTTTTAAAAGATGGGATAAGTAGCGATTCTTAATCTTTTGTGTGCACCAGAATCACCTGGAGGAGTTACTAATACACAGTCGACTGGGCGCCATGATCTGCGTGTCTCATTCAGTAGGTCAGGTAGGACCTGAGAATTTGCATTTTTAACAAGTTTTCAGGCGATATTGATGCTGGTGGTCGGGGGGGGGGCCACACTTCGAGAACCACTTGGATGAAACTATCCCCCTGACTATGGGAGAGTGCTGCTTCCTCTCTTCAACCGGTTTTAGATTTAAAATTGAATACTTTGTTGCATACCTGGTGCTGTGTAAACCTGATGCTGAGGAAAAGCCTAAGATAACATTATCATAGCCAAACTCCATGTTCCACTCCCAGTGCCCTTCTTCACCATGAATCCTCCAAAGCCCCACTCCATTTTCTCTTTATGTGATGGGCAGATACCTTCATGTCTTCTAGCTCTACTGAAGGCTATTCTTATATCCTTCATTAATAATGATTAAAATTTTATCCCCCCCGAAGGATTTTTTTATTTTAACAGACCTTTAGGCTAAAATCACATGATTCAAATTTTAGGTGGTATCTCAGGCATGCAGGGTTTTAGGGGAATACAGAGCTCTTCCATGACCCTCAGAAACATACTATGTAGGAGGCTGACACCTTCAAATGTTAAAAGCAGCCTTGTAGCCCTTTCCTGTAGAGTTTTCCAGCAAACCATCCAGTGGGATAGTGTCAGGCACAGTGTAGTTGCTGAGTAACTATTGGACAGATGGATGAATGAATAGCTTCCTAAGCTCTCAGATTCAAATTGAAGTGTCAGCCATACTTGCCTGAGTGCTGTAATTGGACTGCACATTTTTTTTTGACAGCCTTAAAACATAAAACAATGGAGTGTGTCTTAAAAGTAAGTGCTTAGAAATTTCTCATGTTTGGCTGGCAAGGTCACTTTGTCAAGCTACTTAAGTAACATTTAGTAAACTGCTTCTTGGGGGAACTTGGTATAGTATCCTGGCGTTTTGAAAGAATGAGGATACCTACCAAATCTCAACCTCCTAAAACTCAGCCAGTGAGTTCAGCAGCTCTTCAATCAAAGAGATTCTAAACATATGAAAAACAAAAAGCCTTCAAATAGCTTGGAATTAAACTAATCTCTTTCCAATGTATTCTCTGGGTAACAGCCACAGTTACTCTTAAAATGTAAATCAGATCATGCCCTTTGTCTCCTTGAAGCCCTTTAGTGGTTCCTATCAAACATGGCAAGCCTTGGCTGACTTTGGGCAGTAGTCCCCTGCTGGAATGTTGTTCCTCTGACCTTCAAGATTTTTATTTTTCCCCTTTACATCCCTGCTTCAATGTCACCTCTTTAATGTAACCTCTTCCATGACTGTCCTGTCTGAAATAGATGTCCCAACCCAAGTTTCTCACCGTTTTGAACCTACTTCCTCAGAGCTACCGTCACAGCCATAATTACCATGATTTTGGTGTGTATGTGTTAGCTGCCTAGCACGGAAGCCTCATGAGGGGCAGGCACTGTGCCTGTCTTAGTCTCTTCCACAGCCCCAGTCCTCAGCACAGGTGGCGCTCAGTGCAAGTCCAGCAAAGTGAGCACTGAACAAATGAGTCAACTTACAGGTTGCTCTGCTGAGACACATTGCTGGCTTCTATTTGGAAAAATCTGGGGCTCAAGTGTGTGCCAGTTTGTAAAGGTGACGGAGGAGCCACTAGACCATTCAAAAGAAACTGGAATTCTATTGCTGCTCAAACCAACCCATGTTTCTGATGCATTTCCTGCAAGAGATAAATGGAAATTACTTACAATAATCTTAGTATCTGCAAAGGAGATAACACACAGGGGCTATTACCGACATATACCGCTTTACATGTGATTTCTTCTTTCTTTATTCATTGGATGAAACCTGTTTAAGTTTCAGTATGAAACATCTCCAATATAGGCCTTATAAGTGAGGCAGAGGGGGAGGTAAAGCCAGTGCAAGGACAGAGCTTGCACAAGTGAGATTGCTGGAACTCTAGTTAGTTCCTACTACAGTGTGGGGAATAGACCTAAAAAGTCTGGTTTTTCTTCTGCCTCTAGAAAGGAAAAATAAGAGGGTATTTTGGATTAAGAAAAGGGTACTTAAAAAAAAAACAACTTTTAATGGTGTCTGGCTTTTATTCTTTTTTTTTTTTTTTTTGCCTTGGGGAAAAAGGAGCAGAAACTCTTAGTAGCATTGAATGGGAGCAATGAATGGGTTTGCTAGAAAAGTAAATAAAATAAATCTTGCCACTCTAGGTAGGGTGAAAAGACTCTCACAGATGGAGAGAGATGTTCCAGTGCGCCATCAAGATGGAGGCAGCTGTAGGAGTCCTTTAATCCCAAATGTAAAGGGTGACAAAATTGACAAGAGGAGCTTTGTTTTCACTCCAAACTAAGACCTAACATTGAACAGGTCATCAGAGTAGATGCTGGAGATCCTTTCCATTTAAAAAATTTATGCTGAGTCAATGATTTCACGGTTTTCCAGCAGAATTCTTTGTCAATATATGACAACGGTAGGGGCAGATCTGCTCTGGTGGAAAAAGCTGGGTGGAGGCCTTGTTGCTTGGAAACCACCACACCAAATAAATTATCCATTTTCACTGGCTAAAATCCAACATTTCCTAGTGCTTGGATTACATGACCACAGCACACTACTGCTATCTAGTGCCCATAATTACTACTATCTAGTGCCCATAATTCAGGCTTTTTTAGAAATTTCAGGAAATGACCATTGCCCCTTAAAAAACCTACATAGATATATTAGGTATTTTGACATGTGTGAGATGTTACAAAGTTCCCAAACATGTATTTTGTAAAACAAACAAACAAACAAACAAAAAACCCAATGAATTTATACTCCTGGATATTATTTGGAAATTTCAGATATATGTGCCATAAATAATCACTTTCAAGTAGCTTAATTTCTTTTTAGCTCCACTAATATAGTTACCACATTACATTTCACACCTCTTAAATCAAAGACTCTTGGCACTCACCATCTCCAAGAAGGGTTGTAAGAAACTCCACCTCTGCTAACGAAGCTATGTCTGTTAGTGTACTGTTATCAGACTGGCAGGAATGCAAAGCTTCATTCCAGGTCTTCTCTTCTTTCAGAAGTTTATAGCAATAACGATTGTGGGGATTCCAGCCAGGCTCACAGTGGGTAGCATAATATTTCCAAGCATCTTTTTCTTTTTAAACCAACAAAACCAATGTCATTTTCTACAATTATTTTACCATTACTTATTACCCTCAATATAAATTACCATTAATATATGATTATTTTTTAAATTTGAAAAGCAGAAACATATAATACAATGATATAAATCATAGCCTTCTAGATCTTCAGACCTTAGAAGAATCCACTCTATGATCTAGCTTCATTTTCCAGATGAGATAATCTAAGGCACAGAGAGGTTAAGGAGACTTGGTAAAGTTGATACAACCAAAGTGAATGTCAGGGCTAGATACAAAATTTAGCAGTTAGAGCTGTCCTTCTAAAAAAATATTTTTACACTGAAAAAGGAGTATTACAGAACACACTTTAAACGGTTCTTAAAGGATTTTATACACAGTATTAGGTGAGGGGAGTTATTTACCCTCAACTGAAAAGAGTCTGAAATTCTGCTACTTCCTCCAGAACAGAGATGACAAAAAGCTTGGATCCTGGGGGTCAGTCTGAGTGGCTGTGGTGTCCCTCTGGGTTCATATGGACTCCGGGTTTGACTTACGGGAAAAGAGCGCCCAGATGCTTTGACATTGGCGGGGAAGGCAGCTGTGTGCCTGCCAGTTTTGGCTCTCCTCTTCCAGGAGCTTGCCCCTAGACTGGGTGACTCCCTTAAGCATTAATTTAGTTAGAAACAACTTCACTGCTCTTTGGGAAACAAGACATTCTTTTAAAATTGCTTCTAGGACTCTGACAGCGATTAGAATCACCATGGAAGAATGTTAGAACATTTAGATATTATCTATCCCAGTGGTTTTCAAACTAAAAACATACTCACAGAGCCCCCTTTAAAAATGGGACCATAAACTTTACTCTAAAGATAAGATAAAGAGATAAACGAGGAACTTCTCTGACGCAGGGTGGAAACAAGCAAGGAACCTGGGGACCCCGGATACATAGATTGAAGACACTGGACTAGATCATCAAAAGTATTTGTTGAACTTGAAGCTACAGCAAATAATGCAAACAAACTTAGCTTAGTTGCCCTCATTTCTTTTCTTCTGACCTCAATTAATAAATCAGGAGAGCAAATAAAACAGAAGAAAAGAAGGATAGCAGAAGGCAGTGCAGGAGGACATAAGAAAAAAAATGAAAGAAGAAATTGAGACAGGAAAATGAAAGGGAAAGAGGGAGGGACAGGACAATAACACCACCAGCAATTTCAGCACATTCTTGACATAATGAAAAAATCTCTCCATGAAAGCTGGCACGATGCTTCTCCTCGCCTCCGTTCTCTGCAATACCCTTAGACTTAGCAGCTTGAAGAAAAATAAAAGTCAAAGCTTAATTGTAAGGGATAAGACTTTAAAATGATAATTCAGCTTGTTATTTTAAATGTAGAGTTGTTTCTATTTATGCTGGTAATGATTCTTTAAAAAATGGTTATGTTTTTAACTCTACTTTCTGAGTTAAGATATTAATTCCCACAGAAACTAAAAAGAGATAACTGACCTTAAAAACAGAAATAACTGGGCTTTAGGAACTAGATTGTAATTTGTTGGTATTTAAATCTTAGTTACACCAAAAGCTGTTGTCGGTTATTTCTAGGAGGATGTGTTACTAGTAAGAGATACGGAGCGTGATAGGAAATCAATGAGGTAAAGAATTTTAAAAAACCGTTTACTGATTTACATACTTAATTTCTAGGGTAGCCATAAATAAAACTCAACTAGAAAAGGAAGCATATTTTTTTTTCTAAGGCAGAAAGAATGCACAGTTTTTGAAAAGAGTGGGAGAAAATGTTTTCTATACTTAGATTATTTTGCTTTAGCTTTTGGAAAAAACCTAAATGCATTTGTTAAATTCCTGCTGCCTTTGGAATAACAGATCTTATCTAGTTACACATTTTTAGTCATATAAAAACTAGCTTTAGCTAAGTTTAAAATATGAATTATTAGCAAAAATAGAGGAATTTGAATATTATATTTAAATATATTTGAGGACAAGTAAGCAATTCATAAAAAAACTTAAAAACACTTACCAACTACTTCCTGATCAGTGTGGTTTAGGTATTTTTTACATATATAAGGCAAGGTAGACTCACAATCCCGACTTCTCCAGGCATTTGGCATAAATGCATTAAATGTTCCACAGTGATATTCAATGAATGGCTCAAAATTTATTTCTGAAAATACAATGTGTGTGTTAGAAGCAAAAGCAGTTAGTTTAATATATGTTGAAATGCAGTTTTAGCATCAAGGAGACAGCCCTTCTCTTTGGCATAAGTAGTAAATCCTGTAAGATGTTATATTTATGATTTTGCAGTTGAAGTCCAGGCATGACAATGAAATGATTTCCCAAAGATAGCAACAACTGATTTTATCGTTTCCAAGTAGAGAAATATTTTGCAATCTGTTGCTATTTTTAAAAACAACTGAGTAGAATCTTGGCTTTGACCCAAATCCTCCTGCAACTTTGGCTAAATAGCTTATCTTCTTGGCCTCCATTTTCTGGTCCAGAATAGCATGCCTTGTAGGAATTCAATCAGGCTTTAAAAATGTTTATAAGCCACTTTCACAGTCACATAGCTTACATATACGTGGGAAATACTGCTATTTTAGGCCGTGGGATGATGCTACCTGTCGAAGGTAAACAAAATGCTGCAGGTACCTGGGTTCCAGTTCAGGTAGTTGAGGGGTGTTCTGTCAGACCACTGCCAGCCAGCGTTTTCATCCAGCTGATTCAGCCCTATCCACAATTCCACTGCTTCACTGCCCAAGTGCTCTGAAATGAAGAGAAATACGGACTTTCAAAAACAAACAAACAAACAAACAAAAAAAACAGTATTACACTTCTTTCTTGTTTTCCTATTCCTGGAGCATGGAGTCCTAAATTAACTCCACCAATGACAGAAAAGGCTTTAAGTGCTACTAAGCCCCACCCTGGTGCTTCAGAGTAAAAAAGCCAGCAGCTGACAGCAGCTGTGAAGTGCTTAATGTAAGCACCCACCCAGAAATGCTGCTTCTCAGTGGCCTTCAATCCATCAAGTCTGCATGGTGACAAATTTGAGGCCATTTAATTTGTGTGAGCTCATGCACCCGAGGGTTTTAAAGAGTGAAGGAGGAAGTGTCCAGGGCCACTGCCAGGAAGTGCCCCTTTGTCTTCCTTCTTTTGCCACCTATGCGTGGTGGCCTCAGTCTGGAGGCTCTGGGATTTAAGGAGGTGTGCTAAAGCAAGCAGGGGGAGGGCTGTCTATTTGAGGAGCCAGTCTAGCCTAGAGGATGGCACAGCCCAAGGGACCAGAGCGTCCAGAGGGATCAACAGCAGGCTGGGGCCGTGAGCAGTGCAAACGCTTCTTCAGCGTGGGGTGGGAGAAGGTTTTCTGGCCCCGGAAACTCTGCTCCAAGCCAGTGCACCACGGCACCTTGTGTTTTAATTCAACACCATTTTTGTTATAGATGCTATGTATAAACATGTGCATCGACACACTTGTGTAGAAAAATATGTTTATCAAAATTGTAGAATTCAGGGAAATTTTTCTTTGGCTTTTCTTTCCATGCACCTGAATATTAAAAATTATTCTAGAATAAACATGTACTACTTGTGCTGTAAAATTTGGGGGGGGGGAAACAGTGTCAGAGACTTTTAGTGAAAGTGCCTAGTTTTGTGACACCTTCAAATGTTGCCATTGAATCTTTTAATCTATAAAGGAGAGCATTGTTCCCTTATGGTTCATCTGCTTCAGAACCCAGTTTATTCTGAGCCAGATGCCGGGGCCATGCCTGAGACTGAGACCCTGACAGATAAGAGTTATAAATAAAGTGCATGTATGTCTCAGTTTGCCTGGAAAATTCATAGCTTTTGCTGGTAGTTCCAGAATAAGTATTAATGGCAGCCCCTTTTACTCTCAAAAGAGTCTCAGTTTGGATGATCAATTGTATGGGTCGCCCAGGTTATTAAGATTAGTGCATTCAGACCACGAGGTTGCAGCACCCTCTGTGATTGGGCATTTTAATATAACAGTGGAAAACTGGAAGAACCTAACCACTTAAGGAAAAAGGAAAAGATGCTTTATAATTTTGAGACCCCCAAAATCACTTAGCAGAAAAAGCATAACATTCATGGGCCCAGCCCTTCCAAGTTTCTGCGGCATAAACACTCTTCCTTATGTCTGAGTAGCCCTTTCAATAGCACGATTTGATTAAATCATCTAAAGGGTGTCATGAAGACAGTAGGCAGAACAGAAGATGGATTGACAAGATGGAGAAATTTCCACATTTCTGCATTTCATATCATGTAAATGCCAAGTGATGCTTTCAAATAATCTACCTAAAATATTTAGATATAAATTATTCCTATCTTAAAATTATTTTGAATAGTCTCTATGCAATTGTTTTAACAATACACATAAAAATATTGTGTAATTTATAATCTGTGTTTAAAAGTACAAAAATAGTCTATTTAGCTTTACAACTAAATTGGATCATAATTCTATAATCATAAATTCAAACCTAAATTCCTTTGGATATTTCTAGGCATTTGTGGCACCTTGGATAATTCTTTATACCATAGTTAATGTTCATCAGTCATTAACAAGAAACAGTAGATTATTCTCATCAATAAAAAATACCTTGGTCAGAACAAGCTTTAGTCTTTATGAATAGACTTCTGTTTTCCTAAACAATTCCCCAAATCTAATTATAAAATTGTGGTATTTAAGTCAAAGTCTCTGACATATCTTATTTGTTTAATCATTATTCAAATTTGATGAGCAAGTCCAAACTCTCTATTAGAGATCCCAGCAGTCGAAATAGATAACAATTTTAAGTCATAAATGGTACACAAAATTTTCCATAAATACCATTACAGGCTAATAATGATATTGGAAATGGGTGTTCTCCTGCAATATGACTCATTCAAATTAGTTTCAATGATAATTCCCCACTTTTGCATGTCTGTGGGGAAAGGGGATGACATATACTGTTCATGCATTTGATACAATCCTTCTAGAAGGTATATATGATTTTCAAAAGCCTTAAAATGTGCTTCCTCTTCCACTCAGTGATTCCACTTCTGCAAATTTACAGAGGAATAATTGGGGATCTATGCACAAAGGTATGTGCAGGGATGATTTTTAATAGCAACAAATAAATAAAACAAAATAAATAAATGTATCTATTCCTATCTCATATTTGGAGATTAGATAAAATATATCATTGCTAACCTTTATCACTATGTAGCCATAAAAACAATGATGTAGATATATATTTATAGACATGGACAGATGTTCATTACATGCAGGTAAATTATATAAGCATGTTACTAAACTGTGTGCATAGTTGCTGTTTAAATGTTGAACACACATTGAGTGTTGGTTATGTGTGCCAGGCACTTTTCTAAGACTTCACCTGCACTACAACATGTAAGCCACACTGCCAGAAGTAGGCATTGTTATTATTTCCATTTGATAGCGGAGAGAAGTTGAGACACAGAGAGGTTAAGTTACTTACCTCCTTAGCCCTGCTAGTAAGTGATGGTGGTGGACTCAAATCCAGGCAGGTGACTCTTTGGTCCCTGCTCCTAACCTCTGTGCAACAGCTGCATCACATTTTTATACAATACCATTTTTCATAGATACTATGGATGTATGTTTTTGCAGATAAGTGTGGTTATCTCTGGTTTGTGGAACTGAGATTTTTCTTTCATTTTCTTTCTGTATACTTGAACTTTTAAAATTATCCTAGAATAATTTTCATATTGTTATTCTAGAATAAAGGTGTGCAATAAAATGTGAAAGTGTCAGAAACTTTGAATGAAAGTGACAAGTTTTGCGACACTTTCAAACGATTCCCCCCCAAATTTAAATATTGTATGTACACATCTACAAACATACTTGATCTGTAAGGGAGAAGTAAGAAGACAGTTGAGGTGAGAGGTGAAATGCAAGACCCAGTCATTAGCACTCTTTTGATAGTTTGTTATTGTCTTTAGTGTTAGTTAACATGTGTGTGTTTTTTGCTTTCCCAATTAAATTTTAAGTTCTTTGGCATCCACCAGGAAGCCTACTTACACAGTGACTGACAGGTCAGATTTTGTGTAATTAATAAGCAACTTAATTATTTATTAATGGAAACTGAATGGCTAAGATCTCCAGCAAAGCAGGACTTCGTACTTAAGTTTAGAAGTCTCCTGGACCCACTTGTTAGAGCTGCAAACTCTCCTGAGTCCCTTGCCGTGGCCTCGACTTCTCCAAGGGAGAGAAAATAAGAGGTGCCAAGTGGAATGGCCCAGAGTTCAGGTCAAAATTCTGGGTGTGGGTTTGGACCATGTTAATAAAATAAAAATATTTTCCAAGGGGCTTACTTTCACCAGAACGTCTCTTTTCATATATGGACGTAATTGTAAACAACGGTCATTTTAATTGTATCAACATCAATGTGCATCATCCACCTACTTACTCCTTATGAAATTTTCTTCAGTCTCATCTGCAATACTTAATAATACACCTCCTTGCAGCTGGCATGAAGAGTGTGCCTCACTCCAGGAGAGGGATGAAAGTAGGTTGAATTGGTAGCAAATGTGTGAGTTGAGATCCTTCTCCCAGACAGCATCACAACCCACCTTGGTAGATGCTAGAAACAAAATCCATTAAAACATTAACTATAAATCTTATTTTTATCTATACAGCAATATATTTCTAAGATGAAGTTGAATGAAATTATTCCAACTTACAACTTTTAAAACTTCAGTGCCCTTTTCTATTCTTGGTTAAGTCTTTATGATGAAATCTGCATTTATCCCATTGGCATTTTATGTTTAAACTCTTTCAAGATTTAAGGGAAATTGAAGAAATTATCAACAAAGAAGCTCTAATTCTTTCTGGGAAAATAATAGAAGCCACTTTTAAGAGAATGTAATATAATTGAAGCATTTGTGAAAATTTTATCTGAGTTCTTTAAAAAGCAGTCAGTTAGAACTTCACACTAAAAGCTGAGTGAATTGAAATCTTTATTTGAGATAGATGCAAATGTTGTTTCAAAATGCTTTCCCCAAAAATATCAAAATGCTAGGTGGACTAAAAGGTTACAGTAGAAATATGAGTCTATAATGAACTCAAGTTTTCAAATAAACATTGAGAACAGGAACACTGATACTTAGTTTAACAAAGTTCTTTCAGCCAAAAGGAGAAGCACAATCCACTTGCAAAACATTGGCCAAGGACCGCATAGTTTACTTAAAAGTAAATTTAATGAAGTATGAAATGTGGATCTGAAATCTGAAGTTTATTGAAATAACAGAAAATAAAGACCTAGGATGGGTATTTTTGCTGAAATTTAAATCAAACCCCACGGTGAATTAAGCCATAATAATTACCTGAAATCAAACTCAGCCAAAGAATTTCAGAATGTAGAAAATGTGGACCATGCTGCAGCATGAGTGTAACTGATGGTCAGATAATCTGTTAAAATCTAGAAACAGCCTTTCCCAAACTGCGATCCACAAAGTATCACGGCTTCACGAGATCCCCGAGAAAAGCTGGGACGTAATGCACGTGTAGCCTCCTCTGGGAAATTTATGATGTAACTAGCATGTTTAAGATCCTGAGAAGTTCTATAGTAAAGAAACAGCTGAATTTTAACTCAGTATCCTTCAAACTTATTTGACAATGAACTCTTTTTCGTTTGTTTTCTCTTCCCTGCAGTACTTAGTTAATGGCTCCCTTGGGGGTGGGGGTAGTTTGTTTTCACGTCTGGTGGCAACATGTCTTCCCCAGAACTGAGTTAGTTAAGGAGACATTAATAAACCACATGTAAGTCTAAGGTTGTCTACAGTTTCCTGACTGACACACGTATTTAGAGAAGGATCCAAGATGGAGGGAGGTCAGAAGACAAGGCTATCACCAAGTAAAACTGAAGGGAAAGAAGAGAAAGGAAGGAGGAGGACTTGGTTTTTGTTTGCTTGTTTGTTTACTGGGTAGCTTAAACAACATTTATTCCTCACAATTCTGAAGGCTGGGAAAGTCCAAAATTAAAGTGCTAGCAGATTTACTGTCTGGTAAGAAGGAAGGACATTTTCAGTAATCATCTTGCCCTGGTGGCTAAAATTTCCCCATTGACTCTGAGTTCTTAGAGACTGTCTTCAGTTAAAATGCAAGGCCATCCATGAGATGGACAAGACACTACACATTATCAGACATCAGTTCAGTTTTGTTCATCCCATGTGACAGCTAGGGCCATGAGAGAGGAGCAGGAAAATCTTTACAATTTCTGTGTGCATAAAAGTTGCTTCGCTAGCTTCTAAAAAAAAAAAGCAGAATACTTGTTCTGAGTCTTACAGACTCTGAATTAGTAACTCTGGGATGGGATTCAGAAACCTGCATTTTAAACATATTCCTGACTACAAGGCAGTTGGTCCACAAAGCAAACACTGGGAAACACTGGCTTAAAAGAAAACATTCCAAGCACTTTCTAAGCAGAGCAGGTATGAGTAGCCTTTGGCTACTAGAAGATAGTAGGATCAAAAGGGGCGATGGAGGAGAATGTCAGAAAGGGAGATCTGGGTATTGGGTACCTGCCTCTCACCTACTGCCTTGGGGAAAGAGTCAATGATAAGTCCTAATTACAAGCCTCCAGGCTACAGCCACATCATAATAAGAAAAGGTCTGGAGGACACTTCAATTGATCTCATTCCCATTTTTGCCAAGAGTTGGTCCTGCCCTTTCAACAGGACTAGATTGAGCTAAGTAAACACAGCCTTTTGCAGTAAACTGCCTGGATTCTATACAGTAAGCAGTTAAGGTGAGAGGCTTGCGGGTGATCCTGGCTCTGCTGCAAAGTACTTTTTGTTAGATTTCCCTTGGCTTTGTATCATCTGTGCCAATTCTTAAGCGTAATCAAAAGGAAAACTTCCAGTCAAATGCTTGCAACAAGGGCTTATACCTTATACTCTTCTAACAAGTCAGTTCATTTATCATTGAAACTTAGTTTCAACTAAAATATAGGAACATGTACTTCTGTGCAGTTAGACACAAGTCCTCTCTCTGCTTCTTTAGATGGGCTGCATGTCACTCCGTGTGTCTTATTTGAAGATTGTGTGGTGGAAAATGGGATGAAAGTGCCACCTTGGGCCTGGGCACTGTGATGTGCTCTCTTGATCTCTCTTCACGACCGAAGGCTTTACTTCCCCAGCTGTCAGCACGTAGCTCTTAAAGTTAAGCCTTCTTCAAGTATTGCCTTGGCTGAAGAGGCTGTTTCCCCAATGTCACTCTCCCTTCGAAAGGCAACCTGCAAGCCATGGCTAGTCAATGCAGGGCTATAGAGAGCTCCTTGTCCATCAGTCAGGGGGTGGCCGATCCTGCATCACGAGCCTCTGCAGTCCTGCTCTTTTCTCTTCCTTTCCACGCTTATTGAACCTGAGGCCACTCCCCAAGAGACCTCTTGTGTGTTCGTCTTGGCCTCGGAGACAGCTCTGAGGAAACCCACCTGCCTCAGGCTGCACCTTGGCCTGAGGCACTGGCATGTATTTACTCCTAGTCCTCTTGCTTCGTCATATTTAATTTCTCTTTCCAAGCCACTGCAAATGCAAGGTTAAAGGCTGGTGTCTCAGGTACATTTACTTTTCTTTCAAATTAAAAAAATTCAAATCTAAGGGCTACCATCATATTATTATATTTCCTTTGGTTGCCTTTATATTATCTTTTCTGTCACTAAATTATGAGCTCCTTGAAGGAAGCAACTGTGCCATATATTCCTTTGTACCTCTTATTATTTGGTGAAAGATTACCAAAATCTTTTGCATGATGCTATAAATAGGTGATTTTTCCCTTTCAAAATACACCTCTCTTCTAATGAACTGAAGTATATTCATGTCAACACTGATTTTGTTATAGAATATGGCTGAGATGCAGCCATTTCTCCTTCTCTGTTAACATGGCTTATTTGTTCCCTAAGGATACAGCCTTGTCATTGTCCCAGGTGTACTCTTTCCTCCCACTTTAAGAAATGGTTGAATTCTTAAAAAAGAAAAATTCTGTAAGCATCTGTGTACAGGTTTTCATGTAGGCTTATGTTTTCATATATTCACATGTATTGATCTCATATCCTATGAATGAGTCTATTTGTTGTAGTAGTTTTTTAGTGGATTCCTTAGAATTTTATATATGTAAGATCATATCACCTGCAACTAGAGATAGTTTTACTTCCCCTTTTCTCATCTGGATGACTTTTACTTAATTTTCTTGCCTACTTGCCCTGCCTAGATCCTCTAGCACAGTGTTGGACAGAAGTGGTGAGAGTGGACATTCTATCTTATTCCTGATTTTAGGGGGAAAGCATCCAGTCTCTCACCATTAAGTATGCCCTTTATCAGGTGGAGGAAATTCCCTTCTGATCCTACTTTGTTTGTTTGTTTGTTTTTCATGAAGGGATGTTAAGTTTTGTCAAAAAATTTTTTCTGCATCTATTGAGATAATCATGTGGTTTTTCTCTTTTATCCTATTGATATGGGTATTGCATTAGCTGATTCTCAGATTTTAAGCCCCTCTTGCATTCCTGGGCTAGGTTCCAGCTGGTTGTGGTTACAGTTCTGTACGTGCTGTTGGATTCTGCTTGCTGGTGTTCTGTTGAGGATTTTTGCATCTTTATTCATAAGAGATTTGGTCTGTAGTTTTCTTTTCTTGTGATGTCTTTGGTTTCAGTACCACAGTAATGCTGGCCTCACAAGATGAATTGGGAAGTGTTCCTTCCTTCCTCTTCTATTTTTCCATTTATCCCTTTTCTTTCTTTCTTTCTCTCTTTCTCTCTTTCTTTCTTTCTTTCTTTTAATTGAAGTATAGTCAATTACAACGTGTCAATTTCTGGTATACAGCACAATGTCCCAGTCATGCATATACATACATATATTTGTTTTCATATTTTTTTCATTAAATGTTATTACAAGATATTGAGCATAGTTCCCTGTGCTATACAAAATAAACGTTTATTTTTTTAATCTACTTTTATATATAGTGGCTTTCATTTGTAAATATCAAACTCCAAAATTTATCCCCTCCCACCCCCTTTCCCTGGTAACCATTAGATTGTCTACTAAGTCTGAGAGTCTGTTTCTATTTTGTACATGAGTTCATACTGTCCTTTTTTTTTTTTTTCTTTTTTACATGATTCTACATGAATGATATCATATGGTATTTTTCTTTCCCTTTCTGGCTTACTTCACTTAGAATGATGATCTCCAGGTCCATCCATGTTGCTGCGAATAGCATTATTTTATTCATTTTTATGGCAGTCCATTTACTCTTTAACCCACTCAGTCTGGCAACTAGAATCTATCTTGTCAAGGCCATCAGTGACCTCCATGTGGCCAGATCCAGCAAACAGTTTCAGATCTGTCAGATCAGGCCCTGGAGCAGCATCTGGCAAACTGAGCTCTGTGTCCTTGCTGTTGAGCTCTTTTCTTGACTTCACATGCTTGGCTACCCTTCCCCATTTATGGCTGCCCCTTTTCAGTCTCCTTGGTTGGTTCATTCCTCTCTATTCAAACTAAATATGAGGGCTTAAGACTGGGCCCTGAGTCCCCTTCCTTTCTGTTCCACCCATGCTCTGGACTATCCAACCCAGTCCCATAAATCCCTTTCCTATAACTCTCAAATATATAGACCTTTACATCCAACTGCCTGGTCCACATCTCTGCATGACTCACTCATACATCGCGTGTCCCCATCTGAGAGCTTGATTTTCTCTTCCAAATCTGTATCTCCGCTAACTTATTTGTGCATATCAAAAATCTGGGGGCTTAATTAACACCTAACTTTCTCCCTTATCTTCTAAGTCCGTCCTTACAGTGAGGAGTCCAGCTCCTGGTTTAAAATCTCTAGTGATTTTCTAGGCCTGACCAGAGGCAATGACAAAGGCTGCACGGCAGGCTTCAGGGGAGTATCCGCCCTCCCCACAGCTGACTTGGTGCATAGTCTGTGCACTGCAGTCTCTGAAGGAAGCTGCAGGTGAGGACTCAGGCAGCTCTGGTCCATCAAGCTCTTTACATATCGACCTTCCTAGCCCTGGCACCTTCATCCCTAGGTCTCTTTACCTGAGGCCTTGGTCCTCCCCTGGTGGCTCTCGATGGGGTTGGAGGCGGGGGAGGGGAACCTTGAAGGCACTTTTCCCCTCTGACTCAGTACCCAGTGTTTTTCCACTCCTGTCTCTTCCCTCTCACCCTATGTTCTACCCTACAGTCCATAAAACCAAAGAGCACTCAGGGTTCGCTCAACAGTCTGTGCTCACCCCCAGACCCTTGACTGGTACACTACGCCACAGGAAAAACGAAACGGGGGTGTCAGTGCTTCCTCCTTTTTTAGGCTCTTGCTTATACCATCACAGTAAGTGATTAAGGGTTCAACTCTTTCATTTTGGTTTGTTACTTTAATTGGCTACTCAGATATCTGACAGCTCAGCTCTCTCTGTCCAGCTCAGCTGAGTTCCTGCACCATGTGCTGTTCAGTCTATCTCCAAATTAGATCATCAGCACATCTGTCCATGTCCCTCCAGCCCTGCTGCTGCCTCCTGACCCAAGTCATCACTATCCCTGGCCCAGGCTATTGCTGGATCCTTATCCTGGCCTCCAGGATTTCCCTCTCTCTCCCATGGAGGACATTTGCCATAAAGAAGCCAGATTAAGCCTTAAAAAATGTTTAAATTATTATCGCTCCCCTGCTTAAGACCTTTTGATGGCTTTCATTTATTGTTAGAATTAGGTAAATCCTCTAGGACACCCTGAATTATCTTACCATGAGTTGGCCTCTGCCTACCTTCCCAGAGTGTCTTGCTCCTTTCTCCCCTACTCGCTGTGCTCTTGCCTGCTTGTCTTTCACTGGTCAAAGCCCTCAGACATTTGGCCAGTGGCACGAGGCAGGAGTGACAGGGTGAGGTGGGGGTGGGGAGTGGGGGGGCAGTTGACCTGGATGGGTGGGAGTCATTTATCATGGATGGACGTTATTTGGAATTGTCAGTGCATGTGCTTGGTAAATTAAAAGCAGACTGACCTTTAGTTGGTTTTATATTACTCTTTAGTTCTACTCAAACAATATGCTCGCTTTATTGCCTATACCAGTGCTGACCACTCCCCAGCTCTCCCTTCCCCTTGTTCCTCCGTCACTGCTGAGCCATGCACTTCAGGTAGGATGTCTCATCCCCCACTTCCATCTTGATAACTCCTACTCATTTCTCAAGCTACAGTTTCCTCAGAAAAACCTTTCCTGATTCCTTGACTTCCTTGCAAAATTTAAATTTGATTTCTCCTTATAACACTGTTTTTGCTTTTTTAAAGTAGCACCTATCAAAAATGGTAATTGTAAATTAATTTGGGTGTTGTACTTGAATGTGAGCTTCCTTAGGGAAGGCACCATGACATTCATCTTTCACTTTTGTGGTTATAATCCCCGTGGCCAGCAGAGCACTTGCTGCCTAGTAAGAGTTCAGCACATATTTGTGGAAAGGAATGAATGACTGGTTTGTGGAAAGGGAGGTCAGACATACATCATCACAGAAGTCAAGAAGAGACAGTGCTCTGAGGAATGTAAGCAAAGTGAAGAGGCATAGACAATTCTTTTGAGAAATCTGTCTATGGCAGAGAATGAGAGAGACAGATGTTTTCAGGAGGCAGAAGTGGGGATGAAGGAGTTGTATTATTTTTAAGATGTTAAGACTCGAGCAGGTTTAACTGCTGAGGTGAATCCACCATACATCCGTATTGGAATCACCTGGAAGGCTGGTTAAAACACGATTGCAGGGGCTGCACTGCTAGAATGTCTCGTATTGGTGTCTGGGGTGTGCATTTCTAGCAAGTTTGCAGGGAATGCTGATGCTGATGAAACAGGGACCACACTTTGAGAACCACTGAGATACAGGTTGGAGAAGGGCGGAGGGGAGGCTCCAGAGTCCAGGTGGGGAGATGTGCCCAGGGTTGGAGGAGGGCCACACTGTACAGGATGGAGAGGAAAAGATGGGTGCAGACCCAAGTCAGGCTTATAGGTTTGGGAGCAGGAAGTTTTTAAACTTGCCCTGTTTTCTTTGTGGAGAAGGAATTGAGGCCATCTCTTGAGAGTAGGGAAGGAGATGTAGGGCAGGGTTAGAAGTCAGGGGAGAGAAGAGAGGTTTGCATGGCCCCTATAGGGAGTGAGAGAGCAGTATGACAAGAGAGATGCAGTAATATTGCTGACCAGGCCGAGGTTGGCAGTCTTACATCTGTTTTGGTACGAATCTGCTCTGTTGTATCATTCAAGTCACTGATACAAATTGTATCAGCTGAATGAGGTTTCGGGGCAAATCAGATTGTTCCAGAGGTTGGTATCCTAAACATATCTCAGACTAACTGAGTGTGATTCTCAAGCTGTGTAAGATACACAACCAGGACAACCCAGCATGACCCCGAATTGCCTGTAAACAAACTCAGAGTGATTCCTAGACATCATCCTTATTCCCGAAGATCTATACTGATGGATGTTTTATCACATCCCTCTTTGCTAGTGTGTTTTTGTATGTGTTTATCAGCACTAAATTTAAATTTTGCCCACTTACAATCAACGTTGGTGTTTTTAAAAAAGGCATCACTCTACATTGTGATACTAAAAAATTTCTATGTAAGAAAGGTGAGATACAGATGTAGGAATCTCTGCTTTAATCCACTCCTCTTGTCCTGCCCACTTGTTGACCTCATGGAAAGAGCTATCAGCTTACACAGATTCCAGTCTCTGGTACATCATTTTGAGTTATGTTGGCCACCAGGAACCAAAAGACAAGAAAGGAAGAAAACTGGAACTGTAATTTAGCACTGTACAGATAAACATGCTCTCTGCTGGTTGTGGTAAAGGTCAGGAGAGTGGAAATCTGGTAGGTTGTCAAGCGGAGGAAGCTTCTGAACTCTAGGAAGCTGAACAAATAGATAGTCTGGGGAGGGAAAAGCCCTGGGTACCACTAAGCCCAAGCTTCCACCTGGGAAACGATAATTGGCCAAAAGTGACAGAGGATGGTGACAGTGCTCTTTGAAGAATCTCAAAGAGAATATTGTAGCTTAAAAAACACCCCTCGGTATGAGGGCCATGTGAAACATATGTTAATTTTATTAGTATTGGCTTATTTACTTTTAATAATGACATCTATTGGAAATCAAATTGGAAACAGAAGATGATGTCAAAAATGTGACATCTGACTCAAGAATCCAAGGTGTGTAGGGATTACATGCACATACACCTACATACAGACATTCAAATTCAGAAAGAGAAGGCTGATGATCTGACAGTTAGTAAATAATGAAATTTTTCCATGCTTGTTGGTGAAGGGCTGCTGTTCTAAGCTCCTCAAGTGCCTCTTGCTGCTCCCACGTCCCATCACATTATAGCAGCTAAGGGGTTAATACCAGCAGTGGGCCTCCAGGACTCCTAACCCCCACATTAAGATCTCCACTTGGATTGACCAATAGCCCATATCATGTTGTTTGCTAAATGTCTTAATATCAGCCTTGTATATAGATGTATGTTGTATAGAATTACCTGCATATTATGAATTGTCTGATGAATTATCTGCCACAGGATCACCTGGGCCACTTGTCAAAAATGCAAATGCTTATTGCATCTCTGGGACAGGGTGAGGATATGCATTTTAAGCTATCCCCAGGTAATTCTAGAGCATTGTATCAAATATAGTCTGCATTTTCAGGCATAGAGCGAATCTGTCCTATATTCCATCTAGAGGTCAAGTTCTTCAGAGAGAGAGTCCTAAGTCCTAACACTATGTCTAGCTTGTCTGGTAGCAGGCAATAAAGAGGAGGGACCATTGATACAGGAGCCCACGCTGAAAAGATAAGTTAGCCTTGAAGATGATGTCATGATGATAATGGTAATCCTGGCAAGGGCCACGTACTATCACCTAATTGGATCCTGTCAGTAACCCTAATAGGTACTATTTTCAGCTCCATCTTACGGTGAAGAAACTGAGGCTCGGGATCTCATTGTTG
Organism: Camelus bactrianus; assembly: GCF_048773025.1. Taxonomy (NCBI): domain Eukaryota; kingdom Metazoa; phylum Chordata; class Mammalia; order Artiodactyla; family Camelidae; genus Camelus; species Camelus bactrianus. The sequence goes on from NC_133543.1 coordinate 43,955,502, forward strand.
GGAGGAAGCAGGACTCCAACCTTGGTCTTTCTGATTTCAAAGCCTATGCTCTTTCTTAGTCACTAAGTTGTACTGGCTCCTAGATTAGAAAAAAACTCTACAGGTAACTTATAAATCAGATTCTTTGGAGTTAATCTCCTTGATTTCTTTTTGTTTCAAATTTCTTTATGGCATTTTGTTAACTATGTGGAGAGAATGTAGGCATGGAAGATGAGGAGATTATAAAATCTATATTCTCTGCCTTGCAGGAACCAAGGTGAAGGAAATTGAATATAGAAAGTAGAAGGTATATATAAATATTCCCCAATACTTAAGAACCATTGGAAACCTTTAAGCTAAATGAAAATATAATAAAATAATAGTAACTGACAAAAAATTTAGAACATTCAGCTATCATTGACCTTGAAAATCAAGTTAAGGAGAGAAAAAGATTTTGAGGTTATAGCTAGAAACTGAGTAATAAGAAAAGGGAATCAAGATAAGAACTCATTGTTGAGAAATGATGAGGGCAACTGTGCTTTTAAAAAGATCATCAAAGTCCAGTGGATGCCTGGACTTGACAATGGGCAAGACAAGCAGTCAGGACATGGAAAAGTTAAGGCAGCTCGCAAGAGGAAGTGGATTGGAGGAATAACTGAGCTTTATATGCATTCAGGTTTATTTTGAAGTATCCTGCCTGGAAGCTGGGATTAATGAGATCACAGAGTATTATAATTTGATTCCAGTTAAAGCATCCTTATGCACTGAACTTAATGAAGAATGGCTAATTAACATCTTTTGAACTTAAAGGAAAGAAGGAATACACATCAGAATTGTCTTTTCAAGCAAAAACAAACACAAAATCAAAACCTGGGTAAATGGAATCAGAGAGCTTATTCAGACTTCAATATATCAATCTGGGTGCTTTGCTGTAGATACAAATAACTTTCTAATCATCCTCGGTTCATTACTGACATATAGGGAAGACTAGGTTTTATACTTACTGGGATCTGGGCAAAATCCCCACTTCTCATCTCTTTCATACCGGCTCGTTGTGGCACACCACAGTGAGTTGTCTTCCCGCCCTTCCCGAGTACACTCATGATGCCACTGCCGGTTATACTGGAAGGGAAACATGCATGGTGTCCCATGGGCGTTACCTTTGATCGTATACAAATCTAGGAGAAAGAAAAGGACAAAGTCAGATAAGCATTATGTCAGCTTTATCTTTGAAAACTGTAATAGAGTGAATGCATTTTTTACTGACCAAAAACCTACAATGGGCAAGGTCTTCCCTTTGTCACAGTGAACGCTCAGGACCTCTGTGTCTAGAGCATGGAAAAGTGCAAGGCTGAGTGCTGTGTTCAGGGGAAACGCTGATAAATGTTTGTTATTTGTATGTTTATCTCCTTGTTTATTTTCTTTGGTGCACTGCTACAGTTAGCATACATATTTGTAAATGGATGAGAAGAGAACAAATTTATTTATTATTAATTTTTAATTTAAGTAGAGTTGATATTTACAATATTGTATTAGTTTCAGGTATATGGTTTCAGATTCTTTTCCATTATAAGTTATTATAAGATAGTGAATATAGTTAGAGAAAAATATCTTCCAGTCCCCCAAAAATCAGCCATCAGCATCTGAACCTTGAGTTTCATGAGCATTTATTAATTTGTTCATTCAACAGATGTCTGTTGAGCATTTAATGTGTCTAACACTGGATATATGATGTAATAGTGAACAAATGAGTAAAAGTTCCTTTTTAGATGGAGCTTCTGTTCTAGTGGGGAGAGAAAAAGAGAAAGCAAATATGCAAGTAAACATATAATTTCAGGTAGTGATAAGTACCATGAAGAAAAACAAGATAGGGGAAAACAGAATGACTGTGTGGTGTGTGTGTGTGTGTGTGGGTGTGTGTGGCGGGGGTGGTGGAGGGGCATGATTTTTGATACGGTGGTCAGTGACAGCCTCTCTGAATAGGAACCAGGGGAAGTGAAGGTTCAAGTCTTTGGAAAAGAGTTGTACTGGCAGGAGGAACAGCAAGTCCAAGGGACCTGCGACAGGAGCTGTGAGGAGTGAATGGGAAGAGTGGGGAGGCCCGGGAGTGGGTGGAGTGTGAGCTCACAGAGGGCTGGCTCTGCCACATCATGGACTTCAGTCTTTACTCTGAGGGCGGTGGGAAGTCACTAGTGGGTTTTGAATGGGAAAGTCTCACAATCAGATTTCCATTTTTAAAGACTCACGAGGTACAAGGTTCTGCAAACAGAATATGCACGGGGGGAGGGCAACACGGATGCTGGGCTGGAGGCCCCCACAGCAGTCTAGGAGAGAGATGGCCCTGCTGAGGCGCCTGCTGGCTGCTTCCTCAGAGTATTTCAATAATTGGTCATCCTTGACTTTTGGCAGGAAACAACAGAACTTTTCATGACTCAACTGAAGCTTTCTATGGTGAGGGGAATCAAGGCCACCTTCAATTAAGTCAGAAGGTCCTGGAGCGAAAAGGCTGGCCATGGGGATTCCACCCTCTCCCACAATTGGCAGGGGCTAGCCCGAGCTCACCCCACATCACCAGCGCTAGAGGCTGGAGCTGTTTGGGAACTACTGGTATTTCAGGACACATCCTCTTGTCTCCATCCTCCGCTTTCTACTCAGTCTCCCCCTGAACGCGTTGTGAGTGTGGGTATATGGCTAAAAAGTTAACCTAAGACAAAATGCCAAGTTCCTCCTTGGAACAGTAGGTTATTCAGGGTGCTGGTTTGCAGCTCTTGCTTCATTGCAGTGAGTCCTAAAAATGGCTTGCTCTTGGCTCTGTCTCTCTTTACTCATTTCTCATAGGAGAAAGTCTTGCTTTAGATCGTAGACGCTCCTTGCTCAGCTTCTTAGACTTTTTAGAAAGATAAGTTCTTATTAAGGCATAGTTCTAGAGTACCATTAGGGCAGGGACCACATCTGTCTCACTGGCCTTTGTAAATAAAATGTCCGGTACTGTGCCTGAGAAACAGTGCTCAATGAATGTGCGGTGGACAGTGAAGGGGTGGATGAATGAATGAAGAGAGCTATGAAACAAAGCCCGAGAAACAGGTTTGAGGTTTCAGAATCTAGAAGTTGCTTTCTTTCTTTCTTTTTTCTTTTTTTCTGTTTAAAAATGCCCCAAATGACAAAACTATGGAAACAGCCTCCTCCTCTCCCCCAACACACACCCCAAAACTTTCCCACTTTCCCACTCTCTGGCACTCATCCAATACCCCTGACAGTTGTTTGCCTTTAGATGCCTTGTGACATGACCCTCCCCTGGATGCCAGCCAGGCCTCAGGAGGCTCTGCAGTGCCTGCAGGCACGCTCCCACACACGGGACTGAGTTTCTACAATAAGGGAAATGGTGGCAGGAGAGGCTCTTACATTCACCCTGGAGAGTCCTTACGTTTTCCTTCTACCTTCATTTTCTCTCTCCCTCCTCCTCTTGTTCTTTCTCCTCCTTTCCACCGATTCCCAAAGTTATTTAAGCATTTTCTTGCCTAACACCTTTAAATTCTGAGATGTTCTGCTTTTTTGGCAGAACTTAGCAAGTCCATTCCAAGTAATCTTTTTACGATAAACGGCTGAGCAACCGAAATGTATTAGTAGAAGTCCCTTGAGGTTCCAGGTGCATTGTACTTCTTTCACTATGATCTATTTTACAAATCTTATGGGCAAACTTTCTGAATATACTGTTTCATGAGCACTTTGGATGAAATTACTTTTTTTACCTTTGTGCAGATATTCACAAATGCCTCCACCGCCTGACATGTAGGGGATCCACTTATGAAGATATTTCCATGAGGCCACAAGCGTGTTGTGCTTCACCTGGACCGAATACTGGTGCGGGCCAGTGATCGTCTTCCTGTTGCAGCGCCACCTCAAGGAAACGTGAGTGGAATCACACTCGTATATGCTCAGAGGCTGCTCTGGATCAGACATGTTCAGGCCCAGGCAGCCGCTGCCGCCGATGTTAAAGAGGTGGTGGTTTGAAACCCATTTCCATAGCATGTACTTGTTTGGTGGTTTGCAGTTCTCCAGGGTCAGTGTAGATTTGCCTGCTTGAATGCATTTCTCGAGGGTCTCACTTTGGATAATGAAGATGCCTTTATCTGAAACAGCAAAATAGAAGATACGGTATAGAATATTTGTGTACAATAATTAACTAGTGTCATGAGGGTCCCAGTGTGCATGTCTGAGCTGTGAAAGGTCACAACTGACAAGCCTCAAACAGAACTGAATTTGATTGGCGGGCTCCATCACCAGGGCTTTATTTGCACAAAACAAAGGAGTTTCCTGGGAAGCATAAATAGACTTGGTGGAGCCAGTGGGAGACCTCTGGTCTAAGGCTGCCACGGCCCCCCAATAACAAGGGCTGCTTGTGAATCCACTCAGGGATGGTACTGATAGAGAAGGAGCTTGCCACAGCTGGAGGGAGTGGGGGCTGGTAATAAAACTCAGGGCTACAGGGGAGGGACATTGGGTGCCCAGAGGTGTACGGTGACACTTTGTTTTTCTTCAGACAAGTGCCTGAATGTCAGGAATATGGCAGCTGAATCAAGAGCCACTGAAATGAACATTTCTGCCATCAAATTTCTGTAGAAAACCCAAAGGATAAAAATTAAGTGCTGCTTTGTGTCTTGATAAAAGATGCAATGTTGGTGAGAAAAAAAATGCTTCTCCATAGTGGTTTTCTGCTCTGGGTCCATCCGGAGGAAAAAGGTGGAGACATTTGCTATGGGGATGGCCTCTTCCTGGGAGCATCCTTGTTGGGTAGGCCGGGCAGCAGCAGACAGATGCCCAGGACACTAGCTGAGTCCCCACACCTGGATACATGAAAGGAACAGAACCACCATGATAGCTGTGAAACCACACAGGCCACGTGGCCACGTGGAGAAAGGCCTGTTGTAATCTACTCCTGAGTCCCCAACCCCCAGAGCCAGAAGAAGGGATGTGGGTGAATTTCCTGTGGAAACGCTGGCGGGGCCCAGCCAGGGCTACCTGCTCGCTACTTGACTTTACCTCAAGTCGCTGGCCTGGAAGGCATCTATTACATAACAGTTATGAACATGTCCTCCCATGGGTTTTTTGAAGGTGGAAATCATGTCTAATTTCTTTAATCTAAGTGCAGAGTGTCCTGAGCACGTTGCAGAAGTTCAAGGAATGTTTGATGTGATTAAACATGCTGGCGGCTGCTGCTGGGCCTGCGGTTGCTGGGGTCACTTAGCTTGGACTGTCTGGTCAGGCCCATGAGCCCTTTTGTTCTCCTATTAGCTAGGCTCTGCGCTTCTATTTTACTTCCTGTCCATTATTCAAAGTTCTGAAGGGACATTATCAGGTTCCCTTCAAATGGCTGTGTTTAGGGCCAGTGCTATCTCTTTTGGCAGGGGCGTAGCAGACACAGGCAGAGAGGCCTTCTAGAGATTTGAGCAGTGTAGAATGAGCCTCCCCGTGTGTTAGTGAATGGGAACAATGCTTCATTTTGGTCAAAGTTCTTTTGGTTTTTCTTTTTCTCAATTTTTTTAATTGAAGTATAGTTGGTTTACTATGTTGTGTTAATTTCTATTGTACAGCATAGTGATTCAGATATATATATATATGTACACACACTTCTTTTCATTCTTTTCCATTATAGGGTATTACAAGGTATTGCATAGAGTTCCCTGTGCTACAGAGTAGGAGCTTGCAGCCTATTTTAAATACAGTAGTTAGTATCTGTGGCTCAGGCTGAGAAGAACTGATTTACAGTAACCAAAATCACTCAAGACACTGTTAAAAAAAAAGATTGTCAATGCATCAGTGGAAGCTATACTTCATTTAATAATTGATAAACTTACTTACAGCCGTATATTTGAGGAGTCAAATTAGTTGTCAGAAAATTGCTTTGCTCACTGTACATCAGAGCAAAAAAGAAGGGAGTTGGGGGTGGGAAGGTAGCAAATGAATGGTTTTAGGGAGATTTTATTTAGATCAGGAAATTTGTTTTCCTAATGAAGCCTGTGTCTGTGTAGTTACTAGTAATAGTCATCCAAGATCAAATCCACCTCCAGCCAATGCGATGTGGACTCTGATAATTAACCTTCTCTCCAACTCTCCTGCTCTCCTTTTTGTGCCTGGGTTGAATGTTACCTTCATTTCTATTGTAATCTACTAATTACTTTCTAGCTAGCCCAGAGTTCCATTAATTTTTCACTAAAGGATAATTATTTTACTATAATTGTTCCTTAGTTTAGCTTCTATCTAATATACATGTTTAAATATATCCAGCTCTGCAATTTACAGGCTGGACCTCAGTCCTCTGGGCCTCAGCTCAGACACCTGAGATAGGTGCGTAGACTACCTGGCTGCTGGTTAAGAGCTCTGGAATCAGGCAGACCTGCCGCAGACCAGCTGCGTGGCTTTGGACACATTTCTTGATCTCTGTGAGCCTTGCCTTTCTACTTTTAACTGGGAATATGTGTGATACTGACCTCACAGGGAGGCTAAGAGTATTCCATTAAATAACTCATGCAAAGCACACCACACACTACGTTGGCATGGGGAGACCTCAGCAAATGTGAGTTGTTGTTGTTATTATCATTCTGGCTTCCTGATTCTTGGTCTGTAGATCCAGCCATAAATTTGATTGAAGACCTATAGAGTACTCATTTGCACATACCCCAAAGACTTCTCTTCTATCATTAGCACAAAAACTCATTTTGACTTTAGTTTCTGCAGCACATAATGGGAGTAGACATTTTAGTTAACAATCCTGAAATACTATGCTGTCACCTTTTATGGAGGAAAAATACTCTTTAGACAACGAGATAACTAAATCTTTGTCTCAGATATATGTGTAATTATGAATTAAGAGTTTTCATCTGTCCATCTTCCACACTCTCTACCTGTAAAGTCTATACTGCAGCTCCCTCACAAGAAAGGCAAAATTACCTGATGTTGACAGGGAGTGTATGAATGGTTGAATGAATGGTCTGTAAGTAAGTGGACATGGAAATTACATATTGCTAAATTTTGTGAATAAATAATGTTTTAAAAAGTCCAAATTATTAAGTGTCAAGAGAAAAGGAATGGTAGAATCAGAAGTTCTGTAGTCCCACCAGTGGTCATTACAACACTTTTGCAAAGAATATATTAGACAAACTTAATTCCATGCTGCTCAGTTGCAGGGGGCTATCCCATTTCTATGCCCAGCTGCCTTTAGAATGTGGCTTTGGAAAAGTTCTTCAGCATGTATCATAAACAAGTAGCTCTGGCCTACCAATAACAATACACATGCCATTGCCAGAAGGATAGTGTATGTCACACTAAGCTAAAAAATGGCCCAATCCTATTTTCCCATTAAGCTGTAATGGAATTGGGTCCTGGCATCATTAATCTCCATAAATCCACTGAAGAGAAAACAACTGTTTCCAAATAGACTGTGAGGAGATCCAACATAGGTATCAATATTCTGATTATTATCATATGTGTATATGAGTCGCCTCTAACAAAAGCATAATGTGAAAATAAGCCACCCATCCTTAGTATCTGTAGGCATATTTCAGAAAGGATGAGAATCAAATGTGGGAGGAATCAAGATTGATTATATATGTCAAGGACATCAGTTCTGCTTGAACACTGATTAAGTGGTTAATGAATTGCTGCCAGAGTGACTAAACCTCTCTGCAGTAAAATGCTATTATACTTCCTTTCATAATTATAAGTTTAGGAGGAGAAAAAGGATTGATTTACTAAAGGTAACTTATAAACTAATTTTCATCCTTTTTTTTAACAGATAAAATTCATGGAAGATAGGGGCTCTGCTTTCTACTTCTGAGTTCCTTTTGAGAGGAAATCATTTTAGACCCACTTTTTGGCCCCACAGGATAACATCTACTTTTTTAAGGAGTGGAAGGAGAATTACTTTATTTATTCATTTATTTATTCATTCATTCAACAAGCATTCACGGGCTTCTGACTGTGTGGAAGGCACTGTGTAGGATGTCAGAGAGAGAGAGTAAGGAATTATTTGTCTAAATATCTGTTCCTTAAAACTATCTCTACTTGTTCTGGAATCATGGGAATTCTCCTTGTTAATGGAAAGAAGGGAGTTTCATCAGTTCCAAAGCAATCATTGTAACTGCACTTAAAACAAGTCCTTAAAAACAATTGATGAAAAGTAAGAAAAAGAACGTAGACTAGAATTTAAAACACTTGACTGGATCTTCAACTGATGTCACCTGTGAGGTGGACATGGCGTCTCAGTGTCAGCAGACCTTTCTGAGTGGAGTGTGTGTGTGTGTGTGCCTGTGTGTCTGTGTGTATAGGCATGTACTTGCCTATTTTCCAGGGAGGAGACAGCAGAACAGGGCTGGAAGGAACACAGACATGGTAGAGGAGAATAGTAACTACCCACATGCCCAGAACCATGAACTTCAGAGCTGGGTGGGACCGTAAAGCTCATTTAATTGAATCATCCTTACACATTGTTTTCCAAATCCATTTTTTCTTAGGCATTTGACACCCATATACTCAGTGAGGACCATATAGGTCTAGCTTTACTTACATGTACTAATTTGTAACCTGGAAAGAAGAAGATGAACTGCTGTAGATTGTTGCCAAACAATTTGAAAGAGGAGACTTGAAATCTCAAACAAACCTTAATTGAGGGCCTAATAGGGCATGTGTTAGGAGCCCTGCAGACAGAAGGATATGTATGTCCTAGTGTTTGCCCTTAAGGAGCTGATGTTCTCCCTGGGAGTACCTTGTGAAATGTACAGAAAGAACTATAACTTCATGCCAAACATATTTGACCTAAGAGGTATAAGCAGAGTAAGGTGGAAGCCAGGAGTTAGAAGGGATCAGTTTGGCCTACATGGTCAGAGAATCAATCAATCAATCAATCACTTTCTCACAAGAATACACACACACACACACACACACACACACACACACCACACACTTTCATTTAACAAGCATTTATTAGGAACCTAATATTTGTTGTACATGGAGGTGCATTGGTGAACTAGACCAGCATGAGTGCCTGTCCTCATTACAGGGAGAGAGTTCAGGTGGTAGAGGAGGTCTATAGATGGAGAGGTGAAGGGGGCACTGGGGACAGAGCAAAAGTCACCAAAGCTCAGGGGTGATACAAATAATCAGCTCTAGTGTGACAAGGGCCTCACTATGTAAAAGTTTGGTGGTTGTAGAATATAAAGTTGGAAGGAGATGGTTTGAGGTCATTTTATGAAGAACTTAAATTTTATTCAAAGGTTTGCATATCCTTCTTCAGATGAAAGGGTGCTTTTGGAACAAGAGAAGGCATGCATGAGCGAGGCTATGGTGCGGAAGATGAATTGGGGTGGTGAATCACTCGAGAAAAACATTTATTGAGCACTTTTTGTGTGCCCAGCATTATTTTAGGAGAATAGAGGTGTGAGACAAATGTCCAACTTCCTGCCCCAGAATTCTCATTTAGGTGGGATGAGACAGCCCACATGCAGAATGGAGAACAGTCTGAAGACTATTGCTTTGATCTGGCAAGGGAGATAGAGGTGTCAGTTCAACTGATGGTGATGAGAAAGGAAAGAAGGGGGTGGTTAGACTAGTCACTAGAGAGAGAATTCAAAGAGGGAAGAAATGACAGGATTTGGTGATCGATAGAATGGAAGGATTTTGGAAAAGGTGGTTGTGATGACTTGTGTTCTGGCTTCAGGTATTTGATGAGCTGTCAGATGCCTACCAATCCCTATGCTACCTTGAGGTTGGAGTCTAAGGCTTTGAGCTGCGGCTACAGTTGGAAGGGTGTCAACTCGAGGTCCCTGTAGGAAGTTTCCCTTCAGGCCCTCCCACTTGCCTTTCAGCATCCCTTCTGACCACCTCCACCTGCCTTTTGGTGGCCCCTTCTGCTTTCAACAGCTCTTCTCTTAGAACTGGCTGAGGTTTGAAGTGGTACAGGAATAAGATACGGTTTGAAATGTCAAGCCTTGGTGAGGTTTATGTCCTTTAAAAAAACAACAACAACACTGGAAACAGACAATGACACAATTCCTAAAGAAATCCTTTTTATGGTGGATTTTAGGCAAGCACAGGGTTTTCTGGTGTCCAATAAACAATACCATGACAGTGGCCACTTAATCCAGTCCACACATAAGCCGGCCTCTGGGTAGCTCTGTGTTAAGGGAACTGGAAGGAAAAGTTCAAATACACGGTTCACATCAAGTGCAATATTTGACAAGCTAATAGGAAGCCACAGCTTTCCAGCTACAATCCAATTTCAATCTCCTACCCCATTCCCTTGGGACTGAATGTCTTCTACTTCATCTACCCACACAGTTGGTGCTGGCTCACGCACTTTCTGCCAGGATCGTCTCTTAAATCCATCTAGTTTCGTGCTGTTCTGATAGTACCCTAGTTTTGGCATGGAAGGGGTCCAGGAGGTGGTGGGGAGGGCATCTCTGCCCTGAAACTGATCTAAAGGTGAGCAGCTTCTCTCTTGAGATGGACTGACATTTTCCAGCTACACAAATTTGTGTTGGTCCTGTCCAGTAAATCAGATTCAGATCTGATTCTGTTCCTTACTTAGATTACTCTGTAGCAGGAAGGGATGCTTTGAGTGGCTGAATCAAATCCTGTTCATGGCTGAACAATGCAGAGAAGCTGGATTCTTAATACGACTTTCCAAATCAATAAGCCAGGAATTTCTGATGTGTGCAGCATGCGGCATGTGCATTGAAAAGACAGAACTAAGTGAAAAGTATGTCTGTCCTTCCTGGCCCTCTCTGCATGAATATTTGCAATTTATCCCATATAATCTTAGATTTGGTGTTTGTCTCTTGACAATCTGATAGCACCTAACAAAGTCTGTGTCTTCCTATTAATTGCCTTCTATATCTAAAAAGTTAAGTACGTCTTAAAATATCTCCTTGCCCTATCTCAGAACTTCTTTCTTTCCCTGTCCTAGTGTTGTCATTGACTTTGAGCCTTCTTTATTTTCCTGCAGCTTTTGAACCTGGATAATCACCACCTCCACAGGCCTGTGGGACCCCCTTGCTAAATCTTTTTACGTGTTCTCTTCCCTTTTCTTTCTAATCTCCCCAAATCGTCACTCCAAGTTCCATGAGGCATACAATACTCTTTCTCACATGCAGGAAAAATGAAACCTCACTTAATCAGCTCCACTGGGCTCCAGTTTTGTCAGGATTCAACTTGCCTGTTACCACCCACTGTGTGAAGTGGATTAACCCTTTCAGACTGTTCTCATCACTCCCTGCCACTCTCCTTCCCTCCCCTCCCCGGTCTATCTCATTTAGCAGTAACTGACTCTCACAGAAAATCTTTTCTCTTCCAAAGTTCTTTGCTGAGTCTCTGCATCTTACTAGTGATTTTTTTTTAGTCTAACAGATTTTTAAAAAATTTTTTATTGTAGTATAGTCAAGTTACAATGTTGTATCAGTTTCTGGTGTACAACATGTTTCAACCAGTGAATTTTTAAACTGAGATGAAAACATTTTTCTTCCTTTTAGCTTTTAGTCTATTCCTCCATCATTTTTGTCTTTATTTAACTCCAAAGTATTTCACAGGAATTGTTGGTGTAAAAAACCATTGTTCACAGTGGCTCTATTATCATCTTACAGACTGTGTTGAAAGTATACTTTCTCAGTCACCAGGGAATCTTGTTACAAAAGAGCATGTTGTGGTGACACACAATGAGACACAACATTGTTAAACTTCCCCCACAAATGCCTTCTCCTTGAAGCCCAGGGGGATATGATTCAAAGACTGGGTCATCAAAACAAACAAAAACAGAAAACAATTCCACCAACAATCAAATAACCCTGGAAATGATGTGACGTTATTGAAAGCAAAAGTATTTGCACTGAGCTATCCATCTTATCTGCTTTGTGAATATACCCACTTGGGAAAATTACATATTTACTTAAGTGGGAGATAGAAATGAAAACAATAACAAATCCAACTTTTAATAGTAGATACATTGTTGGTCTCTGTATTCATTTGCTTGGGCTGCCATACCAAAGTACCACAAACTGAGTGGCTTAAATGAAAATTGGTTGTCCCCTAGATCTGGAGGTTCCAAGTCAAAAGCAAGCTCCTTGGAGGCCTGTGAGGGAAGGATATATTCCAGGCCTCTTTCCTCAGTTTGTAGGTGGCTGTCTTCTCCCTGTGTCTCTTTATATCATCTACTCTCTATGTATATTTCTGTGTCCAAATTGCCCCTTCCTGTGAGGACATCAGTCATATTAAATCAGGACCCACCCTAATCACTTCATTGTAACTTGATTACATCTGTAAAGACCCTATCTCCAAATAAGGTCTTAATCTGAGGCACTGGGGGTTAGGAATGCAACATATTAATTTTGAGGGGGTCACAATTCAATCCATAACAGTCCCAGGCTTCTTATTCAGCTACCTAATTTGCAGAGCCCAAGATAAAATGAAAACTGGGGCCCTGACTGTCAATCTCCACTTCCCATGGGCCAATGAGGGATGGCAACCTCTGTGGCAGAAAGTTCTGGGAACACACTCAGTACCTGGACTGGGGACAGGTGATAGGTCCTCACTCAGTCCTCGCAGGACAGCAGTGGTGCTGCTGGCCCAGCAGGGACGGCAGCCTTGTCCTGCTCCCCGATACCACAGGCCGTCCACTCCCAGGCCTGGGGCCTCCAGTCCCCCAGCCCCAAAGCAACCTGGTTGCCATGGTGGGTGGAGGACAGGAATATGGAGGGGGAGGCTGAAAACCCATCCAAGGGAGGTGGGGAGGTGACATGAGGTTGGACTGAGCTTGAAAGGAAGCTTTAAGCCCCTGGCTCATACTCCATTGTCCCATGGAATTTCATGCCCAAGGCACAAATTCAGGAATAAAAATTATTAAGAATTCCAAGATCTCAAACCATAGAGCATTAAATCCTAAGCAAGGCCTTGCCTGAGCATGGAGCCCTATGAGACTGTTCTGGTCACAAACCCACAAAGCCTGCGCTATTAATTGGCCAAAGCTAACACTATGGAAAAAAGACCTTAGTAAACTACAGAGCACTTCTTTTAGGGTAGAACTGCTTGAAGCTAAAGAGTATCTGCCTTGGTTTCTCCATCTGTACAATGGGTTTAATAATAGTTCTTCCTCATAGGATCCTGATAAGGATTACCACAGTCACGATGGCCACTTATAAATTAATAAGGGGAAAACAAATCTTAACTTGGGACGTGGGTAGTGCAAATCAACAGCAAAGTAAGACAACAGTGTTTACAGTTAGATAATTACTTTGAATTTCCTGTTTATATTTTCATAATTGAAAAAGGAAGTTCTCAAGAATGGAATGCAAAAAGCCAGAAATAATGAAACTTTTTTATAAGCATATTTCTTTGGAACTGTAGTAGTCTGGAAAGTATCATAAATTAAAAAGTCATGTGGCTACACATCAAAGCAGAAACCTCTTGTCTGTTTTGTTTAGCTCTGTATCACAGAACATTTGTAGGAATTCTAATAACAGTTCTCCATTTTTCTTGAGTGGCTTTATAAAATATCCTACCCTAAGTGACTTTAATATAGTGTTTCTACAGTGTTCTTTTGTTTGTTTCTTTTATGAACTACAATATTTCTTTTTACTTTGGTCAATTAAATATATAATTTATGCTCCTAGCTTTGTATTGGAACATCTCCTAAAAGGCTTTCAAGGGTAATTTCTAAAAGAAAATGGAGACAAGGGTCTATAAATGTCTCAAATATATTGCTTTGATAGATCATATGAGGATTCATCACATAGGCATGAATTCAGAAGAGGCAAAACAAAGGAATTGTTTCTTCAGAAACCCTGATGTAAATAAGCAAATTGTTAGGTCAAGGAAGGGGAGCTGAGGGGACAACTGAGCTCTCTGTGTGGCGCAGCCTTTCTGGTCATTGGCTTGGAACCCGCACTGTGCGGCATCAGCTACTGTGACAACCAACAATAGGAGAAGAGGTTAGGAGCTTAGTAAGAAAGAGTAAAAAGAAACCAGAAAAACTAGAAATCTATGCTGACTCTCAAAGGCTTGTGAGAAAAGGAGCCAGTCAGAGAAACTGGGATGGGAAAAGTATAAAGTGGAAGAGATTCTAAGAGATGATGGACGGAAAGAGAAGAAACAGTCTGACGGCTGGAGTGACTGATGGCCAGGAGGGCAGCTAAACCAGTATCTGATGATGCTTTTATTTAGATTCCAAATCTCCAGATTAGGAGCATGGCTTATTGCCCAGGAGTATAAAAATTGCCTAGAAAAAAAAAAAATCAATGGCTTTGCACATTTCTGCTTTATGACAATACTCACTTCTACATGTGGAAGTACTGATTTAGAAAAGGAAGAATTGGAGAGAACAAGAGGCTGGCCTCCTGTTCCTCCTGTCAAATCTTGTGCTCCTATCAAACAACACAATATACAAGCTATTTTATAAGGTCACAAGGCTCTCCAGGGGTCCTTTGCATTAGGGCTCGAGGACCTGGTTCACATTCCCACTCTACAAGTTCTTGTAGGTGCAAGTTACTTAACCTTTCTTCATCTATAAAAGAAGGGTATGCATTAATAGTACTCACCCGAAGATTGTGGTGAGGGGCATTTTGACTTTTGTATCGGAAATGGAAGCTCGGGGGGAAATCTCGGGGTCACAACTTCTCCCCACAGCTGCCTCCAGGTGGTGGTTCTCGTCAGCCTCTTTCAGAAACCTCTCCTATGTGGCACCCTCTCTTCATTCCTTGATATTGAGGAGACCTCCCTGAACCTCTCCCTCACGTTCCCCATGTGATTCCAGCAAGCGCTCCCTTGTCCTCCCCACCCCAAGGCCTCTAACTTCCATGTGGATGACCCAATCCTCTGGCCCAGTGTTTTATCCAGTGCAGGTTATGGCCCATTAATCCATCCTGAATCAATTTAGTGTGTAACGACCAGCATTACAAGACAGAGTAGAAAAGTAGCAGCACATCATAGTAAGTAAGGGTGTTTTTCAATGAACTTTTATTTCCGACATTTATGTCTGTTCTGCTCTGGACACTCAGTTCCTCGACCTCCTTATCTCCCAGGACCTTCTTCACCTGTTCTCACTTTAGCGACCATTCCTACAACCAGACCTTGGACCTGGTCACCACTGAGAACTGATCCACCTCCAAAACTCGTTATTTCCACTGTATAATCACTACCTGCCTCCTATTCTGCCATCTCTCTCTTAACTTACACTAAATCTACTGTTTTTTATTTTCTTCCTTTTAACTCATATTTATTGAATCCACATTTTCTGCTCCTCAGTATTCCTACTGAGACTGACATAGCTCAGTTCATCAGCATCTCTCTTTATGGGCAATTGCTTTAACTTTCTAGATGGTTTCTTTGGTGCCTTTTAGGATTACCCCTTCTAAGTCCCAAACTGACCACGGCATTCCTAAACTTAGAAGTGTGATCTGGTTCCCCTTTGTCCAAACTCACGAGACTCTTCTCAGCAGTACTCAATTTACTCAGCCAGATTTTTTTCCCCTTAGGCAGAGTGCCTCTAAACCAACTCTTCATTTCCTCATCTCTCACATGCTTCCAAATAGAGACATGCCAGCTTCTCATCCTGCCACGACCCTATTCTGGGGATTTACTTCACCCACAGCCCCTGCTGGGGCAGCATCCCTGTATGTACCTCATTCTCTGTCACAGCCCCACTCCATGGCCTCTGACTCAAGGGCAGAGCACAGGGACCGGCCAGCCTGCTGCGAACAGTGTGGACAGACTCCTCTCTTAGGAAATTAAGGGGCTCTTCCAAGGATGCTGTGGAAGCTATGTATGAAATCTCCTGCAAGTTGAAGCTGAAGAAACCAGTCCACAGAAAGAGAATCAAACAGGGACCACCAAGCAGCCCCTGAGAGAGAGAAACAGAGAAAGTAGCTGCTTTATCCCAGTGGCCAGTTCTAAGTTCCCAAGGGGTCTGGCTGCAAGGAGAATCCTTGAGAGCCTGGTACTTTTACATCCAGGCCTGCGTTTGCCTGAGTGACCTTCAGTGGCCCTCTTCCCTCCGGCTCAGAGAGCCCAGATCAGAACATGCAGCCCCCTGAACGACTGTGGCCCAGCACAGGGTTCTGTGCCTTTGCGCACGTTCCATATGCCCTGGCTCCCATGTGACAACTGCCTACTTCTCCTTCAGGAAAACAAATGCCCTTTAGTGAGTCCCCAGACCCTCAGGCCAGTCCTTCCTCTGCATCCGTTTGCTCATTCCTGGTTATCCAAACATCTCCTGCACTGTTTGTGTTTCTGTATCTGTCATGGGGATAGCGTCATATCCTACTCATATTTTTATCTCCCCGATCTGGGGGTGAACAGCAGATTCTGTTGGTCCCCAGCCCACACTGTCCACCTGGGAAGTCGCAGGCCTGAGGTCGTTCCATAGACTCTGAATGACTTTCTGTCTCCCTGCCTGACAGTGCCCCGCCCAGGCCAGAGTGTCAGGGGATGAGAGCCCCAGGAGGCCCCGAAATAGAGAAATACCTCTGCTTCCTGCCCCTCTGTGGGTCCACTGTGCTCTACACTGTACCTCAGAGGGGCCCTTGTGAAATCGAGTCCCAGTTGCCTCTGATGGTTTTCTTCCCTTCCCTGTCTCATTTCCTCACTCCCTCACCTTGCCTTCTGGAATCAGCTCCCAAATAACCTACTTGCATCCAAATAAATACATGTCTCAGGGATTGCTTTTAGGTGAACCCAAACCAAGAAGGGAGATGAAGCACCCAGTGCTTGACAGATAGTGAATGAACAATGGAGGCCTTCAGCCCCTCACCCCTCTTCCTACTGGCACAGGGTGTCCCACTCTCCTCCCCCCCAGTTCACTTTCTTCTCCCTAGACAGGACCCCATGGTCCAGGACTTTGACCTTATGCTCATCAGCACTCTCACTTCCCTTGGTCACTGGCCATTTGTAAGAGCTACCCTGATGATCCAGAGGACTGACGCACCCCTGCTGAGGGAAGCTGAGGGCTGCAGGGGAAGCTCTCCTATGTTGGTGGGTGCCATTTCACATTTATAATTTTCTGCCCCAATGTAGCTTCAAAATGCTTTTACTTGCCCCCAGTTCGTTTTCTTTAGCAACCTCCACAGAGACTTTGTCCACTTTTCCCCATGATACCCGCCCCCTTCTTTATTCTCCCCTCCGCCCTCCTAGTATCTGGGAGTGAATTTATTAAGTTTTAGCACTTGCTAAAAAAAGGGCTCTGATTTCAGAACCCCAATGAGGCCCCTCGGTATAGTCAAGTAGGGGTAGGAGACAGGCTGCAGACATGCCGAGTATAGTGCTGTGCACAGGAGAGTAAGTAATTGTTACAAGGCTGTCAACATGTCAAAATGGTCCGGTCTGGCCAGGGGAAGAGGGCATCATGGTGATACTGAAACAAAAGGACAATACTTGAGTAAGTACTATTATTAGTTCTATTTTTGTATATGAGGAAACTGAGGCAAAGAGAGCTTGCCCAAGGTCACACAGCTGGCAAATGGTAGAGCCAGGATTTGAACCCAGACAGTCTGGTTCTGGGGCGCATGAACTTAACTACTATATCATATTGTATCTACTGATTTTTTTAATATAAATTTATTGATAAGCGATTGAAAAGTCAGCACAATGCCATCCATCATCTGCCTCTCAGGGGTGGGATGCTTATAATAAATGAGATCAATCAGTAATATATTTCAAAGAAATTTTCATATGAAAAACACTATATGTATATTCTACCTTGCATTATTACATATCCCTTATTAGTGCACATGAAGTTGACATAGGTGTGTTTTCTCCTGGTTGCTCTGGAGATGCCAATCATGGATAAAAGTAAGTCACTGTAGTACAGTTAACACAATGGCAAACCAAGGCGCCCAAATGCAGCTAAAACCATGGCTGTATCTCCACTTCTATATCTGAAAAATGGATGGCTGGACTAGACAATGTCTCAGGTCCCTTCCAACACTAAGGTTTTCTTTTTCCACCTTTGGTCAAACAGGAAAAACTTAATTTTGAGCCTCCTAGATTATACTTAAAATCCCACTGATGTGGGTGTTTGGAGTCAAGGAGGGAGCCTGTGTGAGAATTGGAACAGTCGATGGCACACAATCACTGTGCTCTTTAGAAGTTAGTAGCAGTATTTTCGTATCTGAGGAATCTCTATGCCAGCTATGTCAGATGCCTTTAGATTTGCAAACTGTCACCTGGCGTGGATAGGAGGGAGTGGATGATTCTAACTTCATTGTGTCCTTGACCATTCAAAAGAAGGCACTGATTAGAAACTATCTCAGCTGGGATTTGGATCTGCTGCATATAGAAAGGATTAGCCCATCTGTGCTAACCCTGGCTCAGAGGATCACCAGCCCATTCGCCCTGTGTGGCTGGGCTCCAGCTTCTGTTCTCCAGGCTGCTCACTTGTTCTAGATAGATATCTAGTGCTCAGGAAAAACCCACATTTTAAAATGTAAAGGAATAAGCACAGCACAGTGACTGTTAGTGGAGATGGATCACCCCACGGGGTCAAATGCCATTTGCAGGAACATTTTTTTACTGAACTGACAAGGGAGGTAAGAGGTATCTGACCTTTGGCTACTTTAGAATAAGAATTGCTCAACCTGTCCCTGCTAAAGCCTCCTAGGAATGCTAGAGAATACAGTCCAGAGAAGATTGCCTCCCAAATGTACACATAGGTTGAGAGGGCAAAACACACACACACACACACACACGCACAGACATTGGTGACACCTTGTTTTACCCCTTCTCTCCAAGCTTATCCCCAAAGGCTGAGACGATGGAGGCTGCCTGGTTTGTTTAGCTTCCTCTACCTCCCTCCTCCCTTCACACAATGGCTTGCACTTTTCCACACTGGCTCCTTTGCCTCAGAGGTGGCCCATATTCACGAGTGTGGGCCCCTGCAGGAAGATATCTTTTTGTCTCTGTATATGTCTCTTTATGACTCTTAGGTATAGTAGGTGCTGGATAAATGTTTGATGAATTGATCCGTGTGTACACGTGTATATTGCGGGGGTAACTCTGCAGGAACTCTCTCTCTATAGGCATGCCATGTGACTTGCAAAGGCTCACATTTAATCCTTAGTGGTCCTATGTCTGTAATTGGCCCCACTTTTCTAAGGTGAGAAACTGAGGAGCAAGGAGGATAACTTGCTCCAGCTCACAAGTTCATTGGGGCCTCAGGGGCTCCTCTTCCCCATCTGGTCTGAGCGGTGTTAATAGAGAAGATTGTTTCCTTTTCTGAAGTGGCAGAGGGGAGAAGCCCAGCTTGGGGCCATTCCTCAGGTGGCAGCATCTGCCCAGAGCACTCGCTTGGAAAGGGGACAAAATGGGACATCTTTTTGCCATAATTTATCTGACAGATGGTCCTCCCAAATAAACATCTCTCAGAAAGTTTACAATTTGAAACATCTCTACCCTCCTACGCCAAGCATGTCCCCAGCCACAGCGGAGTCAGATTGCCTGCGAGCCCAGGCCCCGCCCTTCGCCGCGCCCCCCACGAAAGCCGGGAGGAAGTGGGGAGAGGGTGCAGGGCCCTGGGAGTGGGGTGCAGAGCCTGTCCGGGTGCAGGACTGGCCCATCCGCAGGGCTTTCTCGGGACGTCAGAGCCGCAGGCCACTGTACAATCCTGGCCGCCCTCGCCTGCCCCCAGGTTCGCCCCCTCCTCCTCCTGACCACCCCTGCCGCCAACGTGCCCATCTGGTCCCTCCGGCCCGGGGGACACTCACCCTGCCACTCGAGGACACGCTCGGGAGTAAGCGCCGCCGCCGCGCCCTCGGCGGAGCCCGGAGGCGCCCCCAGAAGCGGCAGCAGCAGCAACAGCAGCGACAGCAACGGCATCGCTAACCACTGGACTCGCCGGACGCCGGGTGTCGCGCCCGCGGGGGGGCCAGGGCCGCAGCCGGAGCTGCGGGAGGCGGGACCGCAGCCTCCTCCGCGCTCCACCCCTCCCCGGGGGCCTTGCCACCCCTGCGTCGCGGAGACCCACCCCGTCACCCCTGTCGCCACAGTGTGCGGACACTCGGGGTTATGGGCTGGAAAGACGGTAAAGTTGCGGAGGTTTTCTCCGCCCTACCCACTCCGGTTTGGAGCAGGAGGAGAAAGAGGGGGTGGACCATCTGCCCATCCCAGAAATTCCTGCCTTTGGGGTGGGGAGAGGGGAGGGGTGAGGCTGCCCGGTGCACGCTCCTCCTGCTTCCAGCCTCGTCTCTCCTTCCTGGGGGA
Source organism: Camelus bactrianus (assembly GCF_048773025.1). Taxonomy (NCBI): domain Eukaryota; kingdom Metazoa; phylum Chordata; class Mammalia; order Artiodactyla; family Camelidae; genus Camelus; species Camelus bactrianus. The sequence continues at coordinate 43,975,713 of NC_133543.1, forward strand.
GACCGACTCGGAGTCGGGGATGAGCGAATTGAGAATCTCTGGGACAGGAAGTCTGCCATCTGGGTTTGTAAACCACCCAGATTCTGGTAAACACTGCGGGTTTGGCAGCAGGCAGCTAAAGTAAACCGAGCTGGTAGAGGAGAGGGTGGAACCAGGAGTTTTGGGAACGCTCTGGACCTCCTCTCCCCTGGAGTGTGGAGCCTGGAGATCCCTTGGGTGCTCCCTGGTCGCCCCCTCTTCACTCCAGAGTACCCTGAAGATTCTTCCATCGGTGAGCTCCTTTCCCGTGTAAAAACAACCTCCCCCTTCCATCTCCCTGGATCCCCTAAACCAGTAAGATAGCTGGGTTGTGCTGCATTCCAGCCGTTTACCCACTTACAGCTAAAAACTAGTCCAGAAAGGCAAAGTGATTCGCCCTAAGAGGTTATTTCTTAATTTGGCAAAAGCTACTTCCTAAACTAGGAAAACCCTGACTAGAATGTAGTCTTCCTAAGGGTAGTCTTCCAAATAACTAGCGGAACACTGAAAACATTTAATATACATGAGAATGGGCTAATATAAGACCTTTCCTAAATAGTCATTAAACATAACATTGTTTATAGCATTAGTCATTAAAACATAAGAGGAGGGAAGAAAGCAAAAGGGAGCTTAAAAAAAAAAAAAAAGAAGGTAGTGGGATCTTGGAGGACCCTGCCTTTCTCAGCTGCCTGTTGGCCAAGACCAAACCCATATTTTTGAATAACACTGTCAGCTAGAGACTGAATTGTGTCCCACCGCCCCAATCCCCCAATCATATGTTGAAGCCTTAACCATCCCTCCCCTGAAATGTTATTGTATTTGGTTATAGGGATTTTAGGAGTTAAAGTTAAATGAGGTCTTAAGGATGGAGTCCTATATAGGGTCAGCCTTATACGGAGAGGAAGAGAGAGAGCTCTCCACCCAGCCACCAAGGGAAGGCCATGTGACGACACAGCAAGAAGGTGGCCCTCTGCAAGGCAGGAAGAGAGCCCTCATCAAAACCCAGAACCTCTAGAAACTTGATCTTGGACTTTCCAGGCTCCGGAACTGTGAGAAATAAATTTCTGTTGTTTAAACCACCCAGTTTATAATATTTTGTAATAACCCAAGCAGACTAATAAAACTGTCTTAGCCTGGTTCCCCAGAAAGCCTGGGATGAGGTCCCTGGCAGGGAGTAAGATTAAAGATCCAAGTGAAATAGAGAAGAAAGGAAAGCCATTGATTGCCTTGGCCACTGTAGTAGCAACCTGTGCTCAGTCTAGCTGGAACCTCATAAAATCTCAGAACTGTCTGCTCTGGGGATGGGAGGAAAGGGGAAACATTTATCCTTAGGCTCACCATCCCTGCTAGTTAAGGTGGTCCCAGGGTTATTAACTCCTCTGCACACTTTTATGGCAGTGGTAAGTTTCAAGGGTGGTCCCATGACTTGGCATTCGGGAAGCCGTGGGGCAGTCAGCAACAAGTGCATGACACGGCCAGAGGTTAGGTGCTGTCATGTTGCTCCAGAGGGAACCTGTGTAGGGCTGGCTGCTGCAGAGGGGATTGGAGTAAGAGGTGGGGCTGAGAGGATGCGAGAGTTTCCAATGTGGGTACTGAGTCAGTAACGTATTATTATATGTAGAAGTCAGCATCCATGCCTGAAACATGCAGAAAAAGGATGGTTTCAGCATACCAGATTACATAGACTTCAATCATGAAATATTCATCAGTCTCTCCAGTGGCCTCAGAACTACTTTATGTGTTATGGGAATAACCCCAAAGTAGAAGATTCAGCCCTGTCTGCGTGGACTGGCCTCTAATGCAGCGGCCAGGTGCAATCCGTGTGGCATAATTAAGCAGTAAAGTGCAGCACTGATGTTAATCTTTGGTGAGGAGCAGCGCAGGGAGGGTAAAAGGGAGAGAGACCAGGAGGAGCTCGCATGATGGGGCAGGGTTAGATGTGTTCAGATAGGGAGTTAGATGTGTTCGGATAGGATGAAGGGTATTTGGAAGGAAGAGGTTGTTCGAGGACTGGAAGCAGTTGTGGAAAAAAATACAAATGTTAGATTAAGAAATCCTTGCATAGGAGAGAGCAAGTGGGCGGGCCTGGCTGGAGCAAAGGGCAGCTATTGGGGAACTCTGGCAAATGAGACCAGTCACTGAGACACTAGGTTTCCTCCCAGTGATTGGGTCTGGGTGAGACATTCACCTACTAGGGCTTCAGTTTTGTCCTCTGTAATGAGGGGGGGGGGCGGGGAAATCCTTCCCTGACCCACAGCAGACAATATTCCAAAGTAGCAGAGCTATGAATACGAGCGGGATAAAGAGGGGAAACAAGCCATATTTCATGTTCGGAGCAATTAGTGTAATGAAGAATGGTGATGACAGCTTCCTGGCCTCCTGACACCAAATTTCCTATGCAATGATTAGAAGACTCCGAAAGAGATGGTTTTCATCTCTTCCTGAAGTATTGCGGCTTTGAGGTGGAAATCTGTGGCCAAAAGAGCTTTTTGCCTTTGAGAAAATGATCCTTTCCCATACCCTCGTCTTGCATGTGTTTCAGATTTGTCCGGTAGGGTAGTGTAACGGGTAAAGTAGGTGCTTTTCCACTTACCAGCCGGTTTCCTAGTCTGCTTAGCCTCAGTTTCCTTCTGTGTAAGATGCAAATGGGACTGTTTGGTTCACAGGGCTGCTGTGTTAAATGTGATAAGATTTTGCAGTGCTTGGCACAGTCTGGCATGTGGTCAGTGTCCATTTATTGGAACTGTGGGTGTGTGGGGAGGAAGCAGGAGGGAGGGAGCAGCAAAGAGAAGCACAAAGACAGCTCAGGAGGGAGCACTGCAGAGCTCTCTTCTGCTGAAATGATGTCTCTTGCATCCGGTCAGCTCAGAACACGGCTGCTAGTGCCCTGCACCTGCAGATCGCGTACATCTTCTGTCGCTCGATGTATCATTTTGAATTAGAATTATTTCATGTATATCCCTCACCGGAATGTGAGTTCCTTGAGGAACTGCATACATTTTCCTTCTCTGAATCTCCAGGCATTTCAATTCCTGACAGTAAATTCTCAAAAAATCTCTGCTGAATGAGTGAATGAAGGAGGGAAGGAAGGAGGTTGAAAGGAGTATAGTGTTTGGAGTCATTTGAAACTCAATAAAATGTTAGAAACCTGAATTATGTTGAATGAAAGTGGTGAGGACAATTCAGGGATTTAAAGCTTAATGTATGGGTTATGGTGGGGATCAAAATTAACAAATATATTTTGAGCTCTGTAGGAATCAAGGCCTCAGCAAGAAAGCGTGAGACCCTGATTTATAGTGAAGAACTATTTATACATGCATGGGCAGAGTGAAGGCAACCAAAACAGGACAGGGAAGATCTAGTTTCTAGCAAGTGCTGGAAGCTGTCGCTACTACACCTGGGCCTGAAGAAACAGGGCAGAAAGCAGTTACAAGGACCTCATGACAGCTGTACCTCTGGGACAGGGAACATCCAACAGGGCAGAGGAAGAGCAATTGCTACCAAACTTAAGCCTGTCAGGGAGGAAGCTGAGAAAAGGAATAGCTTGTCCTATCTTCTCCTGCCCTCTGATCTCTTTCCATTGGCTGAACCCAACCAGAAGTCCATGGTGAAGGAATTCATAGAAGTCAGCTTTCCAGAGCACAGGGCAGCATAAAGAGCTCTGGACAGTGAGTCTGGAGGGACAAACAATGACTCTCAATGCAATCATCTTCTGTCCATCTTGGTACTGGTGTGGAGGATACCACAGAGAACAGGGTGTGATGAGTCCTTGCCCGTGATCACAGAGTTCTGAATCTGAGGAGAAATGAATACGTAAACAAACAATTACAATAACAAACAAATATAGTAACAGTTACAATGCATGTCACCATATGAGGATGTATCTGAAACTTGACAAGTACTGAGAAGGGCTACTTATCAAAGCTTGAGGCTCAAAGAAGGCTTCCAAGTGGAAGTGGCATCCACACTGGCACCTTGAATAGTTAGCTAACTTCAAAAGATACACTTAAAAGAATGAAAGAAAAAGCCACTAACTGGGACAAAATATTTACAAACCATAATCTGATAAATAACTCATATCTAGAATGTATAAACAACTCTCAAACTCAATGATAAGGAAACAAATGTCCTAAATATCAAATAGGCAAAAGATTTGAGTAGATACTTCACCAAAGAAGATGTACAGATGGCAAATAAACACATGAAATGATTTTCAAGACCATTAGGCATTAGGGAAATACAAGTTTAACCACAGTAACATACTACTACACATCTAGTAGAATGCTTAAAATTAAAAAGACTGACTATACTCAGCGCCAGCAAGGATGTGGAGAAACCAGAGCTCTTACACACTGCTGATAGGAATGGAAAATGGTACAGCCACTTGGGAAAAGAGTTTGGTAGTCTTTTAAAAAGTTAAAAAACACATAACTACTTAGTTTCCTAGAGCTGCCATAACAAAGTACCACAAGTAGGGTGGCTTAAAATGACAAGAACTTTTTCTCTCACAATTTTGTGGGCTGAAAGTCCAAAATCAGGGTGTCAGCAGGGTTGGTTTCATCTTGAGGGTCTGAGAATCTGTTCCATGCCTCCCAGTTAGTTTCTGGTGGTCGCTGGCAATCCTTGGCATCACTTGGCTTATAGCTGCATCACTATAATCTCTGCCTCCATCATTGCATGGCTTTCTTCCCTTTATATCTCTCTGGTCTTCACATTGTCTTCTTACAAGGACATTAGTATTGCATTTAGGACCCACCCTGATCCAGTATGACTGGATTATAATTAAGTACATCTGAAAAGACCCTACTTCCAAATAAAGTCACATTCTGGGGTTCCATCTGGACATTCTTCAATCCAGGACAATAACTGTATGACCTAGCCATTCCACTCCTAGGTATTTACCCAATAAAAAAAAAAAAAAAAAAAAGAAAACATATATCCATACAAGGTTGGCATGTGAATGTTCATAGCAGCTTTATTTGTAATAGCCAGAAACTGGAAACAACTCAGATACACATCAGGGGATGAATGAATAAATAGATTTAGGTATATCCATGAAATGGAATACTACCCAGCAATAAAAAGGAATGAGCTATGGATGCATGTAACAACGTGGCTGCATCTTGAAAAAATTACACTGAGTGGAGGAAGCTAGACAAAATGAGCCCATACTTTATGACTCAATTTATATAAAATTCTGGAAAATGTAAATTGTGGTAATAAAAAAAGAGATAATGGTTGCCTGGATATAGGAATGGGGGGCTAACAGAAGAGAAGAAACTTAGCTGAGCTAAGAAGGAATGGCAAAATGTTCTAGGCAGAGGGAATAGAGGCAAGGTGCTTGAGAAGTTCTTTTAGCCGAGATACTGGATATTGAGGTGGGAGGTTCTGGGAACATTAAGGCTAAACAGCAAAGCTGAGGTTAAGTCCAACATCATGTTAAAAACCTTTCTGCTAAAGACAATAGGAAACCATTGAGGGATTTCACTGTGACCAGATTTATGTGTTAAGTTTTAGAAAGAATATTTCTGCCATAGTATGGAGGATGGACTGGAGGTAAGAAATTCATAAAGGTGAGGAGGCTATGGCAGGGGCCTGGATAAAGTTCTTGTCTGGACTAGAGAGGAGACAGTGGAAGACTGGAAGTAGTGAACACATATTGCGAGATGTGTAAGGGGAAGGATCATCAAGACTTAGTGTTTGATGGGCTATATTGGGAAAGAAAGAGAAATTTGTCAAGAATAATGTTGTGGCCAACCTAGTGTCTCCATCTGCTGAGAAACAAGTTTGGGGAATAAGGTTTCAGTTTGGGATAAGTTAAGAAGCTGGTGGAGATGTCCAAGGGACAGTACCACACGTGGGTGTCAGAAAGCATAGATTTGGAGGTTATCTGTGATTGATAATTAAAACCGTGGGAGTAGATGTGATTGTTATAGGTTGAGGGAAAAGAGGAGAGGCCTGAAAAGAACCATAGGGAACAACAACATCTGGGGACAGCTAGAGAAACAGACTGAGAAGGAGTTAGGTGTTTGGGAGCTGGGAAAAAGCATTTCCAGGAGAGAATCACCAACAGCTTTGTGTGCTCTGCCGAGGTCAAAGGATTTAAAGAAAGGTGCACTGGATTGAGGGACAAGGAGGTAGGTTATAATGTTGGGAAGAGCACTCCTAATGGTTGGAGGAGGAGACATATGAGTGGGTTAGGGGTGCCAAGGAGCAGAGAGACCAAGGGTAGACGACTCTGTCTAGTAAGTTCATGGTTGTAGGGAGAAGGAGAAATAGCTATACAGGCTGTGAGTATATGGTTGGGGATGTGGGTTAAATCTGTAGTTATTGTGATTATGTTATTTTTTAGATGAGAGACTTGAGCTTATCTGAATGCTGATGGGAAGGGTCCAGCTGAGAAGGAGAATTCAAAGATACTTACTGTTGGAAAATTCAGAGTGAGGCCCCTAAGAAGGCAGAATTTCCAGAGCAAAAAGTAAAAAGATTCACTTTAGAAAGGAAGGCGATGCCTCCCATCCCAGCAGGAATAAAGGAAATAATGGTTGTTCCTGTAAGCTGATGGTAGAGTTAAAATTTCTATCATCTGCGAGGTTCTAATTCCTTGGTGAAGTAGCAGAGAGGTTCATCTGCTGCCTCATCTGCAAAACTGGAATAATGATAGTGCCATTTCATTGGCCTATTGTGGAGATTAAAAGAGTTAGTACCTGAAAAGTGCTTAGAACTGTGGCTGACACAGAACACTCAGCAAAGGTAGTTTTTATTATTGATTGCTATTGCTTGAATAAAAAAATTTGAAGGTGGAGCAAACAAAGAATAAAGATTGGCGTGGTTTCTTGCTCGGTGGAGAGAAAAGCCATGTGATGGTCCTTTTTTTTAAGTAGCTGCTATTTCCAGAGTACTTGCTGTATCCATGGTGTGTTAGTGAGGAGAGAAGATTGCCTGGTGGGGAGTCTGCCTTTGTGACCTATGCCAAGTCACTGCACCTTGCCCAGCCTCAGCTTCCCTTCTGTGAAATGGACTACTAAGAGTGTCCAACCCATAACAAAATACACAGAAAACACCCCATAACCTGGCAAGTAGTGAGTGCTCATGAGATATAACTACAATTATTAGACAACACCCACGACAGTTACGCTGTGAGGCAGGTGTCATTACAGTCATTATATACTGATGAGGACACTGAGCACTTTGATGACTTATTGTTAAAGCCCTGCCCTGAGCTACCCATTAACTTCGTGTAACAAGCTATCTCATTAAGAGGAAACTATTCCATAGATAAAAGAGAATATTGGTTTATATAAGACATGAGTTTTCTAACCTATTTAATATGTATTTTTAGCAGCTTTCCCCAGCCATTTATTAAACGCTTCTGGATATGTTCAAAATATGACTTTATGTGTGATTTAGTGGCATCGTGGTATTTTAACTAGTAATACCCACAGTGACTGAAGCAGGAAGGGGTGAAAACAAGTGAAAATTCATTGGGCTAACTTCAAGGGCCAACTTCAGTAGTCTGTTAATGAACTAGTTTTTCACCTTAGTCTAGGCAGCAATTTATATCAATTTAATTCAATTAATGGCTTTCCCAGTGTGTGGTATTTAGGCAAAAATTTCCACTCACTTGGAAGTTTCAGCTGAGCCTATGTTGTCTCAATCAGGTCTTCACAGGGTGTCTTAAGGCTGCCCCTGGCAGGCAAAGTGCATGCACCCATAGAAGAAAGAGGAGACCCCCTCCAGAGAGCAAGTCCACCAGCGTCGTATGTTATCTGATACCCAGCTGGCCCGGAGTGCTCAGCCCTCACAGTGGCCAGAGTCCCCTGGAGAGGTTTTTAAAACTATCGATACAGAGGCCGTATACCCAGTGATTCTGATTCAGGTGGTTTGGGTTGAGACCCAGACATCAGTATTTTTTAAAATAAAACTCCTAAAGTGATTGTAACATGCAGCTGGGGTAGAGAGTTTCTGGCTTCTCCCATGAACCCATGTTGGGTTCTGAACAGATGAGGACAGAAGGCAGCATCTGCCCATAAAGAGGAAGTGAAACCTACAAGAAACCTCTCAGTTCAGGGAGAGGAGGCTGGTTTTAGAAGTAAAATTTCCAGTTGGCTGTGTGGTAATCACGCAGAGAGGGAGGAATGAGGTATGGGAAGCCCAGCAATATACTGCCAGACTCTGGGGGCGCCATCTGGGGACTTGCACTACCGAACAGCCTTCTCCAGCCTTTCATCTCTGGTTGTCACCCTGCAGGCTATAACTTACCCAGAACCTAATGAGAAAGGCTGGGCATAATCAATATTTATTTAAACATTTATTAATCATTTTCTAGTAATTGAGATATTCTATTCCATTTAATATTCAGTAAAGTGTATAGGATAGTTTTTGTAATCACCAATGCTCCTTTTAAATAAAAACAGTAACAAAATAATGGGGTGGCCGCACCTTTTGATTTCATCTGAAGAATTCTCTGATAAATCCAAGCAGAGTTTGTGGGCATGTTCACATCTTGAAGGAGTAGATAAAGGGAGAAGGAGGAGGAAGAGAGAACAGGGTGGAACTGACGGGTTAAAAATCCTTCTTCTGTCATTTCTAAGCTGTGTTACTTTGGTCAAATTACATAATCTTGCTGAGTTTCCTCTCTCTTTGTGGAACAATAAAAACCTATCATTCAGGGTTGTTGTAAAATGAGAGATGCTGTGAGTCAAATGCCAAGCACCAGCAGGGCCTCCCCAGGTATAGCCACAGCCATTCTGCGGGACAGAAAATGATCCTAAAGGATCAGGGACAAAGAGCCTGGTGTATTCATACTTGTGTTGTCATGTGTGCTCAGAGGGTTGGAGACCTGTCAAGTTTTATTTCTTAGACAATTCAAAATGCTAAATAAAGCTCAGGGAGGAAGAAAAAAAAACACGGATTAGACATGAGACAGTCATAGGGCTATGAAAAGAAACTTGCAGACAAAGGTCTTCACCTAACCTTCTTAGGTTAAACTGGTGAAGTACTAAAGTTCAGCATAGCTTTCTGAGAAGAAGATCTGCAAAGCTAAGTGAATAAATCAATAATAAATTGGCAAACATGTTTTATACTGCTAGGTCTTCTAGAATCTTCCAAGGCATGCTACTTAGGTTTTCCATAGCTTAACAATTTTTCTAGGTTAAAACAGGAATCATAGTATGGCCAAATGTATGGATTTTGTGAAAGGGGAAGATATGAATATGTAAATGATCAGGAATCTATGTGTATAACTTAATTTTTCCTGTATTATGTTTATAAATCAACATATACTTTTGTTCCTGCATTATTGATTTATTTTTCATTTTGTTACTAGAAAAAAGCAATTTATTAATATAAGGTGAGGATCCTCAGCCTTTTTCATTAAGATTGGTGGGTAAAACAGCATTTTTAATATATTCCTAGCAAGTCCAGTGAATTAGAAAATTATAGAAGGCCTTTGTTGTAGCTTTATTGAAATAAAATTGGCAAACAATAAACTACACAGATGTAAAATGTACAGTTTAAGAATTTTTGTTGTATTCATACACCCATGAAACCATTATCATAGTGAAGAGAGTAAACGTATCCATCATTCCTACTAATTCCACTGTTTTCCTTGGTAAGCCCCCTCTTCCATTCCTCCCTATCCCAGACCCCAGTCAACTATTGATCTGCTTTCCATCACTATAAATTAGTTTGAAATTTCCAGAATTCCATATAAATTACATCATATAGTATATGCTCTTTCTTTGTTTGGTTTCTTACACTCAGTATCATTATTTGAAATACAGCCGTATTGTTTCATGCATTAAATTTTCAATTACTTTTATTGCTAAATGATATTCCATTGTATAGATATACCACAATCTGTTTATCCATTTACCTATTGATAGATATTTGGGTTGTTTTCAGTGCTGTGCTATTATAAAGTTGCAATGAACATTCATGTGCAAAACCTTATATGAACAAATCCATTCTTTTTCTTAAGGAAATACCTACAAGTAGAATAACTGAGTAACAGAGTGGTTAAGCATTTAACTTTTCAAGAAATTATCAAATTGTTTTCCAAATTGGTTGTACCATTTTACTTTCCTACCAGTAGTATGTGAGTTCTAGTTCCTCCATATCCTCACTGTTGTGGGTTGAATTCTATTCTCCCAAAAGATGTTAAAGCCCTAACCCTCAGTATGTGTGACCTTGTTTGGAAATGAGGTCTTTACAAGTGATCGAGTTAAGATGAGGTCATCATGACATTTGGACACAGAGACAGATATGCATACAGGGCAAACACCATGTGAAGATGAAGGCAGAGATTGAGGTGGTATGTCTATAAGCTAAGGAATGCCAAAGAATGCCAGCAAACCACCAGAAGCTAGGAAAGGGGCATGGAGCAGATGTTTCCTTTACAGCCCTCAGAAGGGACCAACTCTTCTGACTCTTTGAATTTCAATTTCTAGCCTTCAGAACTGTGAGACAATAGATTTCTGTTGTTTAAGCCACCTAATTTGTAGCAGTTTGTTATGGGAGCCTTTAGAATCTAACATTCTTATCAACATGGTATGGTCAGTCTTAAATTTTAGCCATTCTAATAGGAGTATATTGGTATTTCATTGTATTTTAAATTTGCGTTTCTCATACAGTATGGTGTTACACATAGTTAATACGTTTATGCACTGTTAGGTATTGAAATTTGCTAAGAGTGTAAACTTTGTGTCCTCACACTAGAAAAGGTCACTACGTGAAGTGATGGATATGATAATTAACTTGATTATGGTAATCATTTCACAATGTATACCTATGTTATATACTTTAAATGTATATAGTTTTATTTGTCAATTATACCTCAATGAAAGAATTGCATTTCTCTAATGACTAATGATATTGAAAATCTTTTCATGTGCTTATTTATATCTATATATCTTCTTCGGTGGAGTATCTGCTCAAATCTTTTGCTCGTTTTTTAATTTGATTGTTTTCTTATTACTGAGGTTTAAGAGTTTTTTTAATGTTTTACTTGTAAAGATACAAGTTCTTTATCAGATGTATAATTTGCAAATTTTTTTTCCCAGTTTGTAGCTTATTTTTTCATTCTCTTAATATTTGTCCTTTGAAGAGCAGAAGTTTCAGATTCTGGTAAAGTTCACTTTATCAATTTATTCTTTTATTGATCATGCTTTTGAAATCGAGGTATCTTTGCCTAATTCAAGGTCACAATGATGTTCTGTGCTTTCTTCTAAATGCTTTATATTTTAAGACTTTAAGAACTCAGGTTCATTTTGAGTTAATATTTGTGCTGTGAGGTTCATTTGTTTACACGTTAATAAACCCCATTTTGTATCTTTTAAGAAATTGTTGGATTCCGTTTGCTAACATTTTGTTTAAAATTGTTTCCATATATGTTCATGAGGGATATTGGTCTTTAGTTCTCTTTTCTTGTAATGTTTTGTCTGGTTTTGTTGTCAGATTAATGCCGGCCTCAAAAAATGCATTGGGAAGTATTTCCTTCTCTTCAGTTTTCTGGAAGAGTTTGTGTAACATTGGTCAATATTTTTTTCTTCCTTGAAGAAATTTATCTGTGAGGCTCTATGGGCCAATATTTTCTTTGTGAGAAGGTTTTTAATTATAATTTCAATTTCTTCTGCAGATAAAGGACAATTCAGGTTACCTATTTTTTATTGGACAAGCATTGGTAGTTCTTGTCTTTCAAGAAATTTTTCCATTTTATATAAGTTTTCAAATTTATAGGCATAAAGTTGTTCATAATAGTCCTTTATTTATCCGTTTAACATCTGTAGAATCTATAGTGATGTCACCAGTCTCATTCCTGAAAACTTGTGTTTTCTCTTTTTCTTCTTGTCAATCCAGCTAAAAGTTTATTTATCTTAAAGAAGCTTTTGGTGTCATTGATTTTCTCTATTGTTTTTCTGGTTTTCAGTTTGATTTTTATTATTTCTTTCCTTCTGCTTACTTGGGTTTTATTTTTTTCTTTTTCAGTTTCTCAAAGTAGAAGGCTGAGGTCATTGATTTGAGACCGTTCTTGTTATGTAATATAGACATTTATTGCTATAAATTCCCCCTAATTACTGCTTCGGTAGCATCCCACATATTCTGATATGTTGTACTTTCGGTTCAAAACACTTCGATTTTGAGTTCTTCTTTGACACGTGGGTTACTTGGAAATGTGTTATTTAGTTTCCAAATGCTTGAAGATTGTCTGGATATCTTTTTGCTATTTATTTCTCATGAAATTCCTTTGTTGAATAACACACTTTGTATGACTTAAGTCCTTTTAAATTTATTGAGATTTGTTTTATGGCTTGGAGGGGTGTGGTCTATTATGCTAAATATTTTGTATGTGCTTAAAAGGATCATGTCTCCTGTTGTTGTTGGGTAGAATGTTCTACAAACGCCCATTAGGTAACCTGGGACAATTGTAGGACTGTACGGTCAGGCCACTCAACAAGGCTGTTCTCTTGCTCTCTGTACATCCCTGCTTAACCAGTCCCTGCCTCACCTACACCCTACTCACCTAACTGACCTTCCCTCTTAATTATAGAGCCTAATCAGCAGATGCCTACATACTTGCCCTAAGCCCCAGCTAATGATTGTTCTTATCTTTAGATAAGAACTACCTCCACTAGGATGGTTTATCAAAGGGTTCGTGAGGGGCATGCTTTTCTGCTGATTTCCCTGGTAACTAATGGGCCAACCTGACATCAATTCCCCTTATAAATGGTTACCCCCCTCCCCCAGTAGTGAAGACTGCTGCCTTGTCCTGTCTGCCATCAGCTGCACATGGTGGGGTGTCGCTCCAGGAGCTTGCTTTGGACATATAAGGTCCCCCTATCCATTAAACCATTAATGTCTCTGTTGCTGACTCCAGGCTCTTTCTTCAGTCTTGAGGCTGGGCAAGCACAGGGCTTGCAAGCCTGTGGGCTGCAGCCCAGCAAGGATTCACCTTGTTTCCTCTTTCTCGGGGATTACTGCCCTTTAATGCCTGAATGTCCATTACCTTGAAAACCATTGTTTCATGTATTTTGTTTGTTTGTTTTTGTTGTTACAGGCAGTAAGGTAAACCTGATTGGTGCCTGTTACTCCATGTTTTTTGGAGGCAGGAATCTCTTTTTTTAGGGACTTTTTTTTCCCACATCTGCATTTGACCTCTAAATTGACTTTAGATGAGAAGGAGGAGACAGAAAATAAAGACTAGCATAAAGAACTTTAGAAATCTGTACCATAATATTTTTTCAATGGCTTAGGACTCTGCCTGGTTTTTTCCCAAGGAGTATTTGTGGTGTGTGTGTGTGTGTGTGTGTGTGTGTGTGTGTGTGTGTGTGTGAGATTAGTATATATTTCACACTTAGCTAGAATGAGTAGACTTCAGAGCCAATAAGCAAACTTGAAAAACCAACCAACCAACCAAATCTGAGCAGCCAAATTAGATGTAAAATCTAAGGAGCACTGAAGTATCTGGGTTAAAATGTCTGTGCTTTGTTTAAGGAGCACACTTCAGACCTATACTCTTATATTATGAATGATTCTAACATTGGGGTATCAGGGTTTCATCCAGTTGCACAGAAATGGGATTTGAAGGACAGGGGCTGCACTAGGCATTCACGCAGAGAAGCCTGGTGAGTGGTCCCACACTCCAGCAGCCACCCCTTTCCAGGCCTGGGCAGGCCTGTGTCTGATGCTTCTCGTCCAGCTTAGGCAGTGCAGGAAAAAACACTGACTGGGTCTTCTCTTCACCTTTCTTTTCCTAGGCTCCATGAAGACCATTGCCTTCCATTAGCATTGTCCTTCCTCAGAGCTCAGAGTAGAAAGTACCGTCAACAGTCTTGTGGCTTCCTTTTAGAAATCCATCCCAGCCCCGTTCTAGATGTTTTACTTCTATTTGTGGAATATCCAAATTTTCCTGAGTCACTTATTGCAAGATGGTCTCTTGGATTATTTCTACAAGGGGTTAGTCATCTCCCTTTGGGCTGATTTTGGCTAGTTTCATTTCCGGAGTGATTTAATTTCCAGCTCTGGGGGTGGCCTGCTTCCCCCTGTGGGCTGGATAAAGGTATGCTGTGCTTAGACCACATCACCCAGGCAGCATGGCAATACTTTCAGGACCATTCCACTCCCTCCAGTGTGATGAAATACTCTGCCTGCTGGATCTTTCTCTGGTCCTTTGCCTTTAATTGTACTGCTGTGACGGTTGTGTGACTCACCTCTGTGAGCTACAGAAAATATGTGCATCTCTTTTCACAGATCTTTCTATGTTTTGACTTGTGTTTTCTATTCAGACAAATTCCTGTTTATTAGTAAGAGCAATTATTTTCAATAAAGGCTAAACCCAAATCTGAACTGGTCCTGGCTTGTTAGCTTGAGTTTCTTAACAAATGAAATCTGAAATCTATCACTTGTGTTCATTATTTATCATACATAGTTGTGGCCTTGTTATTTCTATCAGTATTCTTAATTTTGCCTGTAAGTCCCTCACGACCTACGTTATTCCTCCACTCCTTCCCCCCTAATTTTCCCACTGCCTTCCTGTTTCTCAGAAAAGCCTGCAATTTGTTTTCTGCACTGTCCCTCTGGGGGGACTGACTAGGGAAAGGACTAAGCGAGATACATAATTGTGAAATTATTCTTAGAACTGAGTGATGACCTCTAAGGGTGTACAAATGTTAATTTGAGAAATGTTGCTTTAAATCATTTTTCTTTTGTCTACCTCCATAGCAGATATTTCTGTCCTTTGAGTCCCAAATGTTTCCCAGTGTCAGCACGCAGTGGGTTATGAATTAAGTCTTTTTTGACATTCAGATTTGAATGTTATCCATGATAGTCTTCACTGTGGCACCTGGAGGACTTAAGGGACCCCTTCTGGGGTTCACACTCACTTCTAGTATCTGAGGATCCCCAGGGGCACCTTGTATGCCCCATGGCGACTTGGTGGTGCCCCTTCTGGCAGCTGCATCTGTGGTACACTCCCAGGCCCGGAATGTAGCTCCAGCTCCACCACTGGAGCTGAGTACCTGCCCCCCCCACCCCCGCGCTCCCCTGCTACTCCGGTCACCCGCTGCACTCCCTCCTGCTGCCTGTCTCTAGGCTTTGCTCCACCTGGGTCCCAGCTCCACTGCTGCTGCTCACCTCCGTGCCACAGTGGGATGCTCTGCCTTCTAAACCCACAGAGCCCATCTTTCTTTTGCCATTTGGAGGCAGCTCCTCTCTTCCATTTTCCTCTCTTCTCAAAGGGGCCCCACAACAGAACTGCGTGGATCTCAGGGTTTAGTAGGTCAGACTTCAGTTTACACAGAACTCTTTTAAAGGCAGTTTTAAGAAGCTGTCTTCACATTTACCCAGACCCCGTATTCTCTTTATTATTTGACCTTTGTTCTGAATTATCTAACTCATGATACCACAGACTTTTCCATGTTGTTCTTTTTCACATACTTTATGGTTTTTCCTTGAAGTTTGTCTTCTGTTTTCCCTCGTCCCTTTCCCAGTTCTTCAATCACACCTAGAATCCAACCTTGGATGCTCTGCTCTTTTTGACAGAAGGTGACTATTGGAGGCACTTAGATGAACACAGCTACCATTTATGGCAAATATATGGAGTGTATATGGCAAATACTTCAGTACCTCGTTTCATTTATTCTCACAAACTCCCTAGGAAGTAGGTGAGAATACATGCAGCAGTGATAAACGGAACCAGGTTGAGGACGGGAGTATCTATCAGATTGTTACCTCCTCCCAGTGAACTCAGTATGTGAAGTTAGACACAATTAAATATTCACAGCCTTTTACTGCCCACATCTAAGCCTAGGATATTAAATGATAACATGTGTGCCTAGAAAGTTGCTTTGCAACTGCAGTATAGAAATTACAGTGTGTGCTTTCCTGTGTCCACCTGACATCATTTTCAGGTTTTTGAATGAATCATAGAATTTTATTAAAGCATGGGTTGATTATCTCTTAAAACGAACACTAGATTTGAATAAATCAAACAATGACTGAACATGAACAAGAAAGCCTCAGAGAAAAAAACATTATATATTCTTTTTTTTTGCCTCTAACAAATTCATATCTTTTATTATGCTCAGTGGTTTTATTCTCCTTTTATTTATGTTTTCTTCTCCAATTCCATCTTCTTAGTAAAAGAGTTTCCAAAATCTGACACACTTCTTGAAACCAATGAAATAGACATTTAATATACCAAAGTTATGCAAGATACATTTAATAGAGAGCCTGCTTAATTTAAATTTTCATTATCCCACTGCAGTGTTTCTAAAACTAATACTATTCTATACAGAACACAGTAGAATATAGTCATTTATAAAGAAGGAGATGAATGATAAACAAAAGAGACAGTTTTTATTTTTAAAAAGTATGAAACAGAATAACTATTAATCAAAAGAGAAACAAATGTTAAGTTTATTGGTAGAATTAAAGTGTGCTTTTTGTAAGACATTTTATAAAAGGCATTACAACTTGAATTCTAGCACTTTATCCACCGTAGCCTAAGGAGAACTTTTAAAAGAAATTTTAAGCAAATGGTAACCATCACCTTTAATTTTTAAAAGACTAATCACAATTTGTATCTCCCCTAGCTTGTTTGGAAGGGAAAAAAAGACAAGGGCTTCAGAATTACCCATATTGGGGGATCTCTCATGCCACAGTCATTATCATTCTCTGGCTATTTTTGCCGTCACCATCACCCATCCCCACCCTGCCCCTCCTTTCTAATTAATTAGCTAGCAAAGGGGGCCACTGGTCCACTTCTCCCTCCAGGTTCTCTCTCTTGTCCAGTGTGGGGGTGGGGGTCTCTAGTGTGCTGGACCGAGGCTTGCAGGTGCAGCCCAAGGGGAGCAGGGCAGCAGTGAGGACAGTGGTGTGTGCACTTAGCCAGGATGTGGAGGAAGAGGGAGTCTCTCCAGTCAGAGGACCAACCAATTCTACCCACTTAGCATGAAATAGCAGCATTCCCAGAAAATGCCCCTGTGGATCTGGGAGTCTTTGTTGCTGAGAGGTTTCCTTGACATGCTAAGACCTCTACCTCCAAAACATCCTAAACTTCCCCCCCGCCAGAGCTTGCGATGTTGAACATCACTCCTGTGTACACAGTGGCAGTCCTCCGAGGCATCTGACCTGAAGGGTGGCAGGCAGGGCTCTAGAAGGAGAACTGAGCAGGACATGCCCCACGCCGATGCTCAGGCTCCCTAACTTGGTTGGTCAGAGTCCAATGCCCTGAAAGTGTTTTTACTTTATGGCGAAATTTTATCTTAACCCTGCAGGTAAGCCTATGTAGTTCAGGGCAAATCCCTTGTTACATCTGGGAAAGCAACTCTAAGATGTATCCTACCAGGTGCTGATCAGTAGTAGCACCTTCCTTTGCATAGAGGAAGGGGCAGAACAAGAGGTGAGCGCTGCCAGTGACTTTCAGGATAGCCTGGTGTTTAAGACTGAGGTTTTGGAGTAAGATGGGCTCAGGTCCAAATATATATAATACCCTTGGCATTTATAAACTCAGCAACCCCAGGCAAGTCCCTTAGCTTTCTGAACAGCAGTTTCCTTCTTAATAAAATAGGGAAAACAATACAAGCCTCTCAGGGGCTAAATACAGTAAGATATATAACATGCTTAACATAATGCTGGTTATAGGAGATAATCAATGGCTTTTATCATTCTTATGGCTTTAACTGGGATTTATAAGACAGTAGAGCATGCTGGCTAAGAGTATAGCTTCCAGGTCCAGGGTGCTTGGGTTCAAATTCTAGCTTCGAAGTTTGCTAGATGTGTGACTTTGCTAGGTGTGTGACCTGGGCAGTTTACTTAACATCTGTAAAATTGGAGATATTAATAATTCCACCCCACAGGATGATTGTGAGCTCTGTGTGAGTTAGCATGTATAAAGCTCTTGGAACAGTAGGTATCACCTATTTTTATTAATAATGCAAGTTATTTAATGCTAGTGAGTTACATCTATTAAAACAAGAAACAATAAATACATCCATTAAATTAATAGATGTTTCCAGTAAGATACATTACTATTAAATAGTAATAGATATAAATAATAAGTAACAGATATAAATAAATCTAGTAAGATACATCTACTAAAATAAGGAAGAAATGTATATGTATGTATATATCCACACAAACATACACCTATGTTGGATTTAGCAGAACCAACTGGATGAAAAAGAAAAGCAGAGCGACTTTTTCCCTAGTCAGTTATTGACAAACAGCAGAGTTTCACAATGCATTATCTTTCGATGTTGACCTGGAACTGGTTTGCCTGCTGTTCAAGGGCCACGACTGTAAATACATTTCAGACTGAAAAAGCATATACTATTTGAGCAGTAAGTCTCCTCATTAAACTTGGACCTAGAAATTGCAAAGGTCAGATTGAAATGCCACACTGAACTAGATCCTCTGTGGGGTTTGTAAAGCCTTGAAGTTGTTCATGACACCAAAGTGTGTGTGTGAGTCAAATCTGTGACTTCCACATGCTTAGCATGCACAAGGTCCTGGGTTCAACCCCCAGTACCTCCATTAAAAAAAAGAAGGGAGGGAGAGAGAGAGAGACAGAGAAAGGAAGGAAGGAAGGAAGGAAGGAAGGAAAGAAGGAAGGAAAAGAAAAAAAAAGAAGGAAGGAAAGAAAGAAACCTGTCTTTCCCAGGGTCTAGCTCCAGGACCAGCAGTCGGGAGGGAAGAGTTCTGGGAGTGCCCATGCTGCCCTCTTGTTTGTGCAGCCAAGTGGGAAAGAACAGATCAGGTTTTCAACCCTTCACTCAGCCCAGGGTGATTCACATTTGAATGCCTCCAAATCACAAGGGAGGTGGCATTTAACACCCTGCAGTCCACAGCACAGAGGAACTCAGACCTTGGCCCAAGTTGTGGGACTGTTCAACCACTGCCCACCATCCTGGCGATAGAAGCCTCATCTAGCACTTTACTCTTTCAGTACAAGAGCATCCCAGCCCAGCTGATCTATTAAAAGGGCCATTGTGAGGAGGCCCTGCCTCTTAAGTCTCCTTGCGTTTTAGCTGTGTTGGCTTGAATCTGTTGCAGTATAATGAAATTTAACAAGAGGGAGAATTTCTATTTATCACATTTCACTCAATCCCTGTTTCTCATGCCCTCTGAATGAGGAATTTTCCCCATTTAGATTTCCGTGAAATGAGGATGATATAAAGTCATTATGAATCAACAACATTTAAATACATTTACTCTTTTGAGAGGTTGACTTTCCCCTGCAGTTAAAGAGTATCCTTTGTGGGATGGCATTTTGTATCATGTACCCATAAGAAGTTCTGGAAGGAATGGGTGTGTGGAGGCAAAGAAGGGAGCAGTTCAGAAGACTCTAGGTTGCTTTGGGAGGATTCAGGGGTGTCACTTGGGGGGGTTCACAGGAGTATTTCACTGCACAATTGTTTCTGGTGTTGAGGAGTCTGAACAGGGAAATTTGAACCAGATTAAGTGGACCGCGTGGACTCAGCTGAAATCCCCATGGAGTGGGCCTTCTCACTCTTGCCTTGGAGCCCTGCAGGCTGCCTTTGTCAGAGGAACAGCAGGCCCCAGAGGATAAGCACACTTTATGTGAACAGCCAACCACCCCCACCCCTATGTGGCTCATTGTCAGCATTGCCCAGGCACAGCTGCTGCCCTAAAGACTTTTTCTTCCCTCTTCCCCAAACTTCTTGTCTTTCCTCTGAGCCCAGCTGGGTAAGCTATTTGTATCTTTCTCCTCCTCTCATTGGCTAGTGCTTTACTGTTCAGGTCGACTTATTCTTGCATTCTTCTTTTAGAATTTCTGTTTTCTTCATTACCCAGATCCAGCTGCCACTCAGGACTTGGGCACAGGACTTACTGTTGCCCCAGACCCCTGGGGAGTCAGGTGGAAGCTGGGGCTCTACCACCCAGGGGACTGTGTGAGGAGGTGCTGGGGCAACTCCCAGCTTAGACCTGGGCGACAGGTGGAATCAAGTGAATCTGGGATATGCATACACTGGACCCAGTACGTTCATAGGGTATATTTGTTTATTTATCATCCTTCTCCCTACAGACTTGGGAGCACAGGGTCTCTGGTTATTTTGTTCATTGCTGAATCTATAATCATGAGAACCGTGTGTAGCATATCTTAGGTACTCAGGAATACTGACTGAATGAATGTATTGAGCCTCTGCTTATATGTCACGGATCGTTAGCGTTGCTAAGAGACAGGCATTGCCACCATCTTACAGATGGAAAAACTAAAGAGAAAGGTGACTTTCTCAGTGCTGTTTAAAACATGAGCAGTTTCTAGATTTTAGACATCTGGCCTTTAGTCTGCAAGAAATAGTTTATCTCTGAATATTAGTAGTGTTGACTTAACTTCCCCTGTCTTTTTGTAAGGAAAGGGTCTTTCTAAGAGAGAGGACTTTTCCTAAGCTGAATCCTTTTGTGAGGATTTGGTCCCACTCTGCTTAATTTTTCTGATTTGGAAAATGAGCGTAGCACCATGGAACCTACCAAATGGGTGCCCAGGAAGACAGCACCACCTGACCGTGTTAGTTTGCTGGGGCTGCCACTGCAAAGCACCACAGACTGGGGAGTCTACAGAAAACAAATGTATTTTCTCATGATTCTGGAGGCCTAGAGTCCCAGATCTAGGTGTTGGCGGGGTTGGTTTCTTTGAGATCTCTCTCCTGGGGTTGTAGAAAGCTGTCTTCTCTCTGTGTCTCTACACAGCATTCCCTTTGTGCATGTCTGTGACCTAATCTCCTCTTATAAGGACCAGTCATATGGGATTAGGGCACACCCTCATGACCTCATTTTAACTTAATTACCTCTTTAAATTCCTTATCTCCAAATGCAGTCACATTCTAGGGTACTAGAGGTTAAGACTTCAGAACATGAATTTTGGGGTGAGAATCACAATCCAGCCCAACACACTTACCCTAAAGAACTTGATTTTATAGAATGTAGGGTAAAGTCCAGGCCTGTTTTAAAACCTCGTGATGTCAGTATAGTAAATATGCAGCAAATGAGATCCCACGCCCTGCTGACTCCTGCTTTTGGTGACTGCCTCTTTCTGCTCTTCTTGGCTCTAGACTGGCAGTCAGAACAGGTCACCCAGGGATCCAGAAATCCAAGAAGAGGGTTTTGTACCAGGCAAATAAAAAGAATTATCATTCATCTAAGGTTCATTGTTTAAATTACCATGTTTATTTATGTCAACACAAAATACAATAAAACAACTTACAAAAAACCCATTTTAGCTTCATGTAACATAACTCTTCAGTGAACAGAAGTACTACTGTTAATGTTTTGACCTTTTTAAGGTCCAGCCTTGGGTCAAAACAGTATTCTTTTCTACCTTCCCCAATATACACACAAAGGAAATTTATATATTCTAAAACCCCATTCCAGTAATAATACAAAAATGTCACATGTAGAGGTGAACACCACTGTTGTGTTATTGGTAATGCAACTTCCTTGTTGCTCAAGATTTCCCACCGACCCTGGGCTTCGGTCAGGAATGCAGTGGGTACATCAGCCCTTCAGGTTTCCAAAGTGATTGTTTAGCAATTCTTTTAGAATGACTGTATACTCCCCAAGTGTCTAATTTACCTGAGATATTTAGAAACCTGAAAAAAAAAAAAGCCTCCAAGTGATCCAATGTGTACTGAGCTATCTGATAAGAACTGAAGAGACTTAAAATAGATTACTCGGTGCCAGTTCGGTGGATAAACATGAAGCCGCCATTACCTAATGAACTACTCACCTAGTAAAAGGCTTCAGTTTACAGTTTACTCAAAGGTAATGAACGTTGCACAAAAGTACAAGACCTCACCTATATTTCAGTGGTTTAAGTGCTATTTGCTTAGTCACTATATTTTCAAATAAATGCAAGTTATCACTTCACTAGCAAAATCTTTCTACCATTTCGTTGTCAAGAGTCAGTCTCATATGGTGGAGAGAAGCAATGGCTTGGAGCCAGGAGGTCTTGATTCTGCACCAGCTCTACCCACTCTCTGAGGCTTAGTTTCCTTATGAGGATCAAGTTAGATGAAAGTGCTTTGCAAAGCAGTATTAATTACAAGAAAGAGTTCATCTCGTCAATCAACCTACGGATCGCTAATTAGCCACATGTATTTTTTAAGTAAAGTCTTACTTTTTAAAGTAAGATATTCACCATATGCAACTGAGATGTGCAAGCTCGGTTATGCAAATGGGATAAGAATATAGATTTTTAAAAGGTCATGACATACCTGTGTCCTCTCATGAGTGTTTTATTTAAAACTATTAAAAATTTTTATTCTGTTTAACCCATGATCGTTTTGTATTATTGGAGCTCTTTTTGAGTAAACTATCTAGCCATTTAAAGTAATTTTTTAACAGGAAATTAAAACTTTCATATGACATTTACAGGGTTTAGACAATTGTGAAACTGAGGAAAATGGATTGAGAAATACTTAAGAAGTAATAGCCTAAAAACTCAGGGAAACTGAGTACAGAAGTTTACTTTTCAGATAGTTAAAAATAATCTAAATGCTAAGCTTGTTATTTTTTTTTCCCACTGGTGACTTCCTAATTTATAAATTACTTCTTCTTCTTCTGGAAAACAAATAAAATACATGTCTGTGTACCTGACTTTCAGGTACATTCAAATCCACAGAAATTATTAACTCTTAATTTTTATTCTTACATGTGGGACATCTTTAGAATTGCATCCTTGAGCCAATGTAAAATTCAGCATCTCATTTTTCATAGGTTTTTTAAAAAAATCCTCCTTTAGGAAAGGACAGTTTTACTAAAAGTTTAGAATTAATTGGCAAGTGTGCATATATAACGTGAGCATATGGACTTTGTGACTTTGCAGACAGAGACTTTAGGTAGCTGTATGCCTGCAACAAATGAGATTCTAATTTCAAACATTTTTCAAATGCAAATCAGGCCCGCATGAATCATTTTGATGATTTTTGAGGTATTAATGTAATAGAGTTAGTGTTCCTGAAATGATCCCCAAAGTCACCCCTTTGCTAAGGATATTTCTCTTCTTGATTATTTTGAACCTGCCAACATCATCACTAACCTTCACACAGAGAATGACTGATCTCTGAATGACCTATTATTAGCTTAAACCAACCTCATTTTGAAGCAACAAAGAAGAAAAATTAAATAGTGCATTAACATTTTGTATCAGTGAAACAGACTTTTTCCATGCATAAAGTAGTTCTATCCATCCGTGGAAAGGTCCACCTTTTGTTTTTCCCTGTGTTTATAGGTTACATTCTTAAAGGTACTGGTGGAGCCTCTGTACAGTGGATTGGTTCCCTAAAAAAAAAAAAAAAAAAGGTTCCAATTAAAATATGTATATTTTGGAATTACACAGTTTTAATATATCTAAATAATTTCATTGTACATTGCAAATTGAAACAAGAGAGTCCAGCTCAGTCTTGGAAGCCATTTGAAAACTTTTGGTCAATTTGATAAGTCATACTTTAAGCATTTTAAAATGTATGCATCTTTATTTTAATTTTTTATTATGCAGAACCAGTTCCATAAGTGTATTCTAAGAAGTCTTATCCCTTTTGGAAATGCACAAAATCATGGATTTTTGGACATGCCCTAAATCCTGGCTGAAAAACAAGACTTTGGCTGTTTTGTTTACTGTTGTTTTACCAGAGCTGAACACAGTTCTGCCAGCCCACAGTAGGCACTCAGAATTTACTGAATGAACAGAATGAACCAATAGGTGACCCAAAAGTGAAATGTCAAGTAAAAAAGTAAAAAATGGGAAAAGTGAACTGGTAGAAGTATACCAAAATGAACAACATAGTACCTGCCTTTAAAAATGTGTTTCTGGTGAGAGGCATCAAACAAGGACACAAATAATCTTGCTAAAAAGAGATCAAAATTCAGAAGGACAACTAGTTGCTTAGGAGAAGCAGGGAAAGATCCCGAGGCAGCAAACACCTGCTCTGAATAGTAAAAGAATTAGGTAGCTTTTGCTTACTAGGGAATCACGGTGTGGGAAGCAGAGAGTCACAAGAGACTGGTGTGTGGGACGCTGGGCTCATGTAAGGAGAACGGGTCCCAAGGCAGGTCGGGCCAGATGGCTTTGAACTTGGGGTAGTAAAAAGGTTGTGTGCAAGTACCTGGATAATTCAGTTGTGCTCTTTGGGCTGTAGATGTGTTTCCAGGTGCCCTCACCAGGACCAGAAGTGGCAGAAACCCTCTAGTGTTTGAAGAAATGCCAAGCCCGATCCTCCAATTTCTCTCCTTTGGTTTCATTGTTTTAGGCAGGCACAAGATGTCTGGGTTAGTAGTTTCTTCCCTCCCATTTTCCAAGGCTGACCACACAGGCTTTGACATCAGACAGCTTAGGTTCCAAACTGCTCCACCATGTAACTTTACTTAAGCAATTCCAAGCCTTGTATCTGTAAGAGGGACTACCAAAGTGCCCACCCGGTCTGCGAGGTAACGTACTTCAGCAGGTGCCTGCCACATAATAAGTGCTCAATAAATGCTGCCTCTTCTTATTAGTACTTATTTATAACTCTTCTCACATTGGGAACTTCCTTTTCTTTTTGGTCCTGGAGAGGGTACTAAAGTTATTTTCCCCCAAGGCTTTGAGACTTTCAACACTTTCAGGCCAATTTCTGAGTATGTGTACCACCTCTGACCCTTCAAATTACTGAATATTACACTTTGGTCTCCTTATCCCATAAATTGTAAAGATGGTAGCAATTTCTAGGCATAGCTTTGAAAAACACAACTATATTTGCTTTCTCAGTACATGTCCCTCAGCTTTCAGAAGACCTAAATAGAACTGAAAACCATTCCCTGGTCTTTAGCACTTGTTGCCCATGGATTTGCTGCAGTGTCTTCATTGTGAGGAAGAATCACACCTGCATCTGTTTCTATGCTGCCCAGAGCCAGTGGCCTGACCTCTGACTGAGTAACATGTTACCTTTGTCCATGTGCCTTTGAAGAGAGATGCTATCTCAGTAATGAGGGCAAGTGGAGAAGAGATTCCTTGGTGGTGGATGATGAGTGAAGATCAAGTCACCATATTGCTTCTACTCCTGAGGTCAGCCTGGATAATTACGAGGGTCCTCCAGTCCTTATTTAGTCCTACTGCCATACGAACTTGAGATTTGGAGAGTGTAGGGCAGGCTGATGTGGTCTTAGATGCAAGTGGAGTCTCATTTGCAAACAAAAATCAAGTGTGGAATTCTATTAAGTTTAAGAGATTGCAAGCTATTGAGTTTGAGTTGATTACAGAAGAATAAGGGACTCAGTTGAAGAGGACAGATGGAAAAAATAAGATGTGTAGATGGGGAATGATGGGTAGGGGCATGGTCCTGGAGGAAAAGCGAGCCTTAGGGAACAGAAAAGACACTCTGAAAGCAAGAACAGGCTGTGAGCAGGGCCAGTGCAGATCTTGGTAGGAGTAGGAACTCTTTTGTGGCCCCCATCACATATCATGTCCAATACCCTACATCCCACACTAAATATAATTTATATGCAATATGAAAGAGGTGACTTCAGTTGCAGTTGGCTGAATACACAATGGTATTTTGCAGATATTTAGTTGACTGTTTAACTTTGATGGTATGGTTTTCATTCTGAGTTTTGAAGCAATTTCATTTATTCTCGTCTACAATATTTGGGGGAGTCTCTTGCAAAGCTAGTTATATGGCCTGGGCATGCTAATACGGGGTGATGGATGAAGCAGACCCTGCCATAGTAGGAGGGTAAGATGGAATCATAAAGGTAGAGAAAGACCAAGTACATATCGCTGGGGGACAGTAGTGTTTCCTGTCCTCAGCTGATGATCAGAACTCAGGAGAATGAGCTCAAATGGGAATTTGCTGGCAGGAGAAAGTATGGCAATGACCAGTATTGCCTCCTCTAGGGCCACGCAGGTGCCAGTCTCCCTCCGTGGGATTTCCAGCAGAGACGCAGGCTTGAGCCTGGCTCCATTTCGGATGAATCTGCACTCTTTCACTCTTTAGACGAGGTCACGTTTCCCTCAAGCATCTGGGGTGACCAGGCTGATTCCCCCAGAAGTCTGGGGGGATGCTAATTTAGGCTGTGGATTTTATAAATGCAGTGTTACATTTTTAGAGTTTGAAAACGTGGTAATAAGAAAGCTCTCTGTCATGACCCACAGCTCCCTTAAAGATTGCCTAACTGTCAAACGCAGACCTGATTTGCTTAGCACAGTACAAAATCAATCCTGGACTGCAACAAATGTCACACTGAACATCTTTTGCCTCAAGTTAATGACTTGTCATCCTAGGAAAAATGTCTAATCAAAAATGAATTTAAATATCTTCCCGTTGTGTTTTCATAAAGAATATGAATGGGGGGGCGGTTATTTCTAAAAGTGTAATAAAAAGTAATCTTTTTTTTTTTTATGGCTATGATGAAATGTTTCAGGTGGCAAAAACAAAGCTCTTTCTCATCCTGAGCTCTGTCACCTTTAGAGGCCAATGAGGGCCTATGGGTCAGAAGATCCAACTACTGTCCCTGGAAATCCCTTGGGTTTTGAAGACCAAATTTAGTTCTTCAAGAAGAAATAAACTTTAGATAAAAACAAAATCAAATTGAGGACCCCAAAATGGACGCACTGAGCAACATCTTTTTTTCCAATAGGACATATTAGTGAAATTTGAATTGAATTATTTGAATTAAACTTCTTTTGCATCCAAGTGAATATTATTACCTAGTCATTATCTAGTCAACGACATCAAACATTTGTTATTCAAAGAAACTCAATTTAACAGGGAATAATATTTTTCATTTATGCTTTTATCTGTTTAATGCATATTTTTGTTCCATTTTCGATGAAGAGACAGCAAAAATTTAGCATTTGTATTTCAGTCATGTTCTACATCCTGAGGGAAAATGATTCATGTTTGGGGGAAATTAATTGTTAATTAAAATGTTATTTTAAAGATATTAATCATTTGTCAGTATTCATGCCTTTGTAGGAGAACATTAAAATGTGCTGGTTAGTAGATACACATCACATAATTGCCCAAGTGCCTGTTTGTGGAACACCTGCTTATTATTTCTGGGAGGGTCAAGGCTGTGCTTGGGGAAGAGCTGCAATTAGGATTACATCTCCACAATGGACCAACTGTTGGGAAGTCTCAACCTCTCTGAGCTTCAGTTTTCTTACGTTCGTAATGGCAATATCAAGACTATCTCACGGGACTGGTGGTTGTTCAGTTTACTGGCTGCTGTTGTGTTTTGTGCCATCTTAAACACATTCTTTTGCCTGGTTGCCTTCTGACCATTGCCAGGCATTTTCTTTACAGTTGGTGAGAGTTAAAAACATCTATGACCAGCAGATCAGGTGAAGTTAACTCAACACTTTGGCCTCCTTTAGCCTAGGTTCTAAGTCTCTGAACTAACCTGTCAGGTTACATTTTACCTGTTTAGGGATGGGTAAATTAGATCCTCATTACAAATCCTCATTTTACTTTCCTAAGGGTTTTGTTTAATTAGGAAAAATCCATACATACACAAAAGAAGAGGAAAGCCATATAACGAACCTTTGGGTATACAGACCCATCACCCAGATTCAACAGTTAGCAAGATCTTAGCCACACTTGCTTCAACTATCCTTCTCTCTCTCTTTTGGCTGAATTATTTCCAATCAAACCCAGCCTTTGCTTCCTTTCACTTCAAACTATAATTATAATTTTCTACTAGCAAAACCTCAAGTCATTTTCAAACCTAACTTAAATAACCATAATCCCTTGCTATCATTCTCATATCCAGTCTATATTAACTTTTTCCAGTTGTCCAAAGATATATATATATATATATAATTTATAGTTAGATTGTTCAAATCAGGATCAGAACAAGGTCTATACATTGCATCTGGTTGTCGTGTTTAAAGGCATTTTTAATGGAAAGATAAAATAGATAAAAATTTTCCTCGTCCATTGCCCTGCACCAGATATATATGGTTATTTCAAAATAACTGCATAAGATATAAACATCCCTTATCAAGATAAATTTATCCAAAACAGAACATTCTGTTTGCTTTAGATATTGAAGATATCATTATAGACTTAGAGAAAAAAGTGTTAACATCAATTTATTTGGGGGAGATGAACCCAGAGGCGCATTGTGTTTGCCTGTATTTTCTCCGGTGATATCACTGTTTTTAGAATCAGCAATGTAAGATAATTGCTATTAGATAGGCGGACACAGCATTAGAGGGAGAGAGAGAGATGAAATTAAAACCATGAAATTGTTTCTGTGGGCCTCTAGAAATGTAATTATCTCTCCTGTGGAAAAGAAACACAGAAAATTGGAGTCCTGTTTTGTGTTTGCCTGGTGTGAAGAGGAGACATAAATTACATCTATTGAGTACATATATTTAGCAGTTGATACTTTTGGGGTTCTTTTCAGGTAGCTGTTTAAAATTCATGTTATTCAGAAAAATTAACTGGATGGTATTTAAAAAGTCTTCTCGACTTTACTGTGTAACCTATTATGGGTAATGAGTATTTCCATGGAAATTGGCATGAGCGGTCATACTACTTAGGAACCTTATTCCATTAGCTATAACAACCGATGTATGGAATGTTCAGATACAGCACCAATGCTTTATCAAGTGATTCTGGCAGAGTCCTCCTGGTGGTGAGGAATAAAATGTATAACATTGATGTCCCTAGGTAGCTATATGAGGAGTTTCATGAGACTCTTCAGAGTAGGGGAAATCTTCACTGCACGGAGACAAATGTATGCTATGAGGGCTGTCTGGGTCCCAGATAAAGAACAAAGTTTCCTTTATTCCCAAAGCAGAACAGAAATCAGCTGTTGGGGATGTAGTGAAAGGAACAGAGAAAGAACATGACATTTTAACTCTCTCTTGGAGCAGAAGAAGGCTGACACCCCATCCCTTCCAAAGGACAAGGAGTAGCCCCTAAGTGGGCACATACCGTTTGCCACTTGGCCTTTGACCTTTCTGCTTCAAATTTGGCAACTTCTTTCCGATCATGAAATGACACCAGCAGCTTCCAAATGCACAGTAGGACAACCCCAATGAGAAGAATAGCCAGTGAAACCCCTAACATGATCATGGGAATATTCGGAGGTTTTGGACAATCTGTGGAAACAAAATTATATTAAGAAGATGGTACAATAGTGTTCCAATGTAGAGAAAACATTTCTCATTAAATTTTCCAACCATATTTTTTCTCACGTACAGGGAAAATGGAAACATCTTTTCTTTTGCTGAATTAAAAAAAAAATGAGTTACTTGTTGAAGGATAGCCTTATTCCTTCAAAGTAGAACAAAAGATAAAGCAAATGGCTATACACTTAAATGGCTTCAAAGCAAATGGCTATACACTTAA
The DNA here is from genome assembly GCF_048773025.1 of Camelus bactrianus. Lineage (NCBI taxonomy): Eukaryota > Metazoa > Chordata > Mammalia > Artiodactyla > Camelidae > Camelus > Camelus bactrianus. The sequence continues at coordinate 44,005,085 of NC_133543.1, forward strand.
ATGGCTGACTCAAAAAGAATTAGACTCCAAAAGAGTGACAGTTAATACACATGGAATATTTAAAGGACCATGAAAAAGACTATAGTTCAATCACTAAAGGTGGTCTCTTCTGGGTATATAATGAAGTAGAAAAGGAATGTGTACACACACACACACACACACACACACACACACAATTACTTGTTCATGGATTTTCTTGAAACATGAACCGTCTATTTTCAAAATTATGTAAAACCTAAAACCTACCTCTTGGAAAGTTTACTACTTGCTGCTTCCTTTTTAAAATGTAGAAGACAATCGTGGCTTTCAGTTTTTTTGTTTTTTTGTTTTTTTTTTTTTTTAACTCCAATGCAGTGCCCTGGTGTCCTGGAAAATTTCTGGACTGGGGTCAGGAGAGGTGGGTTCAGCTCCACTCTGAAGGACAGTAGCTGTCTGAAATCCATTAAGTCCCTCTTCCCTCTCTGAGCCCCAGTACCTTCGTCTGTAAAACAAAGCTGTGGGACTTTAGTGTTCCCTTAACTTCCCTGATGATAAAATTAATCCAGGTGCTCATGCTTATTAAACCCACCCCCAAAATTCCCAGACTCTTCCCCTGAGATCCTGATTCAAGAGGTCTTGGATGGAGCCACAGATTTTTTATTATTAAAAGTATCCCAAGTGATTCTTATTTTCAGGGAAGTTTGGGAACTTGGGTGTTCTGTGTAGTCCTTTCAACACGAACATTCTATGAAATGTTACTTTGATTCTATTGATGACATTAATGTAATTCTGAAATTATACAGTACCTTCCCTCATTGACAGCAGAATGACTAATAATCTTTGCAATATGCCTGGGAGATGATACATTTCTTAATGAAACATTATAATTAAGCTCTCCCCTTGCTTTCATGGGAAAAAAAATCCCACATAAAAATTATCATTAAATATCTGCCTCCCTCTGCAAGAAGTGAGGCAAATCCATGGTATCTGGGGAGGAAATGAATCATGTTTAGTTTATCCTAACTCTTATTGCTTTTAGATATTTAATAAGGAGAGTTATACACACAGGACTAGTCACGCTGCTTTCAAGGTAAGATCTATAGCTGATCTGAATTTGAGCGGGACTAATGACCCCCTTAACAGCATGATGCCTGGCCTCACATACTTTTGTTCTTTGGCCAAAAAATCATGTAAGGAGATTACACAGAAATAAGTAAAGGAGCTAATGAAATAGCTACTACAGTATGAAGATCTAAAAGACTGTTTCTAGCATAGCAAATGAACCATGGCTGCTTCTAATAGGTTAGCAATGCTCTTGCACAGAAAGTGGCAGGCCCATATCAATGAGAACATATCCTGACTCCATCTTTAACTCTGAGATGTCTGGGGTGGGGCATAGAACATTCATGCTCAAAGCAAGATGAAGCTTGCTGAGACCTTGCAGCCAGAACATGAATTAGGAGGGCTCTCCAGGAGGGGATAAATAAAGGAGAAACAGGCATGGCCTGGCAGAGGTAATTATTTAAAGAACTTAAGAGTCATTTGGAATTAAACATAATCTTAACAAAGGATTTTGGCCCAAGCTCCAGAGCAGGTATTACACAATAGAAATGTCCACTTTCCATATTCTCTTTAGTATTTCTGGAGATGCTCAGACTGATGACATGTTTTTGGGTGGGAGAAAAGGGCTTTCTCTACCATGTGTGCCATCCAGGGTTGCCTATTGAGTCCTGGTCGGTACTGCACCTAATTCTAAGGTTCTGAGTTAAAAATGCTGCCAGTCTGATAGCTCTGCTACACGTGGCTACTGCTCAGTAGTCACTAGAAATGTGACTTTTCGGTTTTAGGTTTTGTGCTAAGTATAAAACACACAGTGATTTTGAAGACTTGACGTGGAAACAAAAGTAAAACATCTCACTGATCATTTTTGTGTTGATTATATGTTGAAATAACAATATTTTGGATATGACAGATTAAATAAAACATGTTATTAACATTAATTTCTTTTATACTCTCTAATGTGGTTACTAGAACATTTTGAATTACATACGTGGTTTGCATAACATTTCTCTCAGAGAATGCTGATCTGACATATTTTGGGGATTCAGATATTTATGGTGATTGTACAGCCAGTGGGAGGCAGTGTAGCACAGTAGCTAAGAGCATGGGCTCCAGGCCAGCCGGCCGGAGTCCCCAACCAGTGCTGGTACTTAACTGCTGCAGGACCTAGCAAATTATTAACTTCCCAATTTCCTTACCTGTAAAATGGAAATAATAGCAATGCCTGCTTTCTATGGTTGTTGAGGGTATTCAATGCATCAACTCATGTAAAACACATAGAATAACACCTGGTATATGTTATTAGTAAGGGCTCAATAAATGAGAGCTGCTATTTTCTTCTTCTTATCATTACAACAATGCACCCTTCTCCCTCTTCTATCCTCAAGACCTCAAGGGCCTGGAACCTCCAATTTGGAACCTGTGGGTGTAACATTTACACCCACATCCCTGCCAGGAGGGCTCCCCAACTATCATTCATTGACTGTGGCTCTCATGAACGTGGCTCTTATCCTCGAAAGCTTCTCCGGAAAAAAGATGAGTGAAGCTCTCCCTACATCCACACATGATGACTTTTGTCTGATGGTGACTCTTCACTTGGTTTCTTTTTCTATTTGTTTGGAGAACCCTGGAAATCCCTCAAATCCTCCCTTCTCATTTTGCTTCTTTTCCCCCCTTGCCTGCAACCGGCTGCCCTGGGATTCTCTGGCCTTAGAGCTGTGAGAGGGGACTGCAGACTCCTGGGGACGGGTTCTGCCCTCAGGGCCCCTGGAATCTCCGGGCCTGTCTAGGAACTCGAACGTTCATCAGGAAAGAAGCATCCTTGAAGCTGTCAGGTGACTCCTGTTAAGCCTCAGGGAGGTAATTCCCCCTGACTTTTCCCTGCTACAAAAGCATAGGGAGAATAAAGAACCTTAACAAAAAGACATCGGAGCACCTGAGGGCTCTCAGGAAGATGGCATGTTGCTGTGCCACTCCTATTGTGCGGACGGATAAAAGAGGAAAAACCCAGCTGTTCAGTAATGAGGAGGCATTTAACAGCCAAAGATACATTTCACAAGGAAAAAAAAGTCAAAATCAAACCAACTAGATACAAAAGCCCCTGAATTAAAAACAGACCCTCTTCTGGAAGTTCATTTTTGTTTGGAACTTGCTTTTCCAGTGGAATCGCTATTATAAGGAATGGCTTTGATTTCAGGAGGACGTGCTGAAGCCACTGTCGTGGTCACAAATAGAGGGTGGCAGTGGAGCTGAAGAATTTGACTTTATAAAACAGATAATGAGGAGGCAGTTCTTTTGTACTATGAAGTGTCTTTTCCGTATAGCAGGATTCACCTTAACTTTCTTTAACAAATGGCCCCTGCAATGCCCTTTATATACGGATTTCAAAGTTGATTTAAAGATTTAAAGAAAGAAGAAGTTGATTTACAGATTTTCAAGAGTCTTCAGGTGCCCCCGGCCCAGCTGAGCTGCAAGGTCACCACTGTGCCCTTGCATCTTGCATTGTGCTGACCTCTACCTCTCCTGACCCTCAGGACTGCAATGGGATATTTTTCTAGCCATGTTTTCTTGGTTGGTTTATAATGTCTTAAACTTACTTTTCAGTAATTTTGGTATTGCTTTTCACACTCTTAAGTGATGGCAGTTTGGTCCCTTGGCTTCCAATTCAGGACTTCATCTTTTGTCAGCCCACTGATAAGCCAGCACACACAACAAAAATCCATCTGCCTTCTAGCCTGCCCCTGCTTCTATTGTCTAGGGGAGAACTTGGGTGCCAAGCTTTTGAGGGAAGGAGGCGATTGCTGACAAAGTCTGGAGAGGTCCGATTTAATGCAGCTGTCATTTCTGCCAGAAAGGCTTAGGGACACATCATTAATTGAAGATGGAAAAGGTGAAGCACCAGTGAATATCTAAGAAGGCAGCCAGGGCTATTAGGGCAGAGTCACTCAGAGGAGGTCTGGAAGCCATCTGTACCAGAGTCGCCTGGAGAAATGTTACAAGGCAGAGAGTCCTGGGCCACACACCCAGCTTGCTGACTCAGGATGCAAGCAATGTAACAGGCTCCCCAGGTGACACTCACTAAAATTTAAGAATTTCTCAGCAGAAGTACTTTTCCCACCATATTCTTTTCTGATACAAGCTTCTCTCTCCCCTTCACCGAAGATGGAATTTTTATTTGAGGGCTTCCCAAGTCCCAAGCCAACTCCCTGAGTTGGTAGAGAGGAAAACCCACAGAAGTGATGGGTTCTGACTTCCTTTAGAGATCACTTCCTTCCTTCCTTGCCACTTCACATCTTTTCTGACTGAGCATTAGCACTTAATGACCCACTGGGCAAGATATGAACTGGTACATGTTTTACATGCATTATTTCATTTAATCCTTGAATTGACCCATAAAAGAAAATACTGTTATTTTCCCCATATTACTGATGAGGAAATAGAGACTCACAGAGGCAAGTATCTGCCAGAATGTCAATTAAGTGGTGGAGCAGGTCTTGAGCCCAGATTTGCCTGACTCAAAACTCATTCTCTTAGACTTATGCTCCTCCTCCCTGCTAGCCTTTCCTAAAAATATACCTTTTACTTACATTGCATTTAATTGGTCCACCTTTCTACAATTCATCAATCAGTCAGCTTTCAGGGATTCGTACAAATACACTTAATCTCGTTATCTGGTCTTAATAAGAGACATTGGAACATCTCAAACCTTTCAACAGATACCTTTCAATCATTGAAAAAGTAGAAGCACTCCATCAAAAATTTGGAAATATCTTTCCTGGTGAGCTGGTAAGGTGTTTTCTCCTCTCCTGTGTAGCATCTCTTACAATGGAAGGCATGTCACCCACCTTTCTCATTGATGCTGTGAATGATGGTTTTCCCTTCGTTATCTGTAGTTATTAGGAATGTAATAAGACATTCATTTTCTCCTTGCAGAGAACAGGAAACAGAACTATCCTTTGAGAAATCTGTAGATAAAGGAGTCATTCATTAGGTTAAATGAGATGCCAAAAGAGATTTTTTTTTTAAGGCAAAGTAGTATTGAGTTTTATTATGCAAATAGGAATTTTCAACCCTGCAGAACAGGAATAGAAAAGACATAGGATTTTCCCCACCCACTGAGGTTTTAGTTTCTACTCATGTTCCAGAAGAAAAGTTCCAGGTGTGGTCAATCAGGACTGACCATCTAATGCACCCATCAATCTGATGAGAGCAGGATTTCAAGAGAGTGAAAGTATTTCAGGGCAGGTACGCTTAGCTGTCTTGGGAACAGAATGGCCCTGATTATGGTAATGAGGAAGCTATAAGCTCTCCTTGGCCGAGAGCATCTGGGAGGAAGCCTAGATTACATTTCAGAAAGAGACTATACCGTCTCCACTGACACCAGTATTGCTAAAGAGGCCTCCCCCACAATGATATAGTCAAGATTGCTGGCCATGTATTGTCACAACAATAAATATAAATTAATATGAGGAAATGAAGATTGAAGTGTTATGTAGCTCAGGGACCAGAAGGATAAAGGTAAACCCCAGAATAAAAGGAGACCAGAATGACAGTTTGCCTACTATTCAGTATAGCCCTTTTCTCAACTTGAAACAAATTCAGGGGGCAGGGAGGTTATAGCTCAGTGGTAGAGTACTTGCCTAGCACATGCAAGGTCCTGGGTTCAATCTCCAGGACCTCTATTAAAAAAAATAAATAAAAACCTAATTACCTCCCCCCCCAAAAATTGGTTTTTCTCAAATCTTTTCTAAATAGAAAAAAATTTTTGAGCTCCTTCGAGAAGCAGAAAATGAATTTCATGACAGAAACTGATAATATAGTAAAATGGTCCATCTAAGATGTTAATACTATTTGTCAGACATTTTAATGGTCTGGCATCTATGCCAAAATTATGTAGCATTTTTCTAATTAAAAAAAAACCACTTGCTTAATCTTCTCCTATCTTCTAAGTTGGAGACATTTTAATGATACCATTACACTTTTTCAGAAACCTGTAAACAGAATGACCATTTGCTTTTATCCTAAAATTTTGAGACATATGATCCAATATTAGTCGTCAGAATGTTAAAACTGGGCCCATCCCATATAACCTTGGACATAGTCTTGCTAGATGGAAACTTTCTCATTAGCTTAAACCCAAAAAGGTTTTAATAAAACAGAATCTACATGTGTTCTCTGATTCTAACAAAGAAAAATTAAATAATAGTCTATTTTTGGTTAAACAATGCCATAGCCATAGAAAGACAGAAATATTAAGCTGTTTTTTACATCTAATTTGTACGATAAACACCCCATGCCAGAGTTCATAAGAACTATGCCTGTATTGTCTATGACAATGGGGACTAGTAAAACATTTAGCATTATTAATAAGATTTCAGAGGATAAATTTAAGGGAGCAAACTGTTTTTGAATCCATTAGAAGCATCTGTTTACACAAGCATATGACATCTAATTACAAATTATTCTCATCTGGTCATTCCCAAAAGTTTACGATCATCTATATCACCTAGAAGTTTTGAAATTATGCATTCCAGAGACCCAGCCCTGGCTCTTCTGATCTAAGAAGTCAGTGATTTGGACAGGAGCTTGTATTTCAGTGAATTGTGAATGTTATTTTTAATAAAGTGATTTTGATGAAGAGGTTGGGGAACCCAGGGGCAACCCTTGATTTGTGAAATTTGTGATTCCACGTGTTTGAGAGCAACAGCTCTGCATGTATAATTCATCCTTTGCCCACTTTTAGATGACCTTCACCACACATGCTCCTACCAAACCACTCCCATGAGCTGGGATTCGGGGTCTCAGGAAGTCTCTTTTTCTTGTTGGAGTGTTTATTTCCTTCCCTCCCCCTCTCTGCCATGACAGTGCACACCCACTGTTCTTCTCAAACTTACTTCATGGAACATTTTATTCTCAGGTAGAAAATATGTAGACAGCTTATAATACTCCTTTCAGTAATATTAATCCTGTGTGTTTTATTTTCTCTTAAACAGCTACACGGAAGCACAGGGAGGCTTAATTTCCTTGGCCAGGATTTTTTTAAGTTTTAATGGAACTGCTAATATGACCTTTGAGTCATGACTCCCTTCTTGCTTTAATTACTTCGCCACTCCTTTTCATGACTGTTATGACTCTAGATTTAGCCTGTTTTGTAGTGTTTGGGTATTAAAATGGTATTACTGGATGTGCAGTGAAAGGGTCCAGCTTGGGCTAGAGATTTGCATAATTAGCTGCTAAGGTCTTCTTCTGTTGTTCATTAGAAATGGACTTTTCTTTTTTACCCACTTTTATGAGTGTCAGCAGTGCTGTTCTAGAATAAGACAATGAAAATGAGATCTCAGGCAGTCCATGAAATCATACTTAGAAAAGGAAGAAATGTGAGGATGGAGGTGGACAGGTTGGGGTCCAGGAAAGATGTCGAAAATGTAAACTGTCTGCACCATTGAATCAAGATAACCATGAATTTAAAACCTCCCCTTTGAAGCCCCTTAGTTCTCAGAGAAAACAGTTTCCCAAGGGGAAAAAAAAGGGTTCTGTGGTCAAATAAGTTTGGGAATTCCTCCTTACTCTAATTCCTCCCTTTGCCTCTTTTGAAAATTCACAGTGCACATTTTTACGCATTTAAGGTTCACATTTAATGTGCAAAACAACTCTGAGTCTTGCAAAGAAAACGATAAGCTTAGTTTCCCATTTTCAAAATGTATATGACCACGGGTGCTCCTGTCCACTTAACACTTTCAGGACTAGGGTTCCTTGGAAGACACTGTGAGGAGCAATGCTCTGAGTACATGAATGTTGAGGTAAATTAAAAACTTCTCTTTCAGTAAGATGGAATGAGTAAAGTTAAACCACATGTCTTTAGAAATGCTCACCCAAGTCACCACAGCACAGCTGAGGAAGAATTTATTCAGATTATGAAGTTTATGCTTATTTTATCTTTTTCTCCATGTCTTTGTTAGGGGACGGATGGGTTGACAAAAGACCCCATGGAAGAGCAAGTGTGTTGTGATGCTTTCAAGATGACATGATCAATAACACAACTGGGTGAGTAACTTGAAATAGAACTTATAAAAAGCTCCCGTTAGAAAAATGACTTTTTAATGCACAGGCTGACAAAATTTTTTTTCTCTCAAATTCATCAAGATGAGTGCTTTAAATGGTGTTAGTAATCCAATTATTACGTTCAATTTCTGAGTTAGAAATAGTTGTATTCCTCTATTTTGAAGATAATTTAGTCAATTACCGAAAAAGAATAATGCAGATACTTTAAATGCCACTTGAGAACCTAGCCTTCCTTTCAAATCCAAGCACTTATGATAATCTATATCAGAAAACTGTGTGTTTAAATATAGTAATTCCCTGTTTATGATTTACATGGTTCTGAAGTTTACTTCTTTTTTCCCCTTGGCACATTAGATTTCCCATGCTGCTAGTCAATTCAGTTCTAGTAATTTGCAGAGCATTTTCTGCAATTTTTAGTCATTTCTTCCAAACACATGGTAAATATCCCAACTGTTTGCTGAGAAATGAAGCCAGAAGGCTATGCTGAGACTTTGTACTAGTTACTAATGTGGACAGTCCACCAATGCCGTTTTTCTCTGTGTTTTTGCTGCATCTTACCTTCAATATTTGTGTAAGGTACACACCACCTCATCCAATTTACAGCTATTTGGCATATTTATCTTTAGGCAGCAGAGAAGTACAGGCGACTGGTTTTATGAGCACTAATACTGCCCCTCTATAAAGGGTTATTTAACTGTGCAGTCAGAAACCTCAATTTTGAAACAATGTAGGTCATTTTCAAAACAATATAAAGATCACTAGCTTATTCCATTTTGGAAATGGATTAATTTCTGTATTCTAATTTCATCTATTCAAGGTACATATCCTAGAGTGTCATAAATTATTATTTTGATTATTCCTCTCTGCCTGAGATGCATCGAGGCCGCATCTCTAAGGTGTGCAGAGCAATGTCCCTACCTTAGCAGCTGGATAATGCAGATTTTGTGATGATGGATAAACACATCCCCCCAGATGGTCCCTTTGGGAGGAATCAGTCATCTGCTTTGTTTCAAAGTTCACAAATTATTTTTTTAATGCCTCCCCAGCTAAAATAAAATCTACTTAAATATTTGAGATAACATTTTGCCATTAGAAAGAATCTGATTTTAAGGTATTCACCTCAAAAATGGCAGGTGAAAGCCAGTTAAAGGTAACAGGCCCTTCTTGTCATTTGGGGCTGAGGCAGCAGAGAATTAAGGATGATCATGTAACACCCATGTCTGAAAAGTTGGGAGTAAAGCATGAGAAGGGGAAGAGAGGGAAAATGGCCCCTAACCAGACACTGCCTGGTGTCAGAAAACCTGTGTTGCACCTCACTTTGTCCTATCTTGAAATAAGGCAATCAGATGATAGAGGACTATTTCAGCTTGGGGGTTAACATTTAGCTATTTCTTCAATTTTCTTCTCTTTTAACTCAAAAAAATAGAGCATTCTGGAGTTCTCTCCAATTGCACGTGGTAAGCAGAGATGAACTTGCCAACAGAGCTGAAGTCAAATAGAATAGTCATGACTTTAAATTGCTTATATCCCAAACCATCAAGTCTTTAGCCTTCTGGAATGCATTTACTCTTAAAAAGGAATGTGAGTGAACTAATGCCCTGGTACAAATGAGGCTGAACTCCTGAAAAGCCCTCCACAATTTCTGCCTCTCCAAAACTACGCAAAGAGAAAAAAAGCAATTTAAGATAAGTAGCACCTTCTTCTTCATTGATGGTCACGCCAGCTAGTTTGCATTTGTCAACACATTCTTCTCGGGTCTGGCCATCCGCAGACAAGTGGCATTCAATGCAGCTCCTGTGAACATTATTCAACAGAGTTGATCAGTTTGCGTTGGTGGAAAATAGCTATGTAGCTCGGATATTGCTTTAATGCTGCTACTGTGGTTCCGTCTCCAGGAGTGTCTGAGAGAGGATGTTGTGTTTTGTTACTTTCAGAAAGATGGTTGGGTGACGTCCAAGTGGAAATGCTGTATTCTAAATTCCACTCAGTAATCAATGTTCCCTGAGCCAGCCTTGGTAATAGTTACTATCCTCATTCATCTATAATGATTATTTCTGACTGGTTAGTTTAAAAAAAATTCCCAACAACAAAAATCTCAAATATTTTAGTATTTGACTTAGATTTATTTCCATTATACATTTTCCTGGGAAGGGTTTAAGCTGCTAAAATATGACTAGAGATTAGACAAAGTATGAATTTCTTAACAGAAATGATCTGTATTTTAACAAGAATTCCAAGAATTCGTATATGTCATGAATGAGTATTTTAAAGATTCACTTCTCTGTAACTCTTTTGAATGAGTCCAAGCCTTGATAAGGGTATTTTCAAAAGCTAATGATTACAACCTGGATCCTCATTAATGCCGGCTTTTTAATAAAAGATTGCTACTTAGAGAAAAGTGTATTTCTAAGAACACAGCCAAGGAATTAAGCTACTCTAATGATGTCTATACAGCAAAGTACATTTAGACACTGAGTTAATCCTGTGCTGAAAATCACTTTACAAACAGATTGTATTTGGAATAACCCAAAACAGCAAAAGTTTTTTGCTGTGGGCACACATCATGCTGCCTCTCTCTTCCCCTGGCCAAGGAAAGATACACTCTTCTAAGTGCCAGAAACGTTTCCCACCCTAACCCATGCCTCATCAAATCTCAGCGGGAACCACACTTCCTAAACTAAGCCTTCTCTAAGTCTTATCAGTTAGTTCCCTTGGAGTGGAAGCCTCTGAACTTCTCTGTAAGAAGGGCTTAGGGGCAACACTCTATGTGGGAGTGGGGATAGAAGTCTTATCTGGAAGTGAAAGCACACTGCGTTTTTCTAGGCTGTCTATTTACTTGGAGTGGCTTTGCAGGGGGCTGCTGGAGATTGTGGAAGCCCTTAAGACCTCTTCCCCTTTGTGCACCCCATTGATGGCTGTCCAAGCTATCTGGTAGCCTTATCACTTGCCATAGAGTTCCACAGCACCCTCTCTATCCCCTATTTTCACTGTCAGCCCAGATATCATTACAGTCACTTTTAAAATGTCTGTCTTTCCCAGTAGATGCTCAGCACCTGTGGCAGCAGACACTATCTATAACTGCCTCAGTCAGTACTGCATGCCCATGGCCTAATCTGACCTCTGGCCTATGGCACATACTTAAAACTTATTTGATAAATAAGTGCATAAATAAATAAATGGAAGAATGGACTCATCTCAGAATTAACAAACACCAAGGAAATCACTCTACCTGATTCTTCAAATTCAAACTACTCTGACTATTAATTTCATGTCTTATAAACCAGATTTAAGATTGAATCATGTTCACAGAGAAGATAGAATAGAAAAACAGTAGAATACCTTGAAAGGGCATTTCACATTAAATTCTACTCAAGTAAGTCTAACCCTGTGCCCACGTTTCTCTTGGCATGTGTCTGGGCAGAGTGAGAGAGAAGTTTTGACACCTGAATAGTGAGTAGCCACTGAGTGAATATCGATAATACTGATTTTCTCACTTTGCTTACATTGGAAATGCCAATGTCACCATTTGGGGTACTAGAGTTAACAAGAATATAAACTGCTTAAGCACGTTGGCTGCATAACACAGTATACCTGCAGTGTCAGAACAGCCAATTTGGAGATTTGCTTCACTTCATCTACAGATGTTGCCCTGCTGCCATTAAGAAGTTAGCTGCTAACCAAAGAAAGTTTTTTTAACTGGAAAATTTAAAAATGTGGTGGTTTTGTTGTTGTTGTTGTTCACACTGTATAAAAGAAAGTGGAATTCACAATTGCTGTGTAGAATAACAACCAAAGAAAGGTGCCAAAGAGCATGAGTGGTAAAGAAGACACAAGGAATTGAAGGCCAAGATCATCCTTCTGCCTCTTTGCCTTTGTGAGTTTATAGATAGAAATGAATCAGTCAGGTCAGGCTACAAACTTCTAGATAAGAATGAAGCTTGTCTGTTTCCCTTTAGAAAGCACTGAATGTGAGTGTCGTCAGTCTACCCCCAGGGCATTCCTGATATGTGGCTGGTTTTGTACAGGAGAGGCTATCTGATGTTATCAGTGTGGGACATCAGCTCAGCTTCCTCATGCTAGGCTTTAGCAGAAATGTGACATTGTGGTCCTGGATAATCAGCACTGACAGGCAAGTGGGAGACTGCTGTTCCGGGCCGCCGATCACAGGGGCCTTGCGGGTTTGTGTGTTTTGATGGATGCTTGGAGACTAAAGCCAGGAAAAGCAATCTGAGGTCTGAGCTTATGAAAATGTCATTATAACTTGGATCATCATGAAACCTACAGACAAAAAGGACTGAAGAAAGAGGAGACATTACCGTTTAGAATTACAGGGATCGCCGCAGGTGGGACAGCGTTCGCAGGTCGGTCCTGAGGCTCCAGGGTTGGTGCACACACACCTGCCGCACACACAGTCCCCTCGCCCGCTGCAGAGTGCCCCGTCTTCAGAGATGCACGGGTCCGTGCTGGTTGTGCAGTTACAGTGCTCGCCTGTCCAGCCGCTCCTGCACACGCACTCACCACAGTCACAGTCGCCGTTACCTGCAAAACAAAGCTCTGGGTTTCTCAGGGCTAAAACCACTTCCAGATCTTGGGGGCCACCTAATCTCTTAGCCTTAAACACCGTCAAAGAAATTGAAGAAAAAAATGAGAAGAAAGTGAGTCGGGGGGGGGGTAGTGTAGATACATTTTATGGAACATATTTTGCTAGCTGTGTAGATGTATTCATCCGGTCTCAAATGAAGACCAGATTGATTACCTGATGTTACATCAAACAGAATTTATAACTGGATGAAATGAGATCATCCAGAAGCCAATAATAGCTACTTGGTGTGTGTGTGTGTGAGATTATGTGTGTGTACACACAGTTGACCCTTGAACAATTCAGGGGTCTCACTCCCACCCCCAAAGTCCAAAATCTGAGAATAACTTTTGATTCCCCAAAACTTAACTGTTCATGGCTTACGGTTGACTGGAAGCCTTACTGATAATATAATCAATTAACACATATTTTGTATGTTATATGTATTATGTACTGTATACTTACAATAAACTGAGCCAGAGAAATTATTATTAAGAAAACCATAAGGAAAAGAAAATACACTTACAGTACTGTATTGTATTTATCAATACTGTAAGATTATGTCATCTGTTTACAAGATGAATCGTCTGTCAGTACATATCAGTATTGCCTTATATGATGCAAAATACTGCAGATGTTATACCTATTCCCTACACTACACATCAAAAAGGAAAAGATAGTGTGAAAAAGAAATTCATATGTATTTACAGGTAGAACGAACTATTCATGCATTGATAATGAAGAAGCAAGATGATTGCTTGACAATAGCCTAGCCTATACACTAATGAGTGAATTGTTATAAAATTTTTATGGCATACAGTATTATAGTCGTATACATACTATTTTTTTTTAAAAAACCCACTTATTTGTGATGACAGGCTGATATGCAGTTTCTCCAGTTATGAGAGAGGCATACAGTAATACAATGTTTTGAAAGCAAAGATATAAAACAGTAAGAAAACTGGGGTGGGAAGGGATAAACTGGGAGTTCGAGATTTGCAGATACTAACTAATATATATAAAATAGATAAACAAGTTCATACTGTATAGCACAGGGAACTATATTCAATATCTTGTAGTAACTTATGGTGAAAAAGAATATGAAAATGAATATATGTATTTTCATGTATGACTGAAGCATTATGCTGTATACCAGAAGTTGACACAACTTCAACAAAAAATATATATATATACACAAACCAGAGACAGAAAAATCAGTTAAGAGATTGTCCCAGCAGTAGAGGCAAGAAGATATGAGGCCATGAACAGCATCAGTGGGAATGGAGAGGGAAGGGGATGAAATTCAGGGCAGGGGGTGCCAGGGTGTGAGTGCCCCAGGGTGGCAGGGGAGGGGAAGAGAGAGGATAGGATCCTCCCCAGGTGACCAGACTGGGCTATGGGCTGGATGGTGCAGCTTTCTGCTGCTCTGAAATGGAAGTAACTCATGCTGTGCTTTATCCCCAGTGCCTGGCACAGAGAGTGCAGCTTGGAGTGGGGAAGACGATGTGTTCATTTTTGGTTCTGTTGAGTTTGAGGGACCTGTGGGTGGTTGAATATGATATATGGACCTGGAGTTTGGGTTTTGGAATTCATGAGGGATAGGTGGCAGCTGAAGCTGCTGGGGCTCGGATCACCTAGGGAAAGCAGAGTGAGAAAATCCCTGGAGAGCATCAGCATTAAAATATAATCAGAGACAGGGGTCCTTATGGATAAGACAGTGTAGGAGGGGTCCTGAAGAGCTGGCTACATACTAGTGTATGAAATACTGTAAAATGCTAAATAGAGGGTTTCAGAAAATGGGCTTCTGTGTTCTTCCATAATATTTTTGGGGTGTCTGTCATACACAGGATCCTAAATTGGCATTTGATGTTCCAAACAAACAACACTTACTTACAAATTTCGTAACTGATACTTTTCTTCTGGAAGAGAAATGTGCACCGGGCATTGCCTCGCAAGTTTTGCTTTTTCGGCAACATTCCAAAGGCACGTGGAAATGGTGGTGGGTTACTATGTAGCGTGTGAGTGTCCAGACATAGAGCCAGACTGTACAGGTTTGGAGCCTGGCCCCGGTACTTCTGTGCTGGGTGAAGTTGGGGAAATTACTCAACCTTTCTGTGCCTCGGTTTCCTCATTGTTAAGGAGGGATTATTAATGGGCCTACTTCATAGGATTGTTATGAAGATTACCTGAAATAATGTAGAACAGTGTTTGGAACAGTGCCTGGCCCATGAATAAACAGTATGTAAATGTAAGTTATTACTATTACTCCTAAACACTGTCCAGTAAGAAGAGTTGAAAAGCAAAATTACCCACCAGTATTAAAACTCCTGTAATTATAGTGAAAACCAAACAGATGTAAAAGAAATTACAAGTGAGACAGGTTTCCATTTGTAGG
The DNA here is from genome assembly GCF_048773025.1 of Camelus bactrianus. NCBI lineage: Eukaryota > Metazoa > Chordata > Mammalia > Artiodactyla > Camelidae > Camelus > Camelus bactrianus. Next base: position 44,020,159 of record NC_133543.1, read on the forward strand.
AGACGCTGCCATGTTCACTGTAGAAAGGATTCTGGGTTTTATCTTGTAAACTTAGGTCTAGTAAGTGGTTACTTTTTTGTCATGACCTGGCCTTCATCGACATTTTAAATGAACAAGGGTTCCTCATACTTTTAAACTGTGGGATCTGTTTTGCAAATTGTCTTCAGGATCATGTCTCATTCATCCTTCTGTCTACCACTTTACCTTAACACTGTTTCTTTCCCCGAAGTGGATACTCCCTAAAAGCTGACTGGCCAGCTGTGTGGATGGATCGACAAGATAGCCTTAGGGAGATAACATTGTTGGATTCTGATTGCTCCTGGTGTGTGTGTACAGTAATTTAGTACATATTTTATACACACACACACACACAAACACACACACACATACACACACACTAAAAAGACATACACTTCGCTAATGAAAGATGAGTTGAAATTTATCAGATCCATCACATTAAGACATATTCCAATGGCATTTCATAACCTGTTTAATTTGTAATTGAACTAATTAATTCAAAGCTAAGAATAGTTAGGTGGTTTAGGCCAAAACCATTTATTTAAGTTTTCTATGTAAGCTATCCTCTAAACTACAATTGCTTTTTGTTTCTTCTTCAACAAAAGGGGAAACTTACTTTCATGATAAGGAGAGATTTTTATATTGAAGTTTATTCTGAAAAATTCATACGGTGTATAAATATTGTCAAATGAAATGTCCATGTCCAGAGGCTTTGAAAATGCCCAACTGCTATCACTGCACATAAGAATTACTTGGAAGAAATTTTAGAAAACCTTTCCAAGAGTGCCTTTCAGAATTTAGAAACCCTCCTTTCTGTGTGGGCTTTCCAGAACCATCAACCAGGTCACAAAAGTTGTTAACTGATATCCACAAACAGCTAATTATCTGAAGTACCTGTTCATACAAAAACAACAACAACAACAACAACAGCAAAACTTTCACAATGGCTTCATGTAGAAGCAAGATGATAACCAATGATCAAGAAAAATGGATCAGGCTCTTTTTACAGGGCTAGAGCTTCCTGGAATGCCATTGACTGATAACTGTAAGGGCACAATGGCAGGAAGTTTTTTCTGTCATGCCATCTGCCTGTTAGAATTTTCAGTCAAAATTTAAAAGGCTCATGGAATTTGGGCAAGGGAAAAATATCAGTGGAGCCCTGTATCTGTGAGCATTTATAGATGGATGGAAGGAGGTGCAAGAAAAGAACATGGTGACAATAGCCCTTCAGGGAAGCTGCACACTGCAGAGTATATTAGTTGTAAAATAAGTGAGAGTTACCCAAGAAGTGATGCTGTAGCACAGTCAGCCTTGGTTGCAAACAACAGCAACGACAGAGTGTGTTCACAAAGCCAGATACAATTTTATCCTCCTACTAAGCACAATGCCAGGCACATAGTGAGTGCTCCATTACTCTCTGTTGAATGACTCTACTTTTATTATACCCTTTAAAAGAGAAAGTTACTAATAACAAAGTAACATCCTTTGAGATGTTACTAAACACAAAATAGCTTTTGAGAAACAGTCATGGTTGACGATCGGGAAATACCCCAATGTATGAAGGAAATGGGCATTGGTGAAGTTTTCTGAGTCCAGCTGAAGAAATAATTGTACTTTCTAAATAGAATTTCTTTAGCAATCACCGAATCTGATACAAAGAGAGGCACTATTGTCAGGCCCATCTGAACTGCAACGCACAGATCAAGGCAACTCCTTTTGAGCTCATGCTTTCACGTTCATGAGACAAAATAAAGTGAAAGACCATCAAGAAACCAGAAGAGCTGTGTTGCTGAACACAGCCCACCAGGTTACACAGCCTTAGATCTCTCTGACCTCAGATTTAAAGGGCAAAACATAGGTGGGGTCGGTATTGCTGCTATCTTGTATTCGATTACACTTAGGATTTTTTTTTTTTTGAAAGGCAACTGCCAATGTCTTGAGCACATATTTCATTACAGATTTCTATTAGAAATGCAATCTGGGGTTCTGCTGAATATCTGTTTTCTAAGGCTTGGTGACGGCTTCTGGTTTCAGACTGTCCTGTCTGCCTCCTGTGAAAAGAGGAGCAATGTGGTTTGGAAACACATCCATGCGAGAAGGAAATACACCTTTGAGTGAAAGGGGAGAGAAATGTGTCTCAATCTGGACAGACCCTAAACTTTTACTCTCTTTGGGGGAAGAAAGAAGGCAGCCTCAGAGGAATCTATTGGCAGCAACAGCTTCAGCGAAGCAATGAAACGGAGGTGCCCTTCTAAGGGAATCAAATGACTTTTCAAAGAGCTTGGGATTCTTTGAGGCTTCCTTTCTCGGGTCTTTTCCCCTGAAAATCAGTCTCTTTTATATGTTCCTGACACTGTGGTTTGAAAACATAACTTGCTTAGTTTTCTCTAAAGATAATGGCTTTCTGTTTTGAAAAGCTGTCTGCTCACACATAGTGAAAAAGGAAGACATGAGGTCTTGGTTTCAGCCATCAGTTAATAGTTCAACTGTAACACAAATCTGTATCATTTTAAAGTATATTAACACATTTGTAATTCTTGTCTGACTAGACTGTCCTTAAATATATATTTATATCTCTTAGGATGGTTTTATAATAGTCACTTTATATGTAATATATTCTTAAACTATAGTGATCTTATATTTGCAAAGGATATTAAAACATAAATCTCTCTGCTGTTTAAAATTTTTCCCAATTTCAAAAAATTTCAAGAGATTTTTCATTTCTACCCTTTCCATAGCCTTCTTCATATATGTCCTTATTCATCTTTATTATACCTGGCACCTAACCTAGTATCTGTCATATAACAGATGTTTAATAAATATGTATGGGATGAATGAAGTTCCTGAAAGTCCATCTGGTATTTCTGTGTTCCTTGTCCTTTGCGGTACGCTCCTTAAGCAGCCTAGCTTTTTATCTTTCCAAAGTAATAGGCATTTAAGAGTTGGATCAGATACCAGGGGCCTGATCCAGAAAAGTCTGGAAGATAATGGAGTTCTGATTACATGCAATTCTGTGGAGTCTGGGTAATAACCAAAGGCAAAGCATTTCCATCTTTTACCTACTTGCTCTTAGGAAAATAATAATAGAGATGTAAGTTCAGTTGGCAGAGATCTCCCCTCTAGGGGATGTCAGAGCCAGAAAAAATACAAGAGAAGATTAGTTACCTTAGGTCTAAAGGTGAACCCACTCAGCTGATCAGCTCATTTATTGAGCACCTACTGTGCCCAGGTAGTTGTGGAAGGCACAAAGGATGCACAGCCCTCCTTGATACCTGCACAGTCGCAGTGTAAGGTGAATCTGGACATAGCTTACCTCCACAGAGCAGCCCTTTGTGTCTCACGCAGGAGAAATTGTCACACTGGCAGTAAGGCCCATAAATGTTTCCATAGGGAGACAAGTGGCAGATGCACTGCCCACAGTAGCAGTCACCTCTTCCGCTGCACGAGGGATGTTCCGGGGCCTCCTTGCAGGAGTCTGTGCTCAGAGTGTCCTCCCCGCACTCGCAGCGAGGACCCATGTGGCCGGGGTTGCAGACACACACCCCACACTGGAAGGAGCCATTCCCACTGTTGCATTTGGAGCTGTTCACTTCCACTTCCTTCTGACAGTCACAGCTGCATTCTGGACTGACAAGTATTTCTAGGGCATCCCCCAGCCCCACGGGTTTTATGATAATGTTCCTGCTTCTTCTCTCACAGTTTGGTATACTCACGGTCACGCTGAATGAAGCCTGGAAAAGAAAATACTAATTATCTTCTTCCAGCCACCAAAATGCCTAGGAGGAAACAAAGCTGTGTGGGGATCAGGTTTGCCAAAAGCATCTATTAGAGAATCTTTGAAAATCGCTTTTGAAATTCTTGAAAGAAGTCCAACTTCAGTGCAGCAAGGTAACTTTGGACTGATGACCTGAACGTTTTTTCAGATGATCTATTGGCCATCTACTTACTGTGTCTCCCACCTTCATGTGAGAGCATTTCTTTTGGTGTGGAACGGGGGTGCTGTTGTTGCAGATGGCTGTGAATGACAGGTTGAGTCCTTCTGTGTCTCCTAACACTTCCAGCTCCACCTCGGACCGCAGTTCCTTCAGTTAAGACATAAAGAGTTGAATGAAGTCACAACCAAAAAATAGAACCAGAAAAGAAGAATCTGTGATTCATGTTCATTAAACAACAAATGAATAAAATTAAATTGGGTCTAAAAGAAATTCACCATATCACCAATCAAGCAGGAAAGCAAGCAATACACACACACACTTCACCGTATTTTATCGAATCTAAGACGCCATCAATGATAAGAGACACCATTATCTTATGACAATTAAGCTATGACAGAATACCTCAGGTTTGTTTTGCACAACATATGAATCAATCCCATCAGTCTATCATTGCTTTAAAAACTATTTTATCCATTCTGAGGGTTTGGCAAACTTCTCCATTCCTGAATTGTATTGCTTGGCACATTAAAGACAATTCTTTTGCTGGCATCTCAGTAAATAAATATATAACAGTTTCCTTTATTTGTATCTTAAGTACCATCATTTTTGGGTCCCATAAAGCAGCTGGTTGTTGCTTTGTAAGGAATTCAGAATTGAGTCATTCCTCCAACAATGAATGTCTGTTTCACTGATGTCAGTATTTGCTTCCCTGTTGTTCTATTTGGGTATATTTCTGCATATACAATAACTTTCCATTTCAATACCGAATCCTAGTACAAACTTGGAAGATATTTAAAAATGGCAGTTATACTCAACACTTACAATACCAACTGTGCACTTAGTGAACTGAAGTGCCAATAACATACACAGTTACTGCCAAGTTTATACATGTTCAGGCAGTGAAATCTACATTATGACTTCACTCTACTGAAAGCATCAGTAAGACATGATTAATTATAAAATGTATCCCAATTTTAGAGATGTTAAAATGTGGGAGAAACTGTGCCTTGAAATCAATGCTGGAATTTATAGAGTCCCTATCATACATTCAGTATAGAGCTAGATCTGGGGGAATGAGTACAAGACTGGATTTCTGCCCTCAAGTTGATCACCTTCCTGGAAAAAGCCAAGATGGAACCAAGTAAAGCATTTAACATACAATGTCAGTTAATATACCATTAAATTAGAAAAAAAAAGTGTAATACATAAGGGTTTGAGAGAGTTCAGAAAAGAGGGCGGTCAGTGAAGGTAGAAGTATTAGAAGACAGTCCTTAGGGGCTGGTTTGGATTGAGATGTGTGGAGTGAATGGCAGTGGTATTTTAGGAGAGGGGACTAGCAGAGAGAAAGCCCAGTGCCAGGAGTGGTATAGAGTGGAGATAAGAGGGGCTCAGACCAAGCCTGCAGCCCTACTGTCCTGAGAGACACAAGGCAACAAAGAGCCCTGAGGCTGGCAGAGATGAGTTCAGACCTGTGGGAAACATTTCCTGAAGCTTTTAAGCAGGTGCCCAATTGACTAGAAAACACAGCTGCGGGAAGGTGGTCTGGAAGGCTTGTGCAGGATAGGCTAGAAGTGGGGGTAGGAAGATGAATCAAGGAACAGGTGTGTTGCTGCATTCTCCCTGGCCCGAGGCGTGAGGATCAGGGACTAGGGGGTGGGGCTGGTGTACACAATGAAGGTGGAAGAGAGGAAGACTTGGTCTGGGGGCACGTGGGGTGTGGCAGAGGGGGAGGTGAAGGCAATGTTTTCCAGGAGGAAGAATGTTAAGGAAAGAGGAAGAGCTGTCTGTCTGGGCGAAAGCTAATGTTATTCTTCAGACTTTCTTTACTCCTCTTTCTTTTAGCAAAGAAAAGTCTGTATTTGGGGGACAAAACCAAATTACTTTTTAAAAAACAGAATAAAAACAAACTGTAAAATATTAAGAATTAAGTTACACTTCATCTAAAAGGATTTAAGTCCCTATACCCATTTCCTTAATAGAATTTTAAAGGCATATTCAGCTTCTCATTTTCCTGAAGTATGATTTTGTCAACTGCATGGTAAGATGACCCTGCCTTCCTCCTACTTCTAAGTTGCTGACTGTAAACTCTAAGTCACTTCTCTTCCCTGCCTTTTAATTTGCCCTTCTTCCGTAGATGGACACAGATCCACTTTTCAGAATGTGGTCTTCATCAGAGATGGAAGTGTCATTTCTCAGTCCTGAAGATGATGCCCAACATGTCTTATGATTTCAAATTCTGCCAATTTAGCATTAGAATTTACTCTTTAAAACTGTTTTATTGCAAGTAGTTACATTATCAGTTTATTCATTCAGAAAATACTTCCTGGGTGTCCATTTTGTACCAGACACTGTTCTTGGTGCTTGGGAAGCAAAAACCACTAAAATGGCTGAGCCCTTGACTGAGTTTACAATCCAGTGTGGGAACACAGAGAGGAAACCACATAATAAATATGAAAATTACATAGCACCCAGAAGGTGATGAATGCTATGGAAAAAAGTTAAGGTGAAATAATGAAGATTAAGAGATTGTGGGCAGGGGGTACAGGCTGCAATTCTTAAAAAGTAGAGTGGGATTCATTAAGAAGGTGACATTTCAAGAAAGTGAGGGGAAATTAGCCATGCTGGTTTGTGTGAAAAGAGTGTAGCCCTAGGGCAGGACCATGTCTGGCTGGCATTTTCTGGGAACAGAACAGTGAGGAGGGCAGGGTTGCTGTACTGAAGCAGAGAGTGTTAGAGGAGAATAACAGGGGTGAAGTCAGAGGTAACAGGCTGGAGGGGAACAGATCTGGTAGGGTCCCAGTAGGCCATTGTAAAGAATTTGGCTTTTATCATCAAAAAGCTTACAAATAACAAGTGCTGGAGAGAGTGTGGAGAAAAGGGAACCCTCCTACACTGTTGGTGAGAATGTAAAGTGCTGCAGCCACTATGGAGGACAGTACGGAGGTTCCTTAAAAAACTAAAAATAGACTTACCATATAATCCAACAATCCTACTCTTGGGCACATATCCAGAAAAGATGAAAACTAATTTGAAAATATATATGCACCCCAATGTACATAGAAACACTATTTACAACAGCCAAGACATGGGAGCAACCTAAATGTCCATCGACAGATGATTGGATAAAGAAGACGTGGGGTGTGTGTGTGTATATATATACTACTCAGCCTAAAAAAGCCTAAAATAATGCCACTTGTGTCAACATGGATGAATCTAGAAATGATCATACTGACTGAAGTCAGACAGAGAAAGACAAATACGTGAAATCGCTTATATGTGGAATCTAAAAAAATAATGCAAAGGAACTTATTTACAAAAACAGGAATAGACTCAGACATATAAAACACTTGGTTACCAAAGGGGAAGGGGGGGAGGGATAAATTACAAGCATGGGATTAACAGATACACACTAATATGTATTAAATAGATAAGCAACAAGGGTTTATTGTATAACACAGGGAACTATATTCAATATCACGTACTATCCTATGATGGAAAAGAATCTGAAAATGTATATATACGTATATCTCAATCACTTTGCTTACACCTGAAACTAGCACAATATTGTAAATCAACTATACTTCAATTAAAAAAAAGAATTCGGTTTTTACTCTACATAAATTGAGAAAAAAGCTAGGACTATTTACAAAAGAGTGATAGGAGTTGACAATATTTTAAAAGAAAATTCTAGCTGTTTTGTTGAATACAAGAGTGATAGGAGTTGACAATATTTTAAAAGAAAATTCTAGCTGTTTTGTTGAATACAGAACATAGGAAAAACAGCACTTAGGAGGCTTTTTCAATAATTCAGTGAATGAAGATGGTGGCTCCAACTAAGATGAGGACACTGGAGGCAGTGACTAGATCAAATTCTAAATAAATTTGAGAACACAGCCAATAAAATTTTCTGATGGACTAAATGTACAGTGTAAGAGAAAAAGGAGAGTCAAGGATCATTCCAAGCTTTTTGGCCAAGCAAATGAAGGATGGAATTACCATCAGTCGAGAAGCAAAAAACTATTGGCAAAGTATGTTTGGGAGAATCCAGGTTATTCTCCTGAATTGCCACCTAACATATCAACCAACTCCTAGATAGCTCCACTTGAATGTCTGCTAGAGAAATATAATATGGTTGCTGGGCAGCACCAAGGGTCTGCTTGAGGTCCATGATCATGAATTTAAAGTGAGAGCAGGTAGCATAATTGTATGTTTTTCCCATTCCCATTCAGCTTTGCAGAGTGAGTGGACAGTTGAATTTTAACAGAACCACAGTTGGCCAACAACCTCAAAGGACTGATAAGGTGAAGGGGAGTTGAGAGTGTGTCTAAGGAGTGATCACAATGATTGAATGTAAGCTGGGGGGTCCAGGTGAGAGAGGTCATCAAGGGGATGAGGAGCTGTAAAGAGGGGGTAGGGTCAATTAATTGGAGATCTTAATGAGTTGGAAGAAATATTAGAGGAACTAGTAGGAGTGAGCTGAAAAAATTGGAAGTGGTGATCAGAGAATGGATTGCACACAATTGAGATTATGAAGGAGTTTATTGGCAATGATAAGGTTTAAGGTATGACAAGAGAGTGAAGGTATGAGAAGGTAATTAAATGGGAAGGGAACAAGATCATTTTAGAAGCAGAGTTCAAGAAACTGAGAGAGGCTAGGATATGGGAAGGATACACACACACACACACACACACACACACACACACACACACACACACTTAGGCTGAAATCATCCAGAATTAAGACAGGAGCGGTATTGGAGTCAGTGTCACAGTGAACTAAATGAGAAAAGAGGGATATGACCTGAAAGGCTATAGATGACAGCAATTAGGAGTAGTGCATGACATAATCTAACCCGAATGAAGGAAATCTCAGCATCGATATAATTAGAATATCATATTGCAAATTTCACCAGAAATATTTTAATGTGAATGAAAAGGACATCACTGTTTGTTTGTATATTTCATCATATCATTCATTCATTTATTGAGCATCTACAATGAACCAGGCAAAACAAAACAAAATAAGTCACTTCCCTTCTGGAGCGTAAATGTTAGTAGAAGAGCTTACCCTTGGGAGCACTGATATTTCAGCAACTTTTATTATATGGTTAAGGAAGGAAGGAAATTAGTGACTGATGTCCAGATAAACACACTTCCAGTATTTAACTTTTTTTTAAATGTCAATATGGCACTGTAAAATACTGAGCTGAAGTTTGTAGTCACTAATTATAAACACAAATTCTTTGCCTCTGCCCCACTGTAAGTCAGAAGCATTTTATATTTTCTCTCAATATAGTCTCTTTCCTTCTCTCTTTTTATTTATATATACTTATATATATATATGTATATATATATATTTATTTTTATATTTATATAAAAATATCCAGTCTATGGATATTTCAAAGTCCTTTGAGGATACATTTAAAAATAACAGAATAGAAAACTAATTTGAACTAGTTCCAAGATCTGTTGCATATCTCACCCAGTGAATCACAGAGTTTCAATAACTCCTTTGATAAAAGGAGAATAAACATTTCATATTTTTGAGACAGTAAAATAAAGACACAAGATTCACTTCAAATGTTTGATGCCTTGATTTCAACTACTCTGTAAATTATATGAGTGATTTGGGGCCATAAAGTGAGAGGTAAACTCTGAAAGAACAAGTGGGGGCACAAACAGGGCTGGTCAGACAGGAAGCGGCATTATTTTTGACAATTCACTGTTTTGTAATTTGCTTAATTCCTTTGAAGATGTTAGTGGCCAGCACTTTTGACAGTACGGAGTTAAAGAAAATTGAGTGTGTTCTAATTCAGTGAAGATTTGCCATGTGATTTTACTTGATTCTACACACTAAAATTTTACTGCATAAGAGGGAGGAAGGTTTTTATAGTATTTTGTTGACAAGCTTTCCTGTCTGGACAAATTTCAAGCATGAAATAGTGTGGTGATTAATTTTTGATGTAAGCTAAGAAAACTGAAGTTTCTGAAGATGTGAGTGAAAGAAACCCTCATCCTATAATTTTAATGGATCACCTGTATTTTATTATTTGAGGAAATGTATTTGAGCAAAAATAACTTGCTTTTGGCTGTTAAGGTGAGTTTCAGAATTGGTGGGGTGATGTCAAAATCACTGGGGAGGTTTTTGCAAAATATGTAGCTCTTCCTTCCCTTAAAGTTCTCCTAAGACATCTGTAAGAGGAATCTGGACACACATATTTTTAAAAAGCCTCCCAGAAGATTCTGAAATGTCAAGGAACACTGCTTCAGTTTATACTAAGTACCGGCATATAGTGCATATGGTCATTTATTTGTAATTTTAAAACATCAAAAATTAGAATTTCATTCACTTATTATGTAACTGCTGTTTAGAGCAACTATTAGAGCTTTATTGCTTTTTAAAAATTTATTTGTTCATTCCTGTCCTAATTAGAGCTTCATCTTCATCTTTGTGTGTATGTGTGTGTAGGTGTGTGGGTACTCTTTTCTTTTTAAGTAAAAGCAAAGTGGGGGGGGGGTGATAATGATATTTAGGAACCAAATGTTTTTTTAAAGTTGGCAACTATCAACCGTTGATTGAGTTATGAAATGAAAATAAAGAAAACGTAGCAACCCAGTAGGTATGTATCTTAAAGAAAAATTCTCTCCTCAGGCACTAATTTACAAAGTCAGGCCAAAAAAAAAAAAACAAAAAACATAAAACTAATGGAAAATTTCCCTGGTTCCCAAAGCAGAGACTCTACAAAGTGTTCCTGGTGTGCTTTGGTGTTTTTCCCTTGAGGTATGATGTAGTCTCATTAAGCCTGTGGAGTTAGTTCTCACAGCTCTGTTACTCATTGGCAATTTAAACCACTTTTTTTCAGGCAGAGAGGTGTGGAGCTTAATTGTATGACTCATGAAGCCTTTTCAGTAGAATTAAAATTTTGCAGGTGACAGCACTGCTGTTAGTTATTGCTGTTCAAAACAACCTCAACTTTATGATCAGGTTTATGATTTTTCTACCTTCTGCCCCACCTTCCAGGAAGAATATCTGCAAATAAAGTGAACGAAATTTATGTTTTGGCTACATTAATGCAGAGAGATTTTCTTTGGATAAGCACTGCCTCTACCAAAAAAAAAAAAAAAAAAAAAAGAGGAGCACATTTAATTGCCTAAAACATATCTTAGTTTTTAAATACCAAAAAATACAAAAAAAAAAAAAAAAAGTCAACTGTAAAATACCATACTTCATAAGCCGAGATGATCAGCTGGAGAATGTTTCCTGAGTCCTTCTGAAGTACTCCTACTGTAGCTCCAGGAATGAGTTTTGCATAATTCTGTAAACAAATGAGAGTAAGTCAATCTTTGCTCACTTGTAATTGAGAAGCATTAAATGTGGGGTTCAACCTGCTGGATGAGATGGCCTCTGTTTAACTGGCCAGGAGAAACAGGCTCCTCATAATAAATGGGTGTTTCTCCTGAAATTGTAGCTCGGCCTTGTGCTGCTTCCTGCACTCAAGTGGGAAATGAAATGGTCAGAGTCACCGCTGGAGAAATCTAGTGTCTGTGGTTGCCTTAGTCTAGGGCTGTCATTTATATCACGACTGGAGTCAAGTCTCAAATAGAAATAACACTTAGATAATATCTTCCAGTCATGGAACATCCTTTGTCCAAAAGTTCTGAGCATACCACTAGGAACGGTCTTTTATCTTTTGTGGCATTGCAGAAACCAAGGTTTGGTGCATGAGAGTCCCTAACTGTCATCAGGTCACCCTACAAGTCATTCAGTCCAGAGATCTTAATTGTCAGTCACTTGCTTGGTGAAGCAAAGGAGTGAATTGTTTGGATGCTTGCTGTTAACTCCCCTTTTCCTAGTGGTAATGACTACTCTTTTAGGAATGTCAGCATGGTACTGGCGTTGATTGGAATCACTCCCCACTCATTACAATTGACTGAATCAGAGCCTAGTTCTGAACCATCTGCATTCTCCCCCTGCACTCCTTCCCCTGAGATGTTGTTCCCATCAGAGAAGAACTCACAGTATTAGTCCATCCCTTCAGGTATCAAACATGGCCAAGGAGTGAAGCATTGCAAAGAAGGCAATTTTCTAGACAGCTGAAAATTAGCCCTTCCTTAAGTTTTATGTTTTAAAACTTTATTTGCAAACAAGAACTCTTCTAAAGTGTATAGTACACACACATTCTTGTCTTCTTAAATAAAGACATTCAAGCATAACGACTTATTTTTTGAAGTAGTCACACTTACCAATATTAACTATAACTCTATACTCATCAAATCTTCTAAAATCTACAGATAGATCACACCCATACCAAATGAACCCCAACTGCTATGCTTTTGTTTTATTTGTTTTTAAAATAGTTTCTATCTTCTCCTTGTTAAGCTGTAAGGTGTCATTTGCCTATCAGTTCACTCATGTATTCATTTCTTTTTGCATTCAGCAACATCTATTAAGCAGGCTTCATGTGCTGTGCTACATCAGGAGGAGACAATCACTTGTTTTGCTCGTCTAAGTTGCTGTGTGTTGTGAAATCAGATGACTGAATTTATTACAATTGTAGATAAAAGAAAGAGAAGTAAGCCTTGAGTGAAGAATTTAGGGTATCTCCTATAGTTCAAACATAATGATATCCCATCTTATTCCAAAGAAGATTGAAGTAGTTTAGAAATGCACAAAACTAAATTAGAATTAATTATAATCATGACACTAAGCCAGTCAGTCAGGACAAGGGGAACCAAAGAGAGGAACAAATGAAGCCAGGGTGATGTTGGAACACCAACATGCTCTGGGTGGTCCCGGGCACTTGTTAGAAGTGGGCACCTGGGCTAACTCCAAACCTTCTACACCTCTTATATGGAAAAATGGACTTTGGTTTTAATTTGTGGGCTTTGTGAAGTTCTACTTGTAATGTTTCACTGTCATGATTGTGTGTAATTTTGAAGTTGACGCACATCTGAGCTCTTAAAAAAGGGTCACTTGTCTGTTTGCCTTGACACTGTCTTTTATTATCGAAGGGGCTGTGGGTAGTAATTTGGGTAGCATTCCTCCCATTACTGTGTGCCTTGTCCCCCATCACTGTTGAAGGTGGGTCCCCCTCTGTTTCCCTGAGTCAGGTAGAACTTGTCAAACACAAGGAAGGCACCGGTTCATTGACTTACTTTTTCAAATAAACACATGTCAAAAGGGCCATGAAGCATGAGACCTGTGGTTAACAGCAAATACCTAAATGGGAACTTGAATTTCACTCAGTGGAGCTGGAATGTGTGTAAATTCAACTGGTCCCAGAAGAGAAGGCGGAGGGAACGTTTAGTGCTTGACAAAGAAAGGTTTAGATGCTTTTGAGAAAGAATTTCATGGCCCTTAGCTTTGCATGAAACTGCTATCCTTGAAAAATGTCCTGGTACCCTCAAGGCCGAGATATAACGGGCATTTGCCAGAAGCAGTAGTTCAAGTGGCCTCCAGATTTTGGGTTAATTCTTGGTTAACAAAGCCAAATCCATCTACTTCCTAAAGCATAATTACGATCCTGAATGTGGTATGACATTTGGCATTTGGCTATTAGGACAAGTGGTTTAACATTAATCACATTTGCTGATTGCCACTAGAGCGAGGGTATAAAGGAGCTGGCAGCCAGCAGCAGTACCCAGGGATAGCACTGATCATTGTGGAGACGAAGACTATTAATTAATTTCTGGATGCTGATTCGCCCCCAAAGCATTGCAAATAACTGACTGAAAACATGGACAATTTGGCGTCCTGATCTAACACTGTAAAAAATTATACTTTAAATCTTGCAGTATTATGATTACTGTAAATATCATATGTCAAATGCCTTTCTTTCATTAAAGCCCTAAAGTGCTATTATAAATTGTCCTGGTTAAACATGTTTAATGTTAGAAAAAGTATGATTTTGCATGCCTGGATGTGATAAATTATAGCAGTGTGACTGTAAAAGAGAAATCTTGGCTATTAGCAATGGTGAACTCTGAAAACGCGATGTTGCATGAGCTGCTTAGAAATGTAAACTCCTGTGCTCGGGCTTGAATTTCTTGCGCTTGATTCCCTGTTATCTGTCCATGGATTATCCTAATTATGGATTTTCTCCCTTCCTCCCCACCATGCCACCCAGGAGTTCCTGAGGTTGCTTTTCTCACTCATGTTTGCAAGGTTGGCTTTTTCTGCTTGCCTTGGTTTTTTTTTTAAACTTCTTTCATCAAGCCCTATTTTTTTTTTAATTGAAGAATAGTTGATTTACACTGTTGTGTTAGTTTCTGGTGTGCAGTACAGTGATTCAGTTATATATGTATTTTTTTCTTAGTTATTATTGGTTATTATAAGCTGTTGAATATAGTTCCTGGTGCTATACAGTAGGACCTTTTTGTTTATTTATTTTGTATATAGTAGTTAGTATCTGCAAATCCCAAACTCCTAATTTATCCCTTCCCAACCCCCTCCCTTTGGTAGCCATAAGTTTGTTTTCTATGTCTGTGAGTCGGTTTCTGGTTTGTAAATAAGTTCATTTGCGTCATTTTTTTAGATTCCACATATAGTGAAATTATAGGATATTTATGTTTCTCTGTTGGACTTCACTTAATATGATAATCTCTAGGTCCATCCACGTTGCTGCACATGGCTTTATTTCATTCCTTTTTATGGTCGAGTAATATTCCATTGTATATGTATATCACTTTTTCTTTATCCAATCATCTGTCAATGGACATTTAGGGTTGCTTCCATGTCTTGACTATTGTAAATAGCCATCAAGCCCTATTTTTTTGTTCACTCTGCCCCAATCTCAAAAAAAGATTTCTTATTTGTCCAGCAGTCTGCATTTGCTCCCTGGAAGTCTCTTGTTTGTCCAGGGTAGAGAATAAGAAATGGGGAGGGGGGTCATTTAGTGGGCAGGCATCAACGGCTTTAGAGGAAAGTGCCTGAATTCACACCTGCACACTCTGGGCTCGTCTCCAAGTGTATCTCTAAATTCGGGGCCTCGGGGTTTCTGGCTGCCAGAACCAGCCATCAGATGTGCAGTCCTGCTTGGCTGTGGGCAGAGGAACCACAGACACACACCTGCCACCCCAGCTAGGCTGTTGGTTGGTTTTCTCTTCAGAGAGACTCAGGCTAAGGACCTTGGCAGACCCTCGGCTGCCTTTGGTGCTATCTTGCTATTCTCACACACAGAAGAGGTGGCTACTGATGTGACCTTCATTCCTGCTGTGACTGCACTTGGGTCACCTTCAGATTCAGAGCCTGGCTATGTCCTGTGATACGGTGTGTTATTAGCTGACTCCTGGCTGGGCATCATGATTGGGTTTTTGCCTTGGATGGTGACTCTCCTGGACCCTTATGTCCTACTCTTGTGACATTTCTGCTGTATTCTCATGGACTCCTCACAGACCACACCACCCATTGTCCTCATCAGAGGGTGGGAAATCAGAAATTGACTTGCCGTATGTCTGCTAGTAGCATTTTAATTAAGAATAGATAAAACCAAATATTTAGAGCAACCTACTGCTTCTCTTTAGGCTCTGTGTTTGCTTAACTCTTTCTGTGGAGCCTCATGAATACAGAGGGGTTTAATGCTCAGCACTTCTATTTTCAGTCTGATGCTATTAGCCAACATCACTGCTCTTGTTCTTCAACTATATGTACTAAAGACCTAAACAAGCAATTCTTCAAGGAAGAAATACAAGTGATCAATAAGCACATGAAAAAATGCTCAGTATCACTAATTATCAGAGAAATGCAAATCAAAACTACAATGAGGTATCACCTCACACCAGTCAGAATGGCCATCATTCAAAAGTCTACAAATGACAAATGCTGGAGAGGCTGTGGAGAAAAGGGAACCCTCCTACACTGGTGGGAATGCAGTTTGGTGCAGCCATTGTGGAAAACAGTATGGAGATTCCTCAAAAGACTACGAATAGATTTACCATATGACCCAGTAATCCTGCTCCTAGGCATATATCCAGAAGGAACCCTACTTCAAAAATACACCTGCACCCCAGAGTTCATAGCAGCACTATTTACAACAGCCAAGACATGGAAACAGCCTAAATGTCCACCAACAGATGAGCGGATAAAGAAGATGTGGTATATTTATACAATGAAATACTATTCAGCCATAAAAACCGACAACATAACACCATTTGCAGCAACATGGATGTTCCTGGAGAATGTCATTCTAAGTGAAGTAAGCCAGAAACAGAAAAAAAAATACCATATGAGATCACTCATATGTGAAATCTAAAAAAAAAACAAAACATAAATACAAAACAGAAACAGACTCATAGACATAGAATACATAGCCTGTTGTTGCCAAGGGGGCAGGGGGTGAGAAGGGACAGACTGGGATTTCAAAATGTAGAATAGATAAACAAGATTATACTGTATAGCGCAGGGAAATATATACAAGATTTTGTGGTAGCTCACAGCGAAAAAAAATGTGACAATGAATATATGTATGTTCATGTATAACTGAAAAATTGTGCTCTACTCTGGAATTTGACACAACATTGTAAAATGACTATAACTCTTAAAAAAAATGTTAAAAATAAATAAATAAATATTGTACCAAAAAAAAATAGTATACTTACTAAATGTCTTTTTGCTAAAATGCATTTATTAAAATCTTGGCTTGTATAGATTGAGAACCTATGATCTTATACAATCTGTTCCTAAATATTTTCTCTAATCTTTCACAGTATTTTTTGATCATTATCTTGTATTTCTTAGTGGCTCCTGTTTGTGCATTCTCTCTCTCTTTTTCTCTCATTCTCTCTCTCAGCTTTAAGGACAGTATAACACATATGCACAATGCACGAGGATTAAGTATACAGTTCATTAAATATTTAAATAGTAAACAAGCAAGTGTAACCAAGATGAAGAAATAGAACATAATCAGCCTCCTAGAATCCTCCCTTCTACTGCCTCCCAGTCATTGCTCCTCCTCTAACAGCCTACCCACTACTTTGACTTTTATCACTATAGAAGTCAGGGGAGATATCTTCGTTGCCTTAGGGGTAACAAAAGTGACTTAGGTAGGACACCAAAGCACTACCTACAAAGGAAAAGACTGATAGATAAAATTAAGAATTTCTGTTCTGAAAAGATGCCTTTAAGAGAGTGAGAAGAGCCCAATGAGTGGGAGAAAATATCTGTAACACATACATCTGATTTGGCACCTGATTGTCCAAACAACTCCTACATATCAACAAGGAAAAGACATCTTGACAAAAATGGATATGGAAGTGGCAAAAGAGTATGTGAAAAGTATACAACATCATTAATCATTAGAGAAATAGAAATTAAAACCACAGTGAGATGCCAGTGTGCACCCACTACAATGGCTAGAATTGAAAAAACCGACGACCCCCTCACACACTTCCAGCGGGAGTCTGAATTAGTACAACTACTTGGGAAAACTGGCAGTGCCCTGTGTGCACGCCCCGACCTAGCAATTTCATGCTTAGGTATATCTCAAAACAACAGAACGAATGCACAGCGTGTGGCTGTTCTGAGACGAGCGAATGCACAGGGAGGCATTCATTCTCGCTGTCCTCAAGGGATGCTCCTTGGTAATCAAGATGTTACCTACATCGAAGTGCAGGTAATTCTGAAATGGTCTAGGATCTCTCTGGTGTTTGGCCACAAGGTGTACTCAGTTCCTACCTGGATTCCTTCTATGGGGTTTGGGGGGATCCAAGAGAGGTGTACGCTGGGCAAACTCCCTGGTGCTCACAGTGCAACCTGCCTCCTTCTTAGTCTCTCCCTTTCCTCAGGAGCTGGTCCCAGGACCAAGTCCTCCTGAGTGGCAGTGAGCAATTCAGAGGCCCCCACAACAAGATGGGGAGGCTCTCACAAGCCCCCTGACATCCTAAGTACCTCCTTCTTTTTGACCCTTGCTTTCTCAGAAACCCCAGGCTCCTGGAGCATCTATTGTGGTGGGAACTCCGGGGCAGCCTCAGGGAAGTGGCAGGCATGCTGGGGAGGGGATCACATTGCTCTTTGTCTCCTCCGTTCCTCATGGCTCACTTGTTATGCTGTGAGGAGCCCATACTGTAGACAAGGAGCTGGCATTCCTGCCCAGTGGCGCCATTGCTTTCATTCTCCACAGACACTCTATTATTTAACGTACTATTATTATCCACAGTAATATCCATTATTATGCCAAGATACTAAGGCCCAGATTGTTGAGCTAACTTGTCCGAGGTCATCCAGCCAGGAAGTGGTAGAGCTGGACCCACCTGCCATGCTCTGCCCTGGGGTTAGAATCTTAGCCAGGCCACTGACAGTGGGTGCCTGGTAATGGCTATCCTGGTCTGGTGACATCGCTGGTGAGCCCAAGAGAGGTTAAGGAGTCAGCCTAAGGTACCTGGATGTATTCGTTCCTAGGGCTGCTGTAACTGAGTACCACCCCCTGGGCGGCTTCAAACAATAGAAATTTATTGTCTCACAGTTCTGGAGGCCAGAAGTCTGAGAGCAAGGTGTCTCCTGCTCCCTCTGAAACCTGTAGGGGAGAATCTGTCTTTGCCTCTTTCTAGCTTCTGGTGACAGCCAGCAACCCTTAGCTTTCCTTGGCTTACAGACACATTGCTCTCATCTCTGCCTCCATGGTCCTGTGGTGTTCTCCCTACTGTGTCTGTTTCTGCGTCTCTTCTTAGAACACTGGTCCTATTGGATTAAGGGTCTGCCCTGCTCAAGTATGACCTCACTAATTACATCTGCAAGGCCCTATTTCCAAAGGTCATGTTGTGAGGTACTAGGTGTTAGGATTTTAACATATCTTTTGTGGGGAGAGACGCAATTCAACCCATTAGATTCTGCTTGGGTTCTTTTGATTTCTTTAACCTCTAAATATTTTAAGCTGTGGTTTTTGCTGGAGAACTGAGTACCTTGCCCAGTCACAGAGCTAATAAGTGGTAGAAACAGGTCTTGACTTTAAAGCTAGTGCTCAGTCTGCTCCATCTGCTCGCTGTGGAAGTGCCACCAGCCATCAAAGGGGAATCTCATTAGAAAGTTAAGATAGTAATGCCTTGTACTTATATACAGGGGCTTAGAGATTAAAGAACGCTTTCCCACCCAAAGCAAAGGAAAAAGAAAGGAAGAGAAAGCATAGTGGCTGTAATCACTTTCAAATTGAAAAGCTACATCTTGAAAGAAACGTAGGAAGTAGAGAAACCATAGAGGCAAAAACCAGTTTTTTTGTTTTTGTTTTTTTCCTGAGGGAATGTATTGCACTATTTATCTGGTCAAAGGAAAACAGCTCTTTGCTGGTGAAGGCTCTCTTTTGTCAGGCCGTGTGCTTCTTCCAGAGTTAGGGGCTGGCTGCATTGGCTGACTTACGTCCTTCTGAAGGCAATCAGAAGGCTTTCTTCCCCTGAGGTCTTTCATTCTTGTGAGGTTTTATTCCGATGCTTCTGAAGTTCATTATTGGTGAATGCAGGGCTCCCAGTATTATGCAAAAGTTTACCCCTGGGCTTGGCTGTGTTACTAGGACACCCAAGATTCCAAAAAGAATATGTAATTGTTTCTGGCACAAAGTAGCATGAATGTCTGTCTCTGGGTTGCAGGATATCTGCTTTGCCTTCAGGCTTTTCATTGTCAGCATTCCACAGGCAGGCAGGCAGCGATGGGAGTGTGCTAATTAGATCAGGTGCTTGATCTTGAAGTCTGCACCAGCAATGACTAGGTAGTCGGCTTCGGAACTTTTGAGCACTCCCTGGCTCTCTCCTGTCTACCCTGGAATGTAATTATCTTGTCAGCCTAGAAGCTGTAGCACACAGTGCTCGGCAGTCATGGAGTGATAAGGGGAGACGAATGGGCCCACCGTGCGTGGCTGTTCTGAGACAAACATGTGCACTGAGAGGCACTGGAGAATGGAGACTGAGGGAATAAAGGGGCTACCCTGAGAATTTGTTCCCAACGATACTTCAGATCTTCTCTTAATAAAATTATCCTGCCTTTTTAGAGGAATTGCAGACCTGTGCTGGCGAATGCAAGTCCCAAAGCTTTGGAAAGCTTCTTTTTAAATGAGAAGAGTTGTTGGGCTCAGTAGCTACTAGCCTTTGTGCTCTGCAGGCCAAATGGCAGGTAATGAAACTTTGAAGGATGACTAGTAGGAACACAAGGAAGGGAACCAGAAAATAGAAAGCAGGTGTATGGCTGAGGACTACTAAAGAGGTAATGGCTCTCGTTACTTGAAGTGTGGTGGGTGGACCAGTAGCATCAGCGTCATCTGGAAGCTTGTGAGAAATGTAAAATTTTATTTTTGATTTCTTGAGAAGACTCCATACCCTTTTCCATAGTGGCTGTACCAGTTTACATTCTCACCAACAGTACAGAGGATTCCCTTTTCTCCACATTCTTGCCAACACTTGTTATTTCTTGTCTTTTTGATGATAGCTGTTTCTAACAGGTATGAGATAATAGCTCGTTGTTGTTTAGATTTGCATTTCCGTGATAATTAGTGATGTCGACATCTTTTCATGTGTCTGTTGGCCATCTGTGTGTCTTATTTGGAAGAATGTTTATTCAGGTCCTCTGTCCATTTTAAAATCAGATTGTTTGAGGGTTTTTTTTTTGCTGTTGAGTTGTATGAATTCTTTATATATTTTGTATATTAAGTTTATCAGGTATATGACTTGCAAATATTTTCTCCTATTCTTTGGTTGCTTTTTCATTTTGTTAATGGTTTCCCTTGCTGTGCAGAAGCTTTTTAGTTTGGTGTAGTCACACTTGTGTATTTTCCCCTTTGCTACTTTTGCTTTTGGAGTCAGATCCAAAAATATCACTGCCAAGACTGATGTCAAGGGGAGCTTACTACCTGTGTTTTCTTCCAGGAGTTTTATGGTTTCAGGTCTTACATTCAAGTCTTTAATCCGTTTTGAGTTAGTTTTTGTGTATGGTGGGAGATAGTAGTCTAGTTTCATTCTCTCACATGCGGCTGTCCAGTTTTCCCAACACCATTTATTGAAGAGACTGTCCTTTTCCCATTGTATAGTCTTGCCTCCTTTATCACAGATTGATTGACCAAATATGCATGGTTTTATTTCTATTATATGATCCAGCAATTCGACTTCTGGGTATTTATCCGAAGAAAATGAAAACACTAATTCAAAACGATACATGCACCTCCATGTTCACTGGAGCGTTATTTACAATAGCAAAGATTTGGACGCAACCTAAGTGCCCATCAATGAATGGATGGATAAAGAAGATATTTTATATTTATACACACACACACACACACACACACACACACACACACACACACAATGGAATAGTATTCAGGGGTAAAAAAGAAAGGAGTCTTGCCATTTGTAAGAACACAGATGGATCTTGAAGGCATTATACTAAGTCAAATAAATCAGACAGAGAAAGACAAATACCATATGATTTCACTTATACATGGAATCTAAAAATAAACAAATCAAATCAAAACAAAATAAACAAACAAACAAGCAAGAAATCCAAGTTCATAGATTCAGAGAACAGATTGGTGGTTACCAGAGGAGAGGGGAGATGAGGGGTGGGCAAAATGGGTGAAGGAATCAAAAAGTACAAACTTCTTGTTATAAAATAAGTAAGTCATGGGATGCAATGTACAGCATGGTGATTATAGTTAATAATACTGTACTGCATATTTGAAAGTTGCTAAGAAAGTGAATCTTAAAAGTTCTTATCACAAGAAAAAAATTGTAACTATGTGTGGTGACAGATAACTAGACTTTTCCTGGTGATAATTTTGCACAGTGTATACAAATGTTGAATCATGATGTTGTACACCTGAAACTAATATGACATTATATCTCAATTATACCTCAATTAAGAAAAAAATGCAAATCTCAGGGCCCAGCCCAGACCTAAATCAGAGTCTGTGTTTTTACAGACTCCCTGGGTAATTGGAGACACCAGAGGAGACTTTAAAAAACACTTATGCCTGGTGTCTCTAACAGACACAGATTATTGTAAATAAAATAGATAAATAACAAGGACCTACTGTATAGCACAGGGAACTATATTCAATTTCTTGTAATAACATATAATGGAAAAGAATCTGAAAAGAAAAATATACATGTATGTATACGTATAACTGAATCACTTTGCTGTATACCTAAAACTAACATTGTAAATCAGCTACGCTTCATTTAAAAAAAAAACCAAAACACTGGTGCCTGAGTCTCAGCCCCAGAAATACTGATTTAATTGGATCAGACTCTGGCCTGGACCTTGGGTTTTTAAGAAAGCTCCCTAGGGGAGTCTAATGAGTGCCAAGGTTGAAGGATGCCTGGTATAGAATCGTTGGTCTATATTGTTCTTGTTGTCAGGAGGATGCTTCCTGGAAGGGCTCTGGCAATTTGGTAAATAAAGGTGTTATGTTTTTAAATCTGTACATCCATAATTCATATGGTGTCCTCAACCTGTCATACACCTGTGACATCTATTCTCTACTCAGCAACAAAAGTGGTGTTTGCAAATGCCTGCTGCCCGTGAACAGCACCGTGCTTACTTCCCTTGGCCTTCAAGACTGAGGGGTCTGGTTTTAGCTCACCTTTCCCACTCCATCCCTTTCTACCACAGCTCACATCAGGCCAACTGGCCTTTTGTCAGTTTCTCAAACACACTGAGCATGGAATACTATGTTGCCTCAGGGCCTTTGCACACTCCTCTTGAAAACTTTCAACCTTCAGGCTGCTACTTCATTCTTACTCACTGCTTGAAAAGGGTCTTCCCTGAAGATCCTATAGAAGTAAGGTCTCACACTTTCCTCTTCCATTATTCCCATTGCTCTACACTACTCTTTTCCATTTTTTAGTAATTCTTCCAAAGCTTTTAGTATGTGTCCCAAATATTGCATGGAACATATAAAACATAAAAAAGTATTTGTTGTTTATTTGAAATTCAAATTTAATTGGATGTCCTTATTTCTGCTAAATCTGGCAATGCTATAGAAGAAGTATGCCAACCCCTGAATGAAGGAATAAAATGTCTCCAAACTGTTCAAGAGCCACAGAATCTTCTGTTTCAAAATTTTTCTGTTTACTTTTTGAAGATTCAAGACCGTAAGGGCAACAAAACACTGAACTATGCTATAATTAATAGCAGCCCCTTTGTAGCATATTTTAGGCTCTTTCAGACAATTAGGCATAAAGTTAAAATATATAACACTACCAGATTTTCTTAGGTCCAGGAGCTTGTGCTTTGATGCCCTGTGTAATTATGTAAAAGCCTGTGCTGTGTGGAAAATGCCTGGGTTTAGTTAAACTCTGTGCGGCGATCCAAGCCAGGGGAGCTTCCTTTAAGCATAGCTGTAATTTGGGCCAACCTCACAGACACAAACAGACTGTCCACCCGCAGCCGTAGAAGAGGCTTCCACAGGTAGATGGGTCACTAAGTTAAACAGGAGTCCTCACACACCATGGGCCTTCCTAGGAAGGGAAAGGTAATTACACAGCTTTGAGCACTACAGTATGGAGAACAGTATTTGAATAAACCGAGTTTGTTCACAGATGTTAGAGTCCTCACCAACAGAGCACTTCCAGGGATAAGAAAACAGATACTAGAAATCATTTGTTGGCCCTGTTAAAGATATGGCATGAATGTGTAAAAATGGAACCAAGTTCCATTCTCATAGTGGGGAGAAAAGTAACCTAGTAGGTAAAAATGTAGTAATTGTGGATATTCTGGGGCAGCTGGGAGTGGGGA
Organism: Camelus bactrianus; assembly: GCF_048773025.1. Taxonomy (NCBI): domain Eukaryota; kingdom Metazoa; phylum Chordata; class Mammalia; order Artiodactyla; family Camelidae; genus Camelus; species Camelus bactrianus. The sequence goes on from NC_133543.1 coordinate 44,043,820, forward strand.
GCAAGTTTGCTTTAATTTTACCCTCTAATACCCTCTAAGTATGGCAAGCACAGATTCAGAATTTTGTAGAATGACCTTGATTTCATGTTATTCTTATCAACAAAAGCCTTTGTTCAACATATAACTAAGTGCAGTTTAATTTTTATGCTTTCATGAGACTGTACATAAGTAAATCATTCAAAAATTTGAACCCACTTAGTATGTACAATCTGATGCCACTTATGTTAAAATATGTAAATGCAGGCAAAGACAAAAGAGAAGACTTCCAAAATGTCAAGAATCGTTAGCTGTGTCTGAGTGGTGAGTTTATGAGTGATCTTTATTTTCTTCATTGTGCTTTTCTGTATCCCCTCTTTTCCTTTTGCAAATAATGTATTAATTTTATGAGCAGAAGAGTAATTTAAGGTGTGTGCGTTGTTTTCTGTCTTTTTTGTTTGCGTGTGCCACACTCCCACACTGTTGGTAGGAAAGCAACTAGTAACAACCACTTTGGAAAGCAACTTGGACACACTCAGGAGAGTTGAGGATGCCAGTCCTCTGTTACCAGGGGCTTCACTTTTACACATGGATCCTCAATAGAGAACATGCATGCAAGGATGTGCATGGCTGCAACATTGGTAAGGCTTCAGGGCTGGAAATGACCTGAAGCCTGCAGTTGCAGGTGAACACGTTGCAGCAAATACACTTAATGCAATATGCACAGCAGCAGAACAGAGTAAACTAGAGCTATGAGTGTCTCCATGGATAAGCCTCAAAAACCCAACACTGAGCACAACAATGTGAATGCACTTAATGCCACAGAACTGTATACTTAACCCAGAAAATGATGAATTTTATGTTATGTGTATTTTGCCATCATTAAAAAAAGGACCTAAAACATAACATTGAGTCAAAAAGCAAATTGTAGAAATAATAGGGACAGCATGAAATTAAACTTGTGAGCCCAAACTATGTCATTAATTAGAGGTGGACATATATTTTTGATAGCACAAGAAATAAACCTGGGAATGATAAACACTAAGTTCAGGATACTGGTTACTTCTCTGGAAGGAAGGAGGGAGGTGGGGTCAGAGTTGGGCATTTACACAGCAGGCAACTGTACCAGGAATGTTTTATTCCTTTAAAATATCAGAAGCAAATGCAGTAGCAAACTGTTAAAATTTGAGAAAGCTAGGCAGTAGGTGTGTGGGTGTTCATTGTATTACTCTATTTTTCATATGCTTGAACTACGTCATCATAAGGGACCTGTGTCAGGCCATGTGTCCCCTTTTCACTCTTTGGGAACCTGGATGGTGGTTACCATAGAGAGGAGCTGTTTTAGGTGGCTTCACAAGTGGCATAAGGTTCCCTAACTGTGTGACCTCTTCTTACCATTCAGAGCTTAAATAACACACAAGGCAGAAGCCAAATGTGTCTCTTTTCCAGTCCACGCATTTTTAAATTGCTCTATTTGTCTACGTTAACAGCCGTGTAAGTAAAATTCACTGTCTGCTGGCCTTGAAGGGCTCTGCTATTTGTAGGGAACGTTCTGCTTCACCGTCAGGCTCTGTGCCCTTACTGTTCAATGACTTTCAAAGTCAGTTACTTGGTTTAAAGGCTGCTCCTCTGGTGGTCCAGTGGTTGGGCATTGGCCCACTCCATCACTGCAGCCTCCCTGTGTGGTTCAACTGCAACTTACCTCAGTGGTTGAGGCGGTTGACTCAGACTGCCTGGGTTCAAATTCTGGCTCTCACATGCAACTTGCTTTGGGGTTATTTTGGGTTCTATAGCCGTAAAAGGGAGATTAAATGAGGCTGCCACCTAATAAGCCCTCAGCAAACCTTGCTGATTAGTCTCCCGGTCACAGCCTCTCTGGCCCTCGGTTTCCACCACTATAAAGTGAAGGACTGGCACCATGAGACCGCTAGCACTGAAGGTAGTTTTATGATTGCCAACTAATTTGCTGTCCCTTCTAACAAAGATGGCAAATAGAAAAGAGTACAGACATTGACAAATGCAAAAACTCTGGTCCCTCGGCAAAACTCTGGCTTGGAGTCTCTTTCCAGAACACAATGTCTAAAATGCCCTCACTCTGTTCTTTAGGCAAACCATTGGCCTGCAAGTGTGTTCATGCTCTTTGGACCTTCTTGAGGCAGGTACTATGACTTATCCTTCTTTCTGGTCACCAGTCCTGGCCTGGCACATGGGAAAGGCTCATGTGTAAATGTTTGATAAATAAATGAATGAAAGAATAAATGTGTAACTGAGCAGGATCCTATGGGTCTTCCTGAAACAGGACCCCTGCCCCACCCCCCAAGTCCTCCACCTGCCGCTTGTCTGTAGAAAAACTCTAGCCTCCTAGGTCTTTCTCCGAGTTCCAAAGAGTAAATTTAATTTAGTCAGAGAAGTGAGAAAATGAAGAAACAAAGGAAGACAGTCCAGCAGGACAAAATAATAATACTTTAGTCATTAAGCAAAGTCAGGGACCTTTAGCTCTTTCTCAAGGGCTATCGATAATATTCTGAACCTTATCCTTGGAGCTGTTACAGAGACTGAAATTTCCACCAGGTGGAAGAAGTTAGCTGCATGCTGCCCACAGGCACATGGGCCGCTACAGGTTGGACCCAGGAGGTTGATGATGTTGACTCCCGATTACCTCATCACCAGCCAATCAGTAGGATGTCCACGAGCTGATCACACACTCCACAACCCCCTCCCTCACCCTGTCTTTAAAAACCTTTCCCTGAAAGCCGTCAAGGCGTTTGGGCCTTTTGAGCCTCTTTGCTTAGTGCCCTGCAACAAATGCTGCACTTTTCTTCACCACAACCTGCTGTCATGAGACTGGCTTTACTGCGCCCACCGAGCAAGCCCAAGTTTGGTTCCGTAAGGTAAGGAATGAGCGATGACTGTGATCAATAGCAGGTTGGTTCTAATGATGTTAGACACGCTGTGTATTGTGTAAATCTTGAACTATTTTGGCCTTGTAGAGATGAGATCCCATTTTATATTTCTACATGCATTGGCCTAATAGGGCATCTCATTAAGATCCTGACTTTAAATCTGTATCTTTTTTTTCTGTGTGTTTATTTTTTGGATTATGAGTCTTTGAGTTCTTTAGAAGAAAAGTACTGTGTGTAATCTAGAGGGTAACTACTGATGATTTTTCATGGTTGCGGTTTATCAATTAGTCTGGAAAATACATCCAACACCTTTGCCCTGATAATCTGAGGACATGAGTTTTATTTCCAACTCCTCCCTCTCTGAGAGGTGTCTTCATTAATGAGGAAAGTGTAGGCAGCTGGCTATCTTTGGTCTTTGTTCCCAGATAACGTCGAATAGAGAGAAATCAAAATCCTTTTCTATTACACTTGAATTATGAGCTATTTATTAACTCCATGGACATCTCTCATAATGCAGAAGTTCTCTTTTTTAATTCCTAGATGATTTTATCTTCTCTAAAAGCATAAGTTTGGAATACCCTATTGCAGAATGGGATAGGATAGGATAGGATAAAGAACGATTTTTTTAGACTGTGTCCTAAAATTAGCCTTACTACAGCTACCTATACTTTATCTGTGTGTAAATCACTGGACGTTGTGGTGATTCCCCCTCCAGGTCCAGCGTCACTGACTACTAGAGCTGGAGGTCATTCACTCCAGTCCGTTTAAAAACTGAGGCCAGAGATAAAGGGATTTTCATCAGAGTTGAATTGTTTTGATCTTTTCCAACAGTGAACATTACAAACAAAACAATGGTAGAACAGGCTAACAAATAGTGAAAGGGTCCAATCTTTGTTTTATCTCCCTCCCTCATTTCTCTACCTCCTTTCAGCTGTCTTGTTGCAGTGAAAAATTTCAAAAGTTACACAAAAACAGGGAAAAAGGCAACATAAAAATTGAGGTTTTGATTCCTGAAAAATTGAAACTTGTATATGGTAAATAATTTTCAGAAGGCACCGGAGGCCATCAGGCTCATAGCATATTGTGGCATCCTTGATTCTTGGTTTTAGATGTAACGACTGGCAAGCGAGTAATCACTAAGGCTCTGGAGCTTATCCAACAGGTTGGTCCCAAGACTGACGGCAGAGCGTTCCTTTCCTCTCTGCTGCCATCTGGATCCAAAGTGGGAGGGGTGGAGAAGGAACAGCCTAGGCTGCCTGTGACCACAGTGATGGGTCAGGCACCCCCACCTGCTCTTGTACATAGGTTCCTTCAACCTTGACAGGTATTTGTCACATAAGACTCCAAGTCCCTATTTAGAAACTTTGACCCCATTTGAGAAAAAAATGAAGTGCTTGCATTGCAGTTTTTTAAAAAAAAGAATTCATTCAGCAAATATTTACTGAGAATCTACTTTGTATTGAGACTTGGCCTAAACAGAAAGATAAGCAAGACCCACCATGCTCCTTACAGAGTTGATAATGGAAGGCTTTTTGCCTCCAAAAGGGCAGGGCTCTTTGGTGGTATAACAACCTGCTTGGGCCCCATCGCCATGCTGTAGACACATCCCTTGGTCCTAATAACTACAGGGACATCTGTTAGTGGCCACAGATGTTAGTGAGTAAACCAGAAGTGTCTTTTTACCAATACATCTTGTTTACTTTCTAAGTGCTGTGTTTCAACATTACATCATAAATACCAGGTCATATCGTAATTACTGTTATTGACATCATAAAACTCATCTTTTCCAGCCAGAGGAAGATATTTTGAAAGATATGGGATATTTAAAAATCTTGCAAATAATCCCAAGTGATTACTAATAGGATTTGACAATTTAATAAAAAAAAAAAAAGCCAATTTAATTGCCTTTCTTGCAATATCTCACTAGGAAGAAGAGACTAGTCAAATTAGACAGTTGGGGTTTAGTGGCCTGACACTAAATTGATGTAAATTATCAGTAAACATTTGAAAACAACAGAAGAGATACAAAAATGTTTTAAAGCTTGGGTGATTGAATCCTGATTCAAAATGGTATTTAGCAGTAGAATGTAATATGCTACCTACTGCCAGGCTATTGTCTATCATTATCTTTTGAACCCTATAATTGGACAAACAGGAAACTATTCATAATAATAAGTTTGTTCAAAATCATCTGTTTGCTGGAGTCTGGGGTGCACGCTGCAGTCATGTTGAACTGAAGGCAGAAGTGCTGACTATTTGCCCTTTCTATTGTTTCCATAAAGTACAGCAACTCTACACACCTGGGCAGTCCAAAGCATCTTCCCAAAACTATCCCAAAAAACTGTCATTTTGTCTTGCATTCCATGAATGGACCATGGAATCTTTACTGGCTGCAAGTTAGGTGCCAATGAACCCGACCCTTCCCCTTGCCTGGAATGTGTGCATGTAACTATGCTTGACACAGACCTGGGGCAAATGGTTTGCCTCCTGGAATTTCCATTAGATCCAGCCACTTAGTTGCTTTATTTATCCTATGACTGATTTTATTTTTCAGTGATTTTTTTGGTAGTTATGTTGCTTCTATCACAGCTCTCCAAACATCAGGTCCCACAGGGCTCCTGCACACATAGGGCTCCTTCTAAGAGATTTAAATGGAAAGGCAACACAAGCCATTATTGGTCTATTTTCTGTTTTCATTATCAATAAAACAAGAGCTCGGCATTTTCATGCTGTGCAAAGCCTTCAGGGAAGTGCAATGTTGCTGTCATTATCTTTGCACCAGGCTGCCGCCTGCCCCCACTAATGCAGATGAAATGATGAGTCCATCAGAATAAAAATAAAATAATGAAAGGATCAGAGTCACAGAGTGGGCTGCTGACCTGGTCCACTGCCTGGCTCCCTGAAAACGTCCCTTTGAATTTAGTGGAGCCTCGATGGTAAAAACCACGGATCACGACAGAACATAAATTCGCCTCGTAATGAGATTAGTAGGCAGGCAAAATAAATGTTCTGCTGTTACATTAGAGGCAGGCTCTAATCTGGTGTTTTTCCTTGGATACGATCATTCCTTTGCAACAGGGGAACTGTGGATGCAACCTGTTTCCATCGGACAGATTTCTGTTTTGCCACATAGTCATTTTTCATCTTGCTCTGTCTTTTTCATAGCAATTTTGAGGAGACGTATAAATGAGTTGTGAGTCTTAAAGACTACTACCAAAGTGAATTATGGGTGTCTCTGTTCACCATCATCAATCGTGTTTCCCAGACTCCCCTTTTAAGAAAACTTCTGTGCAACTCCCCCTCCCCTTTCTAAGCAGGAGCCCTGCTGTGGAGGAGGTGTTGTGACCCCCAGGGTCCCCTCACAACATAAGGATCAAAGGCAGAATAGACTCACTATTGTATTTAGGGTATTTAAAAAAAAAAAATCCTTACTGCAACTCTACTACTTAAAACCACGGGAAACAAGTATCACATACTAAAAAGCCTTAAGAAAATGCCCAGATCAGGTGAACCCACAGGTCTCTGAGTAGAACAAAGGCCTCGAGTATGTAGCTTGATTGCAAGGGACTTCCTTGGTTTTCAGCAGAAGGCAATCTCACCTCGAGTACAATACCCTCCTCTCATTAAAAATGCAAGATAGGATCTCCTCTTAGATCCTTTCTACAGAAATTGATGCAAGTTCATGGGCCGCACCGTCCTTAGCTGTGAGTGGCATTTAATCAAAGACTTCTGTGAAATAATCTCAGCGTTCCCTGAGCCCTGTAAAGTCACCATGTGAGTTAAGAGGCCCTTTCAAAAGGAATGGGAGATCAGACTTTGAATTTAGGAGTATTTGAAGCTGCTGCATAAAAGGTGTGGACAACTTAACAGACACCTATTTTCTCTACATTTTCTAGGGCTCAGGATAGAGACTCCTTACTTCCTTGTGAAATTGCCCATTGGGAATAGATCATTTGCTAGTACCCCAATTCATGGCATTTTGACATATTGTTTTTCTTAGGCTAGAAAGAAACCACAGAAATCTTTTTGCATTAGCACTATGCATTTTACAGTGTCTGTGGTGGTTTACAAACACTTTTTCATCTATTGAAACAATTCCCTTTCTGCAGTTGTGGTGCTTCCATTCAAAAACTTGAACTGCAAATCCAGCTAGCTACTTTAAGGGAGAAATTATTCTGGGCCCAATTTAACAAGGTTTTGCTTTCAACTTTTCACTTCTCAGTAGTTTGAGTTTTGTCTCTACTGGTGTTATTTTCTATGTATCGAATTTGCAAATGTCAGCGAATTGAAAGTTGATTCTCCTCCCATTCTTGTAATTTTCTCTGCCCTCTGTTAACTCTCTCCTCATCAGATGAAAGAGCTCAAGGGAAGATAGACTGATTTTCCATTAGGTAGATGGTCCTATGTTTATTGGTACTTTCTTCCAACTTACCTTTTCATTTCCGTGACTCTTCCTCGTCCCACTGTGTCTGTCCCCTACACTCCGCTGCACCTCCATGTTTATAATTTAAATTGCAAACAGTAACTGAATCCACTTCACCAAGTGGCCAGTAGATTTGGTATGTGTTAATGATTATCTAATGGCATCCCCTCTATTAAACTCACAGAGTTAAAGTTTCACGTCAGATTATCTCCCTGAAGGAATTTCCCGAATTTGCTTACCTCGTACAAGTGAACTTGTTCTTGAGTTACAGCAAAGATCAATAAGACGTTATTTTGCACCAGCTTATCAATGAGTTGTCCAATTGTTGGATATTCCTAAAATTAACACATAGATTTTAAGTATCTTCTTAACAAAAGTATGCAAAATAAAGAAGGGAATATTTCTTTCCAAGATATCTTACTGAGTTTGGCGTCTCAGTACTCACAGGCATTATTATGTCTGTCACACTATACAATTAGCATTATTTACTTCATTGGTTTAATACTTGTTTCCTAGATCTTGTAAGTCCATTTAATTTTTGAGTCAGTGCCTATCCATGTGGTGTATTATGCTCTGTCGCTTTCAAGGAGATGACTCAATTTATTTAAAGACTTATAATGTGTCATATTTTCAAGGGTAGAGATACATTTCTTCTTCTAAGTGCCACTTGCCAGCAGGCTTATATTGAAGGGAATGTTTGAGTTGAGGGAGGAGCTGTTAGACTATGACGAATGTGACTGGGGTGACTCATGTGGCTCTGAAACTGACTAGAATTGGATGGGGCGGGATGAGACTGTATGGTATTTTGCTGGCCTTGGACTCTGAAAAATTGGGGAGGCTCTGGGATCATTCGTGCTAGAGCAAATCTGAACTTATCATATACCCCCACCACCCGCCTGTACTCCCTTGGGAACCTTAGGGGTGAGGAGGATTGAGAGAGGACAATGTGTTCATCGCGAATCAGAACATGTGCACGGCTTTCACCGAGTGTGAGGCCTCTGCTGTACATTACAGCAGTTGTTGCTTCATTCGCCTCCTTGTAGCCCTGAAAACAGTGTAGAGGGCAGGTTACACACCAAGACAGTTGACATGGAATATTCATTCTTGCTGTCCAAGTGACAGAGCCCATCATTAGGAATGACGATGCCAGCCAGTTTGCTGTCCATTCCAAAATGAGAATCGGCGTCACTCACAAAGACCAGAAGATGGAGGGAGTCGTTCCGCCAGCCAATTTTTTCCTACAGCGAGAAAGAAACTTGTATAGGATAGAGGCAGGCATTTATGGAAAGCAGATCAATTATGCTTGGACACATTCATATTATAAAAAAAATATTGCTGGTCTGTCTGTTTTTACCTTTTTCATCTATTGTGAGTGGAGAATATTAATGTATTAAAAACATGAAAGTCTGTGACATTTGCTTTACCCTGGATTATATGTTCAGATGATTTATGCTTCAAAAAAAAAAAATAGTCCCACTACAATCAGTATCCAGTTGATCTGGACTTTTACATAGTTAATTATTTTTACTGTCCTGTTTTCAATTTACCAGAAAAATGAGAGAAGAGAGTGAGGGAGGTCATAGATTACCTCCAATCCAAGCTCAAGCAAAACTAGTAAGAATGCAGTACAAAATGGACTCGAAGTCAGCCTGTTTTATCAAAATTTCACCCAACATTTAGGCACATATTTCTCTTTCTACTGATATCATCCAAAAATTATAAATGTAATATAAGGATAAAAATTGCTTATCAAAGCATGACCCCAAAGTACTGCTAATTAAGATGGTCTGTTGTCTATTTCTTAGCAGAGCTCTCCCCTCTAATTAAGATTAGTCCAGGAACTAGCTGGACAAAAGCTTATTGTAGCAGCTCCATTCTGCCTTATCGTTTTCCTTCCTTCCCTAATTCCTTGGCCCTCCCACCTACTGGAACCCTTAGCCCTCTCTGTCCCCTGATATTTTCCATGAAGAGCTGTCATCTGAAGATGGGCATCATTCTCTTGGGTGTGTGTCTGACTGTCAAGGAGAAGAGGTGTTCCTGCATTGTTGTAGAGACACTGTGGGTTCTGATGCTAATTTTGTTGGTTCAAAACAAGAGATATCTGAACATATGTAGAAGTTTATTATGAACCAGAGCATTTTAACCTTTTTCATTAATTGCTGTCTTTGATTTTTTTCTTTCACCATGGTTAATCCAAAAACTAATATGATCTCGATCTTTAAACTACATACATGACTTTGTTTAAGCAATTTTCCCCAACAGTACCACAATTTTATTAGACTATTTGAATGTTAGGCATAAAAAATAGTCCCCATTTCAATATGACTGAATTTTAAATGTATATAACTTTTCTGTTTTAAGTATCAGATGTGGAAGTATAGTGATTAAAGGAAAGATAAAATTAGCTAATCTTTTCAAAGCAGATTTGTTAACAAGAGATGAAATCTGTGTTAACAGAATGAGACATGGCTCCGCTTGGCATACCTTACACACAGCAGCTTGCATAATTGCATCAAATCCACCTTCCGGGGTGTCAATATTAGCAGAAATTTTCTGATTCTTCACAATTTCATTGAATCTTTCGGCATCATTTGTCAGTGGCAAAATGTGTTTGAATCCAAATGTAGGCAAGCAAAAGTACGGGATACTACTGCAAAAGCAAGATGCAAAGCATTCTTGATGAAATATGATACAACACACAATTAATGGGTTGAATAACCTAGCAACATTTCCTTAAATGAAAATGAGTATTTCTAAAGTGCCTGATTCTGTAACTTGGCCGTGAGTCTCACTGTTTAGGTTGCTTCATTGTCTCCGACCACCTCCTCTTCCCAAGGGGCCTTGCACTCGCTCAGACACAGAAAACAGATAATCAGCTGGTCAGACTCCCTACTTGTGTACGTGTGTGTGTAAGTAATCACTACCTTTCACTGCCTCAATCAAAATCCACCATTTAGTTTACATGGTGACAACAATTCCTTTGTATTTTGATAGCTTAAACTGTTATCAAGTATGAGTCACCCTTGAGCAAGACTGAGAGAGGAACTTCTTCCTCCTCGGCTCAGTCCTGCCTGTCAAGGCCCTAAAAATGAGAGCAAAGCTCTTGATTCTAGAGCCCAACTGTACTATGATAGAACAGACTAGTGTGGGCCAGCCTGGGATTAAAACCACCACTTAAAACAGTTTATATACGTGGGGGAAATGCCATGTTAGGATGAGATTGCAGTAGAACAGAAATTGCTGATCCCAAATTCAGCCACATCTTATTCCGAAAGCCAGTCAGTAGCTGTGCATGAGACTTTAGGCAAGTTATTCATCATTTCTGAGCTTTGGGTTCTTTTTGTAAAATGGAGATATTGATATAGAGCAGAGGTTCTCAAAGTCTGGTCCCTGGACCAGCAGCATTAATCATCGTATGGGAACTTGTTACAAATGCGAAACCTGGGGTACAACTCCAGACCTGCTGAGTCAGAAGTGTTAGGGTTGGGCTCAGAGATCTGTGTTACCAAGTCTTCCTGATGCATTCCAAAGTTTGAGAAACAGTGGTGTAGTAATACAGAGACAAAATGGGGTAGCCCCCAGTGAACCTGCAGGGTGCTGCCTGGGAGAGCTGATTGGCTTATATGAGCAGCTTTGCAAGTTCAGCATCCTGTCTTGTCAGCACAAAGAGCCAGTGCATCCTTCAGGATTAGGCTCCTGTTCACCAAATCCATCTACCTGCGGTAGACAGTCAATCCTCATTCTTCACAGATTCCATGTCAGCGAAAATCCATATTGCTAAAATTTATTTGTAACCCTAAATTAACACTTTCAGTATGCCATCATTCATATACATGCACAGAGTGGTAAAAAAATTTGGGTCACCTGATACCTATGTTCCCAGCTGAGGTCAAATAAAGCTCTGCCTTCTTGCTTCAGTGCCCTGAAGCTGAAACAAGCGCTGTTGACAAGTGTCCTTTTTGTAATCTATTTGGTGCTATGCTTTTTGCATTTCTGTGCTTTTTTTTTTTTTTTTTTTGGTGATTTTGCTGTTGAGGATGGCCCCTAAGTGTAGTTAGGGCTGATCTGCTATCTAGGGATCCCAAGTGCAAGAGGACTGTGATGTGCCTTATGGAGTAAATATGTGTTTTAGATAAACCCTGAGTTATAGTGCTGTTGGCTGTGATTTCAATGTTAATATGTTAACACTGTATATTTAACAAGGTGCCTTTAAACAGAAACACATGGGAAACAAAGTTATATATTGCTCAGTTGGTGAAAAAGTGACCAGAAACTCTCAGGAACCTAACCCCGTGTGTCCCCAGGAGCAATGGCTTGGCATTCTCTAAGGCAGTGTCTGAGGAGACGTTATAGAACAAGACTCCCATAAATGATGAGAATCAACTAAATATATACAAGTCAGGATGACTATGGATTTGTTTACACTTAGAAATGGAGCTTTCCTGGAACCAGAATGCTGGTGTCTGCAAGGATTATTGTTTACTTCCTGTCAGTAGACTTTCATAGAAAGCAGGTCATAATCTGATGTGTCCTTAGACTTCAGGACAAGGGGAGTCAGAGGTCCCCAGCACTGAATGGTACAGTCTGAGAAGTTCCATTTTCTTAAAGGGGTATTTTTAATTTTTGAATGATTTTAAGAATTCTGTCTCAAGAATATTAAACTCTTGTCCTTGTTAGTTTAATTTTGTTTACAATGGTTCTGGATATATACCTTAAAACTTTTTATGTAGTCGAATGTTTTCCCACCTTCAAATATGAGATGTATTTTAAAGTGTGAAATGAGAAATTAAAAAAAAAAAAGTTCATCTATTAAATCACAGTGATTTAGCATTTGTCCTAGTTGCTCCTGTAGTATTTAAAGTAGCTGTATGGTAGAAGAAAATGCATTAGATTTAAAATAAAAAGACTGAATAGTCATTTATTCTTGGGCAACTTACTTACCACTGGACCTTAGTGTCCTCATCTGTAAAATGAGGGTGATAATAGTACCTACTTCACAAGGTTGTTGTGAAAATTACATAAAAAGTATTTTATGAAAAGTATGTAACTGTGTGAGGTGGACCACTGTCTCTGGAGCCCAGCTATTCTTGGAAATTGTTTGTTTAATGTTTCATTTGGGGCTGGTGGTTCACACTATACCAGATGGTATCTGAGCATCTGCTGGAGCCAAAGAACTAGCATTCCTATCTTTTGGTAAGAAATTTGCATCTTTGTTGGTTAGAATTATTTGCTATGTAGTTCTTACTGGAACTCTAATCTTTTGGAAAGGGGAATAAAATTTCATTTAATTCACTAGACAGACTCATGTGCTGAGGGATGAATGTAGTTAAAGCAAAGCAGAATGGCAGACCTGGTCATGCCAGGAAATTTTGAGTGGAGACTGTCCACTTTGGTGAGAATTCATCCTCTAACAAATGCTTATATTTGTTTGTTAGTTTCTTAGCACAGCAATTGAAGGAATCTCTCATTTCCAAATAACTTGATTTTGAGTCCCTAGACAGCAATAGATTTGCATTTAAAATGCATTCAAATTTAAAATTATAAAACGCAATATAAAAAGTACTACTTATATTTTTCATTAAGACTTTAAATAAATATTCATAAAATAAGACTACAACAATATATATTGAAAGTGTCACACCATCTTTTTTGAGTGGGATGAGAAACGATTTCCATTTTCTTCTTTTCGTTTGTAGTCTCACATGGGCTTATTACCTTTGTAAAAAGAAATTATTCTCTACACTCATATGTGTTTTTATGTGTGTACACATAGGAAATCTAAGCATTTCATGGTTCAGTTTTCTCTTCTGCAAATCTACAATGAATTTCTCATTGTTCATGTCAGATTCAAAAACAAAACAAAACATCATAGCATCCATAAAATGATATTTCTAAAAATCCCTCAAAGTGATGGAGAAAACTTAACCTTTGTGCTATTAAATATTTTAAAATACATATTACAACTCATATACAAATATGAAAATGGAGACGATATGGGTTTCTTTGCTGCATCTTAGACAACAGAATAAGGGAAACATCTTTCAAAAATGTAACCCATTAAGGCTTCTTACTTGGTGAAATGAATTTTTAGTGACCGTCCATCTAATGATGATAAAAAAGGAAAGCTACTCTGAAAAACACTAGAGATTACATTAAAACAGAGGTTTTGAAAGTGTGGTGTGGCAGGCACACAGAGGTCCCTGAGACCCTTCCAGAGCGTCCTTAAGGTCAAACGTTTTTCATAATAATAAGAGATGTTATTTGTCTTTTTCACTGTTGCCATTTCCACAGATGATGCAGAGCAATGGTGAGGAAAGCTGCTGGTGCCTTAGCACAGATCAAGGCAGTGGCAGCCAACTGCCTCATATTCCTTATATTCTTTCTTACCAGCAAGCATTCACCATAATTTTTTTAAATTCTAGTTTCACTTAATTGTCCTTGATAAGGCAGTGAAGGTTCTTAATTTTATTAGGTCTACACCCTTGGATACATGCCTGTTAAAAACTATTTCTGTGTGACCACATGGGAACTCTGCATGGAGCATTACTTCTGCACATTAAAGTACATGTTTACAGTGGAAAAGCACTTCTGCAATTGTTTGAACTGAACTGGCCTTTTAAATGAAATAACCATTTTACCTGAAAGAATGCTTGACAACCAAACTACTATTCCAACTTAAGTTTTTGGCAGACATGTTCTTAAAAATGAAGAAAGTTAAGCCTGTTACTTTCAGGAAAACAGCTATCAGTATTTATTGCCAATGATGAAATCTGAGGTAACCAGACAATTAGAATTTCAGAAAACTTTCATCTGCCACCCATGAGATTAACAGTTTCCCAATATTTCAAGACTTATCTGATGGATGATGTTACCAAATATGATTTTTTTATATTACATCATGAAATTTGGAAGATCTATGTAACTCACTGAAATGACATTTTCCAAATGGCCAAAGCATTATATTACAACATCACACACACACACACACACACACACACACACACGCTCCAGTAAAAGAGCCATTCAAAGTGCAAAACAGACCAATGGCTTTTAATGTAAGAAAATATGAAAAGTTCATTGATATTGTTTTAGATTCCACATTGAAACTAAATTTGCCTCTTGTCCTATTTGAATGTATTATCGAAGAAAAATGTCACAGTCACTGGAAAAAACTATTAACTGTTTCTTCCTTTTCCAACTATACATCCACATGAGGCTTGACTTTCTTCATGGAATTCAACCAAAACAAAGTATTACAACAAATTAAATAAAGAAGCAGATCTGACAACCTAGTTGTCTTCTATTAAATCAGATACTTCAAGAGATTTGTAAAAATGCCAGGCAGTGCCACTCCTCTTGCAAATTTTTGTTTTGGAAAATGTAGTTATTTCTCCTACAGATGTGTTATTACAGAAATACACAGTGTGTTTCTTATTGTAATTATTAAATGAATTGATAAATAATTATTTTTAGAGTTTCTTGATTTTTCACTCTAATATGCTGAATATTGATAGCTTTCTATCTATCTTTGGGGGTCTTAACTTTTAATTGTAAGAGAGTCCTGAGATCTAAAAGTTTGAGGACCGTTAGATCAAAATAACTGGAGAAAATAAGTTTTGATGAGAGGAAGGAAATTAAAACTGATTTGGGTTTTTTTTTTTTGGTTTGTTCTTATTTTAATTTTTATATTTATCTACATATTTGCCACTTGTGTTCTTCATTGCCTTATATGGAGCTAAATGAGCATTTGTCTGGTGTAATATTCCTCAGAGAGTTCTCAGAGAACTTCCTTTAATATTTCTTTTCATACACATCTGTTGGTGATTAATCCCTATTGCTTTTTTTTTTTTTTTTTTTTTTTGGTTTGAAACAGTATTTCACTTCCATTTTTGAAAGATATTTTCATTGCATATGGAATTCTAGGTTGACAGCCTTCACCTTTCCTCCCAATACCTGCAGTTGCTTCATTGTCTTCTGGCTTTCAGCTTCTGACAGTTCTGTTGTCATCCTGATCTTTGTCCTCTGACTTTTTTCCGGGCTACTCTTAAATCTTTATCACCAGTAAAACTGGTTTTGAATGTCTGTGATGTTCTGAGCTCATTCAGTTCTTATGATTAACCCAGGGAGTGAATATTATTAGTTTTCATTTGTAGATGAAGAGACGGGGACTCCAAGAGCAAAAGTTTCTTGTCCAAGGTTATGATTTAAGCCCAGGTCTGCAAAACTCCATGCTCTTTCCTCTTATTCTCATTGCCTTCCCACTAAAGAACATTTTATTCCATAATTATAGGGTTTGGATTGATCAAAGGATTGACTTTTGTTCTTGGTGTTTGAGATCTTGGTGTGTAAATGTGTGGGGGATGGAATCTGGACAGAGTCACTAAGAGAATTAAGTATATAATTAGAAAGGAAAAAAATATAATCTTGCAACAACAACAAAAACTCATTATTTATGATTTTATCTAATGGTAAATTTTGCCGAAAAGGAAAAAAAGAAGCACTTCTGGAAAATAAGAAAATATTGACCTTTCGAGAGCTCACATGTGTGATCCTCCTTCGGATTCTCATCCCCTGCACCTTGTGCAGTGCTCTGGTCCACCCCTTACCACACTCTGCTGGGGCTGACAGTAGCTACCACTCGTTGAGAGCTTCATGGTCAAGCCCAGTATCAAATGCTTCTCTTCACTAACTCACTCAATCCTTACAATCACTCTGTGTGACTGGTATTGTTATTCCAAAGTAAAGCTTTGAGAAGTGAATTGGTTCCCCTAAGGTGACATTATGAGTAAGTAGATGAACGGGTACACGATTACAAAGGTATATTCAATGGATCAATGCAACAGAACAGAATGTCCAAAATTAGATACTCAATTGCTTTTTAACAAAGACATCAAGATAATTCAATGGGAAAGGAAAATCTTGCTTAATAAATAGTGCCAAAGCAATTAGATAGTTACATGTAAACAAAAGATAAATCTAGACTTTTTTCCTCATTTCAAATACAAACTAATTTGAGATCAGAGACCTAAATGCATGAGCTTCAACCATGAAGCTTCCAGAGTGGAACATAGGAGGAATCTTTGCAACATTAGGATAGGCAAAGATTTCTTAGGACAAAATATACACTAATCATAAAATCAACAACTGATAAATTGGACTTCATAAAAATTAAAAATGTTTGCTTGACCAAAGACATTGATAGAAAAATGAAAATACAATACACTGACTAGGAGTAGATGTTTGCAAAATATATTTGACAAAGAACTTTTATCCAAATATGCAAAGAACTCATACAATGCAAAAGTAAGAAGAAAATCTAATTTTTAAAAATAGGAAAAATATTTGAAAAGATATTTCACAAAATAAGATATGAGAATGGTAAAAAAAAAAACCATATATGAAAAGACACTCAACATCACTTGTCATCAGAGAAATGCAAAGTAAAGCTACAATGAGATACACACATTTAGCCATATTAGAATGGCTAAAATTAAAAAGACTGAAATTACCAAGTATTAGCAAGGATTTGGAATAACTGGAACCCTCATATATTGCTGACAGAAGTGCAGAATGGTACATTCACTTTGGAAAACAATTTATAGTTTTAGTTCTAGTTATATAACAGTTATATAGTTATATATATATATATAAGTAACAGTTATAGTTACTTAAAAAATTAAAACTGTATTTATCATACATTCAGCAATTCTATTTCTAGGTATCTAGCCAAGGGAAATAAAAACATACATCCACGCAAAGACACATATGCAAATGATCATAGCAGTATTTTTTTCATCATTGCCAAAAATTGGGAAAGAACCCAAATGTCCATCTATGGAAGAATAAATAAAGTGTAGTAGATTCATACAAGGGACCATTACTTAAAACAAAAAAGAACAAACTGCTGCTGAATACAAAATCATGGATAAATCTCAAAAACATTATGTTGAGCAAAAGAAGCCAGGCACAAAAGATAATATGCCATCTTTTCCATTGATATGAAATCCAAGGATAGGCAAAACCAATCTAATTATAGAAATCAGAAAGTGTTTGCCTCTGGGAGGCAGAACTGACTATAAAGGGGCATAAGGAAACTTTCTGAGGTGATGGAAGCCTTCTACATCATGCTTTAAGTGGTGATTACACTAGTATATTGAACTGCCAGAACTCTTTAAACTGAACATTTCTGCTGTGTGTATTTTAGTACATGCCAATTATACCTCAAGAAAGGGGTGGGGGACAGACACTATCTCTGATACTTGCAACCAAATGTAATTCCTAAGAGTCACAATCAGTGATGAATTCTTTCCAAGGTCAAAATATTGTTGGCTGTCAGATTCTGGTTGTGACCACGTTGAAATGTCTTAAAATGATACTGTAAAAACAGTCTTTGGTAGAGATTGATTCCTTGGGAGTATACTGGTACTAAAAGTCCACATATGTTTGGAAAGCCATTTCACCTATATAAGATTCATAGTTGTAAAGGGCTTGGTTTTGGACCAACCCAGATCTTGGTGTAGATCACTGATTAGTCATGTGGCCTTGGGCAAATTACTAGCCTCTCAAAACCTCTGTTACTTCCTCTGAGTGTAGAGATAATGAAACCTGCTTTGTACTGCTGTTATTATGGAGGCTGAATGAGGTCACGTGTGTAAAACCTTCAGCACAGGGTCTGGCACAAAGCAAGTGATACCTTTTTTTCAATAGAAGAATAGCAAATAATTTTATTTTGAACATGTCATTGTCATGTACAGGTAAGCTATCACCCAGATAATATAGGGTGTTAATAGCTGACTAGAGCATATTATAATGGAATCATTGCCTAATTTCCTATGAATTTGACAGCAGTGAAGGCTACCAAGTCTTTCCCGAAGGAATACGAGAAATTCGCATTTCCCAAAGGACATCTGAGGTAACTACAAAAACTGTTGGCAGTAGCCATTGTAGAGGAGAAGGATTCTCTGAGAAAGTGTGGTTTCCCGTCAGATAGCCTCAGAGAGTGGTGGTCATCGAGGACAGAAGGTCTCTGAGGTCTGGGAATGGGCTCAGGCCGGTGGAACCTACAGGGAAAGACTCGGTCCCCTTGTCTGCAGAGCACAAACCCAAATCTGCCACATCCTGACCTACACAGGGAGGTGGATGCTGGGAGAACCCAAGCTAGAACCATGTATTAAGATGACTTCCGCTTGGCTCCGAACAACCGCGGGCAACTGAGAGAGCCACTGAGATCCAATCCAACGGGAGGGAAATGTCCAGGAGCTAGTTAGTCAGCTCCTGCCAACTGCGGCTCAGAATGGGGCTGTCGCAACAGAAAGTTAGTGTTCAAAGATGCCAGAAAATCATTGGCTTACCTGCAAGGGTTGGCGATTTCTTCTGGTGTTGTTTTCATGAAAGGGGAGATGGGTTTTTCCACAAAAGACCCGAAGCCCAGTCTAAAGTTGCTGGTTAATTTAGACATCTCCTTGGAAAGCAGGGAGCCCAGCTCCTTGATCGTGTTGAGGTCGTCGTCCATGGAGGCCGAGAGGTCCATGAGGTAATACAGGTCCACCGGGTAGTCCTCCGTCTGGCGGACTTGAACTTGCAGAGTCTGTTCACTGCCTGCAAAGCGCCCACAAGAAAAGCAAATCCATAAAAACGCGTGGAAACTTAGTTGTGACTTGCCAATCACTGGCTATTTTATTCCAATAAGAACTTACTGAAGATACTTACAATTTCATAAACTATGTGGTAACGTTTATAAATGAACAAGCCCATGGAAATCTTTCAAAAGTGAGTTTAGAGCGACTGAAGGAGGTGAAAGCGAGGATACTTTATATCTCCTTGGGAGAACAAGCATCCATTTAGATGGAAGATAAGCTGAATTTTTTTGTATGTGGTTTTAGAAAAGGAGAAGGAAATAAAGAGGAGTTTAAAGCTACATTAGAACCCTTGAAGAAATGTGAGGTAAGCCTGAACATTTGAGTAATTCAAATTGTTACAATTAGATAAGGATTTTTTATTTTTTGTAACACATTTGGAGTACAAAATGACTAATGTGAATGTAAAAAGTGTTAGCCTAGCAATTTATTTCCCGCAGAATGGGAAATCTGAGTCACAGCAGTCAATGATACGTAATACGGTACAAGGTGTATAACGGAATAGAGGTCTGTATGTGGCATGAGATTTATTTACATGAGCCAGTGATTGTAAAAATCATAACATACCAGGTCTCAACTTAAGAGCCAAGCTTTGAGGTGTGATCTGAACGATGTTGGAACTATTTTTCTGTCTGCCTATGCTGAGAGGCTTATTCATAAGTATTTCCACTTGGGAGACAGGGTTTTCGATGAAGGTTATTTGACATCCTTTAGCCAAAAGATTTGCTGGGGTATCACACCTTTCTCCAACTCCAGACAGATGGGTAAAATTCTAAAAAAAAAAAAAAAAGAGAGAGAGAGAGAGAGAGAGAAATGAAGACCATAAAGAAGAAAAAGAAGATTAGTTTTTTATAAGATTATTTTTTGCTTGCTTTGCTAGTTAGGCATGTTGCCATAGTATATCCCCACATGCCTGACACTGATTATAGGTCTAAAGTTTAGCGGAATAACCAGAGAAATCTGCCAGTAAAATTCTGAGTAAAATTGGAGTTTTCTTTTCATTGTATTCAAGTGAATTCACTTAACAGTTGTTTGTTTATTTGTTTATTTAATACTCATTTCTTTAAAACTTCTCCTGTGCCATGACCAGATCCTTGAAACAGTTGGGTCATAGAGCAGACATCATCCCATGCATGACCTGTTCAGGGTGACCTATAGGTTTGTGGAATCCTAGGACTGTCCAAACTCTCAGTGTGTCTATTACCAAACCCGGTGACAAAGAGCCTTTTCTGTGGGTTCCTAAAGGGCAAAGATTGTGACATCTCCCACGCTACCTCTCTGTCCATTTAATTCATGGATGCAATTCCCTTATATTACAGTATTACTTCAATAATGTTGACCTCTTGGGGATTTTAAACTCAGGGTCTTAATGTGTTCCTGTTTAAGGTCTTTTAAAAATTTCTCCAACATTTGGAGGTGAGGAAGGGAAGTAAAAGGGTGTATGGTGTGAAAGACTGCTTTTCTGTGTAGGATTCAGGAGTTTCTCAGTTCCCTTCTGATTCACCTGGGTAGCTGGAGGCAGTGAGATGAAGTAGTTCTAGGCATAGGCATAGCTGTCAAACCCCGGAATACCCAGAACAGAGAGATGGGGTCAAGAGATTAACTCCTGTCCTAACCTGATAGCCAGGGCTGCTCTAGAGCTGGTGAGGCTACAGGCAAAGTTGAACTTGAGGCCCACTGACTCTCACGCCTGGAGAGAAGTGAACCAAGCTCATATTGTTTCTCCTCATTTGTTAGAATTCTAAGCTATTTTTGCTGTTTTACCAGCATTTCTTCTGAAATTGATTTATATAATTTGTTATCTATCAGCCGGGCCTGTGCATATTGGAGACCCTAGAGATGTATAGCAAATTCTGTAGTTTCCCATGATGTATCCAAAGAAGACAGTGGCTTAACAAGACCTCAGAATCCTTCTTAACACTGTGTCACTGCTACACCTATAATCACTGTGTTTGCCAAAATCTCAGAGATGATATTAACCCTGGAATCTATTTTCTATCTGCTCTAAGCAGAAGCCTAATTTACTTTTTGTTCCAACTGTCTCTACTGATATAATTATTTCTACTATTAGAGCAACCTCTCATAATAATCTGGCCTTAAAATTTGATAACAATTTGACTATGGAGTATTACCCACAAATAAAGCTATCAGTGGTAACTTAAGATGCTCTCTTAAAATGAATGCTAAAAAAGCACTACAGTGAAAATTTTAGAGGTGGGCATTTTGTTAGACTGATTTGTTGTTTTATGTCTCTGGCATGAAACTAACATTGACTACTGCAAGGAGTCAATATAAAAAAAAAAATACACGGGTTTTTCCCTCTTTGTATGTTTCCAAACCTGCTTTTGATACTTGTGCTCAAAACAGAGTAATTCCAGGCCTTTCTGCTTGAGCCCATTGGTGGAGGCAGCAGCCAGGAGTGAGCTGGATTTGCGCTTCGTGGTCTGCAAGGCCTCCTTCCATGGACACATGGAACTTGGAATGTGGGTTTTAATAGTGACAGGCCAGTCCTAAGTTGGGTGACCAGGTTCATTCTCCTTGAACATGCTCCTCAGTTCTTGCTGAACTTGGCATTTGTGTGGTTTGATTTGTGTTTAGATTTTTTTTTATGACACTCAGTAGAGAACTATTTTAAATCAAGGAAGCAGCTCTTCACACACTTATTTTAATGTGTATGAATTACAAGGTCCTTGTCTAGCAGGAAACACTGCATAGGTGTGTTACAGGAGTTTGAATGTTCATATCTATTGGGTATTGTTTTGGGAGAAGCCTGCAAATGCGAAAAGCACCAAACTTGAAATCAGAACATGTGAGTTCAAGGCACAAAGGGCCACTCCATCAGTTTTTGTTTGTTTGTTTGTTTGGTTGGTTTCTTTGACAAATAATATCAAAGTTTCTTTTACCACTAACGTTCTATTTTATAACTCTGGCTGGCAGTTGTGCAGGGTCATGTGATCACATGAAAAAAAATGAGAAATTGAGAGTTGGCGGGATTGTCTTAGAATACCCGAGATACACTTTAAATTGTGGGAACGTAAGCTCCTTGAAGGCAGAGACCATACCTTATTTAATGTTAGAATCCCTTGCATGTCGTGTGGTGCACTTGGCACTTACTAGGCACTCCAATAAATATTTACTGATTAAGACAAAGCTGTGCTCAATATTTAAAAAAAGAAAAAGAAAGAAAGAAAAGAAAGAGAAAGAGCAGCCCTTTCTTACCAGGAAACATTCACAGGTGGCTCTGTAGTGTCACAGGAGGCAGTGACTCAGGAGAGTTTTTCATACATTCCCCAGTCCCTCTTCTGCTGCTGTCACATAGTTTTTGGTTTGATCAGATGAGGAATGTCTGTTTCGCGCTTTGTCATTGGTGTGGTACAGAGTCAGCAAGCTCATGTAATTTTTAACAGAACTGGAGAATGTCTGAACAGTCAAACCTTACCCCAAACCTAGAATGCTTCTTTTAGATCCCAGTCAGTGATTCAGACAGGATGCTGGTTCCCAGATGGAACACAACTGTGATACTGAAATCCAACATATGTTGAACTTTAGAAAATATCATCTCTGTGATCTCTGATTACCCAGAGCCTCAGCATTTTACATGTAAGCAGTTCAAAATCGGCTTTAAAAATAAGAGGGGGAATCAGGTTCAATAAAGAACCTTGAGTTAAGCATATTTCAGAATAATTTGACATTCTCTGCCTCCTCAGACTGCTTTTGAACGTAATCACACAAGTGGCACTGTGAATCTCTAATGCTTACAGTTTCCTTTCCTGACTTGTTTTACTCCAGTAACCCCACAGAAAGCCGGACGCTATCGGAACAATCACTGAAGGAATCATCGTAAATGTAACTGCACTTTTTACAAACACGTCGAGGGCATTTGTTTTACCTCCTGAGAACACCAGGCACACTGAGGTCCGGCGAGCAAGCAGTCTTCGCAGGTTTCTGCCCCTCCCACGGCACAGCCACCTGTTTAAGCCCAGCAAGACACAGGGATTCAGCACACTCTCAGCCACTCGGTTTATGCGCCCTACGGCTGTTAAAGTGCTTGAACAAAACTATATCAGAGTTTATGTTTCAGTCTTCAAAGAGAAGTCCTTAAGCTGTTAGCTAGCAATCCATAGTGAAGTTCATATTTTACATCTATCACACTGGAAATATATATGTCTTATTAGTCCAAAATAATCATTCTCTTTTTCCTTAAAATATGAAAATGCCTCAATGTTCACAAACAGACTTACCATCCTCATTCAACATCATCCCCTTTAATTGCTCAAAAATTATTTGAATCCATTAAAGAATGCTTCTGTTTTAAATGCACAATATTTTTACTTTAAAAGTAAATCCCTTTTCTCTCTCAAGGTTGTTACTCTCAAGCGGAAGCCCTCATTGTACAACAAAATAGTTAGAAAAGTTACCAAAATGGTTGTCATGAAGTTATTAAGAAGTCCTAGTGTGCAGTAATGCTGTTTAATTCTCCTCATTAAAGTGCCCATGCAACCTTTGTATTTATTTACCTTAAGCCCAGAGCATTCACTGCGGGAGCAACCCTGCGTCTGCCTGTAATCTCTTAAAGTGTTCGCTCAATAGCAAAAGAGCAATTGAACAGATCAAATAAAAAATGACTTTCAGATCCAGTTTCTCAACCAAATGACAGGTTTGTCAGGCATACCACAAAAGCAGTATCTCGGAGGACTTGGGTCTTACCTTGTACGTGATCATTCCTTCCTAGAAATAGAAAGAGCAGGCAGAGCAGTTCAATCCCCATCCGTTTCAGTTCTCGCTGTGCAGACAGATTAAACATGAATTACCTTCAACATCACAAGACCAAAGCTGAACACCGTTAAAAATCTTTCCTTCTTGAAGTGTAAAATTTTAAATACTACTTACACTGCTTCGAAAAGAAACTTGAGATGTAAATTAAAAAGTTTTCATTAAGACTGAAATGAAAATAGAAGCTACCTGGGCAGGTAAAGAAGAAAAGCTGTGTTTAAGAGCAACTTCAACATGGTTTACTTCCTTGTTCTCCTTATAAGGAATGCAGGTGTACAGTCACCAAGAAGGTGGGGAAATTCATTCAGTAGAAATTTTTGTGTAACTTCTATTAGTCTCTCTGCATCCTAGAGAAAGTTGATACCTTTAGTAAAATATCGATCAATGAAATGTCAAAAGAGAAACTGAAAAACGATCCAAAGTTGTTTCTAAAATAATTGTAATGTAAACAGTAAAGATGAGAAGTAAAACACAAATATAGAGGTTACATCTAAGGAGGGTTTTAAAAAGGAGCCAAAGGAAAAAATACCTGAGATTTTTGTGTTCCATTGTTAAATCCTTTGCAGAGAATTGAAATGAACTCTGAAAAGTAAAAAAATTATGATTTTACAATTTAGAAGGCATGCTAGGGAAAAAATACTGTGTCCCCTTGTTTTTCAAGTTGGATGAAAGATATTTTCCCATAAGTATAGAATTCTTATTTAAAAGCATTATTAGAAAAAATATATAATATATTAAAATCAAATTAGACCAAAATTAGTCTCAAGCAACAGCAACAATGGAAACAGAAACAGCGGTGCCCAAGACTCTGAATCCCTCCGGATAGTGACCAAGTTCTCTTTCTCAGGGACTGTCTCTGCTTCCAGCACACCACTTGGCACATAGAGGATATTTATTTGTTGAACAAAAAAGTGACAAATTAAAAATATCTACAATCTATGGCTAAATTCATGAATTCGATTATGAATTTTTACTAATATATTCAAACAGTGTTTGGGATTTGTAGATGCTGCAAACGAATGTTCACTTCAATACTCTCCAAACTGCCTGACCTTAGACAGGCTGCTTTGTGTCTGGGCTTATGTCCTGGGAGATTATCTTTTAAAAGTATATTTATAGGCAAGCATGTGAAACCTGTGAAGAGAGGAAAACTAATTATAGACTACTCAGGTTCTTCTCAGAAGGTTGTGTTCAATTTTGAACTCCATCATACACACGAATCTGGAAGAACATGGCAAGAATCCTACAGAGAGAAACCAGAATTATTAAAGAATTGGAAGTATGCCTTTTGGGAGAAAAATAAAGTTATATAAAATCAGTTGATTTAGCTTGAAAAAGAAAGATTGAGGCACAGATTACCTGTGTCCCTCATATTACTTCTAGATAATACTTGCATCCTGTATTAGCTGTCATTCATTCATTTATTCATTCATCCATCCATCCATTCATTCATTCAGTAAATATTTATTCAGCATCTACTTTGTCCCAAGCATTGTTCTAGAAGCAGAGGATATGCCAGTGAACAAAGCCAAGCTCTTGGCACATGAAGCATATATTCTAGTGAGGAGACACAGATTCTTAAAATCAGGCTGTCATGGGGCTATGTAAATGATAAAGCCATGTAAGAGGAAAGAGGGGTAGGAAGGGTGTGTTATTTTATTTAGGATGGACAGGGAAGATTTCTGTGATTACTTGATGTCTGACAGAGCCCTAAATGACTTGGGCAATAAAGTGCAAAGGTGTTTTCAAGGTCAGCGGAGTACAAGAAAGGAGAGGGAGGGTGGTATCAAGTGAGGTCAACTTTAGAGGACGAGGTCAGATTGTATGCAGTCTTGACCTTGAGTTTTATTCTAGGTGTGTTGGAATGCCATTGGAAGATTGAAAGCAGGGGAAAACTATTATTTAATTTTTAATAGTTTTTAATTTTAGAAGAATCACTCTAGCTGCCGGGGAGGTTAGAATGCATGGGGTAAGAGTGTAAGGTGGGAGACCAATTAAGAATTTATGGCTCCTGTCTGGGACAGAGACAAGGTGATGGGGACCAGAATGTTGGTGATGTAGGAGGACAGAGGTGGTCAGACAGGGGATAGAATTTGAAAATAGAATGTGCTTATAGACTGAATGTGGGTATGGAAGAAAGAGAGACTTTTAGCCTGAGCAACTGACTGTATGATATTCTTTCCTGAGAGGGTAACCCTGGGGAAGGATCAGGTTTTGTGTGGAGAACGGGACTCAGGAACATGTTAATTTGGAGACGTCTAGATGACAACCAAGTGAAGATGCCACACAGGCAGTTTGATATTTGAGTTTGCAAATGGGATGATGGCAAAGTGTCAACTGTAAATTTGGGATCACCACCATAGACTTTAAGACATGAAGCTGAATGCGATCCCCAAGGAAAGGAAGAGCTCTGAGGACTGAGCCCTGGGGTCTGACAACATCTGGATATCAGGAGGAGAAGGATCCAGTAAAAGAAGCTGCGTTCTAAAGAACAAGCCTTCTTGCTCAAAAGGAACCTACCTTTGTTGGAAGATGATTCTCTTAGTTTCTTTCAAGTTTTAGAAGGCACATAATGCAGTTAGGACAGGGAAGCTGTATTCCCTGCTTGGGTTGTGAAGTAAGTGGAGGAAAGGCTTAAAATGCAGGGTGGAGAAAAGGGGCAGAATTTAAGAGAAGATACAAAGCAGAACAAGGTTTCAAGAAAACATCCTTCCACTCTGTTTTTTAACTTGGCACCAATATGGATAAGCCATACCAGGCTGTGCGATGGAAGGGGAACAGTCTTGCTTCTTGAAGATGTGGTGCCTGGTGCCCCCTCCTGGAAAGTACCCAGACACACCCGTGTGGTTGGAGGCAGCCCTAGTGGTTCCCTGAACTGGCCAGTACAGCACAAATTGTCTCGGATGAAAACTCGGTCCCCTTAGCCAAGCCAGACAGGTTAATTACCTCCGTTTCTCTGTGTATATGGACTTTGAAGTGGGAAATACAGATTAAAAATCAGGGATTCAGTAATGGGAGCTGAAGCTGGTGGAGAGGACATCACATTGAAGGAAATGTGATGATTCGGGAGTGAGCTGTTTTAGGAGGATTCGGCAGCTATGAGGAGACAGAAGCTGCAGGCAGAAGAAAAAAAGCTGTAATGAATAGACGCGGGTGGGTTGAGAGTATCACTAGTAAAGGCAGCCGAGAAGGGCCCCCGAGCCACGTGAGTGTGTATTCTTACAACAAATTACCATTGCTTGCAGGAGGTTGAGTTTCGGTTTTCTCTAAAATCAAGAGATCCTAAGTCACACCATCCTGTGGGCGCCAGGACAGACTCCTACCATCCCAATTGCTCAGCTGGGGACTCTGACTCCATCTGGAGGTCTGACCCACTTCAAGGGCAGAGCAGAGCACCACACAGCCCAGGGAGGCAGCACCTCCTGCACTCCACTCTTCATCTGGCCTTTGCTTCTGAGATGTAGAAATGGGCTGTCTGCAGTGGAGCCCTGACCTCAGGAAGCCATGTGAACCCATCTGACTCACTGAATTTGGCTTGGGTCACTCCCAGCCCCAGCCCCTCCCCCTCATTCACATCAGAGTAACAATCTAGGACCATCTGGGCAGCCCCAGGGCACCTCCAAACACTCCTAGGAGAGGAAACGCTGCATAAACCTGGCAGGAGCCAATGTGAACCCTGGGGACCTTAGTAATGACTGCCAGCTCTCAGGATGACCTTGCTATGTTATCTGCTTTATCTCAAGGACTGGTGACAAGTCTTCCTCAAGTTGTTTTTCTATGGAAACATCTTCTAGTGAGTAGCTAAAAGAAGACAGTGGAAACGAACGCTTTGCCTTTGGATCTGGAGCTGGTCGAATTGTGTGTGTGTGTGACGTGCTGCATGGCGGGCTGCTTGCGGACGGAATGCTGGGGCTGACCTGCAGGTGTGCCACTCAGGAAGCACAGAATCTGGAAGCGGACACCTTTTTTCATATTTCAAGACCTTCAGAAAAATCCTTTTAAAGAAGGATGTGTACCAGTTTCCTGGCATCTCAGTTTGTATGCCCACAATGTGCTAAGTGCTAGAGAAATTTTTTCTGGCCTAGGCCTTATATTCTGGTCTGGAGTTTATTTTTTTTTATTATTATTGTGGTAAGATATACATAGCATAAAATTTATCATTATACCCATTTTTAAGTATAGAAGTTAATTGGCATTAAGAACATACACATTATCACACAACATTCACCACGATCCGTCTCCAGAAATGTTTCCTCATTCTAAACCCAAACTCTGTACCCATTAAACAATAACTTCACATTTTCCCCTCCCCACAGCCTCTGGAAACTACCATTCATTCTGCTTTCTGTCTGTATGAATTTGAGTATTCTAGGTACCTCATGTAAGTGGGAAACATACTATAAAGTCTTTTGTGCCTGGCTTATTTCACTTAGCATAATGTTTTCAAGGTTCACTCACATTGTAGTATGTATCAGAATTCCATTCTTTTCAAGGGTGAATAATATTCCATTGTGTAGACACACTACATTTTATTTATGCATTCCCCTGCCACAGGACATTTAGGTTATTTCCACCTTTTAGCTATTGTGAACAATGCTGCTATCACTTTTGGTGTACAAGTGTCTATTTGAGTCTGGTCCTACTGTATATCCTTGGAGATAGCATTTATCTCTCAGGACTTTCGTTTCCAGACAATGAAGTAATGATAATATCCACTTTTCAGGATTATGGTGAAGATTTACCATTCTGGGATGAATCCAGATTTTATAGGGCCTGAAGATTATATAATTGAGGGGAGGCACTTCTTTAAGAAAAAGAATGCAAATGGGAAATAAATTGGATATGAAACTGTATATTTATTTAAAATGAGAGCGAGAGGGGAAAAAAAGTGACAACAAATTACTGAAGCCTTAGAGATTCAAGGCTCTTTCCTCTTGATAACACATCAAGCAGTTAACTGGAAATGCTTAGCTAGAAATGCTTCCTGATGGTAATCTGGCTTCCCATCCCACCTGGAGTCACCTGAAAGTCCCGGTCACTCCCAGGTAGCTGTGCAAGCCAGGGGCTGGGACTGAGGCTTCATCTGTTTATGGTAAATCCCCATCTGATTTCACTCATGATTCGTGTTTACTGTAGAGAGCTTTATTGAGCCCTTCCCGTGTGTCAAGCACTGTTAAATATTTTATTAGTATTGTCTGATTTCATTCTCACAATACCCCTATGAAGTGAGGACTGTTTTACCTCCATTTACCAGATGAGGAAACTGAGGCAGGAGGAGCTACATAACCTGCCCCTGGCTGCACTGCTGCTCAGGCAGCAGAGCCCTGGAGACAGATTTCTACCCCTATCCAAGCTCCACATCACCATACCAACTGCCTCCTGGTAGATAAGAGATGTCCAGGGAATCATAAAGCAGCTGTCAGTGAGAAAGGAAGTTCCCCAAGGAACTTTAGATGTGGTTGTGTCTCCATCTCTAGACCCCTTGTTCGAGCCCTGGCTCTGTGTCCAGCTGTGTCCCTCTTGGTTTGTTTGTTGTCCATCCTGTGGATCATTCACCACCAAAAATGAGACGAAACTGTGGTCCTGGGTTGTACAATCCTTTTCTTATTCCTCCTCTGACTTAAGTCCTGTAAAGATCACTTAAAAACAAACAAAACAGGAAGGAAAGGTGACAGGGCTGTCGGAAGCTGGGCCTGGCACCGAGTCCAGGAGAGGGCAATTGCCTGCACTTCCTGTAGCCTTCAAGTGACTCAGGATTAACTCCTGGTTCTCTGGCCACAGCCACCCTCCACCCCACCTTGGAGCTCAGGAGTCAGTCAACTATGAGGGAAAGGAAGATGGTTCTCACTTTGCAAGTCTGACCCCGATCTTGTATGTTAGACCTGCTTGAGAAAACCATTCACCTCTGGTTTTAGAAATTATTTTGAAGTCCTAAAAGAACTGAGCTCCTTCTGTCTTTTAGTTTGTGGAATAAATCCAAAGACAAGATTTTCCGTAAAATATCTGCGAATGTGAGTTTAATCTGATCTGACTCAGAACTAGACTCTCTTTTCACGTTCCTGTCTTCCCATCTATGAAGCAAATGGTCTGTCACGGCAAGAAGTCCCTGTGAACAGACGGAGACACTGATTGCAGAGTGACTCACTCATTCACAGCTTGCAGAACTGCTGAGCATTCTTTTCTCTTTTCTAAGAGATAAGCAGTCTAACCAGAAGTTAGGATTCTTGGTTTTAAGCAATATGTTTTTTTCTGATGAGCACCATCTCTTACTTCTGGGGCTGCAATGGGCAGGGCATGACTAGTAAAAATTGTCTAGTCATGCCCTGATTGAATGAGGAATTCTCATTCATTCATTAATTTACTCACTCACTCATTCAGGAAGTATCTATTGAGATCCTACTAGGTGCCAGGCACTGTTCTGGGGGCATAGTGTTGACTAAAACCGACAAAGTCTCTGCCTCGTGGAGCTTATGTCCCTGTAGAAGAGACAGACAGTAAATACTCAGACAAATAAAGATATTAGGTGGTGATAAATGCTGAAAAAAATAAAGAATGGTAAGAGGTCAGAGAGTAACCAAGGTGGGGTGCTCAAGGAAGCCTCTGATAAGGTGGCATTTGGCGGTGCCATGGGGAAGCAAGGGAGGGAGTCACACAGGTAACTGGAGGAAGAGCAAGTACCAGGTTCTAGGCAGGAGTGTTTGGGGGCAACGGAGGTGGCTGGTGAGACTGGAGGGGAGCAAGGGGTGAGCACAAGGAGGTAATAGTGAACAGAACAGAACGGCAAGGGGGCACTGGGGAGTGCATCAGGAGAGCCCCGTGGGCCGCGGTCAGGGCTCTGGATTTGTATTTTGAGTGCAAAGGGAAGTGTTGATGGGGTTTTGGTGGGTCATGATGTCGCTTGTGTTTTGAAAGGATCACTCTGAGCAGACTGTAGAAGCTTCAAGGATGAAGCAGGGAGACTTATCAGAGGCTATTTCAGCATTTGAGGCCAAAGATGATGAAGGCTAGGATGAGGAAGGTTGTGAGAACTGGTTGGATTCTGAATATACTTCTGGGATAGACAGGATTTACAAATGGACTGCTTGTGGAGAAGGAGAGAAACCAAGGGCCCAACAATGACTCCAAGAGTAATGCAGACACCTGTGCAGTAACCCCGGCATCGCCAACAGGTCTCTCCAGACACGTCACAGAGACTTTGTACAGTATGTGCCCATCGTAAGAGCCATTGTGAGTTCTATTGGACTCTCTTAACCCGTGGAGCCAGGTGGAGTTGTGAGTGTGCAAAAGGTGTCTGTCGCAGCGCAGAAGGGCAGAACGATGCAGAAGTGCCCTTTGGTGGGACTGTCTACATGCTTCTGTTGTTAGCATTCCTTCAGTCCAGTGAAAGTCCGATTAGGAGGCATCTTCTGTTCTGGAATTCTCCACAACTTGGCATTTGGGGAGCAAAAGAAAACCTGTAATACCCCAGGGTCCTGCCGTCCTCTCTAGCTGCGCTTGGAGACCACCGAGGTCAGTATCAGCAGCAAAAGAGTCTGCCCTAGCAGATTTTAAAAAAACACATTCCTCAGTAGGCCTCTCACTGTAAGGAGGCAGATGAGATGGGCATATTTTACTTAAAGACAAAATCTTGTAAAGTAGAAGGCTGTCTGATTTCTTTTGACCTTAAAGATGCAATTTCTGCAGCTACAGCATGAAGGAAGGTTGTCATTCTTTAACAAGCTGGGAGAAATGGTGGCCAATGATTATGTTTGAGGAATATCCTCGAGGAGGTCTGTGGAGGATTTATTACATCTGAGGGACTTCTCTGATTGTCGCTGATGCCCACTTACTGAATCCTCTCAGTAAGTTTCTGCAAATTCAAATAGGGTAAAGGATTGAGTGTGATGCCAACACTCCAATCATTAAAAATGTCTAAACAACAGATTATTCTAAAAAGCTATTCAAAATGTCATTAACCTGGAGATGTCTCAAGAATTAGAAGAGGAGAAAGAAGAAAAGCCTTTAAAAGCAGACTTCTCTGGCATCTAATTAAAGAAGGTACATTGAATTTTTATACAACAGAAGCGGTGGATCTATACACTGTTGGGCATAATTACTTTCAGACCAACAGTGGCTCCAATGGGGTGTCAGATGTGAGAGCTCATTTGAGGGAAAACTGCCTGCCTGTCCTGCAGCCTGTTGTTTCCACACCACCCTGGGTGAAGCTGTGCTTGACGCCCATTCCCGAAGCCAACACTGGGGAGCCGGGGGAGGGAATGACAGGGTTTCAACCCATGCCCCGTGCAGCTAACAGCTCAACTGCAGTTTCGACATTTATGAATAATTTTCTGCATATCAAGGAGATCAAAGTTTTAACGTTCCAGCCCAAACACATAAAATGAAAGTTTTTTGATAGAAGAAAATTGCTGTTGGTTGCAAATATTTTGGGAGGTTTTGAGGGGCAAAGATTCCTTACATATTAATGAAATTATGATTATTTTGGACATCAATAGAGTAGTGTCCAATAGCATGGAAACTGCTGTTGTCAGCCCTGGTCTCGTTCCAGACATTGGTGGATTGTTGGACATTTGTTGCATGGTGTAAATTAGTCTTGAAATGGTTTAGCGTCTAGACTTAAGGCAATCAGGGACTAGGAAGACAGGATTTAAATATTAACTCAACCAACAGAGCAATTTATTTTTATGTATGTTGCTGAAGGAAGAGCACTGAATAAAGTACGGACTTTAGATAATAATAATGTATCAATATTATTTCCCAACCTGTACTCTGAAGAGATGTGTTAATCCTTGCCCTGATAATGAAATGTTCCTATAGTTTAGTTAATACAGACGATTAAATCTCCCCTATTAGAAAGTCATGATGCACACTAACCTATTAAGCACCACAAGAAGCCCCACAGTGAAGAAAATTGCCTACCTTTGTTTAATAATTAAACAGAAAAGTATTTGCTTAAGGAAAGCCTTTTTTTCTCTAGGTACTTATTAGCATCTCTGAATCCATTTCCACCTAATATTGTTTCAGAGGTGCTTGAAGAGAGTAGAGATGTACTGAAAATTTTATGACATTTTACCTTTCCTGCTGTCAAAGAGACCCAGAATCAATTTTTAAATTATAGCCAAATTTCTGAAGAAAATCCAGATATGAATCCATTTCCTGCTGCATTTCAAATGTATTATATGATTCTAAGAGCTTTCAAGATGGCTTTTCTTGGGAAAAAAAAAAAAAACCTCTCTTTTCTGAGGGAAGTCCAGAGGGCAGGTCCATTTCAATGATAGTTCAGATCAAGCACTTAGAGCAATGATGACTCACCTCCAGACTCAGTCCCAGGCCTTGACTTTGGTTACTTAAAAGGCCCAAACAGCACAGTCTTAGCTAGGCCAGGTCCCTTGTGAATGGATTGCCAGCGCCGCTGTATGGTGCCCGCCTGTGACACACCCTCCCCTGGGCAGAGGCTCCCACTGCCGCTTGAGTCTGCCCTTCGGATGTTCCTTTTTTGGTGAAACAGCCCATCTTCAAGCTTTCAACTCTCTATCAGTCAACCCATCTTGCTTGCGGAAGGTCTAGAAGAGTAGTTCCCTTAAGACAACAGCATTCTCCTTTTTGGGTAGGAAGCATCTCCTCAGGTGAGAAAGTGTGCAACAGTTTGTCCACACTTGTCTCCCTTCCTTCTTTCTCAGGCCCTTAGGAGGCACGGCTTCAGGCGAGGTGAGAACAATCCGCCTGAGTCTGGCCCTCCGCTCCTACGCCCTCATTCTCCTGGGAAACCTCACTTCTTACAATGGTCAGTTTTATGTCCTTCTTTAACAATAAAAGTGTTATTCCTTCAACGAGATGGAAATCTAGGCAAATAAGGAAGAAACATGTAATTTGTCTGCCTTGTCGGATGTCAAAACAGCAGTCACTGTAACCCATTCTGCTTGTTTTCCCAAAAAAGTAGGGAAAATACGATGTAGGTTTCTTTTAAAAATTGAACCAAGTAGCAGATTTCAGACAACCTTACTCTTAAAATGTAGAATCAAAATACAGCATCATTTTACTTAGAAAAAAACCCAAACTATTTAGCCTGTTTCACAGAACACTACAAGTACTAATTCCTTGGACTTGATGCTAGCTATAAAACAACAGCTAACAATAACTGTTAACAACGGCTCTTACAGTGTGCCAGACACTTTAAATCTTTATCACACTGTGAGGTGAGGTACTGATATTTTCCCCCTTTAAAAAATAATATTTAATTTTATTTATTTTAGAACAGTTTTAGATTAATTCAGAGAGTTTCCATATTCCTCACCTCCAGTCTATTGGTAACATCTTACATTAGTATGCTATATTTGTTAATAAACCAATATTGATACATTATTGTTATCTAAAGTCCATACTTCATTCAAATTTCCTTAGTTTTTACTTAATGTCCTTTTTTTGATTCAAGAATCCCACACAAGAGTAAACAATAAGGATCTACTGTATAGCACAGGGAACTATATTCAGTATCTTGTAATAATCTATAATGGAAAAGACTCTGGGGTTAAAAAAAGGAATCCCATCCAGAAAACCACATAACATCTGTTGTCATGTCTCCTCAGGCTCCTCTGGAATTCTCTCCATTATACAAAAAGAAAAAGTGTGGCACAGAGAGAGGCTGAATAACTTGCCCAAGGTCTCATAGTTACTAAGTGGAAAAGTTGGCCTTAAATCCAGGCAGTCTGATTCTAGGCATGTGGTTAACCTTTGTCTATTGTTACCCTAATCGTATTATTTCAACGTGCATTTCTTAAGTTATTTGTCAGTTCAGGCAGCAGAGAGGTGAGCATAGCTGTCCCCAGTGCCCCCAGTCAGGAACTGGGCATAGTCACACGGGCAGTTTTCAATAATAGGACATTGGCTCTCTGACTCTCAGAGCCTTGAGTAGATCCTGGAGGAAGTCAGGTGGCTTAAAACAACAGAAATTTATTCTCACACAGGTCAAAAGGCCCAAAGTCTGAAGTCCAGGTGTTGGCAGGGCAGGTTCTTTCTGGAGGCTCTGAGGGAGAAACCATCCCATGCCTATCTCCTTGCTGCCAGCAATCCTTGGTGTCCTTGACCTGTAGACTCATCACTCCAATGTCTTGTCTTCACATGGCCTTCTCTCTGTGTTCTCTGTTTCTGTCTTTTCTTCTTACGAAGACACTTGTCATTGAACTTAGAGCCCACCCAAATCATCCAAGATAATCTCAAGGTCCTTAACTTAATTACAGCTGCAAAGACCCTTTTCCAAATAAGATCACATTCACAGATTCTGGGTAGATGTATCTTCTAATGGACCACCATTCAACCCACTACAGGAGCTGGTAATGCACACAGGATTGTTGTGTGGATTAAATGAGATAAAATCACATGAGGTACCCAATACCTGCTTAGATATGTTTAAACAATGGCCACCATTTTTATTATTACTATGCTGTGCAACTTGAGCCCCTCCCATACAAAAATGTTAACTTGGGCAAATGTCTCAACTGAAAGAAATGCATTCATCTATGTCTAGTTTATAGCACTACTACTATCCTCAACAATTGCTTCATATTACTAAGAAGAGTTTCGGAACTTAATCCTGCCAGGAGCTTCACAAAGCTGTGTGAATTCAGCCTCTCTTTTTCCTTTTCGAGGTGCAAGCCATGAAGGGCATCCTCAGTCAACACTTTCAGCCAGTGACACTTGTCAGAAACACAAAAGGACTTTAAGCTTTATGAACCACCTCTTCTTCTTGAGAATTATGAGCTGGGGTCCTGAGAAGTGAATTTCCTGTCCGTTGCCCGGGCTGATAGACATGCAGCAGGAAGAACAGCTGGGCAGCCTCAGCTGTTTCTCTGCCCTTTGGTTACCCTCTGTGGTCCCTGGAAACAGCAGCCCCAATTTCTGATCTGGATCTTTATCTCAAGGACAGAGTTACAAGTCAGCGCTGAGCTTTCCATCCCCACCCTACCACACCCCTACCCCATTTGCATTGCTGCTCCACCCTCTGCCTGCGCTGTCTCCTGCGGTCACTTCCTGGCAGACACAGGACTTCCAGCTGGCTTCACTGAATTCCTTCTGCCTTTGTCAGAGAGCCATAGAGTCTCAGAATGTTAGAGCAGCAGGAAGGGCCTTTAGAGAGCCAAGTCCTACCCAACTCCATTGTCTCTCCCATCTTTTCTTCATACAGCCAATCAATAGATTTGCACTGAGAATCTACCCTGGGTAAGGCAAGATGCTAAGTGCTAGATACAGTGGTAACTCAATGGGCAGCTTCGCCTTTACATTCCTGAGTAGGTATCCACACTATCTCCCGTGTGCACTAATAGCTTATGTTTTACTTGGAAACAGTCCTTGAATATGCATGTTCTTAACCTGGGGTCTATCTGTTAACAGCACCTGGCAAGGGGGGTGGTCCATGACGTTGGAAGGGGAAATAAATTGTTTCTTCATTTGCTCTATCCCAGACTGAAATTAAACATTTCCTTCCGTTATAAATGTAGACAACAAACCACTGTCATAATAGCAGTACCTGTAACTCTTACCAAGAGAAATCGCACATATTTTCCATATCACTTCAGCTGTCATATTTATCTCAAAATGTTGTCAACACTTATCATTGTGTCAAAATCACAGTAGTCAGAGGGGAGGGTATAGCTCAGTAGTAGAGTGCTTGCTTAGCTTGCACAAGGTCCTGGGTTCAATCCCCAGTACCTCCATTAAAATAAATAAATAAACTTTTAAAAAAACTTAAGAAAAACATGCTTGGGGCTCTCTTATTTAAAAAA
The DNA here is from genome assembly GCF_048773025.1 of Camelus bactrianus. Lineage (NCBI taxonomy): Eukaryota > Metazoa > Chordata > Mammalia > Artiodactyla > Camelidae > Camelus > Camelus bactrianus. Next base: position 44,080,307 of record NC_133543.1, read on the forward strand.
AAATCACACTAGTCATTAGACTGACCACTGGGCCTTGTTAAAGTGTTAATAAAGACGTGCATGTGTTACTATAACAAAAAATTGTTTTTCAGTATTTCAATAACTATTTTTCAATCGAATTGGTTTTCTTTCTAATTGTATGAATTTTTCTTGAGAAATTTTAAAACATTTGTTTCTGAAAGGGGTCCACTGGTTTCATTAGACTGCCAAAGGGGTCACACCAAAAAAAAGTTTGGAACACCTAAGTATGGAAAGGAAACGGGTCGTGCCAGCTGAAGACCCTTTTTCTAGACCTTCCAAAATCTACTGAAATTTCCTTCATTCTTTTGTCCCTGAAGTGAGATTGAGACATTAGACATACAGTGGCAGGCCACACAATTGTTCCTGGGTCACCTAATTGAATGTACCAGTTGGCCCTGTAGAACGTAAAACAAGCATGACCTGGGGTTTCCAGAGTGAGGGATGTATGTGGGAGTTATGTGGTCAACTTTCGACTACTTTTGATGTTGGTTAAGCTCATACTTCCAGATCTTTCTGAACCCTGAAGTTAAGAGACACCCTGAGTTTTGAGAGATCCAGAATTGAAAACAGGGGTTCTTAAAGTTTTAAAGAACTTTATGCATATAATAAATGTGTTGACTTAGACATCTGTCATAAATCCAACTTTTAGTCAACCTATACTTTTTTTTAACCTTCCTTGTAGGTATCATGTCACTAAACTACCTGTGGTGATTGTCATTTGGGCAACACATTGAATGTTTTGTTAAATTAAGTAAATTTGGCTCTTTTATTTTTCAAAGAATTGGATAAAAAAAAATAAAGGTGCTAATGATATTTATTCAAAAAAAAAAAAAGAGATCTCATGAGCTTAGAAGCCATTAGGTAGAAAACAGTACATATTTTAGCCTCATGTGGATGCTTGCTGAACTGTGGGCTTACTTATGAAAGAAAAGAGCAAAATTAAAAAGCACGTTTCAGAAGCACACCACTGAAGACCACGCAAAGCGTGGGTTGGATGGGATTGAGGGACAAAGCTTTTTAGCTCTCTGAGAGCAGAATCTCCCTCCCCCATTTCAAGGAAGTATTTTGATTAGCTTTTTTTTTTTTTTAATTGAAATATAGTCAGTTTCAGTGTGTCAATTTCTGGTGTACAGCAAAATGTCCCTGATTAGCTTTTATACCATTTACTTCTTATACACATTTCCAGGAAAACAAGACTGTCTGGCTTTGGGACAAATAACTTAAACAATTTACATTTCACTATTCTTAACTCCCATCTCCACAAACAACAGTAATAATTCCTATACCAATAATATGATTTCCATCACCCTCCAAAGCTGCCCACCTCTCTGTCGGGCCTCTCAGTTAAAGAGAAGGTGATTAAATAGTCTTTAATACACTTTACATGGTCTTTAAGTGATCTCTCATTTCCCAGTCCTTTTTCCTCCACTCACACATGACACAATCAGCTAAACACTGCTTTTGTTAAGTCAACCGTCTTTGGTGATTCTCCATAACCTGTAAAATAAATCCCAAATACCTTAACCTGTCATTCAAAGCCTTCCATAACTCTGCCCTGATCTATTGTTATAACTTTCTGTGTATGACGCTCCTGTGCAAACTATGGCTTCTGCTAAACAGGTTTTTCCCTAATACCCAGCAGCCCAACTTTTACCAACTTCTGCTCAGTCACTCACTTCCTTGTTGGACATGCCTGCACTCATCACCACATTTGCTTAGATTTTACATATTCTGTGCATCCTTAATAGCCAAGCTCAAGTCCAATTGCTTTAGCAGTACCTTGGCCACAATGTCTACCCTACATGAATTTCCATGGTCCTAAATATATTACTCATTTGGGATTTGTTATAAACTATACTGAAGTTGTGCCATTTATTTTTTAAGTAAATTGCATTTCATTTTGTTGGAAGAATTAGCATAATTTCAAGCACACACTAGGTGTTCAGTAAACTCTGGCTTGTTATTTACTGATTATTTGATCTTGGGTCCATAACTTGACTTATCTAACCCTTAGTCTTTTCACTGGTAAAATAAGAAAAATTGCTACCTTGCAATGTTGTTGTTAGAATTAGAGACAATATTTATCAAGGGTCTTGTATAACAGGTAATTAATGGATTACTAACTGATAATTAGTAGATTATCATCTAGTTGGAGAAATAGATATAAATTTTAAAAAGCAAATTCATACAGAGAAGAATAGTAACAAGGAGCTAGAAGACTTAATTCTCCTCCAGACTTGGCCTCTTAATAAATTAGTGATAAATTTTATGCTCATTCCTTTCCAAGTTCTCAATTTCCTCATATCTAAATTCAGAAGAGGTGGTGTGTATGGGATGGAAAAATCCCCAAGGTCTTTTCCCACGGTAATGCACAACAATTCTAGAAAATTTAAGAAGAGCATGACCTGTAATTCTGACTTTTGAGGAGTGTAAAGGGTGGATGGTGTTTATTCAGGGACATTTTTCCTAAGATAAGATTTGAGACAACTCAAAGAAATGAAGGGCACAAACTGGTTGGAAAAGACAGTGAGGAAGGGGCCAAGAAGAAGCACAAGCAGAGGTTAACATCAAAAGCAAAGTCTTAAAAGTATCTGTGAAGAAAAGCATCAGATCCCCAGCTGGATCTGAGGAACTGGGACTAAGATGCAGTTGGACATAAAAGGGAGGACCAGTTGCTGAAGGCCTTAGACACTGGGCTGCAGAATTTAAGTTTGAATTGTTTGGTAATAGGGACCTGCTGAAGGTTCTGAGCAAGAGAACAACAAGATGATAATAGCATTTAGGAAATACCATCTTGGCAACCACTCCACTTTTGCTGATATATTATGAAGACACTAGGGGGCAGGGAGACCCAGAAAGATCTGTGGGAATACTTTGATCGAGGCCAGATTCGATTAGAATCCATTATCCCCTGGGACTTAATAATCCAGGTGTGAGCTGATAGGATCTTTGACTAGGATAGGGTGATAGATTGTTTTATTGATCAAAATATTCATTTTCTCCATTTATGACCACTGATGTCAAGCTTGACTTGCAGTGCTCCTAATTGAATGAATACCATGCGTCCCTTCCTACTGAACTTGGCAGAAGCCATGTGGCTTTCTTTGGCTAGTGAAATATGAGTGGAAGTGTTACATGCTACTTCCAAGCAGACTCTTTAAGGGCCCAATGTGAGGTCCCGCTATCTTCTCTTTCCCCTCTGCCATGAAACTAGTAATATTCCTCATAGCAGCTGCTCCATTAGCCTAGGCATTGAGTGGAAAGGGTGTGGATAGAGCTGCCATTGACCCAGAGCCAACACTCACGTGTGAAGAAGTAAACATTGCCATTGTAACCCATGGGATCTGGAGTTGTCCCTGCAGCCTGTTTTAGCCGTAGCTGAGGATGCAGATTATGGTAACAGAAGGGAGAAGGAGCTGCTAATTTAACGAGGAAGAGGAGAGCAGCACCTCACAAGCTCCGGGCACTAGGAGGTCACCTCAGCCATAATAAGAACCCTATTAAGATTTGGAGGTAGGTGGGAGACAAAGGGCTGACATTAGGGCATCCAAAGGCAGATTCTTCAGGTGCCAGTCCTAACCTGGCTTCCTTCCCACTCCTCACTTTTCTAAATTGACCCTGATACAGGGAGGGCAGCCCTAGATCCAATAGAAAGTGGCATTTCTGGGCTCCCAAAGCAGATCACTGAGTGTGGTAAACGCCAGTCACAGGAATTTGGCTTTTCATCTGTCGGCAATGGGGAGTCTCATGAGATGACAGCAGTGCGGTGGGAATGACTGTTGGACCCAAAGCAATGATTTCGATGGACTGGAGATGGGAGAAGGGTATTCATAAACCTAGGCAAGAGGTGAGGGGATCTGATTTAGTGCCGGGCCATCCAAGTGAAGAGGGATGGACATTTTAGAGATCAAATTCACATGGCTAATTTACAGACTTCCTACTATTTGATGTCACTTTTGTCCTTTATATTACACCTGAAATCAGTGAACCTTCCAAAAAGGTTCTCAACTCTCATGATCAACCTATCAGAGTCAGCCTTATCCTCCATCTAATTGCCAAGCCCACTTATCTATCATAAAAATGATAATAATAGCTATTTAATATCAACTATGCCTGGCACTGTGCTAAGCATCTGGTATACAGTAGACCCCCTTATCCAAGGGGCATACATTTCAAGACCCCCAGTGAGTACCTGAAACCACGGATAGTAATGAACCTTCTATACACTAAGTTTTTCGTATGCACACACCTATGATAAAGTTTAATTTATAAATTAGGCACAGTAAGAGATTAACAACAATAACTAATAATGAAATAGGCCAGTTATAACAAGCTGTTGTATTAAGAGTTATGCGAATGTGGTCTCTCTCTCTCTTTCAAAATACCTTGTACAAACGTAATGCCGTTTCTGATTTATCTAAGCACTTGTTACACACTGTAGCTGTAACTTTTGCAATTTAAGGTGTAACAGTAAAACCAGCACAAATTTCTGCTTCCTTCTTCATGATTCAATGAATAAAAGACCTATTCTTACCATAGTTCTTAGCTACCTTAGCATACAATTTTTTTTCTTTCCTTATTAAGCTAAGAATGTTCACCTCTTCACTTAAAGAAAGTACTTTACGGCTTCTCTGGCAGATCCAAAGTGCAGCATCACTACTCTTAAGCTTTGGGGTCATTAATAAGTAAAATAAGGGTGACTTGAACACAAACACTGTGATATTTCAGCAGGTGATCTGACCTGATAACCAAGACAGCTACTAAATGACTAACAGTGGGCTGCATGGGATGAAGGGATAATTGGCAGCCCAGGTGGGACAGAGCAGACAGAGCTGGATTTCATCACAATACTCAGAACAGCGCACAATCTAAAACTTAGAAATTGCTTATTTCTGAAATTTTCCATTTAACATTTTCAGACTGGGATTGACCACAGGTAACTCAAACTGCAGAGAGCAAAACAGAAAATAAGGGGGGATGACTGCACAGTTTTCTCATTTAATCCTAACTGTGAATGAGCCATTTGTTAAACTAATGTCTCTGAGCTCCGGACCCAGCCCCCTAGGCCCTGCCTGCTTTGCGGTGCTGAAACCCGGACTCGGCAAACGACATTTCTGCTTTGCCAGCTGCGTCACGTTGGGCTCTGCCGACAGGGGCCGTGGAGGGAGGCTGCGGGCTGGGGGAGGGGGAAGGGACCTGCCGCTTCTTGTCTGCTTCCTGTTCCAGAGCCTCCCCAGCGATGCCTCCTGCCCCAGCAGGGGAGTTCACTGCATAACGATGGTCGAATCCAGTTTGCTGTTTTTCCAACACTCCAGAACCAGCCTTGTCCCACTTGCTCGAAGACCCCAGTGCCAGCCCAGCAGAGCCCCTCCTCAGAGCTCTCATGCCTTGTGAGAACCTCCTTAAGTTTCTAAGTTAACAATTCTAGATCCTTCCCTTTTTTCTCCTAGTCCTAAGGGTGGTGGCAGTTGCTACCTCAATATTAGCGGAGTATCTTTCTACTCTTTCAGGTGTCTAGGTAGTAACTTTGTACCTGGCCAACAATTTCTTGTATTTTCTGTCTGCTGGAATAACTGGTGTGGTTTGTCTCCTGCTGGGACCCTCATTGGTACAGTGAGGTAAATCTTATTATTTGTCTTTCCTTTTCATAAATAAGGTAACTGATGCTTGGCACTAAGAGACATTAAGTGACTTATCCAATGTCATGCTGACAATAATTGAATTTAAGTCAGGATTCAGGCCCCCTTTTAACTCCAGAGCCCTGCTCATAACTGCTCCTGTCTCTGCTTCATGTTAGGTTTCATTATCTGGCTCATTTTCACAGCCTTCTCTCCTTTGGTCTCTGTGTACCATCACTTGGCAGGCTGCTCCTTTCCCATGCCCTCCGGGGAGTGGGCAGCGTGGACGGCAGCAGTGCAGCCAGCTTGGGCCCAGAGAGATGGTCCCTCCAGCTGCTGCTGTGCCCACACCTGCCACGTTGAGGCTTCAGGACTTGGCATCCCTGGAAGCACTTTGCAGCTCTGGCTGTGCATTCTCTCTGCTTCAGAAGGTGCAAGATGGATCACCGGGTGTGCAGCTGGGACAGCCGGGAGGCCCGGGGAGGGAACACGCCTGGCTGGAGTGAGCAGGCAGTGGGATCTGCTGGGGGCTCCCCAGTGTTTGGCCTGTTTGTTTGAGAAGGAGACAGAGGCTTTAAACCTTGGTCCCCCGTGAATGAAGCCAGCCCAAGGTGATGTGGTTTTGCTTAGCCCCACAGCTGGAATATCCTTCTTCAAGCCAAACAAATAGAACAATGCAAATAGTCCATCCTCTCAGCAAGTGGTTTCCAGCCCTGGGGTCTCCCGCAGGTCTGAAGCGGAGGCCTGTGGAATGGGGGAGGAGGTGAGCCTCAGCCCCGCTGCTCCTCCCAGAACCCTCCTTGCTGACTCCTCAGCAGAGCCTGGAGGAGAGGGAAGACACCAGTCTCAGTCAGACCAGGCCTAACCCAGCCTGCCCTCTGCCTCGTGCCCCTGCCACCTGCTCCACCTGGCTCTAGGTGGGATGATCGGCTTAATACCTGGGAGGGGGGTGAGGGGTGGCCTGGGAGGCAGGCAGGGCCCTCATGCCATCACAGTGTTCAAAGGTTGAGGCTGGGAGGATCAGTCATTGGCACATGACTGAGAATCGTGGAAGGTCCAGCTTGTTGATCGTGCCCCAGATGTTGATGGATGGGATTAACTGAAGAAGCCAATGGTTGCCTACAGTGTTTCAGGCACTAGATAAAGATGCTTACTTAATTCAGATAATTTGCATAGTGGAGCTTTTGGGCAGACACCATTCAGTTGTTGATTTGTCTGTTTGTTATGATGATTTCCCTGGAGACAGAGGTGAAGTGTCTTGAGGAAGGGGCAACTTCTTTTTCAATGTGCACGAAGGCGCCGCCTGGGTGCTCTTAGTCTACTCCCTTCCTCACACATATGCCCCACTATTGATTTCTGTTTGCACCTATTGGCATCTAGATACAGTAGATGCACAGAGCTCTTTTCTTTCCTCTTTGAAAGGAAAATTGGGGAAGCAGCTGCTGGAGGAGGGAACTGGTGTTCTTCACCTTCGTCCTGCTTGGAGGACTCTGAACTCTGGCCATGGGGCGGATGGCCAAAGCAGATAAAGACTGCTCTGTAAGCCTCGGGAAGGTGGTGTGTGGTCAGCAAACTGCCTCCTGGGAAAGGAGACTTTCTCCTCTCTGCACGGTGCCCAGGGCTCTTCTGGCCTCCGAGGACTGCAGGCCTTGGGATGGGAAAGCGGCTGCACCTTTGGCAGGGACCCTGCCCACCCTAGCCTGGATGGTGGCAGAGATTTCCTGCAGCTTTGTGACTGAGGAATAGGGACCAGGGGGCACCTGGGACTGGAGATGCTAACTGTCTTTGTGGGCACAGCTGCCAACCTCCCAGACCTAGGAGTCAACCACCTGGCAAGAGCTGGGAGACCTTTGGTCCACGCTGAGATCCTGCTGTTTTCATTCAGCAAATACTCAGCGAGTGTTTGGGAAATGGAGTTGGCGGTTTTATCCAGTGTGTTCAGGGTGGTCCTGTCTAAGGAGGGGACATTTTATCTTAAAGACTGTAGAGGAGGAGCTGACCTGGGTAAAGGGGCATTTTAGGAGGAGGGAACAAGTTAGAAGGCCTGGAGGAGGGAGCATGTAGGCTGCTCTGGGTGCCAGGCCCGTCTGGGTGTGGGGAGAGCTGTGGAGGTGAGGATGGAGAGCTAGCAGGGAAACAGACCATGAAGGTCCTGGAGAGCACTTGGGTTTTCCTCCTGATGAGACGGGAAGCATTAGAGGGTTTTGAGCAAAGGAGTAAGGTAGTTTGATGTATGCAGATAAGGGTCTGAAATCAGCAGCCATTTGAGGTTTGCTTATAGCAACCCTTGATGGAGGTATTGTTATCCCCATAGTAAAAGCAGGGAAGCTTTGCTTAGAAAATTTAAGTGACCTACCTACATTAGCTGGGGTGGAACAGGAGCTGGGATTTAAACCCAAGCAGAATGAGCCATGCTTTTTATCACTGATGGCTACTGCCTCTCCACTGCTGAAAAAGCTCATTATGCTGCAAGAACCTTTTCCTTCTAGCCTAGCAGTAGATGTGACAGCATCTTCCATGCCTGCCAAGTCCTTTCTGACCTCCCAGGGATTTATCTCACTGCAATCATCCTTTCTACTTGCTGGAACGCCCACCTGCCTGTGTTTTTTAGGGGATGCAAATGCCTTTGGGTTAAGGATCTTATCTCAATTTACTGGGAGACCCTCCAGGTTTCCAGAGATCTAGTCCCATTAAAGCCTGAACATTTATTTAATTAAAAACAAGTCCAAATACTGAGGCTTGGGAGACTGCCTGCCTGCTAATACAAATCTATAAATCCCACTTCCTGCTGCTTCCAGGCTGACTGTAAATACCCTGAAAATTCAGCTTCATTGGAAATGTTTTGACCATTCTGCTTCTGGCTCAATGGGTAGTAATAAATAAAAATGAAAAGTGGTGGGAGAAAAACTGGATTACATTTATTTAAAGCTTAACCTGACTCAGCTCAGGGAGGATGGCTAAGGACTGCTGGCTTGTTCCTGTCATGTCTGAGTTCCTCCCTTCCTTCCTAAACCCAGGCCCTCAGGGTCTGGACAGCCATCTCCTGCCTCTGTGATGATTCACCTCCAGCTCTGAAGGTGGTGGGGACAGATGAGTCAGTTACTATAATTTCAGAAGGAAGAGCTGATGGAAAGAACCTTGGTTTTTCTATCCAATGAGGGCAGTTCTACATTCCCAACCCACAGCAAGCACCAAGCATTCACAAGGACTACCTGTCCTACAAGGGAACAGGATGTCAGGTTGCGGGTAGTCTAGGAAACCTGGATGTATGGCTGTCATATGTTGTATGAATTTGAAGTCAGGCTTTTGGGGCAGCCTGAATTCTCTAAAAGGGGTCTTACCCTGTAAGGACTGATACATTTCCTAGAGCGTGCATGGCCTTCCTGGTAACAGCAGCTGTAATGATGCAACAGGAATGATTACTGTGCACCAAACAGCCCTGAGATGCTGCTGTCCCAAGGCCTTCTGAGCTTGCCTGACAATCCCTGGGAGATCCATTTGTGAAGTCAACTCTAAGATAGTCAAACTTCCCAGAGCAGGTGGCAATGCTGCCTGGATTCCACGTAGGACCAATGTGACCAGCCAGTCTACTGAGCGGCCCCAGGGACGCCAGGAGGCATAAATGAGCTATAGCTGTGAGCTCCTTACTCTGCCGCAGCAGGCATCTGCCGACCCTAGGACCATTACCGTCCTTTTCAGTCACAATGCCCAGCCTTCCTCCCTCCCCTACACTGACACTGGGCTTTTTTCTGACCATTCAGAGGTCCCTGGGCTACTCATCGATGGCAACAGCTCATCGCTTTTAGGCCAGCTTTTAAGTCTCCATCCTGTGCACAGATGAAGTTAGCGCTGGCATCTGCAGGGTTCACCATAACAGCCGCAGATGGTTGATTTCTGTCCTCTGCTAACATAGCACACAAACATGTGTGGGCACACACCCACAGACCACATACACTCAGAGGTTCCCCATCTATAGGACAGAACCAAATGTGTGAATCTTTTCTAGAGTGGGGGTGGCTAGACTACCGCAAAAGGTAGAGTTATCTCATGAACTTCTTATACCTAGAATTCAGCTCTGTTTAAGTAGAATTGGTTTATTTTTCCTGGGGGTGTTCATGGGAAAGGACCTGATTCTCTCAGTATCATTAGGATACCATATTCCAGAGGGTCCCCTCTGGAGGTGAGCCTCCAAGTCAGAAAGAACTCAACTCTTGTTGACATTCACTTCCTTCAGGCACCAGATGCTCAGTACCCACTGTGTGCAAGATCCCCACAAGGCTTTGGAGGATGTCCGGATGCGTAATGACAGTCTGCCCCCCAATGAAGAAAGCTGAATTTCTTTGTCAGTAACAATGGAAGATAATTACATACATTTAGAGTTAACTCCTTAATAGATAACTTCACAGACCCAATTGGAATGGAACCCTTTGGGACAATCTGGGGCACTTTCTGTGGGAGTTACAGGGCCATTGTGGAGCAGGAAGCTCTTCCATATTTTGTAAATGTAGGCAGAATGGGATCCTCGGGCAGAAGTGATTACAATTAACTTCTGTTGATTGATTCTGCCTGTTTAAGTGCAGAGGCGGAGCAGCGGGTGGCTTGGAGCACCATCCCAGCAGCCGACAGAGGGCGGGGTGCCACAACAGGGCCATTGTTCTGCCCATGGCTGCCTCTGGCTCCCCCTTGGCATTGATACCTAATTGCCTCCCGACTGAGGAGGTCTGAACCTGTTTACTGAGCCTCCTTGGCAGTGGATGTAACCAAATGTCCCCAGGCCTCACCAGCCTGTGGGGGCCAATTAAATCACATTTTCACTCAAATTTTGCTAGCTGAATGCCCCACCTCCATGACCCCAGGCCTCCACACCTCCCCTTTCTCAAGATCTCTCTGCTTATTTGGGGAGAGCCCACAGGATGTATGGAGTATGCTCAAACATGGTTTACAGCTCGTCAATGTTCATGGCTCTTTGGTCATTGGAAACTGCCCCTCTGCTGGTGTCTTGTGTGCAAACTCTTCTGCCCAGGGTTCCAAGTCTCGGCTTGGGCCCCACCTGTCCGGGGGGCCGAGCTACTGGCTGGGGCCTCCATGAGTTTTCGGCTGTGCAGACCTCACCGGTGGCTTGGGGATGCGTTCAGCGGACGGGGACTCTGGCGCTGCTCAGAGGCCAGCACCGTGATGTTCTTCATGGAAGCCTTCCTTGTGGCGCCGCCCTCGCGGGGGTCGGGTCTTCCAGCGACGCTACAAAGCTGTGTCTGGGCCCCTGCCCCACGTGCAAAGCACCGCGGAGCTGTCTCCGGTCATCCCTTCTCCTGCTGCGGCCATGCCACATTCCTCGCAGAGGGCAGGAAAACACCCCCGCCATGCCCTGTGTCGTTTTTGTTGTTGTTGTTGTTTTTAATAGTTTGAGTCCCAAAGCTGCTCTGCTTGTGCCTGAGCGTCCAAAACTCTCTGGTGCAAACGGCTCCTCAGCTTCCGGCTCTGGCCTCGCTACCCGCTCCTCCCCACTTCCCGGGGCTCCAGCCCTGCTAGGCTTCCCTCCATCGTCTTGCACCCGGTTCCCCTTTCTCCATTTCTCCCCTAAAGTCCATCTCTCGTTCATTAAATTCCTCCCTGTTCCTTCAGCTAAAAAACAAGATGGTGCAGCTCAACCGTGCAAATAAATCCTTGGAAGCTGTGGGTGAGTCCTGGTCTTGGTCCCGATCTCTGCCGAGGCTCAGCCAGCCCTGCCTGCTCTAAGGAAGCACTAGGCCTCTAACATGCATGTTCCTTTTTCCGGCATCAGACGGAAAGCAGCTTATAGCTTCTTGGCAGCAAGATCCTTGGATTCCTTTTCCTTAATTTCCCCACAGTTTCCCACGAGGATCAAATGAGATAAAGTGGTAAAAGTTATACCTAAATTGCAACTGGCCATGTCAATGTAATCAAAGGTTACAGCATTGCCTACTGGAGATGCTCAAAAGATCCCCTTATGGAATGGCTATTGGCCGTGATACTTAGTATTTGCCTAGTCATTTGTTCAAAAGAAATTTTATTAAGTACCTACTACGTGACAGGCTCTGTTCTAGAGACTGGAGATACAGGGGTGAGAGAAAATATCCTAATGAAGAAAGATGAGTGCTAAATAAATTTAAGATAACAAGAAAATATCAGATTGTGACAAGTGCTATATAAAGAACTGCTTTAGGGTGACGAGGTAGAGGGTGACAGTGGGACACCAGGGAAGGCCTCCGTGAGGAGGTGACCAAGGATGGAGATTGGAATGAAGTATGGCGTGTCAGTGCAAAGATTAGAGGAAAAAGGATTCCAGGCAGAGCAACAGCAAAGGCTAGAGGGCAGAGGCGAGCTCTGTGAGCTCTGATGATGGAAAGGATATGGGATGTCTACAGAGGGGATGGTGGGCCCAGAAGAGGTCAGTCCTATGGGCATGAGAGGGCCCAGATGAGAAGTTCTACAAGGCAGGAGAGACATTTGGTTTTTTGCTTTAAGCATAATAGGAACAATTAGAGTTTGAAACAGTAGAGCCACATAATCTGATTATGTTCTAAAAGGCTGCCGTGGGAATAAAGGATTTTAGTGGGGCAAAAGGCAGCAGGAGACGAGGGGCAGGGCCTGATGCAGGAGGAATGCCGGAATCGGGTGGTGATGGGGTGGATGTGTCGGACCTGGAGAGCAGAGCTGGGGTCTTTGGAGATGGAGCTGATTGGACTTGCTGATTGATTGGACGTGGAGAGTGAGGAAATGAGAGATACCAGAAAGATTCCTAGACTGGCAAGCAAAGGCCCCCCCGCCACCAGCGTAGGATGTGGGTGGACTGGACTATGGTGGTTGGCAAAGTGTCTGGGAGTTGGATGAGTCCATAAGAGAGGAAAGGGGCACCAACCTCTCTCTCTCTCTCTTTCTCTGACATGTATGGGTTCTGAGGAAACATGCAGAAAACCTACTAGAAGAAATCATTTGGTTCCAGATTTTTTTTTTAAGCAGCCTTTAAAAGTAAACCAAAGCCAATTCCACAGGCTAGAAAGTCAAATAATTTTAACATAGCCCAAGGCAGGTAGAGTGCATTAAAGGAGCCAACAGTTCTGTTTACCTGTGGAAGTAGCCACGGCATTGGGAGGGAGAGTTCAGGAGGTGGGCTGGGCTGAGGGATTTCTGATAACAGCCTGCGCTTTGGAATGTAATTTGTGTTACTTCAAGGTAAACCTGAGTGCCTGTTCTCATGAAGGCTGCCAGCCCCGTCTACCCTCCAAGGACCTGAAAACCCAGACCCCAAAGTAACATTCTGCTCTGCACTGAGTCCTGGAGTTTGCTTACTTCACAAACACAACTCAGTGAAAATATGAAAAGCCCCACAAAAGGGTAAATGAAATCAGGACCCCTTGGGACCTCAAGGAATTTACAGATCCTTGATTTTATCCCTGTCTTTATTTTTAAATTAGAGACAGCAACTTTTCCTTACTAGAGCTTACTAACATGTATTAATATGTATTAATAACACATATTGTAAGTGAGGAGTAGGGTTACTAAAGCACTCTTAAACGGATATAAAAAATGGAAATACAGCAAGATTTAGTAACTCACATTCAAGATCTCTGGAGATGGGCAGAGAGGGAAGGCGAATAAGACAATTAAGAACCCTGAAATCATAGCAGAGCCTTGTAACCGCTGGAAGGACTAACTACGTGTTTTTCAAATCTCAAATTTATTTAATTCAACAGCTCTTATGCATCTCTTATAAAACCAGCCCCATTATACAGAATAGGTATATTCAGGAAGTCAGTAAATAAAATATTTCAGTTGCTGCTAAAGTGTAAAACAGTACAGAGACAAAGATCTTGTCTTCGAGGGTAAAATTCGGTAAAAACACACGCATGAACTAGCTCAATGTCAAAACATGGTGGAGAGTGAGATGGACTAAAATGAGAGGTGCAGACATGTGCATGGAAGTGAAAGACAGAAACGATGCAGCCAGAAAGCATCAGATTCCTGACCTCAGCTAAGTGCTCCCTGAAGGACAAACACAGCGTGGGTGGGAGAGACTAAAGGACCGGGCGCTCCAGGCAGTGGGAGCAGCATGTACAAGGTTAGCACACTGGGAAGAATTAGGGGGTGCGTGCAGGAGCCGGGGCCCACCTGGTGACAAGGTTTGGTGGGGACACGTTGAAAAAAATGTAGACTCAGGACCAACTGTGTCAGATGCTGTGACAGAAGCAACACCCTTTGGAGACAATAATGACTCAGCTCAGCCTGAGTCTATGTGCAATTCCAGAGGAACTTGGTCACAAGTAATCTTTCTTACCTATGTTTGCATGAGTCAGGCTGGAGCTAGAGAGGTTCACGGTAAGTCATCTCATTATAGAAGCGGTAACTCATCTCCCAGGAAGTAGTAGGAAGAATTGGGATGGACTGATATTATCAGAGTTAGTTGAGCAAAGAAGAGGCAGAAACACCAGATGGTAATGAATTTACCTGTTAGGCCTATGCATTCATTTCCTCCACTGAAGAGATTCGAAGTCCAAGGGATTAGCTCTTCATTTTTGGAATTAAAAATAATCTCAGTAATCAGGAGATTCATTTGGCTCAGAGGGTTCAATGGATTCAAAGCCAGAATGACAACTCTAGAGATGATCCAACTCGAAATTACCAGGGTCATTTATTTGCTGTGTGTGTGATCTGAATATAATTATAAAGCCTCAGTTTCTTCACCAAAGTGTCTCAGAAAGTGGAAGGTCAGATTCATCCCCTCTCTCTCTCACCGCTCGCTCTCTAACTGCCGTGATGCCAGGAGTCTAGTCCAGCCTATTTTCAAAGCCGTGGTTGGTTCTGCCTCTCACCACCTGTGTGACTTCACACAGGCACTTAATTTCTGCAAACTTCCATTTCTTCCTTTTAAAATCTGCATAATAATATCATTTGATAGAGACATAATAAAGATTAAGATGATATGTGCTAAGTGTTAACCCAGAGGATAGCATTCAATAAAATACAGCTATTTTTCTTCTTGTTAAACCTATCTAATTGTTTACTGTTTGTAAAGCACTTTCATAAATTTTTTGATAGTCTTTTAAGGTGAAATCAATTATTACCAACTTCAGAGATGAGAACACTGAAGCTGGAAAATCCGAAGTCCAGGCACATGCCATGATGGGAGACACAGCTGGGTACCAGTTGCAACACCATTTCAGTGGTGTTTACCCTGGGCTCTATCTTTTTCAGTGAGATACACAAACTAAAAGAACACAAATTGCATTTGGATTTTGTATAGTGCATAGTGAGCTCTCAGAAAATGAAATTCCCTTTTAAATCCCATTAGGTAGCTAGTAAGAGCTCTTGGGCCATAGTGGAAAAGGGGTATCTTACCTCAGTGCTGGCCCTCATGGTGGCTACTGGCACATGTGGCTGTGGGGCATGTGAAATGTGGCTTGGCTGAACTGAGAAGTACCACAAGTATAAAATGCACACGGGATTTCAGAGACTTAGTGTGAAACATATATAAAATATCTCATTAATGATTTTAAAATTGATTACATGATGGGATGAAAATACTTAGGGTGTGTTCAATTAAATGTTTCACTTCCTTCTTTTTACTTCTTTCTAATGTGGCTACTAGAAAACTTTCAGTTGCAGATCTGGCTTGCATTTGTGGCTTGCATGGTATTTCTTGTATGGAGCTGCTGTGTCTGACCCTTTGCCCTTCCACAGGTATGCCCCGGTGTCTTGGTTCTCCTGCCTCACCAGGTCTCTAACTTCCTTCTGTCTGGAAAACAGTGATCTACTCATCTACTTTGTGCCGGGGTGTTAATGATCCCTCTCTCTCTCTCTCCCTCCCCCTCCCTCTTTCAATCCACAGAAAACCGTCTTTTAGAAAAGATACTGAAAGTGGAAGTTAACCCATCTGGGATGGGAGAGATATTAGGGCAAGGATTACAATGTCAAATATCTACAGGGGTCAGTAAGAGACCCTAAGGTAGACCAGGTGTAGGTAGCAATAGGGCGTGGTACGGACTATGACAAAGTGAAGGGCACACATCTGATCCAAAGGGGACAGCCACCACTCAGCTCCAGCTAATGGTTGCTATATTGGAATTTGGGCCCCATATGGCCAGATCTTTTGATTTTTCAAGAGCAACCAGAAATGTAGATTCTCATGTGAGGTCTCGTGATTTTCAAAGACTTACAACAGAATAAAAACATTGAATAGGCATTATAAAGGGCCTATCAGATCTGCCTTTGAGCTCTATTGGGCTTCAGTTTTCTACCTCTCTATTTACCTGTACGTAAGGCCCACCTGTTGAGATGCGTGGTAAACTGGCCAGGTGGTGCTGTAACATTGACTTCGTCTCTTGACATTTGTAGAGCTAGAAGAGTCCTCTCCCTTTATAGATGAGATATTGAGGCACAGAGAGGACAAGGGGCTGCAATGTCACACGCTCAGGACAAGGATATCAGACTGCTGATTCTCTGCCCACTGATCCTTTAAAACATCAGAAAGCATCTTCTGTCTGCCTCAAGGTTTGCCTCTGAGAAAAGATCTTGATGAGCTGAAACACTCTGCCAGGTGTGTGAGTCTTAGAGCAAGAGATGCTGTGCCCGTACCAGCCTTGGGCTGGCTAGGGAAAGTTACAAATGGCTAATGTCCTAGTGACACTCCTCATACATCATAGCATTTATCCTACAAGGACACACGGCAATCATTTACCCAGAGTGAACTGAAATCCCCAAACAACCCAGTGGAGCAAAATAATCACAATGCTGAGTACTCATGTTATTTATGAGCAAGTATGCATTCTAGACACCTGAGTCAGGGCCCAGAGGGAGCAAGTCTCCTTATTCTGCAGTTGACATTTTTGCACCTAGGGCATATCCTACATGCTTGTGCCCTCTTCCCAGTTTTGAAGTGGGAATGGCCCAACCTAGTCAGTAGTAAAAAATATAGGTATGAAATTTAGCATTCACTTAGCACAGCGTTTGGTCCCTCTGGCCTCTCCTTTTGCAAATACATTTTACAGCACTTAAGACTTAAACTCCCTGCTGGTGTTATTGATAATGGTTCCAAAAGAAATATCAGATTCTGAGTCATTTTAACCCTTCTTGCTTAAAACCTGGGACTTTCCTGGGTGACGTAAGAAGACCAAGCCTTTCTAAATTATCCAAGTTATCGTAACATTGCAAAGAAGGCTAGAGTTAACTTTTTGATAATTTATAATACCGTGGCTTCTGGGGTTTTTAAGTCTTAAGAGCAATTTCATTTCTACTGTGCTTTTTGTTCCTGTCAACAGTCTCATGAACACAGATTTACTGTCCACATTTTAAAGATGAGGGAATGGAGTCCTAGGAGACTGACTCTATGACTCACCTAGACAATGACAAGACCAGGTGTCTCCTGGTCCCCACACAAGGGTCTATCAGAACAGAAGCGATGAGGACCTAAGACATCTTCAGCTTTCCTTCCTGAGAGGAGCTGAACCCCATTACAACACGGTATATTATTACTTTGCCTTGGACATTCTGCAAGTGAAAAGTAAATAAAAACCTTCAGATGTGTATTGATCCTAACTTCCGACCTAAGTCATGAAGATTATTTATAAGGTGAATTAAAAAAAAAATCAAACAAGCACAAACAACAAAAACCCACCACAAGTACTGAATCTGCCACAGTTCCTATTATCCTTGAATGACGAGGGAATGTTCTCTCTCTCTCTAGGAATCAGATTAGAGACCCCAGCCTTCCAAACAGTTGGTCTTGATAGACTTTCTTCCTGTGACCCCTCTTCTATTGTAAGGGGAAGAAAAGGTAAGGATGGGAGGAGATTTTGTCAAGGCCATATGGTCAAGAAAGAGGTGGGAGAGGCCTCAACTGTCAGACAGAGAAGACGGGGCAGATGAAGATGTACACAGCCAGCAAAAGGGAAGGGAAAGAAAAGACCAAGGAATAGTCAAGAGAGGGGAGGATGGGGGACAAGGGCACTGGCTCAGGATGAGACATCAGATGTGAGGTCACCAAATTAAAATCCAGAATTCCACTTCCCTTGAGGAATCCAAAGATTTCTTCTAACATCTTCAAATGCTTTTCTCAAGTGTGGCCACCCAAGGTGCGTAACAATACACTTTCCAACTCAATTTATATTTTGTTTAGTAACCCAACAATGTTCTTTTCAACTGTTTTCATCTTGAATTTATGGTATGTCAGTGGCATTATTCTTAAATGCTCATTTGTAGCCCAGCCTGAGCAACTCTCCCCCATTTATCATGCAGATTCTATCAGACAATGTGTTCCAAGTTCCATCAGTTGAATTAAAAATGAGTCTTAAGAACACAACCTGATTGTCACTTGGAGGCTGGCTGTAAGTACCATGTCGCTGCGGGAGTGAGTTGCAGATGTAGGTTATGTGTCTCAGAATTGCTTTAAGAAATTGCAGAAGACCACCAGAATTCAATGTTTTACCAGATTCACTCATCTCAGCACCCAGTGCCTAGCACAATACTGGCCACTGGGAGTTGCTGGGGGAAATATTTATCAAGGGGAGTCTCACATTCTCACATGGACTAACATACCCCTCGTTTAGCAAATATTTTTGTATTTTTACCAAATCAGAGAAAAACATTATTTTTAGGTCACCACATGGCCCACGGTAAATGTGTTTTGCTGCTTTAAGTATATATATATATAAAACAAATCCGTTGTACTCAATTATTTAACTGGTCCTAGACCCTGTGATAGTTCTTGAAAGGAAAAATCCTTCATTCATTCCGTAAGTCTGTATGAGACTCCCATTATGCCAGCACTATTGCTGGCCTTGGGAGCATGAAATAGGCAGAAGTCCCTGTTCTCATAGAGCTTATATTCAGTTACACACAAACACGCGCACACACACACATATATAGAGATAGATAGACACATTTTTTCATTATAGGTTACTATAAGATATTGAATATAGTTGCCTGTGTTATACAGCAGGACCTTGTTGTTTATCTATTTTGTATATAATAGTTTGTATCTGCTGCTAATCCCAAAATCCTTATTTATCTCCCCTCTTTCCCTGCCGGTAATCGTAAGTTTGTTTACTATGTCTGAGTCTGTTTCTGTTTTGTAAATAAGTTCATTTGTGTCAGTTTTTAGATTCCACATATGAGTGATACCATATGGTATTTGTGTCTCTCTGACTTACTTCACTTAGTATGATAACAGGTCCATCCATGTTCCTGCAAATGGCATTATTTTATTTTTTATAGCTGAGTAGTATTCCATTGTATGTATATGTGTGTGTGTGTGTGTGTGTGTGTGTGTGTGTACACATACATAACATCTTCTTTATACAGTCATTTGTCAATGGACATTTAGGTTGTTTCCATGTCTTGGCTACATAAATAGTGCTGCTATGAGCATTGAGGTGCATGTATCCTATTGAATTAGAATTTCCTCCAGATATATGCCCAGGAGTGGGATTGCTGGATCATATGGTAAGTCTATTTTTAGCTTTTTGAGGAATCTCCATACTGTTTTCCATAATGGCTTCACCAATTTACATTCCCACCAACAGTGTAGGAGGGTTCTCTTTTCTCCACACCCTCTCCAACATTTATCATTTGTGAATTTTTTTAACACCTTTATTATGGTATGATTCCTATACAATAAACTATACATATTTCAGGTGTATAATTTGATGAATCCTGATATGTGTATACATCAATGAAACCACCACCACAATGAAGATAGCTAACATTTCCATCACTCACGAAGAGGGGCAAATCTCGAATTCCCAGTTTATCCCTTCCCATCCCCTTTACCCTGTGGTAGCCATAAGTTTGTTCTCTATGTCTGTGAGTCTGTTTCTGTTTTGTAGATAAGTTCTTTTGTGTCCTTTTTAAAGGATTCCACATATAAGCAATATCATATGGTATTTGTCTTTCTCTTTCTGACTTACTTCACTTAGAATGACAATCTCCAGATCCATCCATGTTGTTGCAAATGGCATTATTTTATTCTTTTTTATGGCTGAGTAGTAGTCTATTGTATATATACACCATATCTTCTTTATCCAGTCATCTGTCCATGGTCATTTGTCTTGTTTCCATGTCTTGGCTATTGTAAATAGTGCTGCTGTGAACATTGGGGAGCATGTGTCTTTTTGAATTATATTTTCCTCCAGATATATGCCCAGGAGTGGGATTGCTGGATCATATGGTAAGTCTATTTTTAGTTTTTTGAGGAATCTCCATACTGTCCTCCATAGTGGCTGAACCAATTTATATTCCCACCAACAGTGTAGGAAGTTTCCTTTTTCTCCACACCCTCTCCTGCATTTATCATTTGTGGATTTTTTAATGATGGCCATTCTGATTGATGTGAGGTGATATCTCATTGTAGATTTGATTTGCATTTCTCTTACCTTTAGTGATGTTGAGCATCCTTTCATGTGCTTGTTGGTTATCTGGATGTCTTCTTTGGAGAACTGTCTGTTTAGGTCTTCTGCCCATTTTTTGATTGGGTTGCTAGTTTTTTTTTTTTTATATTAAGCTGTATGAGCTGTTTATATATTTTGGAAATTAGTCATCTGTGGACTTTTTAATGATGGCCATTTGGACTGGTGTGAGGTGATACCTCATTGTAGTTTTGACTTGCATTCTCTGATAATTAGCGATATTGAACCGCTTTTCATGTGCTTATTGCCCATCTGGATGTGAAAACCATTTTATGGCAGATAGCGGTCAAGTGTCTTGAGAAAGGTGACATTTTTTCTCATTCATAAACAAGACTATCCAGGCTCACTCAGTACTGCCTGAACCCTGAACTGCTCACAGGGGCTGAGATGCCTAATCTGAGCCTTGCCTTCGCTTCTAGGGTGAGGAGGAAAGGTATGCCATTGTCTCCCTCTGGAGAGAGCCCCGGGGCTGGCAGGGCATAAACCTGGTAAGGGCAGGACTTGGCTTAGAGAAAGGCTAACACACCTGTGACTACCTTCTCTTTGAACCTTCTGGCTGGTCTTGTGTTCACACTGCATTCTCCTTTATCTTCCAGCTGAGACTTACAAACATCAGTATCAAGTATTCTTTTAAAAGTTCATTTGACAGGTGCCACTTTTGGAGAAGCTGCAAAGAGGCAAGGCCCTTCTTGCTCCTCCCACCAGCTACTCCTCTGGGCCAAAGGTGTAAGGACAGGGCCCAAAGCCAGCCTTTCCCAGAAGCCTCTAGGCTGATGAGAAATCCCCAGGGCTCCGGGAAAGGAAGTGAGGTCATCCCATTGCACCAGGAAGGGAGATACTTGGGAATCAGTGCCCGTACGAAAACATTTTTTCACCCTCAAGATTGCCTGTAGCAAGAAAAATTTCTCTGAATGTCTCTCCCTTCCCCAAGCTTTGTGTCTTTTTTTCTTTTTGGCACCACGAAGCCTGAGTACCCTGGATGCCTGGGTTAATGTGTCCTGTTCCCTCTTGGCTCTGTGCCTGTCCAGGCTGTCCCTGCCCCAGGCCAAAGCAGCTGCAGGTGACTCATTGTCTGCGTCTAGTTCCTGCAGATTCCAGACTGGGTTTGCTTCTTTAGGAAACCTCCAGCACTGCCCTGGACTTGCCTTAAATCAAACCATTCTTTGAAATCAGGGACTGCCTCCTCCTACCAGTATTCCTAGTACTTAGCACAATACCTGGTGCATGGCAGGCACTCAAAAAATATTTGTCAAGTGTCCCAAATAGATAAATAAATAGGTAGACAGATAAATGGTGGGTATTACATGAATTTATGTTACTATGTGGCTCAGCCAGGGTTCTCCAGAGGAACAGAACCAATAGGAGATCGTATTTATCTATATAAAGACATTTATTTTAAGGAATTGGCTCACACAGTTGTAGGGCCTGGCAGATCCAAAATCCATACAGTAGGCTAGTGGCCTGGAGACTCAGGCAGGAGTTTTGCCGCTCTTAAGTCAGAATTTCTTCTTCTCCAGGAAACCTGTTTTTACTCCTAAGGCTGACTGGATGAGGCCTACCCACATTACCGAGAATGATCTTTATTTAAAGTCAGCTGGCTATAAATGATAACCCCACCTCCAAAATATCTTCCCAGAAACACCTAGGTTAGTATCTGATTAAATAACTGTATACTAGAGCCTAGCCAAGTGGACACACAAAACTATCATGTCTATCAAATTATGTTCATTGAAACAAACCACCACCACTACCAAAAAATCTGCCATCAAACAAACAAATACTGCATAATAAAAGCCCAATAAAATAGTTAGCCTGAAACCTGTACCCCACTTCCAGCTAGGTGCTGGCAACACCAAGATGCTTAAAACACACTCACTGCCCTCAAGGAGGTAACTCTCTCGTGGGGGAGACAGTCCAGTAGACAGATAATTACAAAGGAGTGTAATAAATGCTGTAATCAAGATGTGGACCAAACTTGCTACTGCTATTTAAAGTTGGGTAACCTCTAAGTGGTCAGAATAACCTTGGTAACCCGAGAGAGGATCTGATGTCAGCCAAGCTAATATTATAACCTTAGCTGCTCTGCAGAGAGAGTTTCAAATACCTTAAATAAATGGACTGTGAAATGGCCAAAGGGTCTTAATGCCAGCAAATGTCAAACCTCCCAAGGCGAACTGGGTATTCAGGGAAAGCCTTGCCAGGCAGCCACTCTCATCCCACTGCACATGACTCTTCCTGAATGCCAGTCAGATACCCAAGGCACCATGCAGCTTGAGATCTAAAGTCCTCTGGATAAATCCCCCAAGAAATCGATGTCTGAGAGGGCAGGTTAGAGACGAGGCTCTGCCCACTGCCTTACCAACGGTACAGGAGGCTCTGGGCTAACTTCAGCAACATTTCTATTTCTGGAAGAGCAGCACTGTGTCCCATGTCCCCTCCCCCGCAGTCATCTGTCCCAGTCAGCAGTGCTGGTGGGGTTTGTAATGCGCATGCTCTTCTCCTTCCTTTCCAACAATATCCACTGTCAAATTAAAGACTAGGCTCAACCGGCTGAGTTGCAGATGCCTTGCTGACACCACAACGGAGTTGTCAAATTTGCCGTTTGTTAATTTAAAACAATCCTGCATGGAAACACTAAGATCATACAAATAAGAGCCAATGTCCCTGCGTTCTTAGGACAGTGCATGCGGTCAAATCCAATGGCAAGACTCCCAAAGTGGGGTTTTTTTAATGTCAAATCTGCCACTGAGTCTTGTGGCAGCAGAGAAACAGAAGACAATAACGGGTCTCGTGGGTACAGGAAACGCAGCAGGGATGCTAAGATGCCCTATCAAGTTGTCAGGGTCTGGCTGATCAGAAGAGGGGCCAAAGATTGCGCCCTGAAGCCCAGGAAGAGTCTGGAAGGAAAGGCCTCAAACCGCATCCTGGTTCTCTTAGGAGGGTGGGCTGGGTAGGGGCCACAGAGGAGCCCTCCGTTTTTAATGTGGACACTTCTACACTGCTTGACTTTGATATGGAGGATGTCTATTACTTTCATGATTAAAAAATTAAAAATAATTCAAGTTGTTGAGAGAATTGATCACTCAACCCCGTAACAGCACCAGCTGAACTGCCCTAGACCCCACCAAATGTGTGCTTTGTAAGCGTAGATGTAGGTAACCTTGATCTCGTGTTTCTTGATGTGGATTTAAAGGTGCTACCTATCCAGGGTAATCTATCCAGAACAGTGTGGGCCGCCTGGGGTCCCTGTGCCAGGAAGTCCCATGACCCCGCCTAAACCCCACCTAAACCCGAGCGGCAGGGGATGGTGGTGACCATCCGAGGTTTTGTTTGCCAACCCAGATCCAGTTTAGGACTGACACACAGTTTAATTATCATGCAGAGCTGCAGCTGGAGGCGGCTGGAGTGAGTTGGCATCTGCTTTTGCAGAGCACAATTTCTGCAAATAATTAACCATCCGAACTCTTGATTCTTTCTAATTAATGAAGAGGAAGCCTGGAATCTTCAAAGTCCACGAATGTCATGCTGCCATTGTGTCAGGATTGATCTCCTTTGTTCTAAACCGAAGAGCATGCCTCTCCTGCCTCTCCTAATTCTTATAAATTGAATTTTTCTATTACTAGTTGTGACAGCTAAGTAACATGACTTCAGAAATTCACCCGCAGTTCATGCCAGTATTAGAAGCCTGAATAATAATAATTTTTTTTAAAAGAACTATAATGGAACAAGCTTTCTGTCTCTGACCCAGAATTAATCATAGCGAAGAGACACCTACTGAAAGGAGGGTCGTTAATTAGCTCTAATGGATCCTGCTAGGTGGAGTTGGAATTACTGAGAAGTCTGCAAGCACAGAAAGAGAAGATTCTTCCCCTTCATCGTCCATCTCCTTGTGAGACTGGGATGGAAGATGCTGGGACTGTGCTTCCAAGGAGGCAGGGAGTCACAGGGGAAGCCACAGCAAAGTCCAATTCAGTGGGGGATGCTGATGCGTTAGCATGAGGGTTCACCAACCTGGAACATCTTTGAGGAAAATAAGTAAAAGTGGGCAAAAGCCCTATCCTTGTGGCCTTAACTGAGCATTTAATGAAAGCACCACCCAGAAGCCAGAATGGGATTCTATTAAGCCCAAGTCAGACAGTGTTACACCTCTGCTCCAAAGACTGTAATGGCTCCATCACTCTAGAAAGAAAAATTTATACACTAGCCTGTAGGATCCTAATTATCTGGCCACTGCTTCCTATATGACCTCATTTCCCCCCTTTTTTCTCCTCACCTGTTTCATCCCAGGCATACCAGATTTTTGATGCCTCACTAATACTCTAGTACTCTCCTACCTCAGGACCTTTGCACTGACTCTTCTGGCCATCTACAGTACTAATTTCCAGATATCCACTTGACTACCTTCTTCTTTTCCTTTAGGACTTGCCAAAACATCACTTTCTTAATAAGGCTGACATTAACCACCCTATGTAAAATGGGACACCCCCACCCCAACATTCCCCATTGCTTTTCCCTTTTCTCTCACCTTGTAACATACTATATAATTTCCTTATTTATTATGTTGTTAAATATTTGCCTCCTCCACCTCTCACTAGAATACAAGCTCCACAGGAACAAGGGCTCCTGTCTCTTTTGTTCTCTGATGTATTCCCAGCACCTAGAACTGGGCCAATTTAATAAATATTTGCAGAGTGAATGAATCAGTCATCACTTTGGAGTGGTTGCTGGTATGTGTAGGCTTGTCTGAAGACTGCATGTGCCCATTCAAAGTGATTGCTCAAACATCTTATAAAGACCAGGGTATGAGCTGTTCCTTTTTCTTTCTCAAGAGTCTAGATGAAGTGCTGTTGTTTCCTTTGGCTGCCAAACGTTAATAATTAAAACAAACTGTATGATCAGAGTTAAATATTACTTCAGGTGTTTCTTTCTTTCCCAAAGGTTTCTGAAAGAAGCAGCTAGGGTGGGACTGGCCAAGAATGATGTTTCTTTCATGGGAGAGGGATTGGTTTGAGCCTCCAGGGATCACAGCTTTTCCATGAGAGTGGGAGGTCTTTAGAGTTATTATGCAGCAGAAATTATGCAGGGGGAGAGGTACCCTTTGTGTAATAGGCGCCCGAGGAAGAGGCAAATCTGCTGGGGACACAGGACTGGGGCCAAAACAGGAGCCTTAGGCAGGGAGTTGCAATGGAGTCCACGTCTTTGGATTGTAGCCATCTCTATGGATTGTTTCCAAGTCCCCTGGTCCCCTCCTCATTCATGTTTTCCCAATGATAGGGCCATAATAGTTTCCTAAGTTAGATTCTTTACATCAGAAATGCCTACTGAGTCCTGCTTGTGTCTGTAACTTGCCAGGGGTTAGGTGAATCCAGCAGGGGTTGCCGTCTAGACAGATGAGGGCCCTCGGAAGTGGGTGGACCCACCTTCTATGACCTACTGAATTTGTGCCTCTTCTCAGTTCAGTCCTTAGCTCCGAGGGGCTGACCTCAGAGGGAAACATGTCTGCATTCAGTTAACAAATCAGCTGGTGCTAGGCTGAGTGCTGGGTCATGAAACACAGGTTCTAGGCTTGATTCTGCAGCTGCTAGTTGAGTGACTTTAGCCATCCATCTCCCTGCACCACAGTTTCTAACTCTACTTTCCTAATAGTTAAAAAAATATTTTTCTCACTTATTCCTTTGAATAACTCTGTCTCTTAATTTTAAAGACAAAAAAGGAAAGGCCCAGAGAAGTCACAGTAAGATCTCACTGTTACTAAGAGGTAGAACCAAAAAAATTAAAAACAGAACTACCATATGATCCAGCAATCCCACTTCTGCGTATTTATCCAAAGAAAGTGAAAACAGGACATTGAAAAGATATCTACACCCCCGTGTTCACTGGCAGCATTATTCACAACAGCCAAGATGTGGAAACAACCAAAGTGTCTATCGATGGATAAATGGACAAAGAAGATATGCTGTAAACAATGGAGTATCATTCAGCCACCGGGAAGAAAGAAATCTTGCCATTGGCCACACCGTGAATGGATCTTGAGGATATTATGCTAAGTGAAAAAAGCCAGACAGAGAAAGACAAATAAATACTGCAAGGTATCTCTTATATATGGAATCTTAAAAAAAAAAAAAAAGTCAAACTCATAGAAACAGAGAGTAGAAATGTGGCTGCCAAGGGCTTAGGGGGCAGTGGGGAGTGTTGGGGAGGAGGGAAGCAGGGAGAGACTAGTTTAAAAAAAAAGAAGGGTCATGCCCTGAACACTCTCTGCAAATCGAGCTTCTATTCTTAATGCCTTTCAGGTCAGAAAAACACCCCCAACCTTTTTTCCTCTTGGAGCTACAAATAAAACTGTTCTTACGAATATAAAGGGATTTACCAATCTAAAGTAAATTATTATCGAAGTGGCCTCTCAAATTTAGAGGATGCTCAGAGGTCAGATCTGAGAATCTGAACTAAGTCACATGGGGGTAAAAGTATGAATTGTTGTGGTTTTTAGATATTCTAAATTCAAATTCCAAGGCTGACATTTAGAGCATCCCTTCAAAGCCAAGTTTGGCAGAGCGCTCTGTTTCTAAATAGCAAAATTGACCTTCCCTTTTAGACGCATATTCTAAATTATTCTGAAGATTCCTTCTCCTAGACTGCTCTTGACAACCAACCTGAAGCAGCCTCCAGGACACTCTTGCTGATTTACGACCGCAATCTTGCTAAAAGGAATGGGGAAAAGCCAAGATGAGTTTCTGTTAGACAGAATTACTGGCATGAAATACTAACATCGCTACAACGTGGCATATAACTGACTGGCCAACTGCATGGCCGCCTTCCCTTTCTTATTTCACTGAAATAGGTCATTTGTTACAAAACTGAGGGAGCCTTGTTCCTCAGCCCTCAGCCCGCGAAGGATGAAGGGACAAGGCTGCTTATAGTGCTATGGGGTATGTGCCTGCATGTGGCTCCTGAAAGCCAACGCTGGGCCAGTGACCCTGTTCTTCTTAAGCTCCCTTGTCAGTGGTTGGCTTTTGATGCATGTCTGTGACTACTGTGTGCAGAGCCCTTCTGTTTCCTGCCTTTACTGAAGGAGTGAAGACTGGGTAGGATGCAAGCAGTAAGCTCCAGTTGTCCTCATTTAAAATCCAATGATGAGATAGGAATTGGCCATTTGGGTTTGACTGAACATGATCTAAATGAGGAAGTGGGTATCTGGCCCCCATATTAATTCTTTCCCAGAAACTTGACTCAACCTGTCAAGTAGTCTATCAAATATTTATTGGCAGCACTCACCACCCATCCTTCCCTCCATTTGGTACAAAGGGTGAGGTACAGCAAGAGGTAAAACCTTACAAGTTATTAAAGACTTAGCTGGGAAGAGTGGAAAACTCAAATGAGAAAAGGGCCAGGGGCAACAGGAATAAACGAGTGAATGAATGAAGCTGTTTCATAATAGCATCTTAAGATACCTTTTTTTTTTCACACACGTATATTTTCCTTGTATATTTAATACACAAGAATATTTTCCCCTATAAGACCCCCTGTTGGGCTATCTTCAGTTTTCACATTTTTGATAGTGACCAGGGTATCTTCCTCAACCCCTCTAAGTCTGCAATGGAATAGATGCCAATCAAATGGCAGCCGACAGCAGGTTCAGGGTTGAGACAACTTAGAGGTTGTGTGAGGGCTGCGTCTGGTTAGAGTTTGTGGGTTATCACCAGGGACCAGCTGCTTTCTCAGTGCCCTGTTGCCTCACTGCTGAGTGAAAATGGGAGCCCAGAATAGATCTTCAGTTTCTTCTAAAACACTCCTCTTCCCCATACACAACATGGAGTCTGCTGCCATTTCTCTCCCTTGGATTTCTTTAGGCTGATCATGTCCTTCCATTCCTCCCAAGTGGATGGGAGTCTCCTCAGTGAAGGCGGAGGGGTTTCCCTCTTTGCTCACAGGAATAATCTGAGCTCTTTGCACTAAAGAAACTGTGAGATAATAAATGTTTGTTGTTTTAAGCCCCTCAGTTTGGGAATGATTTGCTTGGAGAAGAGGTAACTAACACATCTTGATTCTGTGGTTGAATAGCATTCTTACCCAGCCAGCTTCATGTAGTCCACACAAGGAGGAAGCATGTGCTTTCTACATATCTCAGAACCTCCAACTAGTACAAATTATAAGTATGACAGAGCCCTCAGAGGTACTTCTAGAAGCCTCCTTAAGATCAGCATTGTTTCTCTACACAGTATCCTTAGGTATGGTCCTTTAACCTGATCATAATCCACTTTGCTGTAAGAGAGAGACACCACCAGACATTGGTAGGAAGACTTGAATGGAGCCTTGATGGATTATAAGGATTCAGACAAGCCCAGAGGGATGGCAGGGGAGCATATTTGATGCAAATAGGCAGAGTCCTATATAAAGGTCTGATTCAAGGGACAATGGAGAGATGGCAGGATGGCAAGCTTTTGGGGGGAAGGACCATATTTGTGTTGTTCACAGCCTCCATCCCAGATCTGGCAAATAAATGCTCAGTGAGGTTTTTTAGTGAGATAATGAAAAAATAGAGAGTTTGTATAGATGAAGAGTCAGAAGAGTTTGGATATGGAGGCCAGCCAGATTGGAGAAGAACTTTATGGTTGGATTATTTTTCTGGGAGTCAGTCTTTCACAACTGATGAGGGATCAGCTCTGCCTGAGCTTTGAGCAAAATGTAAGTAGGGTTGATACTGGGCGTAATAAGGAAATGCAGGAAAGACTGAGAGTCATGAACTGTGGCTCCCAAATGTCACCACGACAGGCATGATTAATTAAACCCTGGCAGCCTCTCCAAGAAGTATGTCTTGGGAAAAACCGGGGGGGGGGGGGGGCTAAACTAGAAAGGCAAGGTAGAAACTAGCTGGTGATTGATCTTGAAGCCAAGGTTACCAGGTTAAACCTAAGATCCAAGCTGGGAGTTGCATAGATGAGCAGAGAGTGTGGAGCTGGAAGTGAGGAAGAGACAGCCTAGGGGCACACCACACCTGTCTCAATTCTAACAGCCTAACTTAGGTTCCTAAGACTTCCAGGACTGGTCTGTCCTCCTCAGTTAACAAACCCCAGCCGCACACATCCTTGCTCCTGCCTCTTTTTCTCTGACCTAGTTCTCTGGCCCCCAAGACTTTTTAAGTCATCTTTTGGCAGAAGCATCCATTTTCCTATAGTGCAGGTATGGGCCCTCAGACTACAACCCAACCTCAAACCTGGTAAGTCAAGAGTTCTGTTTAGTGAAGGGCATAGGTTAAGACAGGACTTGGATTCAGATATACTTTCTTGATGGCAAATAGCTGATTTGTTTATGAGATTTATATTTTTATTAATTAATACCACAAAATATATTTACTTCTTCAAATGAGGTATGGCTCTAAATGTTGGGAACACAAAAATCAATAATAAAAGTTTCCAACATTAAAAGCCTCATAGTTTAATTAGAGTCCAAAATGTGTGTGTGTGTGTGTGTGTGTGTGTGTGTGTGTATAAGCTGTGCGAGGAGCTTTGGGTAAGTGTTAGGGGAAGCTCCATCAAAAAAGTGGTACTCAAACTGAATCTTGATGGAAGAAAAATAGAAAATCACCAGGCAGATAAGATCACTAGGGAGACCTGGAGACACGGAAGAGCATGGGGTAGGGGGTGGGGTTAGGGAACAGTAAGTACTCAGCTTGGTCAAAGCATAGGGTATATTTACGTGATGTAAAGAAAGCTGAGAAGATGGCAGGAGGGAAATGATAAGAGATGAGCTGGAAAAGTAGGCAGGTGTCTCTGGATCTTGAATAATCTTGAATACTGGTCTAAGGAGTTTGAAATTCATCTTGCGGGTGATGAGGAAGTGTGGAAGAGTTTTAAACAGAAGAGTGATGCATTCTGATTTGTAATTTTGAAAGCTAACCAATGGTAGAACGTTGGTGAATTGGAGGCGAGGAGATTGGCTGGGAGGTTATTACAGAAGTTCAGGCAAACGGGGGTGAAATGTAATGACAGGAAATACAGAAGAGGAGAGGCCCGGTCACAGAGCCTTAGGAATCTGGATGGCAGTGACTGGAGACTGGTGGATGACTGCAGGGAGTCAGGAGGCTAATAAGCCTGAGGTTTCCTGCTCAGGCACTTGGCTGAAGTAATTTAGTATCTAGTAGAGCTATATGTGTGGGTAAGCTTTGGGCTGCTAAGCAAAAGATCAGTGTTAATATTAAAATTTGACATCTCTATCTACCTGCTGTGGGGGGGTCTCAGAAGCGGCAGGATCTTGTGATGGAGAGGCGAGATCAGACTGTGGTTCAGAATGGTGAAGTCTAAGACCGGGCGCCGGCGGCATGAAGGACAGTCAAGGGCCTCCTTGTGGAAAGGCCAACTGGAAATAGCTCTCGGGGCTGGACCAGCCGAACTGGCAGGCCCCGTGCTCGGGCAAGGCATGGGTGCCATCCCTGTGAGCAGGGTGGGTCCCCAGATGACCCTGGCCTATAGTTAGCTCTCACAGTCCGCTGCGGCTGACTTCTCAAGTAGCAGCAAGAGCAGCTGACAGCTTTGGAAGTACACTTTCTTCTCTGTAAAGAAAAAGTGCTCCTAAGCAATCCATTTCCCCAGGAGCTACTCCTCCTGGTTTGACTACGGCTTCTGTGGTGGAAAACATGCCCATGGTTTCCATAAAGCCATTTTTAAAAAATCAGTCATTTTTCTCTTGAGTCAAAATACCTTGAACCTCTTGGGTAACTTAGGAGAATTGAAAGTGTAAGTTCTACTCCTGGAAAATAGGTTGAAGTAATGCCTGCTTGCACGCTTCAGTTCATTACTGGATTTTTGCCTCCCCGTCCCCCCGCATATCGCAATAAAGGTAAATTAGAATATAAGGAGGCAAAGGCAGGGAAGGAATCCAACCCTAAGAGAAGAAGACAATGTTCCCTTTTGGGATCCGAAGTTGGAATGCAAGACTTTAACTTTGAGACTCTCAGATTAAAACATTCTTGAAATCACTTAAAGTTCCTGTCAAAACATCTGGTGGTAAATTTATGTCAGTGTGTGGTAACTGGGGAAAGTACTGCAAGGCTGCAATAATGTTTTCTGTTTGTAAATTGAACTTTAGTTTCTGTATTTCATCCAGGAAACACTAGAGGGAGTAAGTCAGAGAGAGGAAAAAGTGAGAATGAACAGGAATAGAGAGCAGGAGGCTGAAGAGGGAGGCATTTCAACATTTCTCCAAGCACAGAATTAATTCAGGTAGACGCTGATCTTTATACTATCACCAAGTGACTTTATGTTTGAAACCCAGTCCAAAAAACTTTTAACTATGATCTCCTGTCTCCTGAGTCTGTTCAGAATCCAAAACAGTAAGGAACAACCGTTACTCTCTGACTAGAATCTGTATTTTGTCCATTTTATGCATTTTGAAAGCCACTATGATATAGCTCTATCTTTAATTTTAGAGGGTATATTATTTGGATGGATGACCTTTCACAGACATTGGATTTTTTTTACAGCACTGATACTCATGCTTCCAGTGCTCAGTGTGAATAGTAATGACACAGCAGTGAATAGTAAAGACACAGGCATTTGCCGACACCTTTAGGAATAAAATGTGCTCTTTGTAGTTATCCTAGATTGGAAGGTTTCCCCCTTTAATTTTCTCCATGGTTCTCCTGAATTAGCTCTAAGATCTACAGTAAAATACCATTTTACAATCCCAAAACACTGAATTTAACTGGCCCCATATAATGCACATGTCAGTGAGAATTGACATTTATTTTTCTTGTTTAAATTCCCAGCTCCTTAGTTCCTTGTGCCTCTTGTGGATGCCAAAAGAGCTAGCGAGGGCTAGAGTCAAATAACCTATTTTTTAAAAAAATGTTAAGAATTCATCACTCTCGTCAAAAACAGTTATCTTAAAAAGCTTCTTAAGAAACTAATCAATTGAATGCTAAAATATTTTAATGGATGATGAACTAATAATTCTATGAAATATTGTCCTTAAACCATAGCAGATTTTTGAAGACCAGCTGTTAAAAGCATATATGAATTCCAGTATCAGAAACACCACAATAAAACATGCTAATTAAGTCAATGAGGGTCCACCCTTTTACAAACCCTGGGGTCAGCCTCACCTGGAAGTTAATATCAAGAGAATAGAAATAACATTATGAACTTTCTAAGGCAGTATCTGCTGGAAATGATCAATTACACCGACAACGAAAACGTAGCTCTGAAATTTGGGTTTGCTTTTGTTAGTCATGCATTAAACTACTTACCTCTCAGGGCAGAACTTTAATTTCAGAAAGTGCTGAGATGCATTACTGCACCCGTTATCAAAAGTCTTTGGCAGAAATACCATTTATCCTTGTTGTGGTAATGAACAGATTTATAACATTCTGGTGTCACCATTCCTGAAAAAGCACATTCATTTGAATATTTCTTCCACAAACATAGTGAAATAGTTCATGAAGGAAGCCACATGGGTGTAGAACACTATGGAAAGATATTGCTGGTGAATGACAGAACGTCTGGTTGATTTACATGAAACCCCAAGTGCTCGTATGAGAATAGGTCAGGTTTAGATTGACGAGCAAATGTGTAACCAGACTTCTGGCTGACAAATGGCGGAACTATGCCAGCGCGATCACTCCTCTGGAGAGAGACCAACAATGAGGCGGGAGGATCAAGTTCATTCCATAGAAGACATTCAAATCTGATGGATGGCAGGGTGGCTGGGATATTAAGCACAATAGATTTTAATACCTCAAAATAGTACTGGGCAAATTTAGAGTTGAACTGATACCCAAACTCCTATCAAATTTTCCTGTATTATGTGTTTAAGTTGACTTTCCTTCAGAAGAATCCTGGTAAGTGTTTTTAAGATACATCTATTTTATTGGCAGCCTTGGTGTAAAGTCAATAGAAAAATGGCTTGTTTGGGTAAACTAGAAAATGAAAATAAAAACTGATGAGATGAGTATCAAACATGGTACCAAGCACCAAATGGTCTAGATTGTGTTTGATTTATTCCAATTGGGCACAGAGGAGGACAGAGACAACCATACAGCTTTTGTGAGGAAGGATGAAGTGTTTGGACCACATTCTTCCCTCGCGGCTGAGCTGAATGTTCAGGGCTTTGGGTCTGCCTTCAAGGACAATTGTAGTACTGTAGCAACAGATACTGTTCACGGAGTTCCCGTGGTGTGTCAGGTCCCTGCTCGGTGCTGGAGGTGCGTTGTCTCATTTAATTCTGACCACCACACTGTGGGGTTGGATTTATGATTTTGCTTGAGAGATGAGCCTGACATTTAGAGAGATGACTTGTTCAAAGTCACACCCTAGTAAGTGACAGAGTTAAGATTTGAACTCTAGTCTGCTCCAAAGCACTTTCCACTGTGCTACACTGCTTCTTGAAAGTCTGATGAATAGTTCTGGTGGTGGTTTGTCAGACTGCCAGCCCTGCGGAATTTGAGAAGTACAGAAGCTAGAACAGCAGAGGGCCAGGGGTCTGGGGTGTGAATCCTGATTCTACCATTTCCTAACTGGCTGTGTGATCTCAGAAAAATCCCTAAGTTCTCTGAACTGTCTCCTCATCTATAAAAAATGTGTGTCTTGTGTGCAGTGGAGTATTAATACCGCTCATTGCTAACTTTCTGTGATTCCATGAGCCTTCTGGAACTGAGGAGCATGTTTGTCCTTTTGCTATTTAGGTGAACCTAGATGTGAGGTAACACTTCTGTTTGAAATTCAAGGATTGAGTTCATTTCTGCTCTAGAGGTATGATTCCTTCTCAGCAAAATTCATTTCCTCTGTGGGTTGCCCAATACAGGCTGTCTCCCATTTCCCGGGTGGACCACTCCATTGTGTGCTGAGCGTGGTTCCCAAGTGAGCCAGAGAGAGGCCTGTAGGACGTGCTAGAAACACAAAATGGCACTTTATAATGTTATTACAAAAGAAAACCACTAAAGGTGGCTTTCAGCTGAAGGCAATGAATGGTACTTCCGGTGAGTTAGAGAACCAAATATTCATGCAGTTGCCTATTTTGGTTAGTTGGTTCTATTTCTGTAAATTAGCGAGGTTTTATTTATGGTATCCCCTCCTTGTGCATTACTCACTACAATATGCTGATGCGCCTTCTCCGCAAACGGCTGTCTACACTTAAAGCCTGCCTGTCCCGCCGACCACTTGTCAGGCTTGCACCCATTTTCCTGTTGATGGAAATGTACACACTGGCTCCCCTGCCATGGGCAGTCACCGCCTGCTGCTCAATGCTCAGCATTCTTCAGGATCAAGTGACATGGGCCAGGCTATATGTGGGGAGCAATGGTGGAAAATTCCTTTGATGTCGCGCCTTGTGACACTCAATGACTAAATCCAAGCTTTTGCTATTTGACCAAATGCCAAATGTGCTAGTTCCTGAGTATTTATGATCTGTAGCTGGATGAAAAAATAAGAATAAACCACCAGAAAAAAATATTTCAAAACTATTTTGCAGGGTGAACTAAGGTAAAGCCTTGATTAATTTGGAGAGTTAGTTGAACAGAATGTTCGAGTTAATTAGGAGCTAATGTATAATACTTAAGAAAATTCAATGAATATACACAGCGTGTCATCTATATATAAGGTATTAGGAAGGCAAAGAGAGGCAAACATTCATCTAGTGCTTTTATCTAAAGCACTTTCTGGAGTTTTTCTACCCATTATTGTTGGAAATTTTGTTCTATTTCCTTCCAGTCCTTTTTCATGCTTATGTTTTCTTCGTACAAAGATGTGATCATACAGAATATAAATTTTGAATCCATTTTTATTCATTTGACACTATAAGATTTTAATCATCATCTAAGCATGTAATGATGTTCTTAAGCATTTCCTTATTTACTTAAAATTTAGGTTGTTTCCCATGACAAAAAATGCTATGAAGAAAAACTTTACAACATAGAAGTTTCCCTTTATAATTTTTTTCATATTGCCAATGACAAATTCTCACATATGGAGTTATTGGATCCACGAAGACAATTTTACATATTCAGTGTTATCAATAAGCATTGCAGTTCTTTCCAAAGGAGCTCTGCCGATTTATACCAGCAGTACTATTGTTTGATTATGTCTCTCCTTACTGTCTCCATAATTATTGGCCTTTTGTTTGTTTATTTACATTTTTTGCCTTTGTAGCAGGCAAAATACTTTTGAATGAAAAAAACAAATTTATCTATTGAGTTATTATTGAATTATCTATTGAATTCTTACAATAACCTTGCAGAGTCAACAGTCTACAGATGAATAGATACTGGGAAAGATTAAGGGACTTGCCCAAGTCAGTACAACTATTATCAGAGTTGGAATTTGTTTCTTTTGAGGCCAGGCCTGTTGTGTGCTCCATTCTGCCCCTTAGATAGCCAGATGGGTCTAGGCTAATGAGCCCCCAAGTGAAGCTTGAAGAGGCTTGGTGATGGGTGTGTATAATGACAGAACTGATTAGCAGGACTGTCCAAATGGCTTTGTTCCCTTAAAAACCAAACATTTCCTCAAACAGACTGAATTTTTTATTAATTTACACGTGCTGGTTCACCCTCCCACGTGCACATTAAAGAGATTAAGCAACAAGAAGAAGTTTTCTTAATGGCATCCAAGCGTTGGAGTATTTTAACTAAACTCAGACATACATGAGTAACCCCAGAGGAAGTTATTCATGCACATCTAAGGCAGAATGTGGCCTTTCGACTTTAGCCTATTAAACACAGGGAAAGGCATCATTAAAATTCCACTCGCAGCTCTCCAGCCAAGATGGGAATGGCCCTGGCCACAAAACATGAACGACAAGGCTTCCACGAGACCCAGTAATCTCCTGGCATCAGAGAGCAGGGCAGGCAAACCACAGGAAACCAAGGTCAGATCTCACCTTCATTCTTCAAAAACCCGACTGGGTTAAAGTGTGTGCCTCACTCTGCAAGGTGAGAAGTCTGGTTTTGCCTGAGTGTGGTGTGTGGAGAAGACGACAAACGCCTCCAGGTAGGAGGGAATTTGGAGGCCCCGGGTCTCCATTTGGAAGGTCATCTTGGAAAAAATATTTGGAACCATGTGGCCTTCTTATTCTTCGCAGGAGTGACAAGAAGGGAATTCCAGTTGGAGTCGTGTAAAATGGGCGCGTCTGCCCGCTTCGGCTCCACCGAGTGTGGCTGGGGGCAGAGCGCTTCGTGCATCTCTTCAGCTGGAGGCTTTTGCGGTCTAGAAGGCCCCTGCGAGCTGAGCAGGAGGCTGAATAATGGGGTTTAGCGAAACTCAGGAATAAGCTCACCTCACCTGGACTCCAAAATCCCATTAATCTCTACTTAGACCTCCACTGAACAGACTTTAAAAACAAAACCACAGTGCAGCACCAGCATCGGTGTCACACAGCCACGGCCCTGCACGTGGGTGGCAGAAAGAATGTCATGTTGACATCACCCAACTCCTTTCCGTTAATTGCAGATGAAGGATGGCTGCTTTGAGCATTCAGATAGTCTCTTCTAGAGGCTTCTCTAGGGGAACGAAACTGCTGCGGTGCATCCTTCAGTGCCGAGAAGGCGATTTGGATTCATCCGGCCTTTGAGAAGAAAAAGCTGGACACAGCAGGATGCTTTTGTAGGCCTGCAGAGAAATGAACAGCTCTCTGGGCCCCTAGTTCTGTATCCAGATTAAAAAAAAAATTTTGTTACATTAGAAGCCCTTTATTCTATTCACTTTTAAAAACTGAAGCATAGTTGGTTTACAATGTTGTGTTAATTTCTGGTGTACAGCATAGTGATTGTTATACATATATATATTTTTTTTCTTATTCTTTGTCATTATAGGTTATTACAAGCTAGTGAATATAGTTCCCTGTGCTAGACAGTAGGACCGTGTTGTTTAGCTATTTTGTATATAATAGTTTGTATCTGCAAATCCCTAACTCCTAATTTATCCCTCCTCCACAACCTTTCCCCTTTGGTAACCATAAGTTTGTTTTCTATGTCTGTGAGTCTGTTTCTGACTTGTAAATAAGTTCACTTGTGTCATTTTTTTTTTAAGATTCCACATATAAGTGATACCGTATCACAGAAAACTCCACTGCAGATTTAAATTTTAATCAGTGAGGAATCCTGAAAAAACAGTAACAGAAAACAGCTGGGAAGCGGTGTTGATTTCAAAATCCCATAGTGAAATCTCCATTCCACCACTGTATTTTCATAGCCTTTTGCCTGAAAGGCCAGGCAATAAATACCATTCCAGGCTCTGCCTGGAGCTGGGTTCCTGTTTTGCAGGTGGCATGAGAGGGAAAGCCTGCTGAGCTGAGGGCCAGGGGCGTTTTCCTGTCTAGTTTAGCCCAAATGGCTCTTTTCTCTGACATGACCAGGGTGTTTTCTGCTTCTTCCGAACATTACACACTTTGAGAGCACCGATGTCCAAGGCTCCTACCCTGCGAGGCTTGGGAATGCTTGGAGATGAGGGTGGGGTTGGAGGAGAGGGCTGAGCCTCCCGCCCAGGCCCGGTCAGGAGGCGGAGCTGGGGAGGAGCCCACCCTCATCCTGCCCCTGTTGCTTTTGGAAGGCTTTCCTGTGGGTTTTTACTGCTGGGTGGTCCCTCGGATCTGCCACTACATTCCAAATATTTCCAAAACTTTTGGAGAGGTGGCGGTTCTACAACAGGAGTGGACTCCCTTGGCTCAGGCGGGAGGCTGCGAGATAGAACTGAGTCAGTTCTAAGATTCTGGGCACAGTGGATCTCCGTTCCTCCCTTCCTTCCTCCGTACTGGGGACGGAACCCAGGACCTTGGGAGCATGCGCTCTCCCACTGAGCTATACCTGCCCCGCCACACACCACCACCACCTCTGCCCCAGTGGATTTTTCTTTTGCAGCCTCTTGTGCTG
This sequence comes from Camelus bactrianus, assembly GCF_048773025.1. Taxonomy (NCBI): domain Eukaryota; kingdom Metazoa; phylum Chordata; class Mammalia; order Artiodactyla; family Camelidae; genus Camelus; species Camelus bactrianus. The sequence continues at coordinate 44,118,220 of NC_133543.1, forward strand.
AGTGGTCTCCAACTTTTTGGATGGCTCATCAGAATCAGTAAAAGATGTTAAGCAGATACTCCCAATACTGTTATTTATTTATAGAGACACACATACTATTGAACTAATATATTATTAGTTAAAAACACACAGAGAATACATTTTAAGAGGAGACAATATTGAGTTCTTTGTTTTCTCAATGGCACAAAACCCCTTTTTGCTTTTACTAGGCTATAACGTTATATGCTTATTTTATATGTATATCTTCCACTTGAAAAGCTTGCTATAATTACCACTTTGTAATATGATTCGAAAGTCTGATTCTAATTGCAGTTTATTTTGATACCTGGCTTTAGTGATTATCGTGTCTAAAAACAATGCTGCAAAGATAATGGCAAGAAGTGCATTGTTGTCTGTAATGACTTCATTATGACATGTTTTTGGCCACATCCACCAGCAAGGCAAGGACTCTGCTGAAAGTTTATTAATAAATTTCCATCTAGTATGATGTCAGCGTTTCCTGGGCTAACCGGACGTGGTGTCTTGACTTACGCAGAGCTCACTGCTAGGTTGCATATTCCGACAGCTTCTTGTCATCATACAAAATTTCAGAAAATGTTTTTCACACAGTAAGACAGCAGAAGGGTTCATCGCACCTGATGAACTGTCCTGGTCTGTCTCTGCTGGGTAGGATTATATTTTAGGAACAACTCAGGCAAACTGTGAGGGAAACAAGTGGATTGGCCTAAGCTCCTGCCAGTAATACTGGTACACTCGAATGGGGTCATTGAAGAGAGTTAAATTAAGATAAGGTAAGATAAGATAAGAGCAAAGGGAAACCAGCCATGGTAGAGCAGCAATAGCAGGGAGCCCTTTCTTCCTTCCCCTAAGCCCAGAGGCCGGGCAGGGAGCAGAGATACAAGCCCAGGAGAGCTCTGGCTCCAGGCCAGGGAGCACTGTCAGCACCTGGGATTTGGGTAGAGGAACTTCCTTAGTTCGCCCAGAATGCCTAGCAAAGTACATGGTTGGGTGCCTTACACAACGGAAATCCATTTTCTCACAATTCTGGAGGCTAGAAGTCCAAGATCGAGGTCCTGGCAGTGCTGGCTTCTTCTGAGGCCTCTCTCCTCGGTTCATGAGTGGCTGTCTTCTCCCCGTGTCTTCACACTGTCTTCCCTTTGTGCCTGTATCTGTGTTTAGATATCGTCTTAGTACAGGGACACCAGTTGTATTTGATTAGGGCCTCCCTGTTGACCTCATTTTAACTTAATTACTTCTTTAAAGGCCCTATTTCTAAATTCCGTTACATGCTGAGGTACTGGGGATCAGGCCCTCACATATAAATTTGGTGGGGGGCACAGTTCAACCCATGACAGGGACACTGCCAGCCCGGGGCCCACAGGGAGAGGCCTGGGCAATGAGCCTTGCCCAGTCTTCCCTCCAGCCCACTGGCTGCAGGTACCTCACAGTGGCCTGACCCAGACGGAAGCCTGAGGCAAGGGAGCCTGCTTGACGCTGCCCTGAGGTCAGTCTCGGGAGGCAGACAATTAAAAAGAGCCATCTGGAGGAGCAAAGAGCCAATACCCAGCTCCCAGTGCTGAACTGGAAAACAGGGTTTTCATCACCCTCTACGGTTATAAGTAACTAAGAAAGAGGAGAAGCAGCCAGATAAGCCTGGCTGTTTGGCTTTGTGGATGCCCAAAGAGATGCTAGTTTCAGAGACTGCTGTTCCAAGGCTCGGCTTTGTAGGAACAGTTTAAAAATCTTCTTTTTCTCTGCTACTCAAACTTCCTCCTATTCCTTTTCCTACCTATGTCCCTTTCTCTTTGTTTTACTTTTCTCTTCTTTCTGTCCTCATCCCATGTCTCTTTTTATATCTCGCTTTTGGATTTTCCACTTCCACACCACTCTTGTTCTTCAGTTGTTTTTTTCAAACCTCTATCCTGTACCATCTGACGGTGGGAGGAAAGCGGACTTCATGGGGCAGATTAATGGCACAACACAGAAGGCTCCCTTCCTTGGGAGAGCACTTACCCTGTAATGGCAGAATTACGCCTGTCTCATGACTTATGGTGACTTACGGTTCTATCTCCCTCTGGGCAGAGCAGGAGAACCAACTTCCGCATCACCCCAGACTCCCACACGGAGCAAGATGTGAGGGCCTGAGCAGGAGAGCAAAGCTGAGGTGTTCCACCAGCCAAGAGGGTGATGTCAGAGGTGGGAGGTTGGTCACATACAGGGGACTGAGTGAGTACACGTACCAAGGCTATTGGGAAGGAACCAGGTTCCTTGCTGCAAGAAAAGAGAATGACAGATAAGGGAAAAGAACCCTGTCCTGTTGGATTGGACTTGGAGTATGGTGTGCAAACATGTTTTTCAGTGTTTATAGATCATGTCAAAAATGCAGATGTGTGTGTGTGTCGCACACCCACACCCCTATCCATACACATTCCTTAACCCTATTCAGTGACAAGGCTTGGAAACAGTGACATGTCAGTAGCAAAGAGTACATCTGTAACCAAGCAGGACCCTATGGGGGCCTTCCCAGGACAGACCCCTTCCCCATATCCTCTGTTGTAGCTCCTTTCTGAAGTACTCAGATAATAGTATCTCATGCATATTTCTCTCATTTTTCAGAGGCTAAAGCCACCACCAAATGGAAGAAATTAACTATTTGATGATCTTAAGAACAGCCCCCGGACCTCTGGTACTTAAAGATTGATCACTATCAACCAATCAGAGAATTGTGCGCAGCTGATCCCAATCCTGGGCTGCCCCTCCCTCACCGAGCCTTTAAAAAGGCTCAGCTGAACCCTTTCAAGGAGTTCAGGGTTTCCGGGGCATGCGCCATCCTCTCTCCTTGCTTGGCCCAGCAGTAAATATTTCTTTGCTCCAAACGCAAGCGTTTTGGTATTTTTTGGCCTCACTGTGTGTTAGGCACACAAACTTGCATTCAGTAACAATTTTGCTGAAGGCAGCCTAGGGGTCTGAGCCTGCGGCAGTTCAACCCTGGCCAGAGGCAGCAGCCCCTTCCCTGGGTCCCAGCAACCGCAAGAGCTCAGTTCACTCCAGGGAACTGGGAAAGACTCGCCCGGGCAGGAGCCGGCCGCCCCACGTATGAGGCTGTTTGGAACCAAGAAACTTCCAGCGCTGCTGAGGGACCACGTTCCGAGTCACTGCGAGGTAAGTCGCTCCAGCTTGCACTGGCTGGGAATTCTCGTCTGACTCGTCCCTTGTGGGAACTGAGCCACTGCGGGCTGACTGTGAGCCACTCTGGGTCCGTTTTCTCTCTCGAGCTGGGTGCATCTGTTTGGAGGCCTCCGTCTGGGAATGGAAGTGGAATTCTTAGATTACACCTCCGCTGATTGTGCAACTGTAGTTTATTGTTTGTGTTTTTATGTGTATCATTTTACGGTGAGCCACTCTGGCTTGTGCAAGGTGGGAAAATTCTACCAGCTTTACCTGGGCTGGTTCCCTTCCAGGAAGTGAGCCATTCTGGGTGCACTGGGAGCCGCTCTGGGTCCATTCTGTTTCGGGAGCCAGGCTACTCTGGAAGCCTCCATGTGGGAGTGGGAGTGGAATTTTGGGGCTACACTTCATCTGATTTTTTTGTTTGTGGGACCATGTTTGTGGTTTGTATGTGTGTGCGCATCCGTACTTGCACTGGCTGGTTGTGACGTCTTTGGATAATGAGGCTCACGTGTGTCGACAGCGGCGCATTCTTCCCTGTTGCGTTGCCTTCGCCTGCGGCTTCTGGCCTCCACTCAGCTTCGCCTGTAGTGGGCCGTTGGTGGGGCTCTCCCCTTTTGGTTTGACGGGGCATTGGTTGGGAATCCCCTGTTTTGGGACTAGGGAACTGTGACTCTGAGAGTCCGTTTTGAATTGTTGTTTGCTTGCTATTTGATAAAATCAGCTATGAATAATTAAGTATGGATGATCAAAGCTCTGTTCCATTTTATAGTTCCGCTAGGGTGTATTTTGTAAAACTGAGAGACCTTCAGCTGTGCTTCCATAAATGAAAGAAGATGATATATTTTATTGTAACACTGGGCTCAGTAATTCCTGAGATCTGGGGAACAGTGGCCCCTAATGGCTCCACTATTGTATCAAAGTGGGCCTTCGGCAATTACTTCGGCTTTTATCTTGGGTATGTGTTTGTGTCTGGGTACATGAGTACAAATCCTGTTCTCTCTCCCTGGTTTTGCTGAAATGTGAATGTGAGCAAATAATATATGTGAATATGTGAATATATGTGAATGTGAGCAAATAATATATATGTATAATCGTGTATATAATTGTAAATGAGCTCTACTTAATTGACTTAAGTGTTTACAAAGTAAATACTTCTAAGGATAAAAGATGCTAGGCAGAACAAATTTAGGGTTCATGTGATCTGGGAAATACTCAATATTGAATTGATACCTGATGTTAAAGCTAGCCTAAGTTTGTTAGTATAATCAATACAGACATGTCTTTTATTGTACCTTGATTAACTGAAAGCCAATAAGTTCATGTTGTTTCTGTCGCAGAGTTTGTCAGCAGGAATTAAAAAATAATTTGGTATGATGAAATTCTTATAAGTGAATTAAATGCAAATGAGTTAGGAGTTTTTGGGTGAACGCTTTAGAAATATGTTTTAGGAATGACTACTTAAGAGTGGTCTCCCCAGATATTCGGTGGCTTAACATTTGAGAGTTTGCTAAATTAAGTTAAATAATGGGAGTTTACTAAATAGTTGGATAGCTAGGTCATTCTCAAACAAGACACTGAGACATTCACTAGAAAGGAAGTTTTTTTTTATCTTTTCCTCTTTTTATTCCCTTTTTGTCAATTGGTTATCAAGTCTTGTAGAAATTAAGACTTGAGAATTGAGGATTCTAATTTCAAATATGTAATTGAAGTTACTAAAAATAATGGGGGAGGCATTTCAGCGTAGAGTAGGAAAGTAGGATGTATGTTTTGAGTAAAAGAAAAAAAGAGATGAGGAACGGAATTGCATTTTCTTAAGGGAAAAGAGTGATTTGGTCCTGGAGCTGGTTGTTTCTAGTCGGGCTGAGATTAGATTGGACTTGATAGGGTAAATGGATTTTGTTATTGAAAGTAGGCTGTGCAGGACTAAATCTGGTTCCTCTGTTAAGGGAACAAGTTTACTTAGAATGCTCTGATAACGGATTGTGTGAAACGTGGTATTTTTGACAGACTTCCTGTTGAATTCTAATTGAAGTTCTTTTGACTTCAGCTAACTTTGGGATGCTTCAGAGGGTCCCTGAGACATCTCAGAGAAAAATATTAAGCTAACTAGGATTGGTTGGTATGTTGAATTGCATGGGAAACATTGTCAAATGAGTGATAAGCCTCCTCAGCTTGTACAGTATGGATAAATGTTGGTACGGACATTCTAGAAATTACATGGAGTTTTTGAAATTTAGATATGCCCTGGTGTGATGCTATCCGTCATGATTCTGGTGTTATCTTGAGAAACTTTATGTTGCAGCAACTTGATTAAGCCTCTTGTCAGAAGCATTGTAACTGGGTCTTAACCTTGCCTTTTTCGGTCTTTTGTTATCCATAGACAGTCAAACTGATGCTTTGCATAGCTGCTTCATCTTCCAGACGGCTTGTAAAGGGGACTCTTTGACAAGTACGGGTTCCTTTTAAATCATACTGCTGAATATACTGTATGTATGTATTTACATGCAATATAATGTATTTGTGCAGTTGAACTAATAATTCTACATAATAAAACTGAAAAAGGAAAAAAAAAACTCATACTGCTGAGCTGGGTGGGATATTTAAGAAGTCAAATGAAAACTCTAATTTCATAAAACTATTAGTAAAAAGGGGTTGATTGCACAGGATTGAGTGAACTGGTGAATATGGTTGAAATTTTTTGGTTGTCTGAAGTATTACTGGCTTTTAATCTATGTTTTCTAAATGAACTGTTTACCACGTGTTTGTCTCTCTATCAGTATTGCCCCCAATGTTTAGGAAAGAGAATTCTCTAATGGAATTGTCACAGAGTACAACTACTCATGATGTGTAACAATGCCTGCTGTAAGCCTGTTGCTAAAAGCACATGTACGGTGCTTGTGTAACACCTGGGTGTAAGTGATAAAATGTATGGCCTGTAAGGTGCTTCCCCATTAACATACCTCTGAGCCTGTTCACAATGTCTGCTTCGTTTTCCCCCCAACGTGGATAACCGGGCAAATATAAAGGAGGCCTAGCACCAGGGACATGATCTAAACCTGGGGCAGGAGCCACCACCCCAGCACAGAATGACAGAGATTTTGATCATCAATGCTTTCTATTAAAAGACTTGTAATCAAAAGGGGAAATGTGCACCTACTGAGGTATGGGGAAGTCATTCTGGCTTATGCATGGTTTGACTTAAACTTTACTGACCAGTGATGCCTGTTTTAGGGCATTTTGGACATGCATTATACATCTGCCTTGGCCTTGAGGAGGGGAATGCATTTGAAAGTCAAAATGGAGCAGCTGTGGTTCAGACATCCAAGGTAAAGCTAGGTGGCCCTTGTGGCGGTGATTCCAGACACGTTCCCGCGTTGTTGAGAACGCTGACTTTCTGGGCTGCGTCATACTCGGGATGCTGCCAGCCATTCTCAAAGCCGCGTCTGCTGGCAGATGGCAGCTGCAACCTTATGACCTCAAGTTCTCTTGTAACTATTTAATTTTTAGACAATAAAGTTGCTTTAGATCAGATGTTAGCAGAAAAAAGGAGATGTATAGTGACCAATAGCTCTTGTTGTATATATGTTAATATCACATCAAAAGTTAAAAGCCCAAAAAGTAGACAATTGGCCATCTGGCTACAGGTCTCCCACAAAGTGCCAGGTCTAGACTGGTTTTCAGGCTTGTTCTCCTGAATTCCTCAGGGAAGGAGATCTTAATCATACAAGACTCAGATCCAGGACTTGGAACTCAGGAATATTTCCAACTCAGTGTCCATCTCCCAAATCGAGGTAGGACCATGCCCCATTTCAGCAGGAATTGGTCAGTGTGGTCATTGCCCCATTCCCTAAAGGATTTGGGGAAGGATGAAACAGAGTTGGAGATTGAAACCCAGTTCCTCTGCCGAGTTTATGATTAACCTCTTCCTGTCCAGCACCTGTTCTCCTCAAGATTGAGGAGTATTTGAGAAAAGGGGGAACTGTAACCCAGCAGGACCCAGTGGGGCCTTCCCGGGACAGACCCCTCCCCCATATCCTCTGCTGTGGCTCCTCTCTGAAGTACCCAGATACAAGTATCTCATGCATATTTCCTGAGTTTTTCAAACGCGAAATACCACCACCAAAAGGAAGAAATTAACTACTTGATGATCATGAGCATGTAGCCCCCATTCTGATATTAAGGATTGAAAACAATTAATGACTGATCACCACCAACCAATTAGAGAATTGTGCACAGCTGATCACATACCCTGAGATGCCCCGCCTTCGACTAGTTTTTAAAAGTGCGCAGATAAAATCCTTCAGGGAATTTAGGGTTTTGGGGGCATGAACCATCCTCTCTCCTTGCTCAGCCAAGCAATAACACTTTCTCTGCTCCAGACTTAGACGTTTTGGTATTGTTTGGCCTCACTGGGCTTCGGGCAAACAAACTTGCTTTCGGTAACACATCTAGTGCCCAAGTCTTACCTCCTGAAGACCATTCTCCACTAAAAGGAACCAGGACTCTTTGGAGAAATAGCTGAATCCAGGGCTGGAACAGGGAAGCATAAGGTGAGCTTGGGACATCTGGTGATGCCTGCAAGCGAGGAAGTGCTTGAGGAGTAACAGGATCATGTCTGAAAACACAGAAGCTGGCTTGCAGAGGCTCCCAGCGGCCAAGGTAGGGACAGTTTGAGAATCAAAATAAGGATTGTAATTGTTTAGAACCCATTGAACAAAATAGGAAACCCTGAGCCCATACTCATATAAACAAGTAAATGAATAAATTCAGGTTTGAGGAAGTTGAGCATATTTACATGGTTCCAAAACTTATCTCCCCACAAAATACTTACTAACTGCAAAGTGGGAAAGAGTAATTTTAGGAGATGCCAGGCAGACACCAGCTTAATTAAGTGATCAAAAGGAACATCACTGATGATGAGACGAAATCACACACCTCCCAACGGGATGCAGTGAGAACACAGCTCCACTTCGGTGATACTCCTGCCAAAGGTGTAGAACCATGTGGAAAAGTCAAACAAACCAATCTGAGGACCCTCTGCAAAATAACTAGCCTGGAATCTTCCACTGTGTCCCAGTCACAAAAGTTAAAGACTGAGGTGATATTTCAGACTGTAGGAAACCAAAGGAACATGATGAAAAAATGCAGTGCATGATTTTGAACTGGATCTTTTTACTACAAAGGCATTGCTGGAGTAATTAGTGATGTATCAGCATTCCTTTCCCGATTTTGATAGTTACATTGTAGTCCTGTAGGAGAATTTCCTTGTTTGTAGAGGTCATGGAACATTGGATTGACAATTTGCTCTCAAATAAATCAGGATAAAATGTTTTTGTATTGCAACTTTTGTTTCAATTTTTTTTTTTAATTTAAGAAATACATTTAATAGCACAACCACTTTGGGGGGAAAAGAGAAAGATCTTATAAACACAAGACTCCCATTGAGAAAACATGAAAAATTCTTTGTGTCTGGTGGACCATACAGGGCTGTGCCTCGACACCCCTGGGGTTCCCTATGCGTTCTCCTCAGCTCCCAAGGGTCATTTGATTGAAAAAAACAGAGAAGCATGATTAATTGTGAGAGTCTCTGGAAAGCCACAGCATCAGGTAATGGAAAGTCCTGTGATCCTATATCCCAGCTCCCAGGCCTTGCCGCAGGGGAGCGAGCGCCTGCCCAGCCCGCCAGCCCGGCCGTGCCCCCGGCTGCTTCTCGAGAGTCCGAAGACCCAGGACAAGGGCCTTAGGCATCACTTGAAGTGCTCAGCGAGTGGCAGGACGACTTGGGGCTTCCTACTCTCTTCCCTTTGAGGGGCTGAATGTGGAAGTGAAAGGAAACCTAGAATGTCTGTGCTGTTGTGACACAGATTTGTGTTTCAGAATTGGAACCGTGGGCTTCGTGAGAGGGATGAAGGACATCTGAGAAGAGACTTAACTGAGAATGTCCATTATGAGTCTCTAGCCTCCCAGAATCACTTTTATGGAGTAGTGCTTTGGCGTGCTGTCCTTGGCTTTCCCTGAGGGGCCCTACCTGAAATCCCCTTGGGAAGGTGTGATTGTATCGGCAAAGAAATGTGGAAGACACTGCCCAGTGATTCCTGCAGGGGTCCCTATTTAAATTAGCAAATGCTATCTTTTTCCAGAGGATCTGGTAGTCTTTGCTTGCTTTGACAGTAAGAGCTATAGATGTGTGTACCTTTCTCCCTTTTCACCTTGGCTGCCAGAAAACTCAAAATCATTGAAGTTCAACTATAGGGATGGAGGAGGTTTTCTGGCTTGCAGAACTATGTCTGTGCTCTCCTTATCTCTCTTCATTGTTAACCTCTCCAGCTTTGATTTTTAAAATTTGTTTTATTGTGTTTCCTGAAGTTGCTTCAAACTTTTGTAAAATAAAGATTTATAAAACAGAAGAATCATTGGAAGAGTGAAATTAAGGGAATCAGAAAAATCTCTAAAACAGAGCTAAACATTAGGAAGAAAACCATGCATGCAACAAGAACAGAAGTAGTTCCTTCAGTATTTCTTAAGAGAAAATAAGGGGCAAAGAAGCCAGGAATAGCATTCGTATTTTTCCTGCATATGTCAAAGCAATGTGTAACAAAGCGGATATGATGGGATTCTGGACTAGACTTCTGTGAATAAAGTAGCAAGAGCTCTCAAGATACAGTGGCGGGGGTCAGAACACTGCACAGGTGTTTGCAAACCATAATCTCAGGCATGCAGAACATCTGACCAAGGATAGGTTAAAAAAAAATGTCAAAATGACTTTATTAGGAATGTATCCTACACCCTGGTTGGTTACAACAGAACAAAACAGGATGACACTTTTGTTACACATTCCAATATTTTCAGAGCAGGAGTGACAAAAGAAGTCAAGTCTTTGGACATCTACTCCAGGTCTCACTCTGGTAAAGGCAGAGCTACCAAAGGCTTCCTTTGTCTGCCTGACAATTTCATTTGTCAGAAGGCAGAGGAACTAGTGAGGAAAACAGCTGCTTTGGAGTGAATTCTGATCAGTAAACTCACTGGTGGTGACACTTGTAGCTTTAACTATTCCTCACTTATGAAAGTGGTAAGAATCTCAGGAGAGAGTGTTTGTCATCTTGGTGCCCATCACAGAACTCCCAAAGCTTTTTATTTAGATCACACTTTTGTTACTTCTCCAAATATTGTCATTTATATGCTGTCTCCTTGCAAGAATGTCCCAAGAAGATGATGCAGGAAAAGCGGATGTGGGGTGTGAGAAGGGCCGTGTCCCAGGCCTCGGCTGAGCTCCTGGGACGTGCCCCGCCAAGTGTGGGTACTTGGCTTCAAGCAGGAAAGAATTCAAGAGCGAGCCACAGTTGAGGAAAGGTAGATTTATTTAGGGATACATACTACATACAGTGAAGGCTGTTTCAAAAGGCAAGAGAAAGGCCGTGAGGTGTTGGGGTTGGGTGCTCAGATTAGAGTAAAAGTAGGTACACACTCCATAGACAGAGTGTGGGCTGTCTCCAGAGAGGAGGGAGCAAAAAGGACCATATCGTGTTGTCTTTCTGTCTTCTGATGTAAGTACTTCTGGTGCAGTATCTTTTAAATGTAAAAAATTAATCAAGTGTGCTCAATTGGAATATAATGAACATAGCAACTTGCATAATTTCACGATGATCTGACAACATTCTTTACGTTTTTTTTCTTGTTTATAAAATATTTTCATTGTAGACAACTAGAAAAATTTGGAAAAGTATAAATGAGAAAATACAAACTTTCCAAACTCCTTTCACCCACAGCTAAGCATTTTGAAGTACCTTCTCCTCCCCTTTTATACTCAAGTACTGCTTCATCATTAGGAGCACTCTGTAGCTACAGTTGTGTGCCTAAGAGTTCCTGTTCACCTTCTATCCTGAGTATTTTTCATGCCGTGAAAATGTCTTCATTTAAAAATGGCTGCATAATATTCCATTGCATGTCTTTATTATAATTAATCATTGTGACAAAAAAAAATGAAACGTAAGGATTTTAATTGGCTACAAGCTTTAAGAACTGAGAAGTCAAGAAGGAAACCATTTCACGTGCACTAGAAGGATGGGGCTGAGCCAGGGAGATCGGTGCAGAGCCGGGCTACTCCTGGGGTTCTGGGTTTTATCCTGCATCTCCTGTGGTGCATCTGGAGGATGAGCTGATAGTGCAGAGGAGCGTGGAGCCAGAGCTGATGAGGGACAGTTAAAGCTACAAGGAATTTTCAACCCAGAGACAATTTGTGGAGCTATCAGTTTCCCACACACGAGGAATGACTGACTTGTCTCATTTTTTAAAAAGATTTTTTGATAAATGGCCGTACACTAAAAGACTTTTCTTGGTGTACAGTTCTATGAATTTTAGCACATATATAGATTTGTGTAACCACCACATTCAGGATATAGAAGTTCCATCACTCCCCCAGACTCCCTCGCTCTATCCCTTTAGGGTCACATCCTCTGGTCCCCTTTAAATCACTGATACGGTATCTGTCACTATGCTTTTGTCTTTTGAAAAATGGGAATGACTGACTTATTCTGTGGTCTCTCAATTGGCAGAACTAAAGCTGACAGGTAGAAATGACAAAGTTGAAAATTTGACTCCTTGAGCAAGTTTGAGAGCTTTCCAAAACGATATAGGATACCCAGAGAGGTGGGAAGTGCCCCGTCACTGGAGGTATTCAAGCAGAGGACATGGCTCCAAACCTGCAAGTCTCGTTTACGATCCATATCTTGTGTAAATGAGCAGTATAACCTAGTTCTAATCTCAGTCTCTCCAAGTCACATTAAAAAAAGAAAAAGGAACGATAGCATTAAAGTTTGTGTTCGATCCAAAGCCACCTGTTTTCAATTCTGAGCAGCCGAGAGAACTGCCAGCACTTTCTTGAGCTTCGAGTCACGAGGTGTGGCAAGGCTTTTGGCTTCCTCCCCTGCTCCTGGCTTCCTTGAGCTTTAAAAGTCACATACAAGTTACTCCCCAGTCTGAGCAACAACGCTCTTAGGAGGGAGCATCCGGCATCCGGCAATGGGATTATCTGTGCGTTAGTTCTTACGATGAACCCCCAGTTCAAGAACCCTGTAATCCCCAGCGGTGTGCGCCTGGAAATAGGTGCTCAGTTTCCACCAGCAGCGCCCCTCCGAGGCCCTAATTTACACGCTCCCGGGCCTCGGCCCTGGAGCTCGCAGCTGCCGGTGAAGAGCGACAAAACCCTCCCTCTAGTGGCTCGAGGGAGAACACTCCCGGGCCCTGCCAAGACCTAGCGCGGTAGAAGACAGGAGACGCTTCGGAGCCATGCCGCAGGCCGAGATTCCATGGCCTGGCCGAGTTCATCCGCACAGACGGGCACCCGGCACCGCCTCTCAGCCGTGCCGAGCCGGTGGGCAGCGGCCCGCAGCCCCGCGCCTCTCCGGCCACGTGGCCTGGCTGCCCACCGGGGCGCCCGCATTCTCGGCCAGACCACGACGGGAGGGGTGCTTATCTCATCACGATGCTATTTGAGGGAGGAAACTGCCCGGCTTTTCTTTAACCCCCAGGGGAGTTTTCCTCCCTCCTCACCCACTTGCCATCTTCGCAAGCTTTTTGTGCGTAGGGGAAGGGGTGGTGGTGACAGGCCTGTGACCTTTACCCCAAGGTCGCTGGATCTTTTCCTTTGTGGTCAGTCTGGTCTGAAAATCTGGGGGACCCCACTCAGGCTGGGAGGCACGCCTTTCTCCAAGTGAAGCATTTAGGAAATTTGAGGAGTGGAATTCAGGCTCCAGTGGAGTCACCTCGCACCACTGCCCAAGAAGGGCGAGGATGATAGGAAGAAAACGGGGCTCCACGTCCGCCCACCGCCCTCCCTCACCCCCGCGGACACAGACAGGGAAGCATGCAGGCCAGAGAGCAGCGGCCAGCCTCCTCCCTCCCTCCCAAGGCAAGAATTTCACCCCGAGGCCAGGACCCAGCCCATCTCAGACAAAAGAGGAAGTTCTGGCTCTTACGCTGAGGAACCACAGCGGTTTGGCTAACTGGGGTTAATCCCCAAGGCGCTGCAGGTCCTGTGTGTGTCCTACTGGCTCAGTCCTGTTGCACAGATAGAAATGGTGCTCTGAAAAGGTGTTTTTCAGTTTCCGTGTAAAAGACAGCCACTGGATGTCCCAGGACTCATGACACAAGCTATCTTAAAATATGACAAGAAAAAGTTAACAAAACCTAAGGTGCTCAGTAGCCCAACAGTATATTCCTGCCTCTGGTGGTCAGTCATCTGAGAGAGCCTGGGGACAACGTGACACTGGGGCAGGACACGAGGCCACGCAGCTTATACTCTTAGCCGTCTGCATTCATCTCCATGAGGCCACACTTCGCTCCTGTGCCAACACCTTCCTCTCTGAAGCACTGGTTATCATCAAAGGACCGGGGTTCCTTTTCTGAGTCAGTGTGCAGTGGGGCTTTCTCCACTCTGGCAAATTCAGTCCCCTAAGACCCATGTGTCTAATTCATGTATCCCATGGCACACGTTGCAGGGGAGGCAGGCAGAAACGGAGGCTGTGGATGCTTTTCTTGCCCACTCGTTTCACAACAGCACCACAGGGCAGCAGAAAAAACCCTGTACAACTACGCAAAAACATCTCATTCACCTTGGGTAAAAGGAGTCAATTTCTCATTCTAAGAGCCTACCATAAAGCATGTCAGTGTGGGGGAGAGAGGTGTCATCTCTCCCCAGTGAATGCTGCACTCCCAGTCAATCCCAGCCTTCTACTGGGAACAGCCAGACAATGTCACTAAAGGAGGGCCACGGTCATGAAGGCAGGGATAGGAGCATCTTGAAATCCTTACCCATGAGCTTGCTTACCAGAGATGGGACACTGCTTTTACTCTGTCCTCCTGGCTGGGCAATGATGGAGTGTGCCACAGTCAAGAGGCAAGTCAGGGAGGAAGAAGGAGGGGGTGTCTGGCTCTTTAGTCTTTAAGAACAGACCAAAGGTGGACTCTGCTGAGAGGAAATGTGGGGAGCTGATAGTTGATGTCTCTGGTCCCTGTACAAGAATTGAAAAACTGAAAATGAAGGGGGTGGAAAGTTCCCCCCCGCCCCGTTCTTCCAAAGGAAGTATATTCTTGAGTACACATTGCATCTGAAATAATTTTCAACTCACTTTTAAACTAATCCACTGAGCTGAAGGGAGGTCAGAAATGAAATTAAATTCTGATATACATTTAATCTAACCTAAAAGAAATTGACAGGAAAGATAAAATTTCAGATGTTTTTTATTCAAAGGTTCTCAAAAGAAATAAAACAGAAAAAGCTAACAATCTGATCAAATGTACAGTTCAAAAATGTCTTTTGGCGTTTAACAACAAGTCCTAGGAAAGAAAACTACAGAGTTATCTTGAACCGGACAAATAAGTTACCACTGGCAAGTTTGTGGCACTAGTAAAACAAAAATAAAAAATTAACTCTCTTGATCATATAGATATCTCTATGAAAATCTTTTTTTTCAATCTGTACAAAAGGTCTTTCTTCATAAATTAATTTTTTTTATAATTTAATGGCTGTCTACTATGTGATGTTTAACTGATTTTTTTTTTTATGTACAGAGGTTATGTTTCCCAAATCTTACCCAGACGAGTATGGCACTTAGTTCAGACATTTCTAGCAGCAGATTTCCCCCTCCCCTCTAACTGAGCTATCAAATTTCTGTCTTAACTAATGCAAAAATATCAAGTAGTGAGAGACCCAGGTTTGTAATGTACTAGGTACAAGGAGGGTGCTGCATTCGGTCTGGACTTTCACAAAGCAGTAATATTCCAGGGAGCATAGAACCAATAATACCACAACTTTAAAAAAGGAAACAAAAACAAAAACAAAAACACATTTCTCTTATGACTATGTAATTTTCACTAGAATCTACACTTCTCAGAGCAGCAAGGACTTTTGAAACTATGAAATGTCACCGACATCTATAATCAAATACAAGCATAAATTTTAAGAACTAAAAAATACTCGAAAGAAAGAACTGCTTCGCCCTAGCTCCTGAGCTAGGAAGGATTTGGTCTGTGGAAACAGGGAGGGCCAGCAACCTGTCCCAGCACAAAAGAAAATAGACTCTGAGGTAGATAACTGATCACACACAGTTGACCAGACAAGTACACAGTTTTGGAAGACAACTTAATTTACCATTGCTTTTCAAACGTATGCAATTGTCTTAATAAAAGAGCTTTAATAACAGTGAATTATCTTATAGGTACTAGAGTAGAAATAACTGTATTTATGAATCAGGAATTTCATAGTTTCAAAATTGGTTTTTCTTTACACTTAACACTTGTAGTGATGATGTAAAGTGTGGCACTGCTTGGATCCAAATCTTCCTTCATGCTTGTTTGTTTGTGTGTGTCCATACATCAATTAAAATTATAAAACCTAAATGCAAAGGTACAAAAAAGGCACATTCTCCTAACCGCAAACTGGTCCGGCAAAAATAAAGAGCACAGAAGATGTGATGCTGAGACAAGTTGGAGCTACTGGTTACTGGCTCTTCGGTCTTTGGTGAAGTTACCTTTAAAAGTGCCAAGTAATTTTTATTTCTCAGATTTACATAATAGAGAGAGCTAGTAGCCAATTGTTTTGCTTCTATTCATATCTCAGCTTATGTTTGAAGATAAATCCTTACTTTTAGCTTTTGCCATTTAGTTGCAATAGCAACATTTTTTTTCGGTTTGCCAGATCTCAGGCGTCATTCTCATTCTAAAGCACTATCATTAGTATAAAGGAAGGACAAAACATTCGGTGACTCCCCTCCCCCGCCCCCCACCCCCAGCCCCACGCTACCTACACTAAATCTAGAACATCAAGTTAGGTTTTTTTTCCTGAAAAAAGGCAAAAAAGACTTTACATTGCATCATACAGCAGATATCCTAAATCAGTCAAACTATCAGAGGAAACTGTTGGCGTACAGCCTTACAAACAATTTACCCTATTAAAAGTTCCCCAGTCAGAAAATGTGTTTCACACAAAACATTTTTCCCTTCTTGCATTTCACTACCTTACACATTATGTGAAAAATCATTAAAAACACCTACTACATATTTAAAAAAGCCAAAATTTCAGCAACTTTTATTGACTACCTTTTAAAAGCCCTATGCTGCTGTTTTACAAGGCATAATAGACCAGCCCATTTGGTCAAAGCATTCTACATCATTAGTTTGAACTAACTTTTACTGAAACAGCTACAGCATCAAAAGAGTTAAGGCAAATTGGAATTCATAGAAAAGGATAAGACACTTCACACTACATTGAAAGGAAAACGGAAAGCTAAGAAGAGAGACACTGACGGCAACACGGAATTACGGCAACACTCGCATTGCAAGCACAGAACACCATGGGTGAAGTCGGACTATTGAAACTTCAGAAAGCCCATGTCATACAGCTGAAAAAAACAAACGAAACACAAAATGAACAAAACGACAAAAATCCGGTCATGCACTTGGGTAAAGTCTTCATGGTCTTTGTGCAGACCCAGAAAATTGAAGTTTTCTTTTTTTTTTTTTCTTTTTTCTTTCTTTCTTTTTTTTTTGTTTTTGCATTGTAACATTTGATAAAAATCTTTTGTTTTTGTTTTTTGGGTTTTTTTTTTGTTTTTTTTGTTTTTTGTTTTTTTTTTTTTTTTTACTAAAATAAACCTGTTCAGGGGAACAGCTACTAGATGAATTTAAGGGTTTTATGCACCTTATAGAACTTATAGCAAAAATAGTTTTAGTTGATTTCATTATAAATAACGTTTTCAAGAACCTGTGCAAAACTGTCAATAATTTCCTAAAGCACAATTGATCAGAAAAATCCATGATTGTTCAGCCTTCACACCCTTCTTCACGTAAGAACACCCTTCTGTACATCTGGAAGAGAAAAAGAAAAGACAAATGCTTTTGCAAGTTTGGTATAATATACCACAGAGCTTTGTCATCTCTTGTTTTGAAGATATGTGTGTTTTAGAAAGGCTGTGCTCATCGCTGACGGAAGACCAAAAATGCAAACTCTGGAACTGAGGGTCACTTTCTACCCCCAGTCTACCTTTCAAATCTGGGACCTGCAGCATACTTCACCAGAGCAATCCAGAAACCCAGGTGTTCTCAGTTCCACACAGCTGTTTTCCTGCAACTGCAATATGCCTGGTCAAGTGACAAGTTGAGATCTGTGGTCTAAGTGAGGGCTGGGAAAGCAATCTCTCCATCTAAGGACGGTCACATTAGATTCACAGTCAAGACATCACTAATCTTGTAATGCTAGGTTATGCAAAATCTTACACTATATTTCCTTCAGTTTGTGAGCATTAAAACAATATAAGTATGGAATATGCATATAAATGTACCGTAGGACAAATTTGGTACCTGGTGTCATCTGATGTGTTACCAATTTTGGGGGGGGGGCAGGGTAGGGAGGGAGAGAGTAAATATATATTTGACTTCAATATAAGGCACTGTTCTTTTTGAACAGAATATTTGATCTACAAATCCACAAAATCACTGATTCTATTGTTTCAGTAACATTGGATCCCCTGGCCATGATTAAAGCAGTATGACCAAGCCTGAGTTGTTCTAAGTACCATTTTGATACAAGAAATCATAGACTTTCCTTGACTCGAGCCCTACAGTTACGGAGACCTTTCCCTCATACCTCACAGTTACTTATTGGGTTGAAAGGTATATGGAGAATGGTCATTAGTCGTCTCTACAGCCACCTGCTGCTGACCACTCGCCTCCTACAACAAAGCAGAACACATGAGACATGTGAGCAATGAAATCCAAACTCTGCTCCCCAGGTCTGAGTCCAACATCCTAAAACAAGCCCTCTTTAAAGATGATTTTCTTAATGTCATATAAAGCTTTCAAGGTTAATTATTTCCCTAAGGAGTTAAAATGTCTGATAGACTCAAAAACCTCCTGCGACTTTTATGAGTTGTCTTTTCCTATCAACCTACAATTTATCAAACAAGTTTCTTATCCCTTGGGGCCAGATGTGACTTGGAATTCAGTATTTTCAGATTTTAGATTCTGAAATAATGCACATGCTGTATATCACAGAATATACCCAGGTGGTCTAGGTCTAATCAAACACGTGAACAGGTCTCCGCTGCAAGGTGTGAATGTGGGCAAGTGGGGTAAAGATCTTGTCTTGCATCAGTTCAGTTTGGGTTTTTGCCATAGGTTGGTTTTTCGCTCAAGTAGTTACATTTTTCTTTTCAGACTTGTTTCAGCATTGGAGATAAGGGATTGTGGATTCTGGTAACTGTGGGTGTCAATGACTGTGCAAATTTAAATCATTTAGAAGCAAACAAAACCAACCAAACCCCACCTCCCCCCAAATCCAGCCACAGTCCTAGGGCTGTTTCTGGAATTGGAACCTATGGGATCTGCCTAGCAGGTGGGATCCACCGGGTTGATGAATTTCCTTGGAATTTCAAGAGTACTTTGCAGGAAAACACTATGCTTCTTGCCCAACTTGAATTCAAATGTCAGCCTTCTTCAATAGCAAGCACTAAGAGTTATTTAGCTATACTGACAGCCTCTACAGAAACAGGTATGGTTTGTTCCTCATCTCTGTTACAGTTTTGAAAATCAGTTTTTTAAAGTATCTTATTTTTGTTTTTTTTTTATAATTCTTATTATTGATATAATCTTTGGCACTAGGATTGCAAACTCCAGCTTTATCTTAATTTGCCTGTAAGGATCATTTTACAGGAGACAGGATAGAGACTTGAAGGGGTATGACATGTGCTACAAGTTTAGAAAATATTTTTGGGAACCTTGAGGGGTGTGGCCTGGATATTGCTGCACTAATTTGTAAGCAGAGAATTACATTTCAAAGTTGGAAACAACTCTCGGTATATACTCCCTCTAAACTCAACTCTTCATGCAAATGTTTGATTTTTGATTGATTCTTGAGTTCTATTTTACCCCCTTCTGAAACTACTCATTGCCAGAATGGCACTGGATGGTCTGTACCAACCTCCACAGGAACCGTCGCCGTCTGCATGTGTGGGTACTGTGGCAAATAGGCCCCTTGCATAGCTGATGTGGCAGGCATGTACTGAAAAAAAGAACATGGTCAGGATGGGCAATGATAAGCCGTGGGTGAAGATCATTACAGTTTCTCGTCCTCAATAATGCAGTATCATTAATGTGCTATTTTATTTTAGAAGATCTCTCCCTTAAAGGACCTCATCATTTTCCAGCAGCTCCCTGACCCAGTGTCTAGAATTGTTTCCATAGGTGGAGACCCAAGAAATAAATGACTTGTTAGATCTTTAACAGGCCACTGAAAAATAGGAAACAGACCCTTGCTTTCCCAATGTTGACAGTCATCTTTTCCCAAAGGGAGCAGAGGTTTCTAACTTGATCTCGCTGGCTGGATGTGGCCCTGGTTTATCCTGGATGAGCTGCTGCTGCTGGCTGTGAATGTAAGTCAGGAAAACCCCGTGTTCTTCAATTAAAAGCCATTTTTAGCATCTTAACGCTACACGTATCAACTTTGGAAGTTAATTTGGCATCCGCTCGACCCAGTATCAAACTGAGTCCCCCGGACTTGGGGAAAACAGTATTAAGATTGTGATTCAGTGCCTCCAAAATACATACAAAAAATAGATGAGGAAGAATCCCCTGCTTTTACTACCATGTATCACTTTCCTCTTTGGCTTCATGAGACCAGGTCTGCGGGTGTGAATGAATGACACCCGTTACTAGTGCTAGAAGTGGTCCTGTGTGGATGCTAGAGTCAGATAAAGCAGACAGGGACACCCAGGGGGCAGACTTTCAGCTCGTCAATTAATCAAGGAATATCGGAGTGTTTACTGTGTGGGAGACAATGTGGGAGGTGCGAGGGTATCACATATATTCTTTGACACCACACAGCCTATAACTGACAAGGAGGACACAGACTGCATGAATGTACCCTCCTCTGTTTGCCGAGACACACGATAGTAATTTGCCACCTACTGTTCCAGTGCTGCCTAGTGACAGATGACTCATCTGCTGGGCCAGAGGGCTGATCATAGATGCGGGCTGTAGTGACATGGTGTGCTCCATCGAGGGGGTTAACACGGCACCCTGGGGAGTCAGAGACAGAGCAAGTGAGACAAACGGAGGGAGGGAGTGAAGATTCTGTAGCCACCTTCTGCAAAGGAAATGCCTTAGTCTGCTGAGGAATATGAAGCAAAAATAACCTCTCTTCAACCTCGCAAATGATATCATAAATGATTTCTTAAAAATATTCTTCTAGATTGTGCTTCCTGAGACTTTTTAAAGAGCACTCACTTCACAGAAATCCCAGTGTTAAACACCTCTCCCTTCACCTTCACTTAACTGTAAACAAGCTAGGCCACAGGGGGCGCTGTGATAGGAAATGCAAACTATTTTTGATTGGCTAGGGTTACAGAATGCTTTCCTAATGTTTTTCTTTAACAGATGACAGTTGATGTTTTAGGCTGTCGCAAAACAATACACTATATTGAATGTTACAAATACAGTGTTTTGTTTACCAGTGTTAAAAAAAGATAGTCATCTGATTCAAGATCAGGCTGTTAGGGTCAAGAGCACATTCTTCACTCAGTGTTCCTCTGAGCTCTTAACTACAATTTGGTACCGGGGGAGGGAAGCAGATTCAGATAAGATAAATAACCCGATTTCAAAGTCTTTCATTTCATTTGAAAACATGCTGGTCATTAAAAATAAAGTTAAACAGAGTTAAATGCAGAGGAGGGGTGAAAAAATCATCCATATAAACAGGCCTGTCTCTAATACAGCGCTGACAGCACCGTCAGGGGACCACTGCCCAGATTCTGGCCTCTGCGTGTTTTTACAGAGCTGCAACCAGCACACACAATTTCATATCCTGGGCTTTGCTTTTAACTTAACATTCTATTACAAATATTTACCTAACTTATTGCCTAGCTGTCATTATCATCATTTATAATGATGACATGATTGTACATTGATTGTATAAACCAAAATTTAATTAGTTCTGTTTCCGATTCTCCCATTTTCTCTAATTTATCGTATTATAATATCTTTATGGATTATAGCATTCCTCTTACTTTTGCAATCACCCAGTTGCCTGAGAATGCAATTATTCTGATACACCCTACAAATATCAATATTAGGTTTTGGTATCACTGTATCTGACTCATCCCTTAAATACACCGTTATTTATTGGTAATCAGATACACAGTTGAAGGCAGACTGGTGTGCAGGCACTTTAATTCTGGCTGCGTGCAGCCCAAATCCGGGTGGGGAAAGGGAAGTAGCCTTCTGCACACACCACTACTGTTTCAAAGTCATTGAACTGGGAGATGTGCCACCTTTGTCTTTAAAATGTTGTCCCCCACACGACCCCCCCCAAAGGATATAGATTCATGTCAGAAATAGTTTCTTATTCATACATTTCACAAGACATTGTTTGCCTTTTAAAAATTTTAATGTGCATCATCAAAAAGTGTGTGGTAACACGGAAATGACGGAGAAGCCCAGCACACGTGGGAGGAGTTTCCTGCTGCTTTTACTCAGTCCTCTGTAGGAGCTCCTGTACTCAGAAGCCCTCAAACGACAAGTGGGCTGCTTGCCAGCATTCCAAACCAGGCAGCACAAAGGACCAGGGACGCAGACTGCCCTGGGCACTTGTGTATGTGTGACTTCGTGGGTATAAATATGCGTGTATGCGTAAGTATGTGTGGTTGTACGTGCACATGTGCCCGTGTGTGCTGCGACGTGTGTGTTTATACAGACACGCAACACATATCATCAGAGAGCTCTTCTCCTGTGTATGGACTACACGTTTTACCTGCTTCTTCAAAGTCATCTCAGCAACTTCCTGTTCACAGCATGTCCCTAGACTGCTGTTTCACACACATGGTCTGACACTGCATCGTGTCCACTTTAGGAAGTTGTCCTGAGAGAAAGTCCTGTCTCATCTTAAGGCCAAGAATAGTGTGCTTTTCCTAAGCAACTCATCTGTTCTTACGAGTATTGTGAACTATATTGCTTATCAGCATTCCCATTTTGCATCAGTTACTAGAAAGCTTAGGGCCAAACTTGTGGCCACACCATGGCAAGCAAGTCGGTCACTCTGTGAGGCATTCTTAGCCTTTTTTATGATTTTGTTTTCCACCTTTATTTTTCAACTTTTTAAACCCATGTTTCAACTCAACAAACTGTATTTTACGTATCTTTGAAAAACACATGAAATATGCTATCTAATGAGGTGAAGTATATTAAAAAATCAATTAAAAATTTAATATAAAGAAGTGTTTATTATTTACTAAAGAAGCTGTTGCTACTTTAGTACTTACTTAGTCTCTCTATGGAGATTATAACACTGATGAAAAACTAGTTCAATTTTGAACACTTTATATTTGCATTAAACATAATGTAAAAAAAGACAGCTATTTCATCCCAAGTGCAGTTAAAATTTAGCAATTTTAAAACTTAAATGTAAGAAATCGTTCAATTGAATTTTTAAATTTGTAAGTTCTCACAGATTGCAAATTTAACTTAATGTCAACTACCAATTTAAGACAAGGGTGAGTGGAAATTTTATAATCAATTTGTACAGTCTTGTACTTCGTGCTTAAAATTTCCTAAATCCTACACCATCTTGGGGCAAATGGTTTTAACCCAGAGAATGGTTTTTAACGTATAACAGAGTTCACTTGCAAACCACAAAGCCATTAAAATGACAAACTTACGGGGTGCTGTAGGATATATGGTTGAGGTTGCATCCAAGAAGGACTTTGCACCTAGAAAAGGAAGGATTTTGAAAGAAACACTGATTTCCACTGGAATGCTACCTATTTCTCTAGAACTCTTAATCATGTTAAAATCTACAGAAGGAAAATAAGGAAATAATACTATCAATGATTAAAAAGATTAAGACAGTTAGAGTTCTTGACAAACTGGCCACTCTGAATAGGATGAAATGATTATGTAAAACCAAGTTCCATTTGTCCGCTCAAGAAGTATTTACTGAGTACCAAGCACCAAAGAGAAAAAGGCGAATAAGACATGGGCCCCACCCTCAAGAAATTTACTCTGTAAGCAAGGGAGATAAACAAGTGAAGTGTTACAATCAAGGCATGAACATAGGTGTTTTAGGGATACAGAGGAATGAGAATTAATTCCAGCACATCTTATCAGAAACTAATCCTTAAAAGTATGTGCTTATTGTTTAAAAAGAATAACCAAATTCAATCCCTTTTTGTTACCCAGGACATTAAATTTCAGAAATCTTGCCTGGTGGTTGACAATTTCTAGTTAGTGTGAAACATTAAAATCTGAAATCCAGATTTAGGAAATTGAACCTCAGTAATCAGATGCTGACATCTACGGTCAAAAGGGCATCTACTGCAGACCCTCTGGATTGAGAAGTAAGGCATGAGAGTCAGGTTCTGTGGCAGGAAAGAAAGCGTGTGTAGTCTCAGCCACTCCAGAGGGAAAAAACAGTGGTCCATTTCTTGATACCCAGAGCTTTCCTGAGACTATGTGATTTCAAAATAGGTTTCAGTCTCTAACTTTTCACAGTAAAACCCTCCTGTATCTTATCCCCTGCTTTTAACTTCAGAGGTGCTACACAGAGGAGACGGGGAAGAAGGCATTGTGATTTACCTTGATAGCAGAGCCCCGATACTTGTTTTCTCTGGTTTCCTTTGCCACCTAAGGCAGACCAAAGTTAAGTGCTTCTGCCTTGTTAACATTTCAGTTATCTGGACTGCAGCCTTTCCCCATTGGGATACTGGTGGTTTCTTTTAGATGCCAATTTCTCAAATCCAACTGTATAAGCATATGGTGGTTTAGTGGAGACAGGCCCACTCCAACCCGAGAGCAAGGCCTTCGCTGAATAAATCACAGGGAGGCAAGCAGCTCCCCACAGACCCCAATTTGGGCCAGATGTGCTCATTTCTGGTATGCTTCAGTGGTTCTAATAATCTAATAGCGTACAGCATTACAGGGTTAGGGAGCCATGACATCTAATCCAATTTTCTTTCTTAAGCAGCTAATTAGCTGCTGTCAATTTCTATTCCTCAATTCTCCCTAACTATAAAATGGGAATAATAATCTATGTCCTATAATCTCTTTATTATTGATTCTTTACCCTCTTTTGGATCATCAATACCTTTGAAAATCTGATGAAGGAAACAGATCTTTTTTTCCCCAACTAACTGCATACACACCAGAGACACTTTGCAAACAATTTAAGAGAATCACTGACCACTGAAAGCTCACTGGTTGATCCCATTGGGTCCCTGAACTTAAGGGCTTGAGAATCAGCCTTAGAGGTTATAGCACTGAGTGCTAGGCAAATGGAATGAAACTCCACATGTATCTTAGGGAAATGCAGAATGCCCAGAAGAAGAAATCAGGCCTTTGAAATGAAATGTTTTCCAGTTAGGTACTTCTAATCTATTACCAACGCTGGTCTCCTAATTTTTTTTTTTTATTCTATGAAATAATTCTGTGGCTAAAATGCTCATGGCTTTTATAGTAAAGAGAGAAAAAAAGGTGGTGGGGAGATGCAGTCATGGCTGTAAATATCTATAGCAGCATATGTTCAAATTAATATGCATAATCTTTCATTTGCAAGAATAAGCTTACTTTTTCCCTGTTTTTTCCAAGTTCAGATAGTTAAGAAGAAGATTAACTTTCAGTATCAGATATAGGAACGGTTAATTAAGAAAATGCACTAGAGGAGATCTCACTGATCTTATACAAGCAAGGAAAATGGAAATCCTAAGTTCAAAATCATTAAAGAGACAGTAAATAAGTGAATGCCATGCCCAGCAGATTGAAGCACCAGCATAAGTAACTGGACAACCCAGAGAGAGGAAAAGAAGTGAGTGACCACTTAGGAAAAGAACCTAAGAGCTGAGGAAGGCTGAGTGCTACTTTAAAACTTCGGCTTTAGTGCTTTTACTCACTTCTTTGTTATTCAAAGCTACTTTCATGCTTTTAGACAGAACCAGCTTTAGGATATTGCTTACACTGACTGATCTGTTATTTTTAAAAAGCAGAATGGATATACTCTTGTTAGCCAGTTAATCCTGGATGTAAACGATGAGGATAATCATAGCTAACATTTACTAGTGCTAATGATATGCCAAGTACCAAGCTGAGCTCTTTACATAGATAATCTCTTTTAGTTCTTAAGAGATAAGCCTATGAGAGAGAAACCATTATTATCCCCATTTTAAAGATGAGATAACTGAGGCTTACAGAAGTAAACTAACATGGTCATTAGATGTTGTTGTCCCCACTACCCCAGAAATCAAGGCTACAATGTCTAGTTCAATTGTTTTAAAAACAAGAATACACAAAAGTTTACTTTAGGCACACAGGATGGCAACAGTCAACAAAAGTCTACTCCCATTTCTGTAACTGAACTCTGTTGTATGTTCCTGTCTGGGCCAAGGCAGTAACCCAGTGAGAGGCACTCTGATGCAGGAGAAGAAATGCACGTGCACCAGCGGGTTCATGGGGAATAGGAGCTAACCCTGCAGTAACACCAGACCAATATTACAACTTGGTGCTTAATGAGATCTCTGTTCTAAGTTGGGAGTTGAAGGTAAAGCCTCTGCACAAAATAACCTGAACAGGGAGTCACCTCCCCCTTTTTGGCCTCAAATCTCACTGCACTGCCCACCTGCTGTTACCTCACAGAGACAAGTCTTTATTTATTAGCACGTGTATTTGCTCTTTCGTCAGTTCCTGCTGGCAAATTAATGACGGCAAGGCCACACACCTACTCTGTCTTGTACCTAATGGCAATTCTCTTTCGGTTTCAATTTCTGGGCAACATGTGTCCAACAGCAGGGCCTGTAGTAGAGGAAGCATTTGGGTTCATCCCAAATCTAAAATGTGATGATTTCAATGACTGACCACTGACAACTCTTTCCCCTTGTTTTACATTCTCCTAAATGTAAAACTAAATCATTGTGTCAAATAAAAAGCAGCTTCTTCGAAACTGGGTATCCAAGCTGCCTAACATTTGACTTAAATTTCATTACAAATGTTCAAAATTTTAAGACACATAAAAATGTAGCACTGATGCATGGTCAGCAAGTCGGCACAACACTCTTGATAAATCCTAAAGGTACAAACCTGGTAGGCGGATACAGGAGACGCAATATAGGGTGTAATAGAAGTCTGAGTGATCATTCGGTTTGTAGCAATACTGTATGGTGAAGGATAAAATCTAGAACAAACACAAAAGCCTTTATTAAGTAATCCTTTAAGTAGAATAATTCATGGAACAAACGTCTGATATTTTCCACCTTGACATTTTCCCGCAAGCCATTATGTATTTATCTTGATGACATACCCATTCTGTATAGCAGCTGTGGTCGGGTCATAAGTCAGTGTCATTCCCGCCTATGGGAAAGAAAAAAATTCATCTGCAAAGGCACAAATTACAAATTCTGTTTCTCAGAGTCAGGGCAACAAAAAGTGACAGTTTCATAGTAGTTGATAAAATTGAGAGTTTCTGTTAGACAAGCAGAATTATAAACTCAATACGAGAGTTAAGCTCTAGCTTGCACTGTCCCATATGGGAGCTGTTAGTCACAGGCAGCTATTTAAAATTAAATGAAAGGTCGAGTCCCTCTACCCTACTAGCTACGTCTCAAGTGCCCAACAGCCATGTGTGGTTAGTGGTAATCACTGGACGGTACAGATTCCGGAATATCTCTAGACATTCTTGAACCAGTATGTTACTTAAAACCAAAAGAACAATTCATTAAAAGCAAATATGGGAGAATGGAGGAGGGCCAACATTTTTATTAGGAAATTGAACTTTTCTTCCCCTAAAGAACATTTTTAAAAAGAATTAGGCAAAAAAAACCCTCAATGACAAATATATTATTTAATATTTAAAATAAATTCTGAACAACTTTAAGTGTAAACCTAAGAAACCATGCCATTAAAAAGAAACCACTTGTGCAATTCTTACAGCAATTTAAAATGCTCTTTTACTTTATAAGGCAGGTGACTGGTGCATGGAGGTGTTTCCACTGTCTGTCTGTCCATCCGGAGAGTCATCACTCTTAGCATCACATCCACTGGGGAGAGTTTCAGTGTGGCATCATCTGGATATAAAACTTGAATCCTGGCACCTATCCTAGCAGTGTGGTGGCCAAGTCAGGAGGCCGCTCATGTGACTCTAGCGTTGGTGACTCTACTCCCCGACTAAAGTTTCAGGAAAGGACTTACAAGTCTCACCTCTCCTTCTCTGTGCCACGGTCTTCCGTTAGGGATGTATTTGTTTGGGTTCTGTCTCTTCTTCTGTCCTCCATCCGCAAACTTACACAATAACGGTTCTGTAGGAGCTGAATAAATAGGTGAAAATAACATGAAACCAAAACTGTACGTGTGCACGGGTGATACAGCCTAATCGCCTTTCCTTTCTAACCGCAGCAGCGTTGGTGCTCTGAGGAATGGCTAGAACGTTTTAAGGAAAAAGTGTTCTCAGACCCGTATGAGACGATCCACTGGTGAAAAATGCAGTATAGAAAATACATTAGTTATTATTTTCCAACCAGAGCGTAACAAGGCAGTTGAACAAGAGCTCTTCCGAGGAAGCAAAGGGACCTTTGGAGTCACTTCCATCCTTCTTTAGGGGCAGATACTCTTCGCATTCTGGGCCCTGGCCAACTCCACTTCTGTAAGCCTTCAGTGTAATCAGGAAGGTCTCACCCTCCTCCCCTTGCCTTAAAAATGCTCCCACAGCCCATTATAATTCCTCAGAGAGGCCCTCACTTCCTCCAGTAGGAAACAAGTTCCCCTTCATACTGCTCACATTGCAGTGCTGTTACTCAGAGCGTTTATAACACCTTGCAAGTGCGGTGATGTGTTTGGTGTCTGTTTCCCTCCAGACTGCAAGCTTCACAGGGGCAGTGACATTGTTCTGTTCATCACTGTCCCTCCAGTGCCTCAGGGTCTGGCACTGCACAGGCACTTAGTATATATCTTGGCTGAATCAATGAATGAATACAAATAGGCCTTGTTTATTTTGAGGGGGGCTACAGCACTGAAGACGGCTGTTGTGAGAAAGCCGAAAACACCTGCCCAAACTATTGAAAGGTTTTTCTGGGCTTTGAATCATCCCACTCGGTGCTGCTTTACTGTACATCCGCCTCATAAAATGATCCCAAGAAACTCATAAGGAAAAGCAAAAGATGCAGAGACCACCTTATGCGGATACATATTCATTAGTTAAAAAAAGAAAAAGGCGATGATACAGTAGGCCACTCATGACTTTTCCTTTACAAAATTTTTTTTTCCACAATGGAAATAGTGTATTCCTAAAAGTTGTGCATGTTTCTATATGTTTCTAGTTAATGTAATGAAGACAATCACACCTTCCTGTCTGGCTCTCACAGTCCACCCTTTGTCTGAGCAGAACCATGATTACTACTTTCAAGTTCTGTTTCAAAGTTAAATAACCATGAAGAGAAAAATATTACTTGTGAAGAATTTACTCCTTTCTCCTTTGCCTCTTATTATCCTAATTCATCTCTTATTTTATATCACTATTACCCACCCACTAATGACAGGGTGGAAGCAATAGGGCCTCTCAGTACTCCTCTGCCAAAAAAGCACAAAACAACCAAAACCCAATGTAATTCCTCCTTGCGCACCGTCGAGGCTGTTGTTTGGCAGTCCCTTCTCCCCTTGCGGCGGGGGAACCTCTCCAGAGGGACAGGCTGGCAAGTGAGCTCACATCTCAATGGCAACTGTACTACTACGGGTGCCAGGAGGCGACAGCAAACCTGTCATGTGTCCGGTGAGACACTGTGGGCCCTGCCACTCACAAAAGGGTCCTGTGTTTCCCTCTGGCTCCAACACCTCCCTCCCCAGCCCACCTGTTTCCTGAGCAAGGAACTCCTGTTCTCCCATTTAAGGCAAACTGGGTGTGATGAAGACAGACAGGGGCCAAACCCTACATACCCCCCCCTTCTTTTTCCCTTACAGATTGCATCTTTTTATTTATTTACTTATTATTGAGTTATAGTCAGTTTACAATGTTGTGTCAATTTCTAGTGTACAGCACAATTCTTCAGTCATACATGAATATACATATATTCATTTTCATATTCTTTTTCTACTACAAGATCTTGTATATAGTTCCCTGTGCTATACAGTATAAACTTGTTTATCTAGTCTATATATACCTGTCAGTATCTACAAATCTCGAACTCCCAGTCTGTCCCTTCCCACCTCTCTCCTGCCCTGGCAACTACAAGTTTGTATTCTGTTAGTCTGTTTCTGTTTTACATTTAAGTTCATTTGTCCTTTTTTTTTTTTTTTTTAGATGCCACATGAGTGATACCATATGGTATTTTTCTTTCTCTTTCTGGCTTACTTCACTTAGAATGACATTTCCAGGAACATCCATGTTGCTGCAAACGGCATTATGTTGTCATTTTTATGGCTGAATAGTATTCCACTGTATAAATATATCACCATGTCTTTATCCAGTCATCTGTCAATGGACATTTAGGTTGTTTCCATGTCTTGGCTATTGTAAATAGTGCTGCTATGAACATTGGGGCGCAGCTGTCATCCTTAAGTAGGGTTCCCTCTGGATATATGCCCAGGAGCGGGTTTGCTGGGTCATATGGTAAGTCTACTTTTAGTCTTTTGAGGAATCGCCATAGTGTTTTCCACAATGGCTGCACCAAACTACATTCCCACCAACAGTGTAGGAGGCTTCCCTCTTCCCCACACCCTCTCCAGCATTTATCATTTGTGGACTTTTGAATTCTGACTGGTGTGAGGTGATACCTCATTGTAGTTTTGATTTGCATTTCTCTGATAACTAGTGATATTGAACATTTTTTCATGTGCCTATTGATGATTTGTATGTCTTCACTGGAGAATTTCTTGTTTAGGTCTTCTGCCCATTTTTGGATTGGGTTGTTTGGTTTTTTCTTATTAAGTCATTTGAGCTGTTTATATATCCTGGAGATCAAGCCTTTGTCAGTTCATCTTTTGCAAATATTTTCTCCCATTCTGTAAGTTGTTGGTTTGTTTTACTTAGGGTTCCCTTTGCTGTGCAAAAGCTTTTAAGTTTAATTAGGTCCCATTTGTTTATTTTTGCTTTTATTTCTATTGCTTGGGTAGACTGCCCTAGGAGAACATTGCTGAGATGTATGTGAGATAATGTTTTGCCTATGTTTTCTTCTAGGAGGTTTATTGTGTCTTGTCTCATGTTTAAGTCTTTAATCCATTGTGAGTTTATTTTTGCATGTGGTGTGAGGGAGTATTCTAGCTTCACTGATTTACATGCTGCTGTCCAGTTTCCCCAATACCATTTGCTGAAGAGACTGTCTTTATTCCATTGTATATTCTTGCCTCCTCTGTGAAAGATTAATTGACCAAAAGTTTTTGGGTTCATTTCTGGGCTCTCTATTCTGTTCCATTGATCCACATGTCTGTTTTTGTCCCAATACCATGCTGTTGTGATTACTGTAGCTGTGTAGTATTGTCTGAAGTCTGGGAGGGTTATTCCTCCAGCCTTGTTCTTTTTCTTTAGTAATGCTTTGGCAATTCTGGGTCTTTTGTTATTCCATATAAATTTTATTATGATTTGTTCTAGTTCTGTGAAATATGTCCTGGGTAATTTGGTAGGGATTGCATTAAGTCTGTAGATTGCCTTTTAACAATATTGATTCTTCCAATCCAGGAGCATGGGATATCTTTCCATTTTTTAAGTCTTCTTTAATTTCCTTTATCAATGTTTTGTAGTTCTCCATGTATATAAGTCTTTCACTTCCTTGGTAAGATTTACTTCTAGGTATTTTATTGCTTTGGGTGCTATTTTAAAAGGGACTGTTTCTTTATTTTCCTGTTGATTCATCATTAGTGTAAAGAAATGCAACTGATTTTTGTACATTAATCATGTATCCTGCTACCTTGCTGAATTCTTTTATTAGTTCTAGTGGTTTTTGTATGGAACTTTTACAGTTTTCTATATATAGTATTGTCATCTGCATATAGTGACAATTTTGCCTCTTTTCCAATTTGGATTCCTTTTCTTTTTCTTGCCTGATTGCTGTGGCTAGGACTTCCAAGATTATGTTGAGTAGGAGTGGTGAGAGTGGACAACCTTGTCTTCTCCCAGATTTTAGGAGGAAGGTTTTCAGGTTTTCACCATTGAGTACTATGCTAGCTGTAGGTTTGTCATAAATAGCTTTTATTATGTTCAGATATGTTTCCTCTATACCCACTTTGGTTAGAGTTTTTAATCATAAATGGGTGCTGAATTTTATCAAATGCTTTTTCTGTATCTATTGAGATGATCATGTGGTCTTTGTCCTTTCTCTTGTTGATATGGTATAATCACATTGATTGATTTGCATATGTTGAACCATCCTTGTGTCCCTGGGATGAACCCAACTTGATCATGGTATATGATCTTTTTTATTTGCTGTTGGATTCTGTTTGCTAGTATTTTGTTGAGGATTCTTACATCTATGTTCATCAGTGATACTGGTCTGTAATTTTCTTTTCTGGTAGTGTCTTTGTCTGGTTTTGGTATCAGGGTGATGGTGGCTTCATAGAATGAGTTTAGGAGTATTCCCTCCTTTTCAGTCTTCTGGAAGAGTTTGAGAAGGACCAGTAAGAGTTCTTCGTATGTTTGGTAGAATTCCCCAGTGAAGCCATCTGGTCCTGGACTTTTATTTGTAGGGAAGTTTTTTATTGCTAATTGGATTTTATTTCTAGTGACGCTTTGTTCAAGATTGGTTTGATTCAATCTTGGTGGACTGTATGTTTCCAGAAACTTGTCCATTTCTTCTAGGCTATTCATTTTGTTTCCATATAGTTATTCATAGTATTCTCATATATTTTGTATTTCTGTGGTATTGGTTGTAATTTCTCCATTTTCCTCTCTTATTTTATTTGTGCTCTCTCTTTTCTCTTCTTCATGAGCTTGGCCAGAGGTCTGTCAATTTTGTTTACTCTTTCAAAAAACCAGTTCTTGGTTTGATTTTTTTCCTATTTTTTAAAAATCTCTATTTTATTTATTTCCTCCCTGATCTTTATTATTTCCTTCCTTTTGCTGGCTTTTTGGGGTTTTTTGCTCTTTTTCTAATTCTTTTAGCTGGTAGGTTAGATTGAGATTGTTCTTTTTTGAGGAAGGCCTGTATCGCTATAAACTTCCCTCTTAGCACTGCCTTTGCTGCATCCCAAAGATTCTGTGTGGTTGTGTTTTCATTGTCGTTTGTCTCAAAGTATTTTTTAATTTCTTCTTTAATTTCATCATTGACCCATTGGTTTTTTGTAACATGTTGTTTAATCTCCATGCTGTCATTTTTTTCTCCTTTGTTTTTCTGTAGCTGATTTCTAGTTTCATGGCATTGTGGTCAGAAAAGATGCTTGAAATTATTTCTGTCTTCTTAAAATTGTTGAGACTTCTTTTGTGCCCAAGTACATGATCTATCCTAGAAAATGTTCCACGTGCACTTGAAAAGAATGTATATTCTACTTTTTGGGGATGTAATGTTCTGAAAATATCAACCAAATCTAGTTGTTTTATTGTATCATTTCATTTCTCTGTTGCCTTATTTATTTTCTGTCTGGGAGATCTGTCCAGTGATGTTAATGGGGTGTGAAGGTCTCAGACAATGACTGTATTCCCATCAATTTCTCCCTTTATATGTTAGTAATTGCTTTACGTACTTAGGTGCTCCTATATTAGGTTCATATATGTTAATGAGTAACATCCTCATCTTGTGTTACTCCTTTAATCATTATAAAGTGTCCTTCTTTATCTTTCTTTATGGCCTTTGCCTTAAAGTCTATTTTGTCTGAAATCAGTATTGCTACTCCTTCTTTCTTGTCATTTCCATTTGTGTGGAATATCTTTTTCCATCCTGTCACTCTCAATCTATGTGTGTCCTTCTCCCTAAAATGGGTGTCTTATGTGCAGCACATTGATGGTTCTTGTTTCATTATCCAGTCTGCCACTCTATGTCTTTTGATTGGAGCATTTA
This sequence comes from Camelus bactrianus, assembly GCF_048773025.1. Classification (NCBI taxonomy): domain Eukaryota; kingdom Metazoa; phylum Chordata; class Mammalia; order Artiodactyla; family Camelidae; genus Camelus; species Camelus bactrianus. Next base: position 44,151,393 of record NC_133543.1, read on the forward strand.
GTCCATTGACATTTACAGTAATCAATGATAGATGTGTGTTGACTGCCATTTTGAACTTAGTTTTGCAGTTGATTTGGTATTTCCTCTTGGTTCCTTTCTTTTTCCTTTTGTGGCTTGATACTTTTCCTTTGTATTATCTTGGATTTTTTTAGTTTTTGTGACTCTATTGTAAGTTTTGGCTCATGATTACCCTTTTTTGTACATATATTAACCCATTACTATAACTGTTTTAAACAGGTAGTATAATATAAGCTCAAACCCATCCTACGGAGAACAAAAAATTTAAAAAAGAAAAAAACTCTATATTTTCTTGCTCCCCTCTCCCACCCTTAATGATTTAGATGTCATCTTTTACAATTTTGTGTTTATTCTGTTGTAATTCATGGTAGTTATCGCCTTTCCAATTATGGTTTTCTCCTTTCTGTAGCATCCTGCTTCTTTTCTAATTAGAATAGACCTTGCAATATGTCTTTTAGCATAGGTTTATTACTGCTAAATTCTTTGTTTTTGCTTGTCCATGAAGTTCTTTCTCTTTCCTTCTATTCTAAAGGACAGCCTTGCTGGATAAAGTATCCTAGGTTGCATCTTTTTTCATTCAGGACTTTGAATATATCTTGCCACTCCCTCTGGCCTGTATTGTTTGTGTAGAGAAATCAGCCGAAAGCCTTATGGGGGTTCCCTTGTACTCTTTGTTTTTCTCTTGTTGCCTTTAAGATCATTTCTTTATCCTTAATCCTGGCCATCCTGATTATAGTATGTCTTGGTGTGTGTCTGTTTGGGTTCTTCTTGTTTGGGACCCTCTATGCTTCCTGTACTGGGATATCTGATTCCTTCTTTAGGTTTGGGAAGTTTTCAGTCATGATTTCTTCAAATACCTTTTCAATCCCCTTTGCTCTTTCTTCTCCTTCTGGGACCCCTATTACGTGTAGGTTGGCATACTTTATATTATCCCATAGGTCCCTTATATTCAAACTCTACATTTCTAAATGATGTTCTCTGTCTTTTCTGAAAAACGTATTTTTTGGAAATGTCTACCTTCAGCCACAGTCACAGAAGGTAAAGTAAATGGATGCAGTGAAGCAAGAACCTTCTCATCACCGATAATGCTTTTAATTCTACAGCCAGGCAATTCAGGGACAGATGGAAACCAGCATTGAGAGAAGACAGCCTTCAAGGGGGGAGGAAGGAGAGTGTCTGTCTGCCGAGGCCAGGAATGCCTCACCCTTGACTTCTAAGGACAAACTGGGAACTTAAGACATAAACAAGCTCTCTCTCTCCACAGATCTAGAATGGACCTGATGGCATCAAATGTTTTCCCCATGACACCTGAGGTTTTAGGATTTGCGTCCTTATAACCTTTTAGAGCGAGAGACAGCATCAACTCTGTGGTGCTGGTAGTTTGGGGAGCTGTTTTTATCTAGAGGCATTGTAAAGACTAGTTCCTAGATTGAAATTTAAATTAAAAAAAAGTTTACTTGGCACCGTGAGTAATGCAAATGGACCATTTTCCTCCATTAAGCAGAGAAAGAACGTGACCAGGTTGGACTCCTCCTGAAAGTTCCCTGGGTTGCCCAGGAGGTGGACAGGCAGGAAGGGGAGCAGCCAGGCAGCTGTCCCTGGCGAGCGCCAAGGCTGCACATGTGCTGAGAGGCTAAGTGCACCTATCTGTGGGAAGGTGCTTCCAACACATTTCATTCATCTAGACTGTGCTCTGTCAAAGAAAAAGCAATTTCAGGCAACAATAAAGCCTGCTAAAAACGTATAATGATGAGGTAAACATCAAGTGAGCGATGGCATGTTTGCAAATATATCATTTAAAATGAAACAAATGCAACAGAATGTAGTTGAATCTTTCAAAAATGAATTACATTTGCTACATGATTTTGTGCTGTCATTAAGATATTTCCCTTCCTCTAAAACCAAAAAAGTGAGTAGTTGAAACAGCTTGTCTACTGGCAGGTGTCCTATATCTTACAAAAACTAATCTCTTATTTTAAAGAATTATAACCAGTAGAAATAATACAGCTTTTAGACAGCTGTTGGTTCTTTGCTTCAGGCAAATAGGAATGCACCAGAATTCTGTGTGAGGCAGTAGGAAATTCTAACAGATTCTTTCCTCTATTAAAATTTTCTCTGGTTTGTTTAACAGTTGAAGTTTTTACTGAATGCCTACTATGTGCAAAGTGTAGTATTAAAAGCTAGGGATACGGTGGGGGATAAAACAAGGTCTTACTTCATAGTTCTTGCAGTCTAATGGGGATGAGGGTGGCCCCAATCTTATAAAAACCCTTTCAGCCATTTATGGGACAGAGCACTGTTTTCAGAGATTTTATTTAGTAAAAATGCCACCCAGAAGTGAAATAGTTCTGATACAGGAACAGCTGTACTTCTTTTACAGCTGCTGCTCCTTATGCTCGGATGACATGAGACACAGCTTATGCCTAAACACTCTTGATACCTATTTATTACGAAGATTGTACCATGTGCTCCAGGAGAACAACTATGTGAAGATGTCTTTTAAGATATTTAAGTTACTATTAAATTGAGTAAGAGTCGATTTCAGTTGGATTTTTGAATCAAAAAACACACATCCAGATCTGTGTCATGACCCACTTATTTTTTAAGTGTGTGCAAGACTGTTACAAAATGAGAGGTCTTAATATGCTGTGGTTTATTCCAGACCAGGGCAGGAACAGTCTCTAGTTTGTGTTTTGGAGCCTCGTACCTAGGTCTAGGTTGAAGTATAGGGCTGCTGTGTGATGCCAGCTTCTTCTGCAGGACAGGTCCTTCAGGGGGCCTCCCGGATTGCTCTTTTTAGAAGGAAGCTACTGAGGAGGCCTGACATGCAGGAAAGGAAGTGCCATGAACACCAGTACTATGGCTCTAATCAAGATAAGTCTGGGAATGTGAACTTAAAAAAACATTACTATGCAGCAGTCAACCTATATCCTCTATATGGTCAATTTTTTAGATTAGTAGCTCTTCATCTTACTGTACAAAATAATAATTGCAGAGAGTGCTAACAAATAACTGGTGATTTAATATATATTCTTAAGTTGATATAAATGTTTCATAAATTACCCCGTATCAGCTGATTTTGCCAAATATGCAGAGTATGTATGTCCAAAAGCTTAACTGCTGGGCTAGGACCTTCAGCAGGCAGCGCTGCATGCAAGCACTGATCATCTTGTGGGGGAGATTTTAAGAGCCATGTAAGGTAACTGCATTATGAGATTCTCCAACATGCACTCAACAGGGATGATGTACAAATGCTTCATCTGTGGCACTGACAATCCCTCCTAAGGGACCGGGAGCCAGAGGGCGATGCCTCGCTGCACAGCTCCACCAGGCTGTGTCCGTACCCATCTTCTGAAGCACAAACTCTGCAGCAATGCAGGCTCACAGGTCTTCCCTGGGTACCCACCCTGAGCATCACTTCTAGAACGCCTGCTTTGACTAAGCACTGGGGCTCATGATCAGACTTCCTGGACATCGTCCTCACTTATCCAACCCAACGGCTCAAAGGACCACGGGTTCTCTGTATTTGTGACAAAGCGGACTTTTCCCTCACCGTGTTCTAACAGCTGGAGAAGCTGCTACATCCAAACTCCCATTTTTCTAGTTACACAGTATTTTATCCCAATCAACCACCTGTAAAACATAAACTGCCCTTGACAGAAGCTTTCTCTATCAGTTGTGGAAAACTAGCCACTCAGCAACTGTAATTAGCTTCCTTTCTTGATAATGTTAGCAACTTTCAAAATTCCTCAACTAACAACACGCAAGGAACTATCTGGGGCTCTTTTAAAAGTTTCAACCTCAGGACCCAATAAACATCATCCCTTCTCCGTGTGCACGACATCATTTCCTGTTTCAGTCCCCTGTCTGTTTCTCACCAAACCCTGCTGTCCTCAAGCACAGGGCAGAGCTACGGCTTCTCTCCGCAGATGCCTGCCCTCCCCTACCGTAGGTCTGTCTCTCTTCCTTTCCTGACCCTTACAGACCAGGTCCATCTCCCGCCAGCTTTCCTTATCAGTAAAATAACAGTTACACAACATTCAAGTCAGGTTAAATAGAAAACAAAAAAGCAGTACTTCCCCATCAGCCCGACATAAATATTTTACTATTGTAAATTTACTACTTTTCTAAGTCTATATTTTTCATCTTTGCAATGATAGGGCCTTTTCTTCTGCCAATTACATTGTGGACCTTTACCTTGTTACAGAATTAAGTTTTTTTTTTTAATGGTTACATAATGTTCTATTTGAAAAGTGATCGTGTATAGTTTCTCTGTTATCATATCTAACAATATATGAACATCTGTATGTGTATCTAATTTATGGCTTCAATCCACGGCCAATGCAATACTGATGGTCAGGTTCCACTGTGGTTAGAACACTGGCTCTAGGTTAGCCTCCCTGAGTTTGAAATTTGGCTTTGCCATTTCCTAGCGAGTGACCCCAGGCATGTTTTTCAACGTCTCTGGCTTCATAAGAACTGTTACAATGAACGTATATAAAGTACCCAGAGCAGCTCGGAGTATTAGCTAGTGTCAGTATCACTATAACAATGGGAGGAGCTCACACTTTTGAACTACGGCTCCTCCTCTTACCTTTGAATTATTAAGATAAATTCTTAGGACAGGAACTTCTGGTTCAGAAGTTATAAACATTGTTAGGGGCTGCCCTGTTTTCCATGGGATTTGATTCTACGAAATTTAACGACCTGGCTACGGTTGCTGTCTTGGCTTCACATAGATTAAAGAAATGTTTAAGTTGTAGTAAAGGATGGAGTTACTGGCAAATGCCTTTCAGAAAACTGTTTCATAGTAATACCTACATCTTCCACCCAAGATCCTTATGCTTTAATTAAATCTTGCTCCACTAGTTACTGTTCCTCTTCAGCAGAACCTGACAGCGGGAGGTGTAAAGCTGATGGGAGGGGCTGGGTGTGAGGGATGGCGGTTACAGCTGCCTGAGGGCAGCCCCAGCATAAGCCTGGCATGGCACCCAAAACATCTTCTGCTAAAACACTGGCCCACTTCTAGTTGTGGTTCCTTGTCACTTGTTAAAAAGCAGACTTCCCCTCTTTGGTAGAGAATGAGTTTGAATTTTGGATCTGCAAGCCAGCCCTCACCCTGCTGGCCTCCCAGGCTGGTTCCAGCACTTTTACTTTCATGGCAATGATTTACTCGTAAGATTCCAGCTCATGGAGGGAACATCTCAACAACACGTGCATTCAGACTCTGCTCTCTTGTACATACTGGGTGAGGAGACATGAACTGTAGGATCACACTGTCCTAAAGGGACCAAGAGCGTCACACATGTCTTCAAGTGTTTCTTGTGTCCTAGAGTTGCCAAAATTTTCTGTTTTTACAGAGTTAACAATGCTTAAGACAAATATTCAGGAACTGAAATGAGCCATAAAAACCCTTGAAAGGTCTCCAGCCTTTTTTTTTTTTTTTTTATAACTACATTTGTAATTTTTACTCTAAACATTATTACCTTTTCTGCCTCCTGGCATGGGACAAGGCCCTAATAACTTTACCTATAGACAGAGCAGAATGTGGGTAAAGAGCAGTTTCCAAGCCCTGCTGGGCACACGCCCAATCTGAAAAGTCAAAGCAACACAGAAAGCAGATGTAAGACAAGCTGAGGTCTCTGGATGGAGCCGGCCAGCAGTCACACATGCACTCCACTGGAGCTGCTCCATGACACAGACGACGCTTTGGGCGACGGGGCAGAATGATGCCAGCACAATACTGGGAATCTAATTAGTGCTCACATATCCAGTGACCAGACACTTTTCTCTTTAAAAAAAAACAAAAACAAAAACAAAAACCTCTCTGCCCTTAGCACACAAGGACTTATTCAGGTGCCATTAATGTCATGGAGAGGTTCAGAAAGAGAAGTGATCAGACCGCCTCCTGCAGCACTGAACACACGTGCGGCCTCCCTCTGTCCGGGGCTGGGGGGTGGTGTGCTGTGTGTCTCCCGCTGAGAAGGAAGGGCAAGCAGCCCTCGGGGTGTCCCTGCTAACACGCCTTGTGTTTTAGTCAGTCTTCGCAGAGACTGTGCTCACTTCCAGGAAGGTACTGGAAGAACATTTTTTGGGCAAATCCCTGAATTATGACCATGAGGGAGACTGTTTTTGCCTTGGGCACATCTCTGAATTTGGACATCATAACTAAAACTTCCTGTCTCTTACTTCGAACGTTCACCGTCTGGGAAACCATCACCCTATTTCTCCATAGTGGAGTTTTTATCAAGCAGTTATGACGTGGTTATTTTAAACCTCTATGGAATTCACCGAGACTGTCTCACAAAGAAGTCATTGGTTCTTTTGCCCTTGTTGGGGGCCTTCCAAGCAAATCTGACTTACTGCCAACCAGATAGCACTCAAAACCAAGGTAAATCCAGATAATGGACAGTGATTCAACATTTCCAGGGGAAAACGAGACACTGAGTGGGGAAGAATAGAAGGAAAGCAATGATTGTTTTTCAACAGAAACTGTAACGTACTCTTGAAGAATATGCCATAAGATAAAGCCTTTTGGAAAATATGGTAACATCAGACATAAAAGCACAAGCTTTTTAAAAAGTAATTTCAGAAAACAGGTTGCATTAACAATTGTGATGTGGTATACTGGACTTTTATGGAACTAGAAACATGTACTACGTCCTGTATGCTGGCCCACGCCACAGTGCAGTAAGCCTGGCATCGGGGAACCCAGCCACGTCACCTTGGCCTGAAGAGCGTGTGGATGGGTGGCATATGACAAGTGACAGCTCATGCACAGCTGACCTCCTTCTGCTTTGCCATCTAGAGACCTTCTTACGAGTGTCACATGATGAGTTTACTGTTCAATTTGTTAATTTTCAGAAAGTGTCTTCTGGGGACTGTGTCTAAAGTGGGTTTCTTTTCTCTGCTTGGCTCCAGTGTCACAGGCAAACTGCCAGTCGTGCAAGAATCTGAGTCCTCTGACACAAACCAGCCTGGATAATTCTGCCTCTGCCAGATAAACAACTTGCATCATTAAATAAACCATCCTCTGACTGTATTTATGAAATGTTATGTCTGCCTAGCAATGAGCCTACATTATTTAAACATTAAAGTGGAGGCTCATTCAATTTACCCTTGTCTAACAATATTTTTGTTTTTCATCTGGTTCTACCGGAAATAATCATATGCACCTCCACCGAGAAACCCATGTTACAGAGCAGCCATTCAGGTAATAATAGACAGGTAGTCAAAGATAATTCCTGTATTATGTGTAAAAAAAAAAAAAATCCAGAGAAGTTGAAAATGGCTTCAAATTCTGTTGCGGGCTCTCAAGTCCACTGGGGACTTGTTTTGGGGAAGGGTTGGGTTCACTGGAATACCATGCTTCCCAATCCTGAACTGCACATTTCAAACTCCTGCCTAAAAGCAGCACAACCTCACTTACAGTCCAAAGGTATCCAAAAAGGCCCTCAAAATAGCCATGACTGTGGTGAGGAGCTCTATATGAAAATGTTCTTAGAAACCACTTGGTAACCTCCACTGGTACAGGGCGATGCAAAGGCTTTCTGCGCCTACCACAAAATTAAAAAATTAAACACCTCTCTTACCGCTAAAGAACTGCAGTCTAGTTAGAAACCAAGACTACTACACAGGAAAAGATCACCAAACATCAGAAAATGGCATCAAGTTCAGTTCTGGTTCAGAACAAAGAGAAGACCTGGCTGCACAGCTGCCCGCCCTGCAGTGATGCTCTCCATGGAGAAGGGGCCTGTCCACTGCTTATGCCCCATCTGACACCTAGCACAACAAGGAAGAAACCATTCTTTACTAGTTACAAAGGTGCAGAGAATCCTACAATCATCTCTGTGTGGTTTGGAAATCAAGGTCTTTTTTTTTTTTCCTGGAAAGGGTGTGACCAAGTCTTCAAACCTGCTTCAAAGAAGACAGTTAAATGACACAACCGCCAAGTCCTTTGGAGAAAAAAGGAAACTGTCCAACTTCAGTTCGTGACACCCCGAGAGCTATTTCATTTAGGGAACTGGTAGATCTTAGACTGATAAAACATCAAAACAAACGTGTGCTGGGGTAGTTTTCCTTCTCAAACTCTCCTTGTTGCATGCAGATGAGCTGAGAAAGTACAGAGGTCACAGTAGATGGATGAGCAGCCCTTTGGAGGGACTAATCCTCTGGGGCCCTGATACGCAGAGGATGGCACGGATGCAAGGAGAACCCAAGGCTCAGCTGTGCGAGTGCCAGACTCAGAAGGCCCTGCAGGGCAAGGCTGCCAGAAGGCTCCCACGTATGAAATTTCTCCCTTGTCTTCACTTAGCTGGAGGGTGAAAACATCCCCTTCTCATTTCTTTTTTTCAACTTAAGTGTTGTTGATGGAGAAACAAAACTGACTTAAAAAACAAAAAAGGAAGCTCTTTCACAGGGCTGAGTTCCCTGGAAGAGTGTACTTCCAGGAGTTGTATTTTATGTTTCAAGCTCGTGCTGGTAGGCAGCTCAAGCTTACGTGCAGTCATGCAAATGTGATGCACCCTGCCAGGTTCCGGTGTTAAAGGATGAAGTCAGTCTGTGGTATCACACATACTCACAGAGAGGTTCTCTATGAAGTGAGACTCACCTGCATACAGAAAATTAAAGTGAATCCCTAATCATAAACATCAGCCATCCAGTTAAAGATGGACCCTTGGAGCTACAGAAGAATAAAGACCGAACACTAGTCACACATGCACAAATGGAAATCTGGTTTGTGGGCAGCCACGAGGAGGCTGGCTGTGAACAGTCAGTACGGGCTCGGTGAACAGTGCAGTGAAATTTACACAAACCCAACAAATAGTGGTGCTTAGTTCAGTTCAAGTACTGAGCTGAGCATGAAAACAGAAAAATTTTGCCTTCGAGGAGCTTAATTTTGTAGACTGACATGTGTAAACAGGTTAAATGCTGCTGTAGAGCCGGGTGCTGTCAGGGCGCTGTGCAGAGAGTAACCCAATTGGAGCAGAGGAAGCTGCTGAAAGCAGGAGGTGAGCCTTGAACAGAATCTTGAGAGGGGAGGAGGGGACAGCCAGGTTAAAGGGACTGCAGTGAAGTCATCTGCTAGGATTAGGAGGTGGGGGTAGTTTATGGAGAGGCCAGAGCAGGCTGGTGAAACCTGAGAAGAATCGCTGTTCAGGTCAGGGTGAGAAGCTGAGTGAGGACCAGGGATGCTGAGGGTCAGCCCAGTTTGAGGGGGAGTTAGAGTGAATGTGCTGTTGGAGTAAAAAGCTCTTGGGGGCGGTGTTCTTGGTGGAGACAAAGCAGGGCAGAGCAATGGGGGGAAGTGGCTACAGCAGAGTGGACAACAGGGCCACCGGAGCTGACGTCCAGGCACCGTAAGGGGGGGGGGTGCCAGGGCCCTCATCGGATGTGACTGAGTGACAGCATATTTAGAGAGAAAGGTGGGAAGATGTGTTAGAGGATGGCTTCTGCATCCCAGGAGGAGAGGCTTCTGAGTGCTTTACAGACAGCTCCTTTCCCCTGGGTCTGCTTCCACTCACATTAAGCCAATGTCATGTGAAGTTTCAAGTCTTATTCCTAGATCCAAAGGAATAAAGAGCTAAATGAGGAGTTTTTTGTTTTTGATATGAGTCACTACGTGCTAAAATTGTACATACATTATAGAAAAGACTACTAATAAAATTTTAGACAAACAATGTACCAGAAACTCCAGGTGGTGTCTTGATGAATTTTCCATTAAAATGACCAATAACGGCTTCACACTTTTCTGTTGATTCCATCCTATTTATACATAAAAATAAAACATATAAACAGATACCTTAGTTTTCATTTTGTTCTGTGCACATGAATACATTCCTATTATAGGTTTACTGGATACAAATGAAATCTAACAACAATGTGAATAAGGAAAATTGTATTTATCCTATCTTTTATCTGACTATTGTTTGTATACTTCCCTAGTAAAATGAAAACTGATAACCACAGAATACATTCTGAATAACAAAAGAAATTAATTATATAAAGTGTTTAATATCAAGCATATAAATTGTGTAATTTTTCCTACTTGTTGAAAAATTGACAACCAATACACAATAGCTTTGTTAGTCATGATTCTGAATTAAAAATAGAAATACTAGTTTAAAATAGTAGTGTATTTACCGCTGCTAGAATATTGGTCATTTTAAAGATGGTCTTTCCTTTTACACATAAACAAAATGACAGACTTAAAAAGTCATAAGAATTGGCATCAATCAGAGGATATGTCTTATATGTTTTTCACATTAGCTTCAAGTTTAAAATTAAATTAGTGAAGTCAATTATATACCTTCTTTGCCATTTTGGCTCTAGAGGAATAATTAAAGGATGGAGCCTAACAACTTATTTGACATCTGCAGGTGGCTAAGAACATCTGAGAAACATTTCAGGGGAATTAAGTTATTCTGACTTATTTTTTTTAGTGGAAGAAACACTGAATAATCTAAGCAAAATGCATTACACTCTTGGACTACTACCAAGAGCTGTACCTTGGTTTTAATGGGTGATGACAGTTTTAAAAAGCAACAGAATTTAATTGGGTTGCATCTTCAGATACAGAAATCAAACTCCTTGATCTGCTGTCAAAAGAACACCCACAGAGGGACGATTTCAGGTGGCGCTGAGCCTTTTCATTGTTTCACCTGGATCTTTTTAACCCATGAGGTGCACACTGGGGATGCTGGCCCTGGTGACTTTCTACCTGCAGAATATTTTAGTTTTATTATAAAATCCCCTGGCCTAACAGAAAGCGCAATGGACTAAAATCCAAAAGAACCAAGTACTAGACCTTGTTTCATTGCTTGGCAGCCCCATGACAAGGGAAAAGTCCTTTCTTTTATTCAATTTTCGTGTATGTGAAAGACTGAACAATACTTGGCTTTGTTGATCTCACAGGCCCGTGGTAGATGTGATTGTCATCAAACAGGATAATGTATAGAAAAGTAAAATGTCAGCAATTTTCCCTTCAAAGTCAAAGTCAATACTTTAAAACATGTACTCATGATCGGTCACTGCACAGTATTAATAGGTTATTAAATAATGTAAAAGCAGTGTTAGTACTTGGGCTTTCAGATTAGAACTGTGTCAAAAATCAAAGCTTCTCCTATTTAAGGTTTTTCCTTTAAAAAGCAAATTTACCACCACACTGAAGTGTCCTTTCTAGGGAGGAAGGGATAAAAATGAGATGGAAGGAGTGAGGGGTACTTTATATATCTGCAACATTTTATTTCTTAAACAATCCGAAGCAAAATTGTAAAATGTTACATTTAGTGTAACAATCGGTGGTTTACAGAGGTGTCTTATCATTGGTGTACTTTTCTTCATGTCTGAAATAATTTCATTTAAAAATCTAATTCACTGACTATTGATAATGAACCAAAGTTACACCTAATGAGACAAAAATACCCATTTATTTATGAAATTTAGGAGCCTGAGATTGTCACTTTTAAGGAGTTTAGACATCCTGATCTAATTAATATTAAGGAAACATACTTGCAGAATTATTGCTAATGTGGTACTTCTTTGCCCTGAGCCATCAAATATCGTGTCCTCAGGTTCAAGAATCCTAATGAACTTCCAAAAGACTTGAGAAAATGCAAACTATATTTTACACATAATTTAAGATCATGGTACCTATAAACCCTGGCTTAAATTCTCTCTTCTTGTTCAACTGTTATTTTCCAGGAAACTTAGCAGAGATATTGTTGTTGACAAGAAGAAAGGGCAGCGTGCTTACCTAGCAAAGCCAACACCACGACTTGTCCCACTGGAATCACGTAGTATCCTTGTAGAAATAACCTGTCCAAATGGTTTTAGCATATTTTCAAGTTCTTGCTCATCCATGGACAGTGGCAAATTAGAAATATACAAGTTGGTAGGATCTTGTTCTTGTTGCTAAAACAGAACAGAGAATTGTCTGTTAATTTCCAATAGAAGGTGAGATAATTTACATTAACACACCACCTCTTATTTAGCCAGTCTCTGCACTGAGGTCCTTTTAAAGTACTAGCAAGTGAGATCTTGGGAACTACAGAACACTCAAGTCACCTTGGACACTTGAAAATAGTGTCTGAGGCTTGGACAATCTGTGCAGGTCGGACATGATCCCACCAAACCACTCTTGGCAGGTCTGGAAGTGGAACGGCTGGCAGGCGCTGCTGAGCTGGAGAGGATGCCCTTGTGGGTGCACGACTCTCAGCTGTTTGCAGTGTTCTGCAAAATAACTAACCTCTCCTCCACTACTATTTTTAGGAGTCCATTTCAAGCACACTACTGCACAGTCAGCTATTACTGCTAATAATTCAATCCAGAAACACACAACGGATTCTGGACCAAGACATCCAAAGTCCAGAGGGACTTTGCCCAAATCCTCTTCCTCTGCTCTATGGCAGTCCTTACTACTTTTGAGTTGTGATCATTGATGGGAAATAGAGAGCTACTACATGAACAAAAATCAAGAAAATACAAAGCCATACAAAATGATACAGTTGAGGCAGAGCAAATTTTAGAAATTGGATAAAGTGAACTCAAGTGTAGATGGGGGAAGGGAGTTTTGCTAAATCTTCACTACTCAAAGGGCAAGCTTAGTAGAAACAGACTCCCAGGCCCCACCCTAGACTTACAGAATCATAAGCTGTATTTTAACAAGATCTCCATCCAAGTGGTTCACGTGCATAGCATGTGAAAGTTCGAGAAACAACAACTAAATTATTTCCCACCCACCTTTCCATTGCTAAGGTAAAATCAGCTGAAACAAAAGACAGCATCTGAACTTTCTGAGAACCCGTAACTGCTATGTATATTTCCTAATAGTTTGGTATTAAACCAGGAAATAAGCTTATGTGACTACTGGAATATTTTCTGACCAAGTAAAAATTGACCTCAGCATTTGGGAGATTAGGAGGGTCTTAACTTTAAATTAGGCTTTCCTTAGATCTTACTAACCAACTGTATTTTTATACTGAACTATTATGCAAGTTTATAATTTTCTTTAATACGTACTGTTAGTAAAGTCATTAATTGATGTCTCAGCCTTAGGGAACAGAACAGCATACTCATTATATTTTAGATTTCCAGAACGCACAGCACTTTAAAGATCTATGTGAAGCACATGCACGTTTGAATCTGCACAAAGTCTCTACTTTCAAATGTACCCTGGTATTAATTAAACTCGAAATAAAAACTTTCCTTTTAAATAATCTACGGGTAAAAGCGAGCAGTGATCTCTCATGCTATACTTACGTGGTGGGAGTTAAAACCACCATCTGGGGTCCTAGGGAATGGCAAATACCCTGGTTGTCCCAAGAATTAAAGTTATTCAAGACTGAGAAGTCGTGTGCAAAAACGACTGTCCCTGTGACTTCCTGGTGCTGACAGAAGAAGGCCGCATGTAACCAGGCAGTCCCAAAGGTTTGGAGCAGAACCTTCCAGCCTGGGTGCCCCAGACTCTCAGGGGTGTGTCAGTGGGTGTGGGGGTGGGGGTTGTGGTGCAAGAAAAAAGTGAAAAAATTTTAAATGCTGAATAGTAAGCTGAAAACTTAACCATATTAACCCTTCACAGACTAAACAAAAATGGCAACTATCCTTGCTTTTAGCTGAAGTTAGATAAAATCAGTGTGGAACCACTGATTATCTTATACTGAGCAAACCCTCCTACTGACAATTACATAAAGTGTATCTTTAATGTATAAAATTATAAAGTGATTTAATAGATGCATGACAATAATAGATAACAAGTTTCAAAATAAAGGAAAAAACAAAATGATCTTAAGTATGAAAATTACTAAGGGGTCCTGCAGCCAAATACAGCCAAGTGCCATTTATAGTGCAGCTCGTGCGTCCCAGATGCTAATGCAGTCAAGATGACTCTAGCCTGTGTCCAGCAGTTTCCAGTTAAGTCAGGGAGATAAAAACACTTGTAATGAATGCTGTAACAGAGATGCGCACAAATCACAATGAGAGGACAGACAGGGGAGCTTATCTTATTAGGGAGCACTTTTCAGAGGGCATTGCACTGAGACTTGAGAAACAAGCAGAAGGCACAAGGCTGAAACCAGATTGTGAAAGGCTTTCCAAGGAGTTTGATTTTATTTTGTCAGTCATCGCTGTTTCAACTTTTCCACTTAAGCAGTGCTACCAGCAAGGAGAATGACTATCTCCTGAAGACTGTGTGGGCAAAGGACAAGGCAGCCCTGCCAGACCTGCAAAATTTCCTTGAAGTCCTATGCTCTACCTTAAAAAAAAGAAATCATGTGAATGTTGCAGTCTATTCCCTATTTGAGTTTGTTTCAATATAGAGACAATATTTCCGACCTAATACTTTCAAGTCATGCTGGAACTTCAGGGAGATAAGCCATGTTTATCCTGTGATTTCAGGTACTTTGGTGGGTGAGGAGGGAGCTAGAGGAAGGAGAGACTGCCGTCCAGGTACTGCAGCTAGAAAAACACACCCTGAAAAACGGGGAGCTTCTGGAGGCATGGAAACCAAGAGTGATGTGATCAAACCTATCTTATTAGAAATAAGTGTGAATCATGCTTAGTCAGATTCAGAATAAAGCTGGGAACTCCCTAAAGAGTATTAAAACACTCTTTGTCCAAAGATATGGCATAAAAATGTTATGTAAGAAACATGTATCATAAATACTGTGAGCTTTCCTTTTAAGTTACAATTATTAAAATCTAAACTAATACTGAAGAATATTTTAAAATACTCATAGCATCTGTCATATGTGAAGCATTTTCAAAAGTGCTGACAATGTAGGCACTAAGTACTTTGTAAATCTGTGTTTTAGTTGCTTCTATTGTTAAAATATTCATAAAACTACTCTTTAAAATCTCGATTCAACTTGAAAGTTGACCAATGAAGAAAAAAATAATAAAAAGTGCTAAATCAGAATCCAGAAACTGATCTCTTAACCCACTCTGTGGTAAATAGTGAGATAAGGTAGACTAAATACAGGTATCTATTTCCTATGATTTTAATGCATTTGTATTCAATGGCAAGCTCAGTCATTTAGCTTTCTTCATGGGGAATGACCTCTAGGGCTAACGTTACTTATCTTTCTTTTTAAATGGTCAGCTTATCCTGCAAACATTACATACAACATTGCAAAAAAAAAAAAAATCAAAAACAAAGTTGAGAAGCAACTCCAAGCTGGCAGCAACGGCTACAAAAATATCTTAATCACTAAAGTGTCCCTGTATCCTAGTCACATACATTCATAGTAATCGGAACACATAATACTCGTAGTAAGTGGGAGTGAGTTCTTGAATAAGGGTAATTTCACCTCTTTAAAATCAGTGACAACCATAACTCTGTTTTATTACATACAATGCTATGTCTGAAAAAACAATTACTCTGTAAATTATGGGTGGTCAAACATAAAAATGGGGCCAACGGGCCTCTTTATATCCCTAGGCATGGAAAGGGTTCAATGGCTTCTCTAACAAGTAGAAAACAAGATCCCACATTGGCCATGAGACAGATAAATGGCCACTAATGTTCACTTGAGTAGAAAAGCGCGGCTCGGAGGTCCCACGTGCTGTAAAGCACTCAGTCATCATCTGAAAGAAATTAACAAAAACCTCCCTGTGCGTGTGGAATGGTTCCTAAAATGCAAGAAAGAGACTTGGCAGGAAGACCAGACATCTGTTTTCTCTTGTACTGAATAGGTTCACCAACCAGCAGATAGCTGCTTACAGGCATGTGAATACAAACTGCTTGAAGCATGGTAGACCTCTGTGTGGAAGGGTGATTACATTCGTGCTCCTCTGACTGCCTATTTACTGAAGAAAAACGGCAAGCATACCACTAGGAAAATCACAGATGACGATGTGCTGACCCCCAGCAGGTCTTAAGAGGTCCTGCTCAAAGCTACAGAAGTCACTCTATTAACTGATACCACCAATGTTGATTTGAGTTTCATTTTTTAGCTTGTTATCTGAGGTTTTTTCCTACTTTTCATAAATCTTGAGTCTTTTATTTTGAAAAATGGACACATTTGAAACAAACGCCAAGTTTAACATAAGTAGAAATGACCTTGAGCCTTTTGGAAAAACTTCTGATAAGGATTACTTGATGTAACAGAGCCCAATAAATACAATTTTTAAATGTCCCATTCTTAATTCTCAATATCTGCCTGAGGTAGGAAGTTTTTCTCTTGTTTAATTGGCTTCTTTAATCATCAACAACACAAACATTTAATATCTACCATATGCCAGGTACCAAGCAAGACACTGAAATTAAAACATGAATGAGAAACAGTCACTGTTGTCTAATGCTCTCCACTTGTAGTTTTTAAATTCAGTTCTGAGTATTTGTGGAGTCCTTTTCAATCCAGGTATGCAAAGTGTCAAACAGTATTATATTCTCCGTGACCCACCAGACTTCCCTAGTAGAATGCTCCTTAGTTTTTTTTCTGGTTATATAAGCAATCCTTTAATATGTGCCAATAAGAATTTTCCAAAGTTTATAGTATCCAGATTAATTTACTAGAGAAAATTGGAGTGATGGGTCCTTTATCCCCTAAACATGGGAGCCAGACCTAAATTTCTTTTAAAAATTGTCTCCTCTAAAAGTACAAGCCAGGTGCTCCTTTATTCAGACAGCATAAAGGGGCTAAGTCAACTCCAGACAAATTCCGTGGTTCTATGGCATAGAACAATGGACCCTCTAGCATTTAAAATACCTTTTGTAACTTTAATGATATAATAAAGAAATCAGGTCAAGGAAACTCAGCCATTCTATAGAGACCTGAAGGAATTCATAATGTGCAGAATGCTGGCCCACTGCCAGCGTCTCTGAACCCGTGCACTGCTCCTTCCTGACAGATGACGGAGGAAGGGATCATATTTCCTGGCCAATTTACAGTCCAAGCCCGCCTAAGGAGGTCTTTGAACGGTGCTCATTATCAGTCCACAGGAAAGCTGGCTTTCAAAGTGCACTGTTGACACGACATACCGTGCCCATCTACACAGGCCCGTTCTAACTAAACGCACTATAAAGACTTCTTCAAACAGCACAGATTTAATATACTGTGCACTTAATATCACTGGCATTGAAAAGATGCCTAGGTAAGTATGTGTTCGCAGGCTGCTCTAAATAAGGCCTCTGCATTATTTGAAGCAGGCTGTTAAAACAGCCTCTTTCTAACCTTGTTTCAGCAGAAACCACACATACACAGACAAATGGGTGTTAGGCACCCCCACATTCCAGAGTGAGAAACCAGACCACCTAAACAGACTCTGTGTAAGAGCTGGTTGAGAACTGGCTTGGGATGCTCAGTTGACCACCCACCTCCTGCCTGCCTATGAGAGACTGAGAGGCTGGGAACGAATACGCATGTGGAGAAAACCACTGATGTGTTCTGAGTCTCAACATGTGGGCTGCTTCCCCCCATCACTACCAGTCAAGCAAGAGCGGCTTCAACAGACCACTTGGGAGGCTTGATCTGTGTCCTGTGGAGCTTGATGGATACAATGAATCAATGTCTGACTCAAGCCTAAGGAATCTAAAAGGCAAAGGCTGGCTGGAGAGGCCTTTAAGTGCGGCTCAAAGGTATCTGGTCTCCCACGGACGGCTGGCAAACAGATCAGATGTGGGTCATGCAAGGCAGAGCTGGCCCAGGATTGTGTTAGATCCTTCCAGGAAGGCTGTCTTGAAGGACAAGAAGGTCTCAGAAGAAAGGGGCTAAAAGCAGACCCTCAGATTCTCAGGAGCTGAGGCTAACAGCCTGAGGACATGTCTTCTCCAGCTTTAAGGAACCATAGGGGAAAGAGCAAAGCATTCTACAGGGGAAAGCGTCAGTTCTGCCTGACCAGAGAAATCAACACAGATTACATAACTGTCAGGTCAAGAAACTTTCCCATCCTTTACCAATGCTCCAGCCCTGGAAGAGTTAGAAAGCACAGCTAGCCAGCTGATGGAATAGTGGGAAAAACACAAGTTGGGGAAGCAGGAAAGAAACTATCCAAGCTCCCGTCTCAAGACAGGCTTCCTACTCAGAGGAGACTTGAGTTGGGCGAGGGAAGGCGCTTTAACACCATATGGCACTCAAAATTTTGTCAAATAAACAGGATTGGACATTTCAATTACAGGTATCACATACTTAGCATCGGTAACGTGTTCTTGAAAAATCAAGACATTCAGCATCAGAATGTTAACCAGGAGCCTATTTCATGTTATTTTGAGTAAGAAAAAAGGTGTAACGTACTACGATTAATCACAACCCCCAATTTCCTAAAATGTCACGAAATACACTTGTTATACATCTGTATGTGTATGTTTGTATACACATAATAGATCGTTATATTGGGATGTAAACTTTTAAAACATCCCTTTTTGGTCACTAAATTATCAACATGGTCATCAGCAGACAATTGCTTTGTAAGCTGTGATTTCTTTTAGTACCAGCAGCATCCAAGATATATCCCTTTTGCCGACTCTCAGCAGAGTTTTCACAACCTCTACATGATTCTGACATTTCACAAAGTGTATCTGGAATATAACTGAAGGCTTTCTCTTAAACATCCTGTTTAAAATATTGTATTAAGGTTGGTGTAAATATATATAAAAATGGCTGCAAATGTACTGGAAGACAATTATGGTCCATGAAGTTTGGATATGAAAAAAATCAGGGAGCGTTTTACTGGAAAAAAAAAAAAAAAAATCAACCAGAAAGACCTGAAATAAAAGAAGCAACTGAAGGGACTTTTCAAAATCATGAGAGTGGCCAGAAAAGTCATGGGACCTGACCTGGATTTGATCCAGGAGAGGAAGAAACAGGGGCTTCACAGAGTAGAGGAAGGGGATCAGAGGGGAAAGCAGAGCTCATTTCTGATTGTGCCTCAGAAGTCGCTGAGAAAATGTATAGTTACCCACTGTTTACAGAGGCATATTAAACCTTCTGTAAATCATCATACAACACAGCTATCACATATTCACAATTAAATACGTTTAAGGCCTCATCATCACTGTCTTTCAACAGTGCCACAGGAAATTGCTCTATTCTGTGGACAAGTAATCTAAAAATCATGGTTCTTAATATTTACAGTTTGTTTATTCTGACTTCTTAACTCTGGAGTTCAAAAAAACCTAAAGTAAGTTCAACTCAATCCAAAGGTTTAAAAATATTAAAAGCCAAGGATTACTTTAGAAAGGTGATCCCCTTCATTAATTCCTGAAATCCTTACTTATGTCGATTCTTTTAGTCAAGGTAAATCTCTATCCCGGTAGCTGTTACGTGTCTTGGCAGGGAACTTATCTCCACCAGAGTCCTTTAACCTCCACAGATCTTCTCTCCTTATGGAAATGTGAGTGCTCCTCAGGGAATGGTCACATGCTACTGTTCAGAAGTAGCAGAGGACAGCACAAAATTACTTTCCTCTGTACTTCAAGAGACCAGATAATATAAAGTGATTGATCTTTTGAAAAGTACACACAAAATATCAAGGCGCCAAGTTTCAGACTTCAAAATATTTCCCATAGCAATTCAAGCACCACAAATGGAAAAAATATGTACATAATTCTGTGAGTATCTTAATAGGTGCACTGTAGGCACCAAGTATGATATGACCCAAGTTTACATTCAGGCAATAAAGACGGGAGCACAGGTATCACTTCAATGACACTCCTCATCTGGAATGCTAAGAGTTCATTAGAACAAATCCTGAGTAAAGCCACTGTAGGACTACTAAAGAGTAGATTTATATTCCATTAATAACCAATCTAAAACTCTCTGACTTTTGTACAGAAAACACAGCATCTGCAGCTTACCCAGCGTTAAAACGAATATATTTGTATAGAGCATAGGTATGTGATAAAGTCTATCTGTTATTTCAGAATATGACAGTCTATACACAATTACCTTCTGAAGTGTTTCTAAAATGTATCAATTCCTCAAGCATTGACATTTAAAAATTTTTAAAAACATAGTACAGATCTTCAGTCCACAAGTAGCTCATTACCTGAGGAAATCTGGTGCTATTTTTCCATTTATTTCTGAGGTTACATAACCTGCTATGTAAAATCTTATACAGTTATAAAATCCTTCTTCACACGTAAAGTTATGAGGAACATTCTTTGGCAAAACAGCTACTACTGCGGACGTGATGGCCTGGGACAGGTGTCCACAGGTCACTGTGGCTGTGGGATGGAGGGGAGAACTCAAATGGTGACAGGAAAAGCCACGTGTCTGGCGTCAGAACCAAAGTCAGAGACCAGAGCAGCGAGTGCCGGCTCTCAACTCACCTTTGCCATTTGAGCTTGAACCCCATTCGCCTTCAGGGCAGACACAGCCTTCTGAGCTGCTGCAGGACTGTCAAAGTCGACAAAACCATAACCTGAAATGCAAAACACACTTAGTGTTTAAGCCATTATTTTATGATTATGTAAAGAGGGAAAGGATGACTCCATCTGGTCTCCGATGCAGACAACAGAAATAAAAGCCCTGGCGTCCGGACAGCTCTCAAGCTTCTCAGCTGCAGACAGAGCAGTGTCCTCCTCCGGCTGCCCTTCCCTGTGTCTACCATGGGCCAGACAAGTTTCCCTTCAGAGTTTTAAAAAAAACTGTTTTTCTCCTTTTCTAGATCTTTTTCTCAGGTGTCCTGCGCTTACGGGGGTGGGAGGAAGGGAGGGGTCTAAGTTACTAACCAAGATTTAGGGGGAAAAACAAGGAAAAAAAATCAACTTTTGGGAAACAGCATTTTTAATAACTTGGTAAGAGATGGAACCATCCTACAAACACATGTTTATTCTGAAGATTACACTTTATTTTTCAAATAAATTAAGTATAGCCATTAGATACCCAAAGTATAAAATAATTAATAATTAGAACTTGGTGAAAATTATCATTACTTATTTACCTAAGATATGGCTCATAATCTCCCTTCGAAATAAAGGAAGGAGGGGAAATGGCTCCAGAAACCCAAGATAGTTGTTTCAGCAGTTCATGTCCTAAAGTCTAAAAGTAAAACAAATAAACAAATAACCTCCTAAGAGAGGCCCTGGTTCAAAACTTACTTACCCACTGCTTTTCAAACATTTTTAATAAGCTAGTCAGCTATTTACGCCGGTCACCACAAATCAAAAGCAGGAAATCAGGGGAAAAAGGGGTCGGGTTGAAGGTAAGACTGCTGCAAAATAATATGAATGGTATCTAGCAGTAAAAACTAACAGCAACTAATGAAGGAGGAAAAATATAGAAAGAACAGGCCTCACGCAGCATGACAGCAACAGCTCCATGAATCTCAACCTCCCATAAGCATCACTGTATTAAAATAAGCAATCATTGATTTTTCACTGTGATAACTCTTAAGTTATTGAGAAAAGGTTAAATTATATTTAGCACATTGTTGAAAAGATCAGGGTACCAGGCAAAAACACCAACAGAGATTTCCTTGGGACTCAAACCTATCATAAAATTAATTTTAAATGAGTAAGGATATTTTGAAAAAGAAAAGCCCTGTTTGGAGGCTGCATAAAAGAGAGACCAGCCCTATTGTTTATTTATAGATATGATAAAGCTACAGGAATTCAGACAGGAAGGAACTAGTGTCAAAATAGACAAATATACATATCAACAAGACCAAACAGAAACTTTGGAAGTAGTCCAAGGATCAGTCGCAGTATTAGTACCAAAAATATTGCCTAGTAACAACATTAGTGGACTAGATTATTGATTACAGAAGTTGTAGGAGATTAGGGTTAAAGCTGAAACAGGAAGCAGCTTCCTTCTATTACTTGGACTTGGACTGGAATAGGACAACTTGATTTTGGCAGTGGAGAAAAAGCCAGATTGGAAAGAAAAAGAAGAGGCTGATCCAGGTAAAAGCAGAGAATGCTACCCAACAGCCAGGTTAGAAATCAGGTTAGACATAATTTGGAATTTTTTAGAAATTGGTTGTTAATGCTAACATGCAACTCACTATGAAGACACACACACAGGCTCACATATACTATCTCACTATGTATTTTATTACCAAAGACAACTCAAGCAGGTCATAAATGAACATCCAACTTACACTGAAGAGATGTAACTTCTACTGATGAATATTTAAAACCCCTTCTTTAACTCTGCTGTTGTAAATAAATTACAATAAACAGAAGATCTCAAATTCGATGTTAATGTAGTTGATGTTTGTATCTATTCAGGTACTATTAGTATTATTTTATATTATTTTCTTATTAGGAAACATTCATATCGCTGCATTTTAGCTAACAGTTTACATCCTCTTCTGGCCTTTTCCAGCGCCTACCAGGTAGCTGTTTCGTAACTATTTGCTGAAAACAATTATAACAGGTAAGCGTGCAACCTTGTGCTCTTTCATTTTCTCTATTCTATTACTTTCAAGAGTATATAAATGAGTTTCACGGGTTCCATGGCTTCATTATATAAATACATATACAGTTATTTCTGAAGGTGGGACTCACTAAGTAACACAGCATTCTCTCACTGCATCCCCGAAGGATGCTTCTCAGGTCTCAGGATCAGGAACAGTCATGGACCTCCTGCTTCTTGGGTTTTCTTCCACATTGAGATTACTGAATCATGTAAACATATATGTTTTCTATTTTTGCTTTGGCAATGAGGAAACACAGGGCCATTTCTCTAGTAAGTGGACGTGTCCTGCTCTTACCCCCTATTTCCCCTTTGATCTGACGGATCCTCACCCATATTACGCGCGTATGGGTTCTGGTCCTACATGCAACTCTGTAAGCATTGATGATTAATCCGTCAGTGTCGCAATCAAGCCTCTGTAAGCTTATTTATTTATTTGGCCTGAATTGTCATATGTAACAGTGTTAGAAAACATTTAAATACCTTTTGTTAAAAACTGACAAAAATTTAAATGTAGAAGAGCAACTGAATAGTGAATTTTTTAAATTTAACAACTACATTAACATGTTATTCAGAGCAATGTTTCCTTCAGCTTAATTTTGTCTTTTGGATAGAGGCTCCAAACCATGTTTTGTGACAAGAAATGTTCTATGACCTCTAATGTCTCTAACTTCCAGGTATAAAATTCTTTGATCTGTTCAATCTCAAAAAGTTAGTATAAAACACAAGCACTTTTCATTTACACTAATCTGTTAAGCATTAACCTATATTCATACATCCACCTGCCTACCTTCTCAAGTCCTCTCTCATGTGGCTCACATGTAATGTCTTTATTATGAGCTGCGTTGTGTTATTTATTCTCATTTGTCCTAAAATTACTTTTTTTTTTCAGGAGCGCTTTCATTCTCACTTCCAGAATTTTATAAACCCATTCTTGCTTACTTTCTCCCCTCACCCACTCACCCCCACACCAGGTATCTGTTGATATTCCCTCCTGAGGGGCCTGGGTGACCCCAAGATCCTTAGAAGGTTTTTTCCTTCTTTAATTTATTTATTTAATGATAGTACTAGGAATTGAACCCAGGACC